>NC_092722.1:59095206-60312420 GCF_047496885.1 Scyliorhinus torazame
CTTTCGGCCGTGCTCTTCCAGGAACGTCACGAACAGTTAAGGCCCGTGGCTTACGCCTCCAGAGTTTTAGATGCTGTGGAGCAGGGATTTTCAGCCTACGAAAGGCACCTGCTCGCAGTTTTTTGGCTAGTACAGTATTTTTCTTACATAACCGGACTAAACCCCATCACAATCCTCACAGAACAAACCCCCACCCAACTTTTACTTGACGGACGACTCAAGGACAGTACAGTTAGTCAGATTAGAGCAGCCAGATGGACCCTTCTTTTGCAGGGACGGGACATCACTGTTAAAATGACAAAGACCCACACTTTATTAGCAGTCAACCTATAGTACCCCGGAACCCCCCATGAATGTGAAATTATCTCTCCACACCACAACGCAGGCCCCTTTATTGTGAAAACACCCCCCAGAAAGATAGGTAGTTCAACCCAGAGCCCCAAGCACACAGACACTTGCGAACCCATTAGGATACATGTGGATGGATCTTCCCAATATTAGAAGGGAAGCGCATAACAGGATGTGGCATTTACACTCGAGGACGTGCAGGGACGCGCCCGAGAAGAAATAGCAATAAAACTTCCAGGACACTTAGGTGCACAGGCGGCAGAACTAGCGGCCATCGCATACATAGTGGAACACCCAGATTCCTTACCCAGTCCAGCAGACATATATTCGGACAGCCTCTATGTCTGCAACAGCCTTACGGAATTCCTACCCATGTGGAAAGCAAGAGGATTTGTTTCCGCAGGTGGAAAACCCCTCCCTTCAGCCCCATTGCTCCGTCACATTCTAGAAAAGGCACAGAACAGGGCTTTTGGAATAGTTAAAGTTCGTAGTCACTATCGTTCCTCCCCCCCTGGAAATGTAAAAGCCGACGCATTGGCAAAAGCTGGTTCCAGGCACGGATATTTTTGGACGCCCCCTGAGAGCGCACCAGTGAATGCAGTTCAGGTCTCGCAAACTAATATCAAGGATTTAGTGCAGGCCCAGAAGCAGGATAGCAATCTCAGGGAGATTTTGAAAGGAAAATTTACGGCACCCTATGATAGGTTTAGAAATGCACTGACCACACATGACGGTGTGGTGCTAAAAGACACCCTTTATGTGGTTCCTGAACAGGACGGGAATCAACTGATTTGTTTATTTCATGACAGTCATGGACATCAGGGAATTGATCCCACTACAGCCCACCTCAGGCAGCTCTGCTGGTGGCCGAGTTTAAAAGAAGACGTAACGCACTACGTTGAGAATTGCCTTATCTGTGTCCAGAACAATCTGGGCAGATATGCCAAAAAGGCTCAGCTTAGTCACACCCGACCCGTTAACGGCCCCTGGACTAACCTCCAGATCAATTATATTGGATCATTGCCCCCTTGCAGGAATGGTTAAAAGTATGTACTCGTGGTGATAGACACGTTTACAAAATCGGTGGAAGCATTCCCATCCAGAACAAACACGGCAAAGACCACAGCCAAGATTTTAACCCACCACATCTTTACGAGATGGGGACTCCCCCGCAGCCCTGAATCCGACCAAGGTTCCCATTTTACGGGACGTATCATGAAGAACATCTTCACGATATTTGGCATTACCACAAAATTCCACACTGCATACCACCCCCAGTCGAGTGGTATCGTGGAACGCATGAATCGGACCCTAAAATCCACCCTCAGAAAAATGGTCGAAGCAAAACAACACCACTTGGGATTCAGTCCTCACTTTTGTGCTGATGTTTTTGCGAAATACGGTTTCAACATCTACAGGTTACATTCCTCATGACCGGACGCCCCATGAAAGGCACAGAAATTTTATTGTGATTAGATTTGACCAGCCCCGAAGTGACGGCCCTCACACATGAGAAAGCAGTAGAACAACTGGTACAGAATGGTAAAACGGCTCAGCAAGCAGCCGCCGTACGATTAGGCACACGAAAGAAACAGAGCAAGGCCTGTTTCGATAAGACAGTACATGCGACTGAGTTCAGTGTAGGACAGCAAGTCATGCTCCCCATATACAACCCCAGCACATTCCTGTCACCTAAATATTCGGGTCCGTACTCCATTGCGGACAAAGTCAGCCCTTCCGTCTACAAAATAAAGTATCCCAACGGAAAGATTGCGTGGTTCCATATCGACCAGCTTAAGGCATATGGAACACAGTCTAACCACGCACATCACGTCATGCTCGACGCAGCAGACCACGCCCCACCCACAGCCAACGTAACCCTCCCCTCCCCCAACATGTCCAGCCCAGCCACGGACTCAATCCCGACTCCACCCCCAAACTCTAGACTCCGTCCCGGAATGCCCACAGACTGCAGCAGCAGCGTCAGCGACTGTGACTCGGGCAATAGCCACAGCACGCCTCCCTACTATCCCCATGCAATAGGACCCACACCCAGCGAATCTGAGCACGAGTGATCCCTTCATGATCGCTTTCCTAAACAAACCCCACCACTGACCACCGACCTACAATGACGACCCCGACTCCATCCCCACAGAGCTCGACACCATCTTTTGGCACCGAGATAACTCATACAGACTCGTCCGGAATGACAAGAGGGATCCCAAATCGCCCCATGCAGCCGTATCCGCCCTAATACACTCGAGAGTTTGGCATCCGGGAGAAGATGACGACTTTGAGTCTGACTCCCAAAACGAGAACCCCTTTGCGACCCTGTTCACAACTGATAACTGAGGTGTCCAGATGATGTTTTAAAAAGGAACCGCTTGGGAGAAAACGGTGTCCTTTCTGATGGAAGCTGCAGCATGTTTAATGTTGTTTGTTAGTGTTATTGTTAAATGTTGTTTGTGAAATCGGAATATTTTTCCACGGCCCCACACCTTATTTTCCGGCCGAAACCTCTGAGAACTTGTCAGCACGCTCATCAGCAGAAACTTCTGAGAGCTTGCCAGACCCACGTTCGTAACTGCCCATCTGGTTCGACGGAAGAACCAATACGGCAGCCCCCCCACGATGACTACATTTCTTGCCCGTTCTTGTCGGTTGCTCAGCCAGTGGAGAAACGGCATTGGGACCCGCCTTGCCTGGGAACCCCCCTCTGGTCAGCTACGCTCGGGTAGAGTACACACGGCATTGGTCGCCTCCTACCCGGGGATTCCATCCAAATCTTACCCGTCGCGGCCCATACGCACCTCATTTCGGCAATTTTCGTTCAAAAAGTTTTGTTTTCTTTCAGGCGACCCTTAGGTTGCCAACCCCCTGCTATTTACATCCTCAGACATTTGGATGGTAAACCGCACAGTCTGCGAGACGGCTCGCACTGGTTCAGAATTTGTAAGTGTATCTTGTCCTGAAATTCGGTTTTTGGAAAAATAAAATGTGGGAGTCACACATAGTGACCAATTATAAAGGGAGTAATTGGCATTAAAGGACAGACAGGCTATCATAAGAGATAGTAAAACAAGGTAGTGACAGACACTATGCTTGATCCCACAGAATTCCAGAAGCTCCAGGAACAGAAGAGAAGAGAAGAGAAGAGAAAGAAGAAGAACCATGAGGACATCCTCCTAATGAACATTTGGTTGCGCGCGCGCGCGAACCCCCGGACCCCAACCGCCCCCCCCCCCCCCTCCCCCAGCCGTTAATGATTCACTTCCCCATAGTACCCAGAGCCCAGTCACAAGCGACACCACACCATCTTGGTGTGACAGGTTTATAACCTGGTACTCGCTGTCCTACTTAATAGAATCCCTACTCGTATTGGCGATACTCTGCTGCATCGTGCAGACTATTCGCCTGAGGAAATGGCGAAGGAGAGCCTACCGCGCTCGCACCCCGGTATATAGGATAAGAGCCCCTATTTTCGGTTATGACCAGACCCCGACCCCCGTGATCTATAATAAAGAACATTCGTTTGCGTTTTTTTGTGAATAAAGAAATGTGTTTCATGAGCGACTGTACAATCCTGAGCTTGACTGCCAAGCCAGGAAAAATGTGAATAATGCTGCTATGATTTTGTTTGTATTGATTAGGAGGTTAGTATGATTGAATGTTTGAGTGAGTGTAGTTTATTAAGGACAGTTAGAGGTACCGTTGTTTGTTATTTTGTAATGCATGTCCCTGTTTTGACATAGCGCCACTTAGAATGTTAGTTAAAATTTCATGCATAGTTATGGTCAGTGTAGAGGCCATAGAAGAGTGCTCGCCAGGTCAGGGAATGAAGACAACGCAGTTATGTGATCCTTCACGCTTCGCGTTAGGATTACAAGGAGGGCGTGTAGCCACCTGAGTTGGCCACTTCAATACTTAAAATGGAGAACAGCAAAGGCTGAAGGGAAATTCAGCCAACACAGGCAAAAACTAGCAGGTGCAAGTTTACTGTGTATTAGACGCTGCAAAAGCCCAGACAGCATCGATACAAACAGCCATCTGCATAGTAATGTAGCAGCCATCTACGTAGTAATGAGCGATCCCCGGGAACAATCAAAACATTTGAGGTAAACAAGGCCAAGCCAGACTCCTCGGCGCCAGCAGGAGCCAACACAAAAGAGGTTAACGGACACCTAAAGACCGCCCATCGATCAGGGAACAGCTCCAGTATTGGAGAAATCGAACCAAGCGATTGGAACAAAGTCCAATCACTTGAAACCAGGTACGGGGTCTGCCCCGAAAGGCGGGAAGCCCCTGGGGACTATAAAGTAAAGCCCCCAAGTTCAAATCATCCTTCTTGACAGGGTCACTCAGCAATGCGAACCAACGCTTGACAGTGAACTGTCCAGCTGCCTCCAAAGAACGTAAGTTTCAAGTCAATGCTCGCTACGAGATAGGTGCTCCTAGCTACCAGTCCATACCAGCTTTTGAATCCTGCAGACTCAGAACCCGAACGAACGGGCCTTTGTTCCCCTGACCTGGTGGGCCAGTCCGAAGCTCAGTATTGGCCTGTTAGTGATAGAAATAGCTTAGAAAGTAGAGTTTATGCATGAGTAGTGATTTACTGTGTATAACAAATGTGTTTTGATTTGAATCTTACTAATTGGTATGTTGAGTTATTGATCATTACTTGAACTTGAACCTCGTGGCGGTATCATAAAGATACCTGGCGACTGTAGAGCAAAGGTTATAAAACAGAGCCAATTGAACCAACCAAAAGTTAGCAACACAGCCCGCCAGCTCTCTCTATCCAGCTCACCCGCGCTCTCTATCCAGCTCACTAGCTCTCTCTATTCAGCTTGGCAGATCTCTTTACGACCCTTCAGCTCTCTCTTTCTGGCCCGACCCGTCTGTCTATCCGGCTCGCCAGATCTCTGTCTGGCTGGCAGGGTCTCTATCCGCTTTGCCAGCTCTCTCTATCTGGCACGGCCCGTCTGTCTATGCGGCTTGCCAGATCTCTGTCTGGCTCGCCGGGTCTGTCTATCCGCTTTGCCAGCTTTCTGTCTGGCTGGCCGTGTCTCTCTATCCGCTTTGCCAGCTCTCTGTCTGGCTGGCCGTGTCTCTCTATCCGCTTTGCCAGCTCTCTGTCTGGCTGGCCGTGTCTCTCTATCCGCTTTGCCAGATCTCTGTCTGGCTGGCCGTGTCTCTCTATCAGCTTTGCCAGCTTTCTGTCTGGCTGGCCGTGTCTCTCTATCCGCTTTGCCAGCTCTCTGTCTGGCTGGCCGTGTCTCTCTATCAGCTTTGCCAGCTCTCTGTCTGGCTGGCCGTGTCTCTCTATCCGCTTTGCCAGCTTTCTGTCTGGCTGGCCGTGTCTCTCTATCCGCTTTGCCAGCTCTCTGTCTGGCTGGCCGGGTCTCTCTATCCGCTTTGCCAGCTCTCTGTCTGGCTCGCCGGTCATCTATCCGCTTTGCCAGCTTTCTGTCTGGCTGGCCGTGTCTCTCTATCCGCTTTGCCAACTCTCTGTCTGGCTGGCCGGGTCTCTCTATCCGCTTTGCCAGCTTTCTGTCTGGCTTGCCGGGTCTCTCTGTCCGCTTTGCCAGCTCTCTGTCTGGCTGGCCATGTCTCTCTATCCGCTTTGCCAGATCTCTGTCTGGCTGGCCGGGTCTCTCTATCAGCTTTGCCAGCTTTCTGTCTGGCTGGCCGTGTCTCTCTATCCGCTTTGCCAGATCTCTGTCTGGCTGGCCGGGTCTCTCTATCAGCTTTGCCAGCTTTCTGTCTGGCTGGCCGTGTCTCTCTATCCGCTTTGCCAGCTCTCTGTCTGGCTGGCCGTGTCTCTCTATCAGCTTTGCCAGCTTTCTGTCTGGCTGGCCGTGTCTCTCTATCCGCTTTACCAGCTTTCTGTCTGGCTGGCCGGGTCTCTCTATCCGCTTTGCCAGCTCTCTGTCTGGCTGGCCGGGTCTCTCTATCAGCTTTGCCAGCTTTCTGTCTGGCTGGCCGTGTCTCTCTATCCGCTTTGCCAGCTTTCTGTCTGGCTGGCCGGGTCTCTCTATCCGCTTTGCCAGCTCTCTGTCTGGCTGGCCGGGTCTCTCTATCCGCTTTGCCAGCTTTCTGTCTGGCTGGCCGTGTCTCTCTATCCGCTTTGCCAGCTCTCTCTATCTGGCACGGCCCGTCTGTCTATGCGGCTTGCCAGATCTCTGTCTGGCTCGCCGGGTCTGTCTATCCGGCTCGCCAGATCTCTGTCTGGCTGGCCGGGTCTCTCTATCCGCTTTGCCAGCTTTCTGTCTGGCTGGCCGTGTCTCTCTATCCGCTTTGCCAGCTCTCTGTCTGGCTGGCCGGGTCTCTCTATCCGCTTTGCCAGCTCTCTGTCTGGCTGGCCGTGTCTCTCTATCCGCTTTGCCAGCTCTCTGTCTGGCTGGCCGGGTCTCTCTATCAGCTTTGCCAGCTTTCTGTCTGGCTGGCCGTGTCTCTCTATCCGCTTTGCCAGCTCTCTGTCTGGCTGGCCGGGTCTCTCTATCCGCTTTGCCAGCTCTCTGTCTGGCTGGCCGGGTCTCTCTATCCGCTTTGCCAGCTTTCTGTCTGGCTGGCCGTGTCTCTCTATCCGCTTTGCCAGCTCTCTGTCTGGCTGGCCGTGTCTCTCTATCAGCTTTGCCAGCTCTCTGTCTGGCTGGCCGTGTCTCTCTATCCGCTTTGCCAGCTTTCTGTCTGGCTGGCCGTGTCTCTCTATCCGCTTTGCCAGCTCTCTGTCTGGCTGGCCGGGTCTCTCTATCCGCTTTGCCAGCTCTCTGTCTGGCTCGCCGGTCATCTATCCGCTTTGCCAGCTTTCTGTCTGGCTGGCCGTGTCTCTCTATCCGCTTTGCCAACTCTCTGTCTGGCTGGCCGGGTCTCTCTATCCGCTTTGCCAGCTTTCTGTCTGGCTTGCCGGGTCTCTCTGTCCGCTTTGCCAGCTCTCTGTCTGGCTGGCCGGGTCTCTCTATCAGCTTTGCCAGCTTTCTGTCTGGCTGGCCGTGTCTCTCTATCCGCTTTGCCAGCTCTCTGTCTGGCTGGCCGTGTCTCTCTATCAGCTTTGCCAGCTTTCTGTCTGGCTGGCCGTGTCTCTCTATCCGCTTTACCAGCTTTCTGTCTGGCTGGCCGGGTCTCTCTATCCGCTTTGCCAGCTCTCTGTCTGGCTGGCCGGGTCTCTCTATCAGCTTTGCCAGCTTTCTGTCTGGCTGGCCGTGTCTCTCTATCCGCTTTGCCAGCTTTCTGTCTGGCTGGCCGGGTCTCTCTATCCGCTTTGCCAGCTCTCTGTCTGGCTGGCCGGGTCTCTCTATCAGCTTTGCCAGCTTTCTGTCTGGCTGGCCGTGTCTCTCTATCCGCTTTGCCAGCTCTCTGTCTGGCTGGCCGTGTCTCTCTATCCGCTTTGCCAGCTCTCTGTCTGGCTGGCCGTGTCTCTCTATCCGCTTTGCCAGCTCTCTGTCTGGCTGGCCGTGTCTCTCTATCAGCTTTGCCAGCTTTCTGTCTGGCTGGCCGTGTCTCTCTATCCGCTTTGCCAGCTCTCTGTCTGGCTGGCCGTGTCTCTCTATCCGCTTTGCCAGCTCTCTGTCTGGCTGGCCGTGTCTCTCTATCCGCTTTGCCAGCTCTCTGTCTGGCTGGCCGTGTCTCTCTATCAGCTTTGCCAGCTCTCTGTCTGGCTGGCCGTGTCTCTCTATCCGCTTTGCCAGCTCTCTGTCTGGCTGGCCGTGTCTCTCTATCAGCTTTGCCAGCTTTCTGTCTGGCTGGCCGTGTCTCTCTATCCGCTTTGCCAGCTCTCTGTCTGGCTGGCCGTGTCTCTCTATCCGCTTTGCCAGCTCTCTGTCTGGCTGGCCGTGTCTCTCTATCCGCTTTGCCAGCTCTCTGTCTGGCTGGCCGTGTCTCTCTATCCGCTTTGCCAGCTCTCTGTCTGGCTGGCCGTGTCTCTCTATCCGCTTTGCCAGCTCTCTTTCTGGCTGGCCGTGTCTCTCTATCCGCTTTGCCAGCTCTCTCTGATGCAAGGAGCCATCATCTGAGGCAAAGACTCTTTTCTCTTTCACTTACTTTTTGTTAATGCCATTTCCACCCTTCTGTGTTTGTCTCTTTTGTGTGTGTTTGTAGAGGGTGGGAGTCAAGTTAAAGTGAGAGTTAGGTTAATTAACAGTTACCCAACTGTACCTGCTGTGTATTTCATTGTCGCTCTGTTATAAGTAAACAGCAAATGAGAGTGGACTTACAAACCTGGTGACTGTAATTATTGGGCAGCCAAGGGCAAAGCCGTTGGGTACTGTTATAAGAATTATTGTTTAATTCACTTGTGTTGTGACTCTGGCTGGAATTGACTGCACACTTGCCTGGGGTGTCATAACACACACAAGGAGCCTGCACACTCAGCCACAAGGTCCTTAATAGGGCAGAGTATTGGCCTCTTAAAGATGCCTTTCCAGTGTTGGGACCAGTCAGGTTTCCATATTCAGCCCAGAAAGTGTCCCGCAGCATCATTGTTTGTTGCATTCTGCACAGCCTTGTACTGCAAAGGGAGGAGATGTTGCCAGAGGGACACAATGATGAGCTAAGGCATCTTCTTGGATGAGGGGGACTTGGAAGTGATGATTCTGAAGAGGGCGAGATGAGTCACATGAGGATGTCATTGCAGGAGCACAACGTGGTAGATGCACCCCTGACAATCCCAGAGCTACACGGTTCCAGGAGAAGTAAGGCTATTGAGAGATTTCACAATCAAAGTTCTCTTCAGCCTTTGCTGCAGTGGATGCACCAATATCTTCATTCTCTGTGTGACTATCACAGCAAAGGTCAGACATCTTACAATGATCATGGAAGCAGCATAAATCATCCTATTCCCTCAGGGAAGGCTTTACTGGAAGGCACAGCAGCCTGGGGAACATGTGCTCACAGTGTAAAGGGATCAACACACCCTTAACGCACGTCTTTAAGCAACTCCACATAGTACAGTCGTTCTGACCATGGTGTCGCCAAGGCAGGGGGTGAGGCAGCTTTCAAGCAGCACATGGATGTACTCATGTCAGTATGACACCAGCTTAGCAGGGTGTTCCCAACACAAACAATCGTCAATGGTTTGCACTTGGACATCTCAAGAGAGAGCAGCATCTGAAGAATTCCACCTCTCCCATCACTTACCCCCATGGATGAATAATGTAGAGGTGTCACCTTGCTACTCCTCCCACAATCGGCCTCACACATCCAGATGCAATGGGCTATAACGCTGCATCGTACTCCCAAAGCTGTGAGGCTTGTCCTCACAGAGAGGGCCTCACCAGGACCATGGGCCTATTATTTATAAACACTCATGACATAGAACATAGAACATATAGTGCAGAAGGAGGCCATTCGGCCCATCGAGTCTGCACCGACCCACTTCTACCCTATCCCCGTAACCCCAAAACCCCTCCTAACCTTTTTGGTCATTAAGGGCAATTTATCATGGCCAATCCACCTAACTAGCACATCTTTGGACTGTGGGAGGAAACTGGAGCACCCGGAAGAAACCCACGCAGACACGGGGAGAACGTGCAGACTCCACACAGACAGTGACTCAGCAGGGAATCGAACCTGGGACCCTGGTGCTGTGAAGCCACAGTGCAATTGTCATGTGAGAGTACCTTTAAGAAATGGGGGTTTAAGAAATGTATCTTTAAGAAATGGGTGTTTATCAGTGATGTCAGAGTGTGGGTGGAGCTGGGCTGTCTGTCAGCTTTTTACTTTTGTTTTAGGCTGTTTGCTGCAGGGTGTGTTTTAGTTTCGTTTTCAGTGTTGGAGCTGAAGCCAGACAGAGCAGGTGTACTCTTGATCTCTCTTCCATAAAAGACTATCTCTTGATCATTTGATGAATTCAGAATTATAAATGTTCTCAATAGTGAATGTAAACCTAATGTGCTTCTGGTAAAAGGTGTTTTAAGTCTTGTGGATGTTAAAAGGAAAGCTTAAAGGATTACTTAGTGTTGTCATCTTTAGGGGTTGTATTTGAATTAATGGTTGCTAAGATGTTCCCTGTATGTTTCAAAAAGGTGAACTTGAGTTCATAGAATAAACATTGTTTTGCTTTAAAAAATACTTTTGCATTTGAAATTAAATGAAAATCGCTTATTGTCACAAGTAGGCTTCAAATGAAGTTACCGTGAAAAGCCCCTAGTCGCCACATTCCGGCGCCTGTTCGGGGAGGCTGTTATGGGAATTGAACTGTGCTGCTGGCCTGCCTTGGTCTGCTTTCAAAGCCAGCGATTTAGCCCTGTGCTAAACAGCATTTCTGCTGTACCACACCTGTAGAGTGGGCTGTGTGCTCCCCATACCACAATCTATTAAAAGATGTGGGTCAGGTGAACTCCATGATACACTTTGGGGTTCTCTAAACCCTGGCACATAACACTATCCACTTGTGCTATTGTGCTGTCCCTGCATTCATCGCAAACCCAACAAGATTCTGCCCTGGGTGACCTTGCCATTGGGGAGGGAACCGTGGCCCAGTCAGTATTGACAAAGCAGCCAACAACACCTTCTTTCCTTCATAGGCCCTGCTGAGGATGCAGAAATGTTCCAAAGCATCACTTTCAGAGAATGACATAGCCACGATATGGCCCAGCTCACAAAGCGTTCTATATGCCCTAAGTTATCGAGTGCAGCCCCATGTGATGTATTCCATATTGCCAGGAAGAAGTGACCAAGAGCAATGTAAGATTCTCACAGGTATGGAGATGGCCTCATCAAGGTGAGTATTTGCCTCTGACATTGTACAGTAATGCTCCTCTTGCAGGCATTTGTCAAGTTCCTAATTGATCCATACTTCCCTAATTCAGAGTGACGCATGGGGAGAGTGGGGACTCAGCATGGAATGACCATCGGCCTTAAACGCAACAAACACCCGGGATGCATGAAAGCTAATGGTGCTGGACGATGAATAATATCTTTTCCAATACCTTTACTCACTCTCATAGAATTCTATAGGCTGGTTTAGCGCAGTGGGCTAAACAGCTGGCTTGTAATGCAGAACAAGGCAGCAGCGCGGGTTCAATTCCCGTACCGGCCTCCCTGAACAGGCGCCGCAATGTGGCGACTAGAGACTTTTCACAGTAACTTCATTGAAGCCTACTTGTGACAATAAGTGATTATTATTGAGTACACTTCGGAATAGTAATGTTCGACGCAACAAAAGACTTGTGCCGTCCAGGAACTATAAACACCAGTGCGACAGCCTCAGGATAATCACCAACTTTGATGAGCATTTGTCCTGAGGCCTAGTGTTGTCCGCTTGAGATTTAGGCTGACAGGTGTATTGGCCACTCAGCATTGTCACAGACCATGTGACCTTGCTGATGTCGCAGATGTGGAAATAAAGACAACTTATTGAGGTGAGGTTGGGTGAGAACTAATGAGACTCAGGACCCAGATGGGGGTTTAATCTGTGGGGGGCGCCCTTGGGTCACATAAATTATCCTGAAACTTGGAGAGGGATAATGAGGGATAAGTGAAAATGATATACAACTCGTGCCGCCAATGTGCATTCAAAACTTCTTAAATTTTCAACACTGGCTGAACAATGAATTTATTTACTGCTGATATTTGTTTGTTATATGTTATATCACCCTACTGCTCTCACTTACTGACGGACAATGTGCACCCTGAGCAGCAAGATTCAAAATGACAATTTCCAAGGTTATTAAGAAACACACAGATAATAGAAGAAGGAGGAGGCCATTCGGCCCTTCGAGCCTGCACTGCCATTCAATACGATCATGGCTGATCACCAAATTCAATACCGCCTTCACCCCATTTCCCTTGATCCTTTTATCCCAAGAGCTATATCTAACTCCTTGAAATCACACAATGTTTTGGCCACTCTCTGGGTGAAGACATTTCTCCCCACCTCAGTCTTAAAAGGTTTACCTCTTATCCTCAAACTATGACACCCTAATTCTGGGAGAAGCACATCTAAGAGCAGAAAGGTCGATTTGTGCGAGGAACCTGGTTTATCAGACGATCGGGTCTTCATTGCGCCTCCAGTTGGTTAAGAAAATCATTTGGCACTGAACGTGTTCACAGCTGTTGTGTGCTCAGCTTATTCAGAATTCTGAATGTTCTTTTAATAAAGCAACGGCCTCATAACAAAGTTAAAATGGCTGAAATGTAACCCAGCCATTCAGCTTCCATTAGGGTCATGAACCCTCCAGAATTGCCCCGGAGTCTCCAAGAATGGAAGGTCAATCTCCAGGGCGCTGCTGTGGGCAACCCTCCCATAATCTTTATCTTCTTTGAATAAATTTAGAGTACCCAATTCATTTTTTCCAATTAAGGGGCAATTTAGCGTGGCCAATCCACCTACCCTGCACATCTTTGGGTTGTGGGGGAGAAACCCACGCAAACACGGGGAGAATGTGCAAACTCTACACGGACAGTGACCCAGAGCCGGGATCGAACCTGGGACCTCGGTGCCGTAAGGCAGCAATGCTAACCACTGCGCCACCGTGCTGCCTCCCCCATAATCTTTAAAACATGGGGCGGGATTCTCCGATGGCTGATGCCAAATTGTGAAACGTAATTGGGCGGAGAATAGGTTCCGGCGCCAAAATCGCGGCACTGATTTGACACCAAATCGCAATTCTCCGTCGCCTCGGCAGTGGCATCAATGCGTACCGGGACACACATACAGTAAACACCGTTTGCATGTCATTAGCGGGCCCGACCACTTTTCTCCAGGGCCTTTGTGATTCTACGCCTCTGATGGGCCGAGTTCCCGACGGCGCTGTTCACTTGTGCTTTTAAAAATCGTGAAACCAGCATCGTGGCTGATGAGGGAGAGGGAAGAGGTAGGACGTGGAGAGGTGTGACTGTGGGCTGCCAGGCCGGCACTGGCATGGCTGGCTGGGGTAGAGGGGGGAGTGATGGGGAATAGGCCGTGTGGCTGGGGTGACCCCCCACGGGAGGGGGAGCGGTGTCCAAGCCATTACTGCGGCCTGCAAAGCAGCCATCTTGCTGCCGCCACCCACTGACCACCCACTTTGGCCCCTGGTTCTGCAGAGTGACACCGGACGTATGGGTGCCTTCAGCCCCCCACCCTCATGCCCCCCACTCCGCCATAGCCCCACCACTCCTGCAAATCAGTCCCTACGCCCGCACCTACACTCAGACGAACCCCCCCCCCCCCCCCCCACCCCTGCAACCGGCCGCCAACCACCGGCAGAGCATCAGGTGGACCACTCAGGGCAATGCCCACTGTAGCCCCTATTGGGGTGATTTGCAGAGAGAAATGACAGGAGGCTTCACACACATCCTGTACACTTTTGTTCTGCGTACCAAGAATGATCCATAGAATGCCTACAGTGCAGATCAGGCCATTTGGCCCATTGAGTCTGCACCTCCCCTCCGAAAGAGCACTCTACCCAGGCCCACTCCCCCACGGGGAAAATGTGCAAACTCCACACAGTTACCCAAGGCTGGAATCGAACCTGTGAGGCAGCAGTGCTAATCACTGTGCCATCAGGCTGCCCATCCTGTAGGACTGTCCAGCATCACGTTTTAAAGAAGGGCAATTTTGGGCAGTTTCTGCTCCAGGTGGCTGCACATGCACCTCCTGCAGTCCAGACCAGTTCCTTGACAAATTGATGGAGTGCTGGGAAGAGCAGGCACAGATTTGGCAGCACGGCAGGACATCTCAGGACTCATCCAAGGACTGAACAGCATTGCTAACACTTCCAGTCAGGAGCACTTAGTAACCATCTAAGATAGAGTACAAGAAGTGTTGTAATATAGGTTTCTTAAATGTCTCTATGATCTTGAGACTTGTATGTTTAAAGATGAACTGTTCTTTGTTCGTCTTTAACTATTTACAGATTCCAGGTTCTGGCATGAATGGTGCTGCTGCTCTGCAGGTAGGCTGCTCCCAGAATGTTGCTCTCGACTGATTTCTCAGTTATTGCCATGCGACTCTATACATCATACAATGGGCGGTGCAATTTTCAGTCCTTCATTAACTCTTGCTCTGCCAAGCACGTTTGCATTACAATGATATGCAGGCATGTAACACAACAAGGGCAGCTTGTATTTTGTTTCATTATTCATCTATGAAATGTGGGTGTCACTGCCTAGGCCAGCATTTATTGCTCATCCCTAATTGGTACTTGGTAGTGTGCTGGCTTCTTGAACTGCTGTAATCCATGTGGTGTAGGTACACTGACAGAGCTCTTAGAGAGGGATTACCAGGATTTTGACCCAGTGACAGGAATGAACAGTGATACATTTCTCAGTCAGGATGGTGAGTGACTTGGAGGGGAACTTCCAGGTGGTGGAGTTCCCATATGTCTGTTGTCCTCGTCCTTCTGGATGATTGTGGTTGTGGGTTTTGAATATGCTGCCTAGGGAACCTTGGTGAGTTCCTGCATCGTATTTTGTAGATGGTACACACGGCTGCAACGATGGTACTACAATCGTCGGTGTTGGAGGGGGTGAATGTTTGTGGATGTGTGCCTGTCATGCTTTGTCCTGGATGGTGTCACACTTCTTCACTGTTGTTGCCGCTGCACTCATCCAGGCAAGTGGGGAGTATTCCATTACACTCCTGACTTGTGCCTTGTAGATGGTGAACAGGATTTAGGGAGTCAGGAGGTGAGTTACTCATTCCAGTATTCCTAGCTTCTGACCTGCTCTGGTAGTCACAGGATTTATTTGGCTAATCCAGTTCAGTTTCTGGTCAACAGTAATCCCCAGGATATTGGCAGTGGGGGATGTCAAGAGGCAACAGTTAGATCATCTCTTGTTTGAGGTTATTGCCTGACACTTGTGTGCCGTGAATATTTCTTGATACTTGTCAGCCCAAGCCTAAATATTGTCCAGGTCTTGCTGCATTTGAATATGGACTGCTTCAGGAGGCATAAATGGTGCTGAACATTATGCAATCATCAGTGAACATCCCTACTTCTAACCTTCTGATGGAAGGAAAGTCATTGATGCGGCAGCTTGGGCCGAGGACATTACCCGAAGGAACTCCTGCAATGATGTCCCAGGACTGAGATGACTGGCCTCCAATTACCACAACCATTTTCCATGTCCCAGGTGTGACTCCAACTTACTCAGAATTTCCCCCCGATTCCTATTGACTGCAGTTTAGGTAGGGTTCGTGGACGCCACATTGGGTAAAATGCTGCCTTGATGTTAAGGGCTGTCACTCTCACCTCACCTCTGGAGTTCAGCTCTTTTCTCCATAGAACATAGAACGTAGAACAATACAGCACAGTACATGCCCTTCAGCCCACCATGTTGTGCTGACCATTTACCCTAATCTAAGATCAACCTAACCTACACCCCTTCAATTTACTGCTGCCCATGTGCCTGTCTAAGAGTCGCTTAAATGTCGCTAATTACTCTGACTCCACCACCTCTGCTGGCAGTGCATTCCATGCACCCACCACTCTCTGTGTGAAGAACCTACCTCTGACATCTCCCTATACCTTCCTATACCCCAGTACAGGCATCATCCTGGTAAATCTCCTCTGTACCCTCTCCATAGCATCCACATCCTTCCCATAATGAGACGACCAGAACTGGACACAATATTCCAAGTGTGGTCTAACCAGGGTTTTATAAAGTTGCAGCAAAACCTTGTGGCTCTTAAACTCAATCCCCCTGTTAATGAAAGCCAACACACCATATGCCTTCTTAACAACTCTATCAACCTGGGTGGCAACTTTGAGGGATCTATGTACGTAGACCCCAAGATCCCTCTTCCAAGAATCCTGCCTTTAACCCTGTATTCAGCATTCAAATTCGACCTTCCAAAATAAATCACTTCACATTTATCAAGGTTGAACTCCATCTGCCACTTCTCAGCCCAGCTCTGCATCCTGTCAATATCTTGTTATAACCTGCAACAACCCTCAACAGTATCTACAACTCCCCCAACCTTTGTGTCATCGGCAAACTTACTAACCCACCCTTCCACTTCCTCATCCAAGTCATTTATAAAAACCACAAAGTGCAGAGGTCCCAGAACAGATCCCTGTGGGACACCTCTGGTCACCGACCTCCAGGCAGAATACTTTCCCTCCACTACCACTCGCTGTCTTCTTTCGGCCAGCCAATTCTGTATCCAGACAGCCAAATTTCCCGATATCCCATGCCCCCTAACTTTCTGAATGAGCCTACCATGGGGAACCTTATCAAATGCCTTACTGAAATCCATTGCCCGACCTTCATCAATGTGTCTCGCCACATCCTCAAAGAATTCAATGAGGCTTGTGATGCATGAACTGCCCCTCACAAAGCCATGCTGACTATCCTTAATCATTTTTCTGAATAACCATAAATTCTATCTCAGAATCCTTTCCAATATTTTGCTGCATGTTTGAACCCAGGCTGTAAAGTGGGCAGGAATTGAATGGCCCTGGTGGACCCTAAACTGAGCATCAGTGAGCAGGTTATTGCTGAGTAAGTGCCGCTTGGTAGCACTTTTGATGACTCCTTCCATCACTTTATTGATGATTGAGTAGACTGAGTCGACTAATTGGCCGGGTTGGCTTTGTACAGGACATACCAGGGCAATTTTCTACATTGCTGTATTGGAACAGCTTAGCTAGGGGGCAAGGCATTTTCTGGAGCACAAGTCTTCAGTACTATTCCTGGAATATTGTCAGGGCCCATAGCTTTTGAAGTATGTTCATCGAGGGAAGTGTATCCTTAAACCTTAAATCTCTTAGTATAATAAAGACAACATAAAATATTGTTCTTCTTATTTCAACAATAGCAGAGAGTTGCATTTATATCACACATTTAACAGAATAGAAACATCCCATGGTGCTTCTTAAGAGCTTTATCGAATAATACCTTGGGGTACATGAGGAAATATAAAAATATGCGACCAAAAGCTTGGTCAAAGAGGTAGGTTTTACAAAACAACCTGATCAAAGGACAGAGAGGTTTCGGAAGGAAATTCCAGAGTTTAGGGTCTGGGCCTTCCGTCAAAGGAGTGCAGGACTATGGATCCCGCTGAGGGGATTATCCCCCTGTCAAGCGGGTCAGCTTCTGCTTGTAATGTTACAGGAATCCCAAAATAAATGCCTGAAGTTGTTGCCTCGTGGACTGAGGCATTTCATGAAAAGGTGGTGCAGGAAAGCCTGCATTTATTACCCTTTAACGACGTCAAAGTGTTTTACAGCCAGTGAAGTGCTTTTGAAGTTTGGTTCCGCTTGTAATATTGTAACGCAGGGAAAACAAATGTGTAAAATGTTACGTGCAGGTGTAAGTTTAAGTGCGCCGCCAAAGAAAGAATGCTCCAACTGTGAGACCACCAATCCTGTTTTAACCATTGCTCCAAACCAGGCCGGGCCTTCTGGCCTTCTTTAGATTTCATCCATTCAGTTTATGTGATTGACATGTGAGTTAAAGGGCCACTAGCTCATAAAATTTGACACAGCGCCTCCTTTAGTAACAATTCCATTTAGGCGTGACAAGGCATTCTTCGGAATGTGGATTGCAGCATTGCATTATAGCCTCAACTTTCCAACCTATCATCGCTGAAATTCTATGTTGCTTTGAGAGCTTCAAGTGGGGGAAAGACAGTGGTAGGTAGTAGTAATATCACTGGACCAGTCATCCAGCAGCCCAAGATAATGCTCTCGAGACATGGGTTCAAATCCCAATAGGGCAACTGGTGGAATGGTGTCTCAGGCATGATGACTATTGTTGATTGTCATAAAAGCCCTGGCGGTCCATTAGTGTCCCTTTGCCTAGTCTGGCTTCCATGGGACTTTAGACCCACCGCAAAATGGGTTAACTTTGAACTGCCCTCTGCAAATTCCCATCTAGCCACTCGATCCACGGGCAATTATGGATGGGCAACATATGCTGGCTTTGCCAGCGATGCCCACACCCCAGGGAAGAATGAAAAAATAAAAAGATAAATGGCCTTGTCTTCCAGCTGGAAATCTCTCCCAGCCAAGCAACAAAAACAGAGGGTCAGCTACTGATCTCCGCTCTGAAAATGTTAATATTGAAATTCATGAGTTATTACAGTGGTGAGACTGATCTCCACACTCCCACATCAACTTGTTAAATAGGGAGATAAGCACATTGGTGCCGTGAGTTAGCTTGTATTTCAGCGCTTACTGTCGATCGATAGGACACCCACATCAACTTGTTAAATAGGGAGATAAGCACATTGGTGCCGTGAGTTAGCTTGTATTTCAGCGCTTACTGTCGATCTGTGACTGCACATGTCCTCGTTGGTGCCGGCGCAGCTACGCATACGCAGGTCCCGCAGCGCACAGTTCGCACCGGGATCTGCAGCTGCAGCGGCACGAACCGCTCCAGCACCGTGCTGGCCCCCTATAGGGGGAGCAGCCCGTTCATGCCGTCGTAAAACGCGACGGCGTGGACATTCTGCCGTGTGATTGGAGAATCCCGCCCCATGCGTTTCACTTTGGATAGGATTGGGTCTCGTTGTGTCCAATTCTTTTGCGGCCAGATGAAATTGGCAGGGTGTCCATAAAGTCCAATGTCCTGGAAATGCGCTGAAAACAAATAAACTCTCTGCAGTGGGGGGTGATCTCCCCCACACCGATAACAATCATATTAACTCCTGGGCTGATGGCCCAATTTCTTCCCTGGCCACTGGCTATGATCCTGTTCCTGGTATCGTGGCTGAACTTGCTCTGTACCTGCCAACCAGGCTGCGGCCTTGCAGCCATACTGCCCTACAACTGGTTCACCTTGTCCCCTTGCATGCTTTGAAGATCCGACGCGCCCCTCTCAGTGCACTCGGTGTCTGATCAATCTCGATCGCCCTATCTAGGGTAATTTTCGCTTCAGCCAGAAGCTTCTTTTGCACATTTATGTTGTTAATACCGCACGCTAAACGATCGTGCAGCACGTCACCGAGTCCTGCGCCAAACTCACAATGCTCGGCCATTTCCCTGAGTCTGCCAATGGAGATGGAGGATGTTTTTCCTGGATCCCAGACAGCTGAGATGGACTTGTATGATCGAGGATCTGGGGGTTGAAATGCTCCCTGACCAGCGTCACCAACTGGTCAAATTACTTTATGTCAGGAGCCTCCAAGGACGTCAGATTTCTTATCAGGTTGTTGGTTGCTGGCCTACAAACTGTTAATAGGATAACTTTCTGCTTATCCTCCCTCAGTATTTCATTTGCTGTGAAGAAGTGAATGGAACTGGTCAATATGCTGGCCTCCTGGTCGAATGGGTCTAACCTCCAAATCAAGGGCATTTTTCACTCACTGTTCCATGGCATTGTCGCACTTTCCAGCTTCTCTGTTTGTTTTGGAGCTTCTCCCTTCCCCCCAAATTCAACAACTGCGGGCTTGCAATCGATCTGGTTTATACTCATCGCCAATGTGGTGGCTCGAGGAAATACTAGGTACAAAATTATAGAATTCCTACAATGCAGAAGGAGGCCATTCAGCCCATCGAGTCTACACCAGCCCCATGAAAGAGCACCCTACTTGAGCCCACAACTCCACCCTATCCCCATAACCTAATAACCTCACGTAACCTTTTGGACACTGAGGGGAAATTTATGGCAAATCCACCTAATCTAACCTGCACTTCTTTGGACTGGTAGATGGTGATGTACCATCAATTGACGACAGACGAGGAGTCGGGAGAAAAACTGTGGCTTTAATCAGCTTAAAGACACCTGCTGGCAGCCGGTCCCAGAATGCGGGCAGGACTGGAGGTTGGCCACCTGTACACATGAGCCTGAGGGGAGGGGCCACAGGCGGAGCCAGCAGGGACAAGCCCAGACATGTAATAATACAACAGTACAATATAATACAATACAATACAGTAGTTTACCACATTCAAACCCTGTTTAAAAAAAAAAGAGTCCGGCGGGGGTGAAGTGGACGGGTTGAATTATAGATCGAGTCTGTCGGGGGCTTTGACTTTCTGCTGTGACCGCCTCAGTCCCGGCTGTGGTGTGGATATTGGTGTTGGATGAGGTGTTGAGGCCTGCATGTCCAGGAGCGTGTCGTCTTCTGCGTCCCGTAGTAGATGAGTAGCAATGGGGGGAGACGGTGTAGGGTCGGGGGTAGTGGTGATGGTCACTGGGGAACCTTCGGGTGCCAAATCCCGAAGGGAGACTGTGTCCTCCCGCCCGTCATGGTGTGCCACGTAGGCATATTGGGGTTTAGCATGGAGGAGAAGGACCTTTTCGACCAGTGGATCCGACTTATGGCTCCTCGCATGCTTCCGGAGGAGGACGGGCCCTGGGACCATCAGCCAGTATGGGAGGGAGACCCCTGAGGTGGACTTCCTTGGGAAAACAAACATCCTCTCATGAGGGATCACATTGGTGGCAGTACACAGGAGTGACCGGATGGAGTGGAACGCATCGGGAAGGACCTCCTGCCAGCCGATAGGAGACAGGGAGACTTCTAGACCATAGGGCAAGAAGGACGGCCTTCCAGACCGTCGCGTTCTCTCTCTCCACCTGTCTGTTTCCCCGGGGGTTGTAGGTGGTAGTCCTGCTTGGGGCGATGCCCTTGATAAGCAGGAACTGACGCAGCTCATCACTCATGAAAGAGGAACCCCGATCACTATGGATATAGGTGGGGAAACCGAACAAGGTGAAGAGGCCGTGAAGGGCCTTGATGACTGTGGCAGAGTGATGCACGATCAATGACCACTAAAGCGAGGTTGTAGTCCAACTGAAGGCGTTAATAAGCTAGATGTTTCCCCCAGCAGCTCAGGTACAGATGAAGGCTGCTGGGGCCGCATGGGCTCTTATACCCCACCTAGCAGGGTGGAGCTATCATACAGCTTGACCAATAGGAAGCATACAATTTCTACCAATGGTGTTCCAGCATTACCAGGTACGGTAATACCTCTACTACCACATTCACCCCCTGTTAAAAAAGTGTCCGGCAGGGGTGGTGGCCTGATACTACAAACATGGCAACGTGGTAGAATTAGTTATGGAGGTACCGTAATACCTCCGTACAGCGTTTTGTAACTATTTACAATTGTAGTAACTATTTACAATTTATGGTTTAAATTTACAATTTAAAATGAAGCAATCAGTCGATCGGGGGCCCTGGTCATCCTCTGTGATCGTCGGAGCTTCGGTGGTGACTCCGGTGGAGGGTCGGGCATCTGTGACTCCAGGAGCGTGGCCTCGATCTCTGTGGCAGCTTCGACACCCCTAGACGGCGCTGGTGGGGAAAACGGTTGACCTGGGAAGGGAGCACCTGCGGGGTGCATCGGTGGGTGGGGGAGGCCGAGGCGGGGCCGGCGGAAGGACCGATCCTCCTGTAAGGTGCCCTGGTGGAGGGGAGGGTGGGACTTGTGGCTGGGGTGCGCGTGGGGCTCCGGCGGGTGCCAAGTCTCGTAGGGAGACCGTATCTTGTCGGCCGTCGGGGTACACCACGTAGGCGCACTGGGGGTTAGCGTGGAGAAGATGGACCCTCTCGACCAACGGGTCCAACTTGTGCGCCCGCACGTATTTTCGGAGCAGGATGGGTCCGGGAGCTGCCAGCCAGGTCGGGAGCGAGGTCCCAGAGGAGGACATCCTGGGGAAGACAAGGAGACATTCGTGAGGTGTCTGGTTGATTGTGGTACAAAGCAGTGACCGGATGGAGTGGAGGGCATCCGGGAGGACTTCCTGCCAGCGGGAGACTGGGAGATTCCTGGACCATAGGGCCAGTAGGACGGCCTTCAGACCATTCCATTCTCCCACTCTACCTGTCCGTTACCCCAGGGGTTGTAACTGGTCGTCCTGCTCGAGGCGATGCCCTTGCTGAGCAGGAATTGACGCAGTTCGTCGCTCATAAAGGAGGACCCCCTATCACTATGTATGTAAGCGGGGAGCCCGAACAGTGCTAGGGTGCTATGGAGATCCTTGATGACGGTAGTTGAGGTCATGTCGGGGCAGGGGATGGAGAATGGGAACCGGGAGTACTCGTCAATCACGTTCAGGAAGTACGTGTTGCGGTCGGTGTAGGGGAGGGGGCCTTTGAAGTCCATGCTGAGGCGTTCAAAGGGACGGGAAGCCTTTATCAGGTGTGCCCTCTCTGGCCGGTAGAAGTGCGGTTTGCACTCCGCGTAGATTTGGCAGTCCCTGGTGGCTGTCCTGACCTCCTCGATGGAGTAGGGCAGGTTGCGGGTCTTGATAAAGTGGAAAAAGCGAGTGACCCCAGGGTGGCAGAGGTCCTCGTGGGGGGCTCGGAGGCGGTCCACTTGTGCGTTGGCACATGTGCCGCGGGACAGGGTGTCAGGAGACTCGATTAGCTTCCCGGGACGATACAGGATCTCGTAGTTGTAGGTGGAGAGTTCGATCCTCCACCGCAAGATCTTATCGTTTTTTATCTTGCCCCGCTGTGCATTATCGAACATGAAAGCAACCGGCCGTTGGTCAGTGAGGAGAGTGAATTCTCTGCCGGCCAGGTAATGCCTCCAATGTCGCACAGCTTCTACTATGGCCTGGGCCTCCTTTTCGACTGAGGAGTGGCGGATTTCGGAAGCATGGAGGGTGCGTGAGAAGAAGGCCACAGGCCTGCCCGCTTGGTTGAGGGTGGCCGCCAGAGCTACGTCAGACGCGTTGCTCTCGAGTTGGAAGGGGAGGGACTTGTCGATGGCGTGCATTGTGGCCTTTGCAATGTCAGTTTTGATGCGGCTGAAGGCCTGGTGGGCCTCTATCGACAGGGAAAAAGCTGTGGGCGGTCGGTGCTAAACACGCATTTATCCTTGTTGTATGTAAGGTTAAGGATCTTTGCGGTCTGGAGGAATTTTTGGAGGTTGGTGTCGTGGTCCTGCTGGTCATGGCCGCAGATGGTGACATTATCGAGATACGGGAATGTTGCCCGTAAACCGTACCGGTCAACCATTCGGTCCATCTCGCGCTGGAAGACCGAGACCCCGTTGGTGACACCGAAGGGAACACTTATGAAGTGATAGAGAGGCCCATCTGCCTCGAAGGCAGTGTATTTGCGGTCACTAGTGCGGATGGGGAGCCGGTGGTAGGCGGACTTAAGATCCACCGTGGAGATGACCTTGTAATGCGCGATCCTGTTTACCAGGTCGGATATGCGGGAAAGAGGGTACGCGTCAAGCTGCGTAAACCTGTTGATGGTCTGACTGTAGTCGATGACCATCCTATGCTTCTCCCCGGTCTTTACCACCACTACTTGAGCTCTCCAGGGACTGTTGCTAGCTTCAATGACTCCTTCCCTCAGTAGCCTTTGGACCTCTGACCTAATAAAGATCCAGTCCTGGGCACTGTACCGTCTGCTCCTGGTGGCGACGGGTTTGCAATCCGAGGTGAGGGTCGCAAACAGGGAAGGCGGGTCGACCTTAAGGGTCGCGAGGCCACAGACAGTGAGAGGGGGTATAGGGCCGCTGAATTTGAAAGTTAGTCTTTGGAGGTTACACTGGAAGTCTAAATCTAGGAGTGTGGCCGCGCAGAGGTGGGGAAGGGCGTAGAGCCGGTAATTTTTAAACTCCCTTCCCAGGACTGAGGGGTTTGCTACACAAAACCCCTTTATCTCAACTGAGTGGGAACTGGAGGCCAGGGAGATTTTTTGATTGACGGGGTGGATAAAGAGAGAACAGCGCCTTACCGTGTTGGGGCGTATGAAGCTCTCTGTGCTCCCAGAGTCGATTAGGCAGGACGTCTCGTGCCCGTTGATGAATATGGTTGTTGTAGCAGTTGAGAGTGTTCGAGGCCGGGTCTGCTCCAGAGTCACCGAGGCTAATCGCAGCAGTTGAGTGTTCTCTACGGGCAGTGTGTGGTCTGCCGAGCTGGGGTCCTGGGGGTCCATCCAAGATGGCGGCTCCCATTGGTCGCACATGGCTGGGGGTGCACAAAATGACGGCGCCCATCCCTCTAACGTGGCGTGCGCGGGACAAGATGGTGGTGCCCAGGGACCACATGTGGCCCTGGAATAGGAAGATGGCGGCGCCTGTTGGCCGCAAGGGGACCGAGGAGAGGATTGTGGTGGCGGTCCGCATTCGCCGCCGGAGACGGCGGCAACCGCACGGGCCTGGCATACCATCACGAAATGGCCCTTTTTACCGCATCCCTTGCAGGCGGATGCACGGGCCGGGCATCGCTGGCTGGGGTGCTTGGCCTGCCCACAAAAGTAGCAGTGGGGCCCCCCGGGGTTGCCAGGCCGCCTTGCAACACAAACTTGTGGGGGGATGGGGGATGTCTCGGGGTCGGCTGTGGAGGAGTTCCACGCTGCCCAGGGGGCTGCCGCGCGGTTGGGAACGTAAGCGCGGGCATTTCTGGAGGCCACATCCAGGGAGCCTGCAAGGGCCCGTGTCTCCTTGAGACCTAGAGTGTCTTTTTCCAGCAATCGCTGGCGAATTTGGGAGGACAGCATACCTGCCACGAAAGCGTCCCTGACCAAGAGTTCAGTGTGTTTGTTCACCGAAACTTGCGGGCAGCTGCAGTTTCTCCCCAACACCAGGAGTGCACGGTAGAATTCTTCCAGCGATTCCCCAGGGATTTGTCGCCTCGTTGCTAGCAGATGTCGGGTGTAGACCTGGTTTACCGGGCGAATATAATGTCCTTTTAGCAGCTCTATTGCTGCATCGAAGTCTTCCGCTTCCTCGATGAGGGTGTAAATCTCCGGGCTCACCCTCGAGTGCAGGACTTGCATTTTCTGTTCTCCCGTGGGTGTGTTTTCGGCCGTCCCGAGATATCCTTTAAAACACGCCAGCCAGTGCTTGAAGATTGCCGCTGAGTTCGCCGCCTGGGGGCTGAATTGCAGACAGTCCGACTTGATTCGGAGCTCCATCCTTTTAAATCTAGCTTATTAAATTGATGCACGATCAATGACCACTAAAGCGAGGTTGTAGTCTAACTGAAGGCTTTAATAAGCTAGATGTTTCCCCCAGCAGCTCAGGTACAGAATGAAGGCTGCTGGGGCGGCACGGGCTCTTATACCCCGCCTAGCAGGGCGGCGCTACCATGCAGCTTGACCAATAGGAAGCATACAATTTCTACCAATTGTGTTCCAGCATTACCAGGTACCCTAATACCTCTACTACCAGAGGTCATGCCAGGGCATGGTATGACGAAAGGCAAACGTGAGTACTCATCAATGACATTGAGGAAGTACACGTTACCATCAGTGGAGGGGAGGGGCCCTTTGAAATTGACGCTGAGGCGCTCAAAGGGGTGCGAGGCCTTTACCAGGTGTGCTCTGTCTGGCCGATAGAAGTGCGGTTTGCACACTGCGCAGACCTGGCAGTCCCTGGTCATGGACCTGACCTCCTCGATGGAGTAAGGCAGATTGTGGGCCTTGATGAAGTGGAAGAACCGGGTGACCCCTGGGTGACAGAGGTCATTGTGGAGGGCCCGAAGTCGGTCTACTTGTGCGCTGGCACATGTACTGCGGGATAGGGCATCTGGGGGCTCATTGAGCTTCCCCGGTCGATACAAGATATCATAATTATAGGTGGAGAGTTTGACCCTCCACCTTAGGATCTTGTCATTCTTGATCTTGCCCTGCTGTGTGTTATCGAACATGAAGGCAACTGACCGTTGGTCAGTGAAGAGAGTGAATCGCCTACCGGCTAGGTAATGCCTCCAATGTCGCACAGCTCCCACAATGGCTTGGACTTCCTTTTCGACGGAGGAGTATCGAATTTCGGAGCCCTGGAGGGTATGGGAGAAGAAAGCCACGGGCCTGCCCACCTGGTTGAGTGTAGCGGCCAGGGCAAAGTCAAGCATCGCTCTCCACCTGGAATGGGATGGACTCATCTACAGCGTGCACCGCAGCTTTGGCAATATCTGCCTTGATGCGGTTGAAGGCCAGGAGGGCCTCAGCCGTCAGGGGAAAAAGGGTGGATTTAATGAGGGGCGGGCCTTGTCCGCATAATTGGGGACCCACTGGGCATAGTAGGAGAAGAACTCCAGGAGTCTCTTCAGGGACTTCAGACAGTGGGGGATGGAAAGTTCCAGAAGGGGGCACATGCGGTCGGGGTCGGGCCCTGGGACTCCGTTTTCCACAACGTAGCCAAGGATGGCTAGGCAGGTTGTGCGGAAAATGCATTTCTCCTTATTGTATGTGAGGTTAAGGAGCTTGGCGATGTGGAGGAATTTTTGGAGGTTGACGTTATGGTCCTGCTGGTCATGGCCTCAGATGGTGACATTATCCAGATACGGGAACGTAGCCCACAGCCCGTACTGGTCAACCATTCGGTCCATCTCCCGTTGGAAGACCAAGACCCCATTGGTGACGCCGAAAGCGGCCATCTGCCTCGAAGGCAGTGTATTGGCGGTCCTCTGGGCAGATAGGGAGCTGGTGGTACGTGGACTTCAAGTCGATGGTGGAGAAGACCCGGTACTGCGCAATCTGATTGACCATGTCAGATATGCGGGGAAGAGTGTACGCGTCGAGCTGCGTGTACCGGTTGATGGTCTGACTGTTGTCCATGACCATCCGGTGCTTCTCCACAGTTTTGACGACCACTACTTGGGCTCTCCAGGGTCTAGTACTGGCCTCTATGATCCCTTCCCGCAGGAGTCACTGGACCTCCGACCTGATAAAGGCCTTGTCCCGGGTACTGTAATATCTGCTCCTAGTGGCGACGGGCTTACAGTCCAGGGTGAGGTTGGTGAAGAGCGGGGGTGAGGCGACTTTAAGGGTCGAGAGGCTACATACGGTGAGGGGGGCAGAGGTCCATCGAACTCCAGGGTAAGACTTTTGAGGTGTCACTGGAAGTCAAGACCTAGTAGCATGGCAGCGCAGAGTTGTGGAAGGACATAGAGTTTGAACACTTTGAACTCAATGCCCCGTACTGTAAGGGTCGCAACACAGTACCCACGGACTTCCACGGAATGAGATTCGGAAGCCAGGGAGATTTTCTGGGTCACGGGTAAGATTGGGAGGGAGCAGCGCCGTACCGTATCTGGGTGATTAAAACTCTCTATGCTCCCAGAGTTGAACAGGCAGGTCGTCTCGTGACCGTTGATCGGGACTAACACCATGGATTTAGCGAGGTGATGAGGTTGAGGCTGGTCGAGGGTGATGGAGGCGATCTTCGGAAGGTGGGCGGGCCGATCGGATGAGCAGGGGTTCCGGGAGGCGGCGGGGCGAATCAAAGATGGCGGCCCCCGCGGGTCGCACGTGTAGGGTGGAGTCAAGGATGGCGGCCAAGATGGCGGCCCCCATGGGTCGCACGTGGCGGGTGGCATCGAAGATGGCGGCAAAGGTGGCGGCCCCCATGGGTCGCACGTGTCGGGTGGTGTTGAAGAAGGCGGCCCCCACAAGTTACATGCAGCGCTGCTGGGCTTACAAACAGGTCGGGCCTGGCAGATTTTAGAGAAGTGGCCCTTCTTACCGCACCCGTTGCAGATCGCGCTCCTCACTGGGCAGCGTGGCCTGGGGTGCTTACCCTGGCCACAGAAGTAGCATTTTGGGCCTCCGGGATTGGCAGGTTGCTGCGCAGTACAGGCTTGCGGCGCCCCCGGGTCGGGTGATGGCGGTGCCCACGACATCCACGAAGGTGCCGCGTGGTCAGAGGTGTAGGCATCCAAGTTGCGGAAGGCCACTTCTAATAAGTCCGAAATCCGTACTGTTTCTTGGAGGTCGAGTGTACCCCCTCCTTGTAGGCGCTGGCGGATGTAATTCGATTTTATGCCTGCGACATAGGCATCACGGATCAGCAACTCCGTATGCTCGGCAGCCGATACCGTCTTACAACTGCAGTTCCGGCCGAGTACCCGCAATGCGCCCAGAAATTCAGCTTGTAATTCTCCGGGGCGCTGTCGTCTCGTGGCAAGGAGATGCCTAGCATACACCTCGTTGACTCCCTTAACATACTGTCCTTTCAATAGCGCTATCGCATCCTCGTACGAGTCAGCATCCCTGATGATAAGGAATACTTGCGGGCTCACCCGGGAGTTGAGGATTCGCAGCTTGTGGGTCTCGGCGACGGCGATCGTGGAGGACGCGATGTATGATTCGAAGCAGCGTAGCCAGTGTTCAAACGTAGTAGTGGCGTCGGCTGCTTGGGGGTCCAGCTCCAGGCGATCCGGTTTTAGCGACGAATCCATCTGAAAATTTTAAGCTGATTAAATTGATGCACCATCAATTGACAACAGACGAGGAATCGGGAGAAAAACTGTGGCTTTAATATGCTTAAAGGCACCTGCTGGCAGCCGGTCCCAGAATGAGGGCAGGGCTGGAGGGTGGCCACCTTTATACATGAGCCCGAGGGGAGGAGCCACAGGTGGAGCTAGCAGGGACAAGCCCAGGCATGTAACAATACAACAGTACAATACAATACGATACAGTGGTTTACCACAGATGGTAGATGGTGGGAAGGAAGCAAGAAAGGACAAATAATTTATTGACAACTAATAAGGGTAACTTATATACATGCACAGAACCTCTATACACGTGTTCACATTCTGGCTCCCAGGTTTGCCCTCACAAGAACCCCGCTACCTGGTCCCACCTTTTTTCCTCATTGGTTGGGGCTTGCAAGCTTCCGCATGTTAGGTCCCATGCCAGTCACGTGGACTGCAAGGGCATGCTCCTTAAAGGGGCCACGTTACCACATTTTCAAACTCCACAATTGCTCATTTACTTGAGAAGGCAACTACAAGCTCTTTGAGAGGCTGATCCTGCAGTCTCTGCATTTTCCAAATGCTGGCACAAGAAATGATAGCCAATTGATTGTACCTAGACTTACACTGCTACAGGCAGTGTAAATAATGGACCTGCGTTATGATAACTGGTGGATTGCTTTGTAGACTGGATAGTTCATCGTTCTTGTTGAATGTTTCCTGATGTTCTGGCAAATAATACCCTCAACTGACATCACCAATTTCCACATTGCAATAATGATTACACTTGAATAGAACTTAATTGCCCGTAAAATGCTTTGGGACGTCCAGAGGTTATGAAAGGTGCTATGCACACAATTCACTGTGCAGAGTTTGGCCTTGACTCCTTATTAACAAGTCATGCAAACATACAAATTAGGAGCAGCAGGAGGGAATTTGGCCTCTCACACCTGCTCTGCCCTTTCTTACGTTCATGGGTGATCTGACTCTAACCTCAACACCACATTCCAGCCTACCCCGATAACCTTTCACCCTCTTACTTATCAAAAATCTAATCATGGTGCCAAACAAGGCACCATTTCACTCGCAATTGTTTGGTGAGCAGTCTTTCTCTTATCACGGAATTGCATTAAAACGCAGGTCACTTCAGAAACACTCTGTCCGGAAACAGAAATACCCGACTGCGCTGAAGGGAAGAAGCTATCAGTTACCAGCAGTTTGAAGCCACAGGGTATTTGACCATTTAAGGAGCTCAAACATTGATTTTCATCTCGAGACTTGGAAATGAACTCCAGTTTTTCAATCCATCCAGAAACGTAAAGGAAGAAACCTTGGAATGAAGCACTGTAAATATTGTCATCCTCATGAGGTTTTGAGATGTGACGATGAAACCTTGAAATACAGGAAAGTGAGCCATAAAACTGAAAGAGATCTTTGTGACCCCAACTGGACACTATTTGGATTCACCAAGCTATTCAGTTCAAAGATTCGTATAAAAATACATTGTTGATTTATATTTCTTAATTAATAATAATTTGTGAACATATTATTGTAATATGTTTATCCAGGTGTGTGTGTGCATGTTGCGTGTGTCATGCATGTGTACATGTAGTGTGTGTGCATATTGTGTGTATGTGCCATGCATGTGAGTGTGTCATGTATGTGTCTTGTCATGCATGTGTGTGGTGTGTATGCATGATGTGTTTTGTATGTCATGCATGCATGTGGTTTGTGTGTCATGGTGTTGTGTGGTCTGTGTGTACGTATGGTGCAGATGTGTTTGTCATGCATGTGTATGGTATGTGTGTGTGTCATGCATGTGTGGTATGTGTGTGTCTTGCTGTTGTTTGTGGTTAGTGTGTACATATGGCACGGGGTGTGTCTATGTGTGTATGTTGTGAGGTGTGTGTCTGTAATTATGCAGGGACAGTGTCCATGCTGGCTAAATACTCTGGTAATTCTGTCCAATATAGCTGAGCCTCGGCTGGGCCCTATTCTACACAGATCACCTCCCGACCAATGCATAGGCCGAGTCGCATTGGAAAGTGGGTTAATTCCACTCTGCATGCTTCAGGGGCAGGGAGATAATGAGCCAGACAAACTTTCATCGCCCACACAGTTGATCATCTGAGGCAGCAATAGAATTGTCAGAATTGGCTCCAGCTCTTTTTGTGCGGAGGGATGCCAGGGAGCAGGTTAAGGCTCCCCATTGCTAATCTGTCATTTCTGCGGGAGGTGTAGATATCGAGTCAGAACAGGGATCAGGCTGGACCATGATGCCTTTTAGAATTCATCACTTGCCTGCTTTTACTATTTTGAGCAACTGCTTGGAGAAGGTACCGGAAGGACAGGGGTCGCTCTTGGAATTATACCCCAGCATGAAGGCTTGTTTGCGGGAACAGAGTGGGAAATTTGGGAAATGAGGCGAAGGACAGCGTGCATTCGAAAAAATCCCAAGAAATGAAAGACCATTCTGAAAGTAATAAATTGCCCGAAGCCTGTGAGGCAGCAGCTGAAAGGGCTCACAATGAACATAACAAAGAACAGATGAACCTTGGCAAAATTCTGCAGCCATGACGATCGCGATTCTCTGTTCGGAAGTTCAGATACACATGGAAGCAATTTGAGTTCATGCCAAAGTGGAACCCCGCACATTTATTGACATTTTTTTAGAATAGGAAGGCAGCATAGAATTTACTGTGTGGAGTATAGCCTTAACCCTTTTTTATCAAGGCATATAATTATGATAGCAGAAAAAGGCTCCACCTTCATTAAAATGTGTTTAGTGAGTGGTTTTTAATTTGTTTACAAACACAGCAAAGTCTGCAAAGGGGAGACTCTCTGCTTGGACACACACATGAGGTAGGCCAAAGCATCTCAGAGAATCCAGAAAAATGGGGAGGAGGGAGCAGTTTTCACCAGATACTTGGAGCACTTCAGTGTGGTCATGATTGAGGTTTAAGCTGTAACACGGATTTAACCTACAATTCGAGCATGGGCTCACCCTGGTAACGGAGTTGAAGTCAATACTAGCGGTATCTGACTGAAGGCTGGCGACGAAGTTGACCACCGCTGAAAATAGCCACCAGCACTCGTCCAGAAGCAATGCAGCATTTTGGTGGATAGTGTCACCCCAATACCACAAGCTGAATAAGCAAAGGCAGTAATGCCAGTTTGAAGTGATGATGTGGAGATGCCGGCGTTCGACTGGGATGGGCACAGTAAGAAGTCTTACAACACGAGGTTAAAGTCCAACAGGTTTTTTTGGAATCACTAGCTTTAGGAGCATGGCTCCTTTATCGGGTGAGTGGTATCACTCACCTGATGAGGGAGCTACTCTCTGAAAGCTCGTGATTCCAAATAAACCTGTTGGACTTTTTTTTGTTGAAATTTTTTATTTAAAACAGATTTGTAACATTTACAGAGAAAAAAGGCCATATACAAAAGCCTTAACATATTGAAAACGAACAGTGGGAGAGAATAAACATATTAATAAAGCATTTCCCCAACCAGCTCTATTTACCCATGCCCCACGTGCTCAACTAACCTAATGTGGCTCTAACCACCCCCCCCCCCCCCTGCCCCCCACTTCCCCTCCCCTCCGGGTGCTGCTGCTGTCGGTTTCCGATGCTATTCCCTGCAAGCGACTATCTCCCCCGGGGATTTCTGATCCTCCCTCCCCCACCCCCTTACCCTCTTAAATCTTCTCTGCTCTCCCTCCCGGCTGCCCCCCCCCTCCCGACCCCCCCGAGGCCTGCCCTGCCAGGTCCGCCCCATGCTTGGCCCTAGCCCACCCCTTCTCCTACTCTCTCTGGTGCCCCCCGACCTACGCTAACTATGTTGACCCCTGCCCTTAGCGCCTGGCTGTCTCCCGCCCGAATGCTCGGGCCCTCCCCCCACACCCCAAAGACCCATTAAACTAATTGTATCTCCCTGTCCCCTTCCAAGTCCCTTACCCAGCCCCTAGCCCATCCCCCTATCAGAGGCCCCGGTCTCCTGCCAAAAAGTACCAAGCGCGGGACCCCCTTTGCAGCCCCCCCCCCCCCCGTTGCAAGCTCCCAAACTCACCCATTCAGTGCGCCCTCCAGTTCTCTGTCCAGGCTGAATACAATCATAAATAAAACATTACAGTGCAGGATAATTTAACGGACCACCGCCACACAACAGCTCTGTGAGCCCAGAATCCTTTAGTTCAAGTCCAGCTTCTTCTTTTAATAAAAGTCCATTTCTAGTCAAAACAAGTTAGGTTAACAACCCGCCGCCACTGTAGAGCATTGAAAAACAAACCAAATGTCCGTTAATTCAAGTCCAGCTTCCTCTCTTTAATAAAGGCCCAAACCTGTTCTGGTGTCTCGAAGTAGTAATGAAGTTCCTCAAACGTCACCCAAAGCTTCGCAGGATACAGCATTCCAAATATCACCTGCTTTTTGAAGAGGGCTGCCTTTACCTTGATGAATCCTGCATGCCTCTTGGCCAGCTCCGCTCCCAAGTCCTGGTAGATGCGCACCTCGCAGTTCTCCCATCTGCTGCTCCTCTCCGCCTTGGCCCATCGCAGCACCCGATCCCTGTCGGCAAGTCGGTGAAAGCGAACCACCAAGGGCCTCGGTCGGTCACCCATCTATGCGCCCCATTCAACTCCAGGGGTCGAGGGAAGGCCTCCGGTCCCATCAGCGCCTCGAGCATACTCATCACGTATGCGCCCGCATCCGATCCCTCACAGCCCTCGGGGAGGCCCACGTTCCTCAGGTTCTGCCTCCTGGCTCTGTTCCCCAGCTCTTCAAGCTGCTCCTGCATCCTCCTCTGGCGGGTGTTCAGCTCCTCTACCTCGTGCTCCAGCTCCGTTACTGTGTCCGCCTGGGTGGAGAGCTTCACCTCGACCTCCCTGAGCGCCTTCCCTTGGACCGCCTGCCACTCGACCATTCGATCCATCACCGCCCTCATCGGGTCCAACGTGTCCCTCTTCAAGTCGGCGAAGCAGCTCCGGAAAAACTCCATCTGCTGCTCCCTTGGCCAGTGAGCCTCCGCTCCCTGTGCCCTGCTGGCCGCCATGCTTCGCCGCCCGGTCAGAGGTCCCCGCTGCTCCTGCTTCGAACTTCGCCGCTCCACTCGACCACTTCTGGTCCGACTGTCCATACCCCGGGAGGAAAACCTCTTCTTTCCGTCTCCTCCACCGATTCAGGCCGCCAGGTCCCGAAGAAATCCTGCAAAACAGGTCCGTTTGCCCGTCGCGGGCGGGAGCGATCCGACCTGCGACCTGCTTCCTCGAGGGCGCCACCGGAAGTCAACCTGTTGGACTTTAATGTAGTTTGAAGTGATACAGGGACATTTCCTCACTTCAGAATCTTTGCGATTGGAACAGTGGTGAGATTCTCCAACAAACATCAGGAGATTTTCTGGAACAGTTTGTCAAGACTTCACCCATACTTGAGCAACATTTCTTCTGGAAGCTCTCGGGGTAAGTGCTGTATTAGTCTGTCTTATTGAAAACCCATAGGATTCGCCGGGAGAAAGGGAGTGCTGTGGAAATGAAAATCTTTGCTCGGAGTCCTGGTGGTCTGCAGGAGGAGTGGGAGGATGAGGTGAGGCCACATTGAGCCCTGCTAGCTCCTGCAGGAGAAAGGGACATGTGGGTGAGGTGGCATGCCTTCTCGCTGCAGCTGCAGGATACCACCACAACCGCCGGCACCTTGCCTGACAACCAAGAGCTCTCCATCAGTCCATGAGCAATTCTGCAGTATGTCATACCTTAAATGAGATGGATGTATGGTGCCCAGATTATCTGCTTTTAGATGGCCCTTCTACCTATGAGCTCCAGGTGAGGTACTTAGTTATTCGGCACACTATAGAAATAATCTGGTACCTGCTGGACACTTGGTTATTAATACTACATCTAAACAGGTTACAGAGTAGGCACATGGCTCCAAGGCATTATTCCAAGCTCTTTCTATCTCACATGTGAGAGAGAGAGTCTAACACATGACAAACTGATGTCAGTGATACATTATCAGCTGTGTCATACATTAAGACATCCCATTTTTTAATCCTTTGTACAGAAATTGTGTCCAATCAGCACTCGAGTGCCAAATTTGCCGATTTCTGATTGAGTTCCTCTGGGCAAGTTCAAATTACAAAAATCAGTGATTAAGACCAAACATGTGCGTGAAATGCAGATTTTAAAACAGGTGTGTCTCACTAGCATAGCATCCATTTCGTACCTGCTCTCCCTCTTTGGCAGAAACACACCTTTAATCTTGAGTGGAAGCATTCAGCAGTAAAATCAGGAAGTCTGTTTTTAAACTGAAGGCAGCAGAAATCTGGAACGCTCTCCCCAAAAAGTCTCTGGATGTTGGGTTGGAGTGAGATGCCAAGACTGTGGCTGATAACTTTTTATTAGGTCAGGGCCTCTTGGAGTGAAGGAGGAAAATGGAGTTACGCTGCAGATCTGCAATGATCTAACTCAATGGTAGAGCAGAATCGAGGGGCTGAATGGCCGATCCCCATTCCGAATGTTTCATTGTGTATCATCCAAACCAGTCCCCTGACAGAGCAATGGTGTAAATCACGTGACGATGGATCAACATGTCACAGATGATTATGTCCTCCCTTCCAGACACAGAAGAGACTTTACCAGAGTTTGTTGTGAAGACAAAGTGATGAGGATGAACAACAGCAACAAGATAGATATTCAATAGAACCTCTGGCAGTGGACTAGATTTTGGCAGATGTTGCGTTCACATTTTCCAACGGTTGTTCCTGAGACTAAGGGCTGCTGAACATTAAGGGGATATGGGTGGCTTGCAAGCTGCTCATCCTCCACCGCTCATCCTCCACCTCCACACACCTCCCTCCCAGCCAAGAGGCAACGTCAGTGGCGATCTGTTCCACATTGCCCCTCCCCACAGCCATAACACAATGTGGGCTAAACAAGGGCTGAGAGGGACCTCTGCACGCTACCCCCACCGCTCACTGGAGAGGACGTCCCGCCCCCCATCTGTTTTGGTGGCAGTAAGGGTGTGGTAGTGAGCAGTGCTGGGCCTGTACCAGGGAATAAGAAAAAGTCCTAATGGATCCCCTTAAAGAGGTATTTCCGGGATCTCGGTCAGAGAAGGTTTGGACAGGTTAGGAAGTTGGGGCGGGGAGATGGTTGGAGGGGGTGCAGTCAGAGATTGGAGGGTTTAAGGCTGAAAGTGGGTATGAAGAAAGAAAGGGTTCCATCTTATTGGGGTTGCCCTCAATCTGCAAAGAGCAGCCACTGAAAATAGAAACATCCCCCACTTCCTTCCTGCCCCTTGAAGAAGTCACTCAAGAAAGTCGGGTTGCCTGTTCCCGCCCGATTGTCCGCGCCAAAGGTTGTGTGGTGTGGGCAACATATTTTCATGGTCAGTTTGCTTGGAAAGAAGCCTAATTAACCTTTCATTAGTCATTTACATTTGGCAGGTGGGCCGCCCCTGGTATTATGGGGGTGAGCTTGTGTGTGGGTAGGTGGGTGGGGCACATGCCCTTCTTTACATGTCCGCTTCCCAAAACACACCCAGCGGGGGTATGTAAAATGCAGCCCAAAGAGTTTCCAATCACAGAAGATATTGGCAGTCTGAAAGAGCCAATAAATGGCTCTTTTTGTGCAGGTTTAAGTTTACCCCTCTGGTTTTATATTCCACAGCCCTATTGATAAAATCCTAGACTCCCAATACATCCATTTGACAATTTATCCAATGATCTTCCCACATTTAAAGACTTGTATCTCTCAACTGCTAAGTCTAAACCTTAACTTAGTTGCACACTTTTGTTTATATTTCCCTTCTTAATCTTCCTCCCAAAATGTACCAACTCAATTTCTTTACATAAGACAGAATTATAGGAGCAGAATTAAGCCATTCGGCCCATCGAGTCCATTCCGCCATTCGATCGTGCCTGACATGTTCCTCATTCTCCTGCCTTCTTCCCATAACCCCTGATCCCCTTATTAATCAAGAAATCCTCTTATTAATCAAGAACACCAGTATTCTTTTTCAGCAGGAGCTGAAAATTATTTTTTTTTTAAAAATTAGTGTTTTAGGCGGGAACAGGAAGTCGACCAGCGGACGTCTGGGAAGACCCTCACCAATAAATTCTGGTGGAGAGGAAACCCGAGACACTACACGTGTAGTGTCTCCCACCCACCCTCCTCCTCTAACCTAATAATAAAACCCATTGGTCTGAGGTAAGTACCATATTTTATTATATTATTATTATTTTTTATAAAAAATTTAATTTAGTTGTTAGCCAGATCTTGGTAGAAAGTTAGAGGAATGGCAGGGAAGGGAGTGCAATGTTCCTCCTGCAGGATGTTTGAGGTGAGGGATGCAGTTAGTGTCCCTGCTGATTTTACCTGCAGGAAGTGCTGCCATCTCCAGCTCCTCCAAGACCGAGTTAGGGAACTGGAGCTGGAGTTGGAAGAACTTCGAATCATTCGGGAGGCAGAAGGGGTCATAGATAGCAGCTTCAGGGAATTAGTTACACCAAAGATTGGAGATCGGTGGGTAACTGTAAGAGGGACTGGGAAAAAGCAGTCAGTGCAGGGATCCCCTGCGGTCGTTCCCCTGAGAAACAAGTATACCGCTTTGGATACTTGTGGGGGGGACGACTTACCAGGGGTAAGCCATGGGGTACGGGCCTCTGGCACGGAGTCTGTCCCTGTTGCTCAGAAGGGAAGGGGGGAGAGGAGCAGAGCATTAGTAATTGGGGACTCTATAGTCAGGGGCACAGATAGGAGATTTTGTGGGAGCGTGAGAGACTCACGTTTGGTATGTTGCCTCCCAGGTGCAAGGGTACGTGATGTCTCGGATCGTGTTTTCCGGGTCCTTAGGGGGGAGGGGGAGCAGCCCCAAGTCGTGGTCCACATTGGCACTAACGACATAGGTAGGAAAGGGGACAAGGATGTCAGGCAGGCTTTCAGGGAGCTAGGATGGAAGCTCAGAACTAGAACAAACAGAGTTGTTATCTCTGGGTTGTTGCCCGTGCCACGTGATAGTGAGATGAGGAATAGGGAGAGAGAGCATTTAAACACGTGGCTACAGGGATGGTGCAGGCGGGAGGGATTCAGATTTCTGGATAACTGGGGCTCTTTCTGGGGAAGGTGGGACCTCTACAGACAGGATGGTCTACATCTGAACCTGAGGGGCACAAATATCCTGGGGGGGAGATTTGTTAGTGCTCTTTGGGGGGGTTTAAACTAATGCAGCAGGGGCATGGGAACCTGGATTGTAGTTTTAGGGTAAGGGAGAATGTGAGTATAGAGGTCAGGAGCACAGATTTGACGTCGCAGGAGGGGGCCAGTGTTCAGGTAGGTGGTTTGAAGTGTGTCTACTTCAATGCCAGGAGTATACGAAACAAGGTAGGGGAACTGGCAGCATGGGTTGGTACCTGGGACTTCGATGTTGTGGCCATTTCGGAGACATGGATAGAGCAGGGACAGGAATGGATGTTGCAGGTTCCGGGGTTGAGGTGTTTTAGTAAGCTCAGAGAAGGAGGCAAAAGAGGGGGAGGTGTGGCGCTGCTAGTCAAGAGCAGTATTACGGTGGCTGAGAGGATGCGAGATGGGGACTCTTCTTCCGAGGTAGTATGGGCTGAAGTTAGAAACAGGAAAGGAGAGGTCACCCTGTTGGGAGTTTTTTATAGGCCTTCTAATAGTTCTAGGGATGTACAGGAAAGGATGGCGAAGATGATTCTGGATAAGAGCGAAAGTAACAGGGTAGTTATTAAGGGAGACTTTAACTTTCCAAATATTGACTGGAAAAGATATAGTTCGAGTACAATAGATGGGTCGTTTTTTGTACAGTGTGTGCAGGAGGGTTTCCTGAAACAATATGTTGACAGGCCAACAAGAGGCGAGGCCACGTTGGATTTGGTTTTGGGTAATGAACCAGGCCAGGTGTTGGATTTGGAGGTAGGAGAGCACTTTGGGGACAGTGACCACAATTCGGTGACGTTTACGTTAATGATGGAAAGGGATAAGTATACACCGCAGGGCAAGAGTTATAGCTGGGGGAAGGGCAATTATGATGCCATTAGACGTGACTTGGGGGGGATAAGGTGGAGAAGTAGGCTGAAAGTGTTGGGCACACTGGATAAGTGGGGATTGTTCAAGGATCAGCTACTGCGTGTTCTTGATAAGTATGTACCGGTCAGACAGGGAGGAAGGCGTCGAGCGAGGGAACCGTGGTTTACCAAGGAAGTGGAATCTCTTGTTAAGAAGAAGAAGGAGGCCTATGTGAAGATGAGGTGTGAAGTTTCGGTTGGGGCGATGGATAGTTACAAGGTAGTGAGGAAGGATCTAAAGAGAGAGCTAAGACGAGCAAGGAGGGGACATGAGAAGTATTTGGCAGGAAGGATCAAGGAAAACCCAAAAGCTTTCTATAGGTATGTCAGGAATAAGCGAATGACTAGGGAAAGAGTAGGACCAGTCAAGGACAGGGATGGGAAATTGTGTGTGGAGTCTGAAGAGATAGGTGAGATACTAAATGAATATTTTTCGTCAGTATTCACTCAGGAAAAAGATAATGTTGTGGAGGAGAATGCTGAGCCCCAGGCTAATAGAATAGATGGCATTGAGGTACGTAGGGAAGAGGTGTTGGCAATTCTGGACAGGCTGAAAATAGATAAGTCCCCGGGACCTGATGGGATTTATCCTAGGATTCTATGGGAGGCCAGGGAAGAGATTGCTGGACCTTTGGCTTTGATTTTTATGTCATCATTGGCTACAGGAATAGTGCCAGAGGACTGGAGGACAGCAAATGTGGTCCCTTTGTTCAAAAAGGGGAGCAGAGACAACCCCGGCAACTATGGACCGGTGAGCCTCACGTCTGTAGTGGGTAAAGTCTTGGAGGGGATTATAAGAGACAAGATTTATAATCATCTAGATAGGAATAATATGATCAGGGTTAGTCAGCATGGCTTTGTGAGGGGTAGGTCATGCCTCACAAACCTTATTGAGTTCTTTGAGAAGGTGACTGAACAGGTAGACGAGGGTAGAGCAGTTGATGTGGTGTATATGGATTTCAGCAAAGCGTTTGATAAGGTTCCCCACGGTAGGCTATTGCAAAAAATACGGAGGCTGGGGATTGAGGGTGATTTAGAGATGTGGATCAGAAATTGGCGAGCTGAAAGAAGACAGAGGGTGGTGGTTGATGGGAAATGTTCAGAATGGAGTACAGTCACAAGTGGAGTACCACAAGGATCTGTTCTGGGGCCGTTGCTGTTTGTCATTTTTATCAATGACCTAGAGGAAGGCGCAGAAGGGTGGGTGAGTAAATTTGCAGACGATACTAAAGTCGGTGGTGTTGTCGATAGTGTGGAAGGATGTAGCAGGTTACAGAGGGATATAGATAAGCTGCAGAGCTGGGCTGAGAGGTGGCAAATGGAGTTTAATGTAGAGAAGTGTGAGGTGATTCACTTTGGAAGGAATAACAGGAATGCGGAATATTTGGCTAATGGTAAAGTTCTTGAAAGTGTGGATGAGCAGAGGGATCTAGGTGTCCATGTACATAGATCCCTGAAAGTTGCCACCCAGGTTGATAGGGTTGTGAAGAAGGCCTATGGAGTGTTGGCCTTTATTGGTAGAGGGATTGAGTTCCGGAGTCGGGAGGTCATGTTGCAGCTGTACAGAACTCTGGTACGGCCGCATTTGGAGTATTGCGTACAGTTCTGGTCACCACATTATAGGAAGGACGTGGAGGCTTTGGAGCGGGTGCAGAGGAGATTTACCAGGATATTGCCTGGTATGGAGGGAAAATCTTATGAGGAAAGGCTGATGGACTTGAGGTTGTTTTCGTTGGAGAGAAGAAGGTTAAGAGGAGACTTAATAGAGGCATACAAAATGATCAGGGGGTTGGATAGGGTGGACAGTGAGAGCCTTCTCCCGCGGATGGATATGGCTGGCACGAGGGGACATAACTTTAAACTGAGGGGTAATAGATATAGGACAGAGGTCAGAGGTAGGTTCTTTACGCAAAGAGTAGTGAGGCCGTGGAATGCTCTACCTGCTACAGTAGTGAACTCGCCAACATTGAGGGCATTTAAAAGTTTATTGGATAAACACATGGATGATAATGGCATAGTGTAGGTTAGATGGCTTTTGTTTCGGTGCAACATCGTGGGCCGAAGGGCCTGCACTGCGCTGTATTGTTCTATGTTCTATGTTCTATGTTCTATGTATTGTGCTCAAGGTGCTGTTACCTACAAACTACAGACCAAGAGCTGGAAGGTGGAATTAGACAGAATAGTTCTTTTGTAGAAAATCAGAACAGGATGCAGGAGTAGGCAATTTAACCTCTCGAGCCTGCTCCACCATTCAATATGATCATGGCTGATCTCATCGTGGCCTCAACTCCACCGTCCTGCCCATTCTCTGTAACCCTTCAACCCATTACTAATTCAAAATCTGTCTAACTCCTCCTTAACTGTCCCAGCATCCACTGCACTCTGGGGTAGTGAATTCCCCAGATCCACAACCCTTTGGGAGAAGTAGTTTCTCCTCATCTCTGCTTTAAATTTGCTACCTCTTATCTTGAGACTTTGACCTCTCAATATCGAATGCCCCACAAGAGGAAGCATCCACAGCACGTATACGTTATCCATAACTTTTGTCATCATATATAAGTAAATTTGGTCTCCCCTCATTTTTCTAAACTCTTGAGAGTATAAGCCGAAATTACTCAATCTCTTTTCATATGACAAACCCCTCATCTCTGGAATCACCCTAGTAAATCTCCTCTGAACTGCCTCCAATGCCATTACATCTTTCCTCAAATAAAGGGACCAAAACTGTGCACAATACTCCAAGTGCGGTCTCACCAATGCGTTGAACATTGCAACAACACTTCCTCACCGTTATGCTCTATTCCTTTAGCTATAAATGCCAACATTCCATTCGCTGTCTTTATTACCTGCTGTACCTGCATGTTAGTTTCCTGTGACTCAGGAGGGCAGCACGGTAGCATTGTGGATAGCACAATTGCTTCACAGCTCCAAGGTCCCAGGTTCAATTCTGGCTTGGATCACTGTCTGTGCAGAGTCTGCACATCCTCCCCGTGTCTGCGTGGGTTTCTTCCGGGTGCTCTGGTTTCCTCCCACAGTCCAAAGATGTGCAGGTTAGGTGGATTGGCCATGATAAATTGCCCTTAGTGTCCAAAATTGCCCTTAGTGTTGGGTGGGGTTACTGGGTTATTGGGATAGGGTGTAGGTGTTGACCTTGGGTAGGGTGCTCTTTCCAAGAGCTGGTGCAGACTCGATGGGCCGAATGGCCTCCTTCTGCACTGTAGATTCTATGATTCTATGCACGAGGATACCAGATCCCTCTGCACCGGAGCATCCCAAAGTCTCTCCCTATTTAGATAATATGCTGCCTTCCAATTTTTCTGACCAAAATGCATGACCTCACACTTACCCACATTAAACTCCATTTGCCACATTTTGGTCCACTCTCCTAACCCATCTGTATCCATTTGTAACGTCTTTTTTCCTCATTGCAATTTACCGTCCCACCTATTTTAGTGTTGTCTGTAAATCTGGCTATAGAACCTTCTATCCCTGTATCCAAGTCAATAATATAGATTGTAAATAGTTGGGGCCCAAGGACGGAACCCTGTGGCACCCCACTAGTTACATCTTGCCATCCTAACCATGGTAGCCCAGTGGTTAACACTGTTGCTTCACAGCTCCAGGATCCCATGTTCGATTCCCAGCTTGGGTCACTGTCTGTGCGGAGTCTGCACGTTCTCCCTGTGTCTGTGTGGGTTTCCTCTGGGTGCTCCGGGTTCCTCCCACAGTCCAAAGATGTGCAGGTCAGGTGGATTGGCCATGCTAAATTGTCGTTAGTGTCCAGAAAGGTTAGGTTGAGTTATTGAGTTACTGGGATAGGGGAGGTGTCGGATTAAGTAGGGGCTGGTTTAGCACAGGGCTAAATCGCTGGCTTTGAAAGCAGACCAAGGCAGACCAGCAGCACGGTTCTGTTTCCGTACCAGCCTCCCCGAACAGGCGCCGGAATGTGGCGACTAGGGGCTTTTCACAGTAACTTCATTTGAAGCCTACTTGTGACAATAAGCAATTTTCATTTCATTTCTTTCCAAGGGCCAGTGCAGACTCGATGGGCCGAATGGCCTCCTTCTGCACTGTAAATTCTAAGAAATCCATAAAAAGACCCATCTATCCAAACTCTCTGTCTTGTGTCCGTCAGCCAGTCTTCTATCCAAGCTAATAAATTACCCCTAAACCAATGTGATCTAATCTCGTGTATAAACCTTTTGTACGGCATCTTATCAAATGCTTCCGGAAGTCCAGATATACTACATCTACAGGGTCCCCATTATCCACTTTGCTTGTTACATCTTCGAAGAACTATAGCAAATTAGTCAAACATGGTTTACCCTTCATAAAACAATGCTGACTCTAATAGATTATATTTTGACTTTCCAAATGCCCTGGTATTACTTCCTTAATAATTGATTCTAACAATTTCCCAACAACAGATGTAAAACTAACTGGTCTGCATTTTACCACATTCTGCCTCCTTCTCTCTTTGAATAAGGGCATTGCATTAGCATTTTTCCAATCCAGTGGAACTTTTCCCATGTGCAGGGAATTTTGGAATATTATCACCAATGAGTCCATTATCTCCACTGCCACTTCCTTTAACACCCTTGGATATAGGCCATCAGGTCGAGTGGACCTATCTGCCTTCAATCCCAATAGTTTGTTGAGCACTATTTCCCTATTGATGCTGATTATTCTAAGATCTACGCTTTCAATTACCTCTTAATTGCCTGTTCCTATAGGAATGGTACTAGTGCCCTCTGTGGTGATATGCCTATGATTAATATTGTGTGCACTTAGCAATGCGACCTCCAATCAGCAGGTGGCATCAAACATCAGTCATGTGACATCCGGCTATTGCCTGATGGTTGTAAGGCGTATATCAGGACAGTTGCACATAGGGGTAGTTCCAGAAGAATCCATGTGACTCAAATAGTAACTTAGTGTGTATAGCATCCTGATTATTATCTTACCACGTGTAAATCAATGAACCATCATTCTAGTTAAGTCGCCTACAGTTCTGTATAAATCATTGCAAAGACAAGGTTGCAGAACACAACATCCTCCACAGTGAAAACTGAAACAAAATATTGATTTAACATCTCTGCCATTTCTGTGATCCCCACAATTAACTCTCCGGTTTCATCTTCCAAGGAACAATATTTACCTTTGCGACTCCTTTTTATTTACTTGTAGAAGCTTTTGCTATCCTTTTTGGTATTTTGCACGAGCTTTCGTTCGTAATTTACCTTAGCTCTTTTTATTACTTTTTTAGTATCTCTTTGTTTATGTTTGAAAGTTTCCCAATCTTCCAGCTTGCCACTGGCCTTTGCAACATGGCATACCTTAGTTTTTGTCTTTATATTGTCCTCAACTTCCGTACTTAACCATGGATGATTTTCACCTCTCTTACCATCTTTCTTCCTCTCTGGAATATATTTTAGTTGTGAGGAATTGAGTATCTCATTAAACAACTGCCACTGCTCAGCTGTCCGACCTTAGCCTTCCTGCCCACTCTACTCGGGCTGTAGCCACGTAAAATGGCTGCGTTCCGATTAATCTGGCCAAAACCCAGTTTGAAATGGCTAACCCGAAAGACTGCTGGGAAAAGCAGCTAACAAGACACAAGCAGGCAGCTGCAGACAGTACTGCGGCGCCTGCAGTGGCCGAAACAAAGACAGGTGAACGACCACCCCCCCGATCGAGGAATCGCCTCACCATTGGACACATCGACCCCAGGGATTGGGAACAAATCCAATCACTTGGGACTCAGGGTCAAGGGCCGCCCCGGGAGGCGGGAACCCCCTGGGCCCTATAAAAGTGAGGGGCCAAGTTCAGATCTCTCTCTCTCTCTCCTCTTCGCCTGCTCGAGACCTTCGCAAGAACAGCAACCGGCAACAGTAAGTTTGAATCCAGCGATCGCTATCTGGTAGAGACACCTAGTCACCGACCTGTAGCAGCCTTTTCGAATCCCGCGGGCCAGATCTGATTGGACAAGCCATTTGTTTCCCTGACCTGGTGAGCTCTTCCTAAGTTAAGTATTGGCCAGTAGTGATAGGTTTATTATATAGAAAGTAGTATTAGGGTATTAATATTGCTTGTTGTACATAATATATGACCGTTGTTTTAATCCTTACTAAGCGGTGTGCTGTATTATTAATCATAACCTGAACTTGAACCACGTGGCGGTATCATAAAGATACCTGGCGACTCGTGAGCAAAGGTGACGTAATCAGAGCCAATAGACTAAGGCTAAAAAGAGCAACAGGGCCAAATCTGTCCTCATGCCGATGTAATTACCTTTGTTTAATTCCAGAACGCTCGAGTGGAACTCCACTTTCTCGCCCCCAAATTGAATTTTGAATTCTATCATGCTATGTTGATTATTCCCTAGAGGATCCTTAACTATGAGTGTAGTGATATCATGGTTGTGTTGTAATTCACTGAATGACCACTAGGTGTCTTAGTAGTATATAAGTGAATGTTAAAGTCAGCTGACCTCAGACTGGCTGGAGGAAGTTGAAGAGAAGGTGGCTTGGCATGATTTTACTGTTTTTCATCTGTTGTCTTGTATAAGGTTTACCCACAGTTAATGTTAACAAATAGTTGATAGCTTTAGCTACACATGTTCTTGTAATAAATTAGGCCATCCGACAAGAACATTACAATAAGCTCATCAATTCATTCCTACTCGTGTAGTGGATTTGCTACCTGTATGCCCAGTCCACTGTTCTGTCTCCGTACTCTTCACTTTTAACCACATTTCCTGTTTTAGGTCATCTGCCAATTTTGAAATTGTGCTCCCTGTACCCAAATCCAGATTATTTCTATGGAATTAGCAAGAGGAAGATGCTCACACTGACTCTAAGGAATGCATTTTTATAATTTAATAATGGAATATCTTAAGGCTTCAAAATTACACAATCTTCACAGCATTGATTTCATATTCTATGGCCGGAATTCTCCGGTCGTTGCAATTCACTTTCCTCACCGTCTGCGCACTCACACCCATGGGTTTCTCAGCGGTGTGGGGGGTTTCAATGGGAAATCCCGTTGACAAATGGCGGGAAGATAGAATCTCGTGGCCATCGAACAGCTGCTGGTAAACACACGGCTGGGGAACCGGAGAGCCCTGCCCTTTGTGTCTGGTAGAGGCGACAGATTAATAAGGTGTGCTTCAGTTGTGACACAGTGATTCATCGTAAAATGATTTACAATATTGCACTGTCACGCAGCTGGTTTGGATAGCATCACATTTAGGGTATACCTGAATGATGTGCTGGAGAATCCCTCCAGTAAGTTCCCCCTTAAGGGTTTACCCGGCAACTGCCCAGAAGTGCTAACTTCCTCCGGACAATTGCGCTGGGCTGAGAACCATCTGACAGAAGCGGTTTAAATCGGTAACGTTGGATGGTTCTGCCAGTTTTATCCTGATAGTTACTCTGAAAAAGTTAGAAGAAAAAAAAATCACTTCTAACTCGAAATAACTATTAAAAAAAACGAGACCCAGCCTCGCACGGGACACCCTGCAAACACAAGATCCTCCCAGGGGACCAACAGTGGGCGTCGCCCAGTGGGCTGGACCGTGCATCTATCTGCCCCCACCCTGAATGGATGGGTTATTCAGCCCTCCAATTCTATTCTGTCATTGAGTTAGGTCATAGCAGAGCTGCAGCTCAATTCAACTTTTCCATCTTTGTTCCATGCAGCCCTGACCTAGTACAAAGCTCCGAAGTTCATTCTTGCCATCTCACATTGACTCAGCACCCAGAGACTATTTGGGAGGGAGGGGTGGGGGGGTGGGGGGGGGGTGGGGGGGGGCAGAGAGAGTCCCAGATTTCTGCTATCATTAGTGTGAAAACGTGCTTCGTGATTTAATACATTCTAATTCTAATTTTACAATCAAGGCGGTTATTTTGGCTCAAGGGTGAAAACAGATGTGAACGAGACATGGCTGTTTTAAAATCTGGATATAATACACATTTTTAGTCTTAATTGCTGATTACCCTAATTTGAACTTTCCCGGAGGAGCTAAGCCAGAATTCTGCAGTGTTGTCTCACAAATGCTGATTAGATGTCATTTTTGAGGAGTGGTGTATGTGGCTCTGTGCACCCACTTCCAATGAAGGCTTTGAATATTCTGTCTGGTACACACCGTGGGAAGCAGAATACACGATTGCTTTCATAAAGAGCAGAGGCTAACAAAGAGTCAGTGAATTGCGACTAATTGAGTAGCTTTTACAGAGAGCTAGATCAACGCAATGGACTGGGGAGACCTTCATAGAATCATGGAATCTCTTTGGTGCAGAAGGAATCCATTCGGCCCATCGACTCTGCACCGACCCTCCAAAAGAGCACCCTACCTAGGCCCACTCCCCTACCCTATCCTCATAACCCCATCTAACCTTTGGACGGGGCAATTTAACACGGTCAATCCACCTAACTTGCACATCGTTGGGCTGTGGGAGGAAACTGGAACACCCGGAGGAAACCCACGTAGACACGAGAAGAACATACAAACTCCACGCAGGCAGTCACCCAATGTCGGAATCGAACCGGGGTCCTTGAAGCTGTGAAGCAGCAATGCTATTGCTGCTGTTTATTTTTCTTGAGCTTTTGTGCGTCTCTTATGATGGCAGTGTTGTACAGCATCCAATAGATTGTTGTTAGCATGGTGTGGAATTACAGAGAATGCAAAGCACAGAGACAAGGCCATTTGACCCCACTGGTCCATGCTGGTGCCTGTGCTCCACATAACACCCCTTTAATCTCTCTAACACTATCAGCACATATGTTTAATCCTTTCTTCCTCATGTCTTTATCTAGCTTCCTCTACAATGCTAAGTGCCTCAACTATTCCATATGGTGGCAAGTTGCACATTCTAGGAATTTAGTAGTAGGCCATTCAGCTTCTCGAGCCTGCTCTGCCATTTAACTGGACCATGGTTGACTCTCTGCCTCAACACCGTCATCCCAAACTATCCCCGAATCCCGTGATGCCATTGGTATCTAGAATTCCATCAACCTTTGCTTGTAACATACTCATAACTGAGACTCCACTGGGAACTCAGTTCTAATCAGTCTCTGGGTAAAAGGGTGTGGGCTAACCAAGATTCTATAAGTTCAAAATAATTTCTCTGCTTTTCAATTCTCCCTTTTTAAAAATGATCCTCAGTATTTCCTTGCACTTTTTTTTAAAGATCGTGTTAATCTGCGTCATTATTTTTTAATGGTTTGTTTTTCTGTACTCCTGGATACCTTTTCATATTAATCTCTATTCTGTTAACTGTTTCTGCATAAGAGATCTTGAAACAAGAGAAGTTTGCTTTGAGGATCTAAAATCGTGCTGTCACGCATTGCCAGCGACATCTCTTGTGCTTGTAGCCTCTGGGACTACACCAAGCGGCTATGGACCTGCTGGAGTGTCGCGGTCATCTCCCCTGAATGTCCCCAAAGTCTCCATCAACTCCGGTTAACCCTGTTCCACAGACTCAGCATCAGGCTGGGACACAGCTGGGTCCTGGAATGCAGCAGCCCTCCCACTGCTGCTTCACCTGGGGGTTCCTGCCTCCACCTGATGTACATCAGCAGCAGTGTGGTGCTCACCAGATTGCACCCCAGAAGACTGTCCACTAACATTTCCCACCGAGGTGTGTGTATTTGCAGTGGTGGCGGGTGGAGATGACAGCTGTGCCGCGACTATTACGGTGGCATCCTCGGAGCTCTCCTCCGAGGTGGCCGCCTGGGAGGCACAAGAGAGTGCCGCCCAGGATGGGCCGGTGCCGTCGGCTGGAGGACCTGTGGGAGAATGGACATGTGGCCAGTGGGAGGGATGGGTCAGTCAGTCAGTAAGGTAATAACAACTCACATTTGACAGATCCTGTGGCTGGGCCCGGTGGTTCCTCACCTCTCCACCACTCGCCAGCTTCCACGTTGGTGATTGCTCTGTCCTCGGCCACACCGGTCACCTCCAGGCCCTGCTCCTCAAAGGAGATGAGGATTCTAATGTCGGCCCGCCACAGCCAATCTGGGCCCTCTCCCGACAGTTGTGGGAGAGTGTTTCCTGAGGAGACACGGAGAGGGCATCATTCGCCACATATGTGGTTCACAGTGGTGGTGGGGGGGGTGGGGGGTGAAAGAGGGGCTGTGGGGCTTGAAGGGTGAGGGGGTGGAGGGATGGGGGGCGTTGGTGTCTACTCACTCATGCTGCCCGGTGGTAAGTCATTGACCTTTTTCTGGCACCTCCTGGTCACACTCCCAGTTTGCACAGCCGCCGCAACCTCGTCCCAGGCAGCACTTGCTGCCCTGTGGCTGACCCTCTGGGACCCTCGGGGGAACAGGATATCCCTCCTGGCCTTCAGATCTGCATCCCCGAATCTTGGGGCCGGTCTTCTGGGAGACATTGTTGCAAGCTGGCTGAGGCTGGCTGAGCAAGCACTGCTTAAATGCTGCTCGGCCGTGTTGGTGGGGGGCTGGCGAGCCCGGACCCGACGAATCAGCTGGCGTGCCTTCATTTGCGGCGAGAAGCCTGTGAGGCCTCGTTAAGTGGACCAATTAACGTTGAGCGTGCCGTGCGCCTGGGTGCTCCTGCCAATTCCCGCTCACTACCACACTTAGAAATCTTTCCGGAGAATCACGCCCAAGTTGAGCATAACTTCCTTCCCTTCATATCTTCTGTCTTGCTGTCCTCAGTTTATTCCAATTTATGGGCAGTCACTTAGGTAACGTTTGATCAGGCCCACATCCTCCACGACCGACAATGCTGTGCAGCCAAGCTCTCCCTGCTCTTGCCAATGCTATGTTGTCAGTATTACCATGATTAATGGTGCATAAAACTCCAATGTACCTGGAGTGAAAGGGCCGCTGTCCAGTGATCGATCGGCCTTTTAACGCTTTTTATCTGAACTCAACACCGACATCTGCAACTCTCACAGCTAATTGGCAGTGTCTGCTGGCACTGATAAAACTCGGCTGGGATTTGGAGATTAAACCCTCTCCAGAGATTAGAAACAAATCTAAAGGAAGTTTGTTGAAGATGAATAAGGTCACACGTGAAATGGTTCTGAAATAAACCAAAGATCTGGCTCCGCTTTATGCATCTATGTGACGATAGAAAATGTGCATAAAATGATGGAAAACATTTTGTTACAGATGTAAACCATGAACGGAAATTGCTTGATTTTGCCTTCTGTGCTGCGATTCCTGCTGACATAAAGCTGCACTGTTACCGGCTGGTACACGAACATTGTGCCCATTTTACAGTGAGCGTTGGCGGCGGCTCCATGTGTGATAGAGCCGTCAAACCAGCCTGTGCCTTTAGGTTCGCTGTCCTAAGTGCTGTTCGTCAAATGCCACCTTACTTTCAATGGTCTTCAGGCCCAGGTGCCAGCCAGGACTCAATGCTAACTGAGCCAGAAGGCCAGAGATTCAACTCCCGCTCCTGAATCGAGGTTCTCGAATCTCATAGAGTCTAGGCTGGCACTCCAGTGCAGCGCTGAAAGACGTTCCAGAGGTGCCCTCCATCAGAGGAGACATTAAACTAAGGTCTGGTCCACCAACTCATGTGAACATAAACATTCCGACCGGAACTTTTCTGAGGCACAGTAGGGTGCCCTGGCCAATATCCTTCAATCAGCAGCATTTGTCTCATTAGCTTTTGGGGAATCTTGCTGTGCCCAAACAGACTTTGGCAGTTTCCTGCTTTGCAACAGTGAGTACAGTTCAGTGATGGTAGCTTCCAACATATATCAAAGCTTGACCTTTTCGCACCCTGGTTCAGAAATGATGGAGAAAAGGGATTATTATTGTGAGTCAATTCCTGATCAAATTCTGCTCTCCAAATTGAATTAATGTGCAGCTTAGGGTCGCCAACTCTCCGGGATTGGCCTGGAATTTCCAGCAATTGAAGATCAATCTCCAGGACACTGCCTTATGCGACCCCAGTTCTTTGCGCACTCTGGGACCAGGGAACCTGCAGTGGGGTGATTGCCGTCAGGGGGTCTGTAAGATCATGCCACCAGGAACAGCCAGAAAACCCGCCCCATATCTCTGGCTCAAGCAGCCAATAAAGCATCGAATGGCATTATTCTGTACGGGTGTTCTTCCCAGTTTCCTGGCCAGTAATTATCCCAAAACAAAAGCACTACGACAGATTATTTGGTTATCACCTTGTATTTTTGTGGGAACTTGCTGCGCACGTTTCCTAAATCTTTTGTTATAGAGTTTGTTGTGGGGCACCCTACACTTGATTAAATATCCATAAGAAAGTGAATTTTTCCACTGCACTCAGGGAGTTGGCTTGAAGCAAGTCAGAACCACAATGTTCATGTGTCTATAGACAGACCAGAAATACTTGAGGTTCCAGTAAATATACTTGCTGAGATGTTGTTGAGGCAGTCTGCTTGTGGGATTGCTTTTGTTTGAGCCAAATCCAACTGATCCACCACATGATACAAGATCACGGAGTGTTGGATTGACCAATGTATCACAACAAACAACGCAGCCCTATCATCAAAAAGGAGACCAAGGAACTCCCCACAGCACTGTATTTACAATTACTGCCAAACCAATCAGTGGCTCCACTCACTGTTGCAGGCCGGGTGATCAAACTACCCCTTAATCTCCTGGGCACTCTCGGTACCTCATTAGCGATACACCCAGAGTACGAGAAGAATATGTAAGCGAGTAGCCCTCACATTATTGACATAATGTGGAGATGCCGGCGTTGGACTGGGGTGAGTACAGTAAGAAGTCAAACAACACCAGGTTAAAGTCCAACAGGTTTGCTTCGAATCACTAGCTTTCGGAGCGCTGCTATGAGGTGTCAATTGTCTCAAGCCAGGACAGTTGGTAGGATTGCGAAATGCTACCACTGTCCCGGCATGAGACAATTCACACCTCTTTAACCTGTGATTATCCCTCTCTCCAGTTGCTCCGTCTGGACCTGTAGACTTAATTACCTGCAAAGACCCACATTGAAAGTATCATCTTGCATCTTTGACTTTGTCTATATATATGTTTCTGGAATCCACCTCTTCATTCACCTGAGGAAGGAGCAGTGCTCCGAAAGCTAGTGATTCGAAACAAACCTGTTGGACTTTAACCTGGCGTTGTAAGACTTCTTACTGTGCTCACCCCAGCCCAACACCGGCATCTCCACATCATTATTGACATAGGCATACAGAAGGCCTGAGAAAAATCCATCCTCATTCTCTGCCCCAATGTCTTTGAATTGATTCCAGTGCATCTCCCCTGGTACTGCGAGTACGTTTGGAGCATTACATTATCCAATATATAACAGTATCTCCTACAATTGATAGACGGTTGGCTAACTAATAGAGGACAGAAAGTTGGGATAAGAGGGGCATTTTCAAGATGGCAACCAGTAACTAGTGGAGTGTCACAGGCATCAGAGCTGAGGCCACAATTATTTACAATATATATGAACGTCTTGGACAAGGGAAGTGAATGTACTATTGCAAAGTTTGCAATTGACACAAAAATAGGAGGGAAGGCAAGTGGTGAGGATGTCACAAAGAATCTACAGCGGGATTTAGACAGGTTAAGTGAGTGGGCAAAAACCTGACCGATGGTATATAATGTATGAAAATGTGAAGTCATGCATTCTGGTAGGAAGAATAAAGGGGCTGAATATTATTTAAATGAAGAAAGGCTGCAGAAAACTGCAGCACAGAGGGATTTGGGGTCCTCATGCATAAATCACACAAAGCTAGCATGCAAGTTCAGCAGATAATAGGGACGGCAAATGGAATGTTAGCCTTTCTTTTAAAGGGAGTGGAGTATAAAATCCAGCTAAAACGATACAAGGTACTGGTCAGACAACACCTGGACAATTGTGGTCCCCTTATCTAAAGAAAGATGTACTGGCATTGGAGGCAGTCCAGAGTATGTTCACTAGATTGATCCCAGGTATGGAGGGATTTTCTTATGAGGAGAGGTTGAGTATGTTTGGACTGTACTCTTTGGAGTTTAGAAAAATGAGAGACGGCCTTATTGAGACATATAGGATTGTCAGAGGCTTAACCGGGTAGATACTGAGAGGATGTTTCCCCTTGTGGGAGAGTCTAGGACCAGAGGGCATAATTTCATTTAAGACAGTGTTGAAATGGAGTTTCTTCTCTTAAGAGGGTAGTGAATCTACAAAATTCTTTACCGCAGAGAGCTGTAGAAATTGAATCATTAAGTATGTTCAAGGCTGAGATAGCAGATTTTTATATTCTTATAATAGTGACTATTAGTTTGATTAATTAACTGACTGTTAAGGGATTTGGGTTGTCCTGAGGTTGTGAAATGTGTCATGCTGGTACAGGCATATCATATTATTAACTTTCTGTCAATACTTTTAAATAATGGGCAAACACAAGCTGATAAGATGGCTGCCACAAATCATATGACTTTCAACATTTGGACTACAGCTGGCATCAAGTCTTTGGTGAATACCTAATTAAACATGGACACAGTGAAGGGTACCTCACAGTCATTTGTGAAATTCACACATCTCATTGTTTAAGGATGGACCAACATCTAAAAACTATGGAGTTTGCAGATTGCCTGTCTCCATGTTTCACACTGAACAAAAGGGAAGGTTAAACTCATAGTCACTGTCAACTTCTCATTGTATCATCATGGCCTCGCTCATCTAAACTACACTGTGTGAGCTTCAGAGGTATTAATCCAGTGGCCTTGAAATCTAAACTCATTTCAGGGGCTGTACATTTAGCACCTCGCAATCCAGCAGATTCATCAAAATAATCAGTTGTCAGCTGAGAGCCAGACTCTGAAACTAGCTGCATATCACCAAACAACCAAAGTATTTAACCTGTTCCCTGGTCAAAATTTATCTGAGAACCAATCTCCTAGAAATGTTATTACAAGAAAACTCTCACCCTGCTGTGAACCCTTCACTTTACAAAACCCTCACTTCAACTTTAAATCATCAAATCAATTAAGAAACCATGGGCCAGCTGTGTGGGAAACCAGAAAGAGTAAATCAGAGACTGAATTAACTTGAATCTGTAAAAGAGTGCTTTCTATATCTGTATCCAAACTGTGTGCAGGTGTGTGTGTGCGTGAGTGTGTGAGTGTGCGCGTATGTGTCTGAGTATATATGCGTGAGTCAATGTGTGTCTGTGTGTGTGTATATGTAGATATGTGAGTGTGTGTGTATATGTGGGTGTGTGTATGTGTGAGTGAGTGAATCAGTGTGTGTGTATGCGTGAGTGAGTGTGTATGTGTGTGTGTATCAATGTCAGAATCCCCATTTGAATACATTTAAATGCTATTCTAAGGCAGATACACCTTTTAATTCCCCCCTCATTAAATTGTCCATTCATATCGGTGTGGGGGCATGACCGGTCCTTCATGGCATGCACCTGGCGAGCAGAACCCGTCAGAGGCACACAAGTGATTACAGAGGCTGTTTAGCACAGGGCTAAATCGCTGGCTTTGAAAGCAGACCAAGGCAGGCCAGCATCACGGTTCAATTCCCGTAACAGCCTCCCCGAACAGGCGCCGGAATGTGGCGACTAGGGGCTTTTCACAGTAACTTCATTTGAAGCCTACTTGTGACAATAAGCGATTTTCATTTCATTTTCATTTCACATCCCCCAGGTGGGAGAGGATGATGCCCGGGCAGTACTCTGGTGCCCCGATCTTTCAAAAACAAAAACTGCTGGCAGGGTGGGCTCAATCAAAGTGTGACATCGTGGGACCCGGCCCTTAGCTTTTTTTTCAACCGGGAGGACTAAAAATCCGTCGGAGAAAGCAGTTCTTGGAGTTGGCGGCTTCCGCTCTGTTTTTCCCACCTGCTGCGACAATCTACAAAAATTCAGATAATTCCGCCGGAGTGTGTGGCATTGTGTTAGTTCAGGATAAGTGTGTGAGCATAAATAACCTTCTTGATTTAAAACTCATTGAAGCTTGCTGCTGGATTATTTAGTTGGAATACAGCAGTGCTAACCACTGCGCCACCTGTTTGTCCCAGATGGTCAAGTTCAAAACTCAATCATCATTGAACCCATCAATTCGACTTTAGAACCGACTGAAGTCAAAAGTGCAGAAGACGAATGCAAACACCTTGCAGGAGTTTAAAACAGCTTCACCGCCCCCCCCAATCACCATATAAATAAGGTTTACCAAGGTACCAAAAACCGAATTATCTGACGCATGGGTTGTAGAAACAGCCTTCAAAGGGTGAAGGTGTGTACAAGCAGGGCAACCCTGCAGTGGCAGAAATTTGCATGATGTAAGCATTGCTGTTCAACAGCCTATAGAATCTGATTCTTTCCAGAACTGCATAATTAAACTGGACATTCTATTCACCCTGCAGCTTGTCATGGGAATGTCACTTTAAGAAATGTTTGTCTTCTCAAGTGGCTGCAGTGATGTCATTGTGTGGGCGGAGCTGGGCTCTGGCTCTGCTTTTTACCTTCGTTTTGAGCTGGAAGCCTTTTGTGGCTCTGAGTTTTACTTTCGGTTTTCAATTGGGGAGCTCCATCCAAACCAAGGTGGTGTATTTTGGTCTCTCTCTCTGCATGCCAAAGAATGTCTCCAGATCACTTAATAATTTCAAAGTAATACCTGTTTCTAGAAGGAATGCAAACTTTTGTGAGGGCCACGAAGACTCCAGCACGAGTTTTAAGGATACAAAGTAATAACATTTATTTACAATAACATATATATATATAACAGCAGCAGCAGCAATTTCCCTAGCTGCACTCTCCTTCCTGCTGGTTCCAAACTGGCCAGCTTTATTTATACTTGGAGTTTACTAATGGTTTATCCGCCCCCCTCATTGGGGAAGCTCATACTCCCACAGGATTGTGGGATTGTCATTAGTCCCCAGCCAATGGTAAGAAGGCAGGTTATAACATCCCTCTCCCCCCAAAGTCCAAGGAATCCACTGAAGACCCTGGCGAACGAGGGTGTTGGACTTGTTTTGCCGCAGGCCGGACACCATTTGCACACGGCGCTGGATCAGACGGCGTGTAACAAGATGGAGATCGGCGCTTCCGTGATGAACGGCGCAACGGTTGTACATCCACGGCCCCTGGACCCGAGGATTCCCCCTCTGATACGTCCTGTGTCTCCATCTCGGAGTCAGAGTCTGCTGCCTCTGTCATGTCAGCGTCTCTATCTCCATTCGGTTCTGTAACGACCTGCGCAGGCTTTGAGTGAGGCACCAGTGGAAGATTGTGAGGACTACCTTCCCTTGTCTCTGGTCTCTGCGGCTGTGGAAATGAGCTCCGGGGGCGGGGAATCATTTGAGGGGATAGTCTTCTGGACCGAACGTGGTCTACATGTTTGCGCTGGAGACGACCCTGGGCTTGCACCTGGTAATATATAGGGCCCATTTGGCGAAAGATTACGTCAGGAACCCACTGGGCACCACCAGCAAAATTCCGAACGAATACTGGGTCACCGGGCGCAAACTGCCGAATCGGCCGATGCCGAGAAAATCCCTGTCCCTGCCGTTCTTGTGTGCGGCGTACTTTTGCGCCAATGTCCGGGAAAACCATACTGAGGCGGGTGCGAAGTCTCCGGCCCATTAGGAGTTCTGCGGGAGCTACCCCAGTCACCGCATGGGGGGTGGTCATATACGTAAACAAAAAGCGAGCTAGTCTCGTGTCCATTGATCCAGAAGACTGCTTCTTTAGGCCTCTTTTGAATGTCTGCACTGCGCGCTCTGCCAACCCATTTGAAGCCGGGTGGTAAGGGGCAGTGCGGATATGGTGTATGCTGTTCATCTTCATGAACCTCGCAGACTCCTCACTCGTGAATGGAGTGCCGTTATCCATGACTAGCACCTCGGGGAGGCCATGCGTACTAAAAGACAAACGCATCTTTTCAATTGTTGCGCAGGACGTTGTCCCCTGCATCTTATGCACCTCTAGCCATTTAGACTGGGCGTCGATTAATAGAAGGAACATGGATCCTTGAAAAGGGCCTGCGAAATCTGCATGCAAGCGTGCCCAAGGCCGCCCTGGCCATTCCCAGTGATGTAGGGGCGCGGCCGGCGGAAGCTTCTGATGCTCCTGGCAAATGGAGCAGTTTTGGGCCACCTTCTCAATGTCGGTGTCGAGGCCTGGCCACCAGACATAAATGTTGGCCCGGAGTTTCATTTTGGTCACACCTGGATGCCCATTGTGCAAGTCTCTTAGTATCAGCTCCTGGCCTTTTTCCGGGACAATCACACGCATCCCCCACAAGAGGATGTCGTCTTCCACGCTGAATTCTGACAGCTTGGAGGAAAATGCCCGCAACTCGCCTGGGAGCTGTCTATGCTGCCCACCATACAGGACTATGTGCCGAACCTTTGACAGGACTGGCTCCGTCTGGGTCCACTCACGGATCTGTGATGCCGTGACAGGCAAGGTGTCCATAAAATTTAGGGTTGCAACCACCTCACCGGTCGTGGGGGTCGACATGGGGCCGGTCGATAAAGGCAATCGGCTCAGTGCGTCGGCATTTGCTATCTGCGTTCCTGGTTTGTGCTCCAGAGAATACTCGTATGCAGCAAGCAACAAAGCCCAGCGCTGGATCCGTGCGGAAGCAATGGGCGGTATTGGCTTATCCTCTCTGAAAAGTCCCAGCAGAGGCTTATGATCAGTCACGATAGTTAAATGGTGGCCATGCACGTACTGGTGGAAGCGTTTCACCGCAAAAACCACTGCCAGGACCTCCTTCTCGATCTGCGCGTACTTTTTCTCCGCTGCAGTCAATTTGCAGGAGGCGAAAGCTATCGGTTGCTCGGCCCCGTTCTCCATCTTGTGGGACAGGACGGCCCCAATACCATACGGGGATGCGTCACATGTGATGAGCAAAGGCTTTCCAGGATCATAGTGGGTTAGTAACCCAGACGACGACAATTGTTGCTTTACCCTCCGGAAAGCAGTTTCTTGCGGCTGACCCCAAACCCAGGTGTGATTTTTCTTTAGCAGAAGGTGCAAAGGGGCCAGCGTAGTTGCCAGATTGGGGAGGAACTTCCCGTAATAGTTTACGAGACCGAGAAAAGAACGAAGATGCGAAGTGTCAGTCGGGGTGGGGGCCTGTTGAATCGCACGCACCTTCTCTGCGACGGGGTGCAAACCTTCGCGGTCCACCCGATAACCTAGGTAGACTACTTCCTTAGCCTGAAATACGCACTTTGTGCAACGTAAATGGACTCCAGCCTCCGAAAAGCGTCTAAGGACAGCCTCCAGATTTTCTAAATGTTCCTGCTCTGACGTCCCTGTAATCAAAACGTCATCTAAGTAGACAGCGACACATGGTAAACCTCTCAAAATGCCCTCCATAACACGTTGCAAAATAGTGCAGGCAGAGGATACTCCAAAGGGCAACCGTGTATATTCATACAGGCCCCGGTGTGTATTAATCGTTACATATGGTCGGGAGGCAGAGTCCAGCTCCAACTGCAGGTAGGCGTGACTCATATATAATTTTGTGAACGAGAGTCCACCTGCAAGCTTTGCGTAGAGATTCTCTATGCGAGGTATTGGCTATCGGTCGAGTCGGGAAGCCGTATTCATTAAGTTTATAGTCGCTACACAAGCGTACTGTGGCATCTGGCTTCATTGCAGGTACAATTGGTGCTGCCCAGTCAGCAAAACGGACGGGCCTGATAATACCCAAACTCTCCAAACGAGTGAGCTCCACTTCTACCTTCTCGAGCAAGGCGTAAGGCACCGGGCGCGCCCGGAAATAGCGCGGCGTGGCTCCTGGTTCGACTTGGATACGGGCTACGGCCCCTTTTATTTTCCCCAAACCAGGCTGGAATACATCTGGGTATCGTCCTAGCACCTCAGTCAACCCTTCAGAAACTGTTTGGAGGATGTGCTGCCATTGCAACCGCAAATGGCGCAACTAGTCCCGACCCAACAGGCTGGGCCCATGGCCGCGCACCACGATAAGTGGGAAACGCCCCTCCTGGCGTCCATAAACAACAGGGGTCATTGTAGTTCCTGCAATGTCCAGTGGTTCCCCCGTGTAGGTGGCCAACCTGGCCTGTGAGTCGGTTAATGTAAGGGTCTGTATACCCTGCTTGATGCGGTCAAATGTCCTCTGGGCAATCACGGAGACCGCTGCGCCAGTGTCCAACTCCATCTCAAGCGGGTGACCATTGACCCGTACTGTCACCTTAATGGGGGCCACACGGGGAGCTGCCACACAATGCGGCTGCAGGCAGTCATACTCCGTCTCCACGTCCTCAGGAGTAGTCGCCGCAGGTTCATCCACATGGAAGGTACGACCCCTGGGCTGGTCCCAGTTTCGGTCGGAACGACGGCGCCTCTGGCGCCCCCAGGACCGCCGTCCGCGACAGGGTCGGCGCCTACAAGTCTGACACGGACATGGCTCCTCATCCATTGGTTCTGGAGAAGGCTCCCTTCGGGGAGGAATGTCCGACGGCCACTGGCGTCGATCCGCACATCGCCTCGCCCAAGGTACCGCAGGAGTGCGGGTGGATTCACTTCCATACCCTGTTGCTCCTGCACTCCTCGTTCTGCGCTCTCTCGGGACAATACTATTTGAATGGCCTGTTGAAAAGTCAATGTTGGCTCAGCTAACAACTTTTTCTGGGTGGCCGCATTGTTAATACCACAAACCAACCGGTCGAGTAACATTTCTGACAAGGTCTCACCATAGTCACAGTACTCCGCAATCCTGCGTAGCCTGGATAGAAAATCGGCAAGGGATTCTCCAGGGGTCCTCTCAGCGGTATTAAACCGGTTATGCTGGACTATCGTGGACGGGGTTGGGTTATAATGTTGCCCCACTACATTCACAAGTTCATCAAACGTTTTGGTGTCCGGCGCAGCTGGGTACGTAAGGCTCCTAATCACCCCAAACGTATGCGGGCCGCAGGCGGTGAGCAATATGACCACCTGCCGCTCGTTTTCGGTGATATTGTTTGCCCGGAAAGAGTAACGCATCCGTTGTGCGTACTGGTTCCAGCTTTCCAGCGCAGCATCAAAAACATCCAAACGTCCGTACAGAGGCATGGTATAATGGAAAACAACTTCCAACCTGTATCCAACAAAAATCCAGGGAGGTGGCTTCAGCAGTGTAGACAGCTATTCACTTTAACCCTCGTCGCCAGTTTTGTGAGGGCCACGAAGAATCCAGCACGAGTTTTAAGGATACAAAGTAATAACATTTATTTACAATAACATATATATATATATAACAGCAGCAGCAGCTTCCCTAGCCGCACTCTCCTTCCTGCTGGTTCCAAACTGGCCAGCTTTATTTATACTTGGCGTTTACTAATGGTTTCTCCGCCCACCTCATTGGGGAAGCTCATACTCCCACAGGATTGTGGGATTGTCATTGTCCCCAGCCAATGGTAAGAAGGCAGGTTATAACACAAACCTACTGTTTTTATAGGAAAAAAGGATGTTTGTCTTATGGATGTTGTTAGAAAAGTTACTACGGGTTACCTATAGAGTATTGTATCTTTGGGGGGGTATTTGTGTTGATAGTTGATAAGATGTTTACTGTGTGTTTATGAAATGTTAACTGGATTCATAGGATAAACATTGTTTTGTTTAAAAATACTTAAGATCTCTGTTTCATCACACCTGGAAAGTGGGCCCTTGTGCTCCCCATAACCAAAATCTATTAAACGTTGTCGGTCAGGTGAACTCCATGATATACTTTGGTGCTCTCTAAACCCTGGCCCATAACAAGCTGACCAGATGTCACGGGCTGGATTATCCGCAGCCCGACACCAAAATCGCAGCTGGGCGGAGAATCCAGTTTGACGCTGTAATCAGGCCCGGCCTCACCGCGTAGTACCCGGCGCCGCCGGGGGGGCCATTGCCAGAGGCCCGCCCAGCAATCCTCTGCTCCCGAATGGCCGAGTTCCCGACGGCATGGAACTAACCATCTATTGCCGGTCGGGCTGCTCGCGTGGCGGCTACGGACTCAATCTGCAGCCGCCCTGGTCGGGGGCGGGCGTTTCGGAGACCAGGGGTGGGGTCTTATAGGCGGCAGGGGATGTAGTGTGCGGCGGTTGAGACTCAGACGTGCGGCCGTTCTGCGGGGGGGGGGGGGGGGGTGGTCTCTTTTTTCGGTCTGGCTCCTAGGTCCGAGACCGCAATGGAGCGCGGCGTGGCCACTGGAGGCCGCCGCATTGCGCATGCACGGCTTCTGACCCGGAAGTGCGGGGGCCCGTATCTGCAGTAAAAGCTGCAAGATTCGCTCCGGATCCCTGCTAGCTCCCAGCAGGGCATGGAATTCGTTTAACCTTTTTGCAGGAATTTCAGGAGTAAAACCCCACCGTTTTTACACCGGCGTGGGGACATAGTCTCCAGAATGGAGAATTCTGCCCCACATGTCTGCCGGTGGTAAAGTTTTCCAAGGACTACAACTAAATGTGAATAAAAATGCTGGCCTGCTAGGAGGAACTTAGCTGGGAATTTCAAAAGGAGAAGGGGAATGAAGCAGCAGAGCTCTGAACGCGAGCTTTCTTCGAGCCAGTTGGTGAAAAGTTGCTTATTCCTGAGCTTCAGCCTAAGAGGAGTGATGGGAATGTAGGCTTGAAACAAAAACTGTCAGAGACAATTCGAGTTTAAGAATAACATATGGTGGGCAATACGAGCGTCAACTGCATGATGCTAGCTTTCTTGCTTTCCGAGTACACACTGCTGCAACATTGCGGCGGTGGTCGAGGGAATGAATGTTGGAGATGGTGGATGGGGGTGCCAATCAAGCGGTCTGTATTGTCCTGGACGGTGTTGAGCTTCTTGAGTGATGTTGGAGCTGCACTCATCCATGTAAGTGGGGAGTTTTCCATCACCCTCCTGACCTGTACCTTGTAGAAGGTGGACAGGCTTTGGGGTGTCAGGAGGTGAGTTACGCGCTGCAGGATTCCCAACCTATGACTTGCTCTTGTGGCCATAGTATTTATATGGCTCGTCCAGTTCAGTTTCTGGTCCATGGTAACTCCCAGGATGTTGTCACAATTCAGTGATGGTCATGCCATTGAATGCCAAGGGAAGATGGCTGGATTCTTTCTTGTTGGACATGGTCATTGCCAGGCACTTGTGTGGTGTGAATGCTACTTGCCATTTGTCAGCCCAATCCTGAATATTGTCCAGGTCTTACTGCATTTGGACATGGACTGCTTCAGTATCGGAGGAATCACGAATGGTGCTGAACATTGTGCAGTCATCAGCGAACATCCTCACCTCTGACATTATGATGGAGGGATGGTGAAGTTGAATCAGCTGAAGGTGGTTGGGGTGAGGACATTATCCTGAGGAACTCCTGAAGTGATGTCCAGGGATGGAGGTGGTTGACCTTCAACAATCCCAACATCTTTATTTATGACAGGCATGACCTCAACCAGTCGATACTTTTCCCTTCGATTCCCACTGATACCGATTTGGCTAGGGTTCCTTGTCAAATGCAATCTTGATGTCAAAGACAGACACTTTCAGCTCACCTCATGTTCAGCTCTTTTGTCCATGTTTTAGCTAAGGCTATATTGAGATCGGGAGCTTGGTGACCCTGGCACAAGTATTCAGTATTATTGCCACAATATTGTCAGGACCCAAAGCCTTTGCAGTATCCAGCTCCTTCAGCTGTTTCTTGATATCTCATGGAGTCGATCGAATTGGCTGAAGACCGGCATCTGTGATGCTGGGGACCTCCGGAGGAGACTGAGATGGATCATCCACTCGGCACTTCTGGCTGAAGATGATTACAAATGCTGATGTTCTGAGCTCTTCCATCATTGAGGATGGGGATATTTACAGAGCCTTCTCCTCCAGTGAGTTGTTTAATTGTCCATCACCATTCACGGCTGGATGTGGCAGAACTGCAGAGCTTAGATCTAATCCGTTGGTGTGGAATAGTTTAGCTCTGTCTATTATTTGCAGTTTATGCTGTTTGATACACAAGTAGTCCTGTGTTGTAGCTTCACCAGGTTGACACCTCATTTTTCGGTGTGCCTGGTACTGCTCTTGGCATGGACTCCTGCACTCTTTATTGAACCAGGGTTGATCCCCTGGTTTGGTGGTCATGGTAAAATGGGGTATTGCCGGGCCATGAGGTTGCAGATTGTGGTTGGATACAATTCTGCTGCTGCAGATGGCCACAGCGCCTCATGGATGCCCAGTCTTAAGTTGTTAGATCTGTTTAAAATCTAACCCATTTAGCACAGTGGTAGTGCCACACAACATGATGGAGGATATCCTCATGCAAAGGTGGGACTTTCTCTCCACAAAGCGGTGGTCGCTAAATGCATCTGTGACAGGTACATCGGTGAGGATGATTCAAGTAGATTTTTCCCTCTTGTTGGTTCCCTCATGACCTGTCACATCTACTCTTGGTGATGAACATCAATGTTCCCTATCCAGAGTACATTCTTGTCACCTTCACTTCTTTCTCCAGCTGGTGTTCAACATGGGAGAAGTACTGATTTATCAGCTGAAGGGTTGGCACGTGGGGGCAGGACATGGTAATCAGTAGGTTTCCTTGCCCGTGTTTGACCTGATACCATGAGACTTCATGAGGTCTCAGTCAATGTTGAGAACCCCCAGGGAAACTCCCTCTCGAATGTATGCCATTATTGATTGTCATAAAAACCCATTTAGTTTACTGATGACCTTTAGGGAAGGAAATCTGCTGTCCTTACCTGGCCTGGCCTACATGTGACTCCAGACCTACAGAAAAATGGTTGACTCCTTCTGATGCCACCTTTGCTGGGTGTGATGGTGGTGTCTGGGATTATGTCAGACTATTGCTTACGAATATATGAATTAGGACCAGGAGTAGGCCTTTTGGTCCATCGAGATTACCCCCCCGTTCAATACGATCACGGCTGATCTGATTGTAGCCTCAACCCCACATTCCTGCCTCACCTGATGACCTTTTACCTCCTTGATTTTTAAAATAAATTTAGAGTTCCCAATTATTTTTTTCCAATTAAGGGGCAATTTAGCTTGGCCAATCCACCTAGCCTGCACATCTTTGGGTTATGGGGGTGAAACCCAATCAGACATGGGGAGAATGTGCAAACTCCACACGGGCAGTGACCCAGGGCTGGGATTCGAACCCGGGTCCTCAGTGCCGTGAGGCAGCAGTGCTAACCCACTGTGCCACCGTGCCGTGCTCTCATCTCTGTCTCAAATGAGCAACCCCTTATTTATAAACAGCATAACCTTCCTACTTTTGTAATGAATTCCCCTCACAATAAATAATAACATTCTATTAACTTTCCTAATGCCTTTTGTGATTCATGCACGAGATCACCCAACTCCTCTGAACTTCAGAGCTCGCTTGACCAGTCTGTAAGACAGCTTTCCCAATTTTGGCATAAGCCCCCAGATGCTAGCAAGGAAGACTTTGCAGTGTCATCAGGGCTGGGTTTGCTATTGTTATTACTGGTGTGTAACTTGATGTTGGGTGGTTCATCCAGTTTCTATGTTTTTTTGTAGACTGCATAACAGTTTAGTACAACTGAGTGGCTTGCTAGGCCATTTCAGAGGACATTCAAGAGTCAACCACATTGCTGTGGGTCTGGAGTCACATGTAGACCAGACCCGGCAAGAATGACAGTGACTGGGCTGGGACCGAACATGGGTCCTCGATACCGTGAGGGAGCAGTGCTAACCACTGCGCCACCATGCTGCCCCTCAATTCTGTCAATCATGAAAGGGATTTTCTGCCTCCAACAGACTAAGACCCTAATTCCGAGAGAAAATAGAGCAGACATCATAGCTGAAGACAGCGTGGCAGAGTGTCTTGAAGCAGGAATCCTAATAGCTCAGATTTGAGCTACATACTAAGCCCCAGCTGTTCTGACAGAATTACAGATGTAGGAATGATTGAAACCACACATTGGTAAAGTCCAGCCCTGCTAACAGAAACCAACAGGCTGCCGCAAGTACAGTGTCTACGGCAGTCTGCCCAATTGTCGCAAATCTCGTTAAAAGCAAGTGTAATTAGTCCAAACCCGAAGCAAGCTGGTCACTGAGCAAGAGCAACTCTTTTATACGGACAGTATCAGTGAGCAAAAACTAAAGAGCTACAGGTAGAGAATTAAGGATTAGTTACTTTCAGAAATCTTAATGGAAATGTACACACTTGTCAAGATTACAATTTAACCACAGATTTCCCCACAAGCCAGTTGTGCAATGCGCTAACCTTGGCTCCAGAAAACAGATAAAACCCTCCCAGTTTACGGGAAGGGATTGTTTTCCTGAGAAGGGAGTACCAGGTCCAGAAGACATGACCGATCTTCAGATGTGATTTTCTGCACAGAGTATGCATTCGCTCCCTAAAAATGACGATCTACAATTTCTGCGCTATTTCTCCAACTGAGAAACATTGGAAAACACTTTACAGGCACAGATAGGAGGAGCCTAACCAGTGGAGAAAGACGGGGAAAAAAGGGCCAGGGAACAGGGCCAAGGAACATTGTCAAAGAGCGGAAATTTTGCAACGTAACAGGGCAGAGAACTCTAGAGGGTTTGGAGGAAGCAGATGAAAGATTCACTAAATACAGGTGAGGCAGTAGGGGAGGAAAATAAGGTATGAGAGGAGCATTGGTACATGTGGGGCAGTGATGTTGATGAAGGTCACTGCAATAGGCTGAGGCGAGGATATTTGGGACATGATGTTGTAACGTAAACTTGGGGGAGTACAGGGTGCCTGTGATCATCAGGGAGTGCGATAAAAGGGAGTCTTAGGTTCTCTTGAGCAGAAAGGCGAAGCTGGGCAATGTTTCAGGTGAGGCAGAGGACAGGAGCTCAGTGATGGGCTGACAAGGACATTAAGATTCTGCAGCCCTGAATAAAGCTGGGGTGGGAGTGGGGGAAGGGGGGTGGGGGGGTGGTGGCAGCTAGGGAGGGTGGGGAAGTTGGGATATGAGAAGAAGTGATGGCTCAATTATACTAACTATGCACGGAGGAAAATATCAACTCATTCAGAACTTAATGCCAGGTAGTTAAGTGGAGAATATACAAGCAGCAGATGAACATAGAACATACAGTGCAGAAGCCATTGGTATTGAGGGACATCACTGGTATAGATGGACATCATTGGTATAGGTGGGCATCATTGGTATGAGTGGGCATTATTGGTATATGTGGGCACCGCTGGTATAGGTGGGCATCATTGGTATAGGCAGGCATCACTGGTCTAGGTGGGCATCATTGGTATGGGTATAGGTGAACATCATTGGTATTGATGAACATGAGTGGTATAGGTAAGCATCATTGGAATAGGTGGGCATCATTGGAATAGGTGGGGATCATTGGACTAGGTGGGCATCATTGGTTTATCCTTGTTCTGGGAGGGAGAGGAGAGGGCGAGGGTAGTGGTGTGGGAGATGGACCGCACGCTGTTGAAGGCCCTGTCAACAACTGTATTTCCCTCCCTCTCAGAACAAGGATAGAGGCCTCCTCGTTCTCACATTTCACCCCACCAGCCTCTAATCCTCCACCATTTTCGCCAACTCCAGTGTGATGCCACCACCAAACACATCTTCCCCTCACACCCTCTGTCAGCATTCCGCAGAGACCGTTCCCTCCGAGATAATCTAGTCCACTCCTCCACCACACCCAACTCCTCTCCCATCACCCATGGCACCTTCCCATGCAATCGCAGAAGGTGTAATACCTGCCCCTTTACCTCTTCCATGCTTAACATCCCAGGCCCAAAACATTCATTCCAGGTTAAGTAGCGTTTCACTCTGGTCTATTGCACTCGCTGCTCCCAATGTGGTCTCCTCCATATCGGAAAGACCAAACACAGACTGGGTGATCGCTTTGCTGAGTACCTTCGATCAGTGCGCATTCAGGACCCTGATCTTCCCGTTGCTTACCATTTTAACACAAGACCCTGCTCTCATGCCCACATGTCTGTCCTTGGCCTGCTGCAATGTTCCAGTGAAGCTCAACGCAAACTAGAGGAACAACATCTCATCTTCCGGTTAGGCACGCTACAGCCATCCGGTCTCAACATCGAATTCAACAATTTCAGATGATCAGTTCTATCCCACCTCGACCCATGTGTTTTCATCCCATTTCATTTTAACTGTCTTTTACCATTTCTTTCTCGCTTGTCTTTCTTTATATATATTTAAACCCTCCCCATCTTATCCACCTTTCCTTACCCTTTCTCCCCTTTCCTTCCCCTCCCCCCACATTTACATCTGTCACAGTTTACCCTCTGATGTTAGTTTCTCTGCTGTTTGGCCTTTCACACATTTTGTTCTCTCTGGGGACTGCCATTAGCACTCTTTCCCCTTAGTTTCTGTGGCCATTAGCACCCGGTTTCCCTGGGTTTCTTTGGCTATGACTCATCTTTCATTCTCACTCCACAGTATAAATATTTCCCACTTTCTCTGTCTGTTAGCTTTGACAAAGGGTCATCTGGACTCAAAACGTTTGCTCTTTTCTCTCCCTACAGATGTGGCCAGACCTGCTGAGATTTTACAGCATTTTCTCTTTGGTTTCAAATTCCAGCATCCGCAGTAATTTGCTTTTAGTTAATAGGTGGGCATCATTGGTATAGGTGAGCATCATTGGTATAGGTGAGCATCATTGGTATAGGTGAGCATCATTGGTATAGATGAGCATCATTGGTATAGGTGAGCATCAGTGGTATAGGTGAGCATCATTGATATAGATGAGCATCAGTGGTATAGGTGAGCATCAGTGGTATAGGTGAGCATCATTGGTATAGGTGAGCATCAGTGGTATAGGCGAGCATCATTGGTATAGGTGAGCATCATTGGTATAGGTGAGCATCAGTGGTATAGATGAGCATCATTGGTATAGGTGAGCATCAGTGGTATAGGTGAGCATCATTGATATAGATGAGTATCAGTGGTATAAGTGAGCCTCATTGGTATGGTGAGCACCACTGGTATAGATGGGCATCATTGGTATAGGTGAGCATCATTGGGAAAGGTGGGCATCATCGCTATGGTGAGTATCACTGGTATAGGTGGACATCACTGATATAGGTGGGTATGATAGGTATGGTAAGCATCACTGGTATAGGTAGGCATCACTGGTAAAGACAGGCATCATGGGTATAGATGGACATCACTGGGATAGGTGGGCATCACTGGTATAGGTGAGCATCACTGGTATAGATGGGCATCATGGATATAGATGAATATCATTGGTATAGGTTAGCATCACTGGTATAGGAGGGCATCACTTGTATGGGTGAGCATCATTGGTATAGGTAGGCATCACTGATATAGGTGCAGCACGGTAGCACAAGTGGCTAGCACTGTGGCTTCACATTGCCATGGTCCCAGGTTCGAATCCCCGCTGTGTCACTGTCTGTGCGGAGTCTGCACGTTCTCCCCGTGTCTGCGTGGGTTTCCTCCGGGTGCTCCGGTTTCCTCCCACAGTACAAAGACGTGCAGGTTAGGTGGATTGGCTATGCTAAATTGCCCTTAGTGTCCAAAAAGGTTAGGAGGGGTTATTGGGTTACGGGGATAGGGTGGAAGTGAGGGCTTAAATAGGTCGGTGCAGACTCGATGGGCCGAATGGCCTCCTTCTGCACTGTATGTTCTATGTTCTAGGTGTGCAGCATTGGTACACGTATGCATCATTGGTATGGTGAGCATCATTGGTATTGGTATTGGCATTTAAGTTGACCCTGTGCCTTGAGATGATGGCATTTAAAGGTTGCATGTAACTGATGAAGTGGGGAGAACCAAGTTGTTTTAAAAATTCACTTACTGGATGAAGGCATCGCTGGCCAGACCAACATTTATTGCCAATCCCTAATTATCCTTCAGAAGGTGGTGGTAAGCTTCCTTCTTGAACCGCTGCAGTCCATGTACTGTAGGTACACCACTGTGCTGTTAGGGAGGGTGCTCCAGGATTTTGACCCAGCGACAGAGAAGGAATGGCCGATATATTTCCATGTTAGGGTGGTGAGTGACTTGGAGGTTAACCTGCAGGTGGTGGCGTTCCAAGGATGAGAGAGGGCATAATAATAGACACAGAAAACTCATCCGAATTGGTCTTGATTAAGTAACGCATATTAGGAGACATAAAATGTGAGTTGTAAATGGGAAATGGATAAAAGGCAATAGGAGAGGGTTCAGAATTAATGTCAGCGATCCCATAGTGGAATATAATTGACAAAGGAGTAATGGCGATATATTTCCAAGTCAGAATGGTGAGTAGCTTGATGGGGAAAATGCAGGTGGTAGTGTTCCCAGATATCTGCTGCCATTGCCCTTCTACTTGGTCGTGGTTGTGAGTATGGAAGGTGCTGCCGAAGGAGCCTTGGTGAGTTCCTGCAGTGTATCTTGTAGATGGTCCACATGGCTGTCACTGTGGAAGGAGGGAATAATTGTAGATGAGGTGGCCATCAAGTGGGCTGCTTTGTCCTAGGTGGTGTCAAGCTTCTTGACTGTTGTTGGAGCTGCACTCATCCAGGCAAGTGGAAAATGTTCTAACATGCTCCTGACTTGTGCCTTGTAGATGGTGGTTGGGCTTCAGGAAGTCAGGTGAGTTACTCGCCGCAGGATTCTTAACCTTTGACCTGCTCTTGTAGCCTTAGTATTTATATGGTGAGTCCATTTCCTTTTCTGGTCAATGGTAACCCAAGGATGTGATAGTGGGGGATTCAGGGATTCCAGCAATTGTTGCCTATCCTTAATTGCTCCTTGGACTTGGCAGTTAAGAGTCAAGCACATTGCTGTGGGTCTGGAGTCAGACATAGGCCAGACCGGGTAAGGCTAACAGATTTCCTTCCCTAAAAGGACATTTGCAAATCAGATGGGTTTTTATGACAATCTACAATGGTTTAGTGGTCACCATTACTGAGGATTACTTGACAATGGATTTATTAATTGAATTTATATTTCACCATCTGCCACAGTGGGATTTGAACCCATGTCACCAGAATATTATCCTGGGCCTAGGGATTAAGTCCACTGACATTATGACATCTATGTACCTACCGTCTTCCTGCCACTGTCTTCCCTCTCACCCTCCTCATCTGCCTATTTTTGATGCTCTTATGAAAGTGGTCATTGGCTGTACAGCTCTTTGGGACCTGGTGATGGTTTGGAAGACATTGGCTGGAATTTGAGCCATTGAAATTTCCGCTCATGTCGGTGGGACCAGAAGATTCTGCTGGTATTAGAATGGCTGCAAAATTCTGACCATTATATAAATAACCTTCTGAAATCCTATATCACCTTTCTCATTGCAGAACTCCAATGTTGATTCTGTTGCATTGAACATCCACTTGTCAAGATCCCCATGGCGATCTCTCTCTGGATACCATACTCTAATGATGACCATTGACCTCCATGTTAATCTTGTTCTGGAGGCATGGATCATCTTCTTTGATGGTACGTTTATCCAGTTTATGAGATCGTTCTTTGTTTATCTCGATTTCTTTTCCCATCGATTTTTCCCATCAGACTTTCTAACTCGTGATTTTTATTACATGCCCAAGAAATTCCAACATTTGCTCCCTGATCTTGGTCGGCAGAGGTCTTTTCGACTGAGATGTTACTCGCACCTCGTCATTGCTAGTGTGAATTGTCCAAGGTATCTTCATTATTCACCGCAACCATAGAGGACAATAACTTATAATTGAATTTCCAGGGACTGACTGAAAGGATTTCATGGCAAGTTTTTAAGACTTTTACTGCAACAAAGAGACTAAAAGCAATATTGGCTAAACATAATTCAAACAAGCAGGAAACATATACGCTAAACAACAGAAAATACATTCCCCATTTAACTTTTAGCATGATTGAAAATTTCCTGCTAAGGTTTGATTTTATGCTACCCTTAATTAGACACTTTGGCCAAATTTTTCTGGCTGCTCTCGGTGGTGGGATCTTCTTGTTCCGCCGTCTGCAAACCCCCACCACGGCAGTGGGGGGTGCATAGAATGGGAAACACCTTTGACAGTGGGGGTCAATGGTGGGCCATGTCCACCACTGTGAACCACACCACGGGGAGCACCGGATCTCCTGCCTTTTATGCTCCTGGAACAACCAAATTATTCTCTGCTCCTGATGACCTGCTTTTTTTCTTTCTCAGTCAGCTAACTTTTAATCCCAGAACTGACTTCCACTGTGAATATTTCATTGGTGGTTCCTTAGCTCGAACCCAAGCTGGGTGAACCTTCAATCTGAAGGCAAACGCCCACCTGTGTTCTGTATGGGGACCAAGAGGAGCAATATTGTCACTGCTTCAGGTGCAGGACAGGCTGACTCCATTACTCAGTCTCTGTCTAACAAATGGTTGTAGAATAACCTCTAGTTCGTAACACACTCCTCCCATCAATTCTTCTGGGATCCATTATGACTGACTCACAATAAGCAAAGGTTTTGTTTTGGCAGCAAGGTTCGGAGAGGAGTGGTGGAAACTTACTGGGCTGGATTCTTCTCCCCGCCCGCCAATGGCGGGATGCGGACCATGTAAAGGTCCATTGACCGAGGGCGGGTGCTGCCGCAGAATCCCGCACTCTATGTGCATTTTCTAATGGTCTTGTTCACTAATAGGTTTGCATTGAATGGACAGGGGTCACAATCCTTAGATTGCTCAGATGTCTCAGCTCATCAAAATGACACTTAACTGTATATTTTATCTTTAAAGCGTTTTTATTTTGACCTGCCTTTAATCATAGAATTTACAGTGCAGAAGGAGGCCATTCGGCCCATCGAGTTTGCAACGGTCCTTACAAAGAGCACCCTACTCAAACCCACGTATCTACCCTATCCCCGTAACCCCCCACTTAACCTTTTTGGTCACTAAAGGGCAATTTAGCATGGCCAATCCGCCTAGCCTGCGGGAGGAAACCAGAGCACCCGGAGGAAACCCACGCAGACACGGGGAGAACGTGCAGACTCCGTGCAGACAGTGACCCAGCCGGGAATCGAACCTGGGACCCTGGAGCTGTGAAGCAATTGTGCTAACCACTATGCTACCGTGCTGCCCTACCACAATGCTACCATGCTGTCCTAATGTTTAAGTGTCCCTTTGCCTTTAAGAATAGGCTGCAGTTGATGGGGCGGGCTGGTTGGGGGGGGGGGGGGGGGGGGGGGGGGGGGGGGAGAGCCGTCTTGCTTTATGCCAGCCCACCCCACAGCCATAATGTGATGTTGGGAGGCTAACTTGATGGAGAGTGGGACCACCGCACCCTCACTTGGGAGGAGGCGAGACCTTTGGTGAGCTGCAGGACAGTCTGATCGGCCGACTGCTCAGTTAGTCCTGGCTGCGCCAGACCTTAGTATTTTGGGGGCTGCTAAGACTTCGGGAAGAAGGTCCGAAGATGGGCACGGCTGCCCTGAGGAGGGGGTCCCAATGTTTCAGGGAAGGGACAGGATCCCATTTCTCAGTAAGGAGGTGGGTTGGGGAAGAATATAGAACAGACAGTGCAGGAGAAGGCCATTTGGCACATCGAGTCTGCACCAGCCCACTTAAGCCCTCACTTCAACCCTATCCCGAACCCAATAACCCCTCCTAACCTTTTTGGACACTAAGGGCAATTTATTATGGCCAATCCACCTAACCTGCACATCTTTGGACTGTAGGAGGAAACCGGAGCACCCGGAGGAAACCCACACAGACACAGGGAGAACGTGCAGACTCCGCACAGACAGTGCCCCAGCAGGGAATCGAACCTGGGACCCTGGCGCTGTGAAGCCACAGTGGGGGGGTGGGCAGGATCTGTCAAGCAGACAACATGGAAGGAAGGTGGTTGGGGGGGGGGGGGGAAGGTGATGGTGGTTAGAATCTTGGAAGCGGTGCCCCCAATGTGCACAGGGCACCCTCTGAATGATGTGCCCTTTGTTCTTTGGTCATGTAGGCCTTTGAAAATGGACTGCTCACTCCCGGCAGCACGGTAGCATTGTGGATAGCACAATTGCTTCACAGCTCCAGGGTCCCAGGTTTGATTCCGGCTTGGGTCACTGTAGCGCACAATGACTTACGAGAGAGACGAGTAGAGATGAAGTCGATGAGGCTTTATTAAGCGTGACTTGTTCCCAGCAGTTCAGCAACAGAATGGAGCTGCGGGGAGAAGCACGGGTTCTTATACTCCGCCTTCAGGGCGGAGCCAGGGGTCAACAGCCAACCAGGACCCGGGATCTGACAGCCAATAGCATCACGGCTTCACAGTCCCACATGACCCCTAATACATACCACCACAGTCACTGTCTGTGCGGAGTCTGCACATCCTCCCCGTGTGTGCGTGGGTTTCCTCCGGGTGCTCCGGTTTCCTCCCACAGTCCAAAGATGTGCAGGTTAGGTGGATTGGCCATGATAAATTGCCCTTAGTGTCCAAAATTGCCCTTAGTGTTGGGTGGGGTTACTGGGTTATGGGTATAAGGTGGAGGTGTTGACCTTGGGTAGGGTGCTCTTTCCAAGAGCCGGTGCAGACTCGATGGGCCGAATGGCCTCCTTCTGCACTGTAAATTCTATGATATGCCTGCCTGACCACGCCAACTGTATCATGCCATGGGAACGTATTATTCAGATCAATATTCTTCTTAACAAGCCTAAGTTATTTCTTACTATTTATTTACATACGGTGGGAGGGCTGCCGATTTCAGTGCCTGCCCACCTAGCTTATTGTGGGGGTGAGCTTGGGGGGTGGGTGGGACATGATGGGCTAGCCACTCGGCCTATTTCACATGCCCACCGTCCCTTTCCTTAGCCAGAAATATGCCCAGCGGGGGAGGGCATCTCAAATCCAGCCTGGTATTTCTCAAAATCAGCCGGGTTACAGGGGGACCGTTGCTTTATATTCACCCCTCATTTGCACCAAGCACTCTGCACATTCTCAGCGAGCAGCCTAACTCCAACAACCCAATAGGTCGGACAAACATGTGCTCTGAGGGATTTGTTATGTTATGCTGCTTCGGATAACACAGGCTGCTACTTGATGCAGTCTTAACTAAAGGATGCTCCAAACTCTGAAACAAGTTCAACGTGTTTATTGAACTATTAACACAGTTCTCAAATGTGTTTGACTCTCTGCTAATCTAACTGTAGTAACTCAGTCTAACTGTACCAGCTTGCTCTAAGCCACGTGCTGGGGTGTGATGCTGCTGATCAACCCTGTCTAACTCTCTAGATGTCTGTCTGTGGAAAGAGGCAGGGTGTGAGTGCCTTATCCCTTTTATAGTGTTTATGTCATGCCCCCTTGTGGTGATGCCACCTCGGAGTGTCCTGACTGCCCTCTGGTTGTGTCCTATTCTGAGTGTTCATTGGTTGCATGTTTGCATATCATGACATCTCCCCTTTTTTTTTTTTTAGATGTATATACACATGTGAATGTGTCTGTCTAATGTGACTGACTGAGGAATACAGAACAGAACAAACAAAACAAATGCTCATAAGTCCAGTCTCTGAGGCTTGCGCCTGATCCTCGTCGACCGCCGGAGACGTGGTGGAGGGGATGACGGTGTCTTGACAGTGCTGCGGCAGATTCATGAGGGACACCTGGGCGTAGAAAAGTGCAGACGCAGGGTCCGGTAAGCTGTCTACTGGTCCGGCATCAACCAGGACTTCACGGACATGGTCAAGAACTGCAAAATCTGTCAGAGGTTCCAACCAGCGCAGAGCTCCAGCCACTCTGTTCGGTGCTCCGCCTTCCACTCAAAGACGGTTGATTTTTTCACCAGGTTGTGTAGGGCCAAATTCGTGTGTGGCCAAATCCGGGATGAACTTGCCAAGGAAATTGACCATTCCCAGGAAGTGCAGTACTGCCTTCTTGTCCTCGGGGACTTTCATTGCCTCGATGGCTTTAATTTTGTCTGTGTCCGGGCGCACACCGTGTTGCGGAATCTGATCGCCCAGGAACTTCAGCGTGGATGTCCCAAAACAGCACTTGGACCTGTTTGGCTTGAGGCCATGTCCATGTATGCATCGGAATACTTTCTTGAGTCATGACACATGTTCCTCTGGGGTTGTGGACCAGATTATGATATCATCAACGTAGACACGAACCCCTTCTATTCCCTCCATCATCTGTTCCATGGTGCGATGGAAAATCTCTGATGCCGAGATGATGCCAAATGGCATTCGGTTGTAGCCGAATCTGCCAAAAGGCGTGTTGAAGGTGCAGAGCCTTCTGCTGGATTCTTCAAGTTGGATTTGCCAAAATCCTTGGGATGCGTCCAGTTTTGTGAAGAAGCACGCATGTCCCATCTCACTCGTGATTTCTTCCCTCTTCGGGATGGGGTAATGTTCCCGCAAAATGTTTTTGTTTAGATCCTTGGGATCAATGCTGATGCGTAGGTCCCCCGAAGACTTCTTTATGCACACCATCGGTCGGTTGGTTCAGTGACCTTGGAGATGATGCCTTTTTGTTGTAGACTAGTGAGCTCTGCCTTCAGGCGCTCTCACAGCGGAGTAGGGATTCGTCGTGGTGCGTGGACAACTGGCTTGGCATCAGGCCGCAGTAGAATCTTGTACTCGTAGGGCAACGTGCCCATCCCGCTAAATACATCTGGGTACTGGGTTAGGATGTTGTCGATACTGACCTGAAGATCCGAATTGGGACGGTGTCGTGGTGTAGACCCTTTGAATGAGGTTCAGTTGCTTGCAGGCGTGCGCACCTAGCAGGGACGCCCTGTCTGGTTTAACAATCTCGAAGAGTAGGCTTGCTTGTGTGTGTCGGCTGGATACCTGCGGATGGCAGGACCCCAATGCCTTGATTGCGTTTCCATTGTAGTCCAGGAGTTTGCAGGCAGCTGGAAGGATTGTGGGGGGCTTTTTGATTCTCTTGAAGTCCACCTGCAAAATCAGGTTGGTGGAGGCACCTGTGTCCAGTTTGAACTGGATGGGGCAATGGTTGACCTTCATCACTGCATGCCATTCGTCCTCAGAATCCACGGCCAGGATTGATTGGACTCGCGATGTGTCCGGTGTGGCGTATTCGCACTTTGTATTAATGCCCACTCGATAAGTGTTGTCCAGGTATTCATCATCTGGATCCGTCGCACTGCCTGGATCAGAGTCATGCATTCGGTGTTGCACACTTCTGATGTGCCGCTGTCGGAATTGGGAGCGCTGGCTCCTGGCTGGTGGTGCAGGTCTGCACAGGGCTGCACAGTGGTTTAGATTCCCACAGTTTAAACAGCGTTTGCCTCTTGCAGGGCAGTTTTTAAAAAATGGGTGATGCCGCAGTTCGCACACGTCATGATGTCGGCGTCATGACGCTCAGTGCGTCGTTGCACCTGCGCAGTGCGGTTTTAGGCCGCTTCATGTTCCCGATCGCACTGCGCATGCGTCGGGCTCCAGGAAGAGCGCCCGAAATGGTCACTTTTGTCAATGTGGAGGCACTGCATCCAGGAGATGGCCTGAACACCCACCACCTCGTGGGAGGCTTGTTTTTTTACTTTCTGCCGTTTTGTACTGTGAATAGCAATTTTAAGAGTGCTCATGCACAGTACACGTTTCAATCGCGACTGGCAGGGTCATGTGCTTGATTGTCAACAATTGATCTCGCAAAGGATCAGAGTGGACTCCAAAAAGGATTTGGTCTCTGATCATGGAGTCAGTGATATCACCGAAGTTGCAGGATTGCACTAGCAGTCTAAGGTTAGTTTGATAGGAGTTGAAGGATTCGTCTTTACCTTGCATCCTCTGCTTGAAGATGTAGCGCTCAAAGATTTTGTTGGTGTCCACCTCGCAGTGGCTGTCGAATTTGTCCAGGATGGTTTGGTACTTCGTTTTGTCCTGCCCTTCGGAAAAGTGAAAGCAGTTGAAGATCTCTATCGCATGGTCCCCCGCAGTGATGAGTAGAGGAGCCATCTTCCGATCATCGGTCACGCCATTGAGGTCGGATGCTTCCACGTATAGTTGAAATTTCTGCTTGAATGATCGCCAGTTGGCATTAAGATTTCCGGTGGTCCTGAGCTGATGAGGAGCCTGAATCTTGTCCATTGTGCCTGTATTCACTAGCTGGTTGTCACGGATCTTGCTGAGTTGAACTAAACAGATTGAACAGTCACTCCTGGTATCATGTTGTGTTATGCTGCTTTGGATAACACAGGCTGCTACTTAATGCAGTCTTAACTAAAGGATGGTCCAGACTCTGAAATGAGTTCAACGTGTTTATTGAACTATTAACACAGTTCTCAAATGAGTTCGACTCTCTGCTAATCTAACTGTAGTAACTCAGTCTAACTGTACCAGCTTGCTCTAAGCCATGTGCTGGGGTGGGATGCTGCTGATCAACCCTGTCTAACTCTCTAGATGTCTGTTTGTGGAAAGAGGCCGGGTGTGAGTGCATCATCCCATTTATAGTGTTTATGTCATGCCCCCTTGTGGTGATGCCACCTCTGAGTGTCCCGACTGCCCATTGGTTGTGTCCTATTCTGAGTGTTCATTGGTTTCATGTTTGCATATCATGACAGGATTAACAAGAAACTTGAGAAGAAATTCTTTTGGGCTTCTTATTTCTGGATGGGGATGCACCAGAAAGCATCTGCCAGGGTCCACACTTATGGAGCAGACTGGGTTGTTCCCATGTAAACATCTGGTTTCCAAATTAATGCCCGTCTTTTGTGGATAGACTCTGGGCAGCAGAATGCCGCTCCACAAAATAGCAACATTCGAGTCCACAGCCTGTGTTTAAAAAATGTCACAAATGTTTCTGGGATTCCCGTTGCATTTTTTTGTGTGGTTCAGCCAGTCAGCTGTGCTGTTGATACTTTTAAAAGAAGCAGGTCGATCAGGCTTATGTTGGGAATTGTGATATCAGGTGTAAGAGCTACTGTGACAGAGGTTGGCACGTTAACAAACTCATTAGGTGAAGGCATGACATTCATTTGTTGTAGTGTTAATTTTTTTTAGAACGCATTTTATTCAAACTTGTATCAAAAGTAGGTTACAGCAAATAAACACCCCGGGAAACATTCTTCCCAACAATCAACTGTACAGTTTGTACAGATTTTTCTCCTTTTTCACCCACCCCCCTGCTACGAACAGCTCCTCAAACACGGTCACAAACATCCCCCACCTTTTCTCAAACCCCCCCTGCTGAGCCCCTTAACTCATACTTTATCTTCTCTAACCGCAGGAAGTCATACAGGTTACCCAACCATGCTGCTACCCCCGGTGGCGATGCCGACCGCCACTCCAGCAAAATTTTCTCGGTTTGCACTGAGTGCTGAATTTGGTGCTTTTTGAGTGCGATAGTGAGAGTTTGGTGACCGAGGGAGTATAAGGCTTCATTTTTATCTAAAGTTTAGTCTTTCTTTTATTTAGTTAATTAACTTAAAAGTTGCTGTTTGGTTTAGAAGAAGGTGAATTTTCAATCAGCTTTAAACAGGCTTCTACTTCTAGGCACTTGCAGCTGGAGCTTGTTAATTAGTTAATTGGATTAGGCCAGTTTTTCAGAGGCTAGATTCACAGTATAAAAGTGATCCCCTACAGTGCAGACTTTGTTTGCACTGAGTGCTGAATTTGGTGCTTTTTGAGTGCGATAGTGAGAGTTTGGTGACCGAGGGAGTATAAGGCTTCATTTTTATCTAAAGTTTAGTCTTTCTTTTATTTAGTTAATTAACTTAAAAGTTGCTGTTTGGTTTAGAAGAAGGTGAATTTTCAATCAGCTTTAAACAGGCTTCTATTTCTAGGCACTTGCAGCTGGAGCTTGTTAATTAGTTAATTGGATTAGGCCCCTACAGTGCAGACTTTGTTTGCACTGAGTGCTGAATTTGGTGCTTTTTGAGTGCGATAGTGAGAGTTTGGTGACCGAGGGAGTTAGGTGAGGAGGGAGTAAGGTGCTCCTTTCATTTTGTTTCCGACATTTCCGCAAAGAGTGCGAAGAGAGCCAGGAGTTTACAGGAAGTGTAGCTGACTGGGAGCAGAGTCGGAGGGCGGAGATCTAGTTAGTCCACACAGCAGCTATATTCTGTAAGGTAAGAGGGGATGGAGGCTAGGCCAGTTACATGCTCCTCCTGTAGGATGTGGGTGGTGAGGGATACCACTGGTGTCCCCACTGACTATACCTGCGGGAAGTGCACCCAACTTCAGCTCCTCAAAGACCGTGTTAGGGAACTGGAGCTGAAGCTGGATGAACTTCGGATCATCCGGGAGGCAGAGGGGGTGATTGAGAAGAGTTACAGGGAGGTAACCACACCCAAGGTACTGGACAAGAATAGCTGGGTTACAGTCAGGGGGAAAAAAACAAACAGGCAGACAGTGCAGGGATCCCTCGTGGCCGTTCCCCTTCAAAACAAGTATACCGTTTTGGATGCTGTTGGGGGGGATGACCTACCGGGGGAAGGCCCTAGCGGTCAGGTCTCTGGCACGGAGTCTGGCTCTGGGGCTCAGAAGGGAAGGGGGGAGAATAGAAAAGCAATAGTTGTAGGAGATTCAATGGTTAGGGGAATAGATAGGAGATTCTGTGGTCGCGAGCGAGACTCCCGGAAGGTATGTTGCCTCCCGGGTGCCAGGGCCAGGGATGTCTCGGATTGTGTCTTCAGGATCCTTAAGGGGGAGGGTGAGCAGCCAGAAGTCGTGGTGCACATTGGTACCAACGACATAGGTAGGAAAAGTGGTGTGGAGGTAATAAACAAGTTTAGGGAGTTAGGCTGGAAGTTGAAAGCCAGGACAGACAGAGTTGTCATCTCTGGTTTGTTGCCGGTGCCACGTGATAGCGAGGCTAGGAATAGGGAGAGAGTGCAGTTGAACACGTGGCTGCAGGAATGGTGTAGGAGGGAGGGCTTCAGGTATTTGGATAATTGGAGCGCATTCTGGGGAAGGTGGGACCTGTACAAGCAGGACGGGTTGCATCTGAACCAGAGGGGCACCAATATCCTGGGAGGGAGGTTTGCTAGTACTCTTCGGGAGGGTTTAAACTAATTTGGCAGGGGAATGGGAACCGGATTTGTAGTCCAGCAACTAAGGTAGCCGATATTCAGGACGCCAAAGCGTGTAATGAGGCAGTGGGGAAGGGAACACTGACAAAGGAGAGTATTTGCAGGCACGGAGATGGGTTGAAGTGTGTATACTTCAACGCAAGAAGCATCAGGAATAAGGTGGGTGAACTTAAGGCATGGATCGGTACTTGGGACTACGATGTGGTGGCCATCACGGAAACTTGGATAGAAGAGGGGCAGAAATGGTTGTTGGAGGTCCCTGGTTACAGATGTTTCAATAAGATTAGGGAGGGTGGTAAAAGAGGTGGGGGGGGTGGCATTATTAATTAGAGATAGTATAACAGCTGCAGAAAGGAAGTTCGAGGAGTATCACCCTATTGAGGTAGTATGGGTTGAAGTCAGAAATAGGAAAGGCGCAGTCACCTTGTTAGGAGTTTTCTATAGGCCCCCCAATAGTAGCAGAGATGTGGAGGAACAGATTGGGAAACAGATTTTGGAAAGGTGCAGAAGTCACAGGGTAGTAGTCATGGGTGACTTTAACTTCCCAAATATTGAGTGGAAACTCTTTAGATCAAATAGTTTGGATGGGGTGGTGTTTGTGCAGTGTGTCCAGGAAGCTTTTCTAACACAGTATGTAGATTGTCCGACCAGAGGAGGGGCAATATTGGATTTAGTACTTGGTAATGAACCAGGGCAAGTGATAGATTTGTTAGTGGGGGAGCATTTTGGAGATAGTGACCACAATTCTGTGACTTTCACTTTAGTAATGGAGAGGGATAGGTACGTGCAACAGGGCAAGGTTTACAATTGGGGGAAGGGTAAATACGATGTTGTCAGACAAGAATTGAAGTGCATAAGTTGGGAACATAGGCTGGCAGGGAAGGACACAAGTGAAATGTGGAACTTGTTCAAGGAACAGGTGCTACGTGTCCTTGATATGTATGTCCCTGTCAGGCAGGGAAGAGATGGTCGAGTGAGGGAACCATGGTTGACAAGAGAGGTTGAATGTCTTGTTAAGAGGAAAAAGGTGACTTATGTAAGGCTGAGGAAACAAGGTTCAGACAGGGCATTGGAGGGATACAAGATAGCCAGGAGGGAACTGAAGAAAGGGATTAGGAGAGCTAAGAGAGGGCATGAACAATCTTTGGCGGGTAGGATCAAGGAAAACCCCAAGGCCTTTTACACATATGTGAGAAATATGAGAATGACTAGAGCGAGGGTAGGTCCAATCAAGGACAGTAGCGGGAGATTGTGTATTGAGTCTGAAGAGATAGGAGAGGTCTTGAATGAGTACTTTTCTTCTGTATTTACAAATGAGAGGGGCGATATTGTTGGAGAGGACAGTGTGAAACAGATTGGTAAGCTCGAGGAAATACTTGTTAGGAAGGAAGATGTGTTGGGCATTTTGAAAAACTTGAGGATAGACAAGTCCCCCGGGCCTGACGGGATATATCCAAGGATTCTATGGGAAGCAAGAGATGAAATTGCAGAGCCGTTGGCAATTATCTTTTCATCCTCACTGTCAACAGGGGTGGTACCAGGGGATTGGAGAGTGGCGAATGTCGTGCCCCTGTTCAAAAAAGGAACTAGGGATAACCCTGGGAATTACAGGCCAGTTAGTCTTACTTCGGTGGTAGGCAAAGTAATGGAAAGGGTACTGAAGGATAGGATTTCTGAGCATCTGGAAAGACACTGCTTGATTAGGGATAGTCAGCACGGATTTGTGAGGGGTAGGTCTTGCCTAACAAATCTTATTGAATTCTTTGAGGAGGTGACCAAGCATGTGGATGAAGGTAAAGCAGTGGATGTAGTGTACATGGATTTTAGTAAGGCATTTGATAAAGTTCCCCATGGTAGGCTTATGCAGAAAGTAAGGAGGCATGGGATAGTGGGAAATTTGGCCAGTTGGATAACAAACTGGCTAACCGATAGAAGTCAGAGAGTGGTGGTGGATGGCAAATATTCAGCCTGGATCCCAGTTACCAGTGGCATACCGCAGGGATCAGTTCTGGGTCCTCTGCTGTTTGTGATTTTCATTAATGACTTGGATGAGGGAGTTGAAGGGTGGGTCAGTAAATTTGCAGACGATACAAAGATTGGTGGAGTTGTGGATAGTAAGGAGGGCTGTTGTCGGCTGCAAAGAGACATAGATAGGATGCAGAGCTGGGCTGAGAAGTGGCAGCTGGAGTTTAACCCTGAAAAGTGTGAGGTTGTCCATTTTGGAAGGACAAATATGAATGCGGAATACAGGGTTAACGGTAGAGTTCTTGGCAATGTGGAGGAGCAGAGAGATCTTGGGGTCTATGTTCATACATCTTTGAAAGTTGCCACTCAAGTGGATAGAGCTGTGAAGAAGGCCTATGGTGTGCTCGCGTTCATTAACAGAGGGATTGAATTTAAGAGCCGTGAGGTGATGATGCAGCTGTACAAAACTTTGGTAAGGCCACATTTGGAGTACTGTGTACAGTTCTGGTCGCCTCATTTTAGGAAGGATGTGGAAGCTCTGGAAAAGGTGCAAAGAAGATTTACCAGGATGTTGCCTGGAATGGAGAGTAGGTCTTACGAGGAAAGGTTGAGGGTGCTAGGCCTTTTCTCATTAGAGCGGAGAAGGATGAGGGGCGACTTGATAGAGGTTTATAAGATGATCAGGGGAATAGATAGAGTAGACAGTCAGAGACTTTTTCCCCGGGTGGAACACACCATTACAAGGGGACATAAATTTAAGGTGAAAGGTGGAAGATATAGGAGGGATATCAGAGGTAGGTTCTTTACCCAGAGAGTAGTGGGGGCATGGAATGCACTGCCTGTGGAAGTAGTTGAGTCGGAAACATTAGGGACCTTCAAGCAGCTATTGGATAGGTACATGGATTACGGTAAAATGATATAGTGTAGATTTATTTGTTCTTAAGGGCAGCACGGTAGCATTGTGCATAGCACAATTGCTTCACAGCTCCATGGTCCCAGGTTCTATTCCGGATTGGGTCATTGTCTGTGCGGAGTCTGCACGTCCTCCCCGTGTCTGCGTGGGTTTCCTCCGGGTGCTCCGGTTACCTCCCACAGTCCAAAGATGTGCGGGTTAGGTGAATTGGCCAATGATAAATTGCCCTTAATGTCCAAATTGCCCTTGGTGTTGGGTGGAGGTGTTGAGTTTGGGTAGGGTGCTCTTTCCAAGAGCCGGTGCAGACTCAAAGGGCCGAATGGCCTCCTTCTGCACTGTAAATTCAATGATAATCTATGATTAATCTAGGACAAAGGTTCGGCACAACATCGTGGGCCGAAGGGCCTGTTCTGTGCTGTATTTTCTATGTTCTATGTTGTCGCCGTGCAATCAGAGAGGCGAAGGCCAAGATATAGGCCTTCCTCCTCTCCATGAGCTCCGGCTTCTCTGAAACCCCAAATATCACCACCAAAGTGTCCAGGTCCACTCCCTCCTCCACTATCCTGGCTAAGGCTCCTGCCCAGAATCTTCCCAATTTTTCACAACCCCCAAAACATGTGCGCATGATTCGCTGGCCCCCGCCCACACCTCTCACACTCATCTGCTACCCCCTGAAAAAACCCACTCATTCTCGCCCGAGTCATATGCACCCTGTGCATCACCTTAAACTGTATCAGGCTCATCCTTGCACAAGAGGAAGACCCGTTTACCCTTTGCAGTGCTTCACTCCATACTCCCCAATTGATCTCCATTCCGAACTCCGCTTCCCATTTCTCCTTGATCTTCACCACCCGCTCGCCTCCCTGCTTCCCCAGCCACTTGTATATAGCTCCAATTCTTCCCTCCCCTTCCACATCCGGAAGCAGCAGTCGCTCCAGCAGGGTGTATCCCGGCAATCTAGGGAACCCCTTCCAGACCTTTCGTGCAAAGTCCCTAACCTGTAGATACCTGAACTCACTACCCCTCGGCAGCTCTACCCTCTCCCCTAGCTCCTCCAAACTGGCGAACCCTTCCTCCAAATACAAATCCCTCACCTTGACCAGCCCCACTTGCCTCCGCCTCCTATATACACTATCCATCCCCCCTGGCTCAAACCCATGATTCTCGCACAGCAGCGTTAGCACCGACAACCCTTCCACCCTAAAATGCCTCCTCAGCTGATTCCATATCTTCACCGTGGACTGCACCACTGGGCTCCCTGAATACCTACTCGGAGCCATTGGCAATGCTGCCGTCACCATACCCCTCAAACTTGACCCCTTACAAGATTCCTCCTCCATCCTAACCCACTCTACCCCTTCTCCTTCCCACTACCGCCACCTTGTCCACATTCGCCGCCCAATAATAATGAAGCAAGTTTGGCAATGCCAACCCCCCTTCTGCCTCTGTCTCTGTAGCAGGGTCCTCCCCACCCTCAGCACCTTCCCCGCCCATACAAAGTCAGAGATGATTGTGTCCACTTTCCGAAAAAAGGCCCTTGGTATAAAGATCGGGAGAGCCTGAAAGATAAACAAGAACCTCGGCAGAATATTCATTTTCACCACATGGACCATCCCCGCCAACGTTAAGATGCAGTGTATCCCACCGCTTAAGATACTCTCTGGCCTTCTCCACCAGCTTCGTTAAGTTCCACTTGTGGAGCCCCGTCCATCCCCTCGCTACCTGAATCCCCAAATACCTAAACCTATCCCTCGCTACCGTAATTGGCATCCTCCCTAAATTAGCCCGTTGTGCCAGCTCATTCACAGGAATACCTCGCTTTTCCCTACATTCAGCTTGTATCCCGAGAACCCTCCAAACCTCCCCAACAGGCCCATAATCCTTCCCATGCTCTCCAACGGTTCAAAAACATAAAGCAAGAGGTCATCAGCAGAGAGGGACACCCAATGCTCCCTCTGTCCCCTCATTATCCCCTGCCACTCTGCCGACTCCCTGAGAGACATCACCAATGGCTCTATGGCCAGCGCAAACAGCAGCGGCGACAGCGGGCACCCCTGCCTCGTACCCCTGTGTAAGTCAAAGCTTTGTGAGCTTATATCATTCGTCCTCACCCTCGTTCTTGGCGCCACATACAGCAACCGCACCCATGCAACAAATCTCGGCCCAAACCCAAACCTTCCCAAAACTTCGAACAAGTACCGCCACTCCACCCGGTCAAATGCTTTCTCCACGTCCATGGACACCACCACCTCCGGTACCAGAACCCCTGACGGATTCATCACCACATTCAACAGCCATCTTATATTACTCAGGAAGGGCTGCCTGCCCTTCCTGAAACCTGTTTGATCTTCTGCAACCACCCCCGGGACACAATCCTCCACCCTCCCCGCCAACAACTTAGCCAATACTTTCACATCCGTGTTCAATGGTGATATGGGCCTATACGACCCACATTCCACCGGATCCTTCCCTTTTTTGGGGATTAGTGTGATTACCGCCTGCTTCTTCGTCTCCTGCAACTCCCCCTTCTCCAGTGCTTCATTAAACGCCCCCAACAGATGTGGTGCCAGGTCCGCCGCAAATTCCTTATAAAAATTCTGCCGGGTACCCATCCGGCACAGGGGCCTTCCCAGACTTCATACCCCTGATACTATCCAGCACCTCCCTTAGCCCCAGGGGCTCCTCCAACGCCTGCCTCTTTGCTTCCTCCACCTGGGGAAATTCCAGCTCGTCCAGAAACCACCCCATGTCCCCCTCCTGGGTCTGCCTCATAAAGTCCCTGATAATACTCTCTAAATGCCTCATTTATCTTCCCTGGCTCTGACACCACATCCCCAGCCCCAGTCCGGATCTTCAATATTTCCCTGGACACAGCCTGTCTCCGCAGCTGGTGCGCCAGCATGTGGCTTGTTGTAGTGTTAATGTCAGCAACTTGTCAAACTTGGCAAACGGTCTTCCTGTGAATGATCCTGTAGCAAGCGCAATATGCCTGTGAAAAGGGAAGGGTTCACACTGAGTTGCAAGATTAAACAGGAAGTTTATTTCTAACTACAACCAGAGTCCAAGCAAGTGCTGCCCAACCGAGTGAGTCCAGGCCAGTTCTAGGCCAGCCGGTTTCATACCAGGAGCTCTAGGTAGCTCCGCCCCTTTAGAGGGGGAGCATCTATTCCCCTAGGGATTCTGGAAAGACCAGATCCCTGATGCCGTAGGCTTTGGCAGGGCCTAGGTTATGACAAAGCACTTACTCCAATCTGCAACAAATTATTTGAATTTTGTGGTAAACACCACTGGTAACACATTGCATGTATTACGGTACTGCCTGTGTATTACAGGTACCACAGTAAATCCTTGCTGCTGGCTCCTCCCAGCAGGCAGCGTATAAAAGTGTAAGCTCTCCCGCGCTGCTCCCATTCTGGTTCCAGCTGCAGGAGGCACAACATCTTGTGCAATAAAGCCTCGATTGTTTCACCATTCTCGTCTCGTGGTAATTGACGGTACATCAAATATATTACCCAACTTTTCTTTTCATTCTTTATCCGCATTTATAGATTGGAACCCAGAAAGAAAAAACACAATACGGAGCAGTATTATTGACCCGTTTTACTGGTGTTCCATTTTAAAGTATACAAGACTAGTTCAGACCAGTACTTTATTTCCCTGTTTTATTGTTCTTTTCCTTCTGGGAATCCATTTCTCCCAGTAATGAGACCGTGTAGTGCTCATTTCTCGGGCACTGCACAGCCTACCAAAGCCTCAAAATGGCAGCAGCAAGTGCATCAATTCTGACAGAACAAACAAGAGCCATCCTTTACCTATGCCCAAAGTGGCCAGTCAGCCCTTTGAAGGTGCAAATAAGGGGCCTAACAACAGTGTACTATTCCCACTCCAACTCTAGCACCAGTGCCATCTGTATTCAGGGAAAGCACCACTTGAAGAACTCCTTTCAACTGCATTAAAGGGTCCTCTCTATTGGCACTGTTTCTCACCGCTTTCCCCATTCTCTGGCTCCAACCCCTCATTTCCCTTGCGCTTCCCTGGAATGACCTTGAGATCCGCATCCAGATCTCCCATATTACCAGTCCCCAATTCTGCATTGAAGCCTGAACCCTCCCAACCTCACCCCAATATGGCACATATTTTCCCCAACTATCATGCTCATTCTGATGAGGTCTGAAGCCCAAATGCCAGGCTCCTCATACCTCAGCATTTCTGCCAGGGCTTAAGAGATTGTAGAGTAGACACTTTGTTGGTTAGTGTCCTTTAATGTCCCTCTTCCTGCCCCTAATCTTCTATCATGTAAGAATGGTGCTGCATGAGCTCTTCCCTAAAGCGGTCCCTCACAAATAAAGGAACATGTTAAACAGGAGCATAGAATTCCTACGGTGCAGAAGGGGGCCATTCGGCCCATCACGTCTGCACCGACCCTAGAACCATAAAAACCATAGAAATGTTCAACACAGAAGGAGGCCATTCGGCCCATTTTGTTTATGCCAGCAGGTGCCCTTTCTAATACCACCTTCCTTCACTGGGTTCAGGTTAAGGAACTTTTTACGAGAGTTTAGGGTCTCTGCCTCCATCGGCAACTTGGGCAGCGTATTCCAGACACCCGCTACCCTCTGCATTAAAAATCACTTCATGTCCCCTCTACACCTTCTGTCACTTATCTTGAGTTTATGACCCCTAGTCCCAGAACTTTCCACCAAGAGAAACAATTTTATCCTGTCCACTCTATCACTTCTCTCATAATTTTGAAAGAGCATCCTACCTAGGCCCAATCCCCTACCCTTTGCCTATAACCCCATAACCCCACCTAACCTGCACATCCTTGTACACTAAGGGGCAATTTATCATGGCCAATCCACCTAACCTGCACTTCTTTGGACTGTGGGAGAAATCCAGACCAGCCAAAGGAAACCCACGCAGACATAGAGAGAAAGTGTAGACTCCACACAGACAGTCACCCGAGGTCAGAATTGAACCCGGGTCCCTTGTGCTATGAGGCAGCAGTGCTAATCACTGTGCCACCCCTTGGGTAGGGGATACCATCTCTCGAGTTTGCTTCACCAATTAGAAAGAGCATGGCTGATCTTCAACTGAAACCTCACTTCCCTGTCCAATCCCCATGCCCCTCGATACCCTCAAATGTGATCTTCAGCTTTTTAATAATTGCACTTTCTCCAGAAATTCAGCGCCCCCCCCCCCCCCTATCAGCATCCTCTGTGCTCAGCCAGATCCCCACCAGGAAGAGCTCATTGAAATAAGCTGAGGTCTGGATTTGTAGCAGGATAACCTCACTATATAACAGGGTATACACTGCATATGCTACAAACTGGTCCATCAGTATTGTGGTCGGATCAGAATTTACATAAATATTTAAGAATTTATTTCTCTATCTTGCTCTCACTCTGGCCTTTCTGTGACAATGTTCCAGTGAAACTCAATACAAGTTTGAGGAACTGCCCTTTTATCTTTTGACTCGGCACTACAGATTCCACATCAAATTCAACAACTTCCGATCGTCACCTTTAGCCTTCATATTGTTCTGCGTGTTTTTTTTCCTCTTTCTTTCCTTTTGCTGGGTTGATCTCATCTTGTTTCTTTCTTTATCCCTTCACGTTGCACTCATGGTTGCGATATAGACATTCACACCTCATTTTTCTTTCCGGATTTTCTGTCACGGATAGGAGGATTGGGGGGGGGGCGGGGGTCAGGATGGTAGGGGTAGTGGGATCAATTTAAACTGCCCTGATTTCCCCACTCTCTATCTGTCCATCAACAATGCTGCTTAGCACGGTAGCAGTGGTTAGCACTGTTGCTTCACAGCGCCAGGGTCCCAGGTTCGATTCCCGGCTTGGGTCACTGTCTGTGCGAAGTCTGCATGTTCTCCCTGTGTCTGCGTGGGTTTCCTCCGGGTGCTCCAGTTTCCTCCCACAGTCCAAAGATGTGCAAGTTAGGTGGATTGGCCATGCTAAATTGCCCTCAGTGTCCAAACAAAGGTTAGGTGGGGTTACTGGGTTAAGGGGAAAGGGTGGAGGTGTGGGCTTAAGTGGGGTGCTCTTTCCAAGGGCCAGTGCAGACTTGATGGGCCAAATGGCCTCCTTCTGCACTGTAAATTCTATGATTCTATGTAACCCAAACTGAGTGTCAGTAAGCAGGTTATATAATAATGATCTTTATTGTCACAAGTAGGCTTACATTAACACTGCAATTAAGTTACTGTGAAAAGCCCCTAGTCGCTACATTCTGGTGCCTGTTTGGGTACACGGAAGGAGAATTCAGAATGTCCAAATTACTTTGTTTCGCCAGGGTCACTCAGCCCTTACTTCATTACAGCCATGGTTCAAACATAGAGGTGAGTGGAGAATGACTGACCTTAACACCAAGGCAACATTTGATCGAGTATGGCATCAAGGAGTCTTAGAAAAACTGGAGTCAATGGGAATCAGTGGGAAAACTCTCTCCTGGTTGGAGTCATACCTGGCACAAAGGATGATGGTTGTGGTTGTTGGAGGGCAGTCATCTCAGTCCTGTGACATCACTTTAGGAGATCCTCAGGATAGTGTCCCAGGCCCAACCATCTTCAGCTGCTTCATCAATGACCTCCCTTCCGACATAAGGCGAGGTGTGAGGATGTTTGTTGATGACTGTACAATGTTTAGCACCATTCGCGTCTCCTCACATACTGAAGTAGTCCACGTTAAAATGCATCAAGACCTGGACATTATCCAGGCCTGTGCTGACAAATGAAAGGAATATTTGTGCCACGCAAGTGCCAGGCAATGACCATCTCCAATAAGAGAGAATCAAGCCATCGCCCCCTTGACATTCAGTGACAGTACCATCACCCAATCCCCCACTATCAACATCCTGGGGATTACATTGACCTGAAACTGAACTGGACCAGCCCTATAAATACTGTGGTTACAAGAGCAGATCAGAGGCGACTAACTCACCTCCTGACTCTCCAAAGCCTGTCCACCACCTCCAAGGCACAAATCAGGAGTGTAATGCAATACTCTCCATTTGCCTGGATGAGTGCAGCTCCAACTTAACTCAAGAAGCTCAACACCATCCAGGACAATGCAGCCGCTTGATTGGCACACTTTCCACAAACATCCACTCCCTCCACCATTGACACACAGTAGCATTCATGTGTACCACCTACAAGATGCACTGCAGGAACTCACCAAGGCTCCTTAGGAAGCACCTTCCAAACCCATGCCCACTGAATCTAGAAGGACAAGGGCAGCAGACACATGGGGACACCACCACTTGGAAGTTCCCCTCCAAGCCACTCACCATCCTGACTTGGAAATATATCGCCGTTCCTTCATTGTCGCTGGGTCAAATTCCTGATACCCCCTCCCTAATAGCACTGTGGATGTACATACACCACATGGGCTGTAGCAGTTCAAGAAGGCATCTCACCACCACCTCCTCATGGGAAATTAGGGATGGACAACAAATGCTGGCCTAGCCAGCGAAGCCCACATCCGGTAAACAAATGAATTAAAAAGAACTTCTGGAAGCCAGCATGTGACCAGTCAGGGCCATCTTGTCAGCTGAACAATTGTCCAGCACAAACAAAAAACACTTTAGAAAGTAATTTAGCTGACGAATATATATATATATATATTTTTTTCCGTCAAGTCTCAGCCATGACAATACTCATTACCAAACTCTTTGGCTGTTACACCATAAAAGCTTTTGTTATTTAATCTCTCCTGTTCACCCACCCTATCACAGACCTTCATTTTTATTCACCCTGCCCGCTCCCCCTTTCCACTGGTTTAAAACTTACAGTTCTATCTTTCTTCAGTTCTGATAGACCTGAAAAGTGAATTCTGTTTCTCTCCACACATGCTGCCTGACCTGCTGAGTGTTTCCACCATTTTCCATGTTTATGTTAAATATCTGGTGCCAAATTGCCACTGGATGCCGATCAACTGCTCGTTCCACCCCATCTGATTTTTCCTTGCATACGTAGTCATAAATCTTTTTTGTTAATTATGTTTGGTGAATTTTGTATTTAGGAATGGAATGTACTTTGTGGTGATTGAACAGTTCCCCATATCAAGCTCAAGGTGCGATGTAGCACAGTGAGATTCATTGCGGTATTTCCCTTTACTCTGTTCCAACAAGCCTCTTCACCTCAGAGGAGCAACACTTACTGTTGTGAGATATACCCTTCTGATTTGGACTCTGGGCCTGGAGCTTCGCTCATAGACAGGCTGCGTCTCTGGTACAAGAATAGAGGATGCTGCAAAAACTCAGCAGGTCTGGCAGCATCTGTAACGAGAGAAAACATGGTTAACGTTTGGAGCCCTTTTGACTCTTCGTTAGAACTGAAAAGAGGGATAATGTGTTGGATATCAAAGTGTAGCTGGGAGAGATTGCAACAAGATGTAGCAACTTTACGAACAGGAGATGGATGGTTCATTGGGGGAGGGGGAAATGGCAGAGGATGATCCTTTGAATACAGATACTAGCAGGGTGAAACGTGATGGCAAGTGGGACCCTCTCATGGTTCTAGGAGGGAGGGAAAGGGGTGAGAGCAGGGATGTGGGAAATGGGTCAAACCCAGTTGACTGCATGGAAAACTTAGTTAAGGAAAAAAAGAAGACATGTCAGAAGCACCATTTTTGAAGGGGGCATCATCAGGTCAGATGCAGAGCAAAGCAGATCCTTAAGCAAAGCTAAGAATACCTCCGCTAAAACCCCTACACCTCCTCCCTCTCAATACTAAACTGGTCAATTAGATCACAAACCCTCACTGCTTTCTGTACTGATACTATCCTTCTCCACAGAGTACACAGATACAAAATTTTCACTTAATACCTCACCTATGTCTTTCAGCTCCACACACAGATTGACAATTTGGTTCCTAACGGGCCCTACTCTTTCTCTGGTTATTCTGTTGCCCTTAATGCACTTATAAAACGCCTTGGAAAATTTGTTCATTTTACCCAACAGTGTTTTTTCATGCCCCCTCTTCATTCCCCTAATTTCTTTTTTATGTACCTCCCTGCACTTTGTATACTCCTCTATGGTAGTCTTTCTATCCTGAAGAGATTCCTTTTGCACAGTTAGTTTCCAGTAGAACTTCACGCTCTTTTAGAATCCTTACAGTGAGAAGAAGGCCATTTGGCCCATCGGGTCTGCATCGACCCTCCAAAAGAGCACTTTACCCAGGCCCATTCTTTAAACACCCCCCCCCCCCCAACAGGACTAGCAAACCTCTCCGCAGGATGTCGGTCTCATTCCAGTTCAAGTGCAACCCATCCGACTTGTACAAGTCCCACCTTCCCCAGAAATGATCCAGTGATCAAAGGAACTACAGTCCTCTCTCCTGCACCACCCCTTCAGCCATGCATTCATCTGCTCTACCCTCCTATTCCGACACTCACTGGCATGGGGCTCCGGTTATAATCCAGAGATTGCAACCTTTGAGGTCCTGCTTTTCAATCTGCCACCTAGCTGCCTAATTTCTTGCTCCCTCTTTCTCCTTATGTCGTTGGCACCAATGTGAACCATGACCTTTGACTCTTCACCTTCCTCCTTCAGAATGTCCTGTAGCCGTTCAGGTGACATCCCTGACCCTGGCACCAGGTAGGCAACGCGCCATCCTGGAGTCATGTCTGCAGCCGCAGAAATGCCTGTCTGTATCCCTCACTATCGAGACTCCAACCACTGTTGCTCATGCACTCCTACTCCTCATTCCTTGTGCAGCTACGCCACCCACAGTGCCGTGAACCTGGCACTGGCTGCACTCCCCAGAGAAACCGTCACTCCTATTGTTTCCAACGCAGAAAAATGGTTCTTGAGCGAGATGCATCCTGGAGCTTTTCTAACCACCTGCCAGGCCCCCTTCTTCTGACTGGGGGTCACCCATTACCTCTCTGGCTGCACTTCCTTAAGATGCAGGGTGACCATGTCTAAAAACGTGTTATCCACGTAACTCTCAGCCTATGATCATACGTGACTATGGTGACCTTACTAACTCTCACCTTGATTTCATGATGAGTTCCAGGCTGCCTGGGAAAGCCAAGTTAAATTGCAAAACCCAGCTTAATTCTGTTATAATTGAGTGAATAACATATTGAAACTGCGAATCCACCTTTCCTGAGGGAGTTGCACGCTCGTACAGTTGAACAATTTGGAGTGAAACTGCAGGGGCAGCTTCCCAAAGTGCTCATGTTTTTCCTGAGTTTCGCCTCCCACTTCCACCCACGTGCTCAGCCATGGTAACGTTATCCTCAGTGGGAACTGAACTAATGCAATTTCATCCATTTGATTTTCCCTTTTTTGTTCCCAGTCTCAACACCCCCACCACCTCTTTTATTTATCCCTTATGGCATCCAGGTACTTTGAGAAAAGCAGTCAGAATCGACCACAAAGTTCTGCAAATCTGCCTGTGGTTGTGGCTGACCTTTTTCTCTTTTTAAAAAAAAAAGTGTGGGATGGGTGAGGGAACCACACCTCTGCTTAGTGGGCTGGTCTGAAGTGAGCTCAGGGCAGAAATGGGAATCTCAGAGGAAGCCAAACCTTCTAAAAAAGTGTGCACTAAAGACAGCACGATAAGCAGCCAAAACCCAAATCTACCCACCAGGCACTGCACTGGGTAACTCATTGCATTGATGTCGTCTACAGGCATGCAATGATTAAAAATTTACAAGCCATGCAATTAGTGGGTTTTAACCCCGAGTAACTTGGGGTGGTGGTAAATGAACGCATTGAAAGTCTGAAGCAACCCTCCGAGAATAAGTCTTTCACACATGATGTAAAAAAGTGAAGTCGCCATTGTCGCATAGGCTGCTTTCTCCTTGGGGGGGGGGGGGGGCGGGGGGGGGTTTGGCTGACTGGTGGTGATTGAACCTGTGGGTCACCATACCTCAGGCGAGGGACAGGTTTGAGAAGGCAGGGCCTTCATGAATAACCTCAGCCAGTACGGGAATTCAACCCATACTGTTGGCTTCGCTCTGCATCACGAACCAGCTGTCCAGCCAACTGAGCTGAACCGGTCCCCACACATGATGTACAATGGACTCCAATGTGAAATGCACCCCCTGTATGTCATTTTTGTTTAAATTATCTTATGAGATGCGGGTAGCACTGTGCCAGCGTTTATTGTTCTTGAACTGAGACCACCTCAGAGACCATTTAAGAGTCAGCCACATTGCTGTGGGTCTGGAGTCACAAGTAGGCCAGACCAGGTAAGGGCAGCAGATTTCCTTTCCTAAAGGATATGAGTGAACCAGGTGGGTTTTTAACGACAATCGACAATGGTTTCATCGTCACCTTTAGACTTTTAATTCCACATTTTTATTTATTTAAATTCCTTGGTGGGATTGGAGGTCCACAGAGCATTTCCCTGGGTCTCTGGATTACTCGTCCAGTGACAATACCACTACACCACTGCCTCCTGAGTTGCAAAGTTTAGCAAATTTCTCCCGGGCCCCCAATTAAGTTGGACGGGTGGCTGAAAATTGTGAATCACTCATAGGCTGATACTGCATGCCCCAATTTCGTCTCACGTGATCGCTAATTGTCCCCAATCTAAACTGTCCCGTCCACCTTCAGAAATGCAGTGGAGATTGACAGAAACAGTGAGAAAATCAAATGTGAATTTGATGAGGAGTTGGGAGCCATTGGGGCCAAGGGGATAGAATCTATAGAAAGCAGATAGCCAGAAGTTAACAGTCAAGGCAAGAGGAAAACCTTGAATTGCTTCTTCAGGCATTGATTGCAATTTCAACATGCTCAACATTTATTGCAGAGTTTCAGCATTGGCTTGGAGGATCTGTTAAAAGCAAGACTTGCCGGTTATATATTGATCTCATAGCTGGAGTGCTGAGTCCAAGTTTGGAGAACTGGTTTGAGGTCCAAAGCAAGAGCATCCTCCAATTAAAATCATTAGGCATTGGGGCCAGTCATGAAACATGGCAAACGTGATGGGCAATGATAAGACCATAAGACATAGGAGCGGAAGTAAGGCCATTCGGCCCATCGAGTCCACTCCACCATTCAATCATGGCTGATTTCAACTCCATTTACCCGCTCTCTCTCCATAGCCCTTAATTCTTCGAGAAATCAAGAATTTATCAACTTCTGTCTTAAAGACATGCAACGTCCCGGCCTCCACCGCCCTCGGTGGCAATTAATTCCACAGACCCACCACTCTCTGGCTGAAGAAATTTCTCCTCATCTCTGTTCTAAAGTGACTCCCTTTTATTCTTAGGCTGTACCCCGGGTCCTAGTCTCCCCTGCTAATGGAAACAACTTCCCTACATTCACCCTACCTAAGCCATTCATTATCTTGTAAGTTTCTATTAGATCTCCCCTCAACCTCCTAAACTCCAATGAATATAATCCCAGGATCCTCAGACGTTCATCGTATGTTAGGCCTACCATTCCTGGGATCATCCGTGTGAATCTCCGCTGGACCCGCTCCAGTGCCAGTATGTCCTTCCTGAGGTGTGGGGCCCAAAATTGCTCACAGTATTCTAAATGGGCCTAACTAATGCTTTATAAAGCTTCAGAAGTACATCCCTGCTTTTATATTCCAAGCCTCTTGAGATGAATGACAACATTGCATTTGCTTTCTTAATTACGGACTCAACCTGCAAGTTTACCGTTAGAGAATCCTGGACTAGGACTCCCAAGTCCCTTTAGCATTATGAATTTTGTCACCGTTTAGAAAATAGTCCATGCCTCTATTCTTTTTTCCAAAGTGCAAGACCTCGCACTTGCCCACGTTGAATTTCATCAGCCATTTCTTGGACCACTCTCCTAAACTGTCTAAATCTTTCTGCAGCCTCCCCACCTCCTCCATACAACCTGCCCCTCCACCTATCTTTGTATCATCGGCAAACTTAGCCAGAATGCCCCCAGTCCCGTCATCTAGATCGTTAATATATAAAGAGAACAGCTGTGGCCCCAACACTGAACCCTGCGGGACACCACTCGTCACCGGTTGCCATTCCGAAAAATAACCTTTTATCCCAACTCTCTGCCTTCTGCCTGACAGCCAATCGTCAATCCATGTTAGTACCTTGCCTCGAATACCATGGGCCCTTATTTTACTTTATAGAGTACTTTATATGATAGGATATTTGCCCTTTCAGTTTTAATTCAATATAAATTAGCAGAAGTATGGAGAGAATATGTGGACACCTCTAAGAAAACAATGTTAGTAAGGAAACTGTCAATAGACTGGCAAGTCTTATTCAGTCGCATCTGGCTGTGCTGAACAACAGCTTTTGTCACTACTTTCCAGAGGAAAAGTTTCAGATTTTGAAAGAGAAGAGATGGGTGAAAGATCCTTTTGAGTTTGAGACCCCAGACTCAATTATTACCTTACAGCTGACTCCAAATGAGGAGGCTGAATCTCTGTGCATCACCTGTGACTGAGAAGCTGAATCTCTGCACCTCACCTGTGACTGTGCATTAAAAATATGACACAAGTCCATGAGGCTGTCACCATTCTGGAGTAGCATCTCCGAGGAGTATCAAGTGCTGAGTAAAACAAGCATTTTGTTGCTATTGCCCTTCATGATGATCTACCTGTGACAGGTTGGATTTTCCCTCCTCACAAAGATGAACACAGCACAAAGGAACCGGCTGAACTCTGCACCTGATATGCGCATTACCCTCTCCCCCTGTGAACCTGATTGGAGTGAGATCATGAGGACCAAGCAGGCTCACCTGTTGCATTAAAGGTAAGAGAAAATGGTGTGTTGCGAAGATCTGTCGCAAAGGTCGGCCAGAATGGGTCGCTAAAGTCAGCCGGCGTGGCAGGTTGGTAAAAGTGGGTCCCGGGAAAAAATGTTTGAAAAACACTGACTTAGAGCTTAATACACTCGGTGAAAAGAAGGATTACGTGTAGTATGGAAATAGATAGAAACTCCTTCTTTCCACGGGAATTCCGCAAGTCTAATAAAGGCTCACTCTGAACACTCTCAGTACAGAAGGGAGGCCCGCAGTGTCGGAGGTATCATCTTTCAGATGAAGCTCTGTCTGCCCTCTCAAGTGGATGTAAAACATCCCATTACACAACGTTAAAGAGCAGGGGACTTCTCCCAGGTGTTCTGGTCAATATTTATTCCTCACCCAGCATCATTATTACATTGATGTGTGTGGGATCTCGCTGATCACAAATTGGCTGCTCCTTTTCCTACACTACATCGATGGACATCCTATGGTTATGATAGATACACCTGCCAGGAGGGGCTCCGCATCATTGAATGGGGCTGAACACAAGCGATGAAGTGCTGTGTTAGATTGAACACACCGGGCTGCATTCTTTGTTTTCCACCCAGCCGCGTGTTTCTTGGCGCTTCGCTGCTCGCTGGTGGTGGGATTCTCTTCTCCCACCGCCTGTCAATGGAATTTCCCACTGAATCCACCCCACGCCTCCGAGAAACCCTCAGGCAGGTGCGCACTGCTGGCGGGAACTGAGAATCCCAACGGCTGTAGACTTCCGGCACTCATGTCTATCCACTGATGTAAACATTCCCAGATCCATGAGCTGCCATTTCTGTATCCTTACGAAAAGACTTGATTGGAAATTAAGAAGAGACATTCACGAAGCTGACTTTTTACCCTAGCAGATGCCACAGCGAGACATTACTTTCAAATGTTTCTCAATGTCCATGATTTCAGAAGCTTAAAAGTTGCTGTTTGAAATATTAATTATAGAGTAGGTTAACAATTTGTTTATTCAAAAAGTTTGACACCAATCAGGACAGTAGCCGGCTTGAACAGCATCACAAATATCCACTGACGATGCTATTGAATATAGGTGACAGGGGTCTCACTCACCCACCAGATGCCCAGTGAGAGTCCACACCCCCTCCTTTCAGGAAGGGGCACTGAATTAAGGTCCATCAGGCACTTAAGTGGACAGCAGTGGGGCCTTCCCTGGAGATCAAGGAGCCTGGGGTGGAAATCCTCCGCGAACTGCTGGCCAGTAGGAGGCAGGCAACTGTGCATTGCAGGCAGTGCCAGTGGTTGTGATGCCATCTTCTGCAAAGCACCCGTCAAGAGGTGACAGTGATGATGCTTCAAATAGGTCCATTGATTGAAAGCACTTTGGTCATCCAGGTGATGTGTTGGGTGTTCTGGATCACAAACAGGTCACCAACACTGGAAGTGGTGCAACTTATTTTATTATAAGGTTAACTATATTAACATACTTGAACTGTGGGTAAATGCAATAGCAGCTTTAACTGTTGACCCTTGCCTAGTCCTAACCAGGTGATGCACTCAGCACATGGTGAATATCTGTGTTGCAGGCTGTGAGCTCTGTGCTCCGAGCTGGCTGCTACTAGAATGAGCGGGAACTCTCCTGCCCCCTGTCTTTATCATGCGTGTGCTCTCACTGGTGATTGGCTGCAGTGTTGTGTATGCTGATTGGTCCCACTGCATGTCCATCAGTGTGTGTGTGTGTGTGTGTCTGCGCCATAATATACTGGTGTATATTATGACACCAGGGATTGTGAAAGATGCTATGTAAATGGAGGTCCTTCCTTCTTTTCCTTGGAGATGTAATGATTGAGAGGAGATTTGATGGAGGTATTTAAATCATGAGGTATCTGGACAGGTTAGATAGGGACAAAATGTTCCATTGGTGGAAGAAGGGTCGAGAACAAGAGGGAAGTGACTGAAGATAATTGGCATAAGAAACAATGGTGACACGAGCAGAAACGTTTGCACGCATCGAGTGGATCAATTGGGGCATTCCAAAGGGAACTGGATTATTATCTCAAAAGGAAGAAAGGGCAGAGCTACGGGGGAGAGGCAGGGGAATGGCATTAAGCGAATTGCTTCTTCAGAGAACAATCACAAACACAGTGGGCCAAATGGCCTCCTCCTGTGCTGTAACCATTCTGTACTTCTATGATTCTACATCCTAGGTGGGATTCTCCCGGACCAGCGAGGTGGCCCGACGGCAGCGTAAAAAACGGCGCGAACCACTCCGGCATCGGGTCGACCTGAAGTTGCGGAATTCTCCGCACTTCCAGGGGCTAGGCCGGCGCCAGTGGGAAGGGATTGGGAATTCTAGGCGAGGGAAGTGAGAGGGTGGGGTGGGGAAGGGGAGGCTTAGGGGACCAAACAGGGAGGCACAATGAGTGGGGCTATGACCTTAGAGTGCTTGCCCCTGATGTGCACAGGGTCCCCCCCAAACTGATGCACCCTGGTTCCTTCCTGACTTTTCAAAAAAACAGCCTTCGCCCACCTCACACTGCCCAATGTGATATTCCCGTGGAGGTGGATTGAGGTCCTTAAGTAGGCTACATTGACCACTTAAGGGCTTCAATAGGCCTAAGGGCAGGCAGGTTAGTGGACACCTTACTCCTTCCTTATCGAGGGGGCCAGGTCGAGAGTCAATGGGAAGGCGATAGGCTGCCCAGCTGTCATATGTTCCTGGCACAAACATGCCCAGCAGGGGCGGGGGGGGGGGGGCGTAAAGGTCCTGCCCAACAATATGGCTGATCATTTTAAATCTCCAATCTCTGTTGCACTAAAAACAAAGAGAGAAGTTTCAAATGGTTGGAATCACATGGCATTAAGTTCAAAGGCCATAGTTCAAATGCGTTCTCAGCTGAGGCAGAATTCAAAATGGAACTTCACAAATCATGTACAGAATGGCTTCACCCTAATGACAGTTGATGCCTGGGGCAAAGCCCTTTTTGGGGCAGTTAGTCTTAAAGCTGGTGAAGTGTAGCGAGAGTATCGTTAACGAAAGGGGGAGTGAAATGTTTTGCCTAGCAGCCAAAGATGAACCGGATGCCTTTTTTAAAAATAAAAGTCCAAAATGAGCCTTTGGTTGTGGTGATTTGACAAAATGGGCGAGCTGATCATTTCTAACCAAGACTTCATGAATCTATTCAGAATCAAAATACTGAAAATGCTGGACCATTTAACGTTGGGGTATTTTAAAATCAATTACGCCCGTTGCCTCGGAAAAAATGAGAGAGTGAGGTGGATCATTAATCCACACCATTTCCTCAATGTTCACCTAACACCTGCTTCCTGAGCCGTTTAGCCCCACCGGTTATAAACATTCAACAGTCAAACTGTTCTCTAGCTGCGAGGACAGCTCTTCATTAGCTGTTTCTCCCTGCAGTACAACGGAGTTGTGCTCCCTGGGGTAGATCTGAACTGGCGCGATAGTGTAAAAATGTGTAATAGCAAGTTGGCTGACAGTTTCCCTGCACGCCCCGTGTTTACTTCCAACAGAAGTAACACAATCACACAAAGTCAATGTCTGCCCCCCTGTGTTCAGCATCATCATGGAACCCCTGTGCTTACGGACATTGAATGGTTACATTACAGCTGCATTTAAATTGTCTGTTTCACTGACATATGGTTATAAAAAGAATGATGTGACAGGGAATGCGATTGATTCAAGGTACAAATCAGCCATGATCTAATTGAAGGGGCTCGAGGCTGACACCCTGTTCCAATGCCACTGTCGCGTGTAGACGTACAGACTTAGGAGATAAGAAAATCACCGTGGATATATTAGCATTTGAATAAAGTTTTACATTTCAGTGAACTCTTTTCTCAGTTTCAAGTCCGAACAAGATATATAGAAACAAACATAGAAAATAGAAGCAGGAGGAGGCCATTCGGCCCTTCGAGCCTGCTCCGCCACTCATTGTGATCATGACCGATCATCAAGTTCAATACTCTGATCCTGCCTTCCCTCCATATCCCTTGATCCCTTTAGTCCCAGGAGCCTTATTTAACTCCTTCTTGAAATTACAGAACGTTAGATAAGAGCTATTCCACTAAAAACAGAGATTAATCCGAGAGATAAATCTAGCCAGGTATTTTTAAACAAAATGAGGCCTCGGCTATGCTTCACCCTTCTTCAGACGACAAGCTTTTGGTTTAGAATTTCTCCAAACTTGGATTCATATGGGATGGTCCTCTTAATCAGTGGTCCTCAGATTGGGCGCTGCAAGCACCTGGGGGTCCATGGTGACTTCCGGGGAAGTCTGCAAGATAATTGAGCTGGGGGCAGTCGTGGGGGGGTCTGCTGTGAGTAGGGTGCAAGTGGAAAGTGCTGCTCAAAATGGACTAACTGCATTACCTCAGAGTGGGACACACATGGACGGGAACGGAGAGTGGCACCAACACCACCAGTTACCCACAGTTACTAAAGCTGGCGGTAGGTGTGGTGATATCATGGTTGTGTTGTAATTCACCGACTGACCACTAGGAGTTTCATGCATATGTAAGTGAATGTTAGAGTCAGGTGACCTCAGACTTACTGGAGAGCTGAAAGCGAGAGGTTGCTTGTGCATGTTGTTTTGTCTATAGTTGACCCACTGTTAAAGTTAATAAATCATTAATAGCTTGAGCGACAAGTGTCCTTGTAATATAAATCAGGCCACCCAACAAGAACATTACATGGTAGCAGGGCTGGATGGTATTAAACACTGAAAAAAAACGATTAGCCTGCCACGAGGTTCACAAAGATTTGAAGATTTTGCTGACAACATGGAGTCGTTGAAGCCACCAATAAGTCTCAGATTTCATGGTAATGTGGACAGCAACTGCCGTGTGTTTAAACAACAATTTAATCTGTTTATTACTGCAGTAAATTTAGGAGATCAATCAGATTTGCATAAGGTAGCAATGCTCCTAACAGCGGTAGGGCTGTTTATGGATTTAGCTACTAATGTTCTTGTAATATAAATCAGGCCATCCGACAAGAACATGACGGTAGGCACTCTGAATTCGAGCCTATGTGAGAGAGAGGAGGATTTTTACAAAAAATGTAAATAACTCTTGCTGTTCATAAGCAGCCCCACCCATCTCAGTGACAGCTGTAAACAAATATCTGCTTTATTAAAACCACGTTCAAATTACAATTTTCATGCAATGCTTTCATATTACCGTAGAACACAATGTAAAACGTAAATGTTACCACAGTCTCGGAGGCTGCTCTCCCCTTTGAGAGCTGACTGGTGGCGATTTAGCAAGAGGGTCATTACACCTTAGGTGGGCAGCAAGGTTGAGAAGGTAGGTACAGCTCAGCCGGGATGGGAATTGAACCCGCGCTGTTGGCGTTGCTCCGCATCACGAACCAGCCATCCAGCCAGCTGAGCTAACCGATAAAACACGATGGGCTGGATTCTCCATTTCTGCGACTAAGTGTTGACGCCAACGGAGATTCCGTGGATCTTTACGACAGGAAAATTGGCGCTGCACCGATTCTGCTACCGGTGAGGGGCTAGCACCGGTGCCGCATGGAATGCAATCGTTTCCCATGAAAAATGGTGCAGGATTCGCCGGGTCCGTGATCGACACTCGCAAGGCTGATAAGCTGCAGCCGCGCACAAACATACACTCCCCAAACACACACTTGTCAAAGCTGAAAAGATGTGACAGGTTGTGCTGGAGCCCACTTACAGCTGATGGGCTGGCTGGGGCCAGAGGGCACCCGGGGGGTGCCTCGGGGGGAGGGGTCACCTATACAACCCCGGGCACCAGGTTTAAAGCGGGCTGTCAGCGGCATGTGCGGCAGCATGGTTGCCTTGCCGGCTGCGGTAATGGGTGTTGCATTCCCACCCACCTGACCCCACAGCCCATCTCCAGGCCACCCCCCACTACACCCCCCCCACCCTGGCAGAAGCCCCCTGGCCAGCGGCACGACTGTTGACAAGTATAGCAGAGTTGGACACTTTTCGAATGCCCTCTCTCTCTCTCTCAGCAGTCACCATGCCAGGTTCATGATTTTTGAGAACACTTGTGGACCGCGGCATTGTGAACTTGGCCCATCGAAGGTGGAGAATCACAGGGGGCCCACTAATGATATACAAATGTGTTTAAAGTACGCGCTGTGTGCATCGCATTGACACCGTTTGAGGTGACAGAGCATCGCGATTTGGCCTCAAACCAGTGCCTGCTGCGCTTTTGGCCTCAGAAGCTATTCTCCGCCCAATCACATGCCCTGAACTTGGCATCAGCTAATAGAGAATCCCGCCCCACGTCTAAGTTGGCCTAAAATAGGAGATGACCCCTGTGACCCAGCGCCAAAATACGTGCTTAGACCTGTACTTTGCAAATAAGTCTATTCCCCATTTTAGAGCTAATCACCACATCTTTTTGGTTACACTTGCCTTCTAAGCCTTTGCATTGGGATCGAACAGGTGTTGCCAAGAAGATGTGCGTGGATTTCAGACAAACCCACACAGGGTAGATGGCGAACGGTGAATAGAAATGGGCAAAAGAATGAAGTTGAAAGCTGCTTTCAGTCTCAAAGTCGTAACATTTGTTAACTCATCACGTAACTGTGCAACAGCGACGGAATTCAGCATTCGCGAAAAACTGATGTGAAAATGGCAGGAGGAGGAATCTGTCCTGAAAACGGCGCCTAAGATCAAATGCACCATGGGAACCGGGACCAGTTACTTGTCTGATCTTGAGAAACATTGAATCGGGATTAGCCGTCAAAATTGCCAAAATACCTCGGGTGGGATTCGCCGCTCCTCCAGATGCGTTTGCCTACGCTGCACCTTCTGCCGGCAGCGGGCTTCTCCGTTCCCCCAGCCCGCCAATGGGGTTTCCCCATTGTGGCCACCCCACACCATTGGGAAACCCACGTCCGGGGGTGTGCTGTCAGCCGACCGGAGGATCCTGCCGACGGAGAATTCCGCTGCTAGTCTCTCATGGGATGTGGGCATCACTGGGGATGTGGGCATCACTGGCTGGGTCAGCATTTGTTGCCCATCCCCAATTGTCCTTGAACTCAGTGGCTTACTGGGCCATTGCAGACGGCAGTTAAAAGTCAACCACATTACAGTGGACCTGGAGTCACATGTAGGCCAGGTAAAGATCGCAGATTTCCTTCCCTAAAAAGGGGAACCAGATGGATTTTTAAAATGAAAATTGATGATAATTTCATTGTCACCATTACTAAGATTAGCTTTCAATTCTAGATTTTAATTGATTGAATTTAAATTCCACCAGCTGCCATGGTGGGATTTGAACCAGCGCCCCTAGAGAATCAGCCTGGGCCTCTGGATTACTAGCCCAGTAAAGTTACCACAATGCCACCTACTCCCCTAACTCCCTTCATATCAATCACCAGAAACACAATGCATTTTCACGCAATTAAGTGGGCAAAATCAAACCCTGATTCCTGCAAAGATTTCAGAGCAAGGGTAACTGGTGTTACCATTCCGTGCAGTGAACATGTCTGGCATTGCGACAGAAGACCAAGGTCAGTCAGGGACGAGCAAAAGATCTTGAGGCATTCATAATTAGACAGCACAAGTATCCATTACCTCACATCGACAACATGGAGTAAACATCTACGAATTTCGATACTCCCAACAAACAAACCAGAAAGGTTCAAAAGTGGTTCCTGAATTGGTGCATGGATGGTTGACGGAAGAAACCAAACTTCAGAAAGAATGGACATGTGTGCTACCCCACCTGTGTGGCGGCTTCATCATCGAGTCGTGCTTTAAAGCGCTAAGTCCCATCAGACCATTCAGACAAATGTGGAATAGCTAATTTAGTGGATGGAGAGATTTGTTGTGGAGGAATGATTCTGAAACAGAAAGACTCATCTGATTCAGATTGGGATTCTTGGGTGGCATAGTTGTTAGCACAGTTGCCTCATGGCATCAGGGTCACGGGTTCAATTATGGCCTTCGGTGATTGTGTGGGGTTTGCACGTTCTTCCCGTGTCTGCGTGGGTTTCCACTGGGTGCTCTGGTTTCCTCCCACAGTTCAAAGATGTGCAGGTTAGGTAGATTGGCCATGCTAAATTGCCCCATAGTGTCCAGGGATGTGCAGGTTAGGTGGACTGACCATGCTAAATTGCCCCAGTGTCCAGGGATGTGCAGGTTAGGTGGACTGACCATGCTAAATTGCTCCATAGTATCCAGGAATGTGCAGGTTAGGTGGACTGACCATGCTAAATTGCTCCATAGTATCCAGGAATGTGCAGGTTAGGTGGACTGACCATGCTAAATTGCTCCATAGTATCCAGGAATGTGCAGGTTAGGTGTATTGACCATGTTAAATTTCCCCATAATGTCCAGGGATGTGCAGGTTAAATGGGATAACAGGGATAGGGGAAGGGAGTGGGCCGAGGTAGGATGCTCTTTCAGAGGGTCAATGCAGACTCGATGGGCTGAATGGCCTCCTTCTGAGCTGTAGGGATTCTATGCCATAGCCAAAGTGAGTCAGGTTGAATTTGCTAAACCCTCTGCGTCAGACGAGAAAGTGGATAAATTTGACAGTTTGTAAAATGTTACAGATAATTGGTTTATTGAAAATTCTCGTGGTGGCAGAGGATTAATTGGGATGACGATGGAAATTAGACAAGCAATCATAATTCAAAACTTAGCTATGGACAAGCATTAAAATTAAAGTGTAAAATAATAGAAGGATTGCACAATTAAGAACATTTCGGTGTACAAGTAATTGCAATACGTTGCAAATGTACGTTTAATTTAGAGTAAAAATGAAATGTCCACCACAAATTCAAGTCAATAGATCATATGTTGTCAGGTTGAATTAATTAAATTCTCAATCATTTACATACAATTTATGAGTTTTACAAAGCAGTGGATTGGGCTGTCTCGAGGTCTATTTGTTCTATAATCGCATTTGTGGAATGGTGGCTTCTCCCGCCTCATGATTGTGGTTCAAATGATCCTTGTCGAATTACTTCGTAACACATTGATTTAATTTGGATCGGCGGCGTTATGTATTTTTTCTTTAAACACCTTTCAAAATTGCAACAACCCTGTGCCAACACCAGTGGATCACATTTATACTCAGTGTAGAGCCGACCCCAGTTTAAATAAGGATTTTTCAAAACTTCGAAGGTTGACTTTATGCCATGATCTATGCTATATAGTATTCTAATTTATTTGGGAGAATCCAGGATTACTGATCCATTTCAAAAAGGGGAAAGAGGTTTCTCTGAATCATTCGCCTGGTGAGAGTTATATAAATCACTCAGAAAGCATAGGCTGGAGGCTCCTGCTCGCAACGTACTGAGAGGAGGTGCAATGTCACCACCTAGAGACGGCTGCAGGTAATGACATGGGGAATAAAGACAACAATTAAGTCTTCCGAATAAACCGGACTTTAATCAGTTTCACACAGAGCAATGATGCAGACATTTTCCAACATGTTCTACCTGACAAGAAAAGACACAAATCTTTAAAAAAAAACATTCCACTGGACCCAATTGGAAGTAAAACCTTGAGTATCTGCAGTCCAGAATCATAGCATTTCCAGTGCAGAAGGAGGCCATTCAGTCCATCAGTCTGCACTGGCCCTTGGAAAGAGCACCCTACTTAAGCCACACCGCCACTTACGCAGTAACCCAACCCAACCTTTTTTGGACACTAAGGGCAATTTATCATGGCCAATCTACCTAACCTGCACATCTTTGGACTGTGGGAGGAAACGGGAGCACTCCCGGAGGAAACCCACGCAGATGCGGGGAGAACGTGCAGACTCCACACAGACAGTGACCAAGCCGGGAATCGAACCCGAGACCCCGTGAACCAACAGTGCTAACCACTGTGCTACCATGCCATCCATTACTGTCACCTTGTCACCCCGTCACCCGCGCTCCCGTCACCCCAAACCCCACGCGCCCGTCAGCCCAACGCCCGTCAGCCCAACATGCACTCCTGTCACCCCAACACCCGCACTCCCATTACCCCAACACCCGCACTCCCATCACCCGCACTCCCATCACCCCAACACCCGCACCCTCGTCACCGTAACACCCACCACCCCAACACCCGCACTCCCAACACCCGCCACCCCAACACCCGCACTCCCGTCACCCCAACACCCGCACTCCCGTCACCCCAACACCCGCACTCCCATCACCCGCACTCCCATCACCCCAACACCCGCACCCCCGTCACCGTAACACCCACCACCCCAACACCCGCACTCCCAACACCCGCCACCCCAACACCCGCACTCCCGTCACCCGCCACCCCATCACCCACACTCCCGTCACCCCAACACCCGCACTCCCGTCACCCCAACACCCGCGCTCCCGTCACCCCAAACCCCACGGGCCCGTCAGCCCAACGCCCGTCAGCCCAACATGCACTCCTGTCACCCCAACACCCGCACTCCCATTACCCCAACACCCGCACTCCCATCACCCGCACTCCCATCACCCCAACACCCGCACCCCCGTCACCGTAACACCCACCACCCCAACACCCGCACTCCCAACACCCGCCACCCCAACACCCGCACTCCCGTCACCCGCCACCCCATCACCCACACTCCCCAACACCCACACTCCCGTCACCCCAACACCCGCACTCCCGTCACCCCAATACCCAAGCCCCAAAATCCACACTCCTATCACTCAAAGTCCAAAACACACATTCCCATTGCTCAACCATGGATATACAAGCCCTGAATCTCCCATTGCCCACACACTGTTATTGCCAACTCTGTTAACACACCCTCCAATATTTGTGGAGAAATTCATACCAACTGATCAAGAGAATATAAGAGGATCAAATTGATCACCTGCTTCATAACTCAAGGGAGATTAGTTTCAACTGAAGTCAACAAGTTAAAGTAAAGTCAGGTGCAGGTAAATCAGGACTGAGTATAAATGGGAAGTAAAAATTGAGACCGGGTGGTATTCCAGACAGGGTTTAAAGTGATGTTACTCACAACCAGAGATTATAGTGGAAGAATCAATCCAGTTTCATCTTTTTGGTCAAGCTTGTTTTATTGTGAGGCACCTCCACACAGCTACTAACCCATAATAAGCTCTCACCCAAAGTGTTCCAGCTGTCTGTATTTGTAGGATAATCAATGCCACATGCTTAACGAGCAATTCACATAAGGTATTTGATATACACAGTAGTTATTAGTACAATGACAGAGTTCCTCATTTCTTTAACGAACATTAACCGCATCTTTCCAAATGTAACTGTTAGTGCTCAGAATCTCCTCAACTGACACATGCTTCATCTTGGTACTTAGCTCCAACACATCATAGCTAGCCTCAGGTCTAGTTTGTGTGAACAACCAGATCAACTGCCCAACCAAACCTCAGTTGTTCAATTTCTCCCTTGGTAACTGGATCCTCTTTTTCTGAGGATCTAAACCAAGTTTTGGGGATATGATTTACACTTTCTGGATAAGATTACTGATTCAGTGTCACTCCTGACTTGTTTAACTTAATGTCTAAATCTATGTATTTAAAGGCTCCTGAAGCCTGATCACCTACCCTCAATTCCTTCTTTATCTACTCGATTACCCCTTGCTCAAATTCAACACAGCTTCCCCACAGGAAATCGTCAACATGCACGATGAGAGTGGCAGTGGCATAATTCACAGACCCAGGGCAATGCTCTGGGGATCTGAGTATGAATCTCACCATGGCAAATGGGAAGTCTAATGATGACCATGAAACCATTGTTCATTGTCATAAAAACCCATCTGGTTCACCAATGTCCTTTAGGGAAGGAATCTGGTGTCCTGTGACTTCAGATCCACAGCAATGTGATTGACTCTTAAATGCCCTCAGGGATGGGCAATAAATGCTGACCCTGAGGGAGAATTCAGAATGTCCAATTCACCTAACAAGCATGTCTTTTGGGACTTGTGGGAGGAAACCGGAGCACCCGGAGGAAACCCACGCAGACACAGGGAGAACGTGCAGACTCCGCACAGACAGAGACCCAAGCCGGGAATTGAACCTGGGACCCTGGCGCTGTGAAGCTATGACGCTAACCACTGTGCTACCGAGCAGAACCTTGGGCGAAATTCTCCGTTATCGGCGGAAAGTCCGCCGATCGGCGCAAAATACGGCGCAAATCCGACTTGCGTCACGTCGGAAAAATGGGTCGATAGTCTCCGGCCCGAAATGGGCTAGCAGCGACGTAACGGGATCCGCGCTTGCGCAGTGGTTCACGCCGTGCAGCGTCATACGCGCTGCACGGCGTGACGGCTCATAAGGCCGCGCTGCTCCCCCCCACCCGACCGGAACACCCGACCGCAACACCCGACTGGATGGCTGGCCGTCGCTCAGCCCCGAGGTTCGAGTCACGCGATGTGGAGGCGCTCCTCGACGCGGTGGAGCAGAGGAGGGACGCCCTGTATCCCGGGCACGGCCGCAGAGTTGCCCCACGCCACAGCCGGCGTCTGTGGAGGGAAGTGGCAGAGGCCGTCACCGCTGTGGCCCTGACACCACGGACAGGCACCCAGTGCCACAAGAAGGTGAATGACCTCGTCAGAGCAGGCAGGGTGAGCCTTCCCCCCCTGCCCAATATCCATATCCCCCCCTCCCCCATATCCCCCCATCCCCCATATCCCCCCTCCCCCATATCCCCCATATCCCCCCTCCCCATATCCCCCCTCCCCCATATCCCCCATATCCCCCCCCATATCCCCCCTCCCCCATATCCCCCATATCCCCCCTCCCCCTTATCCCCCCTCCCCCATATCCCCCCCTCCCCATATGCCCCATATCCCCCCTCCCCCATATCCCCCCTCCCCCATATCCCCCCCATATCCCCCCTCCCCCATATCCCCCATATCCCCCCTCCCCCATATCCCCCATATCCCCCCTCCCCCTTATCCCCCCTCCCCCATATCCCCCCTCCCCATATCCTCCCTCCCCCATATCCCCCCTCCCCCATATCCCCCATATCCCCCCTCCCCCATATCCCCCCTCCCCCATATCCCCCATATCCCCAAGTGAATCCAGCCCTAACCTTAACCTCTGCAATGCACGCGCAACCGATGGCGTGCATTCATATACCTGCCTAACACTGTTGCCTTTTACCCCTACCCCCCCCCCCACAGGAGAAGCGCGCACACAACAATAGGGAGCATGTGAGGACTGGAGGAGGGCCCGCTGATGAGAGGCCACTGACCGAACACGAGGAAAGGGCCCTGGAACTGGCTGGCGGACCTGAGGACCGGGAGGTTGCTGATGGAGAGGTCGGGGGCGTGCTAGCAAGTGAGCCACCGACAGCCCGTCCCCATATCCCCCTCCCCTATATCCCCCTCCCCCATATCACCTGATCACTGCCTGATGTCTAACCATGCATGCTTCATTGTGTATCGCAGGACCAAACGTCCAGGCACCCATCCCCGCAGATGCAGACCGCCCGCAGGATGCCCCTCGGAGACCACAGGAGACGGAGAGACCCGCACCCGCCAGCATGCGACGCCCGCAGGATGCCCCTCGGAGACCACAGGAGACGGAGAGACCCGGACCCTCCAGCATGCGACGCCCGCAGGATGCCCCTCGCACACCACGGGAGACGGAGAGACCTGGAGCAACAGGGAGATGACACCCCCGTCACGTGCGGGAGCGACCACCCAGCGACGAGGGGGGCAGCCACAGGCCCCCGTCACATCCGAGCCAGGACACCACTACCCAGGACACCACTACCCAGGACACCACTACCCACGACACCCCTATCCGGGACAGCACTACCCAGGAAGACGAAATACCGGACAGTGACTCAGAGTGGATGGGTGGAGACGAACCCCCACCCCAAAGTGCCATGGACTCAGAGTGGGACGAAGAGCACGACACAACGCCACTGCTGTCACCAACACCCTCCACCATCGCAGAAACACTCACCACGGTTGGGCACTTTAGTGATGAGGCGTCTGGTACACTCACTGGTGCGCACAACACAGCCGTCCCGGTACAGCAGGTGGAGGTAGGAGCAGCAGAGGGACCGGGCGGTCGGAGGGCAGCCCAAGCGAACATCTGCCGCCCCGATGGATCCCGGGTTCCTGCAGTTACCACACCCACACATAGATCCGATGCAACCACCGACCCGGAGACGAGCGAAGAGGGTGACGGGCGGCTTGCGGCGGCTGCGGTCGCAGGTGGAGGAGTCCACCCGCGTCCAGGAGCTGGGAGTGGTGCCGGTCATGCGTGCCACCCAGGCCGACACCGCACGGGTGGCGTCCGCGGTGGAGGCAATGGGTGCGACGGTGTCAGACATGGGGAACGGTTTGCGAGGCCTGGGGCCTTCTGTGCAGGCGGCGTCTGTGGCCCAGGAAATGGCTGCCCTCTCACAGGAGGCCATGAGCCAGTGCCAGCGCCAGATGGCTGAGGTGCTCAACGCCATAGCCCAGTCTCAGCAGGCCATGGCCCAGTCTCTGCAGGCCATGGCCCAGTCTCAGCAGGCCATGGCCCAGTCTCTGCAGGCCATCGCTGAGGGCATCGGCGCCAGTGGCCATGTGCGAGCCGGCGTCGCACTGTCACAGACAGGGTTTGCCAACCCCCTGGGCTCCATGGCTGCAAACCTGCAGACCCCTGTCGATACCAGCACGGGCCTCCAGGACTGGCAGCGCCAGATGTCGGGGGGGCGTCGGATGGCCAGTCCGTTCGCATCCCCCACCCATGTAGAGGCCTGGGGGCCATCGGGCACCCCGAGGGAGGAGGAGGTGGTGTGGTCCGTCCCGGCTCCCTCTGTAGGGGAGGTCCCGGTACACCGCGACACCTCGGACTCCCCCCCTTCCGTCCCAGGTGCATCGGGTGGGCAACGGGCAGGACAGGCTGGCAGCTCGCCATCCCAGTCGCCCGGGCCGCAGCCTGGCCCATCCAGGCCAGGACGCCCCAGGAAACGGCCGCCAAAGGGATCCAGTGTCAGAGGGCAGGAATCACAGGAGTCCACCTCCAGTTCTGCTGTACCGTCTGGGGAACCACGTAGACGTAGTCAAAGGGCCCGTAAGGCCAAACAATTAGACACTGAGTAAGTTGGCACGGGTGCAGGGCACAGATGAGTTTTAGGGGCTAGGGCACGTGCATGAACTCCTTTGGTTATTAAAGTCAATGTTACACCTACCGAAGCTGCCTTTGTGCTCTGTCCAAAGTGTGCGGGGGTGTCATGTACGTTGAGCGCAAGTGTGTGTGTGAGGGGTGGTCTTACCTCAGCCCCAGGTGAGTCTGCCCCCTTCCCCCTGGGCCGCCATCAACATCCCCCGGGCAGAGGACGGGACCGTGCGCTGCAGTGTCACAGCCGCATGCAGGGATGGTCCGGGTGGATGGTATACTGTGGCCATGGGTCAGACATAGTCCAACGATGTAGAGCCAGGAGCTCATCGCAGGGCGGGTTGTCATCATCCTCCATGGCCTGCGATAGACACGCGTCCACCCGCAACTGGGTGAGCCCGGCCCGTTGTGCCGCAGGTGGATCAGCAATGGGGGGGGGGGGGGTGGTGTGCATGCGGGTGGGGTGGGTGGGGTTGAGGAGGGGGGTGAGGGTGCTGGGTGGGTGGATGGGTGGGGGGTGTGGGTGGTCGGCTGTTGCCATGGTGTGCGGTCTGTGGCCATACTACCCGATTCCCACGCCCATCTAGTCAGTGAAGCGGGCGTCTATCAGTCTGTCCCGTGCCCGCTGGGCCAGCCGGTAACGGTGGACAGCCACCCGCCTGTGTCTACCCCGTCTGCCCTGACCATTGCCCCCATCCCCCTCATCTGGGGAGGACTGGACCTCTTCCTGCTGCTCCTCCACTCCGCCCTCCTCTGCCTGCGGCACATCGCCCCTCTGCTGGGCTATGTTGTGCAGGACGCAGCACACCACAATGATGCGGCCGACCCTATCTGACCGATACTGGAGGGCGCCCCCAGAGAGGTCCAGGCACCTGAAACGCATCTTCAGCACGCCAAAGCACCTCTCGATCACTCCCCTTGTCGCTACATGGGCATCATTGTAGCGGTTCTCCGCCTCATTGCGTGGCCTCCGTATAGGCGTCATCAGCCACGATCGCAATGGGTAGCCCCTGTCACCCAGCAACCAGCCCCTCAGCCGGGGATGGCGTCCCTCGTACATGGCGGGGATGGATGACCGCGACAACATGAATGAGTCGTGTACACTGCCTGGGTGACGGGCGCAGACGTGCAGGATCATCATGCGGTGGTCGCAGACCACCTGTACGTTCATCAAATAGGTCCCCTTCCTATTAGTGAACACGGCCCTGTTATTTGCAGGTGGCCGCACGGCGACGTGCATCCCATCGATCGCGCCCTGGACCATGGGGAACCCGGCCACGGCAGAGAAGCCCACGGCCCGGGCATCTTGGCTGGCCCGGTCCACGGGGAAGCGGATGTAGCGGTGCGCCATGGCATATAGGGCATCTGTCACTGCCCGGATGCACCGGTGCATCAATGTCTGCGATATGCCGGACAGGTCCCCACTCGGTGCCTGGAATGACCCCGTTGCATAAAAGTTCAGGGCCACCGTAACCTTGACGGACACGGGGAGAGGGTGTCTCCCGCCAGTGCCACGCGGTGACAGGTGTGCCAGCAGGTGGCAGATGTGTGCCACGGTTTCCCGGCTCATCCGGAGTCTCCTCCTGCATTCCCGGTCCGTGAGGTCCTGGTATGACTGCCGGGGCCGGTACACACGGGGCGCCCTCGGGTGCCTCCGTTGCTGTGGAGCCGGGACATCCTCCTCCCCCTCCTCGTCCTGTCGGTCAGGTGTCCCTCCAGCCTGGGCGGCTGCAGCCTGCCCCTGTGCGGCAGCCTGCGCCGCCTCTCTGGCACGCTCCTCCTCCTCCTCCTCCTCCTCCTCCTCATCCAGGGCAACATAGACATGAGCGGCTGCCACCACGGCGGCCAACATCGCTGGATGATCTGAAAACATGACGGCCTGGTGGGGGGGGGAGGGGAACGACGACATGTCATCATTGCCCATATCCCCTCCTCCCCCCAGCCAGGTGGCATTGACCGCATGGGTCCAACTGTTGGAGGCTGGCGCCTGGCCAGGTGGACCAACTCACTTGCCCTGCCATCCCCCTCCTCGGCACGGACCCCCCCCAATCTCCACCCCGGCACGGACCCCCCCCCAACCTCTACCCCAGCACGGACCCCCCCCCAACCTCACCCCGGCACGGACACCCCCCCAACCTCCACCCCGGCACGGACCCCCCCCCAACCTCCACCCCAGCACGGACCCCCCCCCCACCTCCACCCCGGCACGGACCCCCCCCCCAACCTCCACCCCGGCACGGACCCCCCCCCAACCTCCACCCCAGCACGGACCCCCCCCAACCTCCACCCCGGCACGGACCCCCCCCCCCCAACCTCCACCCCGGCACGGACCCCCCCCCAACCTCCACCCCGGCACGGACCCCCCCCCCCCAACCTCCACCCCAGCACGGACCCCCCATCCACCTCCCCGGCACGGACCCCCTCCCGGCACTCCCCCGGAGCCCAGCCTACTCTAACCACCGCCCCCCCCCCCCCCCCCCGCCGCACACACACAACCCGAGACACACCTCTCCTCACGCATTCAGACTGCGGCCACGCCATTGCCTGCCCAGAGCCAACCCCCCAGGCCGTCACTCACCTCCACGCTGGTCGGCGTGAGCCTGGAGCACCGGGTCACGCCGATGAAAAGGAGGTTTAATTTACGTCGACGTGAACGGTCATCACGTCGACGGGACTTCGGCCCATCCGGAAGGGAGAATATCGGCAGGCTGAAAATCGGCTGCCTTGCGCAGACCCGTGACATTCTCCGCGGCAGCGGCGACATTAACGCCCCGCCGACTTTTCTCCCTTCGGAGACTTCGGCAACCGGCGGGGGCGGGATTCACGGCGGCCAACGGCCATTCTCCGACCCTCTGGGGGGTCGGAGAATGACGCCCCTTGTTTGCAAGTTAATGATTTTTTTCAGGGGTCACCGCCACTTTCTGGCTCACTGTCAGAACGGATGCTTTGGGGCGCCACAGTTTTACATCATTTTGCCAACGCATAGATTTTGCCTCTTTTCCACCTTCCTGCACATTTCACTAATTTTTGTATTTTCCAGAGGTTTTCTCTGCTCTTCCCATTGTAGTAGCCTCCCTCGACTGGTCCCTTCTGGCATGTATCTTACCTTTGTGCCCACTTTAGGTAATTGCCCTTGTGGCAAAATGACCAACAGCCTAAAAAGCTAGGCCAGATACAGAATCTAAATTAAACAGCAGCCAACAGCTTGAACCACCAGGCCTGTTGGGAATTCAGACATGCCTAATAAACACAGACACTGAAGAGAGGCTAACAAGTCTGAACTTGTCCTGTCAGCCGGGACTAGAGGTGATCGGCCTTGACCAAATAAGGTCAGTATTTTGTGCATTGGCTAGTATCGGCCAGACTAGCAAGCACCTCAGGTCACGGCGGCACAGTGGTTAGCACTGCTGTCTCACAGCACCAGAGACCCGAGTTTGATTCCGGCTTTGGCTGACAGTGTAGAGTTTGCACGCTCTCCCCGTGACTGCGTGGCCTTCCTCCAGGCGCTCCGATTTCTTCCCACAGCCCAAAGATTGCCCCTTAGGACAAGGTTGCAGGAACAGGGCAGGGGTTTGGCCTAGGCAGAGTGGTTTTTCGAAGGGTCAGTGCAGACTCAATGGGCCGAATGGCCGCCTTCTACACTGTAGGGATTCAATGAAATGGCGATCAGACTCAACACCATATATGGAAAGGGCTACATGCACTCCGTACACCTGAGAACGGACCTCTAGGTGGCTCTTGGCATCTTCCATACATGGAATCAGCAATCCCATTGGGTGCTGTGACCCCCCCCCCCCCCTCTAGTAACCTCATTGGCTGGAAGCAAAAGAAACTTCCAGAAAGGTGCAAAAGAGAGAAGGGAGATAGTATAAGAAGAGACACCTGGAAGCCACCTCCAGCGAAGGCCCCACCTCCAGCGAAGAGACGACACAGCGACAGGAGAGGGCCTGCAATACTCACCTTCGCGAAGAAGGCCCTGAGTTCAAGAAGCAAGGTCATCGGAATCAGCAATGTTCAGCGAAGAGTCGTACCCGGTGAAGCAGCCTGACCAAGCTCAACTGCACAGGTAATTTCTGAGTCACAGATAGACCACTATTTAGAAAGTTAATTTAAAGAATTAGAGTTGTTGTATGAATAGAGTTTGAATCACAAGATTCAGTAATAAAATTGGATTGAACTATGAATCTACTCTTGTCCTTTGTGAGTCTCATGAGTAAGGGCACCCGGCCGGCAAAGTGGCTCAGTGGTTAGCACTGCTGCCTCACGGTGCCGAGGACCCGGGTTCGATCCCGGCTCCGGGCCACTGTCCGTGCGGAAATTGCACAGTCTCCCCATGTTTGCGTGGAACTCACTCCCACAACCCAAAGATGTGCAGGGTAGGTGGATTGGCCATGCTCAATTGCCCCTAAATTGAAAACTTTTTATAAAAAATGAGTAAGGACACCTGTGTAAACAAGTTTTACGATAACTGGTCAAAGTGTCTGAGGCATGCAGACAACATTGGCGTCCCTGGGTGGGACTTCGATAAGAAGTGACCAAACATTGCTCCGAGGTGGGATCCACCAGCCTTGTACTCTCAGACATCCAGCCTGAGGCTGAATTAAAAGGGCAGTCACCCCAGGATTCAAGTGGGCGAATGAGGATAGAGCGATCGACCAGTAATTGGGTCAGATCCAGGTCCATCATAGAAGCCTAGAATCCCTACAGTGCAGAAGGAGGCCATTCGGCCTATCGAGTCTGCCTTTGAAAGACCACCCTACCTAGCCCCTATCCCCTGCCCTATTCCTGCAGCCCCACCCTAAAGGACAATTTAGCATGGCCAATCCACCTAACCTGCACATCTTTGGAGTGTGGGAGGGATGAAGAGCACCCGGAGGAAACCCACATAGACATGGAGAGAACATGTAAACTCCACACAGATAGTCCCCCAAGGTCGGAATCGAAACCATGTCTCTGGCGCTGTGATGGAGCAGTGCGAACCATTGTGCCACCATGCCACTCCCTGTCTCTAAAGTGAGATGAACAAACAGCAGGATCTGAAGTAATAAAGGTAGTAAAGGTAAACTCTGCAAGTCAGCCCTGAGGGGCGATAGGCATACCTCTTGTGTATTGGCTTGGAGGGTCTGGGCGGGAATTTAGTGTGAGCTGGACCCTTACCCCAGTTACTTCGCGTACACCTTAGACAAACCTGGAAAGATAGAAATGGCAAGTTGCCCAGAATAGGATGAAGCCCTGAGGAAATAATTAAATAAGAAATGGTCTATGTAGTGTGCTAAGCCTGTGTGGTGGTATGTATTAGGGGTAATATGGTACCTGTGAAGCTGAGAGGCTATTGGCTGACAGGTCCCGGGTCCTGGTTGGATCTGCCGACTTCTGGCTCCGCCCTGAAAGCGGAGTATAAGAGCTCGGGTTCTCCCAGCAGCCGCATTCTGTAACTGAGCTGCTGGGGAACAAGTCTTGCTTAATAAAACCTCGATAGACTTCACCACTTCTCGACTTGTGTAAGTCATTGTGCGCTACAATTTATTAAGCAAGCTTAAAAGACTATGGAGCTCCGGATCGCCCCGGAGTGCCTGCGGATCAGCCCCCATGCAGCAAACTCGGCGGCCGTGTTTAAACACTGGCTAGCATGCTTCGAAGGCTACCTTTGAATGGCCCCCGGCCGGACCACGGAAGAGCAGAAAATGCAGGTCCAGCATTCCAGGGTGAGCCCGCAGATCTACACGCTTATCGAAGACGCGGAGGATTTCCCGACAGCGCTTGCGTTGCTGAAAGGCGTCTACATTCGGCCAGTAAACCAGGTCTACGCACGCCACCAACTCGCGACGAGACGCAAATTCCTGGAGAATCGCTCGACGAATTCTACAGTGCGATTCTGATTTTGGGACGAAACTGCAACTGCCCGTTTCGTCCCAAAAACGATCGAGCACACGGACCTGCTAATCCGAGACGCATTCGTGGCAGGTATGACTTCTCCCCAAATTCGTCAGAGACTTTTAGAAAGAGAATTGCTAGGACTTCCAGAGGCACGGGCCCTTGCGGCCTCCCTTGATGTGGCCTCCCAAAACGTCTGCGCCTACAGCCCCGACCGCGCAGCAGCCCCTTGGGCTCCGTGGACCCCTGTTGCGACCGACTCCCCGGCACGCCCCACCACCCCCGCAAGCTTGCGCGGCTAGAGCGTCAGATCATCCCGGTGGGGCCCGCTGTTACTTTTGCGGGCAGGCAAAACACCCCCGGCAGCGCTGCCCGCGCAGCTATTTGTAAAAGCTGCGGCAAAAAGGGCCATTACGCGGCAGTGTGCCGGTCCCGGGGGGTCACCGCAATCCCCGGGGAAGAACGAGAACAGCAGATTCCAACCCCCCCCGACCCAACGATCCATGCGCGACCCGCGGGCGCCGCCATTTTGGGTCCTTGACACCACGAGGGGAGGATGGGCGCCACCATCTTGTGACCCCCTCGGCCATGTGCGATTCATGGGGGCGGCCATTTTGTCCACCCCCGACCGCGTGCGATTCATGGCGGCGGCCATTTTGTCCACCCCCGATCGCGGCGATCCATGGAGGCCGCCATCTTGGCTGACAACAAAGGACCCCAGCATAGACGACACCACGGGGTCCGAAGAAAATGCTACGACACTACTACCACGATTGGCTTCGGTGACTCTGGACCAATCGCGGCCCCGGACGCTCCAAACGACGACAACAACTGTGCTGGTCAACGGATACGAGACGCCATGCTTGACCGACTCTGGGAGCACGGAAAGTTTTATTCACCCAGATACGGTAAGACGCTGTTTTCTGTCCATTCATCCAAGCACTCAAAAGATCTCCCTAGCTGCAGGATCCCATTCAGTGGAGATCAAAGGGTTCTGCATCACGAACCTAACGGTGCAAGGGAGGGAGTTTAAGAAATATAGGCTCTACGTCCTTCCCCAACTCTGCGCGCCCACATTACTGGGATTAGATTTCCAGTGTAACCTCCAGAGCCTAACATTCCAATTCGGCGGCCCAATACCCCCACTCACTATCTGCGGCCTTGCAACCCTCAAGGTTGAACCGCCTTCCTTGTTTGCGAACCTCACCCCGGATTGCAAACCCGTCGCCACCAGGAGTAGACGGTACAGCGCCCAGGACGGGACGTTTATCCGGTCCGAAGTCCAGCGGTTGCTGAAGGAAGGCATAATCCAGGCCAGCAATAGTCCCTGGAGAGCCCAAGTGGTAGTCGTGAAGACCGGGGAGAAGCAGAGGATGGTCGTAGACTATAGTCAGACCATCAATAGGTACACGCAGCTAGATGCGTACCCTCTCCCCCGCATATCCGACATGGTCAATCGGATTGCACAGTAAAAGGTCTTTTCCACCGTGGACCTCCAGTCCGCATACCATCAGCTCCCCATCCACCCAGGTGACCACAAGTACACGGCCTTCGAGGCAGACGGGCGGCTCTACCATTTCCTAAGAGTCCCATTTGGCGTCACGAACGGAGTCTCGGTCTTCCAACGGGAGATGGACCAAATGGTTGACCAGCACGGGTTGCAGGCCACGTTCCCGTATCTCGACAACGTAACCATCTGCGGCCACGATCAGCAGGACCACGACGCCAACCTCCAAAAATTCCTCCAGACCGCTAACGCCCTGAACCTCACATATAACGAGGAAAAATGCGTTTTTAGCACCAACCGTCTGGCCATCCTGGGATACGTAATGCGCAATGGAGTGATAGGCCCCGACCCCGAACGCATGCGCCCCCTTATGGAATTTCCCCTCCCCCATTGCTCCAAAGCCCTGAAATGCTGCCTGGGCTTCTTTTCATATTACGCCCAGTGGGTTCCCCAGTACACAGACAAGGCCCGCCCGTTAATCCAGTCCACGACCTTCCCCCTGTCGACAGAGGCCCGCCAGGTCTTCAGCTGCATCAAAGCGGATGTCGCAAAGGCCACGATGCGCGTCATCGACGAGTCCCTCCCCTTCCAGGTTGAGAGCGACGCATCCGATGTAGCTCTGGCGGCCACCCTCAACCAAGCGGGCAGACCCGTGACCTTTTTCTCCCGGAACCTCCATGCCTCAGAAATCCGCCACTCCTCAGTGGAAAAGGAAGCCCAAGCCATAGTGGAAGCTGTGCGACATTGGAGGCATTACCTGGCCGGCAGGAGATTCACTCTCCTCACTGACCAACGGTCGGTAGCCTTTATGTTCGATAATGCACAACGTGGCAAAATTAAGAATGACAAGATCTTGAGGTGGAGGATCGAGCTCTCCAACTATAACTATGAGATCCTGTATCGTTCCGGAAAGCTGAACGAGCCGTCCGATGCCCTATCCCGCGGCACATGTGCCAACGCACAAATAGACCGCCTCCAAGCCCTCCACGAGGACCTCTGCCACCCGGGGGGTCACTCGATTCTACCATTTCGTAAAGTTCCGCAACTCGGTGGAGGAGGTCTGTACAGTCACCAGGAACTGCCACATCTGCGCAGAGTGCAAACCGCACTTTTTCAGGCCAGATAGAGCGCACCTGATTAAGGCTTCCAGTCCCTTTGAACGCCTCAGTCTGGATTTCAAAGGCACCCTCCCCTCCACCGACCGCAACGCATACTTCCTGAACGTGGTGGACGAGTACTCCCGTTTCCCCTTCGCCATCCCCTACCCCAACATGACAGCGGCTACAGTCATTAAACCCTTGGCACCATCTTTCACTGTTCAGTTTCCCCGCGTACTCCATAGCGACAGGGGGTCCTCCTTCATGAGTGACGAGCTGCGTCAGTTCCTGCTCAGCAAGGGCATTGCCTTGAGCAGGACGACCAGCTACAACCCCCGGGGGAACGGGCAGTTGAGAGGGAGAATGGTACGGTCTGGAAGACCGTCCTACTGGCCCTACGGTCCAGAGATCTCCCAGTTTCCCGGTGGCAGGATGTCCTCCCGGATGCTCTCCACTCCATCCGGTCGCTGCTGTGTACCACCACTAACCAAATGCCTCACGAGCGCCTCCTTGTCTTCCCTAGGAAGTCCTCCTCTGGAACGTCGTTGCCGACCTGGCTGGCAGCTCCAGGACCCATCTTGCTCCAGAAACATGTGCAGGCGCACAAATCGGACCCGTTGGTCGAGAGGGTTCACCTTCTCCACGCAAACCCTCAGTACGCCTACGTGGCGTACCCCGACGGCCGACGGGACACGGTCTCCCTGCGGGACCTGGCACCCGCCGGCAACACACACACTCTCACAACACCGATCACCCCCTTCCTGCCACCGGCGCACCCCACGACCGCCCCCTTCCCGGGTGGATTGGTCCTCCTCCTGTGCCCGCCCAGGTGTAAAGAAACAAGAACAAACAGCGCAACGCTCCCAGAGACGACAGTGCCCAAGCCAGCACCTGCACCACCACCGGGGCTGAGACGATCGACGAGGACGACCAGGGCACCCATTCGACTCGTGGAATCCATGTGACACCAAGAAAACAAGAATTCTGTTGTAAATAATTTTGTTGTAAATAATTCTGACACAAACTTGTACATAGCTAAATGTTGGGCTAAAAATGCATAGCCACGGTTTGAAATTTGTTCCAGGACCAGCCTTGTAAACCCCTACCACCATGCTAACCACCACCCTGCCGGGTTCTTTTTTAACAAGGGGTGAATGTGGTGGTATGTGTTAGGGGTAATATGGTACCTGTGAAGCCAAGAGGCTATTGGCTGACAGGTCCCGGGTCCTGGTTGGATCTGCCGACTTCTGGCTCCGCCCTGAAGGCGGAGTATAAGAGCTCGAGTTCTCCCAGCAGCTGCATTCTGTAACTGAGCTGCTGGGGAACAAGTCTTGCTTAATAAAGTCTCGATAGACTTCATCACTTCTCGACTTGTGTCAGCCATTGTGCGCTACAGCCTGCATCATGTCTGGGATCTGGGGGACAGAAGTGTTGGGAAGAGGTGCACAAAGAATTAGGTAAGCGTGCCTCCAAATTAAGTAAGGCTATAGCAGTAGCCAGGTTCCTTGAACAGTTAAGAGATAAAGAAGTGGAGAATTTCACCCTTTTGAACAAATAGCATCATTCTGTTCAAAGTCTGTCAACCTTGTGTCTCCCGTCATCTTCTCCTTGCGACTAGCCAGTGTGTACATATGTGAAGTGCATGGTGCCTCCTCAGTTACTTACGTTCTGTTCAGGACCTGTGAATGTATAGTCAGTACCAATCAACTGTGAAGAATGTCCCATTACTTCTTTCCCAATACTCCCTATTACCTTGCCAGGCCCTTTCCATTTATTTTTGGCTTTCCCTTTTATAATGGACCACATCTCCTTGCCAAAATTGTATCCCCAATGGCCTTATGCGATGCTGTGGGGCTCACCGAATTCTCTCTGAAACCTCAGCTTTACTGAAAGTTTTTCTGACTGCATGCAAGGCATTCAGATGAGCAGAAAAGGTAGAACTAATGTTCGCCCCTTCCAAAGCGGGGGGAGCATCTGATAGCACGGAGAGCAACTTTGGATTCCTTCTGTACATCAACGAGCATGAACTGTACCCCCTCAAACATTTGCAAAGAGTTCTTTGTGTGCACCGCCCATGCCAATGCTGTTTGCAATCGGGTTGATCAGCCGATATTTTATGTAACATTCCGTCTCCCACAAAGACCATTACTAAACGGGCTTTCAGCAGTGTGCATGATTACAATGTTTACATTTTCATACATATCTTGAAATTCCTCATTAGCAAATTCCCAAACATTGTCAGGAATTTCATTGGTGTTCCTAATCCTGTTCCTGTCTGGGGCCGGTTTAGCTCAGTTGGCTGGGAGGATGGTTCGTGATGCAGAGCGAGGCCAACAGCGTGGGTCCAATTCCAGTACCGGCTGAGGTTATCCATGAAGGCCCCTCCTTTTCAACCTTGTCCCTTGCCTGAGGTGTGGTGATCCTCAGGTTAAATCACCACCAGTCAGCATTGCCCCTCAAAGTAGCCTACGGTCATCTGGGACTATGGCTACTTTACCAACCAATTTTTCCATGACCTTATTAACAATAGCCCTTTTGTCTTTACTGTGTGTGGTGTTGGGTGTTCTGACACACAGATGAGCCAACACGGTTGTATATGGTACAACGCTATTTTATTTAAACTTACTATGTACAGTTTTGTCTTGACACTCTGCACGTGGGGATTCCCTGTTTGTGATTTTGTAACAGCTCTTCTCCGTGTCTTTGTCCCCAGACCTACTGACCACCAGGTGTCGTGCTCGTGCTTTTTATGTGGTTGGTGTTCTTGTGTGTGATTGGTTGTGGTGTTGTGTGCTCTGATTTGCCTGCTGAGGTGTCCATCATGATGTGTGTGTTTGAATATCATGACATCCCCCCTTTTTACAAAGATATGTGCCTACGTGGTAATAAATATGATCGCGTCGTGAGTGCATCTAAGAGTGTGTGTGTGTCGTGTACAGCATGTGCATATGACGGAACTATTTACATGGGGCGATGTCGGGTGCGTCACATGAACCAAGTTGTACCATAACATAACATGAATGCGAACGAGAGAAAAAAAAAAACTTGAACAGTTGTCCAGTCAGACGATATCTGGAACGATAAACAACAACAGGTTATCATGTAAAATTGTGCAACTTGTTAGACATATGAACGGTATTATAAGTCCAGTCTAATGGGCTTGTGACGAGTTCGGGTTGACCGTCAGGGTGGCACACCACTCATCGGCTGGATTGATGGCATTGACCTTGTTGACATCGATGACGGAAACGCGGAAGGCATCCTGGTCATCTGCATCACTTAACTGGAAGTCTTGATGCGTGGGCTGGACGGTCCTGACTTGTCTGCGAGATTGTCGGGGATGTGCCGGATCCATGGGTTGAGCCGAACGACAGTGGGCAGCGTAGTGGCCCATCTTGCCACATCTGAGGCACTGTCGGTTTTTTGCAGGACATTGCCCTTTTAAATGTAGAGCTCCACAATTGCCGCACGTCATGACGTCACGGCGTTCGTTGCGCCACTGCGCATGCGCAGTGCGATCTTGCGGTGGGCGCGCCTGCGCAGTGCGTCCCTCGATGTGGCCGTTATTTTTGGCGTGCACCAGCGCGGGAGACCGCGAAAAGCGCGGGAAGCGGCCGCTGTCGTCCGGGCCGTGGGTCGGGAAGTAATCGACGGCCTGGATGCGTTCGACGTCGTGGGCGGCCTGGCTTGCCGATTCGACGGCTGGGGACCCCCTCCGTGCCAACTCGGACGCCTGAAATCGGGCAAAACGGCAGGTAGCATTTTCGTGGAGGACACAGGCTTCCACAGCAGATGCTAAGGTGAGGCTTTTTATTTTAAGAAGCTGCTGGCGTAGGCCACTAGAGGCAACGCCAAAAACAATCTGGTCCCTGATCATGGACTCTGTGGTGGTGCCGTAACCGCAGGACTGCGCTAGAATCCGGAGGTGCGTCAAAAAGGGTTGAAAAAGCTCCTCCTTACCTTGCAGGCGTTGCTGAAAGAGGTATCTTTCAAAACTTTCATTTACTTCAACTTTAAAGTGCTGGTCCAGTTTGAGGATGACCGTGTCATATTTGGATTGGTTTTCGCCTTCTTCGAACACCAGTGAGTTGAAGACGTCGAGGGCGTGCTGACCTGCGTAGAAGAGGAGCATTGCAATCTTCGTTTCATCCGAGGCACTCTGTTTTTCGGTGGCACGGATGTACAGGTCAAATCGCTGCCTGAAGAGCTTCCAATTGGTACCTAGGTTCCCCGCGACTTGCAACGGCTGCGGTTTGTCGGTGCGGTCCATGTCCAGAATGGCAGGTTAGTTGGCAGGTATCGATCCACTCCTGTACCATGTGGTGTTGGGTGTTCTGACACACAGATGAGCCAACACGGTTGCATATGGTACAACGCTATTTTATTTAAACTTACTATGTACAGTTTTGTCTTGACACTCTGCACGTGGGGATTCCCTGTTTGTGATTTTGTAACAGCTCTTCTCCGTGTCTTTGTCCCCAGACCTACTGACCACCAGGTGTCGTGCTCGTGCTTTTTATGTGGTTGGTGTTCTTGTGTGTGATTGGTTGTGGTGTTGTGTGCTCTGATTTTCCTGTTGGTGTGTCCATCATGATGTGTGTGTTTGAATATCATGACACTGTGTATCACAATGGATAGGCTAAACCTGGTTGGCATATGTGGGCAGCACGGTAGCATTGTGGATAGCACAATTGCTTCACAGCTCCAGGGTCCCAGGTTCGATTCCGGCTTGGGTCATTGTCTGTGTGGAGTCTGCACATCCTCCCCGTGTGTACATGGGTTTCCTCCGGGTGCTCCGGTTTCCTCCCACAGTCCAAAGATGTGCAGGTTAGGTGGATTGGCCATGCTAAATTGCCCTTCGTGTCCAAAATTGCCCTTAGTGTTAGGTGGGGTTACTGGGTTATGGGGATATGGTGGAGGTGTTGACCTTGGGTGGGTTGCTCTTTCCAAGAGCAGGTACAGACTCGATGGGCCGAATGGCCTCCTTCTGCACTGTAAATTCTATGAACATATCATAGAACCTCTACAGTGTAGAAGGAGGCCATTTGGCCCATTGAGTCTGCACCGTCCGTCCGAAAGAGCACCCCATTTTGGCCCCCGCCCTATCCCCGTAACCCAGTAACCCCATCTAACCTTTTTGGACACTAAGGGACAATTTAGCACGGCCAATCGACCTGACCTGCACATCTTTGGACTATGGGAGAAAACCGGAGCACCCGGAGGAAACCCATTCAGACACAGAGAGAATGTCTATGAAGTGTAGTATATAAACATCCCTATTCTTGTCTCAAATTTAAGTTCATTGCCACTGTGTTGTTAAACTCCCTGGCCTATGGCAAGCTCGCAACAGGACACAGTGGTATCTTGTGATATTTAATGCAGATTTCACATTGATTTGTTCAAGAAGGCCACCATGTCCTTTATCCAGCACTCTGGCATCTCAATCTCAAAGTAGAGTCTTCTGTTTCTGCAGGGCTGGATGTGCAAACTGTGTGTGTAATTTCCAAATTATCTTTCTGTCAATAAATTCTTATTCTCAGTGGTAATGGTGAGAAATCTCTGACTTCCTTAGTGGTAAGCAATAATGGCCAGCTCGAGTAAAATATTATCAAACACAATGGACAGGATTCTCCGAGCCCGCGCCGGGTCGGAGAAATGGCGGATGGTGCGCGAGTCCCGCCACGCCGCTCCGACACCGGACCGCAAATTCTCCGGCGGCCGGAGAATTGGAGGCAATTGCACCGACGCATTCGCCGCGGCCGGTCAGGGGCCGTTGAAAGCGGCCCCCGCGGCGATTCTCCGCGCTCTACGGGCCAAGTGCCCACCGAGTCCCTCCGCCGTCGTTCGCGTATGGTCTATCCGGCGGGGCCTCGTCGGTCTGGCTGTGGGGGCCGTCCTGGTTGGGGGGGGGAGGGGCCTCAACGGTGGCCAGGCCCGCAATCGGGGGCTACCGATCGGCAAGCACGTTCATTCGGGGGGGTCTATGTTCCTCCGCACCGGGCGCTGTATGTTTCCGCCATGTTGCCATGAGGCTGGTGCGGAGATGGCCGTGGCGCGCATGCACGGACCCGCGCCGGCCTTGTAGGGCTGGCTTTCGGCGCCGGTGCAGCGCACAGCACTCTGGCACCATTCTAGCCCCCGAGGAAGGGAGAATGACTGGGCCTGGAGGCCCGTTGATGTCGGCGTCAATACATAGCCGGGATTTCGGAGAATCCTACAGCTGAATCATTCTTCATATCTAGCAACATCTGAGCCTTCCTTCATCACAGATCATCCTAACAATAGCGGTACCTCGGCAGATGCCACATCAGTTCTGATAAACGGATTGATCCCTTCAATCTTACAAGGGAGGACTACCTGTTTGGAGGATGTTAATGTGCTGTCATCTCCGAACCTGAAGTAGGTGTCACTTTTGTGCTCCTTGACCTTCTGGTGGTCTGTCTCCTCGCGAGACCCCAGATGGCAGTTAAACCAGTCCACACTACACACTGTAGAAGTGCAACCACTGTGCAAAACTGCACGGTTGAAGGGATCGACCATCAATATGCTCATTACTGGATTCAAACACTCAGTGACCGATCCAATTCCATCATTGCAGTCACCATCATCAGTTTCAGTCTCTGATAAATCTGTCTCATGGGTTACTTCGAAATCATGGTTCGCACAGTTGCTTCACAGCTCCAGGATCCCAGGTTCGATTCCCGGCCTGGGCCATTGTCTGTGCGGAGTCTGCACGTTCTCCCCATGTGTGCGTGGGTTATGACCATTGTCAAACCTCCTGTCATTCATCCCATTTCTGTTTTGGAATTTCTGTCTCATGTTTGGGTCGACCTTGGAATTGAACGACCGTTGAATACTTTATCCTTGTTTTCTAGCATTTTTGCTTGCATACGCTAAGAGAGTAGCTGGGAATCACTCTTTTCCCAGGAATTTATTTTAGGGCGCAGCCATTTGATCTCGGAGAGATTACCTTTCCTGGAATTGAACCCTGTTTGTACCAGAAGACATTCAACATGGGAAATGCGAGAATAGTCCAGTAATTTAAATGAATGTAGATTCGGAATTTCAAGTCCAAATCTCTGTAGTCTCTTGTAACATTTATCAAAATCCATAATATATTCTTCCATGGACTAATCTTCTGATTTCCTGAAGCTATCAAAGATTGGCAAGGCTTCCTGTGCTTCCAATAACGTGCCCTTTTTGGAAAAACTATCCAAAATGTTGTAACAGAAGGTCCAATCCCTCATCTTGATCCAGATCATGTTCCATTCTGACAACACCTCATTCCTTATTTTAGTTTTGGATGACAATGATAGGGCTAAGGCCACATCTTCCTTCTTTCAGGGTATGGAAGTAACATTTCAACTTTCCATTGCTGATGTTCTTCAGTCAGAAAGAATTGGTAGACAGTCAAACCTTGCAGTTTTACACTGTCCTTCAGCTATTTTAATTGTCAGTGACAGTACACCTGTTTTCCTCAGAAGATTGAGACAAAACGCTTCATTTACAGCAGTCAATCGCCAAGCTTGAAGCTCATCCTCTGCTACCATTGATTACTCATAACCAGCGGTTACAATGGAGCAATCAATACAACCTCCTCTTTGAGGTTCAAGCTTGTTTCAATGTGAGACACTTCCATACAGCGACTAATTCACAATAAGCTCCCACCCCAAAGTGTTCCAGCTGTCTGTATTTATAGGATAATCACCGTCACAAGCTTAACTAGCGGTTCCCTTAACAAGGTAATAGACTTACACAGTGATTAATTGGACATCGGCAACTGAGACCGGTTGAAAACTTGGACTGGACGTAATCGAAACTGGGTGTAAATTGGAGCTGGGTGTAAATCGGGAATGGGTGTAAATCGTAACAGGATATAAATCGGGACTGGGTGTAAATTGGTATTGGACATAAATCGGGACTGGGTGTAATCGGGACTGGGTGTAATCAGGACTGGCTGTAAATCGGGACTGGGTGTAAATCGGGACTGGGTGTAAATCGGGACTAGGTGTAAATCGGGACTGGGTGTAAATTGGAGCTGGGTGTAAATCGGGACTGGGTGTAAATCGCAACGGGACGTAAATCGGGACTGGGTGGAAATCGCAACTGGACGTAAATCAGGACTGGGTGTAAATCGGGACTGGGTGTAATCGGGACTGGATGTAATCGGGACTGGGTGTAAATTGGGACTGGGTGTAATCGGGACTGGGTGTAAATTGGGACTGGGTGTAAATCGCGACTGGGTGTAAATTGGGACTGGGTGTAAGCGGGACTGGGTGTAAATTGGGACTGGCTGTAAATCGGGACTGGGTGTAATCGGGACTGGGTGTAAATCGCGACTGGGTGTAAATCGGGACTGGGTGTAAATCGCGACTGGGTGTAAATCGGGACTGGGTGTAAATCGGGACTGGGTGTAAATCGGGACTGGATGTAAATCGCGACTGGGTGTAAATCGGGACTGGGCGTAAATCGGGATTGGGTGTCAATCGGGACTGGGTGTAATTCGCGACTGGGTGTAATTCGGGACTGGGTGTAAATCGGGACTGGGTGTAAATCGGGACTGGGTGTAATTCGCGACTGGGTGTAAATCGGGACTGGGTGTAAATCGGGATTGGATGTAAATCGGGACTGGGTGTAAATCGGGACTGGGTGTAAATCGGGACTGGGTGTAAACCGGGACTGGACGTATCGCGACTGGGTGTAAATCAAGACTGTGTGTAAATTGGGACTGGGTGTAAATCGGGACTGGGTGTAAATCGGGACTAGGTGTAAATCGGGACTGGGTGTAAATCGCGACTGGGTGTAAATCGGGACTGGGTATAAATCGCAACAACGTGTAAATCGCGACTGGGTGTAAATCGCGACTGGGTGTAAATCGCGACAGGTTGTAAATCGGGACTGGGTGTTAATCGGGACTGGGTGTAAATCGGGAAAGTGTGTATATCGCGACAGGGTGTAAATCACAACTGGGTGTAAATCGGGAAAGTGTGTACATCGGGACTGGGTGTAAATCGGGACTGGGTGTAAATCGGGACTGGGTGTAAATCGTGACTGGGTGTAAATCAGGACTTGGTGTAAATCGGGACTGGGTGTAATCGGGATTGGGTGTAAATCGCGACTGGGTGTAAATCGGGACTTGGTGTAAATCGGGACTGGGTGTATATCGAGACTGGGTATAATCGGGACTGGGCGTAAATCGGTATTGGGTGTGAATCGGGACTGGGTGTGAATCGGGACTGGGTGCAAATCGGGACTGGGTGCGAATCGCGACTGGGTGTAAATCGGGACTGGGTGTAAATCGCGACTGGGTGTAAATCGGGACTGGGTGTAAATCGGGACTGGGTGTAAATCGGGACTGGGTGTAAATCACGACTGGGTGTAAATCGGGACTGGGTGTAAATCGCAACTGGGTGTGAATCGCGACAGGGTGTAAATCGGGACTGGGTGTAAATCGCGACTGGGTGTAAATTGGGACTGGGTGTAAATCGCAACTGGGTGTAAATCGCGACTGGATGTAAATCGGGACTGTGTGTAAATCGGGACTGGGTGTAAATCGTGACAGGTTGTAAATCGGGACTGGGTGTTAATCGGGACTGGGTGTAAATCGGGAAAGTGTGTATATCGCGACAGGGTGTAAATCACAACTGGGTGTAAATCGCGACTGGGTGTAAATCAGGACTGGGTGTAAATCGGGACTGGGTGTAAATCGGGACTGGGTGTAAATCGTGACAGGTTGTAAATCGGGAAAGTGTGTATATCGCGACAGGGTGTAAATCACAACTGGGTGTAAATCGCAACTGGGTGTAAATCAGGACTGGGTGTAAATCGGGACTGGGTGTAAATCGGGACTGGGTGTAAATCGTGACAGGTTGTAAATCGGGACTGGGTGTTAATCGGGACTGGGTGTAAATCGGGAAAGTGTGTATATCGCGACAGGGTGTAAATCACAACTGGGTGTAAATCGCGACTGGGTGTAAATCGGGACTGGGTGTGAAACGGGACTGGGTGTAAATCGGGACTGGGTGGAAATCGGGACAGGGTGTAAATCGGGAAAGTGTGTACATCGGGACTGGGTGTAAATCGGGACTGGGTGTAAATCGTGACTGGGTGTAAATCGTGACTGGGTGTAAATCGGGATTTGGTGTAAATCGGGACTGGGTGTGAATCGGGACTGGGTGTTAATCGGGACTGGGTGCAAATCGGGACTGGGTGCGAATCGCGACTGGGTGTCAATCGGGACTGGGTGTAAATCGGGACTGGGTGTAAATCGGGACTGGGTGTAAATCATGACTGGGTGTAAATCGTGACTGGGTGTAAATCGGGACTTGGTGTAAATCGGGACTGGGTGTGAATCGGGACTGGGTGTGAATCGGGACTGGGTGCAAATCGGGACTGGGTGTAAATCGTGACTGGGTGTAAATCGGGACTGGGTGTAAATCGGGACTGGGTGTAAATCGGGACTGGGTGTAAATCTTGATTGGGTGTAAATCGGGACTGGGTGTAATTCGCGACTGGGTGTAAATCGGGACTGGGTGTAAATTGTGACTGGGTGTAAATCGGGACTGGGTGTATATCGAGACTGGGTCTAATCGGGACTGGGTGTAAATCGGGACTGGGTGAAAATCAGGACTGGGTGTAAATCGGGACTGTGTGTAAATCGGGACTGAGTGTAAATCGGGACTGGGTGTAAATCGGGACTGGGTGTAAACCGGGACTGGACGTATCGCAACTGGGTGTAAATCGGGACTGGGTGTAAACCGGGACTGGACGTATCGCAACTGGGTGTAAATCGCAACTGGGTGTAAATCGGGACTGGGTGTAAATCGGGTCAGGGTGTAAATCGGGACTGGGTGTAAATCGGGACAGGTTGTAAATCGGGAAAGAGTGTAAATAGGGACTGGGTGTAAATCGGGACTGGGTGTAAATCGGGACTGGGTGTAAATCGGGACTGGGTGTAAATCGGGACTGGGTGTAAATCGGGACTGTGTGTAAATCGCGACTGGGTGTAAATCGGGACTGGGTGTAAATCGGGACTGGGTGTAAATCGCGACTGGGTGTAAATCGGGACTGGGTGTAAATCGGGACTGGGTGTAAATCGGGACTGGGTGTAAATCGCGACTGGGTGTAAATCGGGACTGGGTGTAAATCGGGACTGGGTGTAAATCGCGACTGGGTGTAAATCGGGACTGGGTGTAAATCGGGACTGGGCGTATCGCGGCTGGGTGTAAATTAAGACTGGGTGTAAATCGGGACTGAGTGTAAATCGGGACTGGGTGTAAATCGGAACTGGGTGTCAATCGGGACTGAGTGTAAATCACAACTGGGTGTGAATCGCGACTGGATGTAAATCAGGACTGGGTGTAAATCGGGACTGGGTGTAAATCGTGACTGGGTGTAAATCGGGACTGGGTGTAAATCACGACTGGGTGTGAATCGCGACTGGAGGTACATCGGGACTGGGTGTAAATCGGGACTGGGTGTAAATCGGGACAGGGTGTAAATCGGGAAAGTGTATAAATCGGGACTGGATGTAAATCGGGACTGGGTGTAAATAGGGACTGGGTGTAAATCGGGACTAGGTGTAATCGGGACTGGGTGTAAATCGAGACTGGGTGTAATTGGGACTTGGTGTAAATCGGGACTGGGTGTATATCGAGACTGGGTATAATCGGGACTGGGTGTAAATCGGGACTGGGTGTAAATCAGGACTGGGTGTAAATCGGGACTGTGTGTAAATCGGGACTGGGTGTAAATCGCGACTGTGTGTAAATCGGGACTGGGTGTAAATCGGGACTGGGTGAAATCGGGACTAGGTGTAAATCGCGACTGGGTGTAAATCGCGACTGGGTGTAAATCGGGACTGGGTGTAAATCGGGACTGGGTGTATATCGAGACTGGGTGTAATCGGGACTGGGTGTATATCGGGACTGGGTGTAAATCGGGACTGGGTGTAAATCGGGACTGGGGGTAAATCGGGACTGGGTATAAATCGGGACTGGGTGTAAATCAGGACTGTGTGTAAATCGGGACTGTGTGTAAATCGGGACTGGGTGTAAATCGCGTCTGTGTGTAAATCGCGACTGGGTGTAAATCGCGACTGGGTGTAAATCGGGACTGGGTGTAAATCGGGACTGGGTGTAAATCGGGACTGGGTGTAAATCGGGACTGGGTGTAAATCGTGCTGGGTGTAATTTGCGACTGGGTGTAAATCGGGACTGGGTGTTAATCGGGATTGGGTGTAATTCGGGACTGGGTGTAAATCGGGACTGGGTGTAAATCGGGACTGGGTGTAAATCAGGACTGGGTGTAAACCGGGACTGGGTGTAAATCGGAACTGGGTGTAAATCGGGACTGGGTGTAAATCGGGACAGGGTGTAAATCGGGACAGGTTGTAAATCGGGATTGGGTGTAAATCGCGACTGGGTGTAAATCGGGACTGGGTGTAAATCGGGACTGGGCGTATCGCGGCTGGGTGTAAATTAAGACTGGGTGTAAATCGGGGCTGGGTGTAAATCGGGACTGGGTGTAAATCGGGACTGGGTGTAAATCGGAACTGGGTGTCAATCGGGACTGGGTGTGAATCGCGACTGGATGTAAATCAGGACTGGGTGTAAATCGGGGCTGGGTGTAAATCGGGACTGGGTGTAAATCGGGACTGGGTGTAAATCACGACTGGGTGTAAATCGCGACTGGAGGTACATCGGGACTGGGTGTAAATCGGGACTGGGTGTAAATCGGGACAGGGTGTAAATCGGGAAAGTGTATAAATCGGGACTGGGTGTAAATCCGGACTGGGTGTAAATCGGGACTGGGTTTAAATCGGGACTGGGTGTAAATCGGGACTAGGTGTAATCGGGACTGGGTGTAAATCGGGACTGGGTGTAAATCGGGACTAGGTGTAATCGGGACTGGGTGTAAATCGAGACTGGGTGTAATTGGGACTTGGTGTAAATCGGGACTGGGTGTATATCGAGACTGGGTATAATCGGGACTGGGTGTAAATCGAGACTGAGTGTAAATCAGGACTGGGTGTAGATCGGGACTGTGTGTAAATCGGGACTGGGTATAAACCGCGACTGTGTGTAAATCGCGACTAGGTGTAAATCAGGACTGGGTGTAAATCGGGACTGGGTGTAAATCGGGACTGGGTGTAAATCGCGACTGTGTGTAAATCGGGACTGGGTGTAAATCGGGACTGGGTGTAAATCGCGACTGGGTGTAAATCGGGACTGGGTGTAAATCGGGACTAGGTGTAAATCGGGACTGGGTGTAAATCGGGACTGGGTGTAAATCGCGACTGGGTGTAAATCGCGACTCGTTGTAAATCAGAACTGGGCGTAAATCGGGACTGGGTGTAAATCGGAACTGGGTGTCAATCAGGACTGGGTGTAAATCACAATTGGGTGTGAATCGCGACTGGATGTAAATCAGGACTGGATGTAAATCACAATTGGGTGTGAATCGCGACTGGATGTAAATCAGGACTGGGTGTAAATCGGGACTGGGTGTAAATCGTGACTGGGTGTAAATCGGGACTGGGTGTAAATCACGACTGGGTGTAAATCGCGACTGGAGGTACATCGGGACTGGGTGTAAATCGGGACTGGGTGTAAATCGGGACAGGGTGTAAATCGGGAAAGTGTATAAATCGGGACTGGGTGTAAATCGGGACTGGGTGTAAATCGGGACTGAGTATAAATCGGGACTGGGTGTAAATAGGGACTAGGTGTAATTGGGACTGGGTGTAAATCGGGACTGGGTGTAAATCGGGACTAGGTGTAATTCGGGACTTGGTGTAATCGGGACTGAGTGTAAATCGGGACTGGGTGTAAATTGGGACTTGGTGTAAATCGGGACTGGGTGTAAATCGGGACTGGGTGTAAATCGGGACTGTGTGTAAATCGGGACTGGGTGTAAATCGCGACTGGGTGTAAATCGCGACTGGTTGTAAATCGGGACAGGGTGTAAATCGGGTCTGGGTGTAAATCGGGACTGGGTGTAAATCGCGACTGGGTGTAAATCGGGACTAGGTGTAAATCGTGACTGGGTGTAAATCGCGACTGGGTGTAAATCGCGACTGGGTGTAAATAGCGACTGGTTGTAAATCGGGACTGGGTGTAAATCGGGACTGGGTGTAAATCGCGACTGGTTGTAAATCGAGACTGGGTGTAAATCGGGACTGGGTGTAAATCGGGACTGGGTGTAAATCGCGACTGGGTGTAAATCGGGACTGGGTGTAAATCGGGATTGGGTGTAAATCGCGACTGGTTGTAAATCGGGACTGGGTGTAAATCGGGACTGGGTGTAAATCGCGACTGGTCGTAAATCGGGACTGGGTGTAAATCGGGACTGGGTGTAAATCGGGACTGGGTGTAAATCGCGACTGGTTGTAAATCGGGACAGGGTGTAAATCGGGTCTGGGTGTAAATCGGGACTGGGTGTAAATCGCGACTGGGTGTAAATCGGGATAGGGTGTAAATCGGGACTGGGTGTAAATCGCGACTGGTTGTAAATCGGGACTGGGTGTAAATCGGGACTGGGTGTAAATCGGGACTGGGTGTAAATCGGGATTGGGTGTAAATCGCGACTGGTTGTAAATCGGGATTGGGTGTAAATCCCGACTGGTTGTAAATCGGGACTGGGTGTAAATCGGGACTGGGTGTAAATCGGGACTGGGTGTAAATCGGGATTGGGTGTAAATCGCGACTGGTTGTAAATCGGGACTGGGTGTAAATCGGGACTGGGTGTAAATCGGGAAAGTGTGTAAATCGGGAAAGTGTGTAAATCTCGACTGGGTGTAAATCACAACTGGGTGTAAATCGGGACTGGACGTAGCGCGACTGGGTGTAAATCACAACTGGGTGTAAATCGCGACTGGATGTAAATCGGGACTGGGTGTAAATCGGGACTGGGTGTAAATCGGGACTGGGTGTTAATCGGGACTGGGTGTAAATCGCGACTGGGTGTAAATCACAACTGGGTGTAAATCGCGACAGGGGCTAAATAGCGACTGGGTGTAAATCGGGACTGGGTGTAAATCGGGACTGGGTGTAAATCGGGACTGGGTGTAAATCGGGACTTGGTGTAAATCGGGACTGGGTGTAATCGGGATTGGGTGTAAATCGAGACTGGGTGTAAATCGGGACTTGGTGTAAATCGCGACTTGGTGTATATCGAGACTGGGTATAATCGGGACTGGGTGTAAATCGGGACTGGGTGTAAATCGGGACTGGGTGTAAATCGGGACTGGGTGTGAATCGCGACTGGGTGTAAATCGGGACTGGGTGTAAATTGGGACTGGATGTAACTCGGGACTGGGTGTGAATCGGGACTGTGTGTGAATCTGGACTGGGTGTAAATTGTGACTGGGTGTAAATCGGGACTGGGTGTAAATCGGGACTGGGTGTAAATCAGGACTGGGTGTAAATCGGGACTGGGTGTAAATCGGGACTGTGTGTAAATCGCGACTGGGTGTAAATCGCGACTGTGTGTAAATCGCGACTGGGTGTAAATCGCGGCTGGATGTAAATCGGGATTAGGTGTGAATCGGGACTGGGTGTAAATCACGACTGATTGTATCTTAGACTGGATGTAAATCAGGTGGATGTGAAATCCAGAAGGCAATACAACTCTCGCTGTTTGTCACTGAGCCCAGTAAGTTAACATGACTCTCATTTGGCATTTTGAATCCTTCAGTTTCCTTTCTCATTTCTTGCCTTTCTGGCGAGACATTGATCTGAAACCTATCTCCTCCCCCGTGACACGTTTGGGTAGCAGGGGATATTTAATCTGACAAGAATGTAATGTGTAGGGATCCCGACACCTTTCCACAGCCAGATTAAATCCATAGCCGGAAGGGCCACGGTCAGCCAATTGATGCCTAGTTAAAGGCCTCATCCCCCAGGGCTGCTGGGGTTAATCCTCCAGTGGGTGGATGAGCTCGTTCGCAGGGAACACGAGAAACAAAGTCTGGCATGACTGCTCGTGGATTGCTGGGAGCGTGGGAAAGGGTGTTCCTCAGTCCATGTTCGAGGGACCCGGCATTGGGAAGGCACGGCCCTCTGAAAGACATCCTCCTCCCCTGGCTGCTGAGCCTCCCATCCTCTCTCCACTAGGACTCCCACTCCCCACCCTATCACCATCCTCCCGCCATGACTCACCTGTGCCTGGACTCCTCCTCAGTCATAGAACCATAGAAACGTTAGGCCAGAGAAAGGTCAAATTACTGCGGATGCTGGAATCTGAAACCAAAAAGAAAATGTAAAATCTCAGCAGGTCTGGCAGCATCTGTAGGGAGCGAAAAGAGCTAACGTTTCGAGTCCAGGTGACCCTTTGTCAAAGTGGTTATTTGGCCGGCCAAAAAATAAACTAGCTGTTCATTTGAATCCCACTCTCCAGCACCTGGTCCGTAGCTTTGCAGGTTACAGCACTTCAGATGCTGAGCCAGGTATCTTTTAAGTGGGTTGAGTGTTTCAGCCTTAACCACCAATTTAGGCCTTGAATTCCAGGCACCCTCTGGGTGAAAACGCTTTTCCTCATGTCCCCTTTAATCCTTCTACCAATCACCTTGAGTCCCCTGGTAATTGGCCCCTCAGCTAGGGGGAAACAAGTTCTTCCTGTCTAATCTGTCTAGATCCCTCATAACTCTGCACACGTCAAGTAGGTCACCTCTTAGTCCCCTCTGTTCATTACATTCCTGCTTTTGTGTTCAACACCACGTCTGTTATACATGTGGGTTATTGCAGTGTGTGCAATGCCTCTTTAAGAAGGGAATCATGTGATGTGTGTGACGTCATCTGTGACTTTGTGAGCTTTTGCCCTTAACCGAGCACCAGCTTTTGTGCAGTGAAGACCTATTCAATAAACCCCTCTCGATCATGCGTTTAAGAAATGTGCATCAGCAATCTATTCCATTTGTATGGTTTGTTAGTCCAAAGATACAACAACGCCCAATAAAGGAAAACATTTCATATGCTTTCCTGACCACCTTGTCCAACTGTCCTGCCATCTCCAAGGACCTGTGGACATGCACTTCAAGGTCTCTCACTTCCTGAATTCCTCTCAATATCTTCCCGTTTATTGAGTATTCCCCAAGTGCCTTATCTCACACTTGTCCGTACAGAATTCCATTTGCCACTTAACTAAACCATCTATATCACTCTGGAGTCAGCAGCAATCCTCTTCACTATCAACTAGACAGCCAATTTTTTTGTCATTGTCAAATTTCCCAATCGTGCCTCCCACAATCCAAAGCCTCAGGTGTGTCGTTCTGGTAGAAGTCACCACCTTCCCCATGGCACTGTTGTCGAATAGCTGATGGGCTGGTTGCATTTGGCACGCGGGACCTCCATCCCAGGATCCTTAGTCTCAGGGGAAGGCCTACCACTGGCCTGTCAAATGTCTGAGTGGCACAAATTGCGTTCGGCCTTCCCTAAACGGAGTGACACGGGAGTCTCACCAGCTCTGCGGATGGCGGTCACGTCCCCTCTTGACCCCATAAGAGCCTATAGCCCCATTTTCCCTCTCAGATGGACAGCAAAAATATGATGACAGTGGCCAGGATTCTCCGGGGTCGCCGCCTGCAGAGGGAATCCGATTGCCCGGTGAATCACGCATTGGGCGTTGATCGTGAAATCCGTTGTGAGTCTCCCCGCCTGCGCTGATGAGCTTCCCGACATCCCCACTTCCCCAATGAGTTTCCCGCCCAGACCAGGTGGAAACATGCAAATAGCTCATTAAAGCTTTTTCAAATGTAATTTACAGACAGGGGGCGAAATTCTCCCGAAACGGCGCGATGTCCGCCGACTGGCGCCCAAAACGGCGCCAATCAGACGGGCATCGCGCCGCCCCAAAGGTGCGGAATGCTCCGCATCTTTGGGGGCCGAGCCCCAACATTCAGGGACTAGGCCGGCGCCGGGGGAATTTCCGCCCCGCCAGCTGGCGGAAATGGCCTTTGTTGCCCCGCCAGCTGGCGCGGAAATGAATGTCGGGGCGGCGCATGCGCGGGAGCGTCAGCGGCCGCTGACAGTTTCCCGCGCATGCGCAGTGGAGGGAGTCTCTTCCGCCTCCGCCATGGTGGAGACCGTGGAAGAGGGGAAAGGGAAAGAGTGCCCCCACGGCACAGGCCCGCCCGCGGATCGGTGGGCCCCGATCGCGGGCCAGGCCACCGTGGGGGCACCCCTCGGGGCCAGATCGCCCCGCACCCCACCCAGGACCCCGGAGCCCGCCCGCGCCGCTTTGCCCCGCCGGTAAATAGGTGCTTTAATTTACGCCGGCGGGACAGGCAATTTATCGGCGGGACTTCGGCCCATCCGGGCGATTCCCGCCCCCGCCGAATCTCCGGTGCCGGAGACTTCGGCAACCGGCGGGGGCGGGATTCACGGCAGCCCTCGGCGATTCTCCGACCCGGCGGGGGGGGTTGGAGAATGACGCCCCTCATGCCAGATTCACTTGCCGCCTGGTATGCTCCAGCCCCCACCCCCCCGAGCCTGGAGTCCCGCTGGCGTGAATTGGTGAAAGCCCCGAGAAACGGGATCCTGGCAGCTTGCAGTCTGAGGGGTGACAAGGGGGTGAGTTTCCTCCCTACAAATGCCTCCCTCCAGGGTGTCGAGAGGGGTCCTTCATGGGAGGTGAGGGTCAGGGGGCTTCTGCTGAGCTGGAGGGGCTCAGAGCAGCTGTCTTTCCTGGGATAGGGCCCATTTGGTTGCTCTTCCTATCTGTAGCCCTAATTGCTTTAAAGAGTCTGTCAGTATCTCAAAAATACAGTTTTGTGATAATGAAGTGAATGGGAAACCCTTTCAACTGTGTGTCATTATGCCAATTTCAAAAATCTGTGAGATGAAGGTAAAGTTATTCCCTTTAATGTGGTGGAAACCTTGCAAGTGTTTTTTTTCAGTCAATTTTACTGCCCTTTATCATTTTCTAGCCTGCTTGCATGCCTAGAGGACTAAAAGCTTTGAAATACATTTTTACATTTAGTTTCACAGCCGATTGCCTTTTACAAGCTTTCTGACTGGCAGACACAGGCAGTTTCAAAGGAAGGGTTCATATTATTTATTTATATAGCGCTGCAGGGATTCGTTAACTCTAACTGCAGTTTTTTAAGAGGCTGTCTCTTTGTTCTCAAAACCTGAGCCCCTCCAGCACAGCACAAGTCCCCCCTCCCCGACTTCCACCTCCCACGATGGACCTGCCTCGGCACCCAGGAGGAAATTGTAGGGGGGGGATAAAAACCGCCTTGCCACCCTTCGGACTGCAAGGTTCCAGGTTGACACTGCTGAAAGGGGGAAATCGAGGGGGGGGGGAGGAAGGGAGGGAAACTTGGGGGGGGGGGAGCCATTGCCAGTGATCTGTTGAGGAGGGGGCTGCCGCAGTGCTCTGATATTGGGGCTCCCTTTAAAAGAGGTGCCCTGGTCTCAGACGAGTGGGGCCTGTCAGAGAGATTAGGTCCTGCTTCTCTCATGTTCAACGAGAGCCCTCGTGTACCATTGAATGATACTGAAAACCCAATTGAGGGTAAAACATTCTCCAAGTCCCATTAAATGGCACGTCGAGGTCACTCCAATGCCAACGGGAATCACTCTGGTTTTCCTGCTAGCGGGAGCACTTTAGTCTCCGATCGGGAGAATTGCGCCCACTACTTCAAAATAGAGCAGGTGAAATCAGCCGGTCTTCTGACTAATATTTATCCCTCATTCAACATCTAAAAACAGATTAATCGGTCATATCACATTGTTCCATGTAGGAGCTTGATTTAGGCAATACAGCTACTGTATTTGCTACAGTACAAATGCGATCACACTTCGAAAATGACTTCATTGGTTGCAAAATACTTTGAGACACGCTGAGGACATTGGAAGGCCAAACGTGAATGCAGTTTCTCTTCATCTCTTCTCACCTTATAACCATAGAATTCACAGTGCAGAAGGAAACCAGTCAGCCCATCGAGTCTGCACCGACCCTCTAAAAGAGCACCCTAATCTAGGCACACTCCCCTGCCTCATCCCCATAACCCCGCCTAACCTAATGATGCATGTTTGTTTACAATCTGGGCAAATACTTCTGAGGAACTGTTTTGTCTCTAAAGCGGTTCCCATGAAAGCCATTTGCTCCAGCCGCTCTCCTCAACCCCGTCGACCCAATGTAAAGTGAGAGGATTCTGTAGGCTTTTTTGTTTATGAGATTGATACAGACCTGTCAGCTACTGCTGTCACTTCCCTTTGTTCCTCCAACACACCAGGGCAAACTCCCTCTCAGTTTCCCCCAGTGTCGTGTTGGGTGCTCTGCTACATAGACGAACCAACACGGTAACAACAACATCTGTAAACTGGTTACTGTGGTTTGTTCATTACCCTCCAACCTGTGGACCTAGCCCTAACACTATCTTGGAGAAGCACTCAGCACATGATGAATGTCTGAGTGGCTTGCTGTGAGCTCTGTGCCCTGAGCTGTCTCCTGCTGGAATGAGCGGGAAGTGTCGTGTTCCCCGTTTTATAGTGTGTATGCTCTTGCCTGTGATTGGCTGTGATGTTGTGTGTGTATTGATTGGTCCGTTGATCTGTCCATCAGTGTGTATGTATGTTTGCACCATGATGTTTATCTGAATATCATGACATCCCCCCATTTTTACTAGAATATGTGCCTATGTGGTAATAAATATAGATGTGTACTGAGTGCAGCTGAATGTGTGTGTGCAATATCTACAACATGTACACGAGGCTAAACTATATACATAGGAAGGTGTCAGGTGCAACATAGCAACGAGGTTGTACCATAAACAAAACACGTGTAAACATTAAGCATCAAAACAAACTCCTGTAACGACAAAAAGAGAAACATATTAACATTGTGGCATAATACATCAGTGAGTTCAATGTTCAAACAGGCTCATAAGTCCAGCCTAGTAGGTGGGCGACGAATTCGGGTTGACCGTTACTGTGGCACACCATTCATCACCCGGATTGACACTGTTCACTGGTATCGGCTGGTGGGTCCTGCTTGGAGACATCCGGGGCGGGATTCTCCACTCCCACGCCGAAGTGGCCGCGCCGTCGAGGTTCACGACGGCACGGAACGGCCCCGGTCCCGACCGATTTAGGCCCTGACAATGGGCCAGGATTGGGGCCGCGTCATCTACACGCGCCAGGCCTTGTCGCCCGCGTAAAAGCGGCGCCGCATAGATGACGTGGCCGGCGCCGCATGACGAGCATCACCCGCGCATGCGTGGTTGCCGTCCTCTCTAAGACCGCCCCGCAAGAAGATGGGGTACGGATCTTGCGGGGCCGCGGAAGGAAGGAGGTCCTCCTTCAGAGAGGACGGCCCGACGATCGGTGGGCACCGATCGAGGGCCACCCCACATTCCAGGTAAAGCCCGGTGCAGGATCCCCCCTCGCCCCCCCCACAGGCCGCCCCCCCAGCGTTCACGCACCGCCCACGACTGCAGCGACTAGGTGTGCACGGCGCCGGGGGGAACCTGCCATTTTGGCCTGGCCGCTCGGCCCATCCGGGCCTGAGAATAGCGGGGGTGCCGGAGAATCGCCATTTTGGGTGTCTCCGGCAATTCTCCGGCCTGCGGCCCGCAAAACCCGACCGGGCCGTTCCCGCTGCTTGGGAGAATCGCGGGAGGGCATCGGACCGGCGTCCCCGGAAATTTTGGCGGCCCAGGCGATTCTTCCAACCGGCGTGGGAGTGGAGAATCGCGCCCCCGGTCCCTGTCAATGACTGCAACACGGAAGGCTTCCCGGTCGTCTGTATCACCGGTTTGTATATCGTCCGGGTATGACTCGGAGTACGGATGCTGAATGGTCCGCACGTCCCTGCGAGGCTGTCGGAATTGGGGAGCGTTGGCAGGTTGAGCTGCTCGACAGCAGGCAGCGTAGTGGCCCATCTTGCCACAGCGGAGGCATTGTCGGTTCTTTGCCGGACATTGCCGCTTTAAATGTGCGGATCCACAGTTGCCGCACGTCGTGACATCATGGCATTCGTTGCACCATCGCGCATGCGCAGTTCGGTCCTGCGTAGAACGCGCCTGCGCGTCACGTCCCTCTGCGTCGACGTCTCTTTTGGCGTGTACAAGTGCGGGAGGCCGCGGAAAGCACGTGAAATGGCCGCCCTCGTCCGGGCCGCGGGCCGGGAGGAACTCGATCGCCTGGACCCGCTCGGCCTCGTAGGACCCCTGCCTTGCCGATTCTGCCGCCTGGAATTGGGAGTCGCGGCTGGTCGCGTTTTCATGGAGGACGCAGGCTTCGATGGCAGTGGCTAGGGTGAGGCTTTTTATTTTGAGGAGCTGCTGGCGTAGGGTGCCCAAGGTGACCCCAAAATCAATCTGGTCCCGAATCATGGAATCGGAGGTGGCCTCGTAACCACAGGACTGCGCGAGGATACGGTGGTGTGTTAGGAAAGATTGAAAAGGCTCATCCTTACCCTGCAGGCGCTGCTGGGAGCGGTACCTCTCAAAACTCTCATTTACCTCGACGCTGAAGTGTTGCTCGAGTTTGAGAAGTACCGTCTTGTACTTCGTCTTGTCCTCACCTTCCGCGAACACCAGGGAGTTGTAGATGTGGATTGCGTGTTGCCCTGCCGTGGGGAGGAGGAGGGCAATTTTCCTGGTGTCCGAAGCATTCTCCCTTTCTGTGGCTTCTAGGAAGAACTGGAAGCGCTGCTTAAACAGCTTCCAGTTGACGCCAAGATTTCCAGCGATCCGGAGCGGCTGTTGCGGGCTGATGGTTTCCATGGCGCAGGATGGCGGGTTTCTGAAGAGGTGCAGGTAGGTCTCACAGTCGCTGGCGAGTTTCCAGTCCTGGTATCATGTGTTGGGTGTTCCGATAAATGACGAACCAACACGGTTGTAGATGGTACAACTCTGTTTTATTATTCTGTACAATAATAACTATTAACTTCTGGCTGTGGTTCGTACTTCACCAGTTAACCTGTGGACCCAGCCCTAGCACTATCTTAGTGAGGCACTCAGCACATGGTGTATGTCTGAGTGGCACGCTGTGAGCTCTGTGCTCTGAGCTATCTCCTGGTAGAATGAGCGGGAACTGTGGTGTTTCCTGTTTTATAGTGCGTGTGCTCTCACTGTGCGATGTTGTGTGTGTGCTGGTTGGTCCATCTACCTGTCCATCAGTGTGTGTGTGTGATTGCACCATGATATGTTCATGTGGCTATCATGACAGTTTCCATCACTATCGCAGTGCCTTCAAAACGCTTATCAACATCACACAAAGCATCCTCTGTGAACTGTGGTTCACTGTCTCCTCCTCGCCTTCACCAACCTGCCTGCAGCCTTTGACAAGGCTGACCACACCATTCTGCTATGTGCCTCCCCGGACATCCAGGTGGGGGAGATGGTCCTCCCTGCAACTGGGAGTGGATTAAGGTCACATTGCATCACTTTGTTTTGGTTTAGCAGATTGCACATTTTTTTCTCTGTTCTTTTATGGGATGTGGGTGTAGGCACCGCTGGCTGGGCCAGTATTTACTGCCCATCCCTAATTGCCCTTGAACCGAGTGACTTGCTCCATCATTTCAGAGTGGTGGTTAAGAATCAACCACATTGCTGTGGGTCTGGAGTCACATCTAGGCCAGACTGAGTAAGAAAGGCAGATTTCCTTCATAGATTCATAGAATTTTTACAGTGCGGAAGGAGGCCATTTGGCCCATTAAATCTGTACTGACCCACCGAAAGAGCACTCTACCTAAGCCCAATTCCCTGCCCTATCCCCATAACCTACAGATCTTTGTGCACCAAGGGGCAATTTAGCATGGCCAATCCACGTAGCTTGTACATCTTTGGACTGTGGGAGGAAACCGGAGCACCCGGAGGAAACCCACGCAGACTCGGGGAGGATGTGCAAGCTCCACACAGTCATCCACATACAACTCCACTAGATTGGTCCCTGGGATGACAGGGTTGTCCATGGGTGAGATGCTGAATCAATTGAGCCTCTCTGGCCGGTGAATCACGCCCCCCTTTTTTCAAATGGGTGTCCCACTGTCGTGAGGTGAGATTGGAAGGCGGGTCAAGATGTTGGCAACCAGCTGTTTTAATGAGCAGATGCAAATGAATGCCAATGGTGTTGAAGGCACCAGCCCACAGGGGACTGACCCACCATTAGCCTGCCACTGGGAGAATTGAATTCCTCCACCTCAGTGGAATAGGCTTCAACAGCCTTGATCCTTAACTCTGGCTTTCCCTCTTTAAACTCCTCTGCCTCTCCAGTTCGCTTTCCTCTTTAAGACCTGCCTCTTCGATCATTCTCTTCTCATTTCTCTTTCTGTGGTTCTGTGTCACCGTGGGCGGGATTCTGTGATTCTGAGGCTAAGTGTTGGTGCCGTCGGAAACGTCAACTGGGCGCCGCGGGATCCGCGCATGCGCTGTGGCACCGGCGCCAACGCATGCATGCGCTGTGGCACCGGCGCCAACGCGTGCATGCGCTGTGGCTTCCTTCAACACGCCGGCCCCGACGCAACATGGTGCAGGACTACAGGGGCCGGGGCGGAAGAAAAGAGGCCCCCAGCCAGAGAGGCCGCCCTGCCGATCGGTGGGCCCCGATCGCGGGCGAGGCCACATCGGAGGCCACCCCCGTCCTCCCTTCCCCACAGGCCATCCCCCCCTCCCGACCCTTCCACGCCGAGTTCCCGCCGGCTGAGAGCAGGTGTGGACGGTGCCGGCGGGACTCAGTGTTTTTACAACGTCCGCTCGGCCCATCCCGGGCAGAGAATCGGCGGGCTGGCCACATAGAGCGGCCCCCGACTGGTGCCGTGCCAACCACGCCGGCGCAAATGGTGCCAGCGTCCAGGGGATCGTGCCGGTGGCAGGGATTCTCCGGCCCGGTCCCGGGCTGAGAGAATCCCGCCCCATTGGTTTGATTAAAAATGACTGTGCCGTGTGTCTTAGAATGTTTTATTATGGTGAAGGCATTGTGAGCTGGATTCTCCTGTCCCTCAGCCACATGTTTCTCGATGCCGGGCTGCTCACAGGCGTTGGGATTTCCCATTGAATCCCCCCCACGCCGCCGGGAAACCCGTGGGCGATGGCGGGCTCTCTGGAGGGGAACAGGGAATTCCAACGGCCGGAGAATTCCGGCCTATTTAAATGCAACAAAAACAGAAAATGCTGGATAAATGCAGCAGGCCTGGCAATGCCTGTGGATAGAGAAACAGAATTAATGTTGTGAATTTAACCAGCGTTTTGTGTTTTTATTTCCGATTTCCAGCATCCACAGAATCTTACTTTTGCTTTTATTTCATTAATGCTGGTTATTGTTGAGTCATTTCCCATGTGGAATTTCTTGTAGATTTTACAGTTGATCCAAATGGAAATTTAATCTCAGATTGCAGTTCAGTTGCGTACTCAGCTGCTGAGCTATCTGTTGGAAGGAAGAGCCAACCTCACACGAGGGGGAAATGATAAATCATGGTGCGAAGCTCTTATTTATACCTCACTCAATCAGCGGAGGTTGGCACAGCCTGGTGTTTGCCATTTAACAGCAATTACAACTATCCAATTACTGAAGGAAATTTTTTTAAGGAAATATTTGCTCAAGCTTGGAATGTATTTTATACATTCTGACAGAAAACCTGCCGGACAGAAAGGAACACTGTGTACTGTGGGCGGCCACTTTCTATCTGTCGCAGGTTATAAAATGTAATTAAACCGATGCAATAACAAGACTGTTTCATCTTGATTGACCAATTACAATGCCGCTCTGCGTGTGTGGTGAATGCCAATTCAGCTCCTCTGAAGAGTGAAGCCTGATGCTCAGCATGAAACCAAACACTCTCCATCTCCCGACTAGCTCTCTCCAGTATCGTTTTAGAACATAGAACATTACAGCGCAGTACAGGCCCTTCGGCCCTCGATGCACTCTAAAGCGCATCTACACTATAGAACATAGAACAACATACTGCCAAGGGACACCAATACCATAAAAGACAACAAAAAGATCTTTGACCCCCTTCATCCTTGCAATCTATCGCCCCCATCCCCAACCTCCCTTTCCTCCCCAAAGACTTTGAATGTGTTGCCACCTCCTGTGTCTATGCCCACCTTCCCTCCATTTCTATATTTCAGCCCCTCTAATCTGCTTCATCAGGCCTGTCGCAGCCCTTCAACAGCCCATTGTTAAAGTTATAAAACACATTCTGCGTCGCGATGGCGGTGATAAACCTTCCCTTCTTATTATTCTTGACGAGTCGGCAGACTTTGACCACTGTCGACCACACCATCCACTTTCGGTGTCTCTCTTCTCTTGTCCAATTAGTTCTAATCCGATATAGCTACACGTAGTCAGAAAATCTCCAGCAATGGCTTCTCTTCATCCCCCTGCATGCTTACCTCTGGAGGCCCCCCGAGGTTCAATCCTTGGCTTCCCCCCTATTTCTCAACTACATGCCGCACCTGTCGTCAAAAAGAAACATCAGGTTCCACAAATACACGACAACACCCAACTCCACCTGATTACCACCTCTCCATTCCACCACTGCCATGGACTTGCCTGCCATCTAGGATGTGCAAAACGTCTTCCAAATAATCAGACCATGAGAAGATTCAAGTCATTGTCTTTAGAGTAGTGTTAGTGTTCAATGGTTCAATTGTTCTATGTTTGATTGTGCTTGATTGGTTAAGCCTAGGTGATGACTCGGATAGATCTTTGAACCATAGAATCCCGACAGTGCAGAAGGAGGCCATTTGGTCCATCGGGTTTGCACCGTCCCTCTGAAAGAGCACCCTACCTAGATCCCCGCCATATCCCTGTAACCCCAAAACATCACCTAAACATCTTTGGACACTAAAAGTCAATTTAGCATGGCCAATCCACCTAACCTGCACATCTTTTGACACTAAGGGGCAATTTAGCATGGCCAATCCACCTAACCTGCACATCTTTTGACACTAAGGGGCAATTCAGCATGGCCAAACCACCTAACCTGTGCATCTTTGGACTGTGGGGCAAAGCGGAGCACCCACGCAGGCAAGGGGAGAATGTGCAAATTTCACCATCTGCCATGGTGGGGTTTAAACCCTGAGTCTTCAGGATCATTAGTCCAGTGACAATAACATTAGGCCACAGCCTATCCTAGGTAGCAGCAACCATAATATGATTGAATTTTGCATTCAGTTTGAGAGAGAGAGAGAGGAGTGGGTCCGAGACTAAGGGCTGGATTCTCCTACCTCCGCGCCACATTTCGGTTTCACCCCGCCGGCGGAATGCTCCATTATGCCGGCTGGTCAATGGGGTTTCCCATTGTGGGGCAGCCCCACGCCGTCGGGAAACCACCGGGCTGCCGGCAAAACGGAGCATCCCGCCGGCGGAGAATCCAGCCCTATGTTTTTAAACTTCAATAAGGACAATTAAGTGGACATGAAAGCTGAGCTGGCTAAAGTGAACTGGCAAATTAGGTTAAGCAATACATCAATAGAGATGCAGTGGCAAACATTAAGGGTAAATTTCTGAATACACAGAATTGATACAGTCCAAAGCTTAAGAACAAGTCTGATGGACAGGCCCACCATCTGTGGTTAACCAGAAAGGATAAAGATTGTGTCAAGCCTAAAGAAAATCATATCATTGTGCAAAGACAGGTGCCAGGTCAGAAGATTGGGCAGAAGATAAAGAGAAGCAAAGGATTGTGGTGTTGGGTGCTCTGAGGTACAGACAAACCAACACGGTTGTGATTGGTACAACGCAGTTTTATTCCAACTAGTTATTTACACATCTGACTTGGTACTCAGCACGTGGTGACTGTGTGAGTGTCTTGTTAATCAGGTCCTGGCCTTGTCCTGTCTCCAGATGGACTGCTCAGGAGGTGTCGTGTTTCTTGTCTTATACTGTGTCTGCTCTTGTCTGTGATTGGCTGTCGTGTTATGTGTGCTAATTGGTCTGTTGGTCTGTCTATCATGATGTGTGTGTTGTGATGTGTGTTTGAATATCATGACAAGGATGTCTAAAATATTAATAAGGAGGGAAAATTTGAGTACAAGGGAAAGCTAGCCAGAAATATAAAAACAGATAGGAAGCATTTTTACAGTTAATAAAAAAAGAGTTAACAAAGTGAGTGATGGACCTGTACAAAGAATTAATAATAGAAAACGAGATGGCGGATGAACTGAACAGGTATTTTGCATCGACCTTCATTATAGAAGATACAAGTAACATCCCAGAAGTAGCTATAAATTATGAAATGGAAGGGATGGAGGAACTCAGGAAAATTACAATTAGGAAAGTGATATTAAGCACACAATTGGAATGGAAGGCAGACAAGTCCCAGGTCTTGATGGACTTCATCTTAGGGTCTCAAAACAAGTGGCCAGTGAGATAGTTGATGCATTGGTTTTAATTTTCTAAACTCCCTAGGTTTGGGGAAGGTCCCATTATATTGGAAGATAGCACATGTAATTCCTTTATTCAAAAACAGAGGAAAACAGAAAGAGGAAACTATAGGCCAGTTAGTTTAACGTCTGTCATTGGGAAAATATTAGAAGCAATTATTAAAGAACCTATAGCAGGGCATTTGGATAAAGTCAAACTAATCAGGCAGAGTCAATGTGATTTTGTGAAAGGGAAATCATGTTTAAGCAAGTTATTGGGGTCCTTTGAGGAAGTAACATGTGCTGTGGATAAAGGGGAACCGGTGAATGTACTGTATTTAGATTTCCAGAAGGCATTTGATAAAGTGCCACATTAAAGGTTATTGTGGAAAATAAAAACTCATGGTATAGTGGTTAACATATTGGCCTGGATAGAAGATTGGCTGTATAATAGGAAGCTGAGAGTAGGTATAAGCGGGTCTTTTTTAAGTTGGCAAAATGTAGCGAGTGGTGTGTCACAGAGGTTAGTGTTGGGACCTCAACTGTTTGCAATTTATAAAAATGGCTCGGATGAAGCGATTGAAGGGATGGTTGCCAAATTTGCTGATCTCACAAAGATAGATAGGAAAGTAAGTTGTGAAGAGGACACAAGGAGGCTACAAAAAGATACAGGTAGGCTAAGTGAGGGGGCAAAGATATGTGGTAAATGAAGCATAATGTAGTAAAATGCGAAGTTATCCATTATAGCATGAAGAATAAAAAAACTTATTATCTAAATAGTAAGAAATTGCAGAACTCTAATGTGCAGATGCATCTGGGTATCTTAGTGCATGAATCACAAAACATTAATATGCTGGTACAGCATGTAATTAGGAAAGATAATAGAATGTTCGAATTTATTGCCAGGGGAATTGAATACCAAAAAAGGGAGATCATCCTTCAATTTTCTAGTGAGACCACATTTGGAGTATTGTGGATAGTATTGGTCAGCTTACGTAAGGAAAAATGTAAATGCATCAAAAGCTGTTCAGAGGTTAACCAGACTAATACCTAGAATGTGTGGGTTGTCTTATGAGGAAAGGTCGGACAGGCTAGGCTTATATCTGCTGGAGTTTAGAAGAGTAAGAGGCAACTTGATTGAAACGTATAAGATCCTGAGGGGTATTGACAGGGTGGATGTGGAGTGGATATTTCCACTTCAGGATTTCAGGAAGCAAAGTACTGTACACACCCCTGTCTGCATCAAGAGGGCCGAGGTGGAGATGGTTAACAGCTTTAAATTCCTCGGGGTGCACATCACCAAAAATCTGTCCTGGTCCACCCACGTCGATGCTACCACCAAGAAAGCGCAACAGCACCTACACTTCCTCAGGAAACTAAGGAAATTCGGCATGTCCACATTAACTCTTACCAACTTTTACAGATGCACCATAGAAAGCATCCTATCTGGCTGCATCACAGCCTGGTATGGCAACTGCTCGGCCCAGGGCTGCAAGAAACTACAGAGAGTCGTGAACACCGCCCAGTCCATCACACGAACCTGCCTCCCATCCATTGACTCCATCTACACTTCCCGCTGCCTGGGGAAAGCAGGCAGCATGATCAAAGACCCCTCCCACCCGGCTTACTCACTCTTCCAACTTCTTCCATTGGGCAGGAGGTACAAAAGTCTGAGAACACGCACAGACTCAAAAACAGCTTCTTCCTCACTGTTACCAGACTCCTAAATGACCCTCTTATGGACTGACCTGATTAACACTACACCCTTGTATGCTTCACCCGATGCCGGTGTTATGTAGATACATTGTGTACCTTGTGTTGCCTTATTATGTATTTTATTTTAATTTTATTTTCTTTCATGTACTTAATGACCTGTTTGAGCAGCTCGCAGAAAAATACTTTACACTGTATCTCGGTACACGTGACAATAAACAAATCCAATCTTGTAGGAGAATTTAGAACGAAGGGGGTCACTGTTTGAAAATAACGGGTCGTCTATTTAAAGCTAGAAGGTCGGGGGAATGGAGTTTGAACTTGACAACCCGGAGAGAGGGAGGGAGGAAAGGTGGGTGGGAGGTCGGGAAAGATTGGTTGTTGGAAAGTGGGGAGGGTCAGTTGATCGTGGGACATTTGTCTGAAGCCATTTGGTTGAAGGCGATAAACAAATTGTGACAATGAGAAGAGGCTGCGATTGACAGAGGGTTTGCTGGAGGGGAGCCTTGGGCAAACTGGCTGACAACTCTTCAACTGAAATCATTCTGCACGGAGGGAAAAGGTTTAAACACGTTTTAAAATTTTTTTTCCAATTAAGGGGCAATATAATGTGGCCAATCCACCTACCCTGCACATCTATGGGTTGTGGGGGTGAGACCCACACAGACACGGAGAGAATGTTCAAACTCCACATGGACAGTGACCCGGGGCCAGGATCTAACCCGGGTCCTCGGAGCCGTGAGGCAGCAGTGTTAACCACTGCACCACCGTGCTAATGAGGTGTCCCACCTCCCAAAATGGAACATTTGCACGTCGCGCACTCCGGCACTTATAAATGTGCCGATTGATCTCTCAGGGCCTATGTCACTCATTGAGCAGGAGGTTTAACATTAATCACATTGCCTCTGTTTCTCTCTCTCTCTCTCTGCTGCTTGAACTGCTGAGTGTTTTCCAGAATTTTGTGTTTCTATTTAAGATTCCCCACATCCACTATATTTTGCTTTTAACTCATATTATTAACAAGAGATTTAAGTTCAATCATTCCATTGATGTGCATTGCCGAGCAAGACTGCAGGAATATTCTACAAATAAATAAACCGCAAATACTTCAGGAATAATGTGTATAAATATGTCTCATTTTCAAATAAATAAGCTTTGCTTTGACGAAATTTTCACTGACCAAAAGCATTGCACATTTAAGAATCTTTCCTAATGACACAACACTGGCATTCAGTGATGTGGCTAAATATAATCTCCTACTGTATCGTAACCTGTGTTGTTTAATATTATTTAGAAACACATGAGTCACAGTGTTGATATAAATCTTGCGCTGTTTGTGGATATTACTGATGGAGACACTGGTAACCGCATTGACTGGGGTCGTGCTTAGAGTGTTAATATGGTCTACATAGGCTATTCTGGTTTGAATCAGCTGCCATCCTATCAGTTAGTCCTAAAGAAAATATATCAATATGGACCTAATTACATTACACTTACTGGAAAAAAATGTACCACAGCTCTGGATAAAAACATAAGCAAATTTCTGACTGAATAAACCCTATTACGGATTTCAAACCCATGCTGAGCTGGTGCATTACCATTGGCGGGCGGCACGGTAGCACAGTGGTTAGCACTGTTGCTTCACATTGCCAGGGACCCGGGTTCGATTACCAGCTTGGGTCACTGTCTGTGCGGAGCCTGCACGTTCTCCCTGTGTCTGCGTGGGTTTCCTCCGGGTGCTCCGGTTTCCTCTCACAAGCCCCGAAAGACGTGCTTGTTAGGCGAACTGAATGTTCTGAATTCTCCCTCAGTGTCCCCAACAGGCGCTGGAGTGTGGCGACTAGGGGATTTTTCACAGTAACCTCATTGCAGTGGTAATCTAATAAAGATTATTATTATCTGCACCACACAATTAAGTTTATTAAGTTGTGTCCTTCTACAGTGTCAATTATAAATTGGTAAATGTAAATTGCATAACAATGCTTTTCATATATTATATGTATAAATTATAATGTTGTAACATTGCTTAACGTATCTGCAAGTGATCTCAATAACCAATAGCTGCATGCTCCCGTCAACCTGTCTCCTGACCCTACTTCAGATGAAGATTCTGTCACATCAACTGGTCAGTTGGGTTAAGTGACTACATGATTCTGGAATGTGTCTCTGTGATCCTGGATGTGTTTGTTCAAGGCACCAGGAGAGTTATTGTATTGTCCCAGATGTTTTTCTTTATGTTTCCAGATGTGTCCTTTTTTTGGTTCCACATGCTCTTCTGTATAATTCAAGACATTCTTCTGAATGGTAGCAGGTGGATTCCTGCACGGTTTTCTTTTGTACGATTTCAGATATTGCTGCATGGTTTTGGACATTCATTGTATGGTTCCCATTGTGCACCTGTGCCTGTACGTGTGTCGTTGATTTAATTAACCCACCCTTGGAGAGCTTCCTTCAGCTGTCGAAACCCTGAGTTCTGAAAATGTTGCCTTAAACTTCTCTAAACCCCAACCCCTATCTCCTCCTGTCAGAGTCTCTTCAACCCTACTTCTTTTACTATTGGCAGTTGCTATTGGTCCAAAGTGGATGAACTCCATCTTTCCTACATTTTAACCCAGATATCAGAGTTTTCCCTATTCATCCAACATATCAATAGCTTTGACAAAGGGTCATCCAGACTCAAAACGTTCACTCCCTTCTCTCTCCACAGATACTGTCAGACCTGCTGAGATTGTCCAGTATTTTCTATTTTTATATCAATAACTCTTTGCAATTGTGTGTTTCCATCCACAGTTTATAATGGCTATTGGTGACCTGGTCTAATATCTACTTGTGTAACTCGGTAACACATCTTATAATTTAGTTACTCTTTTTTAAGTCTATCTTTTTCCTCCATATTGCTTCTTAGACAACAACAGAATTCTGGCCACTATTTAGCGCCTCAACCCTGTTCTTCCATTCAATGAGTCAGTGACTGATCTGAGTTCTAACTAGCATCTCTACCTTTGCCCATATCTCTTAATACCTCTTGTTAACAAAAACCTTATCAACCTCAGATTTAAAATTAACAATTGGCCGAGCTTCAATTGCCATTTGTGGAAGAGAGTTCGAAACTCTGTTGTGTGTAAAAATGTTTTCCAGTTCCTCCCATGAAAGGTCTGGCCCTAATTTTATGGTTACGTCTCCTATTCTGAGACTCCACCACCAGAGGAATTGGTTTCACTCTATGAGCGGAATCTTACCAGAGTTTGGCAAAGTGTCAGGCTCACGCAGAAAGTTTGCATGTAACTCTCCAGTTCCACACTAGTTTTCTCACAGAATCTTGAGCCTCTTTGCCAAAACAATTGAGTGGGCGTGGTTTACGCCATCACTCTGTTGGGGCGGAGCCTTATAGAGCCGCTGACCAGTTCCAAACTGATTGGGCCGTCCTTCAAAGTTGATCACGACCTGGAACATTCATTCTGTTTCTCCCTCCACAGATACAGGCAGACCTGTTGAGTATTTCCAGCATGTCTGGTTTTTATTTCAGATGTACAGCAACTAGCTTTTAGATTAGACTTGAAATGACTTAAATTAACTTTCTGCGGAGAGTTGATTTAGTATTTATCGTGCTAGTACAGGAACAGCAAGCTGATCAATACATTTCAATGATGAGCTAGGCAGCCAGAGTGGCTGCTTCATTTTGCATCTACCCTTGCCTGAATGTTCAATGGCATTTGCACATAAGTAACATAGGAAAGGAACATAGAAAATAGGAGTAGGCCATTCGGCCCTTCGATCTACTCCACCATTCAATAAAAACATGGTGGATCCTCTACCTCAACACCATACTCTCCCACTCTTCCCGTATCCCTTGTTGACCAAGACCATTGCCCAAGGCAATTGATAGACACAACTTTATCTTTAAATTTAATCCCGTCTTTATTAGGAAAATGTAAAAAAAATTCAACACTTACGACTGTTACAAGACTGATTTTCTTACACTGTAACACACACATGAATGCTTCTATTCCCCTCTACGTTTAACACTATAGTTTACAAGCATAGATGTTAACTACTAATACTTATCTAATGGACCCGTAGGGGTGTCACTACCAGCTCACGCTGGCCGGGTGTAGAGAGGGATCCGACTTCATCAAGTTCAGAGCTTGAGGTTTCTTCCTTCTGCACTGTTGTTCCTTAAGGTTACACAGTTAAAATATCTTTGTCTCTCTTTCTTATACAGATCTCACAGGCACAGATCTCATTTTTTCAGTCATGTGCTCACAGAGCAGGGCTAATTAATCAATGTCTTTTCTGGTCATGGATGTTCAAAGAATCGTGACTCACTCAGCGGTTGTATTTCATCTTAAATATATTCAGCGACTGTGGCCTCCACAGTCTTCTGTTGTAGAGAATTCGACAGGTTCGCCACTCACCTCCTCATCTCAGTCCTAAATGACCTACCCCGTATCCCGAGGCTGTGATCCCTTGTCCTAGATTCCCCAGCCAAAAGAAAAAATATCCCTGCATCCAGTCAGACCTGTCAGAATTTAATACGTTTCAATTAGGTCCCCTCTCATTCTTCAAAACTCCAGTGAACACAGGCCCAGTTGAACCAATCTCACCTCATCCTGCCATCCCAGGAATCAGTTTGGTGAACATTTTCTGCACTCCCTCTATGGAAAGTATATCCTTTCTTAGATAAGGAGACTCAAACTGCACACAATACTCCAGGTGTGGCCTCTCCAAGGTCCTGTACAGCTGCAGTAAGACATCCTTGCTTTTGTACACAAATCCTCTTGCAATGAAGGCCAACATACCATTTGCCTTCCTAACTGCTTTCTGGACCTGCATGTTTGCTTTCAGTGACTGGTGCACGAGGACACCCGGGTCCCTTTTTACGCCAACATTTTCCAATCTATCACCATTTAAATAATACTCTGCCATTCTGTTTCTCCGACCAAAGTGGATAACTTCGCATTTATCAACACTATACTGCATCTGCCATGTATCTGCCCATTCACACAACTTGTCTAAATCACCTTGAAATCTCTTAACATCCTCCTCACCACTCACCTTCCCACCAAGTTTTATGTCATCAGCAAACTTGGAAATATTACTTTTGGTTCCCTAATCCAAATGACTGATGTACATTGTGAATAGCTGGGGCCCGAGCACTGAACCCTGCAGGACACTGCCAGCCACTTCGAAGAAGACCCATTTATCCCTACTCTCCATTTCCTGTCTGCTAACCAGTTCTCAATCCATACCTATATGTTATCCCAATCCCATGCACTTTAATTTTGCACACTGCCCTCTCATGTGGAACTTTATCAAAAGCCTTCTGGAAATCCAAATAAGCCACACCAGCTCATTCTCTCTTATCTATTCTAGTTACATCCTTAAAAAACTCCAGTAAGTTTGTCAAATATGATTTCTCTTTGTCGAATCCCATTGATATTTTCAAAGTGCGCTGTTATTACATCCTTTAACAGTGAGTATCTAGCCTTGCCGTTACTTTCACAGCAAACTTTGGGCTAATATTTATTTAGGTGTTTTCCTTTTGCAGAACTAATTGTTAACCTTTCTTAGTGATGACCTCCCATTGGAGTTCCATAGCTTTAATTAAGTTCCCTCATTAAGTACATGATACTTTAAATTGAAACTTGGGTTGACTTAAATTCAAATCTTTGGTAGCCACTATAGAATCCATAGAATTCCGAGTGTACAGAAGGAGGTCATTCAGCCCATCGAGTCTGCACCAACCCTCCAAAAGAGCACTCTACCCAGGCCCACACCCCACCCTATCCATGTAGCCCCATAACTCCATCTGACATGCACATATGCTAGACACTAAGCGGCAATGTAGCATGGCCAATCCATCCAACCTGCACATCTTTGGACTGTGGGGAAATTGGAGCACGCAGAGGAAACCCACACAGACACGGGGAGAACGTGCAGACTCCGCACAGTCAGTCAACCAAGGCCGGAATCGAACCTGGGACCCTGGAACTGTGAGGCAGCACTGCCACCGTATGACCCATTACTTAACTCTTACTTAACAAACAAATGTAGAATGGTTACAATTACTACAATATAAATAAAAGCCTAGTCATATTACACTGGCATATTCAAATCAGTCTGATTTCCTGATGGTCGGAAAATTTGCATCAGAGTGAAGATCAAAGTGTACTTTATATTAAATGTGGACAGGAGAAACATTAATATAGTGGCCGGGATTTTCCTGCTGATCATGCCAGCAGCATTTTCTGGTCCCACCGGCAACGCACCCCCTTCTGGCGGCATAGGGTGGCCTCAATGGGAATTCCCATTGGCAGTGCTGGGAGCAGAGCATCCCACCACCAGAAAACTGCGCGCTGCCTCCCGCCACTGAGAAACACATGGCTGGGAGGCCGGCGAATCCCACCCGGTGTCTCTCCTCTCAGTAACCTGTCAGATTATACAAACAGGTGAGGTTTCTTGGAAGATATATGGATAGCAGAGCTGGTTGCAGCATAGGAGGTACTCTGTGCAAAATTGAGGTGCCACAGCACCACGAGTGGTAAGATTACAGTGTGACAAGTTTGCTTTGGACATTTACATCATAGTACGAATATCATTTTTTTAATGGGATAGTGTTATGGGCCAGGGTTTAGAGAACCCCAAAGTGTATCATGGAGCCACCTGACCCACAACTTTTTAAAAAAAATATATTTTATTGAAATTTTTTTCCCTGAGCAACATTTTTCCCGCTTACAAAACAAGCGAAATGATAACAGTAACAAAACAGAAATTTTTAAACATTTTAACAATAATAATAATAGTAGTAATAATATACAAGTAACAAAACCTCGTACTCTATTGACCTATACTCAACTGCCTCCCCCCTCCCCCCCTCCCCCCTGGGTTGCTGCTGCTAGTCATCCGTCTTCCCTCTAACGTTCCCCTAGGTAGTCGAGAAATGGCTCCCACCGCCTGGTGAACCCTTGAGCCGATCCTCTCAGGGCAAACTTTATCTGCTCCAGTTTAATAAACCCCGCCATATCGTTTACCCAGGCCTCCAGTCCGGGGGGTTTCGCCTCCTTCCACATGAGTAGGATCCTGCGCCAGGCTACGAGGGACGCAAAGGCCACAATGTCGGCCTCTTTCGCCTCCTGCACTCCCGGCTCTTCCGCAACTCCAAATAGAGCTAACCCCCAGCCTGGTTTGACCCGGGCCTTCACCACCTGCGAAATCACTCCCGTCACTCCCTTCCAATACCCTTCCAGTGCCGGGCACGCCCAAAACATATGTGCGTGGTTTGCCGGGCTCCCGCCACACCTCCCACATTTGTCCTCCACTTCAAAGAACCTGCTCAATCTTGCCCCTGTTATGTGTGCTCTATGTAGCACCTTAAATTGAATCAGGCTAAGCCTGGCGCATGAGGAAGAGGAATTTACCCTGCTTAGGGCATCAGCCCACATACCCTCCTCTATCTCCTCCCCTAATTTTTCTTCCCACTTTCTTTTTAGTTCGCCCACCGACTCCTCCCCCTCTTCCCTCATCTCTCTATAAATCTCTGACACCTTGCCCTCTCCGACCCACACCCCTGAAAGCACCCTGTCCTGTATCCCCTGTGTTGGGAGCCGCAGAAATTCCCTCACCTGTTGTCTAGTAAACGCCCTCACCTGCATATATCTCAAGAAATTCCCCCGGGGTAACTTATACTTTTCCTCCAGTGCTCCCAAGCTCGCAAAAGTCCCATCTATGAATAAATCTCCCACCTTCCTAATTCCCAACTGGTACCAGCTCTGAAATCCTCCATCCATTCTTCCTGGGGCGAACCTATGGTTGTTCCTGATAGGGGACCCCACCAGGGCTCCCCTCACCCCTCTCTGTCGCCTCCACTGTCCCCATATGTTCAGTGTTGCCGCCACCACCGGGTTCGTGGTGTACTTTTTCGGTGAGAACGGTAGCGGTGCCGTCACCAGCGCCTCTAGACTCGTCCCTTTACAGGACCTTCTCTCCAGCCTTTTCCACGCTGCTCCCTCACCCTCCATCATCCATCTACGTATCATTGCCACATTGGCGGCCCAATAATAACCTCCCAAATTCGGTAGTGCCAGTCCTCCTCTGTCCCTACTGCGCTGCAGGAACCCCCTCCTTACTCTCGGAACTTTCCCTGCCCACACAAAGCTCGTAATGCTCCTATCTATTTTATTAAAAAAGGTCCTGGTGATTAAAATAGGGAGACATTGAAATACAAATAAGAACCTCGGGAGGACCATCATCTTAATTGCCTGCACCCTGCCCGCCAGCGATAAAGGCTGCATGTCCCACCTCTTAAAGTCCTCCTCCATTTGTTCTACCGGCCGTGTCAGATTAAGTCTGTGCAAGGTTCCCCAGCTCCTAGCGATCTGAATCCCCAAGTATCGGAAGTTTCTTTCCACTTTCCTTAGCGGTAAGCCTTCTATCTCTCTACTCTGGTCCCCTGGATGTATCACATATAATTCACTCTTCCCCATGTTTAACGTATACCCCGAAAATTCCCCGAACCTCCTCAAGATTCGCATAACCTCTATCATCCCCCCGCTGGGTCCGACACGTATAGCAATAGGTCATCCGCGTATAACGAGACTCGGTGTTCTTCTCCCCCTCTAGTCACCCCTCTCCATTTCCTGGAGTCTCTCAGCGCCATGGCCAGAGGTTCAATTGCCAGCGCAAACAACAATGGAGACAGTGGGCATGCTGTCTTGTTCCCCTATATAATCGGAAATACTCCGATCTATGTCGACCTGTAACTACGCTTGCCGTTGGTGCCCCATAAAGTAGTCTAACCCAGCGAATAAATCCGTTCCCAAACCCAAACCTCCTTAACACTTCCCATAAATACTCCCACTCCACCCTATCAAATGCCTTCTCTGCATCCATTGCCGCCACTATCTCTGCCTCCCCCTCCACTGAGGGCATCATTATCACCCCTAATAGCCGTCGCACGTTAACATTCAATTGTCTCCCTTTTACGAACCCTGTCTGGTCTTCGTGCACCACCCCTGGGACACAGTCCTCTATCCTCGATGCCAGCACTTTTGCTAGCAGTTTGGCGTCCACGTTCAATAGTGAAATAGGTCTATAGGACCCACACTGCATCGGATCTTTGTCCCTCTTCAAAATTAGCGATATCGTCGCCTCCGACATTGTCGGGGGTAGTGTCCCTCCTTCCCTGGCCTCATTGAACGTCCTTGCCAACAACGGGGCCAACAAGTCCACATATTTTCTGTAGAATTCCACCGGGAACCCGTCTGGCCCCGGGGCCTTCCCTGCTTGCATGCTTCCCAGTCCCTTAATAACCTTGTCCACCTCAATCAGCGCCCCCAGGCCTGCCACCGCCTGCTCCTCCACTTTCGGGAACCTCAACTGGTCCAGGAACTGCCGCATCCCCTCCTCTCCCTCTGGGGGCTGACCCACAACTTTTAATAGATTGTGATTATGGGGCGCACACGGGCCTACTTTACAGATGTAATGCAACAGAGAATTAAAGTACTTTTAAATTAAAACAATGTTTATTTATGAAACCAGTTAACACTTTATAAACCCACAGTAAACATCTTAACAACTATCAACATCAATCATCCCCACGGGTACAATATTCTATAAGTAACCCTTAATGTTTCCTTGCAACATCCATAAGACAAAAGATCCTTTTTAACACATAGGTCAGGTTTAAATTCTCTACTGAGAGCAGTTATCACTTTGAAGTCACCCAAATGATCTGGAGATAGTCTTTAGATTGCAGAGAGATCCTTACACAGCTGCTTGCTTTTCCTGCAGCTATCCAGCTCTCAAAACAAAACTAAAACACACCCTATAGCAGACAGCCAAAAGCAAAAGTAAAAGCAGACAGACAGCCCAGCTCCACCCACTCTTTGACATTACTATAGCCATTTGACAAACACCCATTTCTTAAAGGTACGCCCACCACAACTATTTTATAAACACCCATTTCTTAAAGATACTACTCTCACGTGGCAATCGATTGAGTTAAAGATGTGGTAAAATATGCAAAATTGAAGTGAATTTCTGTAAACATGGTGTTTCAGCATGCACAATGTTTTAGTATATTATATAATACATATGTATATATAAATTAATATATTGTAATATTTCTTACCATATCTGCAATTGTGCTCATCAACCAATAGTTGCACGCTCCCATCAACCTGTCTCCTAACCCGACTGCAGATGAAGATTCTGTCACACCAACTGGTCAAGTTGGGTTAAATGGCTGAAAAAATACACAGGGTTTTCTGAAGGCAAAAAAAAATCTGTTTTTATTTAAATGTTATATTTCTTTTTAAAAAGAGGGAGATTGGTAACGAGTACATCTGAAATTTCTTTCAGGGGATTAAAGAGTGGAAACATTGCTGTGAAAAATACATTCATGGCCGATACCTCACCACGTTGTTTAACTGAGTCATTAACTGCAAATTACTGTATGGTAATTCAAATTACTATGCACACACACATCATCAAACATGAGAATCTAAGCAATGCTCCAAACAAGAAACAAAATTGGATTTAATTTTTTTGTAACCTGTGACATATTTACTGTCTGTAATCTCTCCAAATGTGCCCAAGCAGGGAAGTATCCAATTAATGTTGCTCACTCATCCAGCAAAATTAATTTAATTTTATCGACCACAGCCCTGAAGTTCAGCAATTTATCTCAGAGAAAGGGATAGAGACACCAGGCAGCTTTAGCACCTCGAGAGAGAGAGAGAGGGACTGAGGGACTGCAGTCAATGTACCGATATTTCCCAGCGATAGATAGCTTAGTTAGAGTATCAGGTTCTCCTTGGCAGAGGACACAGACAGCAGTTGATGTACAGATTTCTCCCAAACAGAGACTCGGACTGAGAGACCACAGTCATTATTTAAATGTCTCCCTGAAGAAGAGAGAGAGCCCGGTCAGTGTGTACTTATCACCCTGAGAGAGAATGAGAGATCCCGGTCAGTGTACAGTTATCTCTCGGGGAGAGACTGAGAGACCCCAATCAGTGTAGTTATCTCCGTGGAGAGAATTAGAGACCCTAATCAGTATAGTTATCTCCGGGGAGAGAATGAGAGACCGCAATCAGTGTAGTTATCTCCGTGGAGAGAATGAGAGACCCCAATCAGTATAGTTATCTCCGGGAGAGAATGAGAGACCCCAGTCAGTGTACAGGTATCTCCCGCAGAGAAAATGAGAGACCCCAGCCAGTGTGCAGTTATGACCCCAAGAGCAACGGAGTGAAGGACTTTAGAAGATATTCACTGTTCAGTTCACATTTACGTGAAACGCCTTCATTGTGAATTCATGATAAACATATTTACCAAACAAAATCTATTTACTTTTATTTATGTATCTTTCTGAGATTTTTCCATGTGGTTGAATGGACTCAGAGTTGTCCTTTGATGACCTGAGTAGCTGGTATAGTTAATGCAGATAGAATTCTGACAGTGTCCTCTGCCTCCCCACATTCCTGCTTTTGTACCCTATTTACATTCCTTTTCCTCTTCATTTTTGTGACGAGCCCGCTTTAGTTTGGAGTAGTTTTCCCTGGTGTCCTTATTTGACCAAGGCACACCTGGAAGTAACAGGAGCCATCAGCTTGGGCAATGTTTCATTCGAAGAATGAGAGATGATCATATTCAAGGACGTGAAGGGACGTGATTTGGTGGATACTAAGAGAATGTTACCCCTTGTATTCATATCTAGAACTGGGGGAAACGGTTTAAAAATAAAGGGCGGGATTATCCGAGCCTCCATGCCGAAATCGCACTCGGCACGGGGGCGGAGAATGGGGCATCAGACCCATGATCGGGTCCAACGCCTTCCTGCGATTTTCCGTGGACCTGAGAATCGGCGCTAGTCGCGCGTGCACGGTCGACACGCCGCTGGTCGGGGGCCATTGAAAGTGGCCTCCACGGCGATTCTCAGTCGGCAGCTGGCCGAGTTCCCGCCGTCGTGGTTCACTCATGGTTCCACCGGCGGCAGCTCGGAGTGGCGGCTGCGGACCCAGTCTGCGCTCGTCCTGGTGGGGGGGCGGGGGGATCCGTCACCGAGGGGTCCTCCAGGACAGTCAGGCTCGCAATCGGGGGCCACCGATGGGCGGACGCGTGCAATCTGGGGGTGGCCTATATTGTTGGGACCCGCTTGCTGTGTGGGTCCGCCATGTTGCGCAGGGTCGCCGCCGCGCGGATGCGCGGACCCGCGCCGGAAGTGTAGGGCCCTGTATCGGCAGCCGGAGCTGCGTGGACTACTCCAAGGCCCTGCAAGCCCCCTTGAAAAGGGAGAATCACTCTAGACTTTCTCCAGGAAAGTCCAGAGTGATTCGCGCCCGTTTTCCCGTGGACTAGTGGACATAGTCCCACTTTCAGAGAATTCTGCCCAGGAGGTCTCCCAGTTAAGGAAGAGAAAAGGAGGATTTTAAGATCATTAGTTTGTGGTTCGATCCTCTCTTGTTGGAGATGGTCATTGCATGGCACTTCTGTGGCATGAATTGTAATTGCCGCTTGTCAGCCCAAGCCTGAATATTGTTCAGGTCTTGCTCCATATGAACACGGACTGCTTCAGTGTCTGAGGCATCACAAATGGTGCTGAAAATTATGTAATCATTGGCAAGCATCCCCATTTCTGACCTTATGTTGAAAGGGAGGTCATTGATGAAGCAGTTGAAGATGATTGGGCCTAGGATACTACCCTGAAGAACTCCTGCAATGATGGCCTGGAATTGAGATGATTGACCTCCAACAACCACAACCATTTTCCTTTGTGCCAGCTATGACTCCAACCAGCGGAGAGTTTCCCCCCTGATTCCCATTGAGTCCAGATTTTCTAGGGCTCCTTGATGCCATACTTGATCAAACACTGTTTTGATGTCAAGGGCAGTCACTCTCACCTCACCTCTGGAGTTCAGCTCTTCTGTTTGCGTTTGAACCAAGGCTGTAATGAGGTCAAGACCTGAGTTAGGTGGAACCCAAACTGAGCCTGGGAGCCGCTTATTGCTGAGTAAGTGCCGGCTGATAGCACTGTTGCTGACTCCTTCCATCACTTTATCGATGATCAAGAATCGAATGATAAGGTGATACTTGGCCCGATTGGATTTTTCCTGTTTTTTGTGTACCTGACATATCTGGGCAATTTTCCACATTGCCGGGTAGATGCCAGTGTTGCAGCAGTACTGGAACAGCTTGGCTAGGAGTGCGGCAAGTTCTAAAGCACAGGTCTTTAGTACTATTGCCGGAATATTGTCCGGATCCATAGCCTTTGCCATATCCAGTGCCTTGAGCTGTTATTTGATATCAAGAGGGTTGAATCAAATTGGCTGAAGACTGACATCTGTGATGCGGAGGATCTCTGGAGGAAGTTGAGATGGATCATCCACTTGGTGTTTCTGGTTGAAGATTGTTGTGTCTGCTTCAGCCTTGCCTTTTACACTGATGTGCCGGGTTCCTCCATCATTGAGGATGGGGATATTTGTGGAGCCTCCTCCTCCAGGAGTTGTTTAATTGTCCACCACCATTCACGACTACATGTGGCAGGACTGCAGAGCTTAGTTCCATTGGTTGTGGGATAGCTTTTCCCTGTCTATTACTTGCTGCTTATGCTGTTTGGCATTCAAGTAGTCCTGTGTTGTAGCTTCACCAGTTTGACACCTCAGCTGAATTCTCCACCAGTGGGATTCTCTGTTCCACTGGCAGCGCACCCCCTCCCATGGCTTTCCTGGCGGCGTGGGGTGGCTACAATAGGAAATTCCATTAGCTGGTGGCAGGAACAGAGAATCCCGCTGCCAGTGGTGGCATGCCATTGAGGAACACGCAGCTGGGGAGGAGGAAAATTCATCCCCTAATTTTTCAGTATTCCTGGTGGTGCTCCTGGCATGTTCCCCCGCACTCCTCATTGATCCCCTGGATAGGTGGTGATGCTAGAGTGGGGGATATGCTGGGCCATGAGGTTACAAATTATGGCTGAGTACAATTCTGCTGCTGCTGATGGCCCACAGTGCCTCCTGGATGCCCTGCCTTGTGTTGCTAGTTGCTTTGGAACATAGTAAATCTAAACACACGGCTGCAAACAGTAAACTCCTGGGGGGCGAAGATTCAACTTCTTCAGGTCTCTGCCTGGAGGGAGGTCCGATCCATATCAAAATGATTTCCAGCATGGAGGCAGGTCCCAAATCCACCCCAGCCAGAATGAGGATCGAACCCCCGGCTATTGGCACCAATCTGATCCCTAACGGCCATCTAATGAACTGAGCCAACTGACCCCCAGTGAGTCCAACTTGCTGTGACAGCATAAACTCTGAAACACTTTTGGAAAACAGAAAAAATAAACCAAAGGTAAAACTAATTAACAAATTAAATTGATTGCCTCCTTAAGGAGGCACCTGAACAGAACCCCTACAGTGGAGAAGGAGGCCATTCTGCCCATTGGCTCTGTACCAACCCTTCGAATGAGCAGTCTACCCATGTCCACCCCACCCTATCCCCGTTATGCCCTGGCCTAATCTGCAGATGCCTGGATTCTAAGGAGCAATTTAGCACAGCTGGTCCACCTAACCTGGACATCTTTATACTGTGGGAGGAAACCGGACCACCCGGAGGAAAGCCACGCAGACACAGGGAGAACGTGCAAACTCCACACAGACAGTCGCCCAAGGTTGGAATTGAACCCGGGTCCCTGGCACTATGAGATAACAATGCTAACCACTGCACCACCGTGCCGCCCCTAAACAAAACTCCACAGGAACCTTAGTTGAGGAGTCGTTGAGTATATTGAAGGTAGAGGTTAATAGATTTTTGAGCCCCATGCGTATCAATGAAAAGGTGGAGAGCGAGGGAGGGAACAGTTGATGGAAAAAATGAACCACAATTTCAGTGAATGGCAGAACGGTCTTGAGTTCCACTCCCTGCTCCTATTTCTTCTGTTCTGATCAAGGGAAGGAGGATCGCGAGGATGGAGCCCAGTCATCAGAAGACAAAATGGGAGTGCAGCTCGAGCTGACATTGGAAAACGTCTGCCTCAGTATGAGACACAAATACTGCTGAGGGGTGAGAACTGATGATATCTAATCTACACAGTTAAGTATTTAATAGTAATCCATGCTGCCAAACTTAATCACTACAATTTATTTGACTAATTTGTACTTGTCAATCTGTTGTGGTGTGGCTTGCAGACAAAAGGATAAAAGGTGTTTTTGCTGCGCTTTGTACTGAACAGCTTCACATTTGTTCCACTGACTTAATGCAAGAATCATCAGTTCCACATGTCTACAAGTAACTTTACACTTGCATCATTAATTACTTTTAATGAAGCCCCGAAGAAGCCAATTCCATTTTGCATTTTGTATCACACTGTGTCATTTCTTCCCCCTCTGCCATCTCGTAAATCGTGCATTTCTTCTCTGTCCGTCTCTCGTTCAGCTTTTAATATCTCCTGATTCTTTCGCCTCTCTGAAATGCTGTGGTGAATGGATTCACCTGAATATGAGCTGTCTGTATGGCCAGGAAATGGTAATATGATCTACTTCCAGGTACTGTACTAGAACCCCAGTGGGCTCCACCACTGGCTCCGCCCTCCCCCCCCCCCACCCCCCAGGGCGATATATAGACCTGCCACCTGTGGGCGGCACTCATTTGTACAGCAGACACTGGCAGGCAAATTCTTGGATAATAAAGCCTTATGTTCACTCGTTCTCATAGTCTCGCAGTGAATTGATGGTATATCAATTTATTATCCAGTGACATCACTATGGAAGCCGCTCTAAAGCCAGATAAACTCAAAGTCAATGCATGAGCAACAGAAGCTAAGGAGATCTTCTCCCTCTGGCTTCGCTGTTTTGAGGCCTACCTCGACTACTCCGCAACACCTCCCTCCAAAACCCTCAAGCTGCACCTCCTCCACGCACGGGTGAGCCATTGAATCTCCGTAATGGTAGAGAAAGCTGCCACGTACGAGGCGGTGGTCGCGAATCTGAAGGCGCATTTCGTGAAGCCAGTAAATGAGATGTTCGCACGGCACCTCCTCACTACTCGCCATCAACGCGCCGGGGAATCGCTGGACGAGTACCTAGAGAACCTGACCCTACTCGCCAGGAACTGCAACTATCAGGATGTGAAGGCCGAGGAGCAGATGGAGTTGCAGATCCGGGACACCTACGTTTCTGGGGTCCGGTCTAACTACGTCAGGCAACGCCTGCTGGAAAACGGGGCCACTGACCTGCAGGACACAGTAAAACTAGCCACCTCGTTAGAGCCTCAACGCGTTCCCCGCAGACCCAGCAAACCCCTCGTGGGCACCACCGACGCCGCCTCCACCAGACCCGACTATGTCACAGGCCTGTGCCGCGCGGCTGCCCGTCCAGACAGGGGAACCGCCGTGCTACTTCTGCGGCCAGGGTCATCACCCCCAGCAGCGTTGCCCAGCCCGCACTGCGACGTGCAGCGACTGTGGCAAAAAGGGACACTTCGCCAGAGTCGGTCTGGGCTGACCTAAAGCCCAGAAGTCAAAAGCTTACCAGGCCCGACCCACGGACTCACAGGCCCACAGACCCCGCAATGTGGCTGCGTTCCTGCCGGGAAAGCCCCCTTCGGACATGTCCTCATCCTCGTGCAACTCGTGGGGGCGGACATCTTGGCCGCCAGCTTCAACACCGACTGACAGGTGTGACCGATGGGGGCGGCCATCTTGGTCACCATCTTCGACTCAGCCCGACATGTGCGACTCATGGGGGCCGCCATTTTGTGACCCCGATACCTCCGACCACGCAGGCTACCCGCAGTTTGGCGCAGTCACCCTCGACCAGTCACGGCCAAAGCACCTGAAAAGTTCTACGGGCACGAGACCCCCTGTCTTTTCAACTCCGGGAGCAGGGAGAGCTTCGTTAACCCCGACACGGTAAGACGCTGCTCCCTTCACATCTACCCCGCATCCCAAACAATCTCCCTTGCTTCCGGATCCCATTCGGTACAGATCCGGGGGTACTGTATCGCGGACCTCGCGATACAGGGCCCTGAGTACGCCCATTTTAAAATGTACGTCCTCCCTCACCTCTGCGCCCCCCTACTGCTTGGACTAGACTTCCAATGCAGTCACCGAAGCCTGACCCTAAAGTTTGGCGGACCCTTAACCCCCCCCCCTCATGGTATGTAGCCTCGCGACCCTTAAGGTTGCCCCTCCCCTCGCTCTTCGCGAACCTCACCCCCAACTGTAAGCCTGTCGCCACCAGGAGCAGGCGGTACAGCGCACAAGACATGATTTTTATCAAGTCGGAGGTCCAGCGACTCTTGAGGGAGGGGGTCATCGAGGCCAGCAACAACCCCTGGAGAGCACAAGTGGTAGTTGTCAGGACCGGGGAAAAGAACCGGATGGTGGTGAACTACAGCCGAACCATAAACCAGTTCACGCAACTGGATGCGTACCCCCTCCCCCGCATTGTGGAGATGGTCAACCAGATTGCACAATACCGGGTTTTCTCCACGGTGGATCTGAAGTCTGCCTACCACCAGCTCCCAATCCGCCTGGAAGATCGCCGCCATACTGCTTTTGAAGCAGCCAGCCGACTCTTCCACTTCCTCAGGGTCCCTTTCGGCATCACTAATGGAGTCTCAATCTTCCAGAGGGCGATGGACCAAATGGTGAACCAGTACGGGCTGCGGGCTACATACCCGTACTTGGACAATGTTACCATCTGCGACCATTATCAGCAGGACCACGACGCTGTTGCTAACTTTTGGTTGGTTCACTTGGCTCTGTTTTATAATCTTTGCTCTCAAGTCGCCAGGTATCTTTATGATACCGCCACGAGGTTCAAGTTTGAGTAATGACCAATAACTCAATACACCGATTAGTAAGATTTAAATCAAAGCACATTTATTATACACAGTAATCGCTACTCATGCACAAATTCTACGTCTAAGCTACTTCTACGACTAACAGGCCTGTACTTAACTTCGGACTGGCCCACCAGGTCAGGGGAACAAATGGCCTTTCGTTCGGGTTCTGAGTCTGCGGGATTCGAAGTTGGTACTGATTGATAGCTAGGAGCGCCTATCTCGTAGCGAGCATTGACTTAAGACTTACGATCTCTCGGCGGCCGTTGGACCGGTCACGTTCAATGTTGGTTCGCGTTGCTGTGTGACCCGGTCAAGAAGAACGATTTGAACTTGGGGGCTTAACTTTATAGTCCCCAGGGGCTTCCCGCCTTTCGGGGCGGACCCTGTACCTGGTTCTAGGTGATTGGACTTTGTTCCAATCGCTTGGCTAGATTTCTCCAATACTGGAGCGGTTCCCTGATCGATGGGCGGTCTTGAGGTGTCCGTTAACCTCTTTTGTGTTGGCTCCTGCTGGCGCCGGGGTGTCTGGCTTAGTTTTCTTTGTCCCAAATGTTGCTATTGTTCCCGGGGATTGCTCATCAGTATGTAGATGGCTGCTACATTATTATGCTGATGGTCGCTGGTATTGAGCTGTCTGGGCTTTTGCAGAGTTAAATACACAGTAAACCTGCACCTGCTGGTTTCTGCCTGTGTTGGCTGAATTTCCCTTCAGCCTTTGCCGTTCGCCATTTTAAATCGGGACTTGGCCAACTCAGGTGGCTACAACGCCAACCTTCAGAGGTTCCTCCAAATCGCCCAATCTCTCAACCTCATATATAACCAGAAGTGTGTTTTCCGCACAACCCAGCTAGCCATCCTCGGCTATTTTGTGGAAAACGGTGTCCTAGGGCCCAACTCTGACCTTATGCGCCTCCTCATGGAACTCCTCCTTCCCCACAGCCTCAAGGCCCTCAAACGATGCCTCGGGCTATTCTCCTACTATGCCCAGTGGGTCCCCAACTATGCGGACAAAGCCCACCCACTTATTGAAACCACTACATTTCCCCTGATGGCTGAGGCCCGCTCGGCCTTCAGCCGCATCAAGGCCGATATCACTAAGGCCGCAATGCACGCGGTGGACGAGTCCGTCCCCTTCCAGGTAGAGAGCGATGTGTCAGACGTCGCACTCGCCGCCACACTCAACCAGGCGGGCAGGCCAGTAGCCTTCTTTTCTAGAACCCTCCACGCTTCCGAAATTCGACACTCCTCAGTCGAGAAGGAGGCACAAGCCATAGTGGAAGCTGTGCGGCACTGGAGGCACTACCTAGTCAGTAGGAGGTTCACCCTTGTCACCGACCAGCGATCGGTAGCCTTTATGTTTGACAACGCACAATGGGACAAAATTAAAAATGACAAAATCTTGAGGTGGAGGATCGAACTCTCCACCTACAATTATGATATCAAGTATCGTCCTGGGGAGCTCAACGAGCCCTCAGATGCCCTGTCCCGCGTCACATGCCCCAGCGCGCAAGATGACTGACTTCGGGCTATCCATGATGACCTCTGTCACCCGGAGGTCACCCGGCTTATCCACTTTATTAAGGCCCGCAACCTGCCCTACTCCACCGAGGAGGTCAGGGCCATGATCAAGTACTGCCAAGTCTGCGTGGAGTGCAAACCGCACTTCTATCGGCCAGACAAGGCTCACCTGGTAAAAGCCTCCCGCCCCTTTGCGCGCCTCAGTATTGACTTCAAAGGGCCCCTCCCCTCCACCAAGGAGGTGCCGTCCTTCTTGTCTTCCGGTCTAGAAGTCTCCCGATCCCCCGCTGGCAGGAGGTCCTCCCCGACACCCTCCACTCCATTAGATCACTCCTCTGCACAGCCACGAATGAGACCCCTCACGACCGTTTGTTTGTCTTCCCTAGGAAGTCCATCTCCGGGGTCTCGTTTCCATCCTGGCTGACAACTCCAGGACCTGTCCTCAGGAAGCATACGAGGAGCCATAAGACCGACCCCCTGGCCAAGAGGGTCCAGCTGCTGCATGCCAACCCCCAGTACGCCTACGTCGCGCACCAGGACGGACGGCAAGATACGGTCTCCCTACGTGACCTGGCGCCTGCTGGTTCCCCTGCCAACGCGCCCCCACCCCCACAGCCTACCGCCACCCCCCGCGCTCCTTACGCCCCCCTGGGCCTCCTGAACTGTTCCGCGCTTGCACTGCCGCCACCCACCACCCCCCTGCCTACCCCCACCCCTCAACCGTCTCCAACATGCTGGACTGAAGCTCCAGACAACACACCCCCGGAGTCACCAACTGCAACAACCGTGCCCGCCGCACCTCCAGAGCTGAGAAGATCTAAGAGAATGATCCGGCCTCCAGACAGACTGAATATTTGATGACCCCACGTCACCCCCGCCGGACTTAATTTTTTTAACAGGGGGTGAATGTGGTGAATGTATTCACCTGAATATGAGCTGTCTGTATAGTACTGTGACCTATGGCCAGGAAATGGTAATACGATCTACTTCCAGGTATTGTTCTAGAACCCCGGTAGGCTCCACCTCTGGCTCCGCCCCCCCCCCCCAGGGTGATATATAGACCTGCCACCTGTGGGCGGCAGTCATTTGTACAGCAGACACTGGCGGGCAAGTTCCTGGATAATAAAGCCTTATGTTCACTCGTTCTCATAGTCTCGCAGTGAATTGATGGTCTATCAAACGCATTCATTTGTTTGTTGCCCTCATTGTACCAAAGGCGTCGGTGAAGTGCTTAACCTCACTCATTTTATTTCGGCAACTTTTAAAAATCATATCACTCGACTTCATTTTTGTTTGGTTTTTGGGAAATGTGTGGAGCAACAGCTGCGAACTGCAAAGGATGAAGGGAGAAATGGTGAGAGAGAAACAGAAACTTTCCAAAGATCATCGCACTGTCGACAATAAGATAGGAAAATGCCAACACAACAAACTTAAATGCCAGGCTGCGAACAGTAAAACGCCTGGGGCAAGATTGTTCTCCGTCAGCTCCCGGCCCAAAGGCAGGTCCGACCCCTGTCACCACAATGGTTAGGGCAATGTGGCAGATCCCAACGAGGATTGAACCCCGCACTGTTGACCCCAATCTGAACCATATCTTCTATCCAACCAACTGAACCAACCGGCTCTCTAGGTGCCTAACTTTTTTTTTTCTAAAAAAAATGTAGAGTATCCAATTCATTTTTTCCAATTATGGGGCAATTTAGCATGGCCAATCCACCTACCCTGCACATCTTTGGGTTGTGGGGGCGGAACCCACGCAAACACGGGGAGAATGTGCAAACTCCACACAGACAGTGACCCAGAGCCAGGATCGAACCTGGACCTCAGCGCCGTGAGGCAGCAGGGCTAACCCTCTGTGCCACCTTGCTGCCCTCTAGGAGCTTAACGTGATTGGCAGCATAAACTCTTATACACCTTTGCATAATAAACCAAATTTATCAAAGGCAAAACTAATTGGAACATTAAATTAAAGTGATTGCCCCTTAGTCAGTAAAGTAAAACTACCGCAGTCCCAGATGACCATAGGCTGTTTTCCCCTTTGAGGGGGCGAGCTGACTGGTGGTGATTTAACCTGAGGATCACCACACCTCAGGCAAGGTTAAGAAGGCAGGACCTTCATGAATAGCCTTGGTTGGTACTGGAATTGAACCCATGCAGCTGGTCTTGCTCTGCATCATGAACCAGCTGTCCAACCAACTAAGCTAAACCATCTCCTATACAGGGGCATTGGACCAGAAACAAAACTCCAAAGGAACCTTATGCAAGTAAATCAAAATGACATTGTGGGGACTGATGAAGCACTCCAGCCCTACAGTGCCCGCCAGTCACAGTAGGCCTCAAGTGTACCAGCGGACCAAGTGTGCTCTCTCTCCAGGGCACCCGGGTGTGAACATAGCTGCAGAAGCGGGACAGACAGGCTGACTGGGCCTGTTTGTGGCCATTTTGGCCAGACCCAGACATAGGCATAAAAGGAGGTAGTCCAACCCCCAGCCTCCACTCTGCACCACCTCCAGACAGCAGGACCAAATGCCACGGCATGTCCAGATGGTTGGTGAGGATGAAGAAGTGAAGGATATGTGGTAGCTGCCCGTACAGGAAACCCCACCGTGCTGAAGGACTATTTAACCTGCTTCTAGAAAGGTGATCAGGGATAGCTCAAAAAGGACCATCGGTGTCATTCGCGATCAGAGGGAACAACTGGTCGAGGGCCTTGAGGGTCACTACTCCACATCAATTGTGGGACTGGGAAGAGGTTAAGCTGCCATGGGAATAGGACCATTCTGCAGGCAACACACAGTCCAGTTAGCCAACTCAGCTAAACTGCTCCCTCCATTACATATCCCAGAGCTCCTGCAGTGGAGGACATTAGTTAACCGGTGTTTATGACAATTGATGATAGTTTCAATTCCAGATTTCTCATTGAATTTAAGTGATTCCAGCTGCCATGCTGGGATTTGATCCCATGTCCCCAAAGCATTAACTTGAGGATTACTAGCCCAGTGACATTACCACTAGGCCACCATCTCCCCTTTAGTGAAAAGCCATCAACATCTACCAGGAGGGAATATGTAGCCACGTATCCTCTATGACGATGCCCATTAGTTGGTACAAACACTGATCTGGGCAGGATCCTTGTTTATTGACTGGTACTGTGTCAGCTCTAATGGTCAAGAAACAGTTTGATACAATGGAGTGCATCCAAAGAAAAACCCCAGTCAGCACCGCTCCCCACTCTCCCCATCCTCCTCTCTATTGTTTTATTTCCTTTCATCTGAACTCGATTAAAGTAAGACTTTCTGAATATTTAGGTGAGAAGTGAAATCTGATTTTCGTAACTAGTGCTGAGGGCCCCCACAGTATTTATTTAAGGATTGTTACTTTGTCCGAGATACAACAAGATTAGATTTTGCTTTAGATTTGTGGGGTCAAGTGACAGGATGTTTGGCAGTGGACTGACTGTTGTCTCTGTTGGTTTGTCCAGAGATCAGGGAACAGAAAGACTTAATGCTACAAACAAACTTTAAGGCAGAGATCACGTGGAAGATGTGGAACAACATGCCTTCTTTACAGGATCATGGATAATACATTGCTGAAGCCACCCTTCGGCTCATCGAGTCTGCACCGATGCATGAGGGACACCTGACCTGCCTACCTAATCCCAGCACTTGGCCCATTGCCTTGAATGATATGACGTGCCAAGTGTTCATCTGGGTACTTTTTAAAGGATGTGAGGCAGCCCGTCTCCACCACCCTCCCAGGCAGTGCATTCCACACTGTCACCACCCTCTGGGTAAAAATGTTTTTCCTCAAATCCCCCTTAAACCTCCTGCCCCTCATTTGAACTTGTGTCCCCTCGTAACTGACCCTTCAACTTAGGGGAACAGCTGCTCCCTATCCACCCTGACCATGCTACTCATAATGCCGTACACCTTGATCAGGTCGCCCCTCAGTCTTCTCTGCTCCAATGAAAACAACCCAAGCCAAAACCAACTTTCTTCATAACTTAAATGCTCCATACCAGGCAACATCCTGGTGAATCGCCTCTGCACTCCCTCCAGTGCAATCACATCCTTCCTACAATGTGAGGTCTAGAATTGCACACAGTACTCCAGCTGTGGCCCCACCAAAGTTCTATACAACTCCAACATGACCTCCCTGCTTTTGTAACCTATGGCTCGATTCCTTCTGGCTGCATCACAGCCGGGTATGGCAACTGCTCGGCCCAAGACCGTAATGTTATGTTCCAGGGTTTAGAGAACACCAAAGTATATGATGGAGATCACCTGACCAATGACGTTTACGTGATTGTGGTATGGGGAGCACATGGCCCACTCTACAGGTGTGGTGCAGCAGAAATCTAAAAGTATTTTTTTAAAGCAAAACAATGGTTATTCTATGAACTCAGTTAACCTTTTTAAAACATACAGTGAACATCTTAGCAACCATCAATTCAAATACAACCCCCAAAGAATACAACACTCTAAGTAATCCTTAAACTTTCCTTTAAACATCCATAAGACAAAAAAAACCTTTTTACAGAAGCACATCAGGTTTAAATTCTCTACTGAGAGCAGTTATCACTCTGAATTCACCAAATGATCTAGAGATAGTCTTTAGATGGCAGAGATATCAAAATTACACCTTCCTTGACTGGCTGCAGCTCCAACACTAAAACAAAACCAAAAAACACAGACTCACCCACGCTTTTCCTCAAAGCGAAACTAAAAGGCAGAGCCACAGCAGCACTGCAGCCACGTGAGAAGACAAACATTTATTAAAGTGACATTCCCATGATACCTCCCCCCAAGAAAAAAAAATAAACCATCAACTTCAAGATGGTTTCATTTTTCACCTTTTCACTTTCCTTTAAGAAATATGGCCAATGGATATACGTTTTTTTTTAACAAAACAAAACACGCAACATTTAATAATAAAATTGTCCATCTTTTGTTCTTCTTCCTCCAACTGGAATCCTTCTCAATTGACAATCTCTTTGGACAAGAAAGTCTTTGCATGATCCATCCATTTCTCTACACCATGGCATTTCTCTTTAAAGTCAGATACTTTAGTTCAATCTGATCACATAGTCCCTTGTAATTCTCCAACACAGGAGCTTTGGTTATCACAGCTTTCAGGCAGTCAAATGCCTGTTGAAACTCCACTGTCCACTGAAATTTTCAACGTTTCTTCAGCAAGTCCGTCAGTGGAGCAACCACGCGACAAAACGTTTGCACAAATGATCGATCAAATCCACGCATGCCAAGAAATCGCATTATTTCCCTTCGTGTCGAGGGTATTGGAAACTCCTCAATAACTTTTGTTTTCACATCCCGTGTCAACCCTGTCAGATTGTATGGCCAAGGAAAGTGACTTGGGCTTTTCCAAAATCACTTTTGACTAGGTTTATCACCAAACCCGCCTCCTGAAGTCGATCGAATAACTCCATCAAATGCTTCAAATGTTCTGTCCATGTCTGGCTAACAATTACCAGATCGTCGACGTATACAGCACAATTGGGTAATCCTGAAACAACTTTGTTAGTTAACCGTTGAAATGTGACAGGGGTGTTTTTCATGACAAATGACATAACTTTGAATTGGTATATACCATCTGGAGTCAGAAAAGCTGAAATCTCCTTCGCCCTTTCAGATAAATATACCTGCCAGTAACCTTTAAGTAAATCCAGTTTGGAAATGAAAACTGATTGTCCCACCTTCTCAATGCAATCCTCCAAATGTGGAATAGGATAAGAGTCTGTTCTTTTAACTGCATTAACCTTTCTATAGTCCACACACAACCGTTGGGTACCGTCCGGTTATGGTACCATCACGATGGGTGAGCTCCATTAGCTGCAACCAACTTCAATTATGCCTGTTTTAAGCATCCTCTCAATTCTTTGTTAACCTGTGCCAATTTTAAAGAGTTAAGTCTATATGGATGTTGTTTAATTGGAACAGCATTTCCCACATCTACATCATGTATAGCCATTTTAGTACTTCCCAACTTATCCCCACAAACTTGCCCATGTGATATCAAATCTCTTTCAGGTCAGTTTGTTTTTCCTCTGGAAGGTAACTCAACAATTTATCCCAATTTTTAAGAACATCCTCGTTTTCCAATTTAATTTCAGGTATGTCAAATTCACAGTCATCTGGATTTGGTTCATCACTTTGAGTTAGAATCATTAAAATCTCTTCCATTTGCTCTCCTTCCCTTTCAAAGTACCTTTTAAGCATATTCACATCACACACGCAGTGAGTTTTCCTTCTATCCGGCATTCTTACCACATAATTCACCTCACTTAATTTCCTTTCAATCTGATAAGGTTCACAAAGCATTGCTTTTAAAGGTTCACCTACCACTGATAACAATACTAAAACTTTATCTCCACAGGCAAAACTATGAACTTTGGATTTCTTGTCCACTACCCGTTTCATCGCATGTTGTGCACTTTTTAAATGCTGTCTAGCCAATTCACTTGCTCTATTTAACCGTTCCCTAAAATTTGACATGTACTCCCATAATGTAAGTTTCGATTTCTCACTCACCAATTTTTCCTTAATCAATTTAAGTGGTCCTCTCACCCCTTGACCAAAAATTAGTTCGAAAGGACTGAATTTGGTTGACTCATTAGGTACATCCCTAATTGCAAACAGTACGAATGGAATTCCTTTATCCCAATCCTCTGGATAATCTTGACAATAAGCCCTCAACATTGCCTTTAATGTTTGATGCCACCTTTTTAATGCTCCCTGTGATTCTGGATGGTATGCAGTTGATTTAAACTGTTTTATTCCTAAGCTATCCATAACTTCTTTGAATAGATTTGAGGTCAAATTTGATCCTTGATCCGATTGTATTTCTGTCTATATCTAGTAAAGAATTTAAGTAACTCCTCCACAATCTTTTTAGCTGTAATATTGCATACTGGAATGGCCTCCGGACCCTTGTACAAGGTTCCTCAAATGCTGGAATGGGTATTAAGTGTGCTGGTTTTATCACTGCTTGAGGTTTCCCTATCACTTGACATGTGTGACATGATCGACAAAATCTAACTACATCTGTATGTAGTCCAGGCCAATAAAAATGTTTTTGGATTTTAGCTTGAGGTTTCTTTACTCCCAAATGACCTCCCACTGGTACCTCATGTGCAACTCGCAGCACCTCCTTTCTATACCCTAGCGGCAATACCACTTGATGAACTTCTGCCCGCTTTTCATCCGCCTGCATATGTAAAGATCTCCATTTTCTCATCAAGACATCACTTTTACGTTAATAACTCTCTGGTATACACTCAGATTCTTCTTCCGTGTATGCTTTCTGATACATCCGGTTTATTTCTACATCTTTCTGTTGTAACTCCATCAATTTTCCTGAACTAAAAATATCCGCCTCATCCTCCACCTGTTCATTTCCAACTATATGATCAAAAATCATTTGTGATAATGGCACTTCACCTTCATCTTCACTCTCTGATTTCTCGTCTTGTCTTAACCTGTGACTTTGCGACCTTGTTACTACACAATCCGGAAAAATCCCAGGACATTCGTCCTTTAATACTTCAGTTGTCTGATTTTCCACTGGCTTATCAACCATAGTAGGCATCGCTCCCACCTGCGATTCAGCTATATCATTACCCAAGATAAACTGTATTCCTCGACAAGATAGTTTCTCTATTACTCCTACTACCACTTCACCACTCTTCACTGGACTTTCCAACCTTACCTTACATAATGGAACACTACTCTTCTCACCCTGAATTCCACATATTACCACCTTTTCTGGCAATATTCCTCCCAAACTACATAACTCCTCATCTCTTACCATCAAAGATTGACTTGCTCCCGTATCTCTTAAAACTGTGACTGCTTTACCTGCTCATCCTGATACACATGAGTAAAATTTACCCACACAAGTAAATTCTTCAAAGATATCTGGCACCTTCTTATCAATCACCTCTTGATCAGGCTGTACAATCTTTTGCACCTCCTTCGCTTCACTTGGGCTTTCCTTTACCACTTTAACAAACCCCACTGTCTTATCCTGTTTTACCATATCAGCCTTCCAAGTGCTTTTCTTCCACCAGCAACAGTGTGACTTTACAAGGCCTAGTTTATTACAGTGAAAACATTTTAAACTTTTCATTTCTTTTCCACCCTCCTGGATTTCCTTTTTAATCTGAGGTACACTCTCCTTATTATCTCCCATTAGATCACCTTTACCTTTACCACTTGAGTATTTCGCATAGCCTCAGTTTCTATCCCTCACAGGCTGAAACTGATGTTGGAAACCAAACTTTGATTTATGAACTAATTCATAATCATCTGCCTTTTCTGCTGCTAATCTCACAGTTTTAACCCTCTGCTCTTCCACATGAGTTCTCACTCCATCAGGAATTTATTTTTTTAACTCTTCTAAAAGTATAATTTCTCTGAGAGCTTCATACGTTTGGTCTATTTTCAAAGCCCTTGCCCACCTATCAAAATTACTCTGTTTGATCCTTCTCACTCCATGTATGTTTGACCAGGTTCTTTCCTTACATTTCTAAACCTTTGACTGTAGGATTCAGGCAGTAGTTCATATGCACCAAAGATGGATTTTTTCACCTCCTCATACGTCTCAGATACCTCGTCTGATAGTGATGCAAACGCTTCACTTGCTCTACCTACCAACATTCTTTGAATCAGTAATACCCACATCTCCTGTGGCCATTTCATTTGTTTAGTCACCTTCTCAAATGAAATGAAAAAGACTTCTACCTCCTTCTCATCGAACCTTGGCAATGCGTGGACATACTTAAATAGATCCCAGCCAAGCCTTCGACTATGAAACTCTTTCGCTTCATCCTCATCACTATCCTCCAACTCTAAAATTTTCTTCTCATCCACCAATCTTAACGGACTGTCATGTTTCATGGCCATTTTCCGAAGTTCAAACTCTCTCTCTCTTTCCCTGTCCTCTCTCTCTCTTTCTTTTTTTCTCTCTCACTTTCTCTTGTTCTTTCTTTTTCCCTGATCTGTATTTCCCTTTCTCTTTCTTTTTGTTCTGCTTGGGCCATTCTTTCTTTTCTCCTTTCTTCTCTCTCCTTTTCTATTTCCTCTCTATCTCTTTCTCTCTTTTTTTCTTTTTCCTCTCTATCTCTTTCTCTCTCTTTTCCTCTTTCTCTCTCTTTTTCTTTCTCCCTGATCTGTATCTCCCTTTCTCTCTCTTGTTGTTCTGCTTGGGTTATTCTTTCTTTTTCTTTCATTTTGTATTCAAGCTTCTTTAATTCTTTTTCATGTTCAACTAACTGAAGTTTTGCCATTTCTAATGCGTCAGACTGTATCTCAGGCAATTTTAAATGCTCAGCTACCGCCGTAAGTACCTAATTTTTTCGTACCTTGGCAGGTAATGTTAAATGCAATGTATTTGCCAAATCTAACAGTCTGTTTTTAGTCTCTGTCCATAAGGTACTGTGTGTGACCATCTCAACCCTCAAAAACTTCTGAGCCTCTGAAAGAGCCATTGTCCACAATACACTCCCTACTTAAACTAAAATACCACACCTACACATCTTTAAGTTCGCAAAGCCAACCCAATAGATAGATTTTTATCCCGGACGAGCCCACAATTTGTTATGGGCCAGGGTTTACAGAACGCCAAAGTATATCATGGAAATCACCTGACCCATGGCTTTACTAGATTGTGGTATGGAGAGCACATGGCCCACTCTACAGGTGTGGTGCAGCAGAACTCTAAAAGTATTTTTTTAAAGCAAAACAATGTTTATTCTATGAACTCAGTTAACCTTTTTAAAACATACAGTGAACATCTTAGCAACCATCAATTCAAATACAATCCCCAAAGAATACAACACTCTACGTAGTCTTAAACTTTCTTTTTAACATCCATGAGACAAAAAAAAGCTTTTTACAGAAGCACATCAGTTTAAATTCTCTACTGAGAGCAGTTATCACTCTGAAATCACCAAATGATCTCGAGATAGTCTTTAGATGGCAAAGAGATCAAAATTACACCTTCTTTGACTGGCTGCAGCTCCAGCACTAAAACGGAACCAAAACATACAGACACACCCAAGCTTTTCCTCAAAGCGAAACTAATCTCAGCTCTCCCCACACTCTGACATCACTGCAGCCATGTGAGCAGACAAACATTTCTTAAAGTGACATTCCAAAGACAGTAAGGAACTACAGAGAGTCGTGTACACAGCCCAGTCCATCACGCAAACCTGCCTCCCATCTATTAACTCTGTCTACATCTCCTCTTCTACCCGGATTATTCGCTCTTCCATATCCTTCCGTCGGGCAGGAGATACAAAAGTCTGAGAACACGCACTAACAGATTCAAAAACTGCTTCTTCCCTGCTGTTACCAGACTCTAAATTACCCTCTTATGGACTGATCTGATCTATTCACACATCTCTAATGAGTAGTACAACCCTCTGTATGCTTCACCCGATGTCTCTGTCTATGTATTTATACTGTGGACTTATGTATGTCCTTTGTTTTGTCCAGTATGGAACGATCTATCTGGACTGTACGCAGAACAATACCATTCACTGTACTTCGGTACATGTGACAATAATCAAATCCAATCCTTCCATCCTGACCATCCACTTTGTGGCTATGTACCTACCAGTTGTGACTTAGTGGGTATAGCGCTCTCTGCTGGGTCAGAAGGTTGTGGGTTCCGGTCCTCGTCCTGAGACTTCAGTGAGAGGCTGACACTTGTGGAAGATGCTACATAAATGCAAATCTTACCTTCTGTACATTGTCCAAGTCACCACTCTTCATGGGCAAGCCAGGAAAATGGGCATCAGGAGACTATAGGACGACAACACAGCCAAAAGCAAGCCTCTCCCTCATCTTCCATGTAAACCCTTCTTAAGTAGAGGGAGCTCACTGATTGTAAATGATCTGGAAATCCAACAGCATGGGATAGCATCAGACTTTAGAATGTTATGAAGGCCTGTTACAGGAGAAGAGAAGGTATAGAGTGGACAGTGTGAGAGTAATTCTCCACGAATGAGCCAACTGTAACCTGAGAATGCTAACTGATAGTCAATTACTCTCCGCTGCAACGGGAGGTCACAGAAGTCAAAGATTTAGTTAATCATGGCCTGTTGCACAGGCTGCTGTTCTGGATTGGCAATGTTTGCAAAAGCCAGGAAGTAGTGACAACCTTCGAATGATACCCTGATGTCACAGGTACATTCCTGTGTATATGTGCAGCCAATGCTTTCCTTTTAGGCAGCTTAAGTACAAGTATGGCCATCCATCACTGATGAGCTTTCCCGACTTATCCGACAATCAGGAGTTAGCGCAAGAGAAATCAACATTTTGTAACCGTTAGGTCTACAAAATTATGAGGGGCATGGATGGATGGGCAGGCACTCTTTCCCAGTGTGGAGGGGTCAGTCACCAGGGGGCATAGGTTTAAGGTCCGTGGAGCAAGGTTTAGAGGAGATATGCTATGCAGGTCTTTTTACACAGAGGGTGGTGAGTACCTGGAACGCGTTGCCAGGGGAGGTTGTGGAAGCAGATACATTATTGGCATTCAAAAGGCATCTCGACAAATACATGGATAGGATGGGTATAGAGAGATACGGCACTAGCAAGTGCTGAGGGTTTGGGCCAAGGGTGGTATTATGACCGGTACAGGCTTGGAGGGCCGAAGGGCCTGTTCCTGTGCTGTATTGTTCTTTGTGGCTATGTACCTACCAGTTGTGACTCAGTGGGGACAGTGCTCTCTGACACTAAGCTGTGAGTCTAAAGCATGAGGAGGTTGTGTTTGCATTAAACTGGGTAATGCATTCGCAATATATATAACGGATGAAGGACAGATGCTGGGAAAGTGCTAGGGCAGTTGAAATGCTTGCTGCAGAATTAATTTTTAAATATTATGATTGGGCTGAAAGCTATGTGTATACTCATTGGATAGCCTGGCATTCTGTCTTTGAATCAACTTCATGTCTTTGGGTTGGCCTGCTGTTTATGCAGAGTGGGTTAAACAGGGTCACAGTACAAAAAGGTCTGCTGTACTTTTTTGACCTTGAAGAGATTCATTCAAAGAGTGTTTTCACCTCGATAGACTGTTTGAAGCAACCATCGTTAGTACATTGATGAGAGAGGGTGCAAAGTGATTGACAAATACCTCTTATTGTCCATCATTTCATGCATCATAAGTTAGCTCCCAGGCAGTGACTGTTAGGTTTGTATCTTCTCATTCTTCTTTTGGAGAATAGTGTGAGGATTTGCCGGCTGACTAACAGTTTGACAGGGCGTAACGTGAACATTGCTTCCATGGCTGTAACCATCTAGTTCTAGGGGGCCAGTTTAGCTCAGTTGGCTGGGCAGCTGGTTCATGATGCAGAGAGAGGCCAACAGCGCAGGTTCAATTCCTGAGGTTATCCATCTGAACCTTGCCCCTTCGCCTGAGGTGCAGTGATCCTCAGGTTAAATCACCACCAGTCATCTGCGCCCTTCAAAGGGAAAAGAAGTCTATGGTCACCTGGGACTATGCTGACTTTACTTACTTTACTTTAGGGTTAGTCCTACACAGTGGAAGGGCCACCCACACCCACTAAGCATGAGTTTCTCACTGGATGTCATCAGTGCTCAGAAAGCCTCAGTTACAAGGCCCGTATTGGTGGAAGATGTTCGCCCAATAATCCTACACTGCAGTGTTGTAGACAGGTCCCAAATTGGTGATATTGGGGCTGGCATTTTCCGCAATCTCAGATTCTTTCAATATATAAAAGGTAAGAAAGAGGCAAAAATAGACATTGGACCACTGAAAAACGTGGCTGGAGAAGTAATAATAGTAAACAAAGAAATGGCAGACAAACTGAATAGTTTGCATCAGTCTTCTTGGTGGAAGACACCAGTGGAGATGCCAGAGCTCCAGGAGAATCAGGGGGCAGAGATGGATGCAGTGTCCATCACTAAGGAGAAGGTTCTGGGGAAACTGAAAGGTCTGAAGGTGGATAAGTCACCTGGACCAGATGGATTGCACCCCAGGGTCCTAAAAGAGATAGCTGAGGAAATTGTGGAGGCGTTGGTGGTGATCTTTCAGGAATCACAGGAGGCAGGAATGGTCCCAGAGGACTGGGAAGTGGCTAATGTAACACCACTGTTAAGAAGGGAGGGAGGCAGAAGACGCAAAATTATAGGCCGGTTAGCCTGACTTCGGTCATTGGTATGATTTTAGAGTCTGTTATTAAAGGTGAGATCGTGAAGTACTTGGAAGTGCATGGTAAAATAGGACTGAGTCAGCACGGCTTTGTCAAAGGGAGGTCGTGTCTGACAAATCTGTTCGAGTTCTTTGAGGAGGTAACAAGGAAGTTACACAAAGGAGAACCAGTGGATTTATTTTGATTTCTAGAAGGCCTTTGACAAGGTTCTGCATGGTAGACTTAGTCTCCTATGCAGCACCTTGTCAAAGGTCTTCTGGAAATCTAAATAAATCCACTGGTTCTCCTTTGTTTAAAATAAGTTAAGAGCCCACGGTGTTACGGGTAAGATCCTGGCATGGATAGAGGATTGGCTGACTGGCAGAAAACAAAGAGTGGGGATAAAGGGGTCTTTTTCAGGATGCCAGCTGGTTACTAGTGGCGTGCCTCAGGGGTCTGTGCTGGGACCACAACTTTTCACGATATACATTAATGATCTGGAAGAAGGAACTGAAGGCACTGTTGCTAAGATTGCAGCTGATACAAAGATCTGGAGAGGGACAGGTATTGAGGAAGCAAGGGGGCTGCAGATGGATTTGGACAAGCTAGGAGAGTGGGCAATGAAGTGGCAAATGAAATACAATATGGAAAAGTGTGAGGTGATGCACTTTGAAAGAGGAATTTAGGCATAGACTATTTTCTAAATGGGGAAATGCTCAGGAAATCAGAAGCACAAAGGGACTTGGGAGTCCTTGTTCACGATTCTCTTAAGGTTAACGTGCAGGTTCAGTCGGCAGTTAAGAAGTCAAATGCAATGTTAGCATTCATGTCAAGAGGGCTAGAATACAAGACCAGGGATGTACTTCTGAGGCTGTATAAACTCTGGTCAGACCCCATTTGTAGTATTGTGAGCAGTTCTGGGTCCCATATCTAAGGAAGAATGTGCTGGCCTTGGAAAAGGTCCAGAGGAGGTTCACAAGAATGATTCCTGGAATGAAGAACTTGTCTTATGAGGAACGGTTGAGGACTCTGGGTCTGTACTAGTTGGAGTTTAGAAGGATGAGGGGGGATCTTGTTGAAACTTACAGGATACTGCGAGGCCTGAATAGAGTGGACGTGGACAGGATGTTTCCACTTGTAGGAAAAACTAGAACCAGAGGACACCATCTCAGACTAAAGGGACTATCCTTTAAAACAGAGATGAGGAGGAATTTCTTCAGCCGGAGGGTGGTGAATCTGTGGAACTCTTTGCCGCAGAAGGCTGTGGAGGCCAATTCACTGAGTGTTTATAAGACAGAGATAGATTGGTTCTTGATTAAGAAGGGGATCAGGGGTTATGGGGAGAAGGCAAGGGAATGGGGATGAGAAACTATCAGCCATGATTGAATGGCGAAGCAGACTCGCTGGGCCGAGTGGCCTAATTCTGCTCCTATGTCTTATGGTCTTCTGGCAATGTCTTGGACACTCAGAACTTTAACACTGATTCTACACTCTGTTAGGGCACAGGATCCTGACATAGGTCACGGAATAAGTGCTGCTGCGTTTTATGGTGCCTGTGTTTATTGTTTACACCCATGACACCGAAATGGTTAAAGAACACTTAACATGATATACTCCTCTGTTGACTGAAAGCAATAGTATTTGTTAAATGAGAGGAGGGATATCACATGAAACGCTTAAATTAGGAAGGTAATTATTTCCATCTCCAGGCTATTGCAATAAAGGGGACACAACCCTGGAGCAGTTTAATTATTGTATTGTTAATCCACAGTTATTTCAGACTCCAAAAACCTTTGCATTAATTACAAATCGGTGTTTTCTCTTGATCCTCACATCCTGCCTGTGTTCATCTCTCCTGCTCTCTGTACTGAGGTGACCAACTCCAGTCGTACTCTGTTGTATCTATTCTTACATCCTGGTACACAGTTAAACCTACTTACTAATGCTCAGTTTGAGTTTAGAGTATGCAACAGAAATTCCTCCTGATGAAGAGAGAAGGAAAGAAGTTTTCTTTGGCTAAATGTCAGCTTCAATGCAAAGCCTGTGTTGGAAACGTTGATACAAGCAGAGCACAGGTCAACCTTTGACATGTCATTGCATCAAGACCAGGCAATTTTTGCTTCAAATGCTGCTGAGTTCAGCAGCGCACACATGCCAGAACAAATAAAGTTGTTCAGCATAAAAAGTTTAGTTTGGCCTGACTCTGGTTTTTGTAATCAGAGAATCCCGACAGTGTAGAAGGAGGCTATTCGGCTCATCGAGTCTGACTGACCCCCCAAAAGAGCACCCTACCTACACTCACTCCCCCTGCCACCCACCCACTCCACCCTATCCCCCTAACCCAACCTGGACGTGTTTTGGACACAAAGGGCCAATTTAGCACAGCCAGTTCAACTAACCTGCACATCTTTGTATTGTGGGAGAAACTGGAGCACCCAGAGGAAACCCGCGCAGACACTGGGAGAATGTACAAATTCCACCCGAGGTTGGGTTTGAACCCTGCTCCCTGGCGCTGTGAGAGGCCCGGCTCCACAGTCCCACAATGTAACTATCCATTGTGGAGCTGTGCACCCTCAGCATTTCCACCACCCGTGTTTACATCCATTTTACATATCACAACTTCAAATTAAAATGTAACACATTATTTACTGCTCTAGAGTAAGATCCTGTGTGGGATCCATTCTAGGATGTGGTCATGTAGGGTGTTGGATTCATTCTAGAGACAGATTGTGTAAACTGTGGGATCCATTCAAGAATGAGATTGCGTACAGTGTGGGATCCATTCACAGAGGTGACCAAGTATGGTATGGGATCCATGTTCAGATGTGATCATGCATGGTGTGGGATTCATTCTCAGATCCGATTGCTCGTAGTGTGGGATCCATTCTCATGTCAGATCATGCATTGTGTGGGATCAATTCTCAGGTGAGATCGCACACAGTGTGGGATCTATGCTCAGATTATATCACACAAGATATGGAATCCATTGTCGAGTGAGATCATGCAAGTTATGGGATCCATTCTCAGGTGACATCGCGCAAGGTGTTGGATCCATTCACGTGTTGTGTGAAAGAGTCTCTGGTGAAATCACATACTGTGTGCGATCCATTCTCAGTTGAGATCACTCAGGATGTGGGATCCACTATTGGGTGAGATCGCGCACAGTTTGACATCCATTCGCCGGTGAGAATGTATGGGGTCCATTTCCAGTGACATTATGCAAGGTGTGGGATCCATTCTCAGGTGAGGTTTAATTCAGGGTGTGGGTTTTATTCGGGACAACATTGCACACTGTGTGAGATCCATTCTCGGGTGAGACCGCGCATGGTGTTGGATCAATTCTTGGGTGAGATCATACACCGTGTGGGATCTATTCTCAGGTGAGATTGCATATGGTATGGGATAGTTTCTCGGGTAATATTGTGCATGGTTGGATCCATTCTTGGGTGGAATTGTACCTGGTATGGGATTCATTCTTTGATGGAATCACACATGGTGTGGGATCTATTCTCTGATTTGATCACGCACAATGTGAGATCCACTCCCGGGTGAGATTTTTATGATGTGGGATCCATTCCCCGGTGAAAACATGCACAGTGTGGGATCCATTCTTGGAGGACATTGTGCATGTTGTGAGGTTTATTCTCAAGGGAGATTGCTCGTGATGTGGGATCCATTCTATGGTGAGACAGCGTACGGTATAGAATCCATTCTCTGGAAAGATTGTGTATGGTGTGAGATCCATTCTCAGGTGAGATCATGGATTGTGTGGGATCCACTTTCAGGTGCGATCGTACATGCTGTGGGATGAATTGCCATGTGAGATCTCACATGGGAGAGATCCATTCTCAGATGAGATTGTGCACGGTGTTGGATCCATTCTCGGGTAAGATCACTCAACATGTGGGATTAATTCTAGAGTGATATTATGCATGGTGTGCGATCCATTTTCGGGTGAGATCACTAACCATGTGGGATCTATTCTCGGGTGAGATGGTGCACAGTGTGGAATCCATTCTCAGCTGAGAGTGTGCACAGTGTGGGATCCATTCTTGGGTTAGATCAATCAATGTGTAGGATTTATTCTGGGGTGATATTGTGCATGGTGTGCGATTCATTCTCGGGTGAGATCACTCAATGTGTGGGATCCATTCTTGGGTGAGATTGTGCACAGTGTGGGATCCATTCTCGGAAAACATCGTGCAAGGTGTTGGATCCATTCTCGAACGTCATGGTGCAAGATGTGGGATCCATTCTTGGGTGAGATCGCACATGGTCTGGGTTCCATTCTTAGTGAGATTGCGCATGGTGTGAGACCCATTTTTGGATGAAATCACACTTGGTGTGGGATCCATTTTTGGGTAAGATTGTGCAAGTTGTAAGAACCATTCTTGTGTGAGATTGCATGCTGTGTGAGATCCTTTCTCTGGTGAGATCACGCATGGTGTGGGATCCACTCTTGTGAGATCATCCATGGTGCAGGATCCATCCTTGGATTAGATCAAGCATGGGTTGAGATCCATTCTCGGGTGAGATCGCACATGATGTGGGACCCATTCCCACGTGAGATCGCGTAGTTGTGGGATCCATTCTTGGGTTACATTGTGCATGACGTAAGATCCATTCTCAGCCGAGATTGTACATGATGTGAGATCCATTCTCTGGTGAGATCGTGCAGGGTATGGAATACATTTTTGGGTGAGATTTTTGCATGTTGTGGGATCCATTCACAGACGAGATTGCGCACAATGCGATATCCATTATCATTTGATATTGCACAGGGTATGGAATCCACTCTCGGATTATATTTAGCACGGCGTGGGATCCGTTCTCGTGTGAGGGCACAGAGAATGTGTGATCTAATCCTGGGTGATATTGTGCATGGTGTGGGATCCATTCTTGGGTGGGATCGCGCACAATGCAAGATCCATTCTCGGGTGATATAATGCAGGGAATGGAATCCATTCTCGGATTGTATTTTGCACGTTGTGGGATTAGTTCTCTGGTGAGAGCACGTGAGATGTGGGACCCAATCTTCGGTGATATTGTGCACTGTGTAGGATCCATTCTTGTAAGCCACATACTGTGGGATCCATTCTCAGATTAGATCACACACGGTGTAGGAACCATTCTCGGATGAAATCACACACAGTGTGGGATCCATTCTCAGGTGAGAACATGGAGGGCGTGGGATCCATTCTAGAATGTGATTGTGTGCTATGAGGCTGGGGCAATTGTTCGAGAATAGGGTCACCCACTGTGTGGGATTGGTCCAATCCTAAACTTTCCTAAACCTCCAGCAATGATCTGCTGACTGGCCAGAATGAAATCATGAAGAGCCAGAGTTTTGGAGGAAACCTGCTTTATTTGAAAAAAATAGTTTGATGGGAGGTTGGTACCCCTGGCGAGGCCATCCCCTACTGGCACTGAACTGAATGGCTTGCCAGAGAGCAGTTTAGGGTCAACCACATTGATTAGGCCCTGGAGTCACATGTAAGCCACACCAGGTCAGGAAGGACGATTTTTCTGATTTCAGTGAACAGGAGGGGATTTTACAACATGCGATGATGCCGTTGTCAGGCCAGTTTTATATTCCAGATTTATTCACTGAATGAAATTCCACCAGTTTCCGTGATAGGACTTGAACCCACGTCCCCTGGACCATTAACCTGGGCTTCTGGATTACCAGTCCAGTGATATTACCACTGCACCACCGTTTCCTCCATTAACCTCTAATTTTCAAACTGGATCAACCTTTTACTCCATATTAATGAGCAGAAAATCAAACAAATGGAAAAGGCACCTATGGATTTTCCTGTGGTTTACATTTTCTGTTGTTGGGTAACTTTATGCAGTGGGTATTTGTTTGAATGGACAGTCAACCTCCAGTCACTTGTAAATGAAGATCTGATTTCATGCTGCTGAATGCTGACACTGTGATAACTTTGAGCTCAGACTTTTCATGTGGAGACCTCAGCAGATCCACGGACTGGTCTTTGGAAGTGACAGTAGAGGGAGTGATTGTGAAAATAGTGACCGGCTGGCCAACCAAAACCGTGAGTTCTTTCATCTTATAACCTCCGTTTTTCAAGAGAGGTGCAGAGGTTACTCAGCTCTGGAAAGTTTGAGGGTCAAAACGTCAAAATATCTTCCCTTCTCATTGGTGGCGGAAGGATATTTCATTAGACAGGATTGCGGCCTAGAGGAACCACTTTCCCCCTTCTGCCATAATCACGTTCTGGTTGGAATGGACCATGGTCAATCTTCCACCTAACCCTGCACCAAACCGTACCCTCCAACCCAGACCATCCCCTCCCCCACCTATTGAGGCACTTAAGTGGCCAATTAATGACCACTTAAGGGCTTCATCCCACCACTGTAGAATGCATCTGCAGTTGGCTTGTCATTATGTGGCGTATAAAACTTTGTGGCCATCTTGTCACCTCCGTGCAGGAAAGGAGGAGGCCCCTCGGGACACTCAGTACCTGATCAAGGGAATCAACATCAGTAGTGGAGGGACACAACCATGCCCCTTCTGCCATAACCCACCCGCACCCCTCCCCCAAACCTCCCTGGCCCCTAAATTACCTTCCCGTGTCCTGGGTCACTCCCTGATCCTGGGATTCTCATGCCTGTCCTTCTAACAATGGCCACAGCCTCTTCTGTGGCGCTGCTGAGCACAAGAACTGTTGGCCTCGGATTGGTCGGTAATTCAGAATGGTCGAGACCCCCCTCCCCCCCGGCATCTTGATTCCAGGGGAGGGGCCACTGCTGACCTTGCCACTTCCTCATTGGCATATGGTTAGTGGGCCTTCCCGAAAAAGGCAGCTTGGGTCTCTCACCGACTCTGCAGCCGACATCCGGCACCTCTAATTTCAGGACAAAAAACACTTTGCAGCCAATGAATCATTATTGAAATGTAGGAACCAGATTTAATCTACACGCAGCACAATCTCACAAACAGCAACCTCATTAAGTCCTGAAAAACTTTTAGTGATTCATAGAATCCGTACAGTGCAGAAGGAGGCCATTTGGTCCATCGAGTCTACACCTACCCTTCGAAAGAGCACCCTACTTAGTCCCACTCCCCTGCCCTACCCCTGTAACCCCATAACCCACCCTAACCTTTGGACACTAGGGGACAATGTAGAATGGCCAATCTACCTAACCTGCAAATCTTTGGACATGTTGGTTGAGAAAATTTTCCTCTTTTTAAAAATAATGTCACGTGGCTTTGACGTCAACCTTGGACAGTGGACAGGGCCTCAGTTTGACATCTCATTCAAAAGACAGACAAGATTTATAATAATAATCTTTATTGTCACAAGTAGGCTTATATTAACTCTGCATTGAAGTTACTATGAAACGCCCCTAGTCGCCACATTCCAGCGCCTGTTTGGGTACACAGAGGGAGAATTCAGAATGTCCAAATTACCTAACAGCATGTCTTTCGGGACTTGTGGGAGGAAACCGGAGCACCCAGAGGCCATCACGCAGACAACGTGCAGACTCCAGGCAGATAGTGACCCAAGCTAGGAATCAAACCTGAGACCCTGGAGCTGTGAAGCAACAGTGCTACCCACTGTGCTACTGTGTGTCCCTTGCAGTGAGTGTAACTCTGTGATCATTTTGCCAAGGCAGCAGTGTCAGGAAACCAAAGGTCTGATTCCCGCTGTCTCTGCCATGACTAAAGGCCCCTCAGCAACGCCAAGCATGATTTTGTTACACCGCATGTTTGCCAATGATACATTGTTAGTATATTGCTGGCAGTGGAAAGTAGTTCCTCCGTGACTATCTGTTCACACTCTGCAGAGCCTGCAGCCCGCGGGCATATCTGCATTTCACAGTAAGTGAGAGTGATGCACCCACTGAACTGCTTCCATGAGCTGCTGCCTTGAATATTATGGATACGGTCTGTATGCTGATAAAAGCTGACTGAATGAGGACAGTTGAAGCAGAGCTGGTACAGGCTGGAGATGTAGGGTTAGGTGGGTGAGAAGGAAATCTTGCCTGTGTCTGAATACACATTCAGTTTGGTATGTGCTGTGCTGCAAACTGCGCTGAAAGCACGTGAAGAAGCATTTTTCAGTCAAAAATATATCTTCCTCATTTAAACTCCAGCGCTTGGTGACCCTAGCCCCGTGTTTCTTTGTGCATGGCTCAGCCCTTCAGAGACACTTTTTAAAAGTTGTTTTAGTGATGTGAATATGAATGACAAGGCCATCGTTTATTGCCATCATGTTCTTAGCTGATTCAGTCTGTATAGTGTAGATGCACCCACAATGTTTATTCCTATAGGTTTGATTAACAAAGTGTTGCACCTGTTGTAGAAGGATCCAGTACATTAAGGGTTAACCTGGCACTGATTACAATACCGCCCACCTGTGATGTAAGAGGGCACCTGACCCAAAGCTTCGATCAGCAGTGTAGAGCTCGGCAGCAGCACATCCAGGACATGTCTAATAGTTCCAATAATTGTATGTTGAGGCAGAATGAGTTTGAAGCCAATCTGTACTTCAAACCAGATTTATTTCCTTAACAGAAAAGTCACAGACCCTCCCACTTCCTCCTTCCCCATTTATACTCTTTTAGTGCAAAACATCAAACTAAATTAAACAAACCTGAGGGACAACTTGTCCTCATTTGTAGGTGGGTCAATGCCCATCACCTGTTGAACAATGCCATTGCCTGAACAATGCCATTGCCTGAACAATGCAATTGCCATTAACAAAATGATTAACCATTGGACCTGAACAATATGATGAATATGACACTGACAATGCCATGGGAGTCCTCTCCATACCTGTACCCTCGACTGTAAATATGTAAAACTGTGCATAGTTCAGCAATGTTAATAAAAGCTTCTTGGTCACTTCTACAAGACTGTTTGTGATATCCTGGGGTCATTCATTAACTCGTTCAGATACTCATTCACTTACCCACTTATGCTCCTATTCATCCACTGGCTCACTCATTAAATCACTCTATCACTCTTCTTACCCTGGTTTGAACACATGCTTCGATGCAACACCATCGCATTCAGCATTTTGCCATGCAAATAATATTTGAAGCAGGGTCACATCAGCAGTATTTTAACATAAGTTCCTGTTCTGCTTCTGTTGTCAACACCAAGAACAAGCGACAGTGCGGAGTTCAACTGAAAAAGTCTTCCTGCTTGCTGCATCACTCACCCAATCTTTTCAAAGCTTCATTGAGTATTAAAGTTGGGAGGTTGTGCTTCAGTTATACAGGACACTGATTGGACATTCTGAATTCTCCCTCCGTGTACCCGAACAGGCGCCGGAGTGTGGCGGCTAGAGGCTTTTCACAGTAACTTCATTGCAGTGTTAATTTAAGCATACTTGTGACAATAAAGGTTAAAAAAAAAAGAGACCACATCTGAAGTATTGTGTACAGTACTGGTCTCTTTATTTCAGGAAAGATGTATTGGAAGCAGTTCAGAGAAGGTTGACTACACTAATACCTGGAATGTTTGGGTTGTCTCATGGGGAATGGTTAGATAGGCTAGGCTTGTGTCCACTGGAGTTTAGAAGAGTAAGGGGTGACTTGATTGAAACACATAAGATTCTGAGGGGTATTACCTGGGCGGATGTGGACCCTCCTGTGTCACCATCTCAGATCAGTGCTTCAGCTGGGATTGGGAGGTTCAGGGTCTCGTTCCCCCTGGTGCCTCACACCAGTGTCTATCTGGACAACTCTGTGCTGAGGGACACATGCAACCACCACAACAAAGTTCCGAAGTTCCATTGGGGGTGGGGTGGCCTGACAAAGACAAGGGGGGCAATGTAGAAAGAGGGCTGTGCAAGGAAGGAGGTGCAGAGGGACAAGGAGGTGGATGAAGAAGACAAGCAATGGAAGGCAGAGTGAAGACCGAGGGGAGGGAAGCTGGACCCCCAACCTGGCTGCATGAAGAGCTCACACTATAGGAAGGATGTGATTGCACTAGAGAGGGTGCCGAGGAGATTCACCAGGAATGTTTCCTTGGCTGGAGTGTTTCAGCTATGAAGAGAGGTTGGTTAGGCTGGGGTTGTTCTCCTTGAAGTAGAGAAGGCTGAGGGGGATCTGATTGTGGTTTACACAATTAATAGAGACATTGATAGTGTGGTTCGGAAGAAACTTTTCCCCTTGGTAAAGGGGTCAATAACCAGAGGGCATAGATTTACAATCGGGGTAGGAGATTTAGAGGGGATTTGAGGGAAAATATTTTCACCCAGAGGGTGGTGGACATCTGGAACTCACTGCCTAAAATGCTGATCGAGGTCGGAACCCTCACAACATATAGACGCATTTGGTTGAGCCCTTGAAACGCCAGAGCATACAAGGCTATGGACCAAATTCTGGAAAGTGGAATGAGAATAAATAGGTGCTTTATGTCCGGCGCAGACACAATGGGATAAGGGCCTCTTTTTGCGTTGTAACACTCTATGGCTCGATGACGTGGTGAAGATGTTTCCTCTTTTGGGAGAATCTGGAACTAGGGGTTGGTAACTGTTTAAAGATAAAGGGTCGGCCATTTAAGACAGAGATGAGGAGAAACATTTTCACTTAGAGGGCCGCAAGTCTCTGGAATTTTCTTCCTCGAAAGATGGTGGAAGCATGGTCTTTGAATATTTTTAAGACAGAGGTGGATAGATTCTTGATGAACAAGAGGGCGAAAGGTTATCGGTGTAGGTGGGAGGTTACAATCAGCAAAGATCTTACCTAATGGCGGACCAGGCTCAAGAGCCCTACATTTGCTCCTAGTTCGTATGCTCAGCAGAGGAACATCTACTTCAGAGTCTTTAAGCAGCAACTTCGAGGACCCTGCGCTAGGCATGTGTTGAGCATCAGTGTGGAAGGGCAAGTGGAGGTGGCAACAGAGGTAGGAGGAACTTGCTGGGCTGAGAGGCAGGTAATGCCCTGCAGGGATTTGACTTCAAAGGACTGTGTGTATCAAAGATAGTTCCTTTCTGAGTATGTTTCCTCTTGTAGGAGAATCTAGAATTCGGGGGGGGGGGGTCACTGTTTAAAAAACAAGGGGTCACACGTTTAAGACAGGCATGAGGAGAAATATTTTCGCTCAGACGGTCTTGAATCTCTGGAACTTTCTTCCTCGAAAGGCAGTGGAAGCAGAATCTTTGGATATTTTTTTAAAAGAGGTGGATAGATTCTTGATTAGCAAGGTGGTGAAAGGTTTTCGGGGGCAGGCGGCAACTTACAATCAGACCAGCCATGATCTTATTGACTGCATTGACGTCCAATCTCAAGGGGTCAACCCCTTCTCCGCATTCGCATGTTCTTATGTAATGCGGGCAGCATGGCTTCTAGTTCCTGACCTCCTGAGCAGACTGAGAGCATCTCTGAATCCTCCACCTGCTCCCACCAAACGCCAATCAGAATCTGGGTGGAAATTTAAGCAGGAAATGGTTCCACTCCAAATCCTGTCCCCTACCTTTGCAAGAGGTCTGCTCTTCACTCTCCCCAATGCCAGACATTTGGCGTCCAAGACTACAACAAATAGGCAGTATGGAGGCCGAACACCTAGGGCAGAGAAACTCTTTCCATGATGGGAGGGAAAATTTGAAGGGAGTTGCTAAGGAACCAGAGGGGGGCATGAGGAGAATTGTTTTTATACAGAAAGTTGTAAATTGTGGAACATACTGTCTGAAAAGGAGGTGGATGAAAATTCAATAATTCCTTTCAAAAAGGGAATTCAATAAATATTTGTTAAAAATTAGAGGCACTGTGGGGAGAGACCAGAGTATTGGAACTAATTTGCATAGCTTTCAAAAATTGGGCACAGGAGAATGGGATGAATGGCCTCCTTCTGGACTGAGATTCTATCATTCAAAATGGCAAAAGAATTGGCTGGAAAGCACATTTCGCCCAGATAACTTCTCCCCAGTCACTCCCATTGTTATGTATTGTAACCAATGCCTCTCTGTATATTGTGTCACATGATTACGTGGTGACCTCATCAGAGGCACTTGGGAGATTGCCCCCTCCTTCTGTCCTAGACTGTAAGCTAGCAACACCTCTGTAAACAAACTCTGACAACTCGTTAGGTGTGGCCACCTGGTTATCCTCTGTTTATACTGTGAGCCAAAGTAAAACCCCCAAAAACATAACAGTATTAAAAACAAAGCTGGCGATGAGGAGGTTTTTCCGGTAATAGTCAGAAGGAAAATAAAAACAGGCAGACCTGGACCTCGAGGCGAAGATTGATTTTCTTGAGATGATGGGTGCAATAAAACTGGCCGTCGGGAAGGTTTTTAGCCTTGCTCAGAGCGCATGTTGGTTTTGGGGGTGATGGAAAGCACTCAGGACTGTTCTCGAATCTTTTCTGTCCGGCTGCGCTCAGAGGTGAAGATTTTTTCAGCCAGATTGTCAGCTGTTCTGTCGGTCCATTTGTGAGGGCGGTGGGCTCAGAGAGAGAAAAGAACCTCCTGGAAGACGAGCAGAGAAAGCCAGAAAGGGGATCAGATGTAAAAAGATAAGTTGCTTAGCAAACTGGGAAGCTTTTACAGCTGCGCGAATTCACACATGGCGGGCTGCAGCGTCGGATCCTCGATCTCCGAGGGAGAGACCTGCTTATGGGAAGTAACTGCCCAAAAAGGCCTCAACAGTGTTCAATGTTATTTTAATTCCCGACAGAACTGAACAGGAGTACCTGAGGAATTTAGGAGAGACATTGGATTGTCTTGAACAATCTTCACGTCAAGAGAGAGAAATGCAAATTGTTTCAATCATCAATAAACTATCTAGTTTTAAATTGACGATGACGGGCTCCACAAGGAACCTAAGATGATGATGATTTTAGATGCACCAAGGCCACAGATGATATCGCAATTGAGACCTATTTTGGGACTCATCAATTACTATGGAGAATTCATTCCAAACCTCGCTACCATATTAAACCACTCAATGCATCATTATGTGTGAACCAACTATAGGGTTGGACAAAAAACATCCAAGAGGCAAATACTGGAGTAAAAAAATATGCTGAAGAAATTTGAAGTCTTTGTTCATTTCAACCCTAAATTGTAAATACAACTCATTTCTGATACATTTCCCCATGGGCTGGGTGCAGTTGTCTCTCATATAATGTCAAATGGAGACAAAAGACCAATAGCTTTCACTTCAAGAATGTTGACGAATGCTGAAAAAAATTATGCTCAATTGGAAAACAAAGTTTTGACGATAATATTTGGAGTCAAGTAATTTTATCACTACTTGTATGAAATACATTTTACCTTGTTAACGGACCACAGGCCTTTGACAATGATTTTTGGTCCATGCAAAGGAATACCTTGTCTACCTGCAAGTCGTTTGCAGAGATGGTCCTTCATCTTATCAGTGCATAATTACACAATTAAATACTGAAGATCTGAGCAATGATGCTCTTAATACATTTACCAATGCTAGACAAAGCTGAATCACAGGAGAACTATGTAAACTAGTCCCAGGTGGATAGTGTACCTATTAGTGCATCAAGTGCAAAGACACACAAAGTCAGATCCGATGATAGGGAAGGTGATAGACATGGGTCTGGATTCTCCGTCCCACCCCGCCACATTTCTGCCTCGACCCGCCGACAGGATTCTCCGTTACGCCAGCTGGTCAATGGGGTTTCCCATTGTGAGGCAGCCCCACGCCGTCGAGAAACCCCCGGGCGCCGTCAAAACGGAGAATCCCTCCGGCAGAGAATCCAGCCTATGATCTTGAAAGGTCAACCACTGGATAAACAGAGGATGAATCCGGAATTTAATCCATACTGAACAAAGGATCTTGTACAAAATGGAGAACTTATAAAATGGGAATCCGAGTCATCATTCCTCCATGGAGTCATATACTGGATCAACTCCACAAAATACATCCAGGAGTTGTATGGATGAAAGAGGTCGCAAGACGTTATTCCTGGTGGCCTGGGACGAGTATCACAGATTGAAGAAAGTGTAGACCAATATCAGTCTTGTGCTAGGGGGACAAATAACTGCACCTCTTCAACCACTTCACCCTGGGGATTGGCCAAAGCAGCCATGGCAAAAAGTGGATATTGATTTCACGGGACCAATTGGAGGATATATGTTTCTTTTCCTACCGGATACACATTCCAAATTGACAGAAATAATGATAATGAAGTCGACGACTACGGAATAGACAATCCAACATCTAGATGAAGTATTTGCACGGTTTGGCAAACCAGAACAACTAATTCACGATAATGCGACCCAGTTCATGTCAAAGGGATTTATGAACTACCTTCGAAACATACAACATATAAAAACTGTGCATTATCATTCTTCCACAAACGGATTGGCGGAGAGTAAACAAGTTTCTCATTTCCTATAAAAACACTGCCCGTGCGAAAATGCAAACCTCGCCGGCAGTATTGGACGGGGTTCTCCGTCCCGGGATGCCAGATTGTGTTCCTCGATGGGATGGAGAATCGGGCTTTGGGGAAAATCAGGATTGACACTGGGTGCCTACCCGAATGTGATGCTCTGAGCCCCGAAATTGAGGTCCACACCCCGCGCCAATAGGAGGATGTAAATTAATGCAAATGGGTCTTAATGACCAATTTTCATCCATTTAGTGGGCCCGGCACTCTCCCCCCCCCCCCCCCCCCCCCCCCCCCAAGGAGTTACCTCCTTGGCCCACTGCGAGGCCACCACACCAGGGCCATGCTGATAGAGACCATCCAAGCCCAAATGAGGGCCATTCCCCCCTGCACAATGCACTGCCTGCCCACCCCTCTTCTACCAGAATCCCCCCATCCCAAGCCCCCCCCCAAGGATCCCTGCAATAGGGAGACCCACCCTGGGACCCCAGTAATAGGGAGACACCCCACAGGGACCCCTGTAACAGGGGACACCCGAGGGACCCCTACCTAAAGGGACCCCCACACACAGACAGACGCCCCCTCCCTCCATCAAAGAGACCCCTGTCTGGAAGTTAGAGAGCAGTCCCGGCAGGGGAAATGAGGAAACTACAACTGTAAAACTTACCTTGAAGTCCTCATGTCCATTCCTCGAAGGAGAGTGGCTGTGACCTACATCTGGTTCCCACAAACCCTTTAGGTTGAAAGACATTCATTGGTTTCTAGTAGTGGTCTATGGTTGACAGCTTCTACAAACCATCTCAAACTTTGATCCATGCATCTCTCTTCACAGTCCAGTGGCCTAAGTGGTGAACCCCAATGTTTACAAACATTGACCAGATCAAGGAGAAGTAAGTGCATTCCAAGTACCAAGTGTATTCCAATCACTCAAGCATGTGATTGCATAAATTTGCATGGCAAAGAATATGGAATTGCTTGGAAAAGAGAATTTGCAGAGTCGATATCTGAAAGGCCAACATGGGACACTCAGTGTTTGGAAATATATGAGCCGATGATCACAACAAAGCCGAATTCAGATTCTACACAGTTGAATGAACAGCATCTGGGGAAGCTGAAGAAGAACCAACATTATCAGATGATGTGCTTGAGCCAAGTTTGGAACAGACGACCGAGAGTGTGAAAGCAAAGACTCCTAAGTGACAGATTCTGCCGAAGCGGAATCTGTGTCCACCGAAAAGACTCTCGTACTTATATAATTGTATAAGGATAATATTTGGTTCACTGATCACTGTTCACCATGTGTATAAGTTTATGTTAATATTTGTAGTTGAAAATGAAAAATGAAATGAAAATCGCTTATTGTCACAAGTAGGCTTCAAATGAAGTTACTGTGAAAAGCCCCTAGTCACCACATTCCAGCGCCTGTTCGGGGAGGCTGGTACGGGAATTAAACCGTGCTGCTGGCCTGCTTTAAAAGCCAGCTCTTTAGACCTCTGCTAAACCAGCCCCAGTTGCACTACAAGAGTAAAGGGGAGGGATGTTATGTACTGTAACCAATGCCACTCTGTATATTGTGTCACATGACTACATGGTGACATCATCAGAGGCACTTGGAAGATTTCCCTCTCCTTCCATCTTAGACTGTGAGCAAGCAACACCTCTGTAATAAACTCTGACAACTGGTTAAGTCACCTACGGTGTGGCAACTTGGTTATCCTCTGTGTATACTGTGAGCAAAAGTAAAACCCCAAAAAACATAACACCCAAGATCTCCAATGAGAATAACAACAAAAGCAATGAATGAAACTCTTTTGCCGAAATGAATACACGTACTGTGAAAATAATAAATATTCCATACTGAATGCAAGATTTGGAAACAGAGGACTTAACAGAAAAAATAATTGGTTCTGAATTAACAACTGTAATTACTCAATGAGTCCTCTTGCCTCTGACCATGTCATTATATGATAGCCTTTTTATTATCAACTGGATCTTGCTCCATGTGGCAGCTTACAAATACACACCCTGACAGTAAGGTTCATTAGTTTAATGATGTGTGAGGCTGATTATCTGTTGTTTTTTTCTGTTTCCCCACTCGTTGTTCCATCTTTTATTTTGCTTTTGATAAGTCTGGCATATGCTCCTCTTCATTCTGCAGTTGTGATTGGTTTGTTAAATAGCTTGCCCTAGTTTGAAGAATTTTTACTCTGACTTTATGCCTGAACCAATGCGAGACCAGGCCTGGAGCATGTGACGTTGGTCAATCAAAGCTCACTCTCGGTCGACTGCACTGTCCCCACTGGGGCAGGCCTGAGTGAGGATTGGCATCTGCTGCAATAACTTCCCCAGGGTGGCATTCTCCAGCAGATTGCCATTCCTGCCAGACGTACCTGCGCTGTAATTCCTAATCCCCTCTCGCCCAACTTTGCTCACTCCGACTGGGTAAAACGGGAGCAGCGAAGCGCGCCCCGGATGCATCGACAGAGAGTAACTGGGACGCAGAGTTGCACGTCACTCCCCTTTTTTACAAAAGTAGCTGTCGTAAAGGGGAGGATTAAAAGGGAAATTTAAAGGGAGCAAGTAAATTGAAAAGTTTAGGGAATGGGGGAGAGGGGTCAGATTGGGAGGGCGGGCCATGAGGGAGAAGTGTGTAGGTGGATCGGTCTGAGAGGGGGATGCAGGGTGGGTCGATCCGGGAGGGGGAGGGATGGTCGGTCCTGGAGGAAGGGAGGGGAGTTGGTCCAGGAGGGATGGGGGTCAGTTCGGGAGGTGGAGTCAGTATGGGAGGAGGGTCAGTCTGGGAGGGAGAGTCGGCTGGGGTGTCTGTACGAGGCTGGTCTGGGTGTTGAAATAGTTACTCTGGAGTTAGAAGTGATTTTTTTTTTCTCTTCGAACTCCTTCAGAGTAACTGGGTGGGACTTTCCAATCCCCCAGCCGTGTGCTTCTCGGCAACTCGCCACACGCAGGCGGCAGGATTCCATTGCCGCTGTTTGTCAATGGGATTTTCCATTGTAACCACCCCACAACCCTGGGAAAAGTGAATCGGTGATGGCCGGAGCGGCCACCGGTAAAACTGGCAGGACCATCCGAAGTTAGCGATTTAAATCGCTTCTGTTGAATGGTTCCCAGCCCAGCACAATTATCCAGAGGAAGTTAGTGCCTCTGGGCAATTGTCGGGTAAACCCTTACATGGGAACTTCCTGGAGGGTTTCCCCAGAGAATATTAGAGTACCCCTAAATGCGACACTACGGGAACCAGAGGTTATGGGCCAATATTGTGTTTGAGTATCTCTAACAGCTGGATATGTGTGTGTGCCTCTGCTGTAGGGACTAACCAACAAGTAACAACAGCAGCAACCTGAATTTGTGTAGTGCTTTTATCATAATGGCATTTATCAACTCACTGGACAAGAGCATTATAAAACAACGTATGACGCCCAGGCATACAAGGAGATATTGAGTCTGATGACCAAAGCCTTGGTCTTAAAGGTAGGTTTTAAGGAGGAAAGAGGGGTAGGGAGGTGGGGAGGTGAAGAGAGGGAATCCAGAACCTGGGCCGAGGCAATGGAAGATGCAGCTACCAATGGCAGAAGTATTCAAACAGGACTGGTCGAGAGGCCAAAAATAGACAAGCGCAGATATTTTGGCAAGTTGTGGGGCTGGAGGACATTACAGAGATAGGGAGGAGTGAGGTCTGGAAGGATTTCAAATGAAAGATACATATTTTAACATTGCTTGACTGGGAATCAACATAGATCAGCAAGAAGGGGGGTGATGGTTAACGGTACTTCGTGCAACTTAAGGCAGTGCAGCAGAGTTCTGGATGATGGAATGATTATGGAGGATGTTGTAATATGTCTTACCACCACCCTTGAATAGCTCTTCGATGCTATTTATATTTTGGGATTGTCGAGCACAAGGGTTCCAAAACTGGGTCCTTTAGGGGTTCCGCAGTTGGATCAGCTGGGGTCCAGAGGGCCAGCACAGTGGGTCGCACTGTAGCTTCACAGCGCCACAGTCCCAGGTTCAATTCCCACTTGGGTCACTGTCCGTGCGGAGTCTGCACGCTCCTCCCGTGTCTGTGTGAGTTTCCTCTGGGCACTCCGGTTTCCTCCCACAAGTCCAGGTGAATTGTACATTCTGAATTCTCCCTCCGTGTACCCGAACAGGCACTGAAGTGTGGCGAATAGGGGATTTTCACAATAACTTCATTGTAGTGTGAATGTAAGCCTACTAGTGACAATAATAAAAAAAGATTATTATTATTAGAAATTCAAACCCTCACTGCGGCGCTGAGGAACCGGGTTCAAATCCCGGCTCTGGGTCACTGTCCGTGTAGAGTTTGCACATTCTTCCCATTTCTGCGTGGGTTTCACCCCCACAACCCAAAGATGTGCAGGTTAGGTGGATTGGCCACGCTAAATTGCCCTTAATGGGACCAAAAAATAATTGGGTACTCTAAATTTATTTAAAAAAAGAAATTCAAACCCCCGTTTGGTGTGAGCTGGGGTTTACTGGGCACTGACATTGTGTGGGCTCAGAACCTTGAAAGAAAATGGGGTAAGTGACTGATTGTGGCCAGAGAGACTAATTTGTGGCAATCTCCACCACTTAAGTTATACAAGATTCAAATCCGCAATCACTTATATCAGTCAAAGAATGAGAACTATTATCCAATTATAATAATGGCAGTTCCAAAGTTGCCAGTTACTGCGTCCATTGATTTTTGATCAGAAACTGTTGTTCACTTAGCTCGCACCTGTTTTAAAATGTCCTGATGTAGTCTGGCCACCTCAAATAGATCCAGGGCTTTAATTTCCAGTGTGGGTGTAAACATATTCCGAAAGAATCCTTTTCAAGATTGTATGTTGTCATTTAGCACATTTCCACACTGGTGAAGTAAACATTGTCATTCAGCATTGATCAAGGACAGAGTGGGTCAAGGGTGGGGTGATAAAAGATTTCACCCTACACTTAACCCCCACCCTGCCCCCTCTCCACATGTGAGAAAGTTTGGGCGCAATTTCTAATATCAAAAGTGGAGCAGCCAGGGCGGCATGTGGTGCAGTGGTTAGCGCTGGGACTACGGCGCTGAGGACCCGGGTTTGAATCCCGTTCCTGGGTCACTGTCCGTGTAGAGTTTGCACATTCTTCCCATTTCTGCATGGGTTTCACCCCCACAACCCAAAGGTTAGGTGGATTGGCCACGCTAAATTGCCCCTTAATGGGAGAAAAAATAATTGGGTACTCTAAATTTATTTAAAAAAACATATTAGAGCAGCCAAGCCCAACTTGTCAGGGTAATGTTTACAGAGGTGATTTGAGCCCTCGGGAAGACTCTTGCTTAAGGTATGTAGGGGCCAGTTAATATTCTTAAGTTCCTGGCTGCTGCCTTGTGCAGCGGATTTCCTCTCCGCCCCGCTGACCAACATCAAGTTATTTAAATGAGGTTGGCATGATTGGCAAAGTCTCTGTGTCCTCAGCTTTGTCGCGTTCTCCAGCAGTTACCACACTCTCCCCACTTCCCCATTCATATCAGAGCCATTTGCTTTTTGACAAGTTTCACTCGCACTTGGCCTCTGATTAATTGCCGAGGGGCTAAATTTGGGTTCCACCTGCGATCACTAGCTACCCCCATCTCTTCCCTCACTCCCTGGGACACATCGTATCTCTGATGGACCTCTTGGCAAAGGCACAGCTGAAGCAGCAGTATAGGTCTGAAGGCGAGAGGGTGACGACTCATCTGAGTTCCCTGAGTTCACCATCGCCTACTCCGCTCCATGTGTCTGACAACATTGATGGATTGCTCCATGTTCAGATCTTTCTCCAGGTTGGCACCATATCGGGAAAAGGGGACCGATCATCTCGGGCTGAGATGAGGAGAAACATCTTCACTCAGAGGGTTGTGAGTCATTTGATTTCTCGACCCAACAAGGTTGTGGATGTTTCCTCATTGAATACATTTAAGGCTGAGATGGACTGATTATTGGTCTCTCAGGGAATTAAGGGACATGGTGAATGGGAAGGAAAATGGAGTTGATGCCCGAGATCAGCATGACCGTATTGAAAGCCGGATTTCAGTGGGCCGAATGGTCTACTCCTGATCCTATCTCTCAGAGAAACATACTTTCCGAGAACAGTCTCACTTTACCGGAACCACAAGAGAGGAGGGGGTGAAGGATAGAGATTCCCTCTGCGCTTCATAAAAACCTTCACATTACACCAGCCACTGGGCACAGCAGATAGATTACATTAGCTTCAATACAAATGTTATAAAGAGTGGGAATGGTATCCTTTACTGACACCTCACTTGCTTTGCCTGGGTGAGTTTATTGGAGACAATGGAGAACTCAGTTTGGCTGGTTTGATTTTGAACCGCTGCCACTGAGTTTTCTCAACAGGGCCGGAGAGTGGCCTTAGGTAAGGTGCTCATTCAGAAGGTGGGTGCAGACTTGATGGCTGAATAGCCTCCTTCTGCACTGTAGGAATTCTATGGTTCTATGACTTCCATATAATGGGACTGATTCTCCCAGCTGGGCTAACCACACGATCACAAGCAGAACAGAATCGCCCCAAACCGCCCATTGTTTACACGTATTGAGCAGCAGTGATCTAGGTATTAGAATTCACGATCCCATCAGTACGATGGGAACTCAAAGCATTCCAAATCCTCCACCTGCTTCCACTCCACCGTCCCCATTGCCCACTCTGTCAGCGACCGCTGTGACCCCTCCCATGGAGCAAGTCACCATGGGTAAACTGGACCCCCCCCCCCCGCCCACCTCTCTCCATCGGTTCTTACAGAGAACAACATGGAGCTTTATATAGAGTTTCGCAGGGTAAAAGATGCACGGACGATTCAGGAGATGTTGTGAGTGTAAAGGATTCCGTGCTACCTCAAGTTCTCTGAGTGGAGAAAAAAAAATACAAGAATACAAGTTAAACATCTGGAAAAGAAAACAAGCGCCAAAAAAAGAAAACATCTAACCTCACCACCAGGACTTGTCTCTGGCTTTTTGGAGGGTGGGTGAATCCCCGTTATTTAAGCGTTGATAAAGCAGTAATTATATCCAGATCCTCAAAGCAACATAAGTTTCATGGAAATATTTCGAGGGGTTATGGCTCATAATCAGCTCCACTTTGTTTTCTCTTCAAACCACTAATTCCACGTTATGTTTTCAATGTACAGAGCCATTTTTTTTTTCCCAAAATGTGTACTTTTACTGCAAACAGAGAGGGGTAATTCATTGCTAAAGATGTCTCTGGCTAAGGACGCAGCTCAAACTTCAAAAGGCTGGTTTTATTTTTAAGATGGCTTTCCATGGGATTAGGATATTTAGTCTGGCCCAGTGCATGAGGCTCCTGCATATTATGTGTCTGTGTGTGTGTGAGTTAGACGATCAGGCACATTCGCTCCTTTGTAAGACCCTTGAGATTGAATTTGATTTTAGGTTGACTACTCGGGAAGCCTAGTGCCTACAATCCACACTCCCTACCCACTCCCTCCACCACCGTACCCTATGGTTTTCAGGCTCCTGCCTCATCTACATTCATCAGGCAAGACGTCAAGTGGCTCTCCCGGCATAACTTGTCAGATTCAGCAGAGGGACAGGGACACATCAGGTCAGGACGGTGAGCAGTGGCTGGGAATGTTCACAATTGGGGAGCTGGGAAGTGATGGCAACCTGAATTATCCCTGTTGGGCCCGAAAGGAGTTAGGGGTCCAACAAAAATAACCCGTCACTTACCCCTGGCAGAGCTTTCCCCTTCCATCGGCAGGGGAACTTAACGGCAACGATTTAAAAAATTCATTCGCAGAGCACTGCCCCTGAGAAGGTGGTGGTGAGATGCCTTCTTGAGCCGCTGCAATCCATGTGGTGCAGGTACACCCACTGTGCTGTTAGGGAGGGAGTTCCAGGGTTTTGACCCAGTGACATTGAAGGAACAGTGATATATGTCCAAGTCAGGATGGTGTGTGGCTTGAAGGGGAACTTGCAGTTGCTGGTGTTCCCAGGTATCTTCACCCTTGTCCTTCTAGAGCCTGGAGGTCATGTGTTTGGAAGGTACTGTCGAAGGAGTCTTGGAGAGTTGATGCAATGCATCTTGTAGAACACACTTCTACTGTGCACTGATGGGACGTGAGTGTTTACGATAGTGAAAGGGGTGTCAATCAAGTGGACTGCTCAAGGAGTGTCTTGTAGATGGTGGGCAGGCTTTAGGGTGTCAGGGGGTGAGTTACTATTCACACAATTCCTAGCATGTGACCTGCTCTTATAATCACATTTATATGGCTGGCCAAGTTAAGTGCCTCATTAATACTAACTCCCAGAATGTTGATAGTGGCGGATTTAGCCAATGAATCATAGAATTTACAGTGCAGAATGAGGCCATTTGGCCCATCGAGTCTGCCCCCTACCTAAGCCCACACCTCCACCCTATCCCTGTAACCCAGTAGCCCCTCCCAACTTTTTTGGACACGAAGGGCAATTTTGCATGGCCAATCCATCAAATCTGCACATCTTTGGACTGTGGGAGGAAACCGGAGCACCCGGAGGAAACCCACACAGACATGGGGAGAACGTGCAGACTCCACACAGACAGTGACCCAAGCCGGGAATCGAACCTGGGACCCTGGAGCTGTGAAGCAACAGTACTGACCACTGTGCTACTGTGCCCCCCAATGTCAAGGGGCGATGGTTAGATTCCCTCTTGTTGAAGATGGTCATTGCCTGGCACTTGTGTGGCGCAAATATTACTTGGCAAGTAATTAAATTTGTCCAGATCTTGGTGCATTTGGACATGAACTGCTTTAGTATCTGAGGAGTTGCATATGCACACAGGGCAATTGTTAGCGAACATCACCACTTCAGACCATATGAAGAAAGGAAGGTCATTGATGAAGTAGTAGAAAATGGTTGGGCCTAGGATATTACGCTGAGGAACTCCTGCAAAAATGTCCTGAGGTTGACCTCCAACCATCGCAGCCATCTTAGTTTGTGCCACACTCGGTCAAATGCTGCCTTGATGTCAAGGGAAGTTACTCTTACCTCAACTCTGGAATACAGCTCTTTTATCCATATTTGAGCCAAGGCTGGAATGTGGTCAGGAGCCAAGTGGCCCTGGTGGAACTCAAATTGATCATTGGTGAGTAGGATATTGTTAAATAAGTGCTTTTTGATAGTACTGAATGGGATGCTAACTGGCTTAATTTGATTTTCCCCTACCTTTTTGGGGATAGGACATACATAACCATTTCCTATCCAGCTCAATACCCCTGTCCCCTCCTTGGAATATATTTCCAGCTTTCTGATTTCCACACATCTTGAGTTCAGCTCTTTTGTCCATGTTTGAACCAAGGCCAAGAAATGAGGTCAGGAGCTGATTGACCCTGGCGGAATACAAATTGCGCATCAATGAGCAGGGTATTGCTGATTGAGTGCTGCTTGGGCAGCACTGTCGATGACATCTTCCGTCACTTTATTTATATTTGAGAACAAACTGATGAGCATTAACTGGCCTGTTTGGACTTAAACTGCTTTCATCAACAGGACATATGTGGGCAATTTTCTATTTCGTTCATTAATAAAAACATGGGCGAAATTCTCCGGAAACGGGGCGTGTCCGCCGACTGGCGCCCAAAACGGCGCCAATAAGACGGGCCGCGCGGCCCCAAAGGTGCGGAATGCTCCGCATCTTTGGGGGCCGAGCCCCAACATTGAGGGGCCAGGCCGACGCCGGAGGAATTTCCGCCCCGCCAGCTGGCGGAAAAGGCCTTTGGTGCCCCGCCAGCTGGCGCGGAAATGACATATCCGCGCAGCGCATGCGCGGGAGCGTCAGCGGCCGCTGACAGTTTCCCACGCATGCGCAGTGGAGGGTGTCTCTTCCGCCTCCGCCATGGTGGAGACCGTGGTGGAGGCGGAAGAGAAAGAGTTCCCCCACGGCACTGGCCCGCCCGCGGATCGGTGGGCCCCGATCGCGGGCCAGGCCACCGTGGGGCATCCCCCGGGGCCAGATCGCCCCGCACCCCCCCCAGGACCCCGGAGCCCACCCACGCCGCCTTGTCCCGCCGGTAAGGTAGGTGGTTTAATCTACGCCGGCGGGACAGGCATTTTAGCGGCGGGACTTCGGCCCACCCGGGCCGGAGAATCGAGCGGGGGGGCCCGCCAACCGGCGCGGCGCGATTCCCATCCCCGCCGAATCTCCGGTGCCGGAGACGTCGGCAACCGGCGGGGGCGGGATTCACGCCAGCCCCCCGGCGATTCTCCGACCCGGCAGGGGGTCGGAGAATGTCGCCCCATGTGTTGGTATACTGCCGTTAAAATCGACAGGGCTATGTGAATGTTGTGGGGGGGGAATCACAAACCACGTTCATATGCTTTGGTCCTGTCCAAAGCTGGAGGATTACTGGAAGGAGGTGTTTAGGGTAATCTCAAAAGTGGTGCGCGTGAAACTGGACCCGGGCCCTCGGGAGGCCATATTCGGGGTGTCAGACCAGCCGGGGTTGGAAACGGGGGCGGAGGCAGATGCTGTAACCTTCGCCTTGTTGATCGCCCGAAGGCGGATCCTGTTAGGGTGGAGAGCAACCTCTCCACCCTGTGCCCTGGCGTGGCGGGGGGACCTGCTGGAATTCCTGATGCTTGAAAAGGTCAAATTCGAACTGAGGGGAAGGATGGAAGGGTTCTACAATTCATGGGCGTTATTCATTATTCACTTTCGAGAATTGGATCACATCGAACATTAGGGGGGTTGGGGGCTGGGAGGGTTGAGGGGAAGGGAGACTGTGTGTATTAAGGGTGACTATGAGTGATTCCTGATTCCTCTTTGTCATTTGTTTATGTTAACATGCGGGCTAATGTTTGGGGGTTTGGTGGGAGGATGGGATCGTTGTTATTGATATGGGGATTGACATTACATTCGTTACTGATTATTGTTTATTGTTGGGTGTAAATTTGGGAGAAAATGTGAAAAAGGAGGAGAATAAAAAAATATTTTTAAAAAATATATTGACAGGACTAGAATACAAGGGGTAGACCGCACCTGGTGTACTGTGTTCAGTTCTGGGCCCCACACCTCAGGAAGGGATACAGGATTAAGAAGGATTAACCAGAATTGTACCTGAACTGTAAGTGAACTTGAATTTATAAGAAGAAACAATACAAACTGGGGTTGAATTCTCTGAAACTTTGGAAATTAAAGGGTGGCTTGGTTAAAGCGTTCAAACTATTAAGGGGAGGAGATAAGGTAGTTGGAGCTATTTGTTGAGTCTAGAATGAGGGGGCATAGTCTAAAAATTAGAGACAGACCTTTTTCAAAGTAAAATTAGGGAATTTCTGCAGACAGAGGGTGGTAAAAGTTTGCATCTCTCTTCTGCAAATTGGAACTGATGCTCGATCAATTTGCTTTAAAACTGATTTATAGATTTTTGTTGACCAAAGGTATAATGGGATATAGGACAAAGGTGGGTTTGTGGAGTTGGGCTCAGACCAGCCATGATCTCATTGAAAGATGGAATAGGCCAGAAGGGCTACACGGCCTCCTCTTGTCCCTCTGTTGTGTGGTATATGCCAGGGTTGTAGCAGTATTGGAGCAGTGTGGCTAGATACACGGCAAGTTATGGAGCACATATCTTCAGTACCACTGTTGGGATGTTGTCAGGGCCCATAGCCTTTTGTTGTGACATCCTGGGCTATTACGTGGTGAATTCACGTGCCCCAGAGTTACAAAATAAGTGAATTAACCAATAATTCTTATAAAAATACCCAAAGTCTTTGGCCCTTGGCTTCCCAATAATCAGTCACCAGATTTGCAAATGTAAACATGATTACTGTTTATTTATAACAAGAACTATCATGAAATATGCGGTAAATACAACTGGATAACTACAAGCTAATACCTACCACCCACTTTAACTGCTCCACCCTCTACCCATACACACATGGCAGACAAACACAGAAGGGTGGAAAGGGTACAAATGGTAAGGATGAAAGTCAAAAGATAAGAGTCTTCGCTTCAAGCAGTGGTTCTTTAGCACTTTCTTCACAGTAAGCTTGCTGATTAAAGTCTCTAGTTTACAGCTAGTAATGGTCTTCTTTGTAGAGTCATTCATTCAGGATCCTGTCATTTAGAAAACAGAGTACTCACAGGCAGCTGGCTTTCTGGGTGAGATTCTGCATCCCGCCAGCCCAGTTTTCCGACGAGGCGCACTCCCACCGGCAGCGGAAATCTTTGCTCTTGCAGCCGACCAATGGGGTTTCCCATTGTGGCCACCCCCACGCCGTCGGGAAACCTGCGGGCCCGAGTGCGCTGCCGGCAGAGGAGCCTGCCGACGGAGAATTACACTGCTTATTTCTCATCAAACTGGACCTTCAGCTCGAAGTTCGCATTCAGTCCTCTATATTTCTGTAGAGGCACTTCATTTCACGTCAAACATTGCTTTCAGCTCGTGGTTTAACTTCAGGCCTCTGCGGTCTGAAGAGAATGACACCCAGACTTGCTGTAGAGTGAGTAAGCCCTCACAGTGACCTTCTGGAGAGTATTAGCTGGATACTTTTGCAGAGAGCTAGTTAGATCTCTTCTGCCAGAATCAAAACTGGAACCTCGGCACTCTGAAAAGTCTTCCAGTGGAACAATATCCAATCAGCACCTGTTACCGGGCAGAGCACAGCCTTTTGGACTAATTCATTGGCCACCAACCAATCAATCAAACTGAGTTGTCAGTGATACCGACTGGTTTGCAATCACCAATCTAAACAAGCACAGCCTTCCGGATTCTTCTGTTTGAATTAAAGGTACAGGCTTCTTTCCTTAAAGTGACATGTCCAATAATCATCCATGGATTCAAAAATGTAATGGCAAAATAAAAGAAAGGGGAAGTAAGGGAATAAACAGGGAACAAACAGGAAGGACCCTTACACTTTGCAGTATCCAGTGCCTTCAGCCATTTCGTGACATCATGTGGCATGAACCATATTGGCTGGAGACTGGCACCTGAAATGTTGGGGACCTCAAGCTGAAATGGCTGAAAATTGTTGCAATTGCATTAGTGATGTTTTTTGTATTATGTACTGGGCTCTCCCATCAGTGAGGATGGGGATGTTCATAGAATCTTCTGCTCCAGTCGCAACTGGATGTGGTAGAATTACAGAGCTCGAACTAACATGTTTGCTGTGCAATTGCTTATTTCTCTCTATATCAGGCTGCTTCCACTATTTAGTCCTGTGTTTGTAGTGTTACCTGGTTGACGCATCGTTTTTCGGTATGTCTGTTGCTTCTCTCGGCATGTCCTCCTGCACTCTTCATTGAACCAGGGTTGGCGGTAATGGTAGAGTGGGGGACATCCCAGTCAAGAGTTTAGAGATTGTGGTTGAGTACAATTCTGTTGCTGCTGATGGCCCACAGTGCCTTCTGGATGGCCTGTTTTGAGTTGCTAGATCTGTTCAACGTCCAACCCATTTAGAACGGTGGTGGTGCCACACAACACGATGGAGAGTATTCTCATGCGATGAGGGAACTGTCTCCACAGAGCTGTATGGTGGTAACTGCCATGGACAGTTGCATCTGCAGCAGGCAGGTAATGAGGATGAGGCCAAGTATGTTTTCCTTCTTGTTGGTTCCTTCACCACCTGCCACAGGTCCAGTCTGGCAGCTATATCCTTCAGGCCATGACCAGCTTAGTCAATGGTGGTGCTATTATGCATCTTTTGCTGTTGGACATTGACGCCCCCAATATTCTGTGCCCTTATCACCATCTACAAGATGCACTCCACAAACTCACCAAGGCTCCTTAGACAGCTCTTCTAAAACCATGACCGTGATCATCTAGAAGGACAAGGGCAGCAGACACATGGGGACACCAGCACCTGGAAGTTCCCCTCCAAGACACTCACCATCCTGACTTGGAAATATATAATTGTTTCCTTCACTGTTGCTGGGTCAAAATCTTGGAAATCCCTCCCTAATAGCACTGTGGGTGTATCTACACCACATTTACTGCAGTGGTTCAAGTAGGCAGCTTGCCACCATCTTGTCGAGTGCAACTAGGGATGGGCAGTAAATGCTGGCCTGGCCAGCGACGCCCACATCCCGTAAATTCATTTAAAAAAATGTTATCATCTGCATGATACGAAGTTTAAATTTCATCACAACCCATAAGATGAGTTTAAGCCTGTGATCTGTTTGTTTGTAAACATGCAGACATTTCCATAGTGACGCCTTGGGCCTTAACTTCAACCAGACAAAGGCTAGACTAATAATGGTGATGGGAACCAGTGCTGTGGATTAAAGTACAGCCAACTGGGTCTATTCCTTGAGAAGATGGTGAGATCAGATACTCCGCAGAATACCCTGGCACCACGCAGTACCAATTATTACCAACATCAAGAGTTGCAGCGAGTTTTAAATACACTCCTTTAATTGGGTTTAACACCAGAAGAAATCAAGGGCAAAATCAAAATATACTACATAAACAATAATTACTGTTAAAAATAAAGCAAGATTTGGTCTTACACAGGGAGGGGCTCGATTCAAAGCACAGACAGGGAGAGTGGCATGGCCGAGGACCCAGGCTACCAGGCATGGTGCTGACCCCTACATTCTTCTCCTTGTGGTTCTGAGCGATCATTTTGGTCTCATCGGGGACATTCCTCGTTCATATAGGCCGGGCCCGTCTCCCAAGCAGATGGAGTTTGGTCAATAGTCGTTTTGTGGTGTAAAGAAAAACAGAAAAACAGTAAACTCAGCAGGTCTGGCAACATCTGTAGAGAGAGAATGGAATTAAAGTTTCAAGTTCGTATGACGTTTGCTTTTATTTGAGTCATTTTGTGGTCTTGGGTACCGGGTTTTGCCCTGTTCTTACTGGAATTCCTCAACACATCACCTCAGCCCATTGCTTCATTCTGAGCCTCTCTACATCATCATACTTGTTCTTTTTTTAGTTCCGCTTTGTCAATAAAAAGCAAATATTAACACCCGGAGATTTGTTTTCTCTTATTCTTTCATGGGATGTTAGTGTCACTGGCAAGGCCAGCATTGGCCTTGGCACTGGGAAGCACTGGCAAGACAGCACAGTGATTAGCTTCACAGCGCCAGGGACCCGGGTTCGATTCCCGGCTTGGGTCACTGTCTGTGCGGAGTTTGCACGTTCTCCATGTGTCTGCGTTGGTTTCCTCCTACAAATCGCGAAAGACGTGCTTGTTAGGTGAATTGGACATTCTGAATTCTCCCTCAGTGTACCCGAACAGGCGGCGGAGTGTGGCTTTTCACAGTAACTTAATTGCAGCGTTAATGTAAGCCTACTTGTGACACTAATAAAGATTATTATTACTATTTGTTGTCCATCCCTAATTGCCATTGAACTGAGTGGCTTACTAGTCCATTTCAGGAAGCATTTAAGAGTCATAAAGTGCAGAAGAGGCCCTTTGGCCCATCAAGTGCCACATTGCTGTGGGTCTGGGGTCACATTTAGGCCAGACCAGGTATGGCCAACAGATTTCCTTCCCTAAAGGCCATTAGTGAACCAGATGGGTTTTTACAACAATGATAGTCTTCCCGGCCAACATTACTGAGGCTAGCTTTATATTCCAGATTTTATCAATTGAATTTCAACCCCACCAGCTGCCGGGGTGGGATTTGAACCCAGGTCCCCAGAGCATTAGCCTGGGCCTCTGGATTGCAGTGACATTACCAGTACACCATCATCACCCACCCCTCCTGCCTGACGTAATGTGTGGAATCACCTTTATGCAGTCCCAGCCATGGCTCACCTCTGCGTCACAAGGTTCTAGAACAGCGGTGGGGCAACCTGTGGCCCAGGACCCACATGCGGCCCCTCGGGGTTCTGAGTGTGGCCCAGGAGATATTTTGTTGATTGTTTCCCATGCACAGTGTTGCCACAATCTGCTGGTAGCTCTTTTTCCTACCGGCGTGACAGAAGTGATATGCATGGATCACCCGGAAGAAAACCACGCAGACCATAAGACATAGGAGTACAATTCTGCTGCTGCCGATAGATTATAAGACCATAAGACATAGGAGCAGAATTAGGCCACTCGACCTATCGAGACTGCTCCGCCATTCAATCATGGCTGATATTTTTCTCATCCCCATTCTCCTGCCTTGTCCCCATAACCCCTGATCCCCTTATTAATCAAGAACCTATCGATCTCTGTCTTAAAGACACTTAGTGCTTTGGTGTCCACAGCCTTCTCTGGCAAAGAGTTCCACAGATTCACCACCCTCTGGCTGAAGAAATTCCTCCTCATCTCTGGGCAGCACGGTAGCATAGTGGTTAGCACTATGGTTTCACAGCGCCAGGGTCCCAGGTTCGATTCCCTGCTGGGTCACTGTCTATGCAGAGTCCGCATATCCGCCCCGTGTGTGCGTATGTTTCCTCCGGGTGCTCCGGTTTTCTCCCACAGTCCAAAGATGTGCAGGTTAGGTGGATTGGCCATGCTAAAACTGCCCTTAGTGTCCAAAAAGGTTAGGAGGGGTTATTGGGTTACGGGGATAGGGTGGAAGTGAGGGCTTAAGTGGGTCGGTGCAGACTCGATGGACCAAATGGCCTCCTTCTGCGCTGTATGTTCTATCTCTGTTTTAAAGTCCCTTCTGTCTGAGATTGTGCCCTCTGGTTCGAGTTTTTTGCTGCAAGTCCATCCTCTCCACGTCCACTCTATCTAGGCCTCGCATCATTCTGTAAGTTTCAATAAGACCTGCAAACAGTACACAGTCAGTCACTCAAGTCCGGAATCGAATCCGGGTCCCTGGCGCTGTAAGGCAGCAGTGCTAACCACTGTGTTACCGCAACCCAAAGAGGGTAACAGGTTTCAGAACACTAGCGAAAAGGGGAAGCAAAAATGCTTTTTATGCAAAGAGTTGTGTTCTGGAATGCACTGCCTTAGCAAATTCATTAGTAACTTTGAAAAGGGAAATGGGTAGCAACTTGCAAAGGATAAAGATGAAAGACTCGGCGGGGGGGGGGGGGTTGGAAAGTGTGTGGGGCTGGGACTAATTAAATAATTTGTTCATAGAGACAATGGGCCAAATGTGTTTAATGATTCCAATCTGCTAATAACGATGCTGTGATTAAAAGATCGACTCATGAGATACATTCTACACACAACGGGAGTTTCCACGTGAAATTTTAACACTGGCCACTTAATTGTCAAAATGAATCACATCTTCATGTGTTTAAATCTTAACTGACTGATCACAATCCCCTGTTGAAACATCACATGAACCCGTGAAGCAACCCCGATGGACAATTCCAGAGCTGGTTTGCTGGATTCACCTCCCCTTCGCCCCTGAACTTCGCTTGTATTTGAGGAAAGCGCCTAAATATGAAATAAAGACAAACATTGATATTGTAAATAAATTCAAACGTGGGAGGCCCAAAATGAAAACAGAAAATGCACGTCCAAATCCGTGAGGGTAAAGAAAAGTTAAAAGTTCAAGATGTAACACACCCTGTGCTCTGCTGCACAGAAAACTAGAGGACAAGACAAAGGCAAACAATTCCGTTAGGGCGCCTTCCAGAATGTTCCCTCCAGTGTCTCTCAGACTTGCTGGTCACACACGACAATGGAAGTAAAAACAAGTATGCACTTTCTGCTCCTCACTAATCAGTTGAGCTAATCTGCAAGGATATGCATCTCGCTTAGCAGAGAGTCGAGGAATGCTCGTCTGTCGGGAATATTTCCACCTCTTGTTCTCCACTTTCTTTGAGAGTGCTCACTTACCCTGTTTCTTCATCCTGTGTTGTGTGTGTATCCGGGTGCCATCTGCTGGCTAACAAAGGAATAGTTTGAGTTGATTGTCATCTTAGATGGAAACAAAGTTAGCATTACGATCGCAGACCAGACTCCAGTAGTGGCTAGGAAACTGGACCGAAACCCCAATATTTTAGGTCAGTTGTTAGACTGTGGAAAGAATGATTCATAGAACATAGAACATAGAAAATACAGCACAGAACAGGCCCTTCGGCCCACGATGTTGTGCCGAACCTATGCCCTAGATTAATCATAGATTAAAATTGAATTTACAGTGCAGAAGGAGGTCATTCGGCCCCCTGAGTCTGCACCGGCTCTTGGAAAGAGCACCCCACCCAAACTCAACACCTCCACCCAACACCAAGGGCAATTTTGGACACTAAGGGCAATTTATCATGGCCAATCCACCTGCCCTGCACATCTTTGGACTGTGGGAGGAAACCGGAGCACCTGGAGGAAACCCACGCAGACACGGGGAGGACGTGCAGACTCCGCACAGACAGTGACCCAAGCCGGAATCGAACCTGGGACCCTGGAGCTGTGAAGCAATTGTGCTATCCACAATGCTACCGTGCTGCCCTTAAGAACAAATAAATCTACACTATATCATTTTACCGTAATCCATGTACCTATCCAATAGCTGCTTGAAGGTCCCTAATGTTTCCGACTCAACTACTTCCACAGGGATTGCATTCCATGCCCCCACTACTCTCTGGGTAAAGAACCTACCTCTGATATCCCTCCTATATCTTCCACCTTTCACCTTAAATTTATGTCCCCTTGTAATGGTTTGTTCCACCCGGGGAAAAAGTCTCTGACTGTCTACTCTATCTATTCCCCTGATCATCTTATAAACCTCTATCAAGTCGCCCCTCATCCTTCTCCGTTCTAATGAGAAAAGGCCTAGCACCCTCAACCTTTCCTCGTAAGACCTACTCTCCATTCCAGGTAACATCCTAGTAAATCTTCTTTGCACCTTTTCCAAAGCTTCCACATCCTTCCTAAAATGAGGTGACCAGAACTGTACACAGTACTCCAAATGTGGCCTTACCAAAGTTTTGTACAGCTGCATCATCACCTCACGGCTCATAAATTCAATCCCTCTGTTAATGAACGCGAGCACACCATAGGCCTTCTTCACAGAACTATCCACTTGAGTGCCAACTTTCAAAGATGTATGAACATAGACCCCAAGATCTCTCTGCTCCTCCACATTGCCAAGAACTCTACCGTTAACCCTGTATTCCGCATTCATATTTGCCCTTCCAAAATGGACAACCTCACACTTTTCAGGGTTAAACTCCATCTGCCACTTCTCAGCCCAGCTCTGCATCCTATCTATGTCTCTTTGCAGCCGACAACAGCCCTCCTTACTATCCACAACTCCACCAATCTTCGTATCGTCTGCAAATTTACTGACCCACCCTTCAACTCCCTCATCCAAGTCATTAATGAAAATCACAAACAGCAGAGGACCCAGAACTGATCCCTGCGGTACGCCACTGGTAACTGGGATCCAGGCTGAATATTTGCCATCCGCCACCACTCTCTGACTTCTATCGGTTAGCCAGTTCGTTATCCAACTGGCCAAATTTCCCACTATCCCATGCCTCCTTACTTTCTGCAGAAGCCTACCATGGGGAACATTATCAAATGCCTTACTAAAATCCATGTACACTACATCCACTGCTTTACCTTCATCCACATGCTTGGTCACCTCCTCAACGAATTCAATAAGATTTGTAAGGCAAGACCTACCCCTCACAAATCCGTGCTGACTATCCCTAATCAAGCAGTGTCTTTCCAGATGCTCAGAAATCCTATCCTTCAGTACCCTTTCCATTACTTTGCCTACCACCGAAGTAAGACTAACTGGCCTGTAATTCCCAGTATTATCCCTAGTCCCTTTTTTGAACAGGGGCACGACATTCGCCACTCTCCAATCCCCTGGTCCCACCCCTGTTGACAGTGAGGACGAAAAGATCATTGCCAACGGCTCTGCAATTTCATCTCTTGCTTCCCATAGAATCCTTGGATATATCCCGTCAGGCCCGGGGGACTTGTCTATCCTCAAGTTTTTCAAAATGCCCAACACATCTTCCTTCCTAACAAGTATTTCCTCGAGCTTACCAGTCTGTTTCACACTGTCCTCTCCAACAATATCACCCCTCTCATTTGTAAATACAGAAGAAAAGTACTCGTTCAAGACCTCTCCTATCTCTTCAGACTCAATACACAATCTCCCGCTACTGTCCTTGGTCGGACCTACCCTCGCTCTAGTCATTCTCATATTTCTCACATATGTGTAAAACGCCTTGGGGTTTTCCTTGATCCTACCCGCCAAAGGTTGTTCATGCCCTCTCTTAGCTCTCCTAATCCCTTTCTTCAGTTCCCTCCTGGCTATCTTGTATCCCTCCAATGCCCTGTCTGAACCTTGTTTCCTCAGCCTTACATAAGTCTCCTTTTTCCTCTTAACAAGACATTCGACCTCTCTTGTCAACCATGGTTCCCTCACTCGACCATCTCTTCCCTGCCTGACAGGGACATTCATATCAAGGACACGTAGTACCTGTTCCTTGAACAAGTTCCACATTTCACTTGTGTCCTTCCCTGACAGCCTATGTTCCCAACTTATGCACTTCAATTCTTGTCTGACAACATCGTATTTACCCTTCCCCCAATTGTAAACCTTGCCCTGTTGCACGCACCTATCCCTCTCCATTACTAAAGTGAAAGTCACAGAATTGTGGTCACTATCTCCAAAATGCTCCCCCACTAACAAATCTATCACTTGCCCTGGTTCATTACCAAGTACTAAATCCAATATTGCCCCTCCTCTGGTCGGGCAATCTACATACTGTGTTAGAAAAGCTTCCTGGACACACTGCACAAACACCACCCCATCCAAACTATTTGATCTAAAGAGTTTCCACTCAATATTTGGGAAGTTAAAGTCACCCATGACTACTACCCTGTGACTTCTGCACCTTTCCAAAATCTGTTTCCCAATCTGTTCCTCCACATCTCTGATACTATTGGGGGGCCTATAGAAAACTCCTAACAAGGTGACTGCTCCTTTCCTATTTCTGACTTCAACCCATACTACCTCATTAGGCAGATACTCCTCATAGAATTTACAGTGCAGAAGGAGGCCATTCAGCCCATCGAGTCTGCACCGGCTCTTGGAAAGAGCACCCTACCCAAGGTCAACACCGCCACCCTATCCCCATAACCCAGTAACCCCACCCAACACTAAGGGCAATTTTGGACACTAAAGGCAATTTATCATGGCCAATCCACCTAACCCGCACATCTTTGGACTGTGGGAGGAAACCGGAGCACCCGGAGGAAACCCACGCACACACGGGGAGGATGTGCAGACTCCGCACAGACAGTGACCCAAGCCAGAATCGAACCTGGGACCCTGGAGCTGTGAAGCAATTGTGCTATCCACAAGGCTACCGTGCTGCTCCTCGAACTGCCTTTCTGCAGCTGTTATACTATCCCTAATTAACAATGCCACCCCCCCATCTCTTTTACCACCCTCCCTAATCTTATTGAAAAATCTATAACCAGGGACCTCCAACAACCATTTCTGCCCCTCTTCTATCCAAGTTTCCGTGATGGCCACCACATCGTAGTCCCAAGTACCGATCCATGCCTTAAGTTCACCCACCTTATTCCTGATGCTTCTTGCGTTGAAGTATACACACTTCAACCCATCTCCGTGCCTGCAAGTACTCTCCTTTGTCAGTGTTCCCTTCCCCACTGCCTCATTACACGCTTTGGCATCCTGAATATCGGCTACCTTAGTTGCTGGACTACAAATCCGGTTCCCATTCCCTTGCCAAATTAGTTTAAACCCTCCCGAAGAGTACTAGAAAACCTCCCTCCCAGGATATTGGTGCCCCTCTGGTTCAGATGCAACCCATCCTGCTTGTACAGGTCCCACCTTCCCCAGAATGCGCTCCAATTATCCAAATACCTGAAGCCCTCCCTCCTACACCATTCCTGCAGCCACGTGTTCAACTGCACTCTCTCCCTATTCCTAGCCTCGCTATCACGTGGCACCGGCAACAAACCAGAGATGACAACTCTGTCTGTCCTGGCTTTTAACTTCCAGCCTAACTCCCTAAACTTGTTTATTACCGCCACACCCCTTTTTCTACCTATGTCATTGGTACCAATGTGCACCACGACTTCTGGCTGCTCCCCCTCCCCCTTAAGGATCCTGAAGACACGATCCGAGACATCCCTGACCCTGGCACCCGGGAGGCAACATACCTTCCGGGAGTCTCGCTCACGACCACAGAATCTCCTATCTATTCCCCTAACCATTAAATCTCCTACAACTATTGCTTTTCTATTCTCCCCCTTCCCTTCTGAGCCCCAGAGCCAGACTCAGTGCCAGAGACCTGGCCGCTAGGGCCTTCCCCCAGTAGGTCATCCCCCCCAACAGCATCCAAAACGGTATACTTGTTTTGAAGGGGAACGGCCACGAGGGATCCCTGCACATGTCTGCCTGTTTGTTTTTTCCCCCCTGACTGTAACCCAGCTATTCTTGTCCTGTACCTTGGGTGTAGTTACCTCCCTGTAACTCTTCTCAATCACCCCCTCTGCCTCCCAGGATGATCCGAAGTTCATCCTGCTTCAGCTCCAGTTCCCTAACACGGTCTTTGAGGAGCTGAAGTTGGGTGCACTTCCCGCAGGTATTGTCAGCGGGGACACTGGTGGTATCCCTCACCACCCACATCCTACAAGAGGAGCATGCAACTGGCCTAGCCTCCATCCCCTCTTACCTGACAGAATATAGCTGCCCTGTGGACTAACTAGATCACCGCCCTCCGACTCTGCTCCCAATCAGCTACACTTTCTGTAAACTCCTGGCTCTCTTCTCACTCTTTGCGGAAATGTCAGAAACAAAATGAAAGGAGCACCTTACTCCCTCCTCACCCAACTCCCTCGGTCACCAAACTCTTACTATAGCACTCAAAATGCATCAAATTCAGCACTCCCTCGGTCACCAAACTCTTACTATAGCACTCAAAATGCACCAAATTCAGCACTCCCTCGGTCACCAAACTCTTACTATAGCACTCAAAATGCACCAAATTCAGCACTCAGTGCAAACAAAGTCTGCACTGTAGGGGATCACTTTTATACTGTAAATCTAGCCTCTGAAAACTGGCCTAATCCAATTAACTAATTAACAAGCTCCAGCTGCAAGTGCCTACAAGTAGAAGCTTGTTCAAAGCTGATTGAAAATTCACCTTCTTCTAAACCAAACAGCAACTTTTAAATTAATTAACTAAATAAAAGAAAGACTAAACTTTAGATAAAAATGAAGCCTTATACTCCCTCGGTCACCAAACTCTTACTGTAGCACTCAAAATGCACCAAATTCAGCGCTCCAGGAGTGATTGCATGTAGAAATAGGGCTTTGGTATTTCTAAAGCAAAACGCTATTATGAATATTAAACTTTTGAACTTCACACCCAAATAAAAGCTTACAGCTACACGACTTAACACGACTACTCAATTTCCCATTAAACAACCAGAAAAGAAGCATACATCTCTCAATCGATCTTTTTTAAAATAAATTTACAGTATCCAATTTTTGTTTCCAATTAAAGGGCAATTTAGCTTGGCCAATCCACCTAACCTGCACATCTTTGGGTTGTGGGGGTGAGGCCCACGCAGACAGGGGGAGAATGTGCAAGCTCCATAAGGACAGTGAGCCGGGGCCGGGATTCAAACCCAGGTCCTCAGCTCCATAGGCAGCAGTGTTAACCACTGTGCCATGTGCCACGACTTCAATCGATCTTAATATTAGCCTGGCACAGATACATGAGTAGATACATTAACGCCGTTCAAAATGCATCTTGACAAATACATGGATAGGACGGGTATAGAGGGATACGGCACTATGAAGTGCTGAGGGTTTTGGCAAAGGTTGGTATCATGACCGGTACAGGCTTGGAGGACCGAAGGGCCTGTTCCTGTGCTGGAGTGTTCTTTGTTCTTTGCTTTATAAAAGAGATTTGGAGGGCAGCACGGTGGCACAGTGGGTTAGCCAAGGTCCCAGGTTCGATCCCGGCTCTGGGTCACTGACTGTGTGGAGTTTGCCCATTCTCCCCGTGTTTGCGTGGGTTTCGCCCCACAACCCAAAAATGTGCAAGCTAGGTGGATTGGCCACGCTAAAATTGCCGCTTAATTGGAAACAATGAATTGGGTACTCTAAATTTATTTTAAAAATAAATAAAAGAGATTTGGCTCATGTTAGAACTCCTTCAGACTCTGGCTGAATATCTTCAAAAAGCTGGTTCACCGGGCATGTTTCAGCTTCTTCCTTGTCCCAGACAAGATTGCTCAGCATTACAGAGTATTACTTTTTTTTATAACAATCCGACTGTGAGAGAACTGTGGACTCTGTTTCAGGCAGATGAAAATTCACCTCTCTGCCAAAGCTTCTCCATAAACTAACTGCCTCTCTGCATTCTTGGGTTCCATCCAGCAATGGCCTCATCTCCCCAAACTGAAAAACAGAATATCTCTGCAGGCTGCAAAAGCACATTAACTCCCCAGGGACTTCCCCAGTCAAACCACCTTACTCTGGTATATTTCACCTGCTGTTTTCTGGAAGCAAAACAAAATCCTTTTAAAAACATGACCCCTACAGTCAAACACACTATAACCCAAGGCTTTTAATCCTTAACTTGTCAATATTCCTAAAATCCCCCATTCGTCACAAAAGGAAAAGATTGTGAGTTGGAATTGAGACTATTATAGCGTAGAGCTTTGACAAAGGGTCATCTGGACTCGAAACGTTAGCTCTTTTCTCTCCCTATAGATGCCGCCAGACCTGCTGAGATTTTCCAGCATTTTCTCTTTGGTTTCAGATTCCAGCATCCGCAGTAATTTGCTTTTATAGCATAGAGCAGGTTCTTTGACGTTCAAAACTTTATGTGGGGTTTCCCCAAAACAATATATTTGTTAATTTCCTCTGAACTGATGCATTTTGCCAGTCTTACAGGGCTAAATTCTCAAACATGGATTTGTCACTCAGTGAGTGATTTGGAATCTATGGTGCGGATGTTCAGAGCAGCGTGACAAATAAAGACACAAGACCAAATCTCAAAATGCCCAAAGTATTCAGGAATACGGGATACATTTTTTGCTTATTTCAATGAAACGTTTTGGGTTGCTGATTAAACAACGTAATGATTTTTAAAATCTCATCTTTGTCTTCAAATTCATCCAAGGCCTTGCTCCTCCCTCTCTGTAATATCCTCCTGCCCCTACACCCCTCATTATCTGTATAACGTCCTCCAGTACCTACACCCCTCCCTATCTCTGTAACCTCCTCTAGTCCCTACACCTCTCCCTACCTCTGTAACCTCCTCCAGCCCCTACACTTTCCCTAGCTCTGTATCTTTCTCCAACCACTACACCCCTCACTATCTCTGTAACCTCCTCCAGACACTAGACTCCTCCCTATCTCTGTAACCTCCTTCAGCCGCTTCAAACCTCCCTATTTCTGTAATCTTCTCCAGCCCTTACAACCCTCTCTACCTTTGTAACCTTCTCCAAACCCTACAACCCTCCCTATCTATGTAACCCTTACAACCCTCCCCATCACTGTAATCTCTCACTCCTACTACCCTCCCTATCTCTGCAATCATCTCCAGCCCCTGCAAACCTCCCAAACTCTGCAACCTCCTCCAGCCCCTACAATGCTCCGAGGTATCTGTGCTCATCTAATTCTGGCCTCATCTCTGATTTTAATCACTCCATCATTGGTGGCCATGCCTTCAATCCCCTTGGCCCTATACTCTGAAATTCTTAAGCCTTTCCGACTCTCTACCTTGCTTTCCACTTTTGAGTTGCGTCTCACAACCTACCTCAGGACAAAGCATTAAGTGACCTCCCCTAATGCCTCCTTATATTGTCTCGTCTTAATTATATTTGATTATGCTTCTCTGAAATGCACTGTGCCCCATTTTGCTATAAAGTCACTGTAATATCCTGCCCAAAGCACAGGTTTGGTGATAGTCCCCGGTGGCTCGAGGAGTATGCACTCCCCCTTTAACTACAGGGCAGGGACTGTTGGAAATAAGGTCAGCTTGACTAGAACAGGGAGAAAGGACTAGTGATGACTAACTGAGTCCTGTGTGTGTATACTTTTCTGTTGTGAATAAATCAGTACTTTCCTTGTACTCGATTGATTCCGTTGCCTTTACTAAAGTCACTATATAAATAACAGGGGCTGGAATCCCGCACCCCGCGCCAAAATCGCGGCCGCCGCCGGGGCAAAGAATCCAGATTCACGCCGAAATCAGGTTTGGTTCGGCGATTCTCTGGGCACCAAAAAGCGGCGTCAGAGGGGAGTACGCCGCACCGCCGGGGGCCTTTGCCAGGCGCCCGCTCCGACATTCTCTGCCCCCAACCGGCCGAGTTCCCGATGGCGTGGAACTAACCTGGTATTGCCGGTCAGGATACTCGCATGGTGGCTGCGGAGGCCAGGGGGTGGGGGGGGCTTATAGGCGGCCGGGGAATGATTGTGCGGGGTTTGAAGGTCGGGCGCACGGCCGATCAGGGGTCTCTTTCTTCGGTCTGGCTCCGCAATCCGAGTCCACCATGGAACACGGCGCGTCCGCAGGAGGCCGCCTCCAGGAATTTCAGGAGTAAAACTCTATGGTTTTGATGCCGGCGTGGGGATATAGTCCCAAGAATGGATAGTCCAGCCCCAGGTTTTGTTGTTGATGTTTTATGTCATGTGATTCTGTTCCGAAAACTGAAGGTGGTAAAGACTAAGGTTTCTGCATCTCCAGTTTACAAGGAGTTAGAGGTTAGGCAGCGCCTCAGGCAGTGCCAGGGGATAGTGATTGGGCAATGCCAGGGGATAGTGATTGGGCAATGCCAGGGGATAGTGATTGGTCAATGCCAGGGGATAGTGATTGGGCAATGCCAGGGGATAGTGATTGGGCAATGCCAGGGGATAGTGATTGGGTAATGTCAGGGGATAGTGATTGGGCAATGCTAGGGGATAGTGATTGGGCAATGTCAGGGGATAGTGATTGGGCAATGTCAGGGGATAGTGATTGGGCAATGCTAGGGGATAGTGATTGGGCAATGTCAGGGGATAGTGATTGGGCAATGTCAGGGGATAGTGATTGGGCAATGTCAGGGGATAGTGATTGGGCAATGCCAGGGGCTAGTGATTGGGCAATGTCAGGGATAGTGATTGGGCAATGCCAGGGGATAGTGATTGGGCACTGTCAGGGATAGTGATTGGGCAATGCCAGGGGATAGTGATTGGACAATGCCAGGGGATAGTGATTGAGCAATGCCAGGGATAGTGATTGAGCAATGCCAGGGGATAGTGATTGGGCAATGTCAGGGGATAGTGATTGGGCAATGCCAGGGGATAGTGATTGGGCAATGCCAGGGGATAGTGATTGGGCAATGCCAGGGAATAGTGATTGGGCAATGCCAGGGATAGTGATTGAGCAATGCCAGGGGATAGTGATTGGGCAATGCCAGGGGATAGTGATTGGGCAATGCCAGGGGATAGTGATTGGGCAATGCCAGGGGATAGTGATTGGGCAATGCCAGGGGATAGTGATTGGGCAATGCCAGGGGATAGTGATTGGGCAATGCCAGTGGATAGTGATTGGGCAATGCCAGGTGATAGTGATTGGGCAGTGTCAGGGATAGTGATGGGCAATGCCAGGGGATAGTGATTGGGCAATGCCAGGGGATAGTGATTGGGCAGTGCCGGGGATAGTGATTGGGCAATGTCAGGGATAGTGATTGGGCAATGCCAGGGGATAGTGATTGGGCAATGTCAGGGATAGTGACTGGGCAATGCCAGGGATAGTGATTGGGCAATGCCAGTGGGTAGTGCCTGGGTTGTATTGGGGAAAGTGCATGAGCAGTGCCATGGGGCAATGCATGGACAATGCCAGAGAGGGAATTGCATGAGCAGTGCAAGGGGACAGTGTGTATGGGTAGTCCCAGAGGGCAGTATGTGGGCAGTGCCATGGGACAATTCATGGGCAATGTCAGAGGGCAGCGCATGGGTGGTGCCAGGGGCCAGTGACGTGGACAGTGACAGAGGGCAGTGCCAGGGGGCAGTGCATGGGGGAAGTGCCATGGGCAGTGCCCAGGTATGACTCTCTCCCCCTCCTGATTCTGCACTCAGCTGAGCTCCCCTGGAAGGTTTGCTCGCCAGGTGTACATCCTGTGAGATTAGAAGTGATTCATGCCGTTCAGCCACGCCACCGTGGATGGATTTTCTGAAGGTGAAAGGGGGAATGGTAGAGCTGTAGATAGAGGCTTGATAATTATATGTTAACATACTTCCTAATATGTGAAATTCCCTGTCACCGTGACGTTGCAGTTCTCACAATAGTTTCTGCCCTCATTACCAAATCCTCCCGACACAATCAGAAATGGAAAATCACGGTCCTGAACAGGAAGAATTTGCAGAGCAGTGGGGCAGGAGCCACTGGAAATACAGTGAGCTGAATGATCTCCTTTTTATAATAAGAATCTTTATTGTCACAAGTAGGCTTACATGACGTAGAACATAGAACGCAGAAGGATGTCATTCGGCCCATCGGGTCTGCACCGACCCACTTAAGCCCTCACTTCCACCCTATCCCCTTAACCCAATAACCCCTCCTAACCTTTTTGGACACTAAGGGCAATTTAGCATGGCCAATCACCTAACCTGCATGTCTTCGGACTGTGGGAGGAAACCGGAGCTCCCGGAGGAAACCCACACAGACACGGGGAGAACGTGCAGACTCCGCACAGACAGTGACCCAGCGGGGAATCGAACCTGGGGCCCTAGCGCTGTGATGCCACAGTGCTAGCCACGTGTGCTACCGTGCTGCCCATTAACATTGCAATGAAGTTACTGTGTTTAATGACGGTCTTCCTTTAATAAAAATTTTCTGTTGTAAATAAAAGATTGAATTATGAGATACATTCCACAAACTAGAAAAGAGAAGGTCCCAGATGAGGTTTTAGCACTAATCAATTCGTTGTTGAAATTCATTGTAATATCCCGCACGGGACATACAGGGTGGGAATGATTGTCTTCTTCATGGTCCTCACTGAGTATGAGCTCCCCCACTAGCAACAGAGGAACAATATATAAAAGGTCGGCCAGTAAGACACCGGCCAGAGAGGAAGCCGGTAGGGATTTACCAGGCATGGGATACATAAATAAATCTTGTTCTTTACTCCGTGTGGTCTCCCCGTGTCCTTATTAAATGAATCACATCTTCAGGTGTTTAAATACATGGAAATATACGTAGAAAATAGAAGCAAGAGGAGGCCATTCGGCCCATCAAGCCTGCTCCGACATTCATTATGATCATGGCTGATCATCAAGTTCAATACCCTGATCCCTCCTTTCTCCCATATCCCTTGACCCCTTTAGCCCCAAGAGCTATATCTAACACTTTCTTGAAATTACACAACGTTGTGGCCTCAACTACTTTCTGTGGTAATGAATTCTACTCTCTTGGTGAAGAAATTTCTCCTCACTTCAGTCCTAAAAGGTTTATCCCTTGTCCTCGAACTATGACCCCTAATTCTGGAGGCCCACAATATCGGGAATATTCTTTCTGAATCTACCCCGCCTCATCCTGTTAGAGCTTTATAAATTTCTATGAGATCCCCCCTCACTGTTCTAAACTCCAATGAATATAATCCTAACTGATTTAGTCCCTCCTCATATGACTGTCTTGCTATCCCAGGAATCAGTCTAGTAAACCTTTGCTGCACTCCCTCCATTGCAAGAACATCCTAACTGCACACAATACTCCAGGTGTGGCCTCACCAATGTCCTATACAATTGTAGCAAAACGTACTTATTCTTATACTCAAATTCTCTCGCAATGAAGGCCAACATACCATTTGTCTTCTTTACTGCTGGCTGTACCTGCGCACTTACTTTCAGCGACTGATGCACAAGGACACCAAGGTCTCGTTGAGTATCCACCCCTCTCAACGTACACCCATTCAAATATTAATCCGCCTTCCTATTTTTGCTACCAAAGCGGATAACCTCACATTGATCCACATTATACTGCATCTGCCATGCTTGTGCCCACTCACTCAGCCTGTCCATATCTTGCCGAAGCATCTCTGCATCCTCCTCACAGCTCACCCTCCCACCAACTTTGTATCAACTGCAAATTGAGATAATGGGCGGGATTCTTTGGAAACAGGCGGGGTGGGCAACTCCAGCAGGAAGGAGTGGCGTGAACCACTCCGGTGTTGGGCCGCCCCGAAGGTGTGGAATCCTCCGCACCTTCAGGGGCTAGGCCGGCGCGGGAGTGGTTTGCGCTGCGCCGGCCAACACAGAGGGGCTTAGAGCCACGCCAACCGGTGCCGAAGGGGCTCCGCCGGCTGCCGCGAGTTGGCACATGTGCGGGAGCACCAGCGTGTGCTGGCATCATCCCAGCGCATGCGCAGGGGGGGTTCATCTCCGCGCCGGCCATCGCGGACCGTTACACCAGCCGGCGCGGAGGAATAGAATGCCCCCACGGCACAGGCCCGCCCACAGGTCGGTGGGCTCCGATCGCGGGCCAGGCCACCATGGGGGCACCTCCCGGGGCTAGATTACTCCGCACCCCCCCCCCGAGGACCCCGGAGGCCGCCCGCGGAGCCAGGTCCCGCCGGTAAGTACCTGTCATAACATACGCCGGCGGGACCGGCCGAAAATGGGCGGCCACTCGGCCCATCGCGGGCCGGAGAATCGCCGGGGGGGGGCCGCTGCCAGTGGCCGCCGACCGGCGTGGCGCGATTCCCGCCCCCGCCAAATCCCCGGCGCCAGAGAATTCGGCAGCTGGCAGGGGCGGGATTCACGCCACCTCCCAGCGATTCTCCGACCTGGGGGGGGGGTCGGAGAATCCCGCCCAATATAATTAGTTCCCTCATCCAAATCATTTCTATATAATGTGAACGGTTGGGGTCCTAGCACAGGTCACTGCCTGCCAATCAGAAAAAGACCCATTTATTCCAACTTAAATCTTAACTGACTGATCACAATCCCCTGTTAAAACATCACATGATCCCGGGAAACATTTTGGATGGACAATTCCAGAGCTGGTTTGCTGGATTCACCTCCCCTTCGCCCCTGAACGTCCCTTGTATATGAGGAAAGCTTCTAAATATGAAATAAGGACAAACGTTGATATTGTAAATAAATTCAAATGTGAGAGGCCTAAAATGAAAACAGAAAATGAACATCAAAATCCGAGAAGGTGAGGAAAGGTTAAAAGTTCATGGTGGCACGCACCCTGTGCTCTGCTGCACAGAAAACTAGAGGACAACACAAAGGCAAACAATTCCGTCAGGGTGCCTTCCAGAATGTTCCCTCCAGTGTCCCTCAGACTTGTTGGTCATATGTGACAATGGAAGAAATAACAAGTATGCACTTTCTGCTCCTCACTAATCCGTTGAGGCAGTCTGTAAGGATATGCATCTCGTCTAGCAGAGTGTCAAAGAATCCTTGTCTGTCGGGAATATTTCAAACTCTTGTTCTCCACAAGCACTAATGGCCAGATTTTCACTTCTGAAATGGCGTCCTGCGTTCGCAAAACATAAGGCCACCCCGTCACCTCAGTCGCAAATGGGTTCACCACGGAAACACCCACTTTGTATATATCACAATTAAGCATATACCATCACAGTCGAAAATGTTTTGTTCTCCTTTTGCAATGCACCTATTTACACAATTTAGGTGGTTCTTACCAGCAGTACTGAGGGCTGTATGCTGAAGTCCATCTCTCACTGACACCACATGAGCATGGGTGTGTCTGTGCACGGCCATAGTCTGTAGCATGCAGCAAATCATTACTATCGGAAGATCTTTACACGGGAATACTGTAGAGCTCCTCCTGAGAAGTCAAGACACCTGTAGCGCATTTTGAGAATTTCAATCACGTTCTCTATTATATTGTGGGCCAGCATATGTGGGCGGCACGGCGGCACAGTGGTTAGCACTGCTGTCTCACCTGGGACCCGGATTCAATTCCGGGCCTGCGTGACTGTGCGGAGTCTGCACGTTCTCGCCGTGTCTGCATGGGTTTCCTCCGGGTGCTCCAGTTTCCTCCCACAGTCCAAAGGTGTGCAGGTTAGGTGGGTTTACGGAAGATAGGGTGGGGTAGTGGGCCGAGGTAGAATGCCCCTTCAGAGGAACGGTGCAGACTCAATGGTATGAATGGCCTCCTTCTGGGCTGTCGGGATTCAATGGGCTGTCCATGGAATCATACGGCTATTGACATATAGAGCTGCTCAGGCCTGTTTGTAGCCATCCAAAAGGAATCATCAGCCACCTGCTTAATGGATAACCCTTTGTCCCCCAGAACCCTAAACCATGGACTCTGTGACAGAGAGTTTGAAAAAGCCGAGGCAGCTGTGAATTCGTCAGGATAAATGGGCGTGGCAGCTTTGTACACAGACGTGCAGGAACGCCTGGCTGACATCACCCACCACCCACACATATTCGGGGAATGGCAGGAATTCCTGTTCAGAAAGGTATCAGGGTGATGTGTTGCTGCCCCCTGTGGTGACCTGGGTGCAGTCGATAATCGCCTGCGCCTGAGGGAAACCCGCTGACTCTGCAAAACCCGTCGCTCGCTTGAGTCTGAGATGTGACACTCATCGAGAACTTTTTTTAATAAGTGTTTTTTATTAGGTTTTTGAACATAGTATAGTTACAGTTTTGTACACAGATTAAAATATAAATAAATATATAGAAGAGGAAAAAAAACTGGTAGGATATTGTGCATGTGGTAGTCTGTGTAGAGGTATTACGGTACCTGGTAATGCTGGAACACCATTGGTAGATATTGTATGTTTCCTATTGGCCAAGCTGTATGGTAGCTCTGCCCTGCAAGGCGGGGTATAAGAGCCCGAGCCGCCCCAGCAGCCTTCATTCTGTACCTGAGCTGCTGGGGGAAACATCTAGCTTATTAAAGCCTTCAGTTAGACTACAACCTCGCTTTAGTGGCCATTGATCGTGCAACAGTGCACTAGCTCAAAAACAGCAACTCTGTACAGTTAGCAATATTATTTTAAACACATAAGTAGGCACCTGTTTGTAGGGGGAGGGTAACTGGGGAGGTACATATACACTTGGGTGCCGGAGAAACAATTACATTAGTTATGCCCAGTACAGAGAGGGCAATACGAGAATGGATCTGGTGTTGGCGTTGTTACTTGCTTTTACTTCCTTTGTCAGACTGGCGAGGTTCCATTTGTGGATCCCGTTCCAGTCATGGGCTATTTGGATCACCCATCGGGAACTCAATGTCCTCCCTCACGCCAGAAAAGAGGGCATCGTGTGATTGACACGATGCAGCTGTGCGTGGTTGGCTGGGAGATTCCCCAGAGCTCCTCCGGCTGAGCATTGGGATGATTGAGCCGGCAGAATGAAAATTCAGAACCATGGTGACTTTGAGAGCTACCGGTCAGGAATGAGGCTCAGTAGAGTATGTTTTGAAACCCAGGTGGACCGTGGCACATACATGTCTGACCAATGCCTGGTTTCACCTGAGCTGTCTTCTGCATTGGTTCTCAGTCATATGATCTCCGCAGTCAGCAGATACCTCAGAGTAAACCTTGGCTGTTCCCCTCCCCCTCCTCTGTGGTGAGCGCTGTGCTGCTTCCACCTCCTGGCCTGATCGCCTCCCTCTGGCCTCATGTTGCTCATGCTCACGTTCCTCTTTTGCGCGAATATGTGAAGCTGCCACCGCCATTTTGCAGCTTTTTCCTGCAATGTGCGTTCTTCCCTCCGCTGACATACTGACCTTGATGCCATTTGGTACCCAGATCATGAGGGGCAAAAATGTCTTCCCTTCCAAGCCCCACCCTCCAACTCCCTTGGGTGATAGCAGCAACCTGATTGTTGAAGTTCTGTGGCACATGATGAAACATTTTAAAGCTATCCAAAAGGATATTGTACAAGCACCGGAGATAAACATTGCCTATAACAGCCAAGAAGCAAGAGCTTGGCTCCTTTTTTTAAAAGTGTATTTTATTACATACATGTTTCAAAACAGGTTACCGCGAATAAATACCCCGGGAAACACACTTCCCAACAATCAACTATTCAGTCTGTACAAATTTGTACCCCCTTTCACCCCCTCCCACGATGACCAGCCCCTCAAACACGGTCACAAACATCCCCCACTTTGCTCAAACCCCCCTGAAGGGCCCATTAACTCAGACTTTATCTTCTCTAATTGCAGGAAGTCGTGCAGGTCACCCAACCAAGCCATTACCCCCAGTGGCGATGCCGACCGCCACTCCAGCAAACTTTGCCGGCAAAGAGCATGGGCCTAGTCTACTAGGGCGTGACTGGCTCAGGAAAATTCAGTGTCATATTGCACCACAAGCAACTACAGGACTCTCACCCGCTGAATTATTGGTGGGTTGTGGTGATACACCACTGTACTTCCCTACCATTGTACATAGTATATAATAGTTGTGCGTAACGTGGCCCTGTAATACTGTGTATTGTACTGTAACTCTGCAGAGGTTCGGTCACTGGTAGGTAACCCGACCTGGCCATGGAGAGCTCCGCCTTAGCCACTCCCCCGGGAGTTAGTATAAGAACCCTCTTCTGGGACAGGCCCTATTCTGTCTGGGGTCGTCTGTGTCAGGTAAGCCTCCCATGTAGTATATTAAAGCCTGAGTTAAAGTCTCACATGTCTTTGTGGTTCTTGACGCTTAGCGCATCATGGGTAGAGGATCAAAGTCTCACCTGGATCTGCTACACCCAGATGTCAAAGCAAAAGTGGGAAGGAGACAAGAAAAGCTGAAAGAGAGACATCATTACCATGCTAAGGAGAGACATTTTAACACGAGTGGTTGTGTTTATATCAGGAATTTTAGCAGCAACCAGTGTTGGCTTCCTGGAGTTATTCTTCACCAAAGTGGTCCAGTATTCTTGGTAGTGAAATTGAACAATGGAAGCGGTGTTTCCAGGCACCAAGATCATATTCGTCTAAGCCTTGACTTAGAGACAGTAAAAGTTCTAGATAACACAATAGAAGGCAATGTGGCTGTGGGAATTCAACAACCTACTACTGCGCCCACAAAGTTCAGCCAATCATCACCAGAGTTGATGGAGTCATCAATGGTACTGTGCAGAACACAATTCCCGAAAGGCCGACATATGATTAAAGCTTTAGTTTTGTTGTATTTCTGTCTTTAAGGATGATTAAAATTTAAATGGGGAGAGAAAGGTGTTATAGAGTATTATTATTATGCATCTTCTTAATTGAGTCCATTGCTGATTCTAGTTCTAATTTTATTCAGTTACTGTTATTTCAATGTTTAAGTAGCTGCTTCCGTTTTTGAGTCCATACTGTCTTTTAAACTTCAAAGAACATTAACTCCCTCGAGGCATTTCAACTATCTTTTTGTGGTCAAGTTACCACGAGTACTCTGCACGGCTCTTACCTGCTTCCAGTCTGCCCACGTTCGGGGGAGAACCCCCACGCTCCAGCCAAGTTATCCCCTAAGCAGCCAGATCATCACGTGACCACTCAGTCTTCAGATATTTCAACTCTCCAAAGTACTCCAGCAAGTTCAGGCCCTTCTCCTCAAACCTGTAAACCCACGAGTTGTGCCTCAGGAAGCTGGGGAATGAAAGTTGCATCAGACCGAAGGAGCCGCAATTTTAAATGTGCAGCTGTCTCTGTGAACCAACAAGCGTGCAAAGTACAACCTCCCCCTGGTTTTCCCTTCCCCACCACCCCCACCACCTCGAAGAAAATGGTGGGTTGGTGAGTTGGACTTCTGGAATCGGGACTCCACTGCCATTTTGGCTACGTTACGGAGACTTTGGGATATATTTGGGATCATCCGTTAGCCGATGGCAAAATCGGGAAAGACGATTGGGCGGAAAATCGTTTCCGACGCCGAAATCGCATGCGCCGATTTGACGCCAAATCGCAATGCCCCAGCACCTCGACAGTGGCATCAATGCGTCCCGGAATGCACATACAGTACACACCGTTTCCATGTCATTAGCGGGTCCGACCTGGTTTTCTCCGGGGCCTTCACAATTCTCCGCCTCTGATAGACCGAGTTCCCGACGCCGTGGTTCACTTGTGCTTTTACAAATCGTGAAACCAGCGTGGCGGCTGCTGAGGGAGAGAGAGAGAGGGGTATGGAAGGTGTCCAACACCACCATAGTTTGCTGACAGTTGTGCCGCTGGCCAGGGAGCTTCTGCCAGGGTCAGGGGCGCAGAAGGGGGATGATCAGGCTGTGGGGTCGGAATGGACGGACATGGAACACAATTGCCACAGCCAGCAAGGCAGCCATGCAGCTGCGCACACAGCTAACAGCCCACTGTGAACTTAGTGCCATGGGTCCTATAGGTGCCCCCCCTCTCCCCCCCCCAGGCCACCCTCCTGGGTGCCCTCTTGCCCATCGGCTGAGTGGGCATGCTCCAGCGCTACCAGTGCCATCTTATTGGCTGGGTTCAGTGTGATTGGGGACTGTAATGTGTATATGTGACTGCAGCTTGTCAGCTTCCCGAGTGTCAATCACGAACCTGACCAATCCCTCACCATTTTTTTCATTGGAATCGATTGTGTTCCACGTGGCACCGGTGCTAGCCCCTCAACAGTAGCGGAATCGGTCCAGGTGTGGAGCCGGTTTCTCTGTTGTAAAAGTCCATGGATTCTGCGTTGGCGTTGTCTCAGAAACTGAGAATCCCACCCCTTCTGTCTCACAAAAATTCAGGCCTGAGTTTCTCTGGTTTGAGAGAGTTCACAAACACCTTTCTCCACTCTGGACCTTGTGTGTATCCGGGTGCCATCTGGTGGATAACTAAGGAATCGTTTGGATGGGTTCGTGAGCAAGAAGGGAAATGAAGTTAATTTGAGAGCTGAAGGTAAGCGTGAATTGGAATTAAGGCCTAATAATACAGAGCACAATCTGTGACCATCACGCTAGGCCATAATGTTCAAAACTTCGCCGGCAGTCCTACCAGACAATATATTTGTTCATTTCCTCAAACAACTGCATTCTGCCCGTTTTCAGTGAGGAGCAGGTTCAAGGGGCGAAATGATTCTTTGCGGCTCTTCTTGCTTATATTCTGATGTTTATTGATCCATTGTGCAAGCCCTGCTGGTTACCAATAGTACAGGGACTTCAGAGTGGAGCAACCTTATGTATCTGAGTGGTCAGCTCCTGTTCCTTTTATCATTCTTTCATGGGATGTGGCCATCTCTGTCTCGGCCAGCACTTTTATTGTCCAGCCCTAATTGCCCTTGAGAAGGTGGTGGTGAGCTGCCGCCTTGAACCGCTGCAGTCCCTGCAGTGTAGGTACACCCACAGTGCTGTTAGGGAGGGAGTTCCAGCCATTTTGACCCAGTGACAGTGAAGGAATGGGGATTTATTTCCAAATCATGACATTGCGTGACTTGGACTTATGGGCGGTGGGGTCCCCATGTATCTGCTGCCCTTGTCCTTCTCAATAGTAGAGGTCATGAGCTTGGAAGGTGCTGTTGAAGGAGGCTTGGTGAGTTCCTGCAGTACACCTTGTAGGCGGAACACAACTGTCACTATGGATTGATGGCAGAGGGAGTGAATGTTTACAGTGGTGGATGGGTGCCAATCAACCGAGCTGCTTTGTCCTGGAGGCGTTGAGTTTCTTTCTCATTGTTCTCATGCAGACAAGTGGAGAATATTCCATCATTGACCTGACTTGCCTTGTAGATGCTGGACAGGTTTTGAGGAGTCAGGTGGTGAATTACTTGCCAGAGGATACCTAACATTTGACCTGTCCATGTAGCTGCAGTACTTATATGGCCAGTCCAGTTCTGTTCAGTTTCTGGTCACCCCCTCAGGATGTTAATATGTCAATAGTAGGGGATTCAGCAATGGTAGCATAATTGAATCATAGAATCCCTACAGTGCAGAAGGGCGTCATTCGGCCCATCAAGTTTGCACTGACGCTCCAAAAGAGCACCCCGCCTAGGCCAATGTCCTGCATGGGACACTAAGGGGAAATCCACCTAACCTGCACATCTTAGTACTATGGGAACAAACCGGAGGAAAGCATGCAGGCACGGAGAGAATGTGAAAATTCCAGAGTCACCCAAAGTCGGAATCGAACCGGGGTCCCTGGTGCTGGGAGGCAGCAGAGTGCTAACCACTGTGCCACCTATTTTGTTACCTGTCTGGTCGGTAACACGTGCTACTCAAACCTTGGTTAGTGGTGAGGTGTTCTGAATCCCGATGAAGAAGATTCGAACTCTTCCAGTAGTAACAAAAGGTTTATTGAGTAACTGCAACAATATTTACATGAGTTCTTTACTTTAACTTTGATACTGGTGATAAGGTTAACAAGATCTAACTATGGTAACTGTACATAACTCCACTGGCCATCTAAACTAATCTGCTGTTACTTTGATCACCGTGCCCGCAAGAGAGAGGGAGAGACCCAATGTGGCTGCCTTTTATACTCCTGTTGGTCCGGCCCTCTAGTGATCATGTGGTGCTACTGATGACACATTAACCCCTTGTGTACATGTGTACATGCACACATAGAGATCACTACACCACCATGCCACCCTAACAATGGTTTCATTGTGAGCATCAGACTTTTAATTCCAGATCATTATTGAATTCAATTTTCACCATCTGCAGCAGAGGGATTTGAACCTGGACCCCAAAGCATTGCTAGTCCAGTGATGTTAACATTACACCACCACCTCTCCTCGTCAAGGGGAGATGTTCAGATTCTCTCTTGTTGGAGATGTTCACTATTTGGCATTTGTGTTGCGTGAATGTTATTTGTCACTTGTCAGCCCAAGCCTGAACATTGTCTAGACTCTACTGCATTTGGATATGGATTGCTTCATTATCTGAGGAATCACGGATGGTGCTGAACACTGTGCAGTCATCAGCGAACATCCCCACATCTGACATTATGATGAAAGGAAGGTCATTGATGAAGCAGCTGAAGATGGTCGGGCCAAGGTCACTACCCTGAGGAACTGGTGCAGTGATGTTCCAGGATTGCCCTCCAACAACAACAACCATCATCCTTTGTGTTAGGTATGACTCCAACCAGTCGAGAGTTTTCCCCCTGATTCCATTGACTCCTGTTTAGCTAGGGCTCCTTGATCCAACACTTGGTCAAATGCTGCCTTGATGTCAAGGGCAGTCACTCTCACCTCTGGAGTTCAGCTCTTTTGCCAATGTTTGAAACAAGACCGTAATGAGGTCAGGAGCTGAGTGGCTCTGGCGGAACCCAAACTGAGCGACAATCAGAAGGTTATTGAGTAAGTGCCGCTTGATAACGCTATGACACATTCCATTACTTTGTTGATGATCAAAAGTAGACTGATCTGGTGGCAAGTGGCTAGGTTGGATTTGTCCTGGTTTTGTGGATAGGACATACCTGTGCAATTCTCTACATTGCCAGGTAGATGGCAGTGTTGTGGCTGTGTCGGTTCGAGGCACAGGTCTTCAGTACTATTGCTGGAATGTTGTCAGTCCCTTGGCCTTTGCAGCATCGAGTGCTTTCAGCCATTTCTTGATATTATGTGGAGTGAGTCGAATTGGCTTCTTGACAGGATGCCGAGATCGATCATCCACTCGGTACTTCTGGCTGAAGATGGTTGAAATTCTTCAGACTTATCTTTTACACTTATCTTGTGCTGTGCTCCCCCATCATTGAGGATGGGGATATTTGTGGAGCTTCCTCCTCCATCATAGAATCATAGAATTTACAGTCAAAGGGAGGCCATTCGGCCCATTGAATCTGCACCGGCTCTTGGAAAGAGCACCTACCTCCCACACCTCCACCTCCCTGTAACCCAGTAATCCTACCTAACCTAAGGGCAATTTATCATGGCCAATCCACCTAACCCGCACATCTTTTGACTGTGGGAGGAAACCGGAGCACCCGAAGGAAACCCACGCAGACAGGGGGAGAACGTGCAGATGCCGCACAGACAGTGACCCAAGCCGGACTCGAACCTGGGACCCTGGAGCTGTGAAGCAACCGTGCTAACCGATATGCTACCATGCCGCCCAAATGTCCAATTCAAGCAAACTGTTTAAATGTCCACCACCATTCATGGCTGGATGTGGCAGGGCTGCAGAGCTTGGTCGCAGAATGGCTTAGCTCTGCGTGTTACTTTGCTGCTTCTGATTGTTTTGATTCATAGAATTTACAGTGCAGAAGGAGGCCATTCAGCCCATCGAGTCTGCACCGGCTCTTGGAAAGAGCACCCTTCCCAACCGCACACCCCCACCCTATCCTCATAACCCAGTTACCCCACCCAACGCTAAGGGCAATTTTGGACGCTAAGGGCAATCTAGCATGGCCAGTCCGCCTAACCTGCACACCCCTGGACCATGGGAGGAAACCGGAGCATCTGGAGGAAACCCAGGCACACTTGGGGTGACACCCAAGTAATCCTGTGTAGCAGCTTCACCGGGTTGACACCTTAATTTTACATATGCGAAGTGCTGCTCCTGGCATGGGTTCCTGGGCTCTTCATTGAACCAGGGTTGATTTCCCAACTTGATGGTCATGGTACAGTGCGGATATGCTGGGCCTTGAGGTTACAGATTGTGGCTGTAAATAACTCTGAATTTTAGCGAATTCCGCTGAATCTTGTTACATCCCAGGCTGTGGCTCTGGCATTCCTTCCAAATTTAAACACTGAGCGATCGCTTAATTATCTCTACCTTCCTCGCCCCTGCAGGCAAATTCAACTGCAACTTGCCCGTCAATTCCAAAAGTTTTGTAAACCACCCCGAGATATCCCTTCTACACCCAGGAAACTCTTAGCCTCTGAAAGAACCATTTTACAAGTCACTCCCTATTAGACTGACAGTATCAACACTTGAAAGCGATATTTCTTTGCCCTCGCTGTCTCAGTTCAAAAATCCCGAGCCAAACAAGGAACTATACTCCTTAAATCCCACCAGAAGAGTCCCCAATTGTTATGGGTCCAAGAATGAGAACCCCAATCTGTTTCGGGATTCCGGAAGAGAACCCAACTTTTTACTTTGGAAAGCTTGAGAAAACTAGATTGCATCACAGGGGTGATAACACTGACCAGCAGTCAACTTTTACAGTAAAATAAACTTAAATTTAAACTCAGAATTAAACACATTAGCAACAAAGCTTTACATTTAACAGCTGTAACATCTTTCTTGCTTTCTAACCCTGCCTCTATATTATATGTAATAGATAGAGTGGACGTGGAGAGGATGTTTCCACTAGTCGGAGAAACGAGAACTCGAGGCCACAGCCTCAGACTGAAGGGACGATCCTTTAAAACAGAGATGAGGAGGAATTTCTTCAGCCAGAGGGTGGTGAATTTATGGAATTCTTTGCTGCAGAAGGCTGTGGAGGCCAAGTCACTGAGTGTCTTTAAGACACAGATAGATAGGTGTGGTATTATCATAACTATCAGCATTATAAGGGTTAATGTAGCACCATGAATAGCCACTAGTGGGAGCTGCAGATACTACTATATAAGGCATGATGCTGGACCTTAGGGGAGAGTGTAAGCAGGAGACAGCTAGTGAAGTTCATCAGAGCAGTTACTGTGAGAAGGTTAAATTATAGTTATACCAGTGAGTGAGATTAACAGTAGGTGAGTGTAGTTAGATATTAAGATCAATTCTGTATCCTAAAAGGACTAAGTGCCGAAACCCAGTTTAGTAGTGTAAATAAAATCACAGCTTTGTTTAAGTAAAAGCTATACTGTGGTATTTGTGGAACACTACACAATCCATCCTAAATAAGCATCACAAAGAACACCACAGCAGGTTCTTGATTAATAAGGGGATCAGGGATTATGGGGAGAAGTTAGGATAATAGGGATGAGAAGCATATCAGCCATGATTGAATGACGGAGCAGACTCTATGGGCCGAATGGCCTAATTCTGCTCCTATATCTTATGGTCTCATGGTTTTACACATATATATATATTCCAATTAGGCAAACCAACATATCTTGAATACCACTCATGGATAAAGATAATCAACCTCGCTTTTTCTTGCTTATATTGGTGTGGACCCTTTTAGAGAAAGATTTCTTCAGAACCAAGCTGAACCCTATCTGTCCAGTTTGGTGTTCCAGAAACCACTGACAAACCTGAACCTTCCCATTAACTCTGCCGCCTGCAAACTGAAAGCACCCCACATTCTTGTGTCTTATTATAAAAGGTTACGTAGCCTCTGCAAAAAAAAATGAACGATTCTCTCCCTTTGTAATCACAGCAAAAATACTAAATGCAAACATTGAAATGTGAAAATTTCTCACATCCGTCACAATATAATGTGATTTTATAAGTTTTATGAATAAAGTATATTTTTGAAAATAAGCTCTTATCAGAGCTTATTAACAAATTAATTACTTTTAATGAATGCCACTTGCTTTGAGCTCAAGCACGGCAGCCATTTTGTGCATGGCAAGGTTCCACAAACGGCGATGGGATGAAAGAACAGTTAAACTGTTTTTGATGGTATTGATTGAGGGAAGAACGTTGGTCTGAACATCTGGAGAGTTGTTTGCCATTCTCCAAAAAAGTGACATGGTCTGGATTCTCCGCAACCCGACGCCAAAATCGCGTTTGGAGACGGGGCGGAGAATACAGGCGGGATTCTGTGATCGTGAGGCTAAGTGTTGACGCTGTCGGAAACACCGTTGCATTTCTCGACTGCGTCAACACGGCCTCAGGATCAGCAATTCTGGCCCATACAGGGGCCAGCACGGCACCGGAGCGGTTCACGCCGCTCCAGCTGCTGATCCCGGCGTAAACTGGGCGCCACGGGATCTGTGCATGCGCAGTGACACCGGCGCCAACGCACACATGCACAGTGGCACCGGCGCGAATGCGCGCATGGGCAGTGGCTTCCTTCAACTCACCGGCCCCGACGCAACATGGCGCAGGACTGCAGGGGCTGGCGCGGAAGAAAGGAGGCCGTCAGCAGGAGAGTATCCACCAGCTGAGACCAGTGTTTGAGGCCTGAATTTGCATGTTTGTATGTATGTATGTTCGTAGTGGCCTGAAACTCAGAACCGCATAAAATGGGATGCGTAATGCTCTTTGGCTGCAACATTAGTCTTGATCCATGGACACCAGTGAAGAGATCTGATGGAAGGTATGGAATGGCTCAAAGTTCAGGGTGCCCAAGATTTGGACACCGCTCCAAGGACAGCAGCAGTGGTGAGGATGTCCCCTACACAACCTTGGTGAGGATGGTAAGAGCACCCAATGATGCAGGGTAAACATCTTCTCATTGTGAATGGTTCATGAGATCCCAAAATTAGCTGATTTCAAAAGTGTTTCCGCCCGAGCATAATTATGGAGAAATCCGCCTGAAGAAAGGAGTCCCAGAGGCAACAATGGGAGAGAGAATAGCTGCGAGGGAAGATTTGATTAAGACAAAGAGGAAGATGGAAGGAGCTCAACACCATCCAGGACAAAGCAGCCCACCTGATTGGCACCCAATCCACCACCTTCAACATTCACTCCCTCCACCACCAACACACGGTGATAGCAGCATGTACCGTCTACAAGATGCACTGCATCAACTCACCAAAGCCCTTTAGGCAGCGCCTTCCAAACCCTCGACAGCTACTATTTAGAAGGACAAGTGCAGCAGATGCATGGGAACACCACCATCTGGACGTTCCCCTCCAAGTCACTCGTCATCCTGTCTCAGAAATATATCACTGTCGCTGGGTCAAAATCCTGGAACTCCCTCCCTAACAGCACATTGGGTGTACCTACACTACAGGGACTGCTGCTGTTCAAGAAGGCAGGTCACCACCACCTAGGGGGAGCCTCCCCACAGGGACCCCTGTAATAGGGAGAGCCCTAACGGGGACCCCCTGCCTAAAGGGACCCTCTCCACCGACCGCCTCCCACACACACACAGAAAAAGGACCCCTGGCTGGAAGCTAGAGAGTAGTCCAGGCAGGGGCTGTGGGCCTAAAACCCTAATGTTTGTAAAAAGACCACACCAAAGAGAGGTAAGTGCATTCCAATCACTCAAGCGTGTCGTTTCACTGCACTTATTGAATTTGGGCTATCCCCCCCTCCCCCACCCTCCAGGCCATCTAGGGTGAGCCACCACTGCTGTGCCCCTGGCACCACCCTCTTCTCGCACACCCCCACCCCACACCCCTCAACTCCCACCCCCGCATGCAGCCCCCAGCAGGCGGATGGGTAGGCAGTGCTGCATGAGGATGGGCCACCCCCTCCCCAGGCCAGTCAGGATGAGCCACCACCTCCATGCCCCTGACATCACCCCGTCCTGCACACACCTCCGCTCCCAGAGGGCAGTCGACCCCCAGCCGCCCAGCAGCCCTCTCGCAACCCAGCCAGCACTACACGTCAACACCTGTATCTGCCATGGCTGGGTGCCCTGCACACACAGGCTACCAACTGCAGACCACCTGTGCATTCCGCATCCGATCGTCCCACACCATGCATTCTCTGTCCCCCAGGAGAAAGCTGCCCATAACTGCTGGTGTGGGAGAGGACCGGAGGTGGTCCGTCGTATCTGCAGGTCCTCACCGTCACAGGGCAGAGGGCGATGAACTTGGCCGTTGGGTGGGAGAACAGGCAGCCCCCGGAGTTCAGCATGTGATGTCCCTATGGCACGTGTATCACCCCTCACCCCCAGCGATCTCACCATGCGTCCTGGCTTTTGTCTTGCAGGATCACTCCCCGATGAGGCTGGGCCCTCTGGGGTCCCTCACCCCCAGCCGCAACCCCGCAACGCCCCAGAGAAGCAGTCTGGGGACGACTCCGACGTCTCGTCACCCTTGTCACCCACACCCTCCACCACCCCAGAGACTGTCACCTCGATGTGTCATTATAGCGAAGAGGCTCCTACGGCACTATTTAGTGCACACATCACACATGCTGCGGGACAGCAGGTGGACGTAGGAACGCCCGAGGGGGCAGGCGGTCGGGGGGGGGGGGGGGGGGGGGGTGGGCCTGAACCCAGGGACTAGCTGCCGTCCAGATGGATCTCGGGCTTCTGGAAAGGCGGTCTCAGCAATGCTGGAGATGCAGGTGCAGATCCGGGGCCTAGAGGAGGAGGTCAGCAACCTTCCTGCGCCTGCAAGTGCAGCTGGAGGAGTTCAATCACCTGTAGAGCAGGAGGCAGTGTCGACAATGCATGTTACACAGGCCAAAACCAAATGGATGGTGTCCATGGTGGAAGCCTTGGGCGCATGTGTCATGGCCATGTGACAAGATGTCCAAGGCCTGGGGCACATTGTGCGGGCAGCGGCTGAGGCGCAGGACAGGGCCACATGGACATTAGTGCGGCGTCCCAGAGCTTGGCCAGGCACAGAATGTCATGGCTGCAGGCGGTGAGAGCATTGGCTGGATGCTGGCTGTCCTGGAGCAGTCCCAGAGGGACGTGGCACAGTCCCAAAGGGACTCTAGTCGAGACGGAAACGCGCCTACCGTACTGGCAGCGGCAGGCGATGGGGGAGTCCCCAGAGCTCGCTTCAGCCACACCTCCATCCCAAACAGTAGCCGGGGGGGCCATTGAGCACCCTGACGTAGGAGGAGGTGATGGGGCCCTGTAGGGGAGGTGCTGGTGACTCCTGTAGGGGAGTTGCTGGAACACCGTAGCGTCTCTGAATCCCCCCCCCCCCCTTCTGTCACTGGTGCACAGTAGGGCAGCACAGTAGCATTGTGGGTAGCACAATTGCTTCACAGCTCCAGGGTCCCAGGTTCGATTCCGGCTTGGGTCACTGTCTGTGCGGAGTCTGCACATCCTCCCCGTGTCTGCGTGGGTTTCCTCCGGGTGCTCCGGTTTCCTCCCACTGTCCAAAGATGTGCAGGTTAGGTGGATTGGCCATGCTAAATTGCCCTTAGTGTCCAAAATTGCCCTTAGTGTTGGGTGGGGTTACTGGGTTATGGGGATAGGGTGGAGGTGTTGACCTTGGGTAGGGTGCTCTTTCCAAGAGCCGGTGCAGACTCGATGGGCCGAATGGCCTCCTTCTGCACTGTAAATTCTATGATAATCTATGATAATCTAAACACAGATAGGCAGTGGACAGAACAGGGCGACACCCAAAAGCAGGTTGGACACGTCCAGGCCCAGTCGTTCCAGAGGACAGCCGCCACAGGGGACCCAGGTCGTAGGACGGGACACAGGCTGCTTCCACATCTAATGTACCGTCTGGGGAACCACCTAGATGGAGCATTAGGACACAAGAGATTAGAAAGGTAGACAGAAGTTACGTTGGCACAGGTGCAGCACAGAGGATAGCGCTAGGGGCGAGGGCACATTTATTGTACATTGCACTGTCACAACTAAGCACCTGTTCACTGGCGTTCCAAACTGCCTCGGTCCTCTATCACCCTCGGGGGTGGCAGGGCCGGGGCCAAAGTGTTGGGGGGCGTCGTGTGGTAGGGCCTATCCAGTGAGTGACTCAGCACCGCTCACCACCGGCTTGACCCCCCCCCCCCCCCCGCATTCCCCAGACACTATCCTCACCCCTTCCACCCCATAAGCTCTGTGGACCCAAGTGATGGAATGGCCATGAAGCGCGTTCGCAAGGGCTGCTGCAGCCAGGCAGAAGGAAACCATTGCTAGCTGAATACCGATGCCCATTCTCTGAGGGGGGAGGAAGGGGCAGACATGTTAGCATGGTGAATACTCCTGTGCTCATCTGTGTCCAACAGGCTACATGGTGGTGCTGGATAGTGCCGCAGCCCCAGCCCCAGCACTAGCCTCCGCATGCCCCCCACACGTCCCCCCCCCCCCCCCCAACTCTCCCTCTTGGCAGGAATACCATGTCAGGGTTACGCTCTGTGGCCCCTGTCCGGTGACCTCCTTGGGTGGGCCGTGTGATAGCCCGCCAGTAGGGTAGCACCGGAGCATGGGGTGGGGGGTCACCGTGTGCCCGCAACTGCCTTCATGATTTGGTGACGTGCGTGGGCAGGGCCCACAGATGGGGTTGGGTGATGGGGGGTTGGCAGCTGTTGGGAGCAAAACTGTAGTGTGCTGTAGGTCCTGTGTGTGGCAGGATGGATGGGAGCAAGGATGCAGTAGGCAGGCAGTGCTTGGTGACAGCTCGTGGTCCAGCGGAGTGAGCTAGCTGATAGTGTCACTGGTGGGGTCTCTGCCCTGCGAGGGGCAGTGTACCAAGTAGGGTGCCAGAGGCCATGGTACATGTATCTAGCAAGTCACAATGTTATATGTAACTGTAAATGATTGCGTGGTCAGTACAGTATATTTTAAATCTATTATTCATTTTAATATATGAACAAACCTGGAAAGTATTTTAGACTGTGATGCCACATTCACATAGAATCAGTACAGTGCAGAAGGAGGCCATTCGGTCCATCCAGTCTGCACTGGATCTGTTCTGAAAGAGCACCCGAACTTGCCTCACTCCGCCACTCTATTCCCGTAATCCTATAACCCCACCTAACCCGTACATCTTTGGACTTTGGGAGGAAACCGGAGCACTCGGAAGAAACTCACGGAGACACAGTGAAAAGGTGGAAACTCCACGCAGCCTGTCCCTATGGCCAGAATTGAACCCGGGTCCCTGGCGCTGTGAGGCAGCAGTGCTAACCACTGTGCCACCATGCAGCCCCTTGTTGTGCGTATTTTCCATCTTTTGAATTAGCTGAAGATTTAATGTGAATCCCACATATTGTCCAGTGAGCAATTTACCATAGCTATATAGGAACAGTTCCTGACAGAAACTGTTCAGCCATCTAGGCCACCCACCCATAACATTCCGAACAACTCGGAATAACATTTGTGAGCACAAACCTTTCTAAATTCTTTCTAAAACCCTTTGAAGTTCCTTGTATCATATATAAACATACAAACATATGAATTAGGACCAGGTGCAGGCCACTCGGCTCCTCGAGCCTGCTCCTCCATTCGATAAGATCATGGCCAATCTGATTGTGACTTCCACTCCATATTTCCACCAACCCGATAACCCTTGACTCCCTCCCCTTTGCTTTTCAAGAATCTATCCCCCTCTGATTTAAAAATGTTCAAAGAATCTGCTTCCACCGCTGAGAGTTCCAAAGACTCACGATCCTCTGAGGGAACAAAATTCTCCTCAACTCGGTCCTAAATGACCCCTTATGTGTAAACACCACCCATGCTGGTAATCTCTCCACACCCTTTCAATTAAAAAAATTCTCCTCTTGCTGCATTTCCGGTTTTCGTTTCTTATCTTTAATAGGAAGTTGCCGGGTGTGAGGTACCTTGGCAAAGGGTTAAAAATGCGGATTTTAGTCCACTGGAGAAGTGGGACTATTTTCACCCCCGTGACTGGTGGAGGGGTCCCAAACCGCCAGCTGCCATTTCAACTGGTTTGCTTTAAGGCAGCAAGTTGGTGCCCAGAATGTCCCGCATCACCCCCAATTTAGAGCCGTCAACCCTCTGAGGTTGGCCTGGAGGCTCCAGGAATTGAAGATTTCTCTTTAGCAGATATAAAAATGTTGAATATAGGGTTGGGGGAAAGGCTGTCTGGTTGAGAGCCAGGCACCATCCAATTGGATCGTGAGTCTTTTTACTTTCCAATTGGTGTTGGTCGACCAATGGCTGGAGCGTGGGGGCAAAATCTTGTGGTTGAAACCTCCAGGAATGTATTTAATCACAGTTGGCAACCCGGCCCCAGCTCCCAGCACCTTTTAAGTTTCATCTCCTGGTTTGGATCCACGGGGGAGCTGCTGGATTGTTCTCTCCCACCTTGAATGGGGAGCACACGGCTCTGTGCTCAGAGCCCACTCATTGGGCGCGATTCTCCCAAAAGGGAACAAAGCCCCCTAGCGAGCGCTTTTAGCCGCGTGTTTCCCGGCGCTCGCAGTGCCAAGAAACACGTGGCCATTCAATGTGACTCGCGTTGTACAGTTGGAAGTTGCCGGGTGTGAGGTACCTTGCCAAAGGGTCAAAAATGCTGATTTTAGTCCACGAGAGACATGGGACTATTTTCATCCCCTTGACCGGGTGGTTTTGTACAGTAGGGAGCTCGGAACCTCGCCGGAACCCTCCATTGTACCGAGAGATCGGGACACCATTTAAAAATCTCTGAGGCCCTCGAAACAATCCCCAACAACCCCCCCCCCCCCCGCCCCGCCCCGCCCCCAACACAAATGCCAGGCAACCCCGGCCCGATCGCACGTGCACAAAAAATGCCAGTTTGGCACCTTGGCAGTGCCAACCTGGCACCATGTCAGAGCCCATTCCAGCTGGCAGTGCCAGGCTTGCACTCAGGTGGCACTGCCAGGGTGCCAGGGTGGCATTATCAGGGTGCCAGGCTGGCATTGCAATGGTACCCAGGTGGCACCAGCAGTGCCAGAGCACCACCCTGTCCAAAGGGCATGCAGCTAGGGGCCTCCAATTCCCTTGGAGACCATCATGAGTGCCGCTCCATCTGGTCCCTGTTTGTGGGGAGCAGTGCTGAACGCCGCTCGCCAAACGTCTCTGTGGCAAAGGGGTTGAATCCCAAAGCCTCAGGTACCTCGGGACTCTGCACATTAAAGTGAGGCTTACTGCCTCGCTCTAATCTGCAAATTTTCTAAAATTTGGGCGGGATTCACATTGCAGCATCTCGCGAGATTGCGTCGAATCTCGCGAGATTGCGTCGCGAGCCGGGTAGATCCGGAGCAGGGTTCCCGGCTTTCAACGGCCACGCTGCACCCCGGCGAGCTGCTTTTCGACGTAGCGTAGCCATTGGATCTCGCCCATTGTAAGCAGTCAAGGGCTGACTGGCAGTATGGTCAGGCTACTCGCCAAGAGTGTTGGGCAGATGGTGGGATTGCACAGTACTCAGAGAATCTATCATCCAGCTACTTACAAGAGAAGAAAATAAAAAAAACTGTTCATGAGTGTGGCCATTGGCTCACCATTCCCCTACTGGCTCATTGAAAAAACTGTTCAATTAGTTCCACTTTCTCCGTAATCCCGAAGGTCAAAATGAAGGTCAAAACCACAACTGGAGCTGGCATCAGTTTCACTGTTTAATAATTCAGAAAAAGGTTTTTGAATTACATCGTCGATTTATTTCAAATGTACGAAAAGTTGAAGCTTGACAGTAGATGATGTAACAGACACAATGCAGAAGCAACTGAGAGATAAACTCATGTGAACAGGATCTCATGGTCGAATGTCACGCGGTCATCAGGTCACATGACCAAACCTCCAGGATTGTCTCCAACCAGAGTTGGCAACCCTGCCTGAGAGGGTAGATGGCGCCTTGGTTTAATGTCTCACCTGACAGTGCGGCTGTCCTCAGTTTTGTGTCTCTGGACTGCAACTTGGAGCTACAATCTTCCAAACCATGTCTCGGACTGTGTTTTTTTTAACCCAGCATTTCCGTGCCCATCCCTAATTGCCCTCTGAACCACTGTCAAAGACCTCAGATCCAAATCTAAAACTCTGTATTCAAATGGGGATTGAAATTCAGCTTGTGAGACAATGGTCGGGATTCTCCGGTGCCCCAGCCGCCTGTTCCTCGGCGGCGCACCGTTCGCTGGCAGTGGGATTCTCTCTTCCCGTCACTTGTCAGTGTCATTTCCCATTGAGGCCACCCCACGCCACTAGGAAACTCGGAGGCAATGGCATGCGGCCAACGGGAGGAGAGAATCCCAACAACCGGAGAACTCCGGCCAATGCTTTGCTTAGGATGCTGGCACGAGTGTAGCAATACTAAGAAATAAATCTCTAAATATTCCCCTTTTTATTTAAGGGGCACCATTCAGGAGATAGAGAGGGTCCATTGATAGGACCTTGGCATAGGGACAATGGGCCGAAGGGCCTCTTTCAGTGCTGTATGACTCTTTGACTCTATGAGGATGACATGCAGCATCCAACAACTGGTCATCCCCCTTGTGTTAATCCAGGTACAATATGCATGGTCCAAAACGAGCTGCTGCCAATGGGAACTCATTGCTTCCATACTTGGCATTCTAGTTCGAAACATAGCCTTAAATTGCAACTCTCACAGCCCACTTGAACCATACAACATTCTTAAAGAGGCATGCTGGCGCTCGGAGCCACTGGGGGACGGACAGGGAGTGTTGTTCAAAGTTTATTTTCCGGGACTGTAAAACTGCCAAGTGGCGATGGCATTCTCAACATGGAGTTCAGTGTTTCCCAGTTTTGTGTCTCATGGGTTAGTTTGGGTATCCAGGAACTATCTCTGTTACATCTGACCTGAGAGTGCTGAATGCTGACACTCGGAGAGCCATAAAGAATGGTGTTCCGTACAGAATTCATCACAAATTGACAAGTGATAAAAGTAGCTGCTCTAAAGGAGCACAACTGTGACTCACCTGAGAAAATGAAAGCGAGATATTAGCACAGAATACTTTTGTGACTGCTCTGCTAATTTTACCATTCAGTGATATTATCCTTCGACAATTTAAACATTGAATATTAACCAAAGTGGGGATCAGCAACAATTTTAAGTTGAATAACAGAATCCATGTCAGGCACATGGGGAAGATAGTGACACTTGACGTTGTACAATTCCATTCACATTACAATTAATTTTGGCATGTCTCTTATGTATCACATTTATAATGCAGTCATTCAACAATAAGTGGTAGATTTATTTGTCTGTCTCACTGATCACACAACAATGTAAAACATGATTCTCTGATTCCTTTCCTGGGGATTCCGTAGATGACTGACTAGCAGAATAATAAAGGAACGCATATTTTATCGACGGAATAGTTCTCCAGGTCCGAGGTTACATACAACCAACGCACGCCACATATGCACAGATACTGCAGGGATATGGATTGAGAGCAATCTGCCCTGGAAAGATAGATTGAAAATTAGTCAAATTCACATGATGAAGGACATGCATTGTCTTAATCTTTATAATTACACTGGCTTCGAAATAGGTGTCATGAGTTTTATTGGGGCTGTATTTTCACTTTGGGGTGGGGTGCAGGAGATGGGACTGTTTCCGGGGCCTAAACCTTGTCTCGGGGGAGTGGGGGGGAGGAACATTCACTGGTTGGGATTTTGATTTTGACCGTGGGTTCCCCTTTAATCGGTTCCCTCTCCAACTAAAGGTGTTAGGCATTGGCAAAGCTGGTAGATCAACCAAAGGTTTTCTCGCTCTCAGTTTTGTATCACCAAGTTGCTTAACAAGAGGAACTCCAACGTATCATTCGACTCTTATTCAACAATTTCCAAATTGCTAGCCACTGATTGGAAAACCACGCTTGCAGCCGACCAGAGTGCTGATTTAATAACTACATCATGAGTAAGGTGCGGTGAACTTACACAAGACAAGTGTTCAGTTTTGGAGATGGTGAGATATTACAGCAACCTCCCTGGAGGGAGGCTTCAATCATAGTGCGATGTGTTGACATGACAACTGCTGATAAATGTGAACATTAGAATTTATAAAGGAAACGAGTGACACAAAAAAACTATCTAAAATGCGACTGCCATGTGTGCGATTGGTTAGAGTATTGTGGAATCCACATTATGGGAGGGATGTCACAGCACGGGAAAGGGCGCAGAGAAGATTTGCCAGGATATTGCCTGGGTTAGAATGTTTTAGTTATGAAGAGAGATTGGACAGACTGGGGTTGTTTTCCTTGGAGCAGCGGAGATGGGGTTTGGGGGGGGGGGGGGGGGGGGGGGGGGGGCTGACGACATGATTGAGATGTATAAAATTATGAGGGGTATAGATAGAGTCGGCAGGAAGAGGTTTTTCCCTTGATGGAGGGATCAATGACCAAGGGCCATAGATTTAAAGTAGGGGAAGGAGATTTAGAGGGTTGTGAGGAAAGTCTTTCTCACCTAGAGGGTGGCGGCGTCTGGAACTCACTGCCTGAAAGGTGGTGGAGGCAGAGACCCTCATAGCATTTAAGGAGTGTTTAGATGTGCAGTTGGGATGCCAAGGCCTACAAGGCTATGGGTCAAATGTTGGACAATGGGGTTAGGATGGCGAGGTGATTGTTTTTGACCAGTGAAGCCACAATGGGCCGAAAAGTCTTTTCTGTGCTTTAGACCTCTATGACTCTAAGTTATTGATGTTGTAAGGAAATTAGATTTATCAGAATGTTATGTTATGAACCCAAATATATCCAGAAAACATAGTTCAAAGTTTACTTTGGAAGGTTCAATCCTTGGCCCCCTTCTATTTTATCATCTATGTGCTGCTCCTGGGTGACATCAACCAAAACATGGCATCAGACTTGACATGTACCCTGAAGATACCCAACTTTACCTCACCACCATCTCTCTCAAAACCTCCATTGACTAAATTGTGAGATTGCTTGTCCAATATCCAGGCTTAGATCAACAGAAATTCCCCGAGGCTAAATAATGAGAAGACTAAATCACTTATCTTCAGTCCCAGTGAGAAAACTGCATTTCCTAACCACCAATCCCATCCCTCTTCCTGGCAACAATCCCTGGAACCAGATTGTTTGAAACCTCAGTGCTACATTCACCCTGAGATGAACTTGCGACCGCACATCCGCACAACCATTAAGACTGATTATTTCCGCCTCTGTAGCATTGCCAGATTTCACCTGTCTCAGCTCATCTACTGCTTTAGCCCTCACCCAGGGCCTGGTTACCACCAGGCTCAACCAATCCTCCTCAGTGGCCTCCCACATTCTACCTTTTGTAAATCTCAGGTCATCCAACACTTTGTTAACTCGCATCATGTTCAGTTTAGCTATCGCCACTGTACTCACTGACGTACATGGGCTCAAATGCTTCGATTTTAAAATTCTCATTCATGTTTTCCAAACCTTCCAGGGTCTTTCTCCCTACCTATCTCTATAATCTCCTACAGCCTTACAGTCCCATGAGATATCTGCCGCCCTCCAATTCTGGCCCCCTAGGAATCCCCAAATTCAATCACCCCACCATTGACATTGTAGATTAGGTTAAGGGATTATTGGGATAGGGCGGGGGAGTGGGCTTTGGTAAGGTGCTCTTTCAGAGGGTTGGTGCAGGTGCGACGTGTTGAATGGCCTCCTTCTGCACTGTAGGGCTTCTATGATTCATTGATAGCCAATCCTCCAAATGGCAAGGTCTAAACTCCAGAATTCCCTCCCTAAATCACTCCACCTCATTTTTCACTTAACAATGCTCCTTCAACCCTATCCCCTCAGCAAAGTGTTTTGTAATCTGGCCTAATACCTCTTTGTAGGGCTTGGTACCAAATTTTATTTAATACTTCTCTTATGAAGTGGCTCTGGATGTTTTATCAAGTCAAATGTGCATTATAAATATAAGTTAGTTCAAAACTAACAGAAGGAAATGTTAACAATTCTAAATTAGAGGACTGCAAATTGTGCATCTCGCCTGTCATCGCACTTAAATTGTTTGAAATATTACAGTAAAATGGGTTCAAATTTCAGGATACACTTATGCATTAGGAGTGATACTTAGTGGTAGGAGACAGAGGGTGGTGGTAGTAGGCTGCTTGTGTGACTGGGGGCCAGTGTTCAGTAGTGTACAACAGGGATCAGTGCTGGGTCCCTAATTGTTTGTGATATATATAAAGGATAAAGAAGAGAACGTAGGGGGGATGATGATACGTAAGTTTGCAGATGACATAAAGATTGGCCGGACGGTTTGAAGAAGAAGGTCCTAAGTTACAGGAGGATTTGGACGGGTTGGTCTGATGGGCAGATCAGTGGCAGATGGAATTTAACCCTGAAGTGTTTGAGGTGATGCACTTTGGAAAGAGTAACAAGACAAGGGAGTATTGAATGAATGGCAGGACACTAGGAAGCTCAGACGAACAGAGGGATCTTGGGGTGCTTGTCCACCGATCGCTGAAGGCTGCAGGACAGGTTAATAGGGCAGTTAAGAAGACATACAGGATACTTTATCTGTCATTGCATAGATTCTAAGAATAGGGAGGTTACGTTGGAACTGTACAGAACTTTGGATAAGCCACAGCTGGAGTACTGTGTTCAGCTCTGGACTATAGGGAGGATGTGATTGCACTGGAGAGAGTGAAGAGGAGATACTTCAGGATGTTGCCTGGGATGGAACATTTTAGCTCTGAAGAGAGGCTGGATAGTTGGGTTGTTTTCTTTGGAGCAGAGAAGGCTGAGCGAGGCCCTGTTTGAGATGTATACGTTTATGAGAGGCATTGACAGCGTGGATAGAAAGCCACTGTTCCCTGAGTTGAAGGGCCAATAACAAGAGGGCATCATTTTAGGGTGACGGGCAGGAGGTTTACAGGGGATTTGAGGAAAAGACACTATTCACCACGCTCTATGCTGCTCTGCTTATGTTGTATTTGCTTTGTTATTTTGCTCTTGTTCCATACTGTAGCTATTTATTTGCCGATGTACTGTGTACTTTTTCACATTCACTGAAATTATCTACTATTTTTTCTTTGTCTGTGTACGTTTCCTTGACCGCAGAAAAATACTTTTCACTGTACTTCGGTACATGTGACAATAAATCAATTAATCAATCAATCAAAATAAAATTTCACCCAGAGGGTGGTGGGATTCTGGAATGTACTGCCTGTGAGGGTAGTTGAGGCAGGAAACCTCACAAACTTTAAAAAGTACTTGGAAGGGGACATGAAATGTCATAACGAGTGCTGGGAAATAGTGTTAGTGTAGATTAGGTTAGTAGTTTTTTCAGTGCAGGCTTGATGGGCCGAAGGGCCTCTTCTGTACTGTATGATTCTATAATTTATCTGAACAAAACATTTTAAGAGACACATAACCTTTTTATTCTAAAGTTCTCTTCATGGCACAACTGGCTCAGATTTTCTGGTCTCTGGAACACCTGAAACAATCCACTCACCTTCCACCCTACCCACCTATCCCCCTACCCACATACCACACTACCGAACTACCATCTTACCCAGCTACCACCCTACCCATGTACCACCTTATCCACCTACATCCCTCCCGACTACATCCCTACCCACCAATCCCCCACCCATCTACCATCCTACCCATCTACCACCCGACTTACCTACCACCCTACACATCTACCACCCGACTCGCCTACAACCCTACTCATCTACCACCCTACTCACCCTACTCACCTACAACCCTACTCATCTACCACCCTACTCACCCACCACCCTACCCATCTACCACCCCACCCACCTACCATCTTACCAAATGCACCCCACCCACTATCAACCTACCCACTTACCTCTCTACCACCTGCCCACCTACCACCTACCCACTTACAACACTACCCACCTAGCACCTCACCTCCCTACCACTCTGTCCACTTACCTCACCCAGCTACTCCCCAATAACTCTGTGCATTTTCTCATTCATCCACTCACCCATTCACTAACTTTCGAATTGGACATTTAAACTGCCATCCAGCAGCTAGTGCTGTGAAAACGGGGCATGGCCAGTCTTCCTCACCAGTCTTCCCCACCGACTCTATAGTGCTCTGACAGAGCTCCTGAACGGAAACTGCGCTCCACATTTCTGAAGAAGCTGGACTCGGAAGACCCAGTCAATATTTCAGAGCAGCTTCGGAACAGAGAAACGCAGCATCAGAGTGGCAATCCAACAGTGGAGAATCCAAGCTCGGTGCTCAGTCTGTGCTGAGAGGGACCATCAAAGCACGACGACGGACAGATGCCAAACCATCAACTTGTGATCCTTATCCACTGTCCTCTCCTGGAAGCTCTTGTGTGGATGTCAAATCAGAACAAAACAGGACTAGGCCTTGCAGCTCCTTCACTTTCAACAATGACTGTACTATGATTCAGAAATTGGGTCATGCAGTATCCTATTTTCCGGTCGCTTAGCAGTTTCCTATTGAGCAAAATTGTGGGCAGAAGTTGGACCTCCCACAATATTGAGGAATGACATCCAAGGTGACCTTTATCTGTGCCTCAAGTAGACGTTTGTTCCATCGCAGATGTAAATAGGAGGGTTAAACCTTTTTGAGGCCCCCCGACTGTATGATTGGTTTGTCTTGAGCCAGGCTTCTAGTAAAGGACTATCCCCAAACTCTGACCTCCAAACCCTGCCCCCCTCTCCCCTGGAATTCTTGACTTTCCTCCTCCCCACCCCCTCTGTCTCTGACTCCTGCTCCAATCTCCAGGCTCTCCAACCCATGATTCCCTCCCTCCCTAAACCCTGGCCACTCCTCACATACCTGAGGGGCCTCTGCGGAGCTAGCATCAGCCTGAGCTTCCAGTGCACATCAGGAGAACTGTACAATGGGCTACTGTTTTACAGAGTTGTATAAAGGCAAGGTATAACCTCTCGGTAGAGATTGATGGCTAGGATCGTACAACAATCCCAATATCATTGGACCATGAGGTTAACAGAATGGGAGAGGGTGAACGAGTTGGCCTTTTATCGCTCAGCATTCCCTTTCCAACAGGACATTTGACAAAAGCTTATATTTAAGCCTATTTGGGTCACATATATGTAAATGGAAAATGTTCATATTTCCTTTTGTCCAATATATTTTTCAATACTCACTCAGTAAATAAAAAATCTGAGGTGCGTCCGCCTTGCTGCAAATTGGCTTAAAAATTGGTGGTAGAGCAGAGTTGTTGCAGAATAAGCTGGTGCCCATGTAGGTGAAACGGGGCCTCTCATAGATCGCATTGTCCATCAGCTCCTTCAGGTCTATCACATCAGACAAGGGGAAATCGAGCGATCCAAGCTTACAGAGATAAGAGACACACAGCAAGGTGTTACCACACTCGAGTCAGGGATACATTGGTGGAAGAAGTTCAGTCACCCAGATGGTTGAGAGCAGAGATTCATAACCCATATGATAATCATTCTCATGACAATCGCCCGCCTGTTACTTTAGTGGAGGACATAAGAATATGGGTGGCACGGTGGCACAGTATGGTTAGCACTGCTGTCTCACAGCTCCAGGGACCCGGGTTCAATTCCGGCCTTTGGTGACTGCCTGTGTGGAGTTTGCACGTTCTCCCCGTGTCTGCGTGGCTTTCCTCTGGTGCTCCGGTTTCCTCTCACAGACCTAGGATATGTAGGTTAGGTGCATTGGCCTTGTGAAATTGCCCCATAGTGTCCACGGTTGTGTAGGTTAGATGGGGTTATGGAGTTACAGGGTGAGAGAAGGAGAGTGGGCCTAGGAAGGGGATGGATCCCAGCGCCTCGGGTACGTCGGGAAACTGCATATTAAAGTGAGACTAGCTGTCTCGCTCTAATATGCTGATTTGCTAAAATGCAATCCCGCCCACAATGGGTGGGATTTACATCGCAATATCTTGCGAGATCGCGGTGAGCTGCTTTTTGGGCACAGTATAACTGCTGGATCTCACCTATTGTTTAATAAATGGAGGACCGGAATTATCGAAGAAGTAAACCTGGAAAACTAGGGAATAACATAATCCAGATTTGACAAAGGGTCATCTGGACTCAAGACATTAGCACTTTTCTCTCCCTACAGATCCTGCCAGACCTGTTGAGATTTTCCAACATTTTCTCTTTTGTTTAATAATATAATGCAGCAAGGCATCAAATTCTCAGGGTTAGCTGAGTTTAGGGACATATGAACAGGAATAGACCAATCAGTCCTTGCTATCTACTCAATTTTGTAAATGTTCAGTCGACGCAGCCTTAACAGGTTTTTCGTGAGAGAGTTCCAGGTTTCTGCTTCCTATTGAGTGAGGAGATGCTTCCTCACATCCCGGAATGGCCTTGCTCTAATTTTAAGCTTACACCCCCTTGCTCAGGGCCCTCCAGTAGAGGGAATATTCTCACTCCATTGACCCTGGAACCGTTAACCATTTTACGCACTTCAGTTAGTTCCACATCTCCTATTGTGAGGGACTGTAGGCCATAGCCTTCAACCTGCCAACACAATTTAACCATGTTTGCCCTAGTTACTAAGGGAAAAGCAATAGACGATGAGGCAGGAAGAGCATCACGCTTCCTGAAGGCGAGGAGATAATACGAAGACTCAAATTATTGGAATCAAACAACCAAAAGACCATTGGGGTTTTCAAGTATTTGTAGGAGTGTTCATTGTTCTATTGTTAACTAGGAGGAACTTTTAATAGTTAAATAAGTGAGCAAGGAAATTATTATCTTCAATAGATCGTTGAAGCAACTTGTGCATACATAATTGCTACATTGGCAAAACAATAGTTGCACCAAATTTTATTTAATATTATTTGTCTTGATTACCACGCTCTCAATATTACAGAGTAACGTTTTGCATTCATTATTCAACCTGATTCATTCCTTGGGATATGGGATATTTCTTGGCTCTTGCTATTAAGTATGCCCTATGAATTCACCATATATTCGAGGGAACATAATGATGAAGGGGGTAGCGCACAAAAACAAGATTGCATGCTGTCACCGTCAATTCTAGAGAGAATTTGAGAATTCTTACCCGGACCACAGTGACTGCTGCAAGGCTCCTTAAGCAGATGGTGAGGAGAATGCCAGCCAAAAGCATTCTCAAAGCCTCTGATCTCCCCCCTAAACAAATCAATTCTGGAATTCTGTGCAACCTATCAGCTTGGACTGTCTTTATAAGGTGCCGGTTTATGATTGTTAAGTCAACAACACGGGGGCTGTTGATCAGAGCCCAATTAAATCTGTTCTGGCACCGTGGCTACCAGAAGTGCCATTGCATTCAACTTTTCACCTCATTAATGATTAACAGAGTGTTGCTACCGAGTTCCAAACAAGAGGTTTTCATTCTGCGGTATGTACGGCAAACTTACAAATGCGTTATTTAATCCAACTTTAAAGGAGCACCACTGCTAAAATATGTTTGACATCTTTGCACCAAGAGTTCTCTTGCCTGGTGACTGATGTGGCAGCAAGCTGAGGGCATAAGGGAGCATGGAACTGGAAATGGCTTTTTTTTGGAATGAAACCTGGGCCGCGATCAAATGTCGAAGATTGTGCCTTGGCTGCAGCACATTAAGAGGCCGTTCAGCCCATTGTATCCATGCTGACTCTCTGGAAAAACTACCCAATTAGTCTCAGTCCTCCATTCTTTCCCCAGACTCTTGCCACATTTCTTCTCCTCCCCCCCCCCCCCCCCCCCACCCCCCCACCTCTTTTAAGTATTCAAAATGGTTATTGAACCTGTTTCAGGCAGTGCCTTCCAGAGCGTAACAACTCACTCTGAGAGGACTTTCCACACTCCCCATCGCAGCGGAGGCAGCCCGCCGTTGACTGGCAACGGGATCTTGCACTCCCGAGGATGTCAATAGCTTTCTCCATGGCTTAAACCCTCTTCCTGGAACCTGCGGTGGGGAAGGGGGTGAGGAATGGGTTGATGGGGAGATCATCATTGGCGGGGAATGGAAGATATATGAATGGAGATGGAAGGTATAATAAAAATTTTCCTGATTTCCCCCTTATATTTTTGCCAATAACCTTAAACCCTCCTGTTACCATCTCCTATTTGTGGGAATAGGATACACAAGGAGGAACTATCAAAACACTTCATGACTTTGAACATCTCAGTCAAATTTCCCCTGAAGCTCCTTTGAAGAAAGGAGAACAATCCTTTCAATCTATCCACATAATTGGAACTCCACAGCTGACAGGATTTGGCAAAATGCTGAGGTAATTCTAGAAGTCGTGGATTAAAACTGCCGTTTTAAAAGCAAGGTCAGAGGGGTGGTTTTCACTGGGCCCCTCCCAATGTCTGGCCCCTCGATCAGACACTTTGAATGAGGGACCTCCCCTGGGCGCTCAAATAAGCAAACACATCAGAGTTTACTTGTCGTGCTCTCCGCGTGGCAAGCTCCCCGCCCGCCGCTTAATTGCCCACTTTATGGCCACAAGAGGTGGTGTGGCAGGATGGTGGGGATTGAGTCCCTGCCATGGACTCAATCAGGGTAGAGGCAGGGAAGAGGCACCACCCACAACCTGTCTGTCCAAATAAATGCCCCCCACCACCAAACTGAGGGCACAGATCTACCCAATGTGTGGGACAGGGGCTGTTTAGCACAGGGCTATATCGCTGGCTTTGAAAGCAGACCAAGGCAGGCCAGCAGCACGGTTCAATTCCCGTAACAGCCTCCCCAAACAGGCGCTGGAATGTGGCGACTAGGGGCTTTTCACAGTAACTTCATTTGAAGCCTACTTGTGACAATAAGCGATTTTCATTTCATTTCATTCACATTGTATGTGAAGCTCAAGGGAGCGAGATTAGAATTCAGAGACGCAATGACCACACAGATTAAATAGAGGGAAAAGAGGGTGAAAATTCACAATATATGAACTTGCATCTATGCAGAGCCTCAGCGTCAATCTTAGGATGTCCAAGGATGCTGTAAACCGTGAGAGAAATAATGGGCTGGGATCTCCGTTCCTGCGTCTAAGTGCTGACGTCAACGGACGTGGGGTTTCACAACGGAAATTTTTTTTTAAAAATAATTTTTATTAAAGGTTTTCATAAAATATCAATAACAAAATGAGAAAGAAAAAAGACTGGGTTAAGTACAAAACACAGTCTAAAAAAGCAACCCCCCAAACCCCTCCCCCCCTGTACCTAAATAATAAATTTACATTAACACCCCGACTTAACACATCAGGTGTATACACCCCCTCAGACCCTCCAGTGTAAATAACATAAACAAAAATAAAGTAACCCCCCCCCCCCCCCCCCCCCCCCCCCCCCCACCCCCCGAGCTGCTGCTGCCATTGATCAATGTCTATCGTTCTGCCAGAAAGTCTAAGAACGGTTGCCACCGCCTAAAGAACCCTTGTACCGACCCTCTCAAGGCGAATTTCACCCTCTCCAATTTAATGAACCCTGCCATATTGCTGATCCAGGATTCCACGCTTGGGGGCCTCGTATCTTTCCACTGAAGAAGAATCCTTCGCCGGGCTACCAGGGACGCAAAGGCCAGAAATCCGGCCTCTTTCGCCTCCTGCACTCCCGGCTCCTCTGCCACCCCAAATATTGCGAGCCCCCGGCCCCGCTTGACCCTGGATCCTACCACCCTCGACACCGTCCTCGCTACGTCCTTCCAAAATTCCTCCAGCGCTGGCCATGCCCAGAACATATGGGTATGATTTGCTGGGCTCCCTGAGCACCTAACACACCTGTCCTCACCCCCAAAGAACCTGCTCATCCTTGTCCCGGTCATGTGTGCCCTGTGCAGCACCTTAAACTGTATGAGGCTGCGCCTCGCGCATGAAGAGGAAGAGTTCACCCTCCCTAGGGCATCTGCCCACGTCCCCTCTTCAATCTCCTCTCCCAACTCCTCCTCCCACTTACCTTTCAACTCCACCACCGAGGCCTCCTCCTCCTCCTGCATCACCTGGTAAGTTTCCGAGATCTTCCCCACTCCCACCCACCCCCCCCGAGAGCACCCTGTCCTGTACTGTGTGTGGCAGTAGCCGTGGGAATTCCACCACCTGCCATCTGGCAAACGCCCTTACCTGTAAGGACCTGAAGGTGTTCCCCGGGGGGAGCCCGTACTTCTCCTCCAGCTCACCCAAGCTCGCGAACTTCCCGTCCACAAACAGGTCCCCCAACTTTCGTATCCCTGCCCTGTGCCACCCCGAAAACCCTCCACCTGTTCTTCCTGGGGCGAACCAGTGCTTCCCCCGTAATGGGGTCCACGCCGAGGCCCTAACTTCCCCCCTATGCCGCCTCCAATGCCCCCAAATTTTGAGGGCCGCCACCACCACCGGGCTTGTGGTATACCTCCTTGGAGGGAGCGGCAGCGCCGCCATTGCCAGCGCCCCCAGACTCGTACCCACACAGGACGACGTCTCCAGCCTCTTCCATGCAGCCCCCTCCCCATCCATCACCCACTTGCGCACCATCGTTGCATTGGCGGCCCAGTAGTACCCACAGAGGTTGGGCAGCGCCGGCCCCCCCCTATCTCTACTCCGCTCCAGGAACACCCTTCTCACCCTCGGAGGCCCTCGCGCCCACACAAACCCCATTATAATCCTGTTAACCCGCCTGAAAAAAGCCTTCGGGATAAACACGGGGAGGCACTGGAACAGGAACAAAAACCTTGGGAGCACCGTCATTTTGATTGACTGCACCCTACCCGCCAAGGACAGCGGCAACGCGTCCCACCTCTTGAACTCCTCCTCCATTTGCTCCACCAGCCTTGTAAAGTTAAGCCTATGCAGGGCCCCCCAGCTCCTGGCCACCTGGACCCCCAAATATCTGAAGCTCCTCTCCGCCCTTTTTAGTGGGAGCTCGCCAATCCCCCTCTCCTGGTCCCCTAGCTGAACTACGAACAGCTCGCTCTTCCCTATATTGAGCTTGTACCCCGAAAAGTCCCCGAATTCCCTAAGCATCCTCATTACCTCTGGCATTCCTCCCACCGGGTCCGCCACATACAGCAGCAGGTCGTCCGCATAAAGCGACACCCTATGCTCCTCCCCACCCCGCACCAACCCCCTCCAGTTCCTCGACTCGCTCAGTGCCATAGCCAGGGGTTCAATCACCAGTGCGAAGAGCAGGGGGGACAGGGGACGCCCCTGTCTCGTCCCTCGGTGCAACCGAAAGTACTCGGACCTCCTCCTATTTGTGGCCACACCCGCCAACGGGACCTCATACAACAGCCTAACCCACCTGACAAACCCCTCCCCAAACCCAAACCTCTTCAGCACCTCCCACAGGTACCCCCACTCTACCCTATCGAAGGCTTTCTCAGCGTCCATCGCCACCACTATCTCCGCCTCCCCCTCCCTCGCCGGCATCATGATAACATTCAAAAGCCTCCGCACATTCGCGTTCAACTGTCTCCCCTTCACAAACCCCGTCTGGTCTTCATGGATGATCTGCGGCACACAATCCTCAATCCTCGTGGCTAAGACCTTCGCCAGCACCTTGGCATCTACATTTAGCAAGGAAATCGGTCTGTAAGACCCACATTGCAGGGGATCCTTGTCCCGCTTCAGGATCAAGGAGATCAGCGCCCGAGACATCGTCGGGGGTAAAGCCCCCCCCTCCCTTGCCTCATTAAAGGTCCTAACTAACAGCAGGCCCCGGTGCCTTCCCCGCCTGCATGCTTCCTATCCCTTTGATCAGCTCCTCCAGCCCAATCGGGGCCCCCTCAATGGAAATATTGGCACGAAACCTGCACCGATTCCACTACTGGTGAGGGGCTAGTACCGCCGCCGCTTGAAACACCCACGGAACGCACGGAAAATGGTTGGAGAATCACCGGGTCCATGCTGGACATGTGCAGGCTAACAAGCTGCAGCCTCGCGTACGCCTATATCCCCCACACACGCCTGATTGCACCGGAAAAAATGACGCCCGCTGTGCTGGACTGCGTACCCGCCCACCCCGACCCCACAGCCCACCTTCTGGCCACCCCCACCACTCCCCCCAGCCCTGACAGAAGCCCCCCCCCCGGCCAGTGGCACGGGTCTCGGCCGATTGTGGCGATGCTGGCACTGTCCGCACGTCCTCTCTCCCTCGCTGCAGCCGCCAGGCTCATGATCGCTGAGACCACACGCGCCGTCGGGAACTTGGCCCATCGGAGGCGGAGCATCGCAGGTGAGCCCACTAATGATATTCCAACGGCATTGCGACTGCGCGCGGTGCATGTCTCGATGGCGCCGATTTGGAGGGGCCGGGGCATCGCGACCCGGCTTCGAACCGGCGGCTGCTGCGATCTCGGCGTCGGGAGCCATTCTCCGCTCGATCGCCGTTCCCCATTTTGATGTCGGGCACTGGAGAATCCCGCTCAATTGTTAAACAGTATTAAGTGTGAAGAAAAGATCATTTACCAGATGCCAATTTTTGTTTCCTGTACAGGGGAGTGAGAGAGTTCTTCCAAAAGCATTCCGAAAAATGTAAGTAGACATATTTAAACTCTAAAGAGGAGAAATAAAGTACACAAAGTAAAACACAAAATTCTTGAAAGCAACTTTAGCAACAGATTTGTGGAAACCCTGCGATAAAAGGAATGCATTGCAATTATATTGTGCCTTTCACAACCTCATGGTGTCCAAAAATGTTTCCCAGCAAATGTGGTTTTCGAAGAGTATTTACTGCTGTACATTGAGAAACACAGCAACCAATTCATGCACAGCAAGCTCCCATATAAGCAACAAGTTAATAATGACAAGATAACCTGTTTTAATGATATAGATAGGAAGAAACCATGTCTAACTCCTGGTTAATTATATAATTGACACCCCCATCACCCGCAAACCCCCCATGACTCCCCACTGACCCCTCAACTCCCTACTGACCCTCTGACTTCCCTCTGACCCTCCGACTCCTCCCCAGCCCTCCAACCTTTTCCGACCTGCTGACATCCTTGACCATCTGAGCCCCCCGACCCTCTGATAAACCCCCCCCCCACACCTGCCCCCACGGACCTGACCTGGATCAACCTCACCACCCAGCTACCCTACCCGCCTACCTTACCATCCCACCGCATATCGCTCTTCCCAACCTTCCACCCTCCAACAATACCCACCCTGTTACCCTACCCAGCTGGCATCCTACCGCCCTTCTAAAAAAAAACACCCTACCCACTTACCCATTCACCACACTCACACTCATTCACTAGCACACTTAAAAGCTATTTAACTATCCCAAAAGCTTTTCTCTTTCTTAGTGAGTGAAAACTTACCAAAATACCGCACCTAGTCCCACGTTGACGAGACGTCAGTTCAAAGTCTAAGTCAGATCACCTGCTGTTATCCTCTTCAGGGTTTAATACTCTGGGGTCGCAAGTCCCCAAACGTTCTTTCTTCCTGTCAGAAATCAAGAAGTTTTTCCTCATAATTTTCAACGTTGAGTGCTATAATAATGAGCATCAATCTTCTCAGTTGTCTCTCTGATCAGGGGAATAGGCACTCCCTGCTGCTGGTGAAAAGCTCTGGACAGTTTGCTACCCATTCTGGAGAGCCCATCCACATTCTCCAACCCTGCAGAGAGGATTGTATCCCAGTTACAAGCAGGAAGAAGGTTCTGAATCCTCAGTACTAGATCTTGAGCTCTCAATATTGTCCTGCACGTGTCGTTTGCACTGCATTTCAAATTTGCTGGTGGAACTATACCTCTCCACATTCTCTGATGCCCACATTGCGGACTCTTCAGCACCATATTCTTCCAGTAAGCCAGTAGTGACCGGTTTTGTCCCCGGTGGTGCTGCGCCGACATTTCAGAGCCTTAACGGCCATGGATAATCCCAGTAGACACACTTTGGGACATTGGGAATGTTGTAAGTCCAATGCCTTGCCAAAATTGTAGGGTCATGAATGATGTTACAGCATATGTAGCAAGGTACTTCCTTCTCAGTCACAGCATTGACACCTTCGAGTAGCCAAATGTAAGCCATTCCATGTGGAGAGAAACACAACTCTGAAGCATCTTCAAGTGAAACGACCCTCAACAGTAAAGTATGAGAGGCTAAATAATATGTCCAATCAAACCGTAAACCAAATCAATGTGTTACTTAAATCCTAAGATCCTCCCCCCTAATTATTTATACTTTGCACCATCACCCCTCTCATTAATAATTTCTAAACTTTGGCACAAAATGGGTCCTGTTGACATTATTCCAGATAAAGTTCTTGGATTTCAAGACACCCAGAACAAAGAAGGCTGTTTATTGCCTTCTTAGGGATTGTATGTTGGTGCCTCTGTAAGAACTGATAAAGTTGTTTATTAAGCTGGTTGATTCGCTGATTGATCTGGCCAGTAATTATCTCTCAACCAACGAAAACAAAAGAGGCACCCATACTCGCGTTGTAGTTTGTGGCAGCTTGCTGTGCGCAGCTTGGCAGCCGCACTCCCTACTTGACAACAGTGAGCACACTTTGAAAATGCGTAACTGGCTGTAAAGCGATTTGGAATGTCCTGAGGTCAATAAGGCGCTATATCAATGGAAAATGTTCTTTCTTTCTGATCCACCTTTCACAAGGAGAATTAACCTTGCTGAAGCCTTTGCCATTTCACTGCTCCTGGCCCAGCTAGCTCAAGTGAACTATAAGCCTGTGTAGCTGGCAATGACTCAATTGAGTGAGTTTTATGTCTGTGATATTAAATGGATCATTGTGTACGTGAGCAAGGTGTTCACACAGAAACAAAACTAACATTATTTAACTTGAACTGCGTACAAAGGTGATCATGGAGTACTGCCACTTGCAAAGAGGACTGGATGCTGCATAGCCCAGCTTCCATGTTTAAAAATTTTTTTTTTTTAAGTACTCAATTCTTTTTTTTTCCAATTAAGGGGTAATTTAGCATCGCCAATCCACCTACCCTGCACATCTTTGGGTACTGGGGGGGTGAGGCCCACGCAGACGGGGAGAAAGTGCAAACTTCACATGGACATTGACCCAGGGTCGGGATCGAACCCGGCTTCTCGGCTCCGTGAGGCAGCAGTGCTAATCGCTGAGCCACCGTGGCGCCCCACCCTGCTTCCATCATTTTATGCCTTTTGACGAAGCGAATATTACAATGATTTATAGGTGAATAATCTATCCAGAAATGGTACAGCCCGATATGGTTATGTGGCTTGTAATTGTGTTGTTGTAGGTTTGAATACTTCTGATTTATTCGCTCTGTTACAGACTGAAAGATCTGTGCGGAGATACAACATGCACTTTGCATTAGGATGACTCGGTATCAATCGGAGTGTTGTTTCCTCAGAGTACAAAACTCTGGAGTGTCTTTCCGCTCCCCAAAGTTAAACAACAAAGCAAAGATTGAATCTTGAAAAGTAAAATGGTTAAATGATTTGTTTTTAGAGAGTGGGACAGCAAAATGGAGTACTTTCCCAATTTGTGTTTTCCATTCTTACACTGACTTGTGTCTCGACGGACTGATTGAATTGTGCCTCAGCTCAGTGTTTAATAACACTCCAGTTTAAACTTCCAGCTAGTTTGTGAACAGGTTTACAGGTGTAACCACCTCATTATTTACAGAAATATTCGGTTACCCGTGGGTAAGAGAAAGACGTACTTTACATTTGCTCAAAGGCATTCCAAAATACTGGGCGGGATTCACTGTCGGCGGCATTCCCCCTTCTGCCGGTAACATGCCCGCGGGGTTCCCGGCGGTGTAGGGCGGCCACAATGGAAAATCCCATTGGCAGGTGGCTGGAATGGAGAATCACGCTGCCAGCGAGGGCATGCAGCCTAGGAACACGCATGGGACTTGCTGACTGGAGAATCCCGCTGGGCGGCCGACACTGAAATCGGGAAAGGCGATCGGGCGGAGAATCACACGCAAGTCGAAAATCGAGGTCGGCCCCTTGCACCCACGGAATGCCATTCTCCGCATGATAGTGGCATGAATACATTCTACTCTGCACGTACATGAAATGCCATTGGCATATCATTAATGGGCCCATCTCGGTATTCTCTGGAGGTTCTTTCGATGCTCTGCCTCCGCTAGGAGGAATTACCGGTGATGAGGTTCACTTGTGGATTTAAAAATCTGGAGAGAGAGGAGATAGGCCATGCTCCCAGAGGCGCAACCGTGTGGCCTCACTAACACCTTATACAATTGCAGCATAACCTCCCTAGTCTTAAACTCCATCCCTCTAGCAATGAAGGACACAACTCCATTTCCCTTCTTAATCACCTGTTGCACCTGTAAACCAACTTTTTGCGACTCATGCACTAGGACACCCAGGTCTCTCTGCACAGCAGCATGTTTTAATATTTTATCATTTAAATAATAATCCCTTTTGCTGTTATTCCTACCAAAATGGATAACCTCACATTTGTCAACATTGTATTCCATCTGCCAGACCCTAGCCCATTCACTTAACCTATCCAAATCCCTCTGCAGACTTCCGGTATCCTCTGCACTTTTTGCTTTACCACTCATCTTAGTGTCGTCTGCAAACTTGGACACATTGCACTTGGTCCCCAATTCCAAATCATCTATGTAAACTGTGAACAATTGTGGGCCAAACACTGATCCCTGAGGGATACCACTAGCTACTGATTGCCAACCAGAGAAACACCCATTAATCCCCACTCTTTGCTTTCTATTAATTAACCAATCCTCTATCCATGCTACTACTTTCCCCTTAATGGCATGCATCTTTATCTTATGCAGCAAGCTTTTGTGTGGCACCTTGTCAAAAGCGTTCTGGAAATCCAGATATACCACATCCATTGGCTCCCCGTTATCTACCGCACTGGTCATGTCCTCAACAAATTCCACTGAATTAGTTCGGCATGACCTGCCCTCTATGAACCCATGCTGCGTCTGCCCAATGGGACAATTTCCATCCAGATGGCTCGCTATTTCTTCCTTGATGATAGATTCCAGCATCTTCCCTACTACCGAAGTTAAGCTCACCGGCTTATAATTACCCGCTTTCTGCCTACTTCCTTTTTTAAACAGTGGCGTCATATTTGCTAATTCCAATCTGCCGGGACCACCCCAGAGTCTAGTGAATTTTGGTAAATTATCACTAGTGCATTTGCAATTTCCCTAGCCATCTCTTTTAGAACCCTGGGATGCATTCCATCCGGGCCAGGAGACGTGTCTAACTTCAGCCCCATTAGCTTGCCCATCACTACCTCCTGAGTGATAACAATCATCTCAAGGTCCTCACCTGTCATAGCCTCATTTCATCAGTCACTGGCATGTTATTTGTGTCTTCCACTGTGAAGACCGACCCAAAAAACCTGTTCAGTTCTTCAGCCATATCCTCAGCTCCCATTATTAAATCTCCCTTCTCATCCTCTAAAGGACCAATATTTACCTTAGCCACTCTTTTTTGTTTTATATATTTGTAGAAACTTTTACTATCTGTTTTTATATTCTGAGCAAGTTTACTCTCACAATCTATCTTACTCTTCTTTATAGCTTTTTTAGAAGCTTTCTGTTGCCCCCTAAAGATTTCCCAGTCCTCTAGTCTCCCACTAATCTTTACCACTTTGTAAGCTTTTTCCTTCAATTTGATACTCCCTCTTATTTCCTTAGATATCCACAGTCAATTTTCCGTTTGATACACTTGGATATTTAACTCCCAGTCGTGACCATCCTTTAACCATGTTTAATAATGGCCACTAAATCATAGTCATTCACGATGATTTGCGCCACCAACTCATTTACCTTATTCCGAATACTACAAGCATTCAGGTAAAGTACACCTATGTTGGCTTTTATACCTCTGTTTTGAATCTTAACATCTTGATCAGTAACCTCTCGTAAGTTGAGGTTACGAGCGTGCCCGCTCATTAGTGCATATGCACGGAGCCCAGCGAGACGCACTGCCTCCTCCTGAAGACCCAGGAGAAGATTGTTTTCTTAATTCAATGCAATCTTCCTGCCTGAAGCGAGGCAGAGAGCAGGTCACATGCCCAAAACGCTGACATAGAACATAGAACATAGAAAATACAGCACAGAACAGGCCCTTCGGCCCACGATGTTGTGCCGAACCTTTGTCCTAGATTAATCATAGATTATCATTGAATTTACAGTGCAGAAGGAGGCCATTCGGCCCTTTGAGTCTGCACCGGCTCTTGGAAAGAGAACCATACCCAAACTCAACACCTCCACCCAACACCAAGGGCAATTTGGACATTAAGGGCAATTTATCATTGGCCAATTCACCTAACCCGCACATCTTTGGACTGTGGGAGGAAACCGGAGCACCCGGAGGAAACCCACGCAGACACGGGGAGGACGTGCAGACTCCGCACAGACAATGACCCAAGCCGGAATCGAACCTGGGACCATGGAGCTGTGAAGCAATTGTGCTATCCACAATGCTACCGTGCTGCCCTTAAGAACAAATAAATCTACACTATATCATTTTACCGTCATCCATGTACCTATCCAATAGCTGCTTTAAGGTCCCTAATGTTTCCGACTCAACTACTTCCACAGGCAGTGCATTCCATGCCCCCACTACTCTCTGGGTAAAGAACCTACCTCTGATATCCCTCCTATATCTTCCACCTTTCACCTTAAATTTATGTCCCCTTGTAATGGTGTGTCCCACCCGGGGAAAAAGTCTCTGACTGTCTACTCTATCTATTCCCCTGATCATCTTATAAACCTCTATCAAGTCGCCCCTCATCCTTCTCCGCTCTAATGAGAAAAGGCCTAGCACCCTCAACCTTTCCTCGTAAGACCTACTCTCCATTCCAGGCAACATCCTGGTAAATCTTCTTTGCACCTTTTCCAGAGCTTCCACATCCTTCCTAAAATGAGGCGACCAGAACTGTACACAGTACTCCAAATGTGGCCTTACCAAAGTTTTGTACAGCTGCATCATCACCTCACGGCTCTTAAATCCAATCCCTCTGTTAATGAACGCGAGCACACCATGGGCCTTCTTCACAGCTCTATCCACTTGAGTGGCAACTTTCAAAGATGTATGAACATAGACCCCAAGATCTCTCTGCTCCTCCACATTGCCAAGAACTCTACCGTTAACCCTATATTCCGCATTCATATTTGTCCTTCCAAAATGGACAACCTCACACTTTTCAGGGTTAAACTCCATCTGCCACTTCTCAGCCCAGCTCTGCATCCTATCTATGTCTCTTTGCAGCCGACAACAGCCCTCCTTACTATCCACAACTCCACCAATCTTCGTATCGTCTGCAAATTTACTGACCCACCCTTCAACTCCCTCATCCAAGTCATTAATGAAAATCACAAACAGCAGAGGACCCAGAACTGATCCCTGCGGTACGCCACTGGTAACTGGGATCCAGGCTGAATATTTGCCATCCACCACCACTCTCTGACTTCTATCGGTTAGCCAGTTCGTTATCCAACTGGCCAAATTTCCCACTATCCCATGCCTCCTTACTTTCTGCATAAGCCTACCATGGGGAACTGACGTCACGTGCGTTGGGCGCGATTGCGAATCCTCCACTTTGTCAGCAGCAAACAAGTAACTGAGGACCAAGCAGGCTCAACTCTCGCATTCAAGGTAAGAGAAAATGTTGGTCACGAATGTCGGCCGGCGTGGGCCGCGAAGGTCGGCCGGCGTGGGTCACGAAGGTCAGCTGGCGTGGGTCACGAAGGTCGGCCGGTTGGTGAAGATGGGTCCCCGGAAAACAATTTGACAAGCACTGGCCTAGGTGGATCCCCATGCGGTACAGCAGGGGTAGAGGCAGCTGCTGCGATTCGCACCCTGTCACCTGGGTCCCATTTGGCGGCCATCCTCTGGAGAGACCAGGCCTGGCTGCTGCCCAGGTGTCCCAGGTGGCATGGTGCTGCCCTGTTCTGCCCGCTGCCCATCAGATACGCCAGGGACAGGGTGGGGTGGGGAGGGAGTCTGAGGCGCTGTGGTGTTCTGGCGCCTCCCCTTCAGGGGTCACCAGTACAGTACCTATCACCTCCTCATCCCTCTGGGCCCCAATGGTCCCTGGGCTACAGCTTGGGACCAGGATGCAGCATTTAGCGAACCCCTGAGGCAACACCGCCACCTGGCGCTGCCAGTCCCGAGGCCCGCTCTGGTCTTGACCAGGGTCTGCATGCTCACGGCCATGGAACCCAGGGACTGGGCCACCTCACTCTGTAACTGTGCCACATCCCTCTCTGACTGGCTCAGGTCAGCCAGCGCCAGGGCAATGCCATCGACGCCCGCAGCTATGACCTGTTGTGACTGGGCCAAGCTCTGGAGCGCCCCTGCAATGTCTAGGTGACCCTGGCACTTAGTTGCCTGCGAGAGGGCAGCCCTATCCTGTGCCTCAGCCACCGCCCACACAGAGTGCCCAGGCCTTGGACATGCTGATCCATGGTGATACCTTCACCCCCAAGGCCTCCAACGTGAATGCCACCCATGCGATGTTGGCCTGGGTGGCACGCATAGTCCTCACCGCCTCTGCTCCTGCAGGCGGTTGGACGGTTGCCGACAACCCCTCATGTAGTCCCCGGCTCTGCATCTCCAGCATCGATGGGACGGCCATTTCCAGAAGCCTGAAGCCCGTCTGACAGCAACCGGTCCCTGGGATGGGGCCGCCCTCCGACAGTCTGCTCCCTCGGGGGTTCCTACCTCCATCTGATACACCGCTGCACGTGTTTACTGCGCACCAGATAGTGCCCCAGGAGCCTCTTCACTAAAGTGGCAACTAAGGTGAGTGTCTCTGAGATGGTGGAGGGTGTTGGAGACAGTGGTGATGGGAGGTCGCTGTCGCCCTCAGACTGCTGCGCAGGGGTGTAGCGGATTGGCGTTTGGGGGTTTGTGTTGCTGTCCGGTACCGCCTCGTCGCTCAGTGAATCCTGGGGATGTGGCCAGGGACACCAGGAGGGCCCGCCACATCACCAGGGTGATCCTGCAAGACACAAGACATGACGCAAGGTTGGATCGCAGGTCAGGATGGTGGTGTTGGGGGAGGTGGGTTGGTGAGGTTAGGGTAGTGTGGGGAAGGCGGGGTGGCAGGAGGTGTGGGCGTGCTGGGGTTGGGGTGGTGTGGGGGTGCTGGGGTTGGAGTGGGGTGTGGGAGGTGGGGCGGTGGGGTTGAGGTGGTGTGGGGGAGGTTGGGTGGCAAGGTGGTGTGGGGATTGTGTCACGCACGCCATAGGGACACAGCAACTCAACCGGCTCTGCGACGGTGAGGCTCTGCAGGTCCGACGGGCCTCCTCCCTGCGGTTGTGTGCTGCCTTCTCCTGGAGGGTGGGGCAGGCAGGGCAGCACAGGCGGCAGCTGGTGGCTGTTTTGGGCGGTATGGGTGCTGGAATGTTGTGCAGGGTGGGGTGCGAGCAGACTGCCATGTGAGGTTCGGCCGCCCTCCGGGTGGGATGGTGGGGGTTTACAGGTGTGTGGGACGGGGGTTGGTGCCAGAGACATGGTGCTGACTATTCACCCCGGCCGCCCTGAAGAGGTCGGCCAGCTTTTCCCAGCACTGCTGGCCAGTCCTGGCAGTGGGGCCCATGGCGCTCATGGCCTCTGCCACCTGCATCCAGGACCAGTGTACGATGACAGGTGGCAACCTCCTTCCCACCCCAGGGAACAGGATGCCCCGCTTCTCCTCCACAGCCTCCAGCAGGGTCTTGATCTTCGCATCTGCAATCTGGGATGCTGCCCTTTGGGTTGCCACCTTCTAGGCTGGGATATGTGTGTGTGTGGGGGGAATGGAGTGCTTATATGTGGCTGTAGCTTGTCAGCTGCTTGAGTGCCAATCCCAACCCTGTGAATCGGACACCGTTTTTTATTAGAATTATTCTAGTTCTACGTGGCGCTGGTGCTAACCCATTAACGGATCCTGAATTGCTCCAGGACTTGCGCCACTTCCATAGTCGTAGATCACCACTGATTCAGTCCCGGTGTCAACACTTAGCCTCTGAAACAGAGAATTACGCCCAACATATTGAGTATAGGTATCAATTTCATTAAACTGTGAAACTGCGGGTGAGCAGTTTGCTGGAGGGAAGATGATTGATAAAATGGTTGGAGCACAGTTCCATGTGGAACTCTAGTTCTGATGATCTGGGACTGAGATCATTGGACTATGACCTTTGTGTCAGATTTGACTCCAGGTTTTCCCTTTGACCATCGATCCCCATTTTGTTACATTGCTTGGTGCTAGCAGTGGCTCAAATGCTGCTCCTCCTGATATTCACCTCTCGGGTTCAATTCCGGCCTTGGGTGACTGGCTGTGTGGACTTTGCTGGTCCTCCCTGTGTGTGCGTGGGTTTCCTCCAGGTGCTCCAGTTTCCTCCCACATTCTAAAGATGCGTAGGTTAGGTGGATTGCCATGTTAAATTGCCCCTTAGTGTCCAAAGGTGTGCAGGTTACGGGAATAGGGCAGGGGAGTGGCCTTAGGTAGTCTGCTCTTTCAGAGGGTCGGTGCAGACAGGGTGGGCCGAAAAGCCTCCGGCTGCACTAGAGATTCTATGGGTGCTTGTCTGGATCAATGGTGTGGTGAGGTCCAGAGCTGAGTGTCTATATTGGGACCAGCTGTGAGTCTCAATGAGTAAATTCTTGATCAAATGGATGCTGTTTGACAGCAGTATTGATGACTCACTCCATCATTTAATGATGGAAATACTGATAAATATTCAATTTACAGACCTGGGTTTGAACTTTCTCCCTTTTTCTGTCTCTCTGGGCTGTACACAAAATGCGATAGATTTTGACTTTGTGATTTAGTGTAAAATGGTGGACAGCAAATTGCCAATCCAGTTTCTCATGTCCTCTACCTTTTAGTTTCAGCATACTGAGTGACGGTAGCATTGTGGTTAGCACAATTGCTTCACAGCACTAGGATCCCAGGTTCGATTCCCGGCTTGGATCACTGTCTGTGCGGAGTCTGCACATTCTCCCTGTGTGTGCGTGGGTTTTCTCCAGGTGCTCCGGTTTCCTCCCACAGTCTAAAGATGTGCGGGTTTGGTGGATTGGCCGTGATAAATTACCCTTCGTGTCCAAAATTGCCCTTGGTGTTGGGTGAGGTTACTGGGCTATGGGCATAGGGTGGAGGTGTGGACATGGTAGGGTGCTCTTTCCAAGAGCTGATGCAGACTCGATGGGCTGAATGGCCTCCTTCTGCACTGTAAATTCTATGATCTGTGAAACACAAAGTGGCAGATAGTGAAAAGTGAGCCAAGATGCAAAATTCTTGGTAGCTTATTTCCAGAACGCAGTATACATATCTCTGTCTCCTACCTACTAATCCTCGGAGTGCCCCAGTGGTCCTTTATTATACTCAGGTGAGGAAGGGCAGCATGGCGCCTCTCTTTTCCCTCTCCTTATTTGACTGCAATGGGTGGGTGTTTTCACCCCGCCCCCCCGTGTCCATGGCGTGATTTGTGGCAGCCTGCCATTGACCAGGGGAATCTAATGGTCCTCATGCTGTCGACACGCTTTCCCGGTGTTTTCCCCACCGCTGCCTGGGAACCTCTGGCAGGGAGGGTTACCATTGGCGGGACCGAAAGTTCCCACGGCGGGAATGGCTGGAATTTTCCGGCTAACATGCTTTACCTTTTTCTTTTGAAAAAGGATATGCTTGCTCTGATAACTCTAATAAGATTGGCCTCCAGTCAGCTTCTAACTTTGGGATGGGGTACTTGGCCAGCCTGGCAGCCTGATTCACTGTCAATTTCTAGTCCCCGCAGATGCAAGTGGTCTTGTCTGGTTTTATCACAGGGACTATGGGGGTTGCCCAATCTGCAAACTGGACATGGCCGGATGATTCCTAGTTCTTCTAACCTTTTCAATTCCATCTCCACCTTTTCTAACAAGGCGTAGGGCACATGGCAGGCCGTGAACAGACATGGGGCTGCCCTTGGGTCTACTTGGATCTTCATCTACAGGCCCTTAACTTTCCCTAACTCATCACAAAATATACCTTTGTAATTCTTTATTAATTCTAACAGGTTTCCTCCTTTTATTTGAAAAATTTTCATCCAATTTAATTTAATTTATTTGAGTCAGCCACGGCTCAGTAGAGTTGGTGGATGGCCTGATACACAATTTGTGGGAGTTGGGCAGGTTGCTGCTGATATCTCATTGGTACGGTGGTAGGAACCAGGCTCCCGATGGCCTCTCACGTATTGGTCACCAATTGTGCTGATGTATTCCTCAAACCCAAAGGCTGAACCCCTTCTCACAAGTACCTGTATGCGTGCTCCCCCATGACAGTGGCAGATGTTCCCATGCCTACTTCCATCTCTAACGGTTTACCATCAAACAATAGCACCACTGTGATGGGGGCTACTTTATCCACTTTCAGTGAATAAACACTCAAATCATTTGTAAAGAAATCTGCTACACTATGGTATATGTGCGATGTGCTAATGCCTTTAGCGCTGAACAGGCTTGACTTGCTTTTATACCTGTGCTTCAAGTGCCCTTTCCTGTGGCATGAATATCATTCTACTTCCTTAAGGGCAACACGGTAGCATGGTGGTTAGCCCAATTGCTTCACAGCTCCAGGGTCCCAGTTCGATTCCCGACTTGGGTCACTGTCTGTGCGGAGTCTGCATGTTCTCCCCGTGTCTGCGTGGGTTTTCTCCGGGTGCTCCGGTTTCCTCCCACAGTCCAAAGATGTGCAGGTTAGGTGGATTGGCCATGCTAAATTGCCCTTAGTGTCCAAAATTGCCCTTAGTGCTGGGTGGGGTTACTGGGTTAAGAGGATAGGGTGGAGGTGTGGGCTTGGGTAGGGTGCAGACTCGATGGGCCGAAGAGCCTCCTTCTGCACTGTAAATTCTATGATTAAACCGATGAGCTTCTGGGGAGTGATTACCCCGCACCGGTAACACTCCGCTTCGATCCTTGTTGTTGCATTCACTCTCCTAAATTATCTGGCTCTGCTTGCTGCGACATTTGTTCCTGTTTAAAACTTATGGGTCGGGATTCTCCCGCAATCGGCGGGATGGCCCGACACTGGCGCCAAGAAATGCGTTAACCACTCCGGCGTCGGGCCACCCAGAAGTTGCAGAATCCTACGCACGTCCGGGGGCTAGGCCGGCGCCGGAGTGATTGGCGCCACACCAACTGGCGCCGAAGGGCCACCGTGGTCCCAAACATGCACAGAACCGCCGACATGTTCTGGCACATGCACAAGGGGTTTCTTCTCGTCGTAGGCCATGGTGGAGCACTGCAGGTGCCGGCACGGAGGGAAAGGGCCCCCTCCGGGTCCGGATCACCCCGCGCCCCCCTGAGGACCCCATTAGACGACCGACAAGCTAGCACCCGCCGTGATGGACCATGTCCATTTCACGCCGGCGGGACTGGCTGAAAACGGGCAGCTGCTCGGCCCATCGGGGCCCGGAGAATTGTTGGGGGGGCCGCTGCCAACGGCCCCCGTCCAGCGCGGCGTGAACCCCGCCCCTGCCCAAAAACCGGCGGCGGAGAATTCGGCAGCTGGCGTCGGAGCGGCGGGGCGGGATTCACGCTGCACCCCGGCGATTCTCCGACCCAGCGGGGAGTCGGAGAATCATACACAACATCTTTCCTTTTGGCGCCACTATTGACTGCAGCTTCCTACACTAACTGATGAACTATGGCGCCATTTCACGTGTTCTGAAGCTCCTGTGCGCTCTTCTCGTGCTCTCCATCACTAGCGCTATCTCCAGCGCCTTTTTAGAATTGCATATCTTTCGCTGCTCAAATCTTTCTCTGGATGACCTCATTGTTGTCTCCACAAACTAAGCGATCTCTCAGCATATCATTCAGGGTGGCCTTGAAGTTAAAGTGTTCTGCGATTCACCTTCGCTTCGCAGTATAGGTTGCAGCGTTCTCTCCTGGGGCTCTCCCTGGGGAATGAAACTTAAACGCTGCAGGATGACTGAGGCCTTTGGATGAAATTGTGCCTTCATCAAATCCACTATCTTCATGAATAAACTTGAATCGGACGTGTTCGAGAAGATTGCAGATTAGGCTGTTGGCCTGGGTACCACACTTAAAAGGATTGCCTTATTCTTCTCCACCTCTTTATTCCATTGGCCATAAAATAATAAACTAGACATTCTATATACTATGCCCAATCCCCAATGGAGGCATCAAAGGGATCTAATCGACTGAAAGAGGCGGTTTTCCTGCAGCACACTTCTGTTACCAAACCTGATTTTAACCTCAATGGTTCTGTCTACACACACACACTCTCTCACACATTAACTAACTCTCACACACACTGGGCGTGATTCTCCGGAAAGATTTCTACACTAACTAACTCTCACACATAACTCACACTCTGGACGGGATTCTCTGGAAAGGTTTCTAAGTGGTAGCGAGCGAGAAGAGCCGCGAGCTTCCCTGCGGTCGGCCCAGCGAAGAGACACCCCCTGCCCCCCTCCCCCCCGACAGACCCCCCCCCCCCCCCCCCCCCCCCCCCCACCCAGATAGAGTAGGTGGCAAGAATTACAATTGTAACACTTTCCTGGAAGCACCACATGTCCATTCCTGGAAAGAGGACAGCTGTGACCTGTGTTTAAACCCCTCCGATCCTTAGCTGTAAGGCATTCATTGGTTCCTGGTATCGGGCTGTGATTGGCAGCTTCCACAAACCAGCTGTAAGCCTTGCTTCATTCATCTTCTTGAAGTACTGTAACCACAATGTTTACAAACAGCTACCACATCAAAGAGAGTTAAGTGCATTCCAATAACACCCTTCACACTTAAGTGATTTTGAAGTGCTGAGCTGGAAACTGATAGTACTTAACTCTCTTTAGGGCATCTCTTTGGAGAGTCTCTTTATTTAGGGGGTCATTGGGTTCCTTTGAGTTAGAGAGTCTCTGGGGGTGGGTGGGCATGTCTTGCATTGTGGGGGTTGGCGTGGGAGGGTGACCCTCAGGTGGACATTAGCGGCAACCCAAGGGTTACCCCCTTGGCCCACAGCAAGGTCCGCTACGTCATGATCACGTTTGTCGATATCTGTTGCAATCCGCGCCCACATGATTTCCAGTCCAGAGGATCAGAGAATCACGTGGGTCCAGAAAATCTGGTGCCTGGCCCGCAAAGTGGATGCAAATCGGTCATTAAGACCCATTTGCATCCTCCCACTGGCGCGCGGGCAAGAACCCCGATCCCGCTGCCAGCCGGGGGCTCGAGCATAGTGGTCGGTTCGGTGCCCAGCGCGAACCTCGATTTCGGCCAGATGCCGCCCCCCACCCCCCTCCCATTAGGATTCACGGGGCAGCAAATCCAGCCCACTCATTCTCACGCACACACACACTCTCACACACACACACTCTCACACATTCTCACACACACACTCTCACCCACACACACACTCTCACACACACACTCTCACCCAAACACACACTCTCACACACGCACACTCTCACACAAACACACACATTCTCACACACACACTCTCAACCAAACACACACTCTCACACACACACTCTCACCCAAACACACACTCTCACACACACACACTCTCACACACACACACTCTCACACAAACACACACATTCTCACACACACACTCTCACCCAAACACACACTCTCACACACACACTCTCACACAAACACACACATTCTCACACACACACTCTCACCCAAACACACACTCTCACACACACACTCTCACCCAAACACACACTCTCACACACACACACTCTCACACAAACACACACTCTCACGCACACACTCTCACCCAAACACACACTCTCACACACACACTCTCACCCACACACACACACACTCTCACACACACACTCTTACCCAAACACACACATTCTCTCACACACACTCTCACCCACACACACACTCTCACCCACACACACTCTCACCCACACACACACTCACACACACACACTCTCACCCACCCACACACACACTCTCACACACACACTCTCACCCACACACACACTCTCACACACACACACTCTCACCCAAACACACACTCACACACACACACTCTCACCCACCCACACACACACTCTCACACACACACTCTTACCCAAACACACACATTCTCTCACACACACTCTCACCCACACACACACTCTCACCCACACACACTCTCACCCACACACACACATTCTCTCACACACACTCTCACCCACACACACACTCTCACCCACACACACTCACACCCACACACACACTCACCCACACACACTCTCACACACACACACACTCACACACACACACTCTCACCCACCCACACACACTCTCACCCACACACAGTCACACCCACACACACACTCACCCACACACACTCTCACCCACACACACACTCACCCACACACACTCTCACCCACACACACACTCACACACACACACTCTCACCCATCCACACACACACTCTCACACACACACTCTCACCCACACACACACTCTCACACACACAGTCTCACCCAAACACACACTCTCACACACACACTCTCACCCACACACACACTCTCACACACACACTCTCACACACACACTCTCACCCAAACACACACTCACACACACACACTCTCACCCACCCACACACACACTCTCACACACACACTCTTACCCAAACACACGCATTCTCTCACACACACTCTCACCCACACACACACTCTCACCCACACACACTCTCACCCACACACACACATTCTCTCAAACACACTCTCACCCACACACACACTCTCACCCACACACACTCACACCCACACACACACTCACCCACACACACTCTCACCCACGCACACACTCACACACACACACTCTCACCCAAACACACACTCTCACACACACACTCTCACCCACACACACACTCTCACACACACACTCTCACCCAAACACACACTCTCACACACACACTCTCACCCACCCACACACACACTCTCACACACACACTCTCACCCAAACACACACATTCTCACACACACACTCTCACCCACACACACACTCTCACACACACACTCTCACCCACACACACACTCTCACACACACACTCTCACCCACACACACACACATGCTCTCACACACTCTCACACACACACATGCTCTCACACACTCTCACCCCCACACACACTCTCACCCACACACATGCACACGCTCTCACCCGCACACACTCTCACCCACACACACTCTCACCCACACACGCTCTCACCCACACACATACTCACCCACCCCACACACACTCTCATCCACACACACTCTCACACACACACTCTCACCCAAACACACACATTCTCAAACACACTCTCTCACCCACACACACATTCTCACACACACACTCTCACCCACACACACACACATGCTCTCACACACTCTCACCCACACACACACTCTCACCCACACACATGCACACATTCTCACCCACACACACACACTCTCACCCACACACACACTCTCACCCACCCCACACACACTCTCACCCACACACACTCTCACCCACACACATTCTCACTGTAATTGATAATATGGAAAGATGTGTAATTTGAAACATGGAAGTCTGGCAATATCTGGTCTGAGAGAAACATGATAGGATACAGGGGAAGATCCCACAAAGGGTTAACAGCAGCTGCCAGGGAAGGATTGTAAGATGCAGATATTCTTGGTCAAGCAGGCTGAGCAAACAAGACAAACAGGATTTTGAATGAAGCCAAAAACAATGGCTCACACCTTCATTGAAAGTAACTATCGGAGTAAGCATCTGGAAAAGGAAGGATGAGGTTCTAGGTGTGAAAATTTGCTAATACCAGGTTTATCAGTCTACGAGAAACTTAATATCAAGCCAAAATCAAAGTCAAAATTGAGCTGAGGACACAATTGGAAAATAAAACTATAGAAATTACAGGAATTAAAAGTAACACCTCTTGAAACCAAAGCATTTTGAACATCACAAAGGAAACAGTGAAATCAGATCTATGAGATGAAGTAATGTCACAATGAATACTTAGTTGGATTAGACTGTTTTAGATCAAAGTTCCTTTTTACAATCAAAGAAAATAAGAGTTACTTTACAATAACATCAAAAAACTTAATTGTTAGAAAGCAAATATAAACCTCGTGACCAGGGCAGGAAAGATCAGATCCAGAACCAGAACCAGAACCAGAGCTCAGAGGGAGAGAGAGAGAAGCAGAGAAGGAACAAGCAGCTAGTCACAGTCAGCTCGGCCATGGGAAATGGACAGGGCAGAGCAGCCGAGCTAAAATAGCTGATACATCTAAAGAAGACCAGACTTTAAAGAAGATTGATTGTCAAGTTGGGCCTGAAGGTCCCTTCAACCAACTAGAAGGATCCAGAAGCAAGATCTTGTTACTTTTCTGTAAAGACAGTGATTGCATCTTTTAAAAAGAGAAAAATATATATAATAATAAAATAACTTAAAAGTTTTAACCTGAAACAGTGGTTATTCCAAAGTCTACTTTACTTACTTAGCAATGCGGGACCCAGGATCAATGCTACTAAGTGGTAAGTAGATGAAATCTTCGGTGAAGGTATGGGTTATACCGGGGGATAACTTGAAAATATAGTTTGACCTGAATAGCACCCACTGAAGCTTGCATCGGAGTCGGGGAGTGAGAATCCCTGATCACCATTTAGAATGTCGGCCCTTTTTGGTATAGGGGGACTTCTAAGAATAGTGGTGAGTTTTCAAAATCATCACCCACACACACACACTCACCCACCCCACACACACTTACACACACACACACACTCTCACCCACCCCACACACACTCTCACCCACCCCACACACACGCTCACCCACACACACTCTCTCACACACACACACTCTCACCCACCCCACACACACTCTCACCCACACACACTCTCACACACACACACACTCTCACCCACCCCACACACACTCTCACCCACACACACTCTCACCCACACACACTCTAACCCACACACACACTCTCACCCAAACACACTCACCCCACACACACTCTCACCCACACACACTCACACACACACACTCACGCACCCCACACACACTCTCACCCACACACACTCTCACACACACACACACTCTCACCCACCCCACACACACTCTCACCCACACACACTCTCACCCACACACACTCTCACCCACACACACACGCTCACACACACACTCTCACCCAAACACACACATTCTCACCCACACACTCTCACCCACACACACTCTCACCCACACACACTCTCACCCACACACACACTCTCACCCACACACACTCTCACCCACACACACACTCTCACCCACCCCACACACTCTCACCCACACACACTCTCACCCACACAAACTCTCACCCACACACACACTCTCACCCACACACACACTCTCACACACACACTATCACCCAAACACACATATTCTCACACACACACTCTCAACCACACACACTCACACCCACACACACTCTCACCCACACACACACTCTCACCCACACACACTCTCACCCACACACACACTCTCACCCACACACACTCTCACCCACACACACACTCTCACCCACACACACTCTCACCCACACACACTCTCAACCACACACACACTCTCACCCACACACACTCTCACCCACACACACACTCTCACCCACACACACTCTCACCCACACACACACTCTCACCCACACACGCACTCTCACCCACACACACACTCTCACCCACACACACACATTCTCACACACACACTCTCACCCAAACACACACATTCTCACACACACACTCTCACCCACACACACACTCACCCACACACACTCTCACCCACACACACACTCTCACCCACACACACACTCTCACCCACACACGCACTCTCACCCACACACACTCACACACACACACACATTCTCACAAACACACTCTCACCCACACACGCACTCTCACCCACACACACACTCTCACCCACACACACACATGCTCTCACACACTCACCCACACACGCACTCTCACCCACACACATGCACACACTCTCACCCACACACACACTCTCACCCACACACACACTCACCCACCCCACACACACACTCACCCACCCCACACACACTCTCACCCACACACACACTCTCACCCACACACACACACTCACCCACACACACACTCTCACACACACACACACACTCACCCACACACACACTCTCACACACACACACACACATTCTCACACAAACACTCTCACCCACACACACACTCTCACCCACACACACACACTCACACACACACACACACATTCTCACACACACACTCTCACCCACACACACACTCTCACCCACACACACTCTCACCCTCACACACACTCTGACCCACACACGCACTCTCACCCACACACATGCACACACTCTCACCCACACACACACTCTCACCCACACACACACTCACCCACCCCACACACACACTCACCCACCCCACACACACTCTCACCCACACACACACTCTCACCCACACACACACACTCACCCACACACACACTCTCACACACACACACACACATTCTCACACAAACACTCTCACCCACACACACACTCTCACCCACACACACACACTCACACACACACACACACATTCTCACACACACACTCTCACCCACACACACACTCTCACCCACACACACTCTCACCCTCACACACACTCTGACCCACACACACACGCATGCTCTCACACACTCTCACCCACACACACACTCTCACCCAAACACACTCACCCCACACACACTCTCACCCACACACACTCACACACACACTCACCCACCCCACACACACTCTCACCCACACACACTCTCACACACACACACTCTCACCCACCCCACACACACTCTCACCCACCCACACTCTCACCCACACACACTCTCACCCACACACACACTCTCACACACACACTCTCACCCAAACACACACATTCTCACCTACACACTCTCACCCACACACACTCTCACCCACACACACTCTCACCCACACACACACTCTCACCCACCCCACACACACTCTCACCCACACACACTCTCACCCACACAAACTCTCACCCACACACACACTCTCACCCACACACACACTCTCACACACACACTCTTACCCAAACACACACATTCTCACCCACACACTCTCACCCACACACACTCTCACCCACACACACACTCTCACCCACACACACACTCTCACCCACACACACATTCTCACACACACTCTCACCCAAACACACACATTCTCACACACACACTCTCACCCACACACACTCTCACCCACACACACTCTCACCCATACACACACTCTCACCCACACACACACTCTCACCCACACACGCACTCTCACCCACACACACTCTCACACACACACACACAGATTCTCACACACACACTCTCACCCACACACGCACTCTCACCCACACACACACTCTCACCCACACACACACACATGCTCTCACACACTCTCACCCACACACGCACTCTCACCCACACACATGCACACACTCTCACCCACACACACCCTCTCACCCACACACACACTCACCCACTCCACACTCACACTCACCCACCCCACACACACTCTCACCCACACACACACTCTCACCCACACACACACTCTCGCACACACACACACATTCTCACACACACACTCTCACCCACACACACACTCTCACCCACACACACACTCTCACCCTCACACACACTCTCACCCACACACATACGCATGCTCTCACACTCTCTCACCCACACACACACTCTCACCCACACACATGCACACACTCTCACCCACACACATGCACACACTCCCACCCACACACACACACTCTCACCCACACACACTCTCACCCACACACACACACTCTCACCCACACACACACTCACCCACCCCACACACACTCTCACCCACACACACTCTCACACACACACTCTCACCCACACACACTCTCACCCACACACACACTCTCACACACTCTCACCCACACACATGCATACACTCTCACCCACACACACACACTCTTACACACACACTCTCACCCACACACACACACTCACCCACCCCACACACACTCTCACCCACACACACTCACCCACACACACACTCTCACCCACACACTCTCACCCACACACACACACACTCTCCCACCCCACACACACTCTCACCCACACACCCTCTCACCCACACACATGCACACACTCTCACCCACACACACTCTCACCCACACACATGCACACACTCTCACCCACACACACACACACTCTCAAGCACACACAAACTCTCACGCACACACACTCTCATGCACACACACACTCTCAAGCATACACACACACTCACGCACACACTCTCACGGGCACACTCACACACACACACACACGCACACATAGTGACTCTCTCGCATACACACACACTCTCATGAGCACACACTCTCACGCGCACACACACACTCTCACGCGCACACACTCGCCACACACTCTCATGGGCACACTCTCACGGGCACACTCTCACGGGCACACTCTCACGGGCACACTCTCACGCACACACTCTCACACACACACACTCTCACGCACACACGCTCTCACGCACACACACACTCACATGCACACACACACTCATGCACACACACTCTCACGCACACACATACAGACTCGCACGCACACACGCTCTCACACACGCATTCTCACACGCACACACACTCTCACGTGCACACACACACTCTAACGTGCACAAACACACTCTCACGCGCCACATTCATGCACACACTCTCACGCACACACTCTCACGCACACACTCTCACGCACACACACACTCACACACACACTCTCGCGCACACACTCACACACACACACTCTCACGCACACACTCTCACGCACACACTCTCACGCACACACTCTCATGCACACTCTCATGCGCACACTCTCATGCACACACTCCCTCTCACACACATACTCTCATGCACACTCACAACTCACTTACACCCACACGCACACACTCTCACCTGCACATACTCTCACACAGACACTCAGACAGACACACATTCAGACATTCACACTCTCACACAGATACTCATACTCCAAACATACAGAGACACACACAGACATACTAACACACACACACACACACACTCTCACACACACACACACTCACACACTCTCTCACACACACACACTCTCACGCTCTCTCACACACACAGACACTCACACACACTCTCTCACACACAGACACTCACACTCTTTCACACACACACACACTCTCTCACACACAGATACTCACACACTCTCTCATACACAAACGCACTCACACACTCTCTCACACACACAGACACTCACAACACTCTCCCACACACACACACTCTCTCACACACACACTCTCTCACACACACACTCACACACTCTCACACTCTCTCACACACAGACACACACACACTCTCACACTCTCTCACACACAGACACTCACACTCTTTCACACACACACACACACTCTCTCACACACAGACACTCACACACACTCTCATACACAAACGCACTCACACACTCTCTCATACACACAGACACTCACAACACTCTCCCACACACACACACTCTCTCACACATACACTCTCTCACACACACTCACACACTCTCACACTCTCTCACACACAGACACACACACACTCTCACACTCTCTCACACACAGACACTCACACACTCTCTCACACCTACACACACTCGACGGAGCATCCCGCGAACGGAGCATCCCGCCGACGGAGAATCCCGCAGACGGAGAATCCCGCCGGCGGAGAATCCCGCTGACGGAGCATCCCGCCGACGGAGCATCCCGCCGACGGAGCATCCCGATCCCGCCGACGGAGAATCCCGCCGACGGAGAATCCCGCAGACGGAGCATCCCGCCGATGGAGAATCCCGCAGACGGAGAATCCCGCCGACGGAGAATCCTGCCGACGGAGCATCCCGCCGACGGAGCATCCCGATCCCGCCGACGGAGAATCCCGCCGACGGAGAATCCTGCCGACGGAGCATCCCGCTGATGGCACATCCCGATCCCGCCGACGGAGAATCCCGCCGACGGAGCATCCCGCCGACGGAGCATCCCGCCGACGGAGAATCCCACAGACGGAGCATCCTGCCGACGGAGAATCCCACAGACGGAGCATCCTGCCGACGGAGAATCCCACAGACGGAGCATCCCGCCGACGGAGAATCCCACAGACGGAGCATCCTGCCGACGGAGAATCCCGCCGACGGAGCATCCCGCCGACGGAGAATCCCGCCGACGGAGAATCCCGCCGACGGAGCATCCCGCCGACGGAGCATCCTGCCGACGGAGAATCCCGCCGACGGAGAATCCCGCCGACGGAGCATCCCGCCGACGGAGAATCCCGCCGACGGAGCATCCCGCCGACGGAGAATCCTGCTGACGGAGCATCCCGCTGATGGCACATCCCGATCCCGCCGACGGAGAATCCCGCCGACGGAGAATCCCGCCGACGGAGAATCCCGCCGACGGAGCATCCCGCCGACGGAGCATCCCGCCGACGGAGAATCCCGCCGACGGAGAATCCCGCCGACGGAGAATCTCGCCGACGGAGAATCCCGCCGACGGAGCATCCCGCCGACGGAGAATCCCGCAGGCGGAGCATCCCGCCGACGGAGCATCCCGCCGACGGAGCATCCCGCCGACGGAGAATCCCGCAGACGGAGCATTCCGCCGACGGAGCATCCCGCCGACGGAGCATCCCGCTGACGGAGCATCCCGATCCCGCCGACGGAGAATCCCGCCGATGGAGAATCCCGCCGACGGAGCATCCCGCCGACGGAGAATCCTGCCGACGGAGCATCCCGCCGACGGAGCATCCCGATCCCGCCGACGGAGAATCCTGCCGACGGAGCATCCCGCTGATGGCACATCCCGATCCCGCCGACGGAGAATCCCGCCGACGGAGCATCCCGCTGACGGAGCATCCCGCCGACGGAGAATCCCGCAGACGGAGCATCCTGCCGACGGAGAATCCCGCCGACGGAGAATCCCGCCGACGGAGCATCCCGCCGACGGAGAATCCCGCCGACGGAGAATCCCGCCGACGGAGAATCCCGCCGACGGAGCATCCCGCCGACGGAGAATCCCGCCGACGGAGAATCCCGCAGACGGAGCATCCCGCCGACGGAGAATCCCGCCGACGGAGAATCCCGCAGACGGAGCATCCCGCCGACGGAGAATCCCGCAGGCGGAGCATCCCGCCGACGGAGCATCCCGCCGACGGAGCATCCCGCCGACGGAGAATCCCGCCGACGGAGCATCCCGCTGACGGAGCATCCCGATCCCGCCGACGGAGAATCCCGCCGATGGAGAATCCCGCCGACGGAGCATCCCGCCGACGGAGCATCCCGATCCCGCCGACGGAGAATCCCGCCGATGGAGAATCCCGCCGACGGAGCATCCCGCCGACGGAGCATCCCGATCCCGCCGACGGAGCATCCCGATCCCGCCGACGGAGCATCCCGATCCCGCCGACGGAGAATCCCGCCGACGGAGAATCCCGCCGATGGAGAATCCCGCCGACGGAGAATCCCGCCGACGGAGAATCCCGCCGACGGAGAATCCCGCCGACGGAGAATCCCGCCGACGGAGAATCCTGCCGACGGAGCATCCCGCCGACGGAGCATCCCGATCCCGCCGACGGAGAATCCCGCCGACGGAGAATCCTGCCGACGGAGCATCCCGCTGATGGCACATCCCGATCCCGCCGACGGAGAATCCCGCCGACGGAGCATCCCGCTGACGGAGCATCCCGCCGACGGAGAATCCCACAGACGGAGCATCCTGCCGACGGAGAATCCCGCCGACGGAGCATCCCGCCGACGGAGAATCCCGCCGACGGAGAATCCCGCCGATGGAGAATCCCGCCGACGGAGCATCCCGCCGACGGAGCATCCCGCCGACGGAGCATCCCGCTGACGGAGCATCCCGATCCCGCCGACGGAGCATCCCGCCGATGGAGAATCCCGCCGACGGAGCATCCCGCCGACGGAGCATCCCGCCGACGGAGCATCCCGCTGACGGAGCATCCCGATCCCGCCGACGGAGCATCCCGCCGAAGGAGAATCCCGCAGATAGTCCTTGATTGTTGGTGACTTGGTTAGCTTCAGGCTGAACTCTAGTCCTGCTGATTCACAGTTATTGTGGTTTAAAGGTAAGGTATATTTAACTGTTCGTCTGACGATCTGAGCTGCAGCATTGAGTTCTTTTTAAGATCTCTGCTGCGCGTGGAGACCAAAAACAAGCAGACAGGGTTCAAAATGTGTATGTTGCCTGAAAAGAGAGAATGAGAGAGAGCCACACTGGAATCTTTCTACTTCAGTGTCTCAGTCACTAACCTACACTTAGGAAAAAAAAGTGCTTAAAAACCCAAAGGTTTAGCTGCCTTGTCACATGACCCTCTTTCCCCAAATGTCCAGCCACCTGGTTAAAGTATATTGGATTAGAAGATGTCTGGACAAATCCCTTTCATAGCCAGAATCCCATTGTCTAATTGATTTTGTCTGAAAGTGTTTGTCCCCCTAATTGATTATCTAGATGCTTTGCTAATGAGAAGGAGATGCCTCCCGTTCCTGCGGTCAGGCTTGGTAGACATGGGGGGCGCGATTCTCCACTCCCGCGCCGGTTGGGAGAATCGCCTGGGCCGCCAAAATTTCCAGCGACGCCGGTCCGACGCCCTCCCGCGATTCTCCCAAGCGGCGGGAACGGCCCGGTCGAGTTCCGCGGGCCGCAGAATCGCCCGAGACATCCAAAATGGCGATGCACCCCTGCTATTCTCAGGCCCGGATGGGCCGAAGTCCCGACGGCGTGACCCCAGTTCACGCCGTCACCGCTCACACCTGCTTTTCAAAGTCGTCAGCCAGTCGTGCTGGCTGACGCTGAGCAGGGAGGAGGTGATCGGACTGTTCCGCAGCTCCTGGAGACCGGGTCGGCTTACCCGAGAAGGCTGCGGCCAAAGGGGGGGGGGGGTGGGAGAGTGTGTAGGTGGGAGGGTGGGTGTGAGGGAGAGTGTGCAGGTGGGGGGGGGGGGGGGGGAGGGGGGGGGGGGGGAGAGCGTGCAGGTGGGAGGGGTGGTGCGGGAGAGTGTGCAGGTGGGAGGGGGGGTGGGAGAGGGTGCAAGTGGGAGGGGGGGTGGGAGAGCGTGCAGGTGGGAGGGGGGTGGGGTGTGGGAGAGCGTGCAGGTGGGAGGGGGGGTGGGAGAGCGTGCAGGTGGGAGGGGGGTGGGGTGTGGGAGAGCGTGCAGGTGGGAGGGGGGGTGGGAGAGCGTGCAGGTGGGAGGGGGGTGGGGTGTGGGAGAGCGTGCAGGTGGGAGGGGGGGTGGGAGAGCGTGCAGGTGGGAGGGGGGGTGGGAGAGCGTGCAGGTGGGAGGGGGGGTGCGGGAGAGTGTGCAGGTGGGAGGGGGGGTGGGAGAGCGTGCAGGTGGGAGGGGGGTGCGGGAGAGTGTACAGGTGGGAGGGTGGGGTGTGGGAAAGGGTGCAGGTGGGAGGGGGGTGGGAGAGCGTGCAGGTGGGAGGGTGGGGTGTGGGAGAGGGTGCAGGTGGGAGGGGGGTTGGGAGAGCGTGCAGGTGGGAGGGGGGGTGGGAGAGCGTGCAGGTGGGAGGGGGTGTGCGGGAGAGTGTGCAGGTGGGGGGGGTGTGGGAGAGGGTGCAGGTGGGAGGGGGGGTGGGAGAGCATGCAGGTGGGAGGGGGGTGGATGAGGGAGCGGTGTGCTGGTGGGAGGGGGGTGAGGGAGAGTGTGGATGGTATCGTCCATCCGCGGATGCCACATGTCAGCCGCCCTGATATGGCAGGACGGTGACGAGGACACGGCCGCAGGGTGCGTGTGGCTGATGGGCACAGGCGAGCGGCACACTGGTGAGCAGTACGGTGTGAACTGACCGTTGGGCGCAGACAGTGACCAGGTGTTAGGCTGGCTGCGTGTCTGCAGCGCGACCAGGCCACCGGGACACACAGGGATCCCAGGCAACCCGGCTGACGAGGTGTGGAAGAACCTCCGTGTAACATGTCGTTTCTCTGCCCCCCACCACCCTCCTGCAGGTCACCATGTATGCTAACCAGACAGCGATGTTTACTGCCGTGGTTGGAGCCGCAGCTCTCGAGTTTGCCACCCGGCAGCGTAGAGTCAGACGGCCCACAGTGGCTGCAGATGCAGCGGTTGCTGCTGCAGCAGAGGGTATGGCGGCGGAGTGGCCCGTCGTCGACACGCAGGCCGCAGGCGCTCAGGACCCGAATGTACAGGGGGATGCCGAGGGGAACATTGACCGCCAGACGGCGAGGGATGCAGAGGAAGTGCTTGGGGGGAGCAGGAGGAGGAGGAGGGGCAGGTGGAGCAGGAGGATCCACTGATGGTGGTGCCAGGGCGCCACAGGCGTCCAGCAAGGCCGAGGGTGTACCGTGACAGAATGTCGTTCGAGGCCCTAACGGACATCACATGCAGGAGGAGACTACGGTTCAGCAGGGAGACGGTCGCACATATATGCCAGCTCGTGGCGCACCTCGCACCACGTGGAATGGGAGGAGGACACGCGATACCAGTCTCCGTCAGGGTGATGGTGGCCCTAAACTTCTATGCGACCGGTTCCTTCCAGGCGCCGAGCGGGGACCTCTCCGGGATATCACAGGCATCGGTCCACAGGTGCATCAGGGCTGACACCGACGCCCTGTACGCCATCGCGGACAGGTACATTCAATTCCCCAAGGACCGGGCACAGCAGGAAGCACGGGCACGTGGATTCGCCAAGGTGGCCGGGATACCGATGGTCCAGGGTGTCATCGATGGTGTGCACGTCCCCATGCGCCCACCTGCAGACAGCAGGGACGTGTTCATGAACAGGAAGGGCGCGTACTCCATGAACATTCAGGTGGTGTGCGGCCCCCACATGAAGATCATGCACGTGTGTGCAAGGTACCCCAGCAGTGTGCATGACGCCTACATTCTGGCACAGTCGTTCATCCCCGCGATGTTCGATGGATGCCCCCCCCCGGCTTAGGGGCCGGTTGCTGGGCGACAAGGGCTATCCATTGAGGGCATGGCTGCTGACGCCAATACGGAGGCCTCACACCAACGCGGAGAGCCTATACAACGAGGCAAATGCAGCAACCAGGAGTGTGGTGGAGCGGTGCTTCAGCCTGCTGAAGATGCGATTCAGATGCCTGGACCGATCAGGAGGGGCCCTGCAGTACCAACCCGACAGGGTCGGTCGCATGGTTGTGGTCTGCTGTGCGCTGCACAACATTGCCACGCAGAGGGGAGATGCCCTGGTGGAGGAGTCGGAGGGAGGACCCGACGGCACCGGAGCCAACGCAAACGAGGGGGATGGGGAAGAGGAGGATGCGGAGGATGAGGATGATGGGGCGCATCAGGGTGGGGGGAGGGGCGCAGGACACAGACACTGCCCGGCTGCTCGTTACGCCCAGGAGGCTGCGCGACGGCACCGCCGCGGACAGCGGGCACGCGACGCGTTGGTGGCCGCACGGTTCACGCACTGTGGGGGTGGGATTCGCTGAACACTGCCACTTGCACCATCACTCCTGTACATGGGCACCACATAGCGCCCAGCACCTCCCCCCCCCCACCCCCGCACCGCGTTCACGGCACCAATTCCACATCACCTTACCACTGCGGCACTACGGGATTGCACAACATTGATGATTGGGTAAGCGGGTGTGATCAGTGCCATGTTGAATGATGACAGCCTGCTCTGCGATGAGCTGTGTGCTCAGATTCGCCAGCCAAGGTCTGACTCATGGCTATAGCTGAACCATCCACTCCGGTGGTCACAGCCTTCGTGACGGATATTTCACCACATGCCCGTGGGGTGGCTGGCATCGGTGTACCGAGGACAACGGTGTCCGATTATGGGGGGCGGGGGGGGGGGGGGGGGGGGGGGTGGCGGGGAAGGGTCAGCACATCCGGAACAGACCTTGAACGGCTCGTATACCACTACGCCAATCGGGCACCCTCACGAGCCCCCTGGCACCAGACATAGCACACAGTCTTACAAGTCAGATTTAACAGTGCGTTTATTCGTGTGGTAAACATAGGTGCCCTACCCACTACAACTACACTGTGCCCTGCACCCGTGCCAACTTCTTATGTGCCTAACGACTTTGTCTTACGGGACCTACCACTACGTCTAGGTGTGTTCCCAGATGGTACAGCAGGAGTGGAAGCGGACTGCTGTGAATCACGCCCTTCGACATGGCTCCCCGTCGGCACACGTTTCCTGGGGCGGCCCGGCTTCGATGGACCAGGCTGCTCGGCGGGCGTGCTGGATGGCATGGTGCCACCCTGACCTGCCCGCTCCCCACCAGATGCGCCAGGGACGGAATGGGGGGAGGCCGAGTGTACCGGGACGTCCCTTGATGGAGCTACCGGGACGGGCCACAGAACCTCCTCCTCCCTCGGGGAGCCCGGTGGCCCCCGGGCCTCACTGTGGGACAGAGATGCGCTCGGAGACATGCCCCGTTGCACCACCGACACCTGGTGCTGCCAGTCCTGGAGGCCTGTAGCGGTATCGATCACGGTCCGAGTGTTCGCCGAGACGGGGCCCAGGGAGTGCCACATTCCTGCCAAGGTCTGTGCGATCTCGACCTGTGAGTGCGCTACGCCATCCATCACGTGCGCCAAGCGGTCAATGCTCTCTGCGACTGACTGCTGGGACTGTGCCATCGCTTGCTGGGACCGGGCCATGGCAGGGTGAGACTCGGCCAGGGCCCGGAGAGCGGCGACAATGTCGTGTTGGCTCTGTGAGGTGGCTGCCTGTGAGAGGGCAGCCCGCTCCTGGGCCATGGATGACGCGTGCACGTGAAGCTCAATGCCTTGCAGAACCAGACCCATGGCCGAAACCCCTTCACCCATTGCCTCCACCGCGGACGCCACCCGTGCGGTATCGGCCTGGGTGGCTGCGATGAGCGGCACCACTCCCTGCTCCTGGACGCGGATAGACTCCTCCAGCTGCGTGTGCAGGTCCTGGAAGATGGCCCTCATCCCGTTACTCAGTCCCTGGCTGTCCACACGCATCGGTTGTCCGGGTGGGTCAATTACATCCAGGAACCCGGGAACCGTCTGGGTGGCAGCTGGTTGCTGGGCCTGGGCTGCCCTCTGACCGTCCAGCCCCTCGGCTGCTCCAAACTCCACCTGCTGTACCGGCTCGGCTGTGGGGTGTGCACCAGACAGTGACCCGGGAGCCTCATCACTTATATGCCCGACCGAGGTGAGTGTCTCTGCGATGGTGAACGGTGTGGGAGACAGCAGTGCCGCAAGCTCGAAGTCATCATCCGTCAAGAAGTCTGGTGTGTACTGGTCCCCCTCATGGCCCGGCGCAAGTTCCATGCGGGCCATGTCGTCTTGAGTTTGATCCAGCGGGTGTGTGGCCGTGATGTGGGCTTCGTCATTACTGTCCACCCTGTGCCCCTGACTAATGTCTGTCCCGGAGGTCTCAGCGTCCCGGTCCTGTGTCCCAGACTGTGAGGTCTGCCCTCCTGTCCGACCAACTGCCAACCTCTGGCGTGCGTCCCTGGGTGCCGTTGCGGTGGGTGGCGTTGCGCTGCTTCCTGGGCGAGACGTCCCTGAAGGTTCGGCGGATGGCCCTGGGGAACATAAAAGATTCGGGGTTCGTTCGACACGGTGGCCTGGGTGTATGGTGGTGGTGGGTGCACAGTGTGAGGGGGGATGGGATCGAGGGTGCAGTGGCCAGAGTGTGAGGGGGGCGATGACGGATTGGGGGGGGACGGACATGCAGGGTTCTCTCACTTGCTTCTGCGCCTCCGACCTGGCATGGCGCGACCTCCCGGGTAGCGGATCCCCCAGCGAGGTCCAGGGCCCTCTGCTCGTGAACGGTTAGGGGATGCAGGACCGGAGAACCCCCTCCGGTTCTCATGCGCTCACGCTGGTTATGCGCTGTCTTGTCCTGGGGGGGGGGGGGTTGGATAAAGCATCACCTAATGGCGGGTATCATCAGGGCATGCAGATATAGACAACATTGTTGCTGGTTCAGGAGACAGCACGCCATGGGTTCGCTCCAGGGGGGTCCCGGGGCTCATGTGGGTCGAGTAGATAGTTGGGCACCGTGACCCCCCCAAACCCCCTGACCCCCCTCAACATCGCCCCTGATGCCCCAGTCCCCCCCAACACTCCCCCCCCAACACTCCCCCCCCCCCCCCCATGAGGGGGGGCACCCTCATGGCACTTACCCTGGCTGCCCGTGTGAGGTCGTGCAGCTTCTTGCGGCACTGCTCCCCCATCCGGGGGGGTCTGCCCCACAGCACTGACTGCGGTGCCCACCTCCTGCCAGCCGCGCCTCACCGCGCTGGATGGCTGGCGATGCCCAGGTCTTGGGCAGAGGGTGTCCCTCCTCCGCTCCACCTCATCCACCAGGGTGTCCAGGTCCGTATCCCGGAACCTCGGTGCGGCTCTTCGGGGCTCAGCCATCTCCTCTGTTCTCCTCCAGGTCCTCTGTGCGCAGATCGCGCAATTGATGATGCAGCGGTGCGTCATTCGGGCGTCGCACGGTGACGACGCGGCCTTCGCGGAACGCCCCCCCGAAGCTCTCGCGGCCCCGATCCTAGCCCATTTTCGGGCCCTGAATCGGTCGGGGTTGGGGCCGTTTCGCGCCGTCGTGAACCTCGACGGCGTTCACGACGGCGCGGCCACTTCGGCGCGGGAGTGGAGAATCGCGCCCGGGGTCTCCACTTATTGACCTTGGAATGTAGAATGTACTGTGACGCAAATGTGAAGCCATCTTTGACTGATTTCAAATCATTGAAATGTGGCTTTAACCTTTCTGCAAATTCAATAATGGCTTGAGCCAGTAAAGTAATTTTTCATAACCCATAGTTTCATGATACTTTACTGAGCAAACTATAACTGATTAAACAAGTTAACTTATTAACAACGCCTTTGTCCATTTTTATATTCTTCTGAGCAAATCAACTCACCTAACTGCCGCTTAAGTATGAAACGGGACTAGGTGACTCTGGGTGAGTAAGCACATGGTGCCCACCGACATGTTTGTGGTCTTTTGTTACCCATAGAATCCGTAGTGTGCAGAAGGAGGTCATTCAGCTCATCACGTCTATACCGACCCCCTAAAAGAGCACTCTATCTGCACCCCGCCCCTACTCTCTCCGTGTAATCCCATGCATTGATCGCAACTAATCCACCTAACTTGCACATGCTTTGGACGCTGAGGGGCAATTTAGCATGGCTAATCCACCTATCGTGCACATCTTTGGCCTGTGGGAGGAAACTGGAGCACCCGGGGGAAACTACGCAGACACAGCGGAGGATGCGATAACTCCACACAGAAAGTTACCCAAGGTCCGAAACGAACCATGTGCCTGGAGCTGCGAGGCTGCAATGCTAACCACTGTGCCACTGCGCCACCCCAATGGGCACTGGAGAGGATGGAATGTATCATCAGCCCTGGGAAGGTTACTTCTGATACACTCTGAAGAGTATTAAAAGGAAACTAATCAAATTATCTCCATCTCCTGCAGTGCCCATCGGTCATGAAAGACCTAAAGCATGTCAATGGACTCCATGCGCTCCCTCACCAGTCATCTGGTCCCTTTTTATACTCTATTGAGTATCAGTGAAAATAAATGAACAAGTAAACAAATGATCAGCTCCGACAAGGGACACTGTAACAAACAAAATTTTAAAAGGAAACTTAGCAAGTTGAATTAAAATGTCACTTCTGAGGCTGATGATACCTTCCAGCCCCTGAGGTGGCCACTGGTCATCGAAGGCCTTGTGCATATTGGCGGGCATTGCATGCTCCCTCTCCAGGGACACCTAGTCCTTTTTTATATGTGCTCAATATCCTCCAGTGAGTGTGAGACTGCAGAGGTGAAGGGCATTTAACCTGCAGCTGTACATCCTCAACCTTAAGAATAGGATTAACATTAACATGATTCCATACTAATAAGTCTTCATCAAATTCAGTTGTTCCCGCAACACTTTTCTTTTAATTAAGTCATTGCATTCTTAATACAATTATCAGTGTGACGTGGCAAAGTAACTCCTTTGAATTGAACAAACTAGAATGGGTTACACTACGCTTGAAATGAGGAGGCGATCAGTCTCTTTCACTCAGGACGGTTTATCCTGACGTCCACCTTTGTGGATAATACATCTCCTCCTGCAGGCGAGCAAATACCCGAGGCAAAGCAGTCTCCATCTTATACCGCCCACAAGGCTGGGTGAACATCTACATGGCTTCGCCTCTTCTCTTCCAATCCTGGGACCACATTCACACACACAACCATAGGATTCGGCGGGACCGGAAGTTTCTTCTTGGCGGCCAACGCCCGAGCGGCCCCCACCGCCAGGAAACCTGCTGCTGTTGGGTGGGGCGATGGGGATTGGGGGGTGGGGGATGGATTGCTAACTTTTATCATAGTCATCCTGTTAATCAATTTTGATTCACAGTCGAGATTATACTGTGCTCAGACTGCTAACACTATTGAGCAGGTTTACCAGGGTGGCACCAGCACTAAGGACTTAAGTGTGGAGACCAGAGAAATGGGATTGTTCTCCTTGGAGCAGCGATTGTTATTCGGATGTTTAATAAGGGTGTTGAAAAGCATGAGGCATTTTGGTGCAATGAATAAGAAACTGGGCTGGATTCTCCGGTCCGCCAGTCACGTGTTTCTCGGCGCTGTGCCACTCACTAGCAGCAGGATTCTATCTTCCTGCCGATTGTCAATGGGATTTCCCATTGTAACCACCCCATGCTGGCGAGAAACCCGCTGGCGGGGCCACGCTGCCGACGGGGAAATTGAATCGCAACGCTCGGAGAATCCCGGCCACTGACAGGAGAGTTTGCAACCAGAGGATACAGATTTAAGATTAAGCTGCCTGAAAGGTCGGTGGAAGCAACTTCACTCATAACTTTCAAAAGGGAAATTGGATCCCTGAAAAGGAAAGATTCCCAGGGCCAGGGATCAGGAGAGTGGGGCTCATTGGAGAACTCGTTCAAAGAATGATGGACCAAATGACCTCCTGCTGTGCGGTAGGATTCTATGATTTCTGCCTCTGTGTCATCCATGGAATGGTGACTGAAAGACATCTGGTTACCACTCATGCTGACCATTGAGTTTTGTCCTTCATGGTGAGTCCTGGTGATCACCACAGGGTTTTTGCTACGATGCTGCGGGACTGGAGAAGGTTCACGCTTTCATGGTAACAGATCCAAAAGTGGTGAAGAAAACGTTCTGCGTTTCTCTTTCGAAATGATTGATTCGCTAATCTCTAAGAAAGAATTCTTGGTTTGTGTTCCTCACTCGGTCCCTTGGATCACCTACAGGACAACAACATCCAAGTGCTGAATCTTTCACTAACACCCGCTGCAAGTGGGATAGAAGCAAGACGCACAGAGAGCTTGGTGTTCGGCTATATGTCCTGGGGAAAGAGATTAGACATGAGTTAACTGCGATGCAGAAATCACAAGCTTACACTCACTTGAAATAATTTAAATCACATTGGCATTTTTATTCAGATCTTTGCTTCCTTTCATTAACCAGCCTATACAATGACAGAGATAAATGATATAGACATAAGCCATCCAGTCCACAGAGTTACTGCTGGCCGGATGGCCTAACGTATTTAAACAGGATGTTCTGGGCCGTCCCATGGAGAGATGCAGACCTTTCCCAAAATTAAGTAAAGCAAGTGCATCAGAGCAGTCAAGAGCAGCGGTGTGCAACCTGACGCCGGGGAGCCATATGCGGCCCATCACGGTTCTGAGTGCGGCTCAGGAGACATTTTGTTGCCATTGCCCATGCGCAGGAATGCGACGTTCCGCTGGTTTCCATCCAGGTAGTTTTCTTCCTCCCGCTATGACAAAAGTGAGTCACACGTGAAGAGAGGGCAAGTGAAGTGAGGTGTGCGCTGATCTCTCACAACATTAACTGCTGCCTCTGTGTCCAAAGTGTAAATATTTCTTTTGTTTTTACCATTTGAAATTGATGACAATGCCATTAATATATGAACGATTAATCATTTTCCAGAACTTGTTATGAAACACTTGGCGTGTATTAAATGTATTTAATCTTATTCAAGGGTCAAGGTTGGTGAACAAGGCCCGATTTCAATCTTGCTGACCACTGAGATGAAGAAGGGCCACTCATGCGGCCCATTCACTAGCTGAGGTTGTCCAAAACTGGTCAAAAGCCTTCAATTGGGCCTAATCTCAAATCACTGGTGGGACTTGTGGGAGAAAGTACATGTCACTCAGGGGATGGAAGGTAGGCCCATGTGAAGGATAACATTGCCCAACGCCATGTGGAGCTATGCGGTGTGTTCATTCCCCCCCTGTAATCAATTGGTCTGACATGCAGGGAAAGAGGGTTGTCTGGAGAAAAAGCTGGGGTGGTTAGGAGGTTTCTGTTACCAAGCAGGCAGTAATGAGTACCATCACAACCTGTAGGAGAATGTGAGTGAGGCACACAGGAGCAGTGGTATGTTAGGGAGGGATTCCAGGGGATAAGATAGGGAATGCTGGAGGGAAGAACTGAAAGAAAAAAATACTCAAGAAAGACAAAATGGAGGAAGGGAGGAAAGGGAAGTCTGATTGAGGTTGACAAATAGAGGTGGATATAAATAGAGGTGGATATAGTTACATGTGTTTTATTTTCAATCTAACATTTCAAGGTAATTGAGTTGGAATGTTCAGAAGTCACTGACTCAAAGCTCAGAGTTGGGGACCTTTTCGGAGTATTCTGGATACAAGTGAAATGCCCATTGGAAGTTTAAACTTTCCAGAAATTCCTGTGGAGTCCTTGCGTTCAAACTTCCGGGGGCTCCCCCAACCATCATCTGGGCTACATCTGGGGTTTGACTACCTGGAGGCCGGAGGATCTGGGCCAATGAGAGTATATTCAAATTTCTGGACCAAGTAGTGAACTTTGTAGTATATAAAATTCTATTTGATTATGGGCACATGCCATATATACACTGACACACACACAGACTCATACACTGACACACACATATATGCACACACCATAGGATCCGTACAGTGCAGAAGGAGGCCATTCGGCCCATTGAGTCTGCACTGACCCTCTGAAAGCGCACCCCACCCAAGGGCACTCCCCCGCTTTATCTCTGTAACCCTGCTCCCCCACTTAACCTGCACATCTTTGGACACGAAGGAGAAATTTAGCATGGCCAATCCACCTAACCTGCACATTTTTGGACTGTGGGAGGAAACCGGAGCAGGAGAAACCCACACAGACACGGGGAGAATGTACAAATTCCATGCATACATGCGTTCACACACACACATGCACTAACACACATAGACACATATACATGCACACACACTCACTTAAAAAGACACGCACACACAAACTCATACAGACACATACAAGGACACACACATATGCACACACTCACACAGGCACACACACACATACCCTCACACAGGCACACTTATACGCACACAAAGACACTTTTAGTATGGACACTATTACATAGCAAGACCCTATAAATGTTAATGAGGTGAGTGATCAGTTAATCTGATGTGTTGATGATTTTTAAAAATTCATTCATGTGCTGTGGGTCTTGCTAACATTTATTGTCCATCCCAAATGCCCTTCAGAAGGTGGTGACAAGTCTCCTTCTTGAACCGTTGCAGTCCATGTGGTGTATGTACACCCAAAGTGCTGTGAGGAAGGAAGTTCCAGGATTTTGATCCAGTGACAGTGAACAAATGGTGATATATTTCCAAGTCAGGATGATGAATGACTTGGAGGGAAATCTCCAGGTGGTGACGTTCCCATGTGTCTTGCTGCCCTTGCCCTTCTAGATGGTAGTGGTGGTGGGCTTAGAGGGTTCTGTCTAACCTTCCTGAAATAGAAATGCATTCACATGTGTCCCCAGCTTGTCAACCCACAGCTCACTCCAATGTACTTTGCAATTCCAATGTACTTTCCAATGTAATTCTGAGGGAGCACCACATTGTGGGAGATGCTACTTAATTGGATGGGATGTTCAACCTTGCCCATGTCTACATATTCAGGTGGATGTTAAAGATCCTATGACCCTTTTGGAAGAGTTCCCTCAGTGTGCCAGGCACCAGTCACCCCTCAACCATCACCAACACATCAGATTAACTGATCACTCACCTCATTAACATTTATGTGGTCTTGCTGTGTAATCGTGTCCATACTTTAACAGCAATATATTGATTGGGAAACATTTTGCGATTTCCTGAGGATCTGCTAGAAAAATGCTGGTTTGCCCTTTTTCCCCACATGTACCCTATTATAATCACTTGGTTCCTCGAATTTAATGCTTTCCTGAGCAAATAAGTACACAAGAAATATCAGCAGGAGTGGACTAAATGGCCATTGAGCCTGCTCCACCATTCAATATGATGGTGGCTGATCTTTAGCTCAATGCACCTTGCTGTGCTACCCTCTTATCCCTCGATCCCCTTCGTACCCAATCTTGATGACCGAATGCACACGGAATGGAGATTTAACGAGATACTTACTCAGTTTGTAGAACAGTCGTGTGTTATTATATGAAGAACAGATTGCTCTGATTGGCACTGAAACAGGTTGATACTTGCATAACCCGGAGAAGCTGAACTGTCGATCTGGAGCATGTGCCTCTCTGTAAATTAACTCTTTCAGGAATAATACATCAGATAGTGTCAATATATATCCATCCATCTTTAAAAAAAACAGAAACGTTATTAAGTCTACATGATCTGTTAAGGGGCTGTTTAGCACAGGGCTAAATCGCTGGCTTTGAAAGCAGACCAAGGCAGGCCAGCAGCATGGTTTGATTCCTGTAACAGCCTCCCCGAACAGGCGCCGGAATGTGGCGACTAGGGGCTTTTCACAGTAACTTCATTTGAAGCCTACTTGTGACAATAAGCGATTTTTCATTTTCCTTTTTGTTTCATTTTTATCTTGGAGGTCGTCTGGCCTTTATTATGAATGATATAATTAATCAAACCTTTGGAAAATTCCTTCAATTTCTCATTTTTGATTCACAGGAGAGGTCAAATTCCTTTGTCGGAACAGGAGAAGACCATTCAGCCCATCGAACCTCCTCCACCATTCAAATTGACCGTGGCTGTTCAACTGCCTCAACGCCACTTCCCCCGCATTGTCCCCATGTCCTTCGATGCCGCTAGTCTCCTGCTACCTATTTCTGATTGAACAAGCTCAATGATTGAGCTTCCACAGCACAGAGAAAATTCCAAAGATTCACCACCCTCTTGAGTGAAGAAATTCCTCCTCATCTCAGTCTTAAATGGCCTGCCCCTTATTCTGAAACTGTATCCCCGGATTCCAGACACTCTAGTCATGAGGGAAACATTCCCATCCACATCCACCCTGCCACACCCTGTCAGAATTTTGAAAGTTTCAATGAGATCCCGTCTCATTCTTTGAATGAATTATTCAACCTGCCCGCTGTTCCGAATATCTTAGAGTGGTTAAAGTTTAAAGTGCTGAAGCAGGCCATTCAGCCCCACTATATCTGCCACGATTTCAAAATAATTTTTCATGACAAGCATTATATTTTACTTGCTCTGTCCCCATTATATCTTTGAAAACAATCTGAGCAAAAAGAGCCATCACGTTGGCAGAAAATACCAATGGACTATTTGCCCATGTTTGGCACTGTGCAGATCTTTTCTCCTCCTCCAAAAATGGATCAATGAATGTTGGTGAAAATTTACAAGAGCTGAGCGTTAAGACCTTGGCCGGGATTTTCATAGAGTCGGGGAGGTTCCCCGGACCTCTAACTATGGCAGCCAGATGAGGAGGTCCAGGCCCTATTTCCAGCAGATACCATTTTTATGATTAGGGGGAAAAGGGGGTGGGGGGGGTCGTGATTCACACGCGTGGGATCTCAAACTCATTCAATGCTGAGTCCATCTTTGGTGTTGCAAGAGCCTTAACTCACAGTGTGGGAGTCATGAATTTGTGAAGCGGACACAAACATAGAAAATAGGAGCAGGAGGAGGCCATTTGGCCCTTCGAGCATGCTTCGCCATTCATTATGAACATGTCTGATCATCCAACTTTGTACTCAGGGCCTGCCTTCCCCCATATCCTTTGATTCTTTTAGCTCCAAGAACTATATCTAACTTCTTCCTGAAAAATGTTTTGGCCTCAACTGCTTTCTGTGATAATGAATCCCACAGGCTCACCTCTCTCTGGCTGAAGACATTTCTCCTAATCTCAGTCCTAAATGGTCTTCCCCGCATCCTCTGACTGTGACCCCCCTGGTTCTGGACACCCCACCATCGGGAACATCCTTCCTGCAGCTGCCCTGTCTAGTCCTGTTAAAATTTTATACGTTCTATGAGTTCCACCTTAATGCTTCCAAACTGCAGTGAATATAATCCCAACCGACTCGATCTCTCCTCATATGTCATCCCAGGAATCAGCCTGATAAACCTTTGCTGCACTCCCTCTATTGGAAGAACATGTTTTGCCAGATAAAGAGACCAAAACGGTACACAATATTCCAGGTGTGATCTCACCGAGGCGCTGCATAATTGCAGCAAGACATCCCGGCTCTTGTGCTTGAATCCTCTCATTATGAAGGCCAAAATACCATTTGCTTTCTTCACCGCCTGCTGAACCTGCATACTTACTTTCAGCGACTGGTGTATTAGGACACCCATCTCTCATTGTACATTCCCCTCTCTCATTCCATAGCCGTTCAGACAATAATCTGCCTTCCTGTTTTTGCTACCAAAGTGGATAAACTCACATTTACCCACATTACACTGCATCTGTCATTCAGTTGCCCACTCACTCTGCTTGTCCAAATCACACTGAAGCATTTTTGCATCCTTCTCACAGCTGACCCTTCCACCCAACTTTGTATCATTTGCAAATTTGGAGATATTACATTTAGTTCCATCATTCATTAACATATATTGTGAATAGCTAGGGTTTCAGCACTAATCCCTGTTGTAGAGTAAAGTCGCCATAGTCTCAGATGACCACATGCTGCTTTCCCCTTTGAGGGGGAGAGCTGACTGGTCGTGATTTAACCTGAGGGTCACCACACCTCAGGCGTGGGGCAAGGTTGAGAAGGCCTTCATGAATAATCTCAGCCGGTACAGGAATTGAACCCACGCTGTTGGCCTCGCGAACCAGCTGTCCAGCTAAACCAATGCCCTGCGGTACCCCACTAATCACTGTCTGCCATTTGGAAAAAGACTTGAGTATTTCTACTCTTTATTTCCTGTCCGCCAAACAGTTTTCTATCCATCTAAATACACTACCTCCAATCCCATGAGGTTTAATTTTGCATGCTAATCTCTTATGTGGAACTTTGTCAAAATCCTTCTGAAAGTCCAAATAAACCACATCCACTAGCCTCATCAACTCTACTAGTTTCATCCTCGAAGAATTCCAGTAGATTTGTCAAGCATGATTTCCCTATCGTAAATCTATCCTGACTCTACCACTGTTTTCTAAGTGCTCTGCTATTAAATTTCTTATAATTTTCCCCACTAGCAACTTCAAGCTGACTGGTGTATAACTCCCTTTTCTCTCCAGCTCCCTTTTCAACTAGTGGGGTTACATTAGCTGCCGCCTGATCTGTAGGAACTGTTACAGAGTCTATAGAATCTTGGAAGATGACCACAATACATTCACTATTTCTTGGGCCACTTCCTTAAGTACTCTGGGATGTAGATTATCAGGCCCCCGGGATTTATTGGTCTTCAATCCCATCAATTTCCCCAATAGCATTTCTCTACGAATGCTGATCTCCTACAGTTCCTCCCTCTCACTAAACCCTGTGTTCCCCAACGTTTCCAGTACATTATTTATGTATTCCTTTGTGAAGGCAGAACCAACCTATGTATTTAGTTTGTCAGTCATTTATTTGTTCCCCATCATAAATGTTCTGTTTCTGACTGTAAGGGACCTACATTTGACTACACCAATCTTTTTCTCTTCATAGAATTTTTCATAGAATTTACAGTGCAGAAGGAGGCCATTCGGCCCATCGAGTCTGCACCGGCTCTTGGAAAGAGCACCCCACCCAAGGTCAACACCGCCACCCTATCCCCATAACCCAGTAACCCCACCCAACACTAAGGGCAATTATGGACACTAAGGGCAATTTATCATGGCCAATCCACCTAACCTGCACATCTTTGGACTGTGGGAGGAAACCGGAGCACCCGGAGGAAACCCACGCACACACGGGGAGGATGTGCAGACTCCGCACAGGCAGTGACCCAAGCCGGAATCGAACCTAGGACCCTGGAGCTGTGAAGCAATTGTGCTATCCACAAGGCTACCGTGCTGCCCGTCAAATACCTATAGAAACTTTTACCATCAGTATTTATGTTCCCTGCAAGCTTACTCTCATACTCTCTTTCCCCCTTCTTAATCAATCCCTTTGTCCTCCTTTGCTGAATTCTAAACTGCTCCCAGTCCTCAGGCCTATTGTCTTTCTGGCCAATTTTAATACTTCTTCCTTGTGTCTAATAATATCTTATTTCCCTTGTAAGCCATGATTTGGTCCCCTTTCCAGTTTTATTTTTGCACCAGGCAGGAATAAACAATTGTTGCAGATCACCCATGCGCTCCTTGAATGTTTGCATTTGCCTATCCACCGTCATCCTTTTAAGTAACGTTCCCCAATCTATCATTACCAACTCGCACCTCATACCATCGTAGTTTCCTTTATTTAGATTCAGGACCCTAATTTCAGAATCAACCATTTCTTCAGCCATGTATTCATTTGATATATCCTGCTAGTTCTGCTCTGACACACGCGTGGAACTGGTAGTAACTAATTTACTTCCTGATTCCCTATATTCTGCTTACTGGACTTAATCTCTTTTTTTAACCTATGTCATTTGTACCAATGTGTACCACAATCTGGTTGTTTACCCTCCCCCTCAACAATGTCCTGTAGCTGTACTGGGACACCCTTGACCCTAGCACCTGGGAGCCAACATACCATCATGGAGTCTGGTCTGCAGTCACAGAAACACCTATCTATTCCCCTTACAATTGAATCCCCAGTAACTATTTAATTCCCACACATTTTACTCCTCCTCTGTGTAGCAGAGCCAACTATGGTGCAATGAATTTGGCTGTAGCTGCTTTCCCCCAAGAGGCCATTCCTCCAACAGTATCCAAAGTCTATTTTGTAGGATAATGGCCACATTGAGATTCCTGCACAGTCTGCCTAGTCCTCTTGCTCTGCATGGTCGTCACCTACCCCCTTTCCACCTGTGGAGTCTTAGCCAGCGGTGTGCCCACTTCTCTACATGTACTATCCACAATACTCTCTGCCTTGCGGATGCTGCATGGTGTCTCCAGCTGCTGCCCTAGCTCTGAAGCTTGGGGGTCCAGGAGCTGCAGCTGAGGGCACTTCCTGCACACATGCCGGCCGCAGGCATTGGAAATATTCCTGGCTTCCCACATAGAGCAAGAGGAGCACACCACGGCTTTGAGCTCTCCTGCTATAACTTATCCCTTTAAATCAAATAATATCAATTATCCGAGGGCCCTTCTTCCCTGGTCCTCATCACTACAGAATATAGCCCTTGCAAACTATATACCACAAAACATAGACCTTATAAGCTATAAGTGATAAAAGTATTGTGTACTTACCTGACCGTACTCATCCAATCAGCTGTAATCACTTGTCCCAGGTCACTTTCAAATCATGATGTCACCTCAGTAGCTCCAAACTTTAAGCAAGTACTCCATTCTCAATCTCGCTCTTTCTCACACTCTTTTACCCCCCCTACCCCCCCCCCCCACTCTGTTCTCAGTCACGCTCTTTTATCCTCCTGGCTCACCTCTCAGTCTCACTCTTTCTTGAGCTCTTTTATCATCCATTTCTGCTCTGAATCTTTCTCTTGTTTGCACTTTTTTATCTCTCCAACACCATAGTTTTCCTCTGATGTCACTCTTTGTTTTTCTAAACAAGAACTGACTGCAGGACTCTGTTCCCAGACACTTTTGAAAGGCAGATAAGGTTTGTTTAAACTTCACAACCTGAATTGGTTTTAATGGAGTGCTCTTTGAACATTGAAAAAACAAAGGTAGCAGCTGTCAATGATTGTAATCTGCTGGACTGCTTTAATTGTCAGGCCAACTATTGCAGCATCTGTTTATGAATAGAACCATTTTATCGTTGCTGTTATGTCGTTATGAAAGCTTGGCTGATTTTCCAAAACTACAGGTATCTCAGCACGGTTTCTAAGTTAACAATTTGATTGACCGTTTAGAGAGCCTATTAAAGGATTCACTGGTTTGAATGTGGGGTGCTGGTAGACATCTGTTTATTTTCATAAGAGATTAACCAATTCAGATTTTAAAATTTTGAATGGGTGTCATGAATGAACTTCATGAATGGAAGATGTTTCATGATCAAACGTGTAGAGTGAGAGTTCTGTTAGATTGCTAAAATTTATTTTATTTAATCTGCACAGGGCTCCAGAGGTCTGCCATGCCGAATATTGATTGTGTTGGCATTCAGTTTTTATGTGAAATATGAGGGACCATTATGGGGGGCATTGAGTTGGCAAGTTGTTTAGCACAACTGGGGCACAGGGCTAAATCGCTGGCTTTGAAAGCAGACCAAGGCAGGCCAGCAGCACGGTTCAATTCCCGTACCAGCCTCCCGAACAGGCGCCGGAATGTGGCGACTAGGGGCTTTTCACAGTAACTTCATTTGAAGCCTACTTGTGACAATAAGCGATTTTCATTTCATTTCATTTCAAGTTGTAATGAGTGGCCATAGGAAGGGTGAGGAAGTGTCAGGGTGAGGGCTAGAGGTGCAAAAATCATCTTAGTCAATATGGACAAAGACCAAAGAAAAAAAGTGGACCTTTAAACTGTTCTGCATTCACACGCCTGCCTCCTTGGCTGCCTAAAATCTGCCTCCAGGAATCAGAGGCACCCCCACAAGCCGCTCCAGGGTGAAAATCGCATGCTTTGTGGTTCTTTGCAAGTTGGGAAATTTGCTGATTCGATTTCCCCACCTCGATAGCCAAAATCCAGTCTCTTGATCAACACATTCATTGTCCATACGATAGCCAAAATCCAGTCTCTTGATCAACACATTCATTGTCCATAGAATCCCTACAGTAAAAGAGGAGGCCATTCAGCCCATCAGGTTTGCACCGACCCTCTGAAAGAGCACCCTATTTGGTAGCACCCCCCCTCACTATACCTGGAAGCTCACCTAATCTTTGGAATGCCAACACAATTTAGCATGGCCAATCCACTTAACCTACACACTTTGGACACTAAGGGGCAATTTAGCACGGCCAATCCACCTAACCTGGACATCTTTGGAGTGTGGGGGAAACTTCAGCGCCCGGAAGAAACACACGCAGACCGGGCAAATTTGACACGGACAGTCACCCAAGGCTGGAATCGAACTGGGGTCTCTGGTGCGGAAACAACAGTGCTAACCACTGTGCCACCCAGCCGCCCCTTTGGTCTAAGTTGAAAGGCAGAAGCATTTTACTCTTGGAGAGAGATAAAGGGAGCATTTTGGAGATGTCAGAACGAATGACTGAGCAAAGATGTCAAACGTGGCTCCATTGGTCACACTCTTTTTTTCTGAGGTTCACGACTCAGTCCAGAACCTTGAGCACAACATCTAGGCTCATCTCCAGTGGAATACCAAGGAAGGGCTGAACTGTCGGAGGTGTTGTCCTTCTAACGAGAGGTTACACCAAAAGGCCTTCTCTCCTTGTGGTGAGCACAAACAATTCCATAAATACTATTTCCAAGAATAGAAATGGGAATCTTCCCTCAGGGTCCCCAAGGCAACATCACTGAAATGGATTCTCTGATCATTCTCACATTCCTGTTCAGGATTTTGCTGTGTACAAATTGACTGCCATGCTTCTGCATTTCACCTTCAGAACCATTTCATTGAGTGCAGTGGATCATTCCGAGCTTGTGAAGAACACTGTATCAAATTAAAGCTTGCCTGAATATGTTAAAGGCACAAAGTAGAGAGGCAGCGAAGGTCAGGAGGGAATTCCAGAGCTTGGGAGCCAGGCAACTGAAAGTACAGCCAGCAGTGGTGAATGAAGCCATTATAACTGGGTATCCTGGGATGGCGGGACTGACGTATGGGGAGAGATTGAGTCGGTTAGGATTATTTTCACAGGAGTAGAATGAGGGGGATTCTCATAGAGATCTATAAAATTCAAACAAGACTAGACAAGGCGTGTCCCGAACCAAGGGTATCATTATAATGTTACGCCACCCTGGGAACGTGCATGGTCAATTTCTGCCCCACCCAGAAGTTGGAGTCGCAACACAAGTGAATTAATGAATAATTCTTATAAAAATTCCCGAAGTCTTTGGCTGCCCAATAATTACAGTCACCAGGTTTGTAAGTTGAAACACAATTGCCCATCCCACTGGAATCTTTTCAGAGTCATGAGGTTCCAGTTTGGCTTCACTTATGAATCTGGGAGCCTGGATGAAGAGTTCCAACTAACTCTCTCCAAAAAGATCTAACTAATCCTATCCAGAAGGCTGCTGAGAGGACCGACTCTCTCTCCAGCAAGTTTTAGGCACCGTTCTTTTGAGTCTGCAGAAGGCGTGAAGTCAATCCACAAGCTGGTAGAAAAGTTTGATGTGAAATAAAGTGTCTCTCCAGAAAGATATAGACCTGAATGTGAACCTCGAGCTGAAGGCCCAGTTTGGTAAGAACTGAAGTACCTCTCTGGAAAGCCTGCTGCCTGTGAGCACTGCATTCTCCTTTCAAACTACCGGGATTCTGAATGAATAACACCCTGCAAATAAGGCCACGACCAGTTATAAACCAGAGACCTTAAACAGCGAACATGCGGCAGAACCACTATCTGAAGCAAAGACTCTATTCTTTTAACCTTCATTCTTATTCTTATTCGCTTTCCACCCCTCTGTGTTTATCTGTCTTGTGTGTGGGTAGAGATTGGGACAGTTAAAGTGGGTAGTAGGTATTAGCTTGTTGTTATCCAATTGTATTTACTGCGCCTTTCATGATACTTCTCGTTTCAAATAAGCAGTAATTGTGTTTCAACTTACAAACCTGGGGCGGGATTCTCTCTCCCCCCCCCCCCCCCCCCCCCCCCCCGGGGCCGGGGATGAATCCCGCCCCCGCCAGCTGCCGAATTCTCCGGCGCCGGGGATTTGGCAGGATTGGGAATCACGCCACGCCAGTCGGCGGCCGCTGGCAGCGCCCCCCCCGGCGATTCTCCGGCGCGTGATGGGCCGAGTGGCTGCGCGTTTTCGCCCATTCCCGCCGGCGTCAATTAGAGTAGGTACTTACCGGCGGAACCTGGCTGCGCGGGCGGCCTCTGGGGTCCTCGGGGGGGGGGGCGGGGGGATCTGGCCCCGGGAGGTGCCCCCGCGGTGGCCTGGCCCGTGATCGGGGCCCACCAATCCGCGGGCGGGCCTGTGCCGTGGGGACACTCTCTTCTTCTGCGTCGGCCACTGTGGTCCTCCGCCATGGCCGACACTGAGATTAACCCCCCCTGCGCATGCGCTGGGATGACGCCAGCACACGCGGAGGCCCTTCAGCACTGGAGGGTGAGGTGCCAAGCCCCTTCCCTGCCAGCCGGCACGGCGCAAACCACTCCAGCGCCGGCCTAGCCCCTGAAGGTGCGGAGGATTCCACACCTTTGGGGCGGCCCGAAGCCGGAGTGGTTCACGCCACTCCTCGGCGCCGGGACCCCCCACCCCGCCGGGTAGGGGAGAATCCCGCCCCTGGTGTCTGAAATTATTGGGCAGCCAAGGGCCAAAGACATCAGGAAATTTTATCAGAATTATTGTTTGATTCACTTATGTTGTGACTCCGGGATGAGTGGGGCTAGAACTGACCATGTACTAGCCCAGGGTGATGTAACACAAGGGGGAGCTGCTTTAAACGTTCCCTTACCACTCACTCCCAGTCAACACATAAGCATGGCAGTGCGCAGACCTGCTCCTCGCTTTGGAGATGCTGACCTCACAGGCTACTCAACGCCATTGATGTGAGACGGGGCACCCTGTTCTCCTGAGGGCACCGGAAGCCCAGCAGCAGGGTCAGCAATGCTGCCTGGGACGCAGTAGCAGCAGCTGTCAATTAGAGTCAGCTTGACAAGCAGGACCAACGCCCAATGTCGGAAGAAGACTAGTGACCTCCACCGAGCTGCAAGGGTACGTTACCACCCCTCTCACATTTTCAAACCCCCATCCCCACACAGCTCACTGGCTGACATCTCGCATCCACCCCACACCGATCGTTGTGCTTGCTCCTCAGAACCCACTGGCACACACCAGCACAGCCCTTCACGTCCAGGCTCGGTGCCCATATGTGCCACCTACTATAGAACCCACTGACCCATCAAGCATGCAACTCACAATGCCCTCCCTTTGCAAGAAAAATGAGATCCTTTTCCTACATCTTTTATAACCCTTCGAACCTTTTAAATCTTAATTCTAATATAATCTTACACCATGTTCTTTTACGTTTATTGAAAAGTCTGACGATCCTCCGACTTCCGTGGACCAACCCACATGACCGGGCACGACCCAACCTGGCAGAACCCGACCAGCAACCCGACCCAGGCCTCGACCTGGAAATAGAAGGGCCGGCCAAAGAGGCCTGACCCTGAACATGCCTGGAGCCCGAACGGTTTCCAGAGCGCCTGACTCGGCTTTGAAAGCTTCCGACCCGGCTCCCGAAGTGCCTGACTCAGCTCCCGAAGCACCCGACCCAGTTTCCGAAATACCTAACCCGGCCTCCAGTCATGTGACCCAGCCCAACCCGCCCCAGAGAGGCCTGTCCAGCGTCCTGGCTCACCTGAAGGAGGAAAAGAAGAGGATCGACGAATAGGCCCAACCAGGCCTCGACCGAGGCCCGATCTCAGGACCCCCGATTGGACCACCGGCGCTGGATCCGACCATGTGGCCCACCCTGACCCCACCCAGAAAGACCCTATGAGCGACCCAGATATGGCCTTAACAGCCTCAAAACAGCAAAGACCCTTCGCGAGGACCCAAACATGCCGAAAGGAAGACCCGTGCTCGCGGACCTCCGAGGCCCAACCTAGATCGTGAACATGCTCTCCCAATGACCCTGAAATCGCAACCAGAGCCCAGGACCCCTATAGACGCATCCACTTACTTTCCACAAGGTCAGACTTCTCTCATCGGATCTCAGGACCTCCCAGAAGCAGCGGCTGACCTAGGAAATGATGGAAACATGCCGGTCTGCAGGTGAGACTAAAGCAACATAGTTTCAAGGATCTTCTCCCCAGCATACTCCTGGCAAATGTCCAAGCGATCGAAAACAAGCTGGACGGGCTTAGCAGGGAGCTTTGACAAAGAGTCATCCAGACTCGAAACGTTAGATCCCTTCTCTCTCCACAGATGCTGTCAAACCTGCAGAGTTTGTCCAGTATTTTATGTTTTTGTTTGAGCTTAAGGCTAGATTTAGCTCTCAGAGGGAAGTGAGAGACTGTTCTGTGCTCTGTTTCACAGAGTCATAGTTCACTGCTGTCTCACCAGACTGTGCCATACAAGCTGAGGGCTTCTCAATTCATCGAGTCCTCGGGCAAGGCAAAGGGTGGAGGAATTTGCATCTTCGTCAACTCCTCCTGGTGCTCAGACCCTGGAGAACTACTGCTCCCCAGACCTGGAATACCTGACTGTGAAGTGCCACCCATACTACCTTCCACGGGAGTTCACTTCTGCTATTTTCAGGGCAGTCCACGCCCCACCCCAGGCGGAAGTGAAGAAGTTGCTCGATGAATTGTATATCACTATAAAAAACCGTGAAACAGAATACCCAGAGGCCTTGTTCATTGTGGTCGGGGACTTCAACCAGGCCAACCTCAAGAGCACTGCCAAAATTCCACCAACTTATCTCCTGTTCCACTAGGGGCCCCAACATCCTTGACCACTGCTACACAAACATCAAGGTGCCTACCGCTCCAACCCCCAATCACATTTCAGAAAATCGGACCACAAGATGGTGCTGCTTCTCCCGGCATATAAGCAAAACATTAAGTGGGAGGATCCGGTTAAGAAGGTCCTGCAATGCTGGTCCGAGACAACGGAAGAGTTCCCACGTGGCTGCTTGGAGTCAGTGGACTGGTCCATATCCAAGAACTCAGTGGCCAACCTGGACGTGCATGCCACGACCATCACATACTTCATCAATAAGTGTGTAGAAGATTGTGTGCCAAAGAAGGTAGTATGTATGTTCCCCAACCGGAAACCATGGTTTAACCGGGAGATCCACTCCCTATTGAAGTCCAGGACTGAGGTGTCCAAGACGGGTGACCCTGATCTGTACAAGAAATCTAGGCACGACCTCCGCAAAGTCATCAGGGATGCCAAGAGACAATACCAGACTAAACTAGAGTCACAGGCTAACAACACAAATTTTTGTCGGTTCTGGCAAGGCTTAAAAAACATAACGGGCTACAAAGCAAAGCCAAGTAGAATCTCCGGCAGCAGCGCACCCATCCCCGATGAACTCAATGCATTCTATGTTTGTTTCGAGCAGGAAGCCAAGAAACCGTTGACAAATTGCCCCAGCAGCCTCAGACACACCCATACCTATCGTCACAGCCTAAGAAGTTAGGTCAGCCTTCTTTAAAGTGAACTCTCGGAAAGCAATGGGTCCTGACGGAGTCCCAGGTCGTGCACTTACATCCTACGCGGACCAACTGGCGGGTGTGTTCGCGGACATCTTCAACCTCTCCCTACTCCATTCCGAGTTTCCCACCTGCTTCAAGAAGACCATTTTCATACCGGTGCCAAAGAAAAACCAGGTAATGTACCTCAACGACTACTATCCGGTTGCCCTGACATCCATCATTATGGAGTGTTTCGAGAGGTTAGTCATGAGGCACATCAACTCCATCCTTCCAGATTGCCTCCATTGCAATTCTCCTACTGCCACAACCGGTCCACAGAAGGTGCTATCTGCCTGGCCCTACACTCATGCCTGGAGCATTTCTTTTTTTTTTTAAATATGTTTTATTGAAATTTTTTTCCCAAACAACAATTTTTCCCCTCTTACAAAGCAAACGCAACAATAACAATACAGAATTTTTTAACAATACACAAGTAACAAAACCCCTTTATCTTTGACCTAAACTAAACTAAACCCCCCCCCCCTCCTCCCTTCCCCCCCCCCCCCTTCCTCCTGGGTTGCTGCTGCTGGTCATCTGTCTTCCCTCTAACGTTCCCCTAGGTAGTCGAGAAATGGCTGCCACCGCCTGGTGAACCCTTGAGCCGATCCTCTCAGGGCAAACTTTATCTGCTCCAGTTTAATGAACCCTGCCATATCATTTACCCAGGCCTCCAGTCCGGGGGGTTTTGCCTCCTTCCACATGAGTAGGATCCTGCGCCGGGCTACTAGGGACGCAAAGGCCACAACGTCGGCCTCTTTCGCCTCCTGCACTCCCGGCTCTTCCGCAACTCCAAATAGAGCTAACCACCAGCCTGGTTTGACCCGGGCCTTCACCACCTGCGAAATCACTCCCGTCACTCCCTTCCAATACCCTTCCAGTGCCGGGCACGCCCAAAACATATGTGCGTGGTTTGCCGGGCTCCCGCCACACCTCCCACATTTGTCCTCCACTCCAAAGAACCTGCTCAATCTTGCTCCCATTATGTGTGCTCTATGTAGCACCTTAAATTGAATCAGGCTAAGCCTGGCGCATGAGGAAGAGGAATTTACCCTGCTTAGGGCATCAGCCCACATGCCCTCCTCTATCTCCTCCCCTAATTCTTCTTCCCACTTTCCTTTTAGTTCGCCCACCGACTCCTCCCCCTCTTCCCTCATCTCTCGATAAATCTCTGACACCTTGCCCTCTCCGACCCACACCCCTGAAAGCACCCTGTCCTGTATCCCCTGTGTCGGGAGCAATGGAAATTCCCTCACCTGTTGTCTAGTAAACGCCCTCACCTGCATATATCTCAAGAAATTCCCCCGGGGTAACTTATACTTTTCCTCCAATGCTCCCAAGCTCGCAAAAGTCCCATCTATAAATAAATCTCCCACCCTCCTAATTCCCAACTGGTACCAGCTCTGAAATCCTCCATCCATTCTTCCTGGGGCGAACCTATGGTTGTTCCTGATAGGGGACCCCACCAGGGCTCCCTGCACCCCTCTCTGTCGCCTCCACTGTCCCCAGATATTCAGTGTTGCCGCCACCACCGGGTTCGTGGTAAACCTTTTAGGTGAGAATGGTAGTGGCGCCGTTACCAGCGCCTCTAAACTCGTCCCTTTACAGGACTTTCTCTCCAGTCTTTTCCACGCCGCTCCCTCACCCTCCAACATCCATCTACGTATCATTGCCACATTGGCGGCCCAATAGTAATCGCCCAAGTTCGGTAGTGCCAATCCTCCTCTGTCCCGACTACGCTGAAGGAACCCCCTCCTTACTCTCGGGACTTTCCCTGCCCACACGAAGCTCGTGATGCTCCTGTCTATTTTATTAAAAAAGGTCTTGGTGATTAATATAGGGAGACATTGAAATACAAATAAGAACCTCGGGAGGACCATCATCTTAATTGCTTGCACCCTGCCCGCCAGCGATAGAGGCTGCATGTCCCACCTCTTGAAGTCCTCCTCCATTTGTTCTACCAGCCGTGTCAGATTAAGTCTGTGCAAGGTTCCCCAGCTCCTAGCGATCTGAATCCCCAGGTATCGGAAGTTTCTTTCCACTTTCCTTAGCGGCAAGCCTTCTATCTCTCTACTCTGGTCCCCTGGATGTATCACAAATAATTCACTCTTCCCCATGTTTAGCCTATACCCCGAGAATTCCCTGAACCCCCTCAAAATTCGCATAACCTCTATCATGCCCCACGCTGGGTCCGACACGGAGAACAATAGGTCATCCGCGTATAACGAGACTCGGTGTTCTTCTCCCCCTCTAATCACCCCTCTCCATTTCCTGGAGTCTCTCAACGCCATGGCCAGAGATTCAATTGCCAACGCGAACAACAATGGAGACAGCGGGCATCCCTGTCTTGTTCCCCTATATAGTCGGAAATACTCCGATCTATGTCGACCTGTAACTACGCTTGCCGTTGGAGCCCCATAAAGAAGTCTAACCCAGCTAATAAACCCGTTCCCAAACCCAAACCTCCTTAACACTTCCCATAAATACTCCCACTCCACCCTATCAAATGCCTTCTCTGCGTCCATTGCCGCCACTATCTCTGCCTCCCCCTCCACTGGGGGCATCATTATCACCCCTAATAGTCGTCGCACGTTAACATTCAGTTGTCTCCCTTTTACGAACCCTGTCTGGTCTTCGTGCACCACCCCCGGGACACAGTCCTCTATCCTCGATGCCAGTACCTTTGCCAGCAATTTGGCATCCACGTTCAATAGTGAAATAGGTCTATAGGACCCGCACTGCAACGGATCTTTGTCCCTCTTCAAAATTAGCGATATCGTCGCCTCCGACATCGTCGGGGGTAGAGTCCCCCCTTCCCTGGCCTCATTGAATGTCCTCGCCATCAACGGGGCCAACAAGTCCACATATTTTCTGTAATATTCCACCGGGAACCCGTCTGGCCCCGGGGCCTTCCCTGCTTGCATGCATCCCAGTCCCTTAATGACCTCGTCCACCTCAATCGGTGCCCCCAGGCCTACCACCTCCTGCTCCTCCACTTTCGGGAACCTCAATTGGTCCAGGAACTGCCGCATCCCCTCCTCTCCCTCTGGGGGTTGAGACCTATACAGTTCCTCATAAAAGGTCTTGAACACCTCATTTATCTTTCCTGCCCTTCGCACCGTGTCTCCCCTTTCGTCTCTAATTCCTCCTATCTCCCTCGCTGCTGCCCTCTTTCGCAATTGATGAGCCAACAGGCGACTAGCCTTTTCCCCATATTCATACCTCCTCCCCTGTGCCTTCCTCCACAGTACCTCCGCCTTTCTGGTGGTCAGAAGGTCAAACTCCGTCTGGAGTCGTCTCCTCTCCCTGTACAATTCCTCCTCCGGGGTCTCTGCAAATTCCCTGTCCACTCTTAAAATCTCCCCCAGTAATCTTTCCCTTTCCTTGGCCTCTGTTTTCCTTTTGTGGGCCCCAATAGAGATCAGCTCTCCTCTGACCACCGCTTTTAGTGCTTCCCAAACCACTCCCACAGGGACCTCGCCGTCGTCATTGACCTCCAGGTATCTCTCAATACACCCCCGCACTCTTGCACATACTCCCACATCCGCCATCAGTCCCACATCTAATCGCCAGAGTGTTCTCTGCTCCCTTTCCTCTCCTAATTCCAGGTCCACCCAATGTGGGGCATGATCCGAAACCGCTATGGCTGAGTACTCAGCTTCTTCCACCCTAGAGATCAACGACCTACCCAAAACAAAAAAATCTATCCGGGAGTACACTTTATGGACATGGGAGAAGAAGGAAAACTCCCTAGCCCTAGGTCTAAGAAATCGCCATGGATCCACTCCCCCCATTTGGTCCATAAACCCCTTAAGTACCTTGGCCGCTGCCGGCCTTCTTCCGGTCCTTGAGCTGGATCTATCTAGCCCCGGGTCCAGCACCGTATTAAAGTCCCCTCCTAAAATCAAGTTTCCTACCTCCAGGTCCGGTATACGCCCCAGCATCCGTCTCATAAATCCCGCATCGTCCCAGTTTGGGGCATACACATTAACCAACACGACCTCCATTCCCTCCAGCCTGCCACTCACCATTACATATCTACCTCCGCTATCTGCTACGATGTTCTTTGCTTCAAATGCTACCCGTTTCCCCACCAAAATGGCCACCCCTCTATTCTTTGCGTCCAGTCCTGAGTGGAACACCTGTCCCACCCATCCTTTCCTTAACCTAACTTGGTCCGCCACCTTTAGGTGCGTCTCTTGGATCATAACCACGTCTGCCCTTAGTCCTTTCAAATGTGCGAGCACTCGGGCCCTTTTTATCGGTCCGTTCAGGCCTCTCACGTTCCACGTGATCAGCTTCACTAGGGGGCTACCTGCCCCCCCTCCCGTGTCGACTAGCCATTACCTTCTCTAGGCCAGTCCCATATCCCGCCTCCGCGCTCCCGCTCGCTCCCCCAGCGTCGCACACCATCCCCGCCCACCCACTCTTTAGCCATTTCCTTTTGGATTTCCGCAGCAGCAACCCAGTTGTCCCCCCCGCCCCCCCCCGCTAGATCTCTTTCTAGCATGATTGCTCCCCCCATATTACTTCCGTAAGTCAGCTGACTTCAACTGACCCCGGCTACTCCTGCTCATTCCTCGACCCCCCCGTGTGGGGAACTCCCATCCGCCTTGCGCCTGTCTTCCCGCCTTATTCTTTCTGGCGCGGGAACATCCCTTTACCTGACCCGCCTCTTATGGCGCAGCTCCCTTTCCCCTCCCCCTCCCCTTCCCCATTCTCCAACTATGTCCCGTCTTTCCCCCCTCACCGGCGCCCACATTTCCCCAATGTCTCCCCCCTTCCCAATTTACTTCTCAGTTAACTTCAACCATAACATTAACAATAACATTTCCTGCAGCATCAGTCCCTCAGTTCTGATCCAATTTCTCTTCTTTGATGAAGGTCCATGCTTCCTCCGCCGTCTCGAAATAATGGTGTCTCTCCTGATACGTGACCCATAGTCTTGCCGGCTGCAGCATCCCGAACTTCACCTTCCTTTTATGCAACACCTCTTTGGCTCGGTTGAAGCTCGCCCCCCTTCTCGCCACCTCCGCACTCCAATCCTGGTATACCCGTACCACTGCATTCTCCCATCTGCTACTCCGCACCTTTTTAGCCCATCTCAGGACCTCTTCTCTATCCTTAAGGCGGTAAAATCGCACGATTATCGCCCTGGGTGGTTCTCCCGCTTTTGGTCTTCTCGCCGGAATCCGATTTGCCCACTCCACCTCCAAGGGGCCCGTAGGGGCCTCAGCACCCATCAGTGAGCTCAGCATCGTACTTGCGTACGCTCCACAGTCCACTCCTTCCACACCCTCAGGGAGACCCAGTATCCAAAGGTTCTTCCTTCGCGCTCCATTTTCTAGGGCTTCGATCCTTTCAGTACACTTTTTATGAAGTGCCTCGTGCGTCTGTGTCTTAACCGCCAGGCCCAGGATCTCGTCCTCAATATCTGTCACCTACTGCTCCACCACGCGGAGCTCTGTCTCCTGGGTCTTTAATGTCTCCTTGAGCCCCTCAATTGCCTGTAGCAACGGGGTCAGCACCTCCCTCTTCAGCAGCTCCACGCACCGTCTCACAATTTCATCCTGCTCAGGCCCCCATGTCGCCTGCGCTTTCTCCGCTGCCATCTTGTACTTCTCTCTTTCTGACCCTTTGGTCGACGATTCCTCGCGCTGCAGCCGCCGCCGCCGGTTTTTTCCCTCCTTCGTTTGGGGGGGACTCCCTTCTCACACACCCCACACCGGGTTGCGTCGTCGAAAAATTCCCCGTTGGGGCTCTTAAAAGAGCCCGAAGGTCCGTCGGAGCTGGAGCCGCCGAAGCGTGCGGCTAGTTAGGCATCACCGCAACCGGAAGTGTGCCTGGAGCATTTCAATAATAAGGACTCCTACGTCAGACTCCTGTTATTAGACTGCAGCTTCGCCTTCAACACCATAATCCCAGCCAAGCTCATTTCCAAACTTCAAATCGTAGAACTTGGCTCCTCCCTCTTCAACTTGATCCTCGACTTCCTGTCCCAAAGACCACAATGAGTAATAATAATAATAATCTTTATTATTGTCACAAGCAGGCTTACTTTAACACTTCAATGATGTTACTGTGAAAATCCCCTAGTCGCCACATTCCGGCACCTGTTCGGGAATGCTGAGGAAGAATTCAGAATGTCCAATTCACCTAACAGCGCATCATTCGGGACTTGTGGGAGGAAACCCATGCAGACACGGGGAGAACATGCAGACCCTGCACAGACAGTGATCCAAGCCGGGAATCAAACCTGGGACCCTGGCGCTGTGAAGTAACAGTGCTAACCACTGTGCTACCTAAGGATAAACAATGATACCTCCTCCATGATAGTCCTCAATACAAGGGCCCAGCAAGGCTGTGCACTTAGCCCTCTACTGTACTCCTTACAGATACATGGCTGTGTGGCAAAATACAGCTCCAACTCCATCTACAATTCTGCTGATGACACGACCGTAGTGGGTCAAGACTGAAACAACGATGAGTCAGAGTACAGGAGGGAGATTGAGAACTTAGTGGCATGGTGCAATGACAACAATCTCTCCCTCAACATCAGCAAAACTAAGGAGCTGGTCATTGACGTCAGGAATCAAAGTGTCATTCATGCCCCTGTCTGTATCAATGGTGCCGTGTTGGAGATGGTTGACAGCTTCAAATTCCAAAGTGTGGACATCACCAAAAATCTGTCCTGGTCCACCCACGTCAACGCTACGACTAAGGAAGCACAACAATGTCTATACTCCATCGCGAAACTAAGGAAATTCAGCTTGTCCACACTGACTCTTACCAATTTCCACAGGTGCGCCATAGAAAGCATTCTGTCTGGCTGCATTACATCCTGGTATGGCAACTGCTCGGCCCAAGAACGTAAGAAACTAGAGAGTCCATCACACAGAACCGCCTCCCATCCATTGACTCTGCCTAAATCTCCCGCAGCCTTGGGAAAGAGGGCTGCATAATCAAAGACCCCTCCCACCCGGCTTATTCACTCTTCCAACTTCTTCCATCAGGCAGAAGATACAAAGGTTTGAGAACACGCACTAACAGGTTCAAAAACAGCTTCTTCCCCGCTGTTACCAGACTCTTAAACGACCCTCTTATGGACTGAACTGATCTTTCTACGAATCTTCTCTATATTTCCATCACTATATTCCATATGCTTCACCCGATGTCTATGTATTCACATTGTGTATTTATCGTATGTTTTTTGTGTACAGAGTGATTGCCTGGACTGTACGCAGAACAATACGTTCCACTGTACAATGATACACATGACACTAAATCAAAATCTCCACAGGAGAAGATAGCCCATAATAAGCGGGACAGGACGGGGGTAGGGCGCGGAGAACCAGAGATTCAAGTCCTCACCCACTATGAGGAATGGGCTTGGAGATCGTGGGGTTGCCCAAAGAGAGAGCAGTCACCAACAGGGAGGATGGCCTGCACTACAGAGGTGAGGATCCATTGCCTCTTCACCTGTCTCAAGTGAGTTGTTCATGTCAGATAAAATTACCCTTCCCTCGCACTGACCACATGTCCATTGTCTCGCAGGATCTCCATCTGATGGGGCCGGGGCCACCTGGAGTCAACCCCTCCCTCCCCCGCCCCCACCACTCAAGAGACCATCTCGGAGGAGAGCTAGAGGAGATTGAGGCATCACAGCAATCACCCTCATCTTCCACCAGCGCAGAGATGGGCAACATTATTTGAAAGGTTTCTGGGGCACATTTGCTGATGCACATCAGGTGGAGGCAGGAATATCCAAGGGAAATACCAGTCAGAGGTCTGCTGGATCCCAGGAGTCCATTGGGTACCAGTCAGATATCGAGCCTCTGGACAGGGTTTCCCCACAGCTGATGCAGATGATAGGACACAGCCGTGACATTCAGGAGGGGAGGTCAGGTACATTCCAGTGACTGCATAGCCGATTGGAGGATTGCTCTGAGTTAAGACATGGGCAGCAGGATTTTGGATGACCTCACGTTTACAGAGGATAGAATGTGGGAAACCAGCCAGAAGTGTGTGTGAATAGTGGAGTCTAGAGGTAACAAAGGCATGGAGAGCTTGCATAGATCGACTGACTTCCATAACCACCAGACATCCCAAAGTGCCTCACAGCCAATGAAATACGTTTTGAATGAAAATGAAATGAAAATGAAAATCGCTTATTGTCACAAGTAGGCTTCAAATTAAGTTACTGAGAAAAGCCCCTAGTCGCTACATTCCGGCGCCTGTTCAGGGAGGCTGTTACGGGAATTGAACCGTGCTGCTGGCCTGCCTTGGTCTGCTTTCAAAGCTAGCGATTTAGCCCTGTGCTAAACATTGTAGTAATTTAGGAAATTCGACCGCGAATTTACCCACGATGAACTCCCACAGACAGGAATAATGTGCAGGTGGTCTGTTTTGCGATGTTGATGGAGGGATAAATATCAGCCAGCGCATTGCACACGATCCTGAGCCACAATTTGGGAAAGATAATGGGCCCAAGGCTTTACAACAGCAGAGGAATTGGCTGATTTGTTTTCCTGTAGACTGTCTGGACCTGCTGCAGTCCTTTGGGAACAGATTAGCGACAATCAAACAACAATACAATGGCGTTCATCTCTCTTTCAGCACTCGTTGGTCTTAGATCAGATGCGCATTGAGCCAAGTGGCAATCCACCTGCCTGAATCCCTGACTGGCAGAAAGAGCTGGCACCACCAGAAGACTGGGTATCAACTCACCAATAACCTGCCAGCCACTTATGCTTGCTTCCTTCACAGGACAGTGCACACTGCCAGATTCCCCTATCTTGACCTTGAAGGGTTGCCAATGTATGGGGGTCAGTATTTAGAGCATTGACATACAGCAACAAGTCTATCTCACACACTAACCAATGAGAACGTTTAACGAGAATACTTATTCACCTTACCCGGACAAGCACATCTCTTGTGCAGCGTGATGGGGTGCAGGTGAGAAGGATGAGGATGAAGGAGATTCTCATGTCGGCTGATCCCTGATTCAGAGCTGGAGTGGACAAGTTGTTTCAGAAACTCAGGAAAAACTACAGAATGCAACTACCTTTAAAGATCCCAGTTTGTGATTGTTGAATATTCTGATGTACCTCAGGGCACAAATTAAATCGTCAGTGAGCGAAAAGGAACAGAAACACTGTGGCACCCCAGGGCACCTATACTCTTTAGTACCATTAATGGATGACAGGCTCAGATACTCTGTTCCAACTAGTTAATGATACACACATAAAAAGAGCACTGAATGTGCCTCACACAGACTTTGTGTACCAGTAATTATAGCTTCTTGGCACAATCATTGCATCATCACAAGGCCCTACCAAAGCAGACAACTGAATATTCATACAGGTGCAGAAATTGGACCTCATCCTGACTTCTGGGCATAACATTGGTGGAAATGAGGAACAATATTGGGGTTACATAGATACATAGAAGATAGCAGCGGGACTTTTTGCCTGTGGCCCTTCGAGCCTGCTCCACCATTTATCACGATCATGGCTGATCATCCAACTCAATAGCCTAATCCTGCTTTCTCCCCATAGCCTTTGAGCCCATTCTCCCCAGGTGCTATATCCAGCTGCCTCTTGAATATATTCAATGTTTTAGCACCAACTACTCCCTGTGGTAATGAATTCCACAGGCTCACCACTCTTTGGGTGAAGAAATGTCTCCTCATCTCTGCCCGAAATGGTTTACCCTGAATCCTCAGACTGTCCTGGTTCTGGACACATCCACCATTGGGAACATCTTCCCTGCATCTACCCTGTCTAGTCCTGTTAGAATTTTGACAGGGGGCAGCACTGTAGCACAGTGGTTAGCACAGTTGCTTCACAGCTCTAGGGTCCCAGGTTCGATTCCGGCTTGGGTCACTGTCTGTGCAGAGTCTGCACGTTCTCCCCGTGTGTGCGTGGGTTTCCTTCGGGTGCTCCGGTTTCCTCCCACAGTCCAAAGATGTGCAGGTTAGGTGGATTGGCCATGCTAAATTGCCCTTAGTGTCCAAAATTGCCCATAGCGTTGGGTGGGGTTGCTGGGTTATGGGGATAGGGTGGAGGTGTGGACCTTGGGTAGGCTGCTCTTTCCAAGAGCCGGTGCAGACTCGATGGGCCGAATGACCTCCTTCTGCACTGTAAATTCTCTGATAATCTATGAAATTTTGGTGTCCTGCGTCTAAAAGAACAAAGAACTTTATAGCACAGGAACAGGCCCTTCGGCCCACCAAGCTTTCATCGATCTAGATTCCTTATTTAGACCTACTACTGATTACCCAAATGATCTGTATCCTTCCATTCCCCAAACTTTCATGTGTCTAAAAAGGTACATCTTAAAAGTTGCTACATTGCCTGCTTCCACCATTGCCACTGGCAACGTGTTCCAGGCAATCACCATCCTCTGCATCTAAAACATTCTCCACACATCTCACCTAAATTTTCCTCCTCCTACTTTGAACTTGAGGTGGCACGGTAGCACAGTGCTTATCACTGTTGCTTCACAGTTCCAGGGTCCCTGGTTCGATTCCCGACTTGGGTCACTGTGTGTGCTGAGTCTGCACGTTCTCCCCGTGTCTGCGTGGGTTTCCTCCGGGTGTTCCGGTTTCCTCCCACAGTCCAAAGATGTGCAGGTTCGGTGGATTGGTTATGCTAAATTGCCCTTCGTGTCCAAAAAAAAGCTTAAGTGGGATTACTGGGTTACGGGGATAGGGGGAGGTAAGTAGGGTGCTCTTTCCAAGGGCCAGTGCAGACTCGATGGGCCGAATGGCCTCATTCTGCACTGTAACTTCTATGAAAACAGTCCACTACTGTTCCAGGCAGGGCATTCCACGCCCTTACTACTCTCTGAGTAAAGAACCTACCTCTGACATCTGTCCTATATCTATCTTTACTTTGTCTGACTAAACCAGACTTGATCTTAGCCACGTGCTGTAGGTGTTGTTTGATATATACACCTGACTCACTCTGTCGATGTCCCCAGTGGAAAGAGGCGGAGTGTGAGTGCCTCGTGCCTTTTTTAGTGGGAAACCACCCCCAAGTTTTCTGCCTGCTGATTGGTTATGTCCTGTTCTCTGTGTTCATTAGCTGCCTGTCTGTATCTCATTATGTGCATGTCTGCATATCATGACATTGGGTAGGGTGATTTTTCAGACACCCGGGCAGCTGTCTAAAACGGGCATTCAGGTGAGGGAAGAGAGATGCTGCTGGCAGGTTTTTGGACCCCTTTGCCGAGTCAGTCCCACCCAGCGCCTGCCAGCAAAAATGACAATTTAAATACTTGTTGTTTTGATAAAATGTGGCCCAAGAGGAACAGAGACAGAGATGTACAATATCCCGGTTCTCATTCCTGCGAGCCTGGGTGTCCAAGCCAGTTGTCCCCTTGTCTTGTTTCACCAGCTTTCAATGAGGTCCAGTCAAACTGATTCCATTGGCCAATTCAGCTGCTCCCAGACAAATTTTGTTCCAGTTACCACCATTTAGCCCAATTAATTTTACTGGCCCTATTGATTCCATTTGAGACCAGCTACATAGAGCAACTAATTATTAATTTTATTAAAAAGGAACCATTCGACTGTAGGGCCAGAATGGGGATGTGAGGTGTTGGTGAAGGTGAGAACAGTGGGTGAGGGGATGAGGTAAGTTTGCGAGGGGGTGGGGTGATGTTTTTTAAAAATTCATTGATGGGATGTTTGGTGTCGCTGGTTAGGCCAGCATTTATTGCCCATCCCTAGTTGCCCTTCAGAAGGTGGTGGTGAGATGCCTTCTTGTACCACTGCAGTCCTTGAGGTGTAGGTAGACCCACTGTGCTGTTAGGGTGGGTTTTCCAGGATCTTGCCCCAGCGACAGTGAAGGAACGGTGATATATTTCCATGGGTGGTATAATAATAACCTTTATTGTCACAAGTAGGCCTACATTAACACTGCAATTAAATTACTGTGAAAAGCCCCTAGTCGCCACATTCCGGCGCCTGTTCGGGCACACAGAGGGAGAATTCAGAATGTCCAAATTACCTAACAGCACGTCGTTCGGGACTTGTGGGAGGAAACCGGAGCACCCGGAGGAAATCCACGCAGACACGGGGAGAACGTGCAGACTCCGCACAGGCAGTGACCCATAGTCATAGTGAAGCCATAGTGAAGCCATAGTGCTAACCACTGTGCTACCGTGCTGCCCCTGGTGAATGATTTGGAGAGGAACCTCCAGGTGGTGTGGTTCCCAGGTACCTGCTGCTCTTGTCCTTCTAGATGGTAAAGGTCGTGGATTTGGAAGTTGTTCTCTAAGGAACCTTGGTGAGTTACTGCAGTGCATCTTGTCAATTGTGCACAAGGCTGCCACTGTTCATCAGTGGTGGAGGGTTTGAATGGAACGGGGAGCAATCAAGCGGGCTGCTTTGTCCTGGATGGTGTCGAGCTCCTTGAGTGTTGTTGGAGCTGCACTCATCCAGGCAAGTGGAGAGTATTCCACTGCACTCCTGACTTGTGCTTTGTAGATGGTGCACAAGCTTTGGGGGGTCAGGAGATGAGTTACTTGCCGTAGGATTCCTAGTCTTTGACCTGCTCTGGTAAGCACAGTATTAATGTGACCAGTCCAGTTCAGTTTCTGATCAATGGTAACACCCAGGATGTTAATTGTCAAGGATTCAGCGATGATAATGCCATTGAATGTCAAGGGGCGGCGGTTAGATCCTCTCTTGTCAGATGTGGTCATTGCCTGGCACTTGTATGGCGCAAATGTAACTTGCCACTTGTCAGCCGAAGCCTGGATATTGTTCAGGTCTTGCTACATTTGGACATGAACTGCTTCATTATCTGAGGAGTCATGAATGGTGCTGAACATTGTGCAGTCATCAGCGAACATCTTCACTTCTGACCTTATGATGGAAGGGAGGTCCTTGATGAAGCAGCTGAAGATGGTTGGGCCTAGTACACTACTCTGAGGAATCCTTGCAGTGATGTCCCTTGACTGAGATGACTGACCTCCAACCACTACAACCATCTTCCTTTGTGCCAGGTATGACTCCAACCAGTAGAAAGTATTCCCCCTGATTTCCATTGACTCCTGTTTAGCTAGAGCTCCTTGATGCCAAACTTGGTCAAATGCTGCCTTGATATCAAGGGCAATCACTCTCACCTCACCTCTGGCATTCAGCTCTTTTGTCCATTTTTGAACAAAGGCTGTAATGAGGTCAGGAGCTGAGTGACCCTGGCGGAACCCAAACTGAGCGTCCGTGAGCAGATTATTGCTGAGTAAGTGCCACTTGATAGCACTGTTGATGACTCCTTCCATCACTTTGCTGATGATGGAGAGTAGACTGAGAGGGCGGTAATTGGCTGGGTTGGATTTGTCCTGTTTCTTGTGTACAGACACACCTGGGCAATTTACCACATTGCCAGGTAGATGCTAGTGTTTTAGATGCATTGGAACAGTTTGGCTAGGGGTGCGGCAAGTTCTGGAGCACAAGTCTTCAATACTATTGCCGGAATATTGTCAGGGCCCATAGCCTTTGCAGCATCCAGTGCCTTCAGCCATTTCTTGATGTCACGTGGAGTAAATTGTGTTGGCTGAAGACTGACACCTGTGATACTGGGGATCTCCAGACCGAGATGGATCATCCACGGCACTTCTGGCGGAAGGTCGTTGCGAATACTGCAGCCTTGGCGTTTGCACATATGTGCTGGTCTCCTCCATCATTGAGATGGGGATATTTGTGGAGCCTCCTCCTCTAGTGAGTTGTTTAATTCTCCACCACCTGTGACAGTATGTAGAATGTTGAGCATATAAAGGGTTAATGTAATCTCATAATTGACCACCAGATGGAGCTAGATGCAGAACTATATAAAGCACTGACTCTCGGGCTTCTGGGAGAGTGCAGGGAAGAGGTCTAGAGAGTGCAGAGTACAGTTATAGATAGAGTATAGAGACTAGTGTTAGTAGAATGTAGATTGCAGATTACTAGATTATTGCTTGGATGGGGCCATGGGAAACAGAAAGAGATAAGGAAAACAATCTTGGGCATGCTGTAGATACAAAGGCTGCACCAGGCCATAGAACGTCAAAGGTAACTTACAGATGAGCTTTAACCCTATAGTTTAGACAAATACTTCAACATGTTATTCAACATTTTGTGTCAAGGAGAACCTTGACAATCAGGCCTTGTCAATATAATGGTCAGGAGGGATACAAAGGACAGTGACTAATTGACACTGCAGTTTGAATTGAGCGACCCAGCCAATCGCCCAGAACTGAAGCTCCTATGTATAAATCTTCATGAAACTCTTTGCGAGCGTATTGTTGAATCAGGGGTGTTACATGTATCTACTCCTTTACCCATGGGCACGAACTAACAGTACACGCAAAAGCAGCACGCCGCAACGCGACTGGTAGATGCCAGGCGATCCCTCTTTCAGGATCTATCCGGCATGCCGTGCTGCGCGGGATCAAATGCGAGCTCGCAAGACATCGCGATGTGAATCCCGCCCATTGTGGGCAGATCACTTTTTGGAAAATCTGCATATTAGAGTGAGACTAATTTGCTCTCACACGATCTATCCAAGGTGTGGGATCCAACCCACTCGCCTTGGAGATTTTGTGCGAGCGCCTTCAGTGCTGGTCTCCACAAATGGGGACCAGATGGAATAGCCCTCAAGGGATCAGAAGCCCCCAGGTGCTTGCTCACTGGACAGCGTGGCACCTTGGCAATGCCAGTCTAGCACCTGGCAGTGCCACCTGGGTGTCAAGGTGGCATGCCAGACTAGCGCTCCCAGGTTGCCAATCTGGTGTTTTTTCTGCGCTCGGGGCCGGGCCTGGGGGCAGAGGGTTGCGGGTGGGGGGGGGGGGGGGGGGGGGGGACTAAGGGCCCCCTTATAGGTGAGTTTTGGCTTTATGGGAGTTATGGGGCCGAGTCAGGGGGCCGAGGAGATCAGGACGCCACTTCTGCACTGAGGAATTCCGGCGAGCTGCAGTGGAAAGCCTGGTGCACGATGTCGGCAGCATTAGTGGAGGTGTCCAAGGCGTGGCGCAGTCGGTGACGGCCATGGCTGAAGGCCTCAGCAGAATGTCCGCCTCACTGGGGGATGTGACCCAGTACCAGGCTGACCTTGATGAGGTGCCGCGGGACATGTCCCAGCCACAGATGGGCATTGGCGAGGCACTGCAGAGCATGATTCCCACATGCTGCATGTCCCGCCACCCATGGGGTTGCACTTGGGTTCTCTGAAGTGCTCACTTAACTACGATTGCCAAATCCCTATTATCAATAGCCTTCAGCCGCATGACCAAAGGCCTTGTCAGTCGGTGGATGTTATGGGTGGTCGGTGGGACAGACAGGCAATGGCTGGGATTGATCCTGGAACGGATACACATGATCCAGCGGTTGGCATGGTGGAGCCGTGCGCGGTTGCCCCCCCAGCGCCACCCCTTTGCCCCCCTTCCCATAGCGGCCCACCCCTGCGGAGGATGTAACGTCACCCCCAGCCAAGGGGCCCCCAACCCCGTCAAGCACTGGGGCGGCAAACCGAGCGCCTGTGAGCAAAGATGGCGACTCACCTCCTCAACTCCCCGCAGAAGCACTTCCGCCAAGTTCACGTTTTCAAAAAAGAATTCTAATCGGCGCCAGCGTGACCACTTGCTGGGGAAGCCGCTCAATCATGGGAGGCTGTTGGATATGGGGTGGCTCCCGTGAATTGTACGGAAATTGGGCATAAGCGGTGATAATTGGATTTTCGCCGCGCAACGGCGAGATCCCTTTTTCGCCTACGGGAGCGGGCTGGTTGCATCGCAAACTGTTTGCCGCCTGGCATGGTTCTTGTTTTTGGCCTCTCCCGCTATGCTCTGGCCTCGTTTCGCTCGTATAAGAGCACAACGAGGCTGGAGAATCGCGTTGATCAAAACAAGGCGCAATTTTGATGACTTACATTTTGATTACACAGGAGACAGTGGCAGGATGGTTTTTGATTACTTTTATTATATGGAAATGAATAACAAATATAATGGTACAAAAACATGGCTATGAACACAAATACACTTAGAGAGTTTCCTTTGCAGCAAAATTCAACCCTTCAGCAAGAGAAATGTTTCTTGTGGCCCAGGTTAATCCAATCCAGTTCACAACTAACGTTTCTAAAGCACCTTGTGGGAGGCAGCAGAAAAATCTTCAATGCGATTCAGGACTTTGCAAGTGAAAGTAATCAATGTAAACTTGGAGAGTTACAATAGCGAGGGAGATCCCAATCTTAGACCAACACTCTCACAGTCACGTCGTTACCCTTTGCCAGGCTGGATCGAGGCCCAATATTATTGTGAAAATGATGTTGCAGAGTTCATATTGCATTACTGCAATCGGTCAAAGTATAAATTCGATAAGGTTTAAACTAAGACAGATAGTGTAAAGTTTCAAATTAAAAAAAGAAAGTTTTCAGATATCCAATGCACCAATGCTGAATGGACACTTTTTAGCTTGCCAGAACTGGAAAGTAATTGAACCCTGGTCAGTTAATGGGAAGATTCATCTGATTTGAAATTTACACGACGGCACGATAGTGCAGTGGTTAGCACTGTTGCTTCACAGTTCCAGGGCCCCAGGTTCGATTCCCGGCTTGGGTCACTGTCTGTGCGGAGTCTGCACATTTTCCCCGTGTCTAAGTGGGTTTCCTCCGGGTGCTTCGGTTTCCTCCCAAAGTCCAAAGATGTGCAGGTTAGGTGGGTTGGCCATGCTAAATTGCCCTTAGTGTTCAAAAGGTCTTGGTCGGGTTACTGGGTTACGGGGATAGGGTGGAGGTGTGGGCATAGCGCTCTTTCCAAGGGCTGGTGCAGGCCCGATGGGCCGAATCTCCTTCTGTACTTTAAATTCTATGATTGAGCCCAGACTTGGATTAACTTTGATTCACTTTGAGATCTATATTTAGTGCTCATTCGATAACAATGAAAAAGGTGAGGTTCAGCTATGCATTGTGAGCTGTGCAACCATCAGGATCCACTCTAGGATTGACACACATGTAGACATGTTATGTAGGTTCATTTATTTTTTGATGTCTATGAGCCAACATTCCTCAGTTTCCGCATAAATTCAGTGCCGGATTTTTGAAACTCACTCTTGGGGTTAGGTAGGCAACAGGGGATCAAAAAAGATGGGTAATGAGAAGGGCATGCAGGGAGAGATGCAACATTAGCCATTCATCAGTGCAATGATGAGTGGGTGCCGAGGAAGATATTATAGTCCTACAGGTCAGCCACTCTGTGTTACTTCAATGAAGAAAATGGACAATGATTCCCAATGACACACGTTCCAACAATTATTAAAGGAAGACCATTTGTAGCTTTAATGATTCAATGAAATTGGCTCAATTAGTCTGGGGACAAACAAGGTGCTTTTTGCACTCATTCCTGCAGCTTCACAACCACAGTTTTTTACACGTCTACTCCTGGCTTATCGCAAGGTTCTGCATCCCTGATCAACAGCCACTGCAAGCAGCATAGGCACAGATTTCACAGATGTCCGCTTTCACCGATAGTTCCTCTGTAAAAGAGAGAGAGAGAGAGAAATAAATTGTATTGTACTTCAGCTGCACACAATCCTGGAATCATTATGGCACAGAAAGAATGCATTGAGTCCATGACAGCTATCTGGAGAGCAACCCATTTGTTAGGCCACAGATCAGCCATGATCTCATTAAATGGCAGGACAGGCTCGAGGGGCTGAATGGCCTACTCCTGTTCCTACATTCATTCAGTCCTATTCCCCCACTCTTTCCCCGTAGCCCTGAGAGTTTGCTTCTCTCAATTGCCCAACGATTTCCTTTTGAGTTCATTGATTATCTCCGTTTCAATCACCGTTGTGTTCCAAGTCACGACCACTAGATGCAAAGAGAGGTTCTTCCTCACGTTTCAACTCCCCCCCCCCATCTCTTGCCCAAAACCAAGGGCCCCCAGCCCTTGTCAACTCCATACTCTGCCGATCTGGCATCCATCCCTTTCTATAGCTTTGCTCACTTCCCTTTTAGTCCACACCCAGTCTTAACAATCGAGCGCAGTGAGAATAAACTGTCAACAGACTCACATAATCAAACCCAGGGCAATTGAGCATTACATTTCTGCTGTCCTGAAATGAGGCTTTAAAGGTTGAGAATCTTTCAATTTAAAAAAAACATTTTAAAATATTTGCATCTGGCTGCGGACATTGGAGCCTGGTTAGCAGATTTTGATGGGCCTACGAGGCGAGCGAGGAGGGGGAAGGGATTGATGCTGGGAGATGTTTTTTTGAGAGGAAATGTAGGGGGGGTTTTTGGGAGGGGGGGGAAGGGATTCGATGTCAATAATGGATAGGGGCGGGTCAGGCTCATGGGGCAGGGCCCGGTGGTATGATGATGGTGGATAAGAAGGGTGGGGGGTGGGGGGTGAGAGACCCCCAGTAAGGATAGTCATGTGGAACGTGAGGGGGTTAGGTGGTCCGGTCAAGAGGTCAAGGGTGCTTGCACATCTTAAAAGTTTGAAAGCCGATGTAGCAATGCTGCAGGAGACTCACTTGACGGTGAAGGACCAGGTGAGACTTAAAAAGGGCTGGGTTAGTCAGGTGTTTCACTCTGGATTTGACGGAAGGGCTCGAGGGGTAGCGGTAATGGTCAGCAAAAGAGTACGCTTCCAGATGGAGAAGGTGGTGGCAGATCAGGGGGGTAGATATGTGATTGTGACAGGGGCGCTGGAGGGGAGGTTAGTGGTGCTATTAAGTGTGTACGGTCCCAATTGGGACACTGTGGGATTCGCAAAGAAGGTGTTTGGGGCCATCCCCGACTTGGACACACACAAACTGATAGTGGGGGGGGACTGGAACTTGGTGCAGGAGCCAAGGTTGGACAGGTCACGGCCACGCTCGCTGGTCCTATCGGGGGGAGGGGGGGGCGAAGGCGTTGGCTGGGCTAATGCTGGAAATGGGAGGGGTGGACCCTTGGAGGTTTCTGCACCTGAGGGAACGGGAGTACTTGTTTTTCTCGGCAGTCCATAAGGTGTACTCACGGATCAACTTTTTCGTGATGGGGAAGGCTTTGCTGGCTGGAATTAAGGGGTCGGAATACTCGGCAATTGCAGTGTCAGATCACGCTCCGCATTGGGTGGTAATGGTACTGGAGAAGGGGGTAACACAGAGGCCGGGGCGCAAATTAGATGTGGGACATTTGGGGGACCATGTGACAAAATTGAAAGGTAATTAAGGAATATGTAGGTTTCAACTGTATGGGTGAGGTGTCGAAGGCAGTTGTCTGGGAGGTTCTAAAGGCGGTGGTGAGGGGTGAGGTAATTTTGTTTAAGGCCAGGATGGACAAAGGAGAGGTTGGAGGCAGAGGGTAATAGATGAGCTGTTGAAGCTAGGTGGGAGTTATGCAGAAGATGGGGACCCAGCGAAGCTGGAAAAGTGGAAGGAACTACAGGCGAGCTTCGACCGACTGTCCACCAGGAAGGCGGTGCGCCAACTGAGGCGGGCAAGGGGTGCAGTTTACGAACATGGACATAAGGTGGGGCGTATGTTAGCAGGTCAGCTCCTGAGGGAAGCAGCGGCAAGGGAAATTGTTCAGGTGAGGGATAGGGCAGGGAAGTTGGTGATGGCTCCGGATCTGATTAACAAGGTTTTTGAGGAATTTTATGAGAGGTTGTACAGGTCAGAGCCACCTGGGGGAGACCGTGAGATGCAGGAATTTCTAGATGGGTTGGAGTACCCGAGGTTAGGGGAGGGGGACAGGGCTAAATTAGAAGGAGCAATAGTGGAGCAGGAGATAAAGGATGCGATTGGGAGGATGCAGTCGGGGAAGGTGGCGGGGCCGGATGGGTTTCCGGTGGAATTTTATAAAAAATTCAAGGATAAGCTGGCATCCCTGATGGTGGGGATGTTTGAAGAGGCGATAGGGAAGGGGGTGTTGCCACAAACTTTGGGGCAGGCATCGATTTCCCTGTTGCTAAAAAAAATAAGGATCCGATGGAGTGTGGGTCGTATAGGCCCATATCGCTTCTGAATGTGGACCCAAATGTATTGGCGAAGGAACTGGCGGGTAGGCTGGAGGAGTGCCTTCCGAAGGTGATAGGTGAAGATCAGATGGGGTTCGTGGGAGGGAGACAGCTCTTTTCAAACGTTAGACTGGTATTGAACGTTGTTATGGCACCGGCGGAGGGGAAGGAAACGGAGGTAGTTGTGGCATTGGACGCTAAGAAGGCGTTTGACTGGGTAGAATGGGGGTACTTGGTGGCAGTTCCGGAACGGTTTGGGATTGGACCAAGATTGGACCAAGTAAAGCTACTATATCAGGAGCCGAGGGCGAGTGTCCACACAAACAACATCAGCTCGAGATACTTTTCTCTCCACCGTGGGATTAGGCAGGGATGTCCTATGTCCCCCCCTGCTGTTTGCAGTCGCGATTGAGCCGTTGGCCATCACATTAAGACGTTTGGGGTATGGAAAGGAATAGTGCGGGGGGGGAAGATCAAAGGGTGTCCTTATACGCCGATGATTTGCTGTTATACGTGTCGGAACCAAGTGTGTCGATAGAGGGCATATTGGAGCTGCTTCGAGTGTTTCGGTCTTTCTTGGGGTACAAACTAAATCTTGACAAGAGTGAGTATTTTGTGGTGTCTCGGCCGGGGGTGGGGGGGGGAGATGCTGCCATTCCGTAGGGCAGGGACTCACTTTAGGTACCTGGGGTGCAGGTTGCCCGGGAGTGGGGGGCTCCGCAGGTACAACATTTCTAGTTTGGTGGGGGGCGTGAAAGTTGATCTGGCAAGGTGGGATGGTCTCCCTCTGTCACTGGCGGGTTGGGTACAGGCGGTTAAAATGAACGTGCTGCCGCGATTTCTGTTTATTTTTCAATGCCTGCCGATTTTCCTGCCAAAGGCTATTTTCAGAGAGATTGAAGAACCGATTACTTCATTCATATGGGGAGGGAAGATGGCCAGAGTTAGAAAGGTGCTGCTACAGAGGGGAAGGCAGGCAGGGGATTTGGGTCTTCCGAACCTGGGGCGAAATTCTACGTAATCGGCGCGATGTCCACCGGCCGGCGCCAAAAACGTCGCAAATCAGTCCGGCATCGTGCCGCCCCAAAGGTGCGGTATCCTCCGCATCTTGAGCGGCTGAGCCCTAACCTTGAGGGGCTAGGCCCGCGCCGGACTGATTTCCGCCCCGCCAGCTGGCGGGAAAGGCTTTTGGTGCCCCGCCAGCTGGGGTGGAAATTACTTTGCTGGGCGGCGCATGCGCGGGAGCGTCAGCGGCCGCTCACGGCATCCCCGCGCATGTGCAGTGGAGGGGGTCTCTTCCGCCTCCGCCATGGTGGAGACCGTGGCGAAGGCGGAAGGAAAAGAGCGCCCCCCACGGCACAGGCCCGCCCGCGGATCGGTGGTCCCCGATCGCGGGCCAGGCCACCGTGGGGGCCCCCCCCCGGGGCCAGATCGCCCCGCGCCCTCCCCAGGACCCTGGAGCCCGCCCGCGCCGCCTTGTCCTGCCGGTAAGAGAGGTGGTTTAATCCACGCCGGCGGGACAAGCATTCTATCACCGGGACTTCGGCCAATCCGGGCCGGAGAATCGCCGGGGGGGCCCGCCAACCGGCGCGGCGCGATTCCCACCCCCGCCGAATATCCGGTGCCGTAGAATTCGGCAACCGACAAGGGCGGGATTCACGCCAGCCCCCGGCGATTCTCCGACCCGGCGTGGAGTCGGAGAATCTCACCCCTGATGTACTACTACTGGGCGGCGAATGTGGAGAAGGTGCGGAGCTGGGTCAGAGGGGTGGATTCCCAGTGGGTCAGAATGGAGGAGAGTTTGTGCAGGGGGTCGGGATTGAAAGCACTAGCAACAGCGCCGCTCCAGATAGCACCGGGGAAGTACTCAGGAAGTCCGGTAATAATAGCTTCATTGAGAATTTGGAGGCAGTTTCGCCAACACTTCGGGTTGGGGGCAGGGTCAAGGGAAATGCCGATTCGGGGGAATCAGAGTTTTGAGCCAGGGAGGTGGGATGGAAATTTTCGGAAATGGGAGGAGAAGGGGATTAAGGCACTGAAAGATTTGTTTCTTAGGGGTCGGTTTGCAGGACTGAAGGAGCTGGAAGCGAAGTATGTTTAGATACATGCAGGTTCGAGATTTTGCCAGAAAGGAGATACAGTGCTTCCTGGTAGAGCCGGCCTCCACATTGCTGGAGGATGTGCTGACGACAGGGGGACTGGAGAAGGGGGTCGTGTCAGCTGTTTACGGAGCTATTTTGGAAGAGGATAAGGCACCACTGGAAGGGATCAAAGCAAAGTGGGAGGAAGAGTTGGGAGAGGATATGGAGGAGGGGTTCTGGTGTGAGGTGCTCTGGAGAGTGAATGCCTCCACCTCGTGCGCGAGGTTGGGGCTGATACAGCTGAAGGTGGTATACAGAGCACACCTCACGAGGGCGAGGATGAGCCAATTCTTTGAAGGTGTAGAAGATGTGTGTGAATGTTGCGGGGTGGGGGGTGCCTAATCACGTTCATATGTTTTGGTCCTGTCCAAAGCTAGAGGATTACTGGAAGGAGGTTTTTTGGGTAATTTCTAAAGTGGTGCACATGAAACTGGACCCGGCCCCCGGGAGGCCATATTCAGGGTGTCGGACCAGCCAGGGTTGAAACTGGTGCAGAGGCAGATGCTGTAGCCTTCGCCTCGTTGATTGCCCAAAGGCGGATCCTGATGGGATGGAGAGCAACCTCTCCACCCTGTGCCCTGACGTGGCGGGGGGACTTGTTGGAATTCTTGACTCTTGAGAAGGTTAAGTTTGAACTGAGGGGAAGGATGGAGGGGTTCTACAATTCATGGGCATTATTCATCATGCACTTTCAAGAACTGGATAACATTGAACATTAGTTGGGGGGGTGGGTGGGAGTGTTGGGGGGAGAGGGGCAGTATGTGTTGATGATGACTATGGGTGATTCCTGATTCCTTTTTGTCATTTGTTTACGTGAACGTGCGGGCTAATGTTTGGCGTTTGGTGGGAGGATGGGATAGTTATTGATGTGGGGATTGACATATTTGTTACCGATTATTGTTTGTTGTTGGTGGGTGTAAATTTGGGAGAAAATGTGAAAAAGGAGGAGAATAAAAAATGTTTTAAAAAAAAATATTGGCATCTTTGCTAAAATGACCAAGCAGCTGACTGAGCCATTAGTTGGAAATTGTATATGCACCTGGAGAGGAAAAAACCCCAGGGCTTTAGGGAATGTGCAGGAGGGTGGGTCTAATTGAATTCAAAGAGATCGGCTGAATGTATTTTCTGTATTTTTAAAATTCAATTATGAGTCGTGGACATTGCTGGATAGGCCAGCATTTATTCCCCATCCTTAATTGCCCTCAAGAAGGTGGTGGTGAGCTGCCTTCTTGGACGGCTGCAGTCGCTGAGGTGTAGGTACACCCACAGTGCTGTTAGGGAGGGAGTTCCAGGATTTTTACCCAGCAACAGTGAAGGAACGACGATATATTTCCAAGTCAGGATGGTGAGTGACTTAGAAGGGAATTTCAAGTGATAGTTTTCCCAGATATCTGCTGTCCTTGTCCTTCTGGATAGTAGCAGTCATAGGTTTGGAAGGTGCTGCTGTGAGTTCTTGACATCAAACATGCACACGATTCTGTCTGTATGATTTTATGCAAGTAAATTCAGAGACTTACTGCTCATAGCTTATGTTAGATCCGGTGCAATTCCCATCATGATCTTCCCACATTGTGTTATTGTTTTGAAAATGGCGGCAAACACGATGTGTGGGACCTGAAAGCGCCGACAAGGCCCAGATCTTCAGCGATTAGGACGCCATTTTTAAAGGGCCCTCCAATCTCAGAATAACCCGAAACAAAAACGCCCTCCCAACTTTCTGCGGGCATAAACCCACCCCTCCTCCCCATCACTGTCACCAACCCCCTCCCCCCCAAATGAGCAACACCCCAATATGGGATCGCCAAAGCCCCCCCTCTCTCCCCTTCAGAGCTCCCCCTTCAGGTCCAACCCACCCAAGTCCCTCCTTCAGGCCCCAGCCCCTGGCAGTGCCGGAGAATCATCCACTATGTTCTGTATGTTTTAAACTGAATCCCTCAGATATAACTTAATCAGTGCTCTACTTACTCAGTCTGAGGAAAACCTGAGATGCATCATTTGAGACACAGACAGGTTGAAATACTTCAGGGAGCTCCGGATTTTTGCACAGTGTAGAAACCTGAGATTTATCAGCATCTGGAGTGCTGCCTAGATGGCCTTTGTTCATCAGTAACCACAACTGCTTCACCTCCTCCAAGAGGAACTCGTAGTCTCCATCCTGATAAAAATAGAGAAACACAGCAAGTGTCAGTTACTAACACCAAAGCAAAATACCACAGATGCTGCAAATCTGAAATTTAAAGAAAAAACAGAAAATACTGGGCATCCTCCGCAGGTCAGGCAGCAGCTGTGGAAAGAGAAAGAGACTTAACAATTCTAGTCACAGTTGATTCTGGTCACAGTGATTCGATGACCCAGTCACAGTTGACAATACTCTGGATAGTGGTGATGAAAAGAATCAACTACACAATCATTTCTACAGCATTTTGCACAACCCCAGGATGTTCCAAAGCCGATAAAATATTTTTGAATTGCAGTCATTGCAGCAACTGCCAACAACAAGCTTGCAAATCAGAATTAAATACAAGGCCAAATGAGCTGCTTTAGATGTTGGTTGAGTACTCCCTTTCATTTCTCTCCAGAGTTTTCTGTCCATCTCAAAGTGGAGGTGGGACCTCGCTTTAATACCTCATCGGAAAGAACAGCATCTCCAACTGTGCTGCAGTCCCTCAACATCGCATTGAAGTGCCAGCCGGGATTATGTGTTCAAGTCTCTGGCGTGGGAAATTAAACCTCAGAATCTTTTGTGTCTCATCCACAGCTATCATTTTGGCAGCTGATTTAAGTCGCCAACCCTGGTTAAAACATTGGTAGGATTTGAAAAATCGTGCTACAGGTGCTCACAAGCAACAGCCAGTAATTCCTGGATGGTGGAAAAGGTTAAAATGTTTTCAATGATTTTATGTCATGGCTTAAAATAACAGGTAGAGGAAGAGTATACAACTGTGTTAAATGTTTATCCGCTAATGTGTGCAAACAGAGGATCCAATCTCTAACTGTAGTTACCTAACTATCAAATGCCCCTTTGTGCTTCTGTTGTTGGCATTGTGAATGAATAATCACATCTACAGTCACATTACATCAACAGACACCATTGCATACAAGGCCACGTGCTGGAAAATGGGATTAGAGTAGATAGGTGCTTGATGGCCAGCACAGACAACATGGGCTGAAGAGCTCCATGATTTGATTTATAAGCTTTGCTGGGGCTGGTATCGGAGGGGTGCGGATGATTAAAACAGCCCTGCTGATCAACATGCCATTTCACTGGCTCCATCCTCCCCCAGGTCACTTTTTGGTCTGTACTCCTTGGAATTGAGAAGAATGAGAAGTGACCTAATTGAAACATGGAAGATTCTCAGGCAGTTAGACAGGGTAAATGTTGGGAGGATGTTTTCTCGAATGGGAGGGTGCAGGACCAGAGGACACAGTTGCAGAATAAGGGGGTGCTCATTTAAGATGCATTTGAGGAAGAATTTCTTCTCTCAAAGAGCGATGAATCTGTGGATTCTTTACCCCAGGAAGCTGCGGAGCCCGAGTCCTTGAATATTTTCAAGGCTGAGATTGATAGGTTTTTAATCAGTGGATGGATTATGTGTTATGGAGAGAAGGCAGGAAAGTAGACTCAGTGAGTGTTAGATCAACCACGATCTTATTAAATGGCGGAACAGGCTCGAAGGGCTGAATGGCATACTACTGTTCCTATTTCTTATGGTCTGGGTGGAGGCAATATTGGGGAAAGAGGGCAGCAGAGCTAGATGTATACAGATGGCGGTGGGTACAGACAGCTCAATAAGAGCCATTCAACACCAATTGAAAGAGGCCAATTGGGATTTTCCAGCTGGCTCCAGGTTCTCGTGGGTGGTGGGGGCCAGTTTAGGTGCCTGGACACAACTTCCTGATGTTCAACTGGGGTAGCTTGGGTGCAAAAGCAACCACAGTCTGCTCTTTCGAGGAGTTCAATCCCCCCCCCCCCCCAACCCCAACCCCAAACACCACATCCCCATAATCTAACAGCGGCAGCCTTGCTGCACAACCCTCTTTTGATTTTAAATCTAAAAAGGTTTGACAGTGGCCACCTCCACTTTGACCTTCATCCGACATACACGGTGGCACAGCGGTTAGCACTGCTGCCCCATAGCGCCAGAGAGTCAGGTTTGATCCCCGGCCTTGGATGACTGTGTCGAGAACTCCTCAAAGTGGGACAGCAGACTATGGTCTTCTGGGACTGTGGTGCTTTCATATCACATCTTCAGGACACCCTGAGCGCTAGTCCGTTACCTGTGTAAGCAAACTAGACAAACGCTTTGGGCGGGATTCTCTAAAAATGGGGCTATGTCCCCACGCCGGCGGGAAAACCTGCGGCAACGACTCCGGCGTCAACGGCACCCGAAAGTGAGGAATTCTCACCTTTATAGGGGGATAGGTTGCCGCCCGGAGTCGTCCCCGCAGCTCCAGCAGGTGGGGAATGGCACGCACGGGTCCGCGCATGTGCGGAACGGCCGGCGTGTTCTTGCGCATGTGCGGAACAGCCGTCATATTTCTGCGCATGTGCGGGGCTACCCTTCTCCGTGCCGGCCCCTGGGCAATATGGCAGAGCCCTGCAGAGGCCCGACGTGGGGTAAAGTAGGCCCCCACGGAACCAGCCCGCCCGCCGATCGGTATGCTCCGATTGCGGGCCAGGCCACCATGGCCCCCCGATCCCCAGGACAGCCCCCGCACACTTACCATCCAGATCCCGCTGTGTGTGAGGTGAGTAATCCAGGACTGGGCCAAACTCGTCGGCCACTCGGCCCATCGGAGCCCGGACAATCGCCACGGGGGCCGCTGTCAACAGCCCCCGACCAGCGCGGCGGCAATCCCGCCGCGCCCAAAAAATGGCACCGGAGAATAGGGAGACTAACGTCGGGGCGCGATTCCCGCGCGCCCCCCGGGGATTCTCCAACCCGGCACCAGGTCGGAGAATTCTGGCCTTTGCATGCATGCAGCAGATGAATGGATAACTTTAAACCTGGTTTTGGTACTTTTGGTTACTGGACAGATACTGGCCAGTAGATAGTGAGCACATTCTTCAAATAGTGCCACGGGATCTGAGAGGGCAGACTGGACCTTGGTCTTGGGTATCACCTGAAAGTCGGCACATCCAACAGTGCTGCATTCTCTCAGTACCGCATCAAATAGTTATGCAATGGCACTTCTGAAAGTAATTTTCAGACTTACATCTGCCACACGTTCGTGAATGTATAAAGGCGTTCGTTATGTCAACATCATTTGGAAAATGGGTAAGAACTTAATTTACCTGAACCATAACATTTTCCACGAGACTTGACAAGCAACTGGTGAGGAAAAGGATGGCAAACAGAGTTTTCATGCTGACTGGGGTCAGGAACTTCGCTTCAGAACTCTCTTCGGCAATCTGGGTCAAGAGATCTGCAACCTCTCGGCTTTTAAAGCACTGGATCGTGGCAATAAAGTAATCTAATCTAACTCTAGCTGTGTAAATACAATAAAAAAACGTCATTGTTCACTGACAAACACACATAAAACTTGATTGCTTCAGGACAGGCTGTATACTTTTAGTGCCATTAATGAGCATCGAGGTTTTACTTCGGAAAAGGGACCTATACAAAAGAGGTAAATCAGTGTACATGTGTATTAGTCCACATGGAGACAGCAGATGAAATTAGATAGTTCTTGCAATAGCTGCTGTGTCGGTCCAAGTATCCAGCAACACGCACAGTGGTTAGCACAGTTGGTTCAGGGCGCCAGGTTCAATTCCCGGCTTGTGTCACTGTCTGTACGGAGTCTGCACGTTCTCCCTGTGTCTGCATGAGTTTCCTCCGGGCACTCCGGTTTCCTCCCACAAATCTCGACGGGTTTGTTAGGTGAATTGGACTTTCTGAATTCTCCCTCCGTGTACCCGAACAGGCACCGGAGTGTGGCGGCTCGGAGATTTTCACAGTAGCTTCATTGCAGTGTTAATGTAAGCCTCCTTGTGACACTATTAAAGATTATTTAAAAAACACATTGAATCGCGCTTCTTTTAGAATTTGGTTCATTTTGATAGAATCATAGAATCCCTACGGTGCAGAAGGAGGTCATTTGGCGCATTGAATCAGCACCGGCCCTCTGAAAGAGCACCAAACCGGGCTCCCTATCGCTTCAACCTCGTAACCCCAGGTAATCTGCACAACCCTTGGCCCTAAGGGACAATTTAGCATGGTCAATCCACCTAACCTGCACATCTATGGATTTTAATCCGTTTATTTGTGAGGTTTGTTGACTAGGGACTGTCGGTGTGAGAGCTAGAATGAGCTTGTTTTTTGGGGGGATAAATCCATTTCTGTTCTGTTGGGTACCCGACATTGTTCCTCTGTCACAGGGCACTGGATAGGGAGAATACAGAAGCCCCATGCTCTGCCAGTCCAGGCGACAAAGCACCTGAATTTATTGGGTCTTGCCATTAGTACTGCCTGTTTATATCCTAGAGCAGCCTTGCCCTCTGGCAGAACCTTGTACTGGGGACCTCTGGTAGAAACAAGGAACTCGGTTGCAGGACTGGCCACTGATCGGTGGCTAAACAAGCAGGAGCAATATGAGGGAAAGCTTTTTTTTTTGCAGTGTGTGCGTTGAGTTTTGGAATGCACCAACCTGTAGGGTGGCGGGTATAGACTTAATTGGAAATGTTAAATTGTCCGAAGGGAATTGGCCATGCTAAATTGCACCTTAGTGCCCAAAACGTTGATTGGGGTTGCAGGGTTACAGGGTCACCCCCTCTTTAGTTTGTTTATTTTACTGATCATTTGTTTTAATCAAGAGTGGAGAGCTTGATTTCACCCCATTGGCCAAAATTTCTCCAAAGTGTCCTGGAAATGGAGATTAGAAAACGTCACTATTATCATTGCAAACAGGACTCACAATTGTATTTTGCGATATGGAGAGATGATGCCTTAATGTGGCAACTGTTGACAACTTCAATGTTTCCATTAAGAAACTAATGAATTGATGTTTGAGAATAACACACCAGCAAGGTTACAACCCAACCATCAATCAAGTGGCTCAGATTAAATCGTGAATTTTCAGCGATGCTTGACTGGTTTCTGAACGTTAGTGAAGGCATGAAATTGAATTAGAATTACACCCATTAATCTCCACTGCCCCTTATTTCTAACTATTCACAACATACATTAATTTCCCACATTCCTTATCTTTTTCACAGAGAGTGATGGAAATGCAAATACGGCACTGATAACTTGGGTAATGATGTAGGACGTTATGCATTGATATAATATTCAACCATAAAAATAAATTTCCCAGTGAAGGACTGCAGATTATTTACTCACCAAGCATAAATGAAGTGACACAGCAAATGCACTGAGGATGCGACATAACAAGATTAACCATTTAAACATATCATAGAATCATTGAATACCTACAGTGCAGAAGGAGGCCATTTGGCCCATCGAGTCTGCTCCGACTCTCTGAAAGAGCACCCCACCTAGGCCCATTCCCCCACCCTATACCTGTAACCCTGCAACCCCAATCAAAACGTTTTTGATTTGGATTGGATTTTGCTTATTGTTTGGACATGAAAGGGCAATTTCGCCTGGCCAATCCACCTGTCGATCTTTGGACTGTGGGAGGAAACCTGAGCACTCGGAAGAAACCCATGCTGACATGGAGAGAATGCGCAAACTCCACACACAGTCACCCAAGGTCGGAATCGAACCCGGGTCTCTGGCTGCAGTGCTAACCACTCTACCACCATGCCGCCATTTCTCCTCTTCTCCTATGTGGTTGCCATCTGTCAGCACTCTCACTTCTGGTCCAGAAAATTGTGGGTTCAAACCCCACACCCAACAGATTCTCTGTTCCACAGCCGCCATCATGGCTTCAGAGCTCCTGTGTCCAAAGTTTCATTCCAGGGCCCCACCAGAGACCACAACCCATAGTTGGGGAACACCATCTGTAAACCCTTGAAGATGAATGTTATAACCCATGAGGATAAATTCAGTAAATCTTATGCTCCCATCATAAAATTCTGCTCGATGTGCTGGTCCTGGGGGAGAGGGGTGTGGATGACAGGTCAGAGGAGGTTACTGTTGGTGCCATTACACGGACATGCGTGTGGTGAAGATGAGGAAGAATGTTCCCACCCACTTTCCTCTAGCCACGGTGATGCCATCAGCACCTGCCAACCCACCATTGCCAAAGGAAATTTGGAGTAAAGTGCCACTCTTCAGTCGCGTTCAGTTGATCTGCGTTTGGTTATGTGAATCTGTTTACTATTGATGCTCACTGTGCTTGGTCGGGTAAGCCTAGGTCTGGACTCAGAAAAAGGTAAACAAATTGTGGAAAGAGCTGGAAGCCAGAGCAGAAGCATGGAACAGTCTTTCTAAATCACTGTGAATAAAATCCACTGCACAGGTAAGAATTAGTGCCATCCCTGAATAGCTCTGAGATACAAAATGCACAAAAGGTCCAAGAGTGGCATCCTCAGGTCAATCTGATTAAAGATAAATTTTGGAAGGCCTTTTCTGGTGTAATGCAGCCAAAACTCAAAATGGAATGATTATCAATCCTTCTGGACTCATAGAATAATCCTAGAATCCTTACAGTGCAGAAGTAGGCCATTTGGCCTATCGGGTGGGCAAAGACCCTCTGAAAGAGCAACCTACCTAGGCCCACTCCTCTGCCCGGTCACCATAATCCCACCTAACTTTTGGACACTAAGGGGCAATTTATCATGGCCAATCCACCTAACCTACACATCTTTGGACTGTGGAAGGAAACCTGGGCACCCGGAAGAAACCCACGCAAACACGAGGAGAACAGGCAAACTGGACAGTCACCCACGGCCAGAGTTGAACCCGGGCCCTGGTGCTGTGTGGCAGCAGTGCTAACCACTGTGCCCTCGTGCTGCCCGGTGATGCAGTTAATTTGTGATCCAGAACAGCACCAACGCTTCAGCAGATTCAGGTACCGGCGGGCATATCTGGCGGGATCCCAATGGTATCCCACAAGCCTCCTCCTCCCCGCCACCTCCTTGGCTCCTTGGATCCATGAGGCAGCAGTGCTAACCATTACGCCACCATGCTGCCCTTTAAGTCTGCAAGACTATGAGGGGCATGGATGGAGTGGATGGGCAGGCACTCTTTCCCAGGGTGGTGGGGTCAGTCACCAGGGGGCATAGGTTTAAGGTCCGTGGGGCAAAGTTTAGAGGAGATTGCGAGGCAGGTTTATTCTGCAGAGGGTGGTGAGTGCATGGAACACGTTGCCAGGGGAGGTTGTGGAGACCGATACATTAACGGCACTCAAAAGGCATCTTGACAAACACAAGGAATGCTGAGGGTTTTGGCAAAAGTTGGTATCATGACCAGTACAGGCTTGAAGGGCCAACGGGCCTGTTCATCTGCTGTGTTGTTCTTTGTTCTTTGTCCTTTTATTGTATAATGCTGTCAAGACAATTCGGCATCGCTTTTCCTATCAACTGAGGTTTAATACAGGGAACGCAATAGTAATAAATAAACTCCTAAATACACTGTGATTCCTTAAACAGTAGCTCTCAAGTAAACAGGAGATGGAAAGCAAAGATGTGCCTTCCACAGAGGGCTGATTTAGGATCTATATTCTTCTGTGGTTCGGGTTCGTCTGTCTTCCTGTTTACTGAGTAATGCGTAAGCAAAGAGAACTCAAAAAGGGAGAATTCCATTGGTTAGCGTTGGAGTTTAAACTAAAACAGAAAGCAGCACCAGGAAGCACCATATTGGGGGGGGGGGATTTCCCCCTCTCTCTCTCTTTTCAAGCTGGTTTGATGAAGGCAGGAACAGAAAATCTGTGAGAGGCACATATCGCGTTTCAAACCCATTCACGTCGGTGTGAGGACGGATAGGCGTGAATTACTGGTCTCCCACAGCGTGCACCTGGGCCGACCACCCAGAGGAGTTCAGGGAGAGGGATCATGCCTGGGGACTAGCCGGGAACTTCCCGGGCGCTACCGGGCAGCACCAGGAGGCATTGCCAGGGGCAGTGTTGGATAGGGGTGTTCTGTGAGCGGGGGATTGTTCTGTGGGGGTGTTCCGTGGAGGGTTGGGTGGGGAGAGTTCAAGGGGTATTTGCAGGGGGGATCCTGGGCGTCATTCTCCGACCCCCCGCCGGGTCGGAGAATGGCCGTTGGCCGCCGTGAATCCCGCCCCCGCCCCCGCCGAAGTCTCCGAAGGGAGAAAAGTCGGCGGGGCGTTAATGGCGCCGCTGCCGCGGAGAATGTCACGGGTCTGCGCAAGGCAGCCGATTTTCGGCCTGCCGATATTCTCCCTTCCGGATGGGCCGAAGTCCCGTCGACGTGATGACCGTTCACGTCGACGTGAATCAAACCTCCTTTTCATCGGCGTGACCCGGTGCTCCAGGCTCACGCCGACCAGCGAGGAGGTGAGTGACGGCCTGGGGGGTTGGCTCTGGGCAGGAAATGGCGTGGCCGCAGACTGATTGCCTGAGGAGAGGTGTGTCTCGGCTTGTGTGTGTGTGCGGCGGGGGGGGGGGGGGGGGGGGGGGGGGGGGGGGGGGGGTTAGAGTAGGCTGGGCTCCGGGGGAGAGCCGGGAGGGGGTCCGTGCCGGGGTGGAGGTTGGGGGTTGTGGAGGGGGTCCGTGCCGGGGTGGAGGTTGGGGGGGGGGTCCGTGCTGGGGTGGAGGTTGGGGGTTGGGGAGGGGGTCCGTGCCGGGGTGGAGGTTGGGGAGGGGGTCCGTGCCGGGGTGGAGGTTGGGGAGGGGGTCCGTGCCGGGGTGGAGGTTGGGGAGGGGGTCAGTGCCGGGGTGGAGATTGGGGGGGGGTCCGTGCTGGGGTGGAGGTTGGGGGTTGGGGAGAGGGTCCGTGCCGGGGTGGAGGTTGGGGGGGGGTCCGTGCTGGGGTGGAGGTTGGGGGTTGGGGAGGGGGTCCGTGCCGGGGTGGAGGTTGGGGAGGGGGTCCGTGCCGGGGTGGAGGTTGGGGAGGGGGTCCGTGCCGGGGTGGAGGTTGGGGAGGGGGTCCGTGCCGGGGTGGAGGTTGGGGAGGGGGTCCGTGCCGGGGTGCAGGTTGGGGGGGGGGGGGTCCGTGCTGGGGTGGAGGTTGGGGGTTGGGGAGGGGGTCCGTGCCGGGGTGGAGGTTGGGGAGGGGGTCCGTGCCGGGGTGGAGGTTGGGGAGGGGGTCCGTGCCGGGGTGGAGGTTGGGGAGGGGGTCCGTGCCGGGGTGGAGGTTGGGGGGGGTCCGTGCTGGGGTGGAGGTTGGGGGTTGGGGAGGGGGTCCGTGCCGGGGTGGAGGTTGGGGGGGGGTCCGTGCTGGGGTGGAGGTTGGGGGTTGGGGAGGGGGTCCGTGCCGGGGTGGAGGTTGGGGAGGGGGTCCGTGCCGGGGTGGAGGTTGGGGGGGGTCCGTGCTGGGGTGGAGGTTGGGGGTTGGGGAGGGGGTCCGTGCCGGGGTGGAGGTTGGGGGGGGGTCCGTGCTGGGGTGGAGGTTGGGGGTTGGGGAGGGGGTCCGTGCCGGGGTCGAGGTTGGGGAGGGGGTCCGTGCCGGGGTGGAGGTTGGGGAGGGGGTCCGTGCCGGGGTGGAGGTTGGGGGGAGGTCCGTGCTGGGGTGGAGGTTGGGGGTTGGGGAGGGGGTCCGTGCCGGGGTGGAGGTTGGGGAGGGGGTCCGTGCCGGGGTGGAGGTTGGGGAGGGGGTCCGTGCCGGGGTGGAGGTTGGGGAGGGGGTCCGTGCCGGGGTGGAGGTTGGGGAGGGGGTCCGTGCCGGGGTGGAGGTTGGGGGGGGGTCCGTGCTGGGGTGGAGGTTGGGGGTTGGGGAGGGGGTCCGTGCCGGGGTGGAGGTTGGGGGGGGGTCCGTGCTGGGGTGGAGGTTGGGGGTTGGGGAGGGGGTCCGTGCCGGGGTGGAGGTTGGGGAGGGGGTCCGTGCCGGGGTGGAGGTTGGGGGGGGGGTCCGTGCTGGGGTGGAGGTTGGGGGTTGGGGAGGGGGTCCGTGCCGGGGTGGAGGTTGGGGAGGGGGTCCGTGCCGGGGTGGAGGTTGGGGAGGGGGTCCGTGCCGGGGTGGAGGTTGGGGAGGGGGTCAGTGCCGGGGTGGAGATTGGGGGGGGGTCCGTGCTGGGGTGGAGGTTGGGGGTTGGGGAGGGGGTCCGTGCCGGGGTGGAGGTTGGGGGGGGGTCCGTGCTGGGGTGGAGGTTGGGGGTTGGGGAGGGGGTCCGTGCCGGGGTGGAGGTTGGGGAGGGGGTCCGTGCCGGGGTGGAGGTTGGGGAGGGGGTCCGTGCCGGGGTGGAGGTTGGGGAGGGGGTCCGTGCCGGGGTGGAGGTTGGGGAGGGGGTCCGTGACGGGGTGGAGGTTGGGGGGGGGGGTCCGTGCTGGGGTGGAGGTTGGGGGTTGGGGAGGGGGTCCGTGCCGGGGTGGAGGTTGGGGAGGGGGTCCGTGCCGGGGTGGAGGTTGGGGAGGGGGTCCGTGCCGGGGTGGAGGTTGGGGAGGGGGTCCGTGCCGGGGTGGAGGTTGGGGGGGGTCCGTGCTGGGGTGGAGGTTGTGGGTTGGGGAGGGGGTCCGTGCCGGGGTGGAGGTTGGGGGGGGGTCCGTGCTGGGGTGGAGGTTGGGGGTTGGGGAGGGGGTCCATGCCGGGGTGGAGGTTGGGGAGGGGGTCCGTGCCGGGGTGGAGGTTGGGGGGGGTCCGTGCTGGGGTGGAGGTTGGGGGTTGGGGAGGGGGTCCGTGCCGGGGTGGAGGTTGGGGGGGGGTCCGTGCTGGGGTGGAGGTTGGGGGTTGGGGAGGGGGTCCGTGCCGGGGTGGAGGTTGGGGAGGGGGTCCGTGCCGGGGTGGAGGTTGGGGAGGGGGTCCGTGCCGGGGTGGAGGTTGGGGGGAGGTCCGTGCTGGGGTGGAGGTTGGGGGTTGGGGAGGGGGTCCGTGCCGGGGTGGAGGTTGGGGAGGGGGTCCGTGCCGGGGTGGAGGTTGGGGAGGGGGTCCGTGCCGGGGTGGAGGTTGGGGAGGGGGTCCGTGCCGGGGTGAAGGTTGGGGAGGGGGTCCGTGCCGGGGTGGAGGTTGGGGGGGGGTCCGTGCTGGGGTGGAGGTTGGGGGTTGGGGAGGGGGTCCGTGCCGGGGTGGAGGTTGGGGGGGGGTCCGTGCTGGGGTGGAGGTTGGGGGTTGGGGAGGGGGTCCGTGCCGGGGTGGAGGTTGGGGAGGGGGTCCGTGCCGGGGTGGAGGTTGGGGGGGGGGTCCGTGCTGGGGTGGAGGTTGGGGGTTGGGGAGGGGGTCCGTGCCGGGGTGGAGGTTGGGGGGGGTCCGTGCTGGGGTGGAGGTTGGGGGTTGGGGAGGGGGTCCGTGCCGGGGTGGAGGTTGGGGAGGGGGTCCATGCCGGGGTGGAGGTTGGGGAGGGGGTCCGTGCCGGGGTGGAGGTTGGGGGGGGGGGTCCGTGCTGGGGTGGAGGTTGGGGGGGGGGTCCGTGCTGGGGTGGAGGTTGGGGGTTGGGGAGGGGGTCCGTGCCGGGGTGGAGGTTGGGGGGGGGGTCCGTGCCGGGGTGGAGGTTGGGGAGGGGGTCCGTGCCGGGGTGGAGGTTGGGGGGGGGGGTCCGTGCTGGGGTGGAGGTTGGGGGTGGGGAGGGGGTCCGTGCCGGGGTGGAGGTTGGGGAGGGGGTCCGTGCCGGGGTGGAGGTTGGGGAGGGGGTCCGTGCCGGGGTGGAGGTTGGGGAGGGGGTCCGTGCCGGGGTGGAGGTTGGGTAGGGGGTCCGTGCCGGGGTGGAGGTTGGGGGGGGTCCGTGCTGGGGTGGAGGTTGGGGGTTGGGGAGGGGGTCCGTGCCGGGGTGGAGGTTGGGGGGGGGTCCGTGCTGGGGTGGAGGTTGGGGAGGGGGTCCGTGCCGTGGTGGAGGTTGGGGAGGGGGTCCGTGCCGGGGTGGAGGTTGGGGGGGGTCGGTGCTGGGGTGGAGGTTGGGGGTTGGGGAGGGGCTCCGTGCCGGGGTGGAGGTTGGGGGGGGTCCGTGCTGGGGTGGAGGTTGGGGGTTGGGGAGGGGGTCCGTGCCGGGGTGGAGGTTGGGGAGGGGGTCCGTGCCGGGGTGGAGGTTGGGGAGGGGGTCCGTGCCGGGGTGGAGGTCGGGGGGAGGTCCGTGCTGGGGTGGAGGTTGAGGGTTGGGGAGGGGGTCCGTGCCGGGGTGGAGGTTGGGGAGGGGGTCCGTGCCGGGGTGGAGGTTGGGGAGGGGGTCCGTGCCGGGGTGGAGGTTGGGGAGGGGGTCCGTGCCGGGGTGGAGGTTGGGGAGGGGGTCCGTGACGGGGTGGAGGTTGGGGGGTGGTCCGTGCTGGGGTGGAGGTTGGGGGTTGGGGAGGGGTTCCGTGCCGGGGTGGAGGTTGGGGGGGGGTCCGTGCTGGGGTGGAGGTTGGGGGTTGGGGAGGGGGTCCGTGCCGGGGTGGAGGTTGGGGAGGGGGTCCGTGCCGGGGTGGAGGTTGGGGGGGGGTCCGTGCTGGGGTGGAGGTTGGGGAGGGGGTCCGTGCCGGGGTGGAGGTTGGGGGGGGGTCCGTGCTGGGGTGGAGGTTGGGGGTTGGGGAGGGGGTCCGTGCCGGGGTGGAGGTTGGGGAGGGGGTCCGTGCCGGGGTGGAGGTTGGGGAGGGGGTCCGTGCCGGGGTGGAGGTTGGGGGGAGGTCCGTGCTGGGGTGGAGGTTGGGGGTTGGGGAGGGGGTCCGTGCCGGGGTGGAGGTTGGGGAGGGGGTCCGTGCCGGGGTGGAGGTTGGGGAGGGGGTCCGTGCCGGGGCGGAGGTTGGGGAGGGGGTCCGTGCCGGGGTGGAGGTTGGGGAGGGGGTCCGTGCCGGGGTGGAGGTTGGGGGGGGGTCCGTGCTGGGGTGGAGGTTGGGGGTTGGGGAGGGGGTCCGTGCCGGGGTGGAGGTTGGGGGGGGGTCCGTGCTGGAGTGGAGGTTGGGGGTTGGGGAGGGGGTCCGTGCCGGGGTGGAGGTTGGGGGGGGGTCCGTGCCGGGGTGGAGGTTGGGGGGGGTCGGTGCTGGGGTGGAGGTTGGGGGTTGGGGAGGGGCTCCGTGCTGGGGTGGAGGTTGGGGGGGGTCCGTGCTGGGGTGGAGGTTGGGGGTTGGGGAGGGGGTCCGTGCCGGGGTGGAGGTTGGGGAGGGGGTCCGTGCCGGGGTGGAGGTTGGGGAGGGGGTCCGTGCCGGGGTGGAGGTCGGGGGGAGGTCCGTGCTGGGGTGGAGGTTGAGGGTTGGGGAGGGGGTCCGTGCCGGGGTGGAGGTTGGGGAGGGGGTCCGTGCCGGGGTGGAGGTTGGGGAGGGGGTCCGTGCCGGGGTGGAGGTTGGGGAGGGGGTCCGTGCCGGGGTGGAGGTTGGGGAGGGGGTCCGTGACGGGGTGGAGGTTGGGGGGTGGTCCGTGCTGGGGTGGAGGTTGGGGGTTGGGGAGGGGGTCCGTGCCGGGGTGGAGGTTGGGGGGGGGTCCGTGCTGGGGTGGAGGTTGGGGGTTGGGGAGGGGGTCCGTGCCGGGGTGGAGGTTGGGGAGGGGGTCCGTGCCGGGGTGGAGGTTGGGGGGGGGTCCGTGCTGGGGTGGAGGTTGGGGGTTGGGGAGGGGGTCCGTGCCGGGGTGGAGGTTGGGGGGGGGTCCGTGCTGGGGTGGAGGTTGGGGGTTGGGGAGGGGGTCCGTGCCGGGGTGGAGGTTGGGGAGGGGGTCCGTGCCGGGGTGGAGGTTGGGGAGGGGGTCCGTGCCGGGGTGGAGGTTGGGGGGAGGTCCGTGCTGGGGTGGAGGTTGGGGGTTGGGGAGGGGGTCCGTGCCGGGGTGGAGGTTGGGGAGGGGGTCCGTGCCGGGGTGGAGGTTGGGGAGGGGGTCCGTGCCGGGGCGGAGGTTGGGGAGGGGGTCCGTGCCGGGGTGGAGGTTGGGGAGGGGGTCCGTGCCGGGGTGGAGGTTGGGGGAGGGTCCGTGCTGGGGTGGAGGTTGGGGGTTGGGGAGGGGGTCCGTGCCGGGGTGGAGGTTGGGGGGGGGTCCGTGCTGGAGTGGAGGTTGGGGGTTGGGGAGGGGGTCCGTGCCGGGGTGGAGGTTGGGGAGGGGGTCCGTGCCGGGGTGGAGGTTGGGGGGGGTCCGTGCTGGGGTGGAGGTTGGGGGTTGGGGAGGGGGTCCGTGCCGGGGTGGAGGTAGGGGGGGGGTCCGTGCTGGGGTGGAGGTTGGGGGTTGGGGCGGGGGTCCGTGCCGGGGTGGAGGTTGGGGGGGGGTCCGTGCTGGGGTGGAGGTTGGGGGTTGGGGAGGGGGTCCGTGCCGGGGTGGAGGTTGGGGAGGGGGTCCGTGCCGGGGTGGAGGTTGGGGAGGGGGTCCGTGCCGGGGTGGAGGTTGGGGAGGGGGTCAGTGCCGGGGTGGAGATTGGGGGGGGTCCGTGCTGGGGTGGAGGTTGGGGGTTGGGGAGGGGGTCCGTGCCGGGGTGGAGGTTGGGGGGGGGTCCGTGCTGGGGTGGAGGTTGGGGGTTGGGGAGGGGGTCCGTGCCAGGGTGGAGGTTGGGGAGGGGGTCCGTGCCGGGGTGGAGGTTGGGGAGGGGGTCCGTGCCGGGGTGGAGGTTGGGGAGGGGGTCCGTGCCGGGGTGGAGGTTGGGGAGGGGGTCCGTGCCGGGGTGGAGGTTGGGGGGGGGGGTCCGTGCTGGGATGGAGGTTGGGGGTTGGGGAGGGGGTCCGTGCCGGGGTGGAGGTTGGGGAGGGGGTCCGTGCCGGGGTGGAGGTTGGGGAGGGGGTCCGTGCCGGGGTGGAGGTTGGGGAGGGGGTCCGTGCCGGGGTGGAGGTTGGGGGGGGTCCGTGCTGGGGTGGAGGTTGGGGGTTGGGGAGGGGGTCCGTGCCGGGGTGGAGGTTGGGGGGGGGTCCGTGCTGGGGTGGAGGTTGGGGGTTGGGGAGGGGGTCCGTGCCGGGGTGGAGGTTGGGGAGGGGGTCCGTGCCGGGGTGGAGGTTGGGGGGGGTCCGTGCTGGGGTGGAGGTTGGGGGTTGGGGAGGGGGTCCGTGCCGGGGTGGAGGTTGGGGGGGGGTCCGTGCTGGGGTGGAGGTTGGGGGTTGGGGAGGGGGTCCGTGCCGGGGTCGAGGTTGGGGAGGGGGTCCGTGCCGGGGTGGAGGTTGGGGAGGGGGTCCGTGCCGGGGTGGAGGTTGGGGGGAGGTCCGTGCTGGGGTGGAGGTTGGGGGTTGGGGAGGGGGTCCGTGCCGGGGTGGAGGTTGGGGAGGGGGTCCGTGCCGGGGTGGAGGTTGGGGAGGGGGTCCGTGCCGGGGTGGAGGTTGGGGAGGGGGTCCGTGCCGGGGTGGAGGTTGGGGAGGGGGTCCGTGCCGGGGTGGAGGTTGGGGGGGGGGTCCGTGCTGGGGTGGAGGTTGGGGGTTGGGGAGGGGGTCCGTGCCGGGGTGGAGGTTGGGGGGGGGTCCGTGCTGGGGTGGAGGTTGGGGGTTGGGGAGGGGGTCCGTGCCGGGGTGGAGGTTGGGGAGGGGGTCCGTGCCGGGGTGGAGGTTGGGGGGGGGGTCCGTGCTGGGGTGGAGGTTGGGGGTTGGGGAGGGGGTCCGTGCCGGGGTGGAGGTTGGGGAGGGGGTCCGTGCCGGGGTGGAGGTTGGGGAGGGGGTCCGTGCCGGGGTGGAGGTTGGGGAGGGGGTCAGTGCCGGGGTGGAGATTGGGGGGGGGGTCCGTGCTGGGGTGGAGGTTGGGGGTTGGGGAGGGGGTCCGTGCCGGGGTGGAGGTTGGGGGGGGGTCCGTGCTGGGGTGGAGGTTGGGGGTTGGGGAGGGGGTCCGTGCCGGGGTGGAGGTTGGGGAGGGGGTCCGTGCCGGGGTGGAGGTTGGGGAGGGGGTCCGTGCCGGGGTGGAGGTTGGGGAGGGGGTCCGTGCCGGGGTGGAGGTTGGGGAGGGGGTCCGTGCCGGGGTGGAGGTTGGGGGGGGGGGGTCCGTGCTGGGGTGGAGGTTGGGGGTTGGGGAGGGGGTCCGTGCCGGGGTGGAGGTTGGGGAGGGCGTCCGTGCCGGGGTGGAGGTTGGGGAGGGGGTCCGTGCCGGGGTGGAGGTTGGGGAGGGGGTCCGTGCCGGGGTGGAGGTTGGGGGAGGTCCGTGCTGGGGTGGAGGTTGTGGGTTGGGGAGGGGGTCCGTGCCGGGGTGGAGGTTGGGGGGGGGTCCGTGCTGGGGTGGAGGTTGGGGGTTGGGGAGGGGGTCCGTGCCGGGGTGGAGGTTGGGGAGGGGGTCCGTGCCGGGGTGGAGGTTGGGGGGGTCCGTGCTGGGGTGGAGGTTGGGGGTTGGGGAGGGGGTCCGTGCCGGGGTGGAGGTTGGGGGGGGGTCCGTGCTGGGGTGGAGGTTGGGGGTTGGGGAGGGGGTCCGTGCCGGGGTGGAGGTTGGGGAGGGGGTCCGTGCCGGGGTGGAGGTTGGGGAGGGGGTCCGTGCCGGGGTGGAGGTTGGGGGGAGGTCCGTGCTGGGGTGGAGGTTGGGGGTTGGGGAGGGGGTCCGTGCCGGGGTGGAGGTTGGGGAGGGGGTCCGTGCCGGCGTGGAGGTTGGGGAGGGGGTCCGTGCCGGGGTGGAGGTTGGGGGGGGGTCCGTGCTGGGGTGGAGGTTGGGGGTTGGGGAGGGGGTCCGTGCCGGGGTGGAGGTTGGGGAGGGGGTCCGTGCCGGGGTGGAGGTTGGGGGGGGGGTCCGTGCTGGGGTGGAGGTTGGGGGTTGGGGAGGGGGTCCGTGCCGGGGTGGAGGTTGGGGGGGGTCCGTGCTGGGGTGGAGGTTGGGGGTTGGGGAGGGGGTCCGTGCCGGGGTGGAGGTTGGGGAGGGGGTCCATGCCGGGGTGGAGGTTGGGGAGGGGGTCCGTGCCGGGGTGGAGGTTGGGGGGGGGGGTCCGTGCTGGGGTGGAGGTTGGGGGGGGGTCCGTGCTGGGGTGGAGGTTGGGGGTTGGGGAGGGGGTCCGTGCCGGGGTGGAGGTTGGGGAGGGGGTCCGTGCCGGGGTGGAGGTTGGGGGGGGGGTCCGTGCCGGGGTGGAGGTTGGGGAGGGGGTCCGTGCCGGGGTGGAGGTTGGGGGGGGGGGTCCGTGCTGGGGTGGAGGTTGGGGGTGGGGAGGGGGTCCGTGCCGGGGTGGAGGTTGGGGAGGGGGTCCGTGCCGGGGTGGAGGTTGGGGAGGGGGTCCGTGCCGGGGTGGAGGTTGGGGAGGGGGTCCGTGCCGGGGTGGAGGTTGGGTAGGGGGTCCGTGCCGGGGTGGAGGTTGGGGGGGGTCCGTGCTGGGGTGGAGGTTGGGGGTTGGGGAGGGGGTCCGTGCCGGGGTGGAGGTTGGGGGGGGGTCCGTGCTGGGGTGGAGGTTGGGGAGGGGGTCCGTGCCGTGGTGGAGGTTGGGGAGGGGGTCCGTGCCGGGGTGGAGGTTGGGGGGGGTCGGTGCTGGGGTGGAGGTTGGGGGTTGGGGAGGGGCTCCGTGCCGGGGTGGAGGTTGGGGGGGGTCCGTGCTGGGGTGGAGGTTGGGGGTTGGGGAGGGGGTCCGTGCCGGGGTGGAGGTTGGGGAGGGGGTCCGTGCCGGGGTGGAGGTTGGGGAGGGGGTCCGTGCCGGGGTGGAGGTCGGGGGGAGGTCCGTGCTGGGGTGGAGGTTGAGGGTTGGGGAGGGGGTCCGTGCCGGGGTGGAGGTTGGGGAGGGGGTCCGTGCCGGGGTGGAGGTTGGGGAGGGGGTCCGTGCCGGGGTGGAGGTTGGGGAGGGGGTCCGTGCCGGGGTGGAGGTTGGGGAGGGGGTCCGTGACGGGGTGGAGGTTGGGGGGTGGTCCGTGCTGGGGTGGAGGTTGGGGGTTGGGGAGGGGGTCCGTGCCGGGGTGGAGGTTGGGGGGGGGTCCGTGCTGGGGTGGAGGTTGGGGGTTGGGGAGGGGGTCCGTGCCGGGGTGGAGGTTGGGGAGGGGGTCCGTGCCGGGGTGGAGGTTGGGGGGGGGTCCGTGCTGGGGTGGAGGTTGGGGGTTGGGGAGGGGGTCCGTGCCGGGGTGGAGGTTGGGGGGGGGTCCGTGCTGGGGTGGAGGTTGGGGGTTGGGGAGGGGGTCCGTGCCGGGGTGGAGGTTGGGGAGGGGGTCCGTGCCGGGGTGGAGGTTGGGGAGGGGGTCCGTGCCGGGGTGGAGGTTGGGGGGAGGTCCGTGCTGGGGTGGAGGTTGGGGGTTGGGGAGGGGGTCCGTGCCGGGGTGGAGGTTGGGGAGGGGGTCCGTGCCGGGGTGGAGGTTGGGGAGGGGGTCCGTGCCGGGGTGGAGGTTGGGGAGGGGGTCCGTGCCGGGGTGGAGGTTGGGGAGGGGGTCCGTGCCGGGGTGGAGGTTGGGGGGGGGTCCGTGCTGGGGTGGAGGTTGGGGGTTGGGGAGGGGGTCCGTGCCGGGGTGGAGGTTGGGGGGGGGTCCGTGCTGGAGTGGAGGTTGGGGGTTGGGGAGGGGGTCCGTGCCGGGGTGGAGGTTGGGGAGGGGGTCCGTGCCGGGGTGGAGGTTGGGGGGGGTCCGTGCTGGGGTGGAGGTTGGGGGTTGGGGAGGGGGTCCGTGCCGGGGTGGAGGTAGGGGGGGGGTCCGTGCTGGGGTGGAGGTTGGGGGTTGGGGCGGGGGTCCGTGCCGGGGTGGAGGTTGGGGGGGGTCCGTGCTGGGGTGGAGGTTGGGGGTTGGGGAGGGGGTCCGTGCCGGGGTGGAGGTTGGGGAGGGGGTCCGTGCCGGGGTGGAGGTTGGGGAGGGGGTCCGTGCCGGGGTGGAGGTTGGGGAGGGGGTCAGTGCCGGGGTGGAGATTGGGGGGGGTCCGTGCTGGGGTGGAGGTTGGGGGTTGGGGAGGGGGTCCGTGCCGGGGTGGAGGTTGGGGGGGGGTCCGTGCTGGGGTGGAGGTTGGGGGTTGGGGAGGGGGTCCGTGCCAGGGTGGAGGTTGGGGAGGGGGTCCGTGCCGGGGTGGAGGTTGGGGAGGGGGTCCGTGCCGGGGTGGAGGTTGGGGAGGGGGTCCGTGCCGGGGTGGAGGTTGGGGAGGGGGTCCGTGCCGGGGTGGAGGTTGGGGGGGGGGGGTCCGTGCTGGGATGGAGGTTGGGGGTTGGGGAGGGGGTCCGTGCCGGGGTGGAGGTTGGGGAGGGGGTCCGTGCCGGGGTGGAGGTTGGGGAGGGGGTCCGTGCCGGGGTGGAGGTTGGGGAGGGGGTCCGTGCCGGGGTGGAGGTTGGGGGGGGTCCGTGCTGGGGTGGAGGTTGGGGGTTGGGGAGGGGGTCCGTGCCGGGGTGGAGGTTGGGGGGGGGTCCGTGCTGGGGTGGAGGTTGGGGGTTGGGGAGGGGGTCCGTGCCGGGGTGGAGGTTGGGGAGGGGGTCCGTGCCGGGGTGGAGGTTGGGGGGGGTCCGTGCTGGGGTGGAGGTTGGGGGTTGGGGAGGGGGTCCGTGCCGGGGTGGAGGTTGGGGGGGGGTCCGTGCTGGGGTGGAGGTTGGGGGTTGGGGAGGGGGTCCGTGCCGGGGTCGAGGTTGGGGAGGGGGTCCGTGCCGGGGTGGAGGTTGGGGAGGGGGTCCGTGCCGGTGTGGAGGTTGGGGGGAGGTCCGTGCTGGGGTGGAGGTTGGGGGTTGGGGAGGGGGTCCGTGCCGGGGTGGAGGTTGGGGAGGGGGTCCGTGCCGGGGTGGAGGTTGGGGAGGGGGTCCGTGCCGGGGTGGAGGTTGGGGAGGGGGTCCGTGCCGGGGTGGAGGTTGGGGAGGGGGTCCGTGCCGGGGTGGAGGTTGGGGGGGGGGTCCGTGCTGGGGTGGAGGTTGGGGGTTGGGGAGGGGGTCCGTGCCGGGGTGGAGGTTGGGGGGGGGTCCGTGCTGGGGTGGAGGTTGGGGGTTGGGGAGGGGGTCCGTGCCGGGGTGGAGGTTGGGGAGGGGGTCCGTGCCGGGGTGGAGGATGGGGGGGGGTCCGTGCTGGGGTGGAGGTTGGGGGTTGGGGAGGGGGTCCGTGCCGGGGTGGAGGTTGGGGAGGGGGTCCGTGCCGGGGTGGAGGTTGGGGAGGGGGTCCGTGCCGGGGTGGAGGTTGGGGAGGGGGTCAGTGCCGGGGTGGAGATTGGGGGGGGGGTCCGTGCTGGGGTGGAGGTTGGGGGATGGGGAGGGGGTCCGTGCCGGGGTGGAGGTTGGGGGGGGGTCCGTGCTGGGGTGGAGGTTGGGGGTTGGGGAGGGGGTCCGTGCCGGGGTGGAGGTTGGGGAGGGGGTCCGTGCCGGGGTGGAGGTTGGGGAGGGGGTCCGTGCCGGGGTGGAGGTTGGGGAGGGGGTCCGTGCCGGGGTGGAGGTTGGGGAGGGGGTCCGTGCCGGGGTGGAGGTTGGGGGGGGGGGGGTCCGTGCTGGGGTGGAGGTTGGGGGTTGGGGAGGGGGTCCGTGCCGGGGTGGAGGTTGGGGAGGGCGTCCGGTCCGGGGTGGAGGTTGGGGAGGGGGTCCGTGCCGGGGTGGAGGTTGGGGAGGGGGTCCGTGCCGGGGTGGAGGTTGGGGGGGGTCCGTGCTGGGGTGGAGGTTGTGGGTTGGGGAGGGGGTCCGTGCCGGGGTGGAGGTTGGGGGGGGGTCCGTGCTGGGGTGGAGGTTGGGGGTTGGGGAGGGGGTCCGTGCCGGGGTGGAGGTTGGGGAGGGGGTCCGTGCCGGGGTGGAGGTTGGGGGGGTCCGTGCTGGGGTGGAGGTTGGGGGTTGGGGAGGGGGTCCGTGCCGGGGTGGAGGTTGGGGGGGGGTCCGTGCTGGGGTGGAGGTTGGGGGTTGGGGAGGGGGTCCGTGCCGGGGTGGAGGTTGGGGAGGGGGTCCGTGCCGGGGTGGAGGTTGGGGAGGGGGTCCGTGCCGGGGTGGAGGTTGGGGGGAGGTCCGTGCTGGGGTGGAGGTTGGGGGTTGGGGAGGGGGTCCGTGCCGGGGTGGAGGTTGGGGAGGGGGTCCGTGCCGGGGTGGAGGTTGGGGAGGGGGTCCGTGCCGGGGTGGAGGTTGGGGAGGGGGTCCGTGCCGGGGTGAAGGTTGGGGAGGGGGTCCGTGCCGGGGTGGAGGTTGGGGGGGGTCCGTGCTGGGGTGGAGGTTGGGGGTTGGGGAGGGGGTCCGTGCCGGGGTGGAGGTTGGGGGGGGGTCCGTGCTGGGGTGGAGGTTGGGGGTTGGGGAGGGGGTCCGTGCCGGGGTGGAGGTTGGGGAGGGGGTCCGTGCCGGGGTGGAGGTTGGGGGGGGGGTCCGTGCTGGGGTGGAGGTTGGGGGTTGGGGAGGGGGTCCGTGCCGGGGTGGAGGTTGGGGGGGGGGTCCGTGCTGGGGTGGAGGTTGGGGGTTGGGGAGGGGGTCCGTGCCGGGGTGGAGGTTGGGGAGGGGGTCCATGCCGGGGTGGAGGTTGGGGAGGGGGTCCGTGCCGGGGTGGAGGTTGGGGGGGGGGGTCCGTGCTGGGGTGGAGGTTGGGGGGGGGTCCGTGCTGGGGTGGAGGTTGGGGGTTGGGGAGGGGGTCCGTGCCGGGGTGGAGGTTGGGGGGGGGGTCCGTGCCGGGGTGGAGGTTGGGGAGGGGGTCCGTGCCGGGGTGGAGGTTGGGGGGGGGGGTCCGTGCTGGGGTGGAGGTTGGGGGTGGGGAGGGGGTCCGTGCCGGGGTGGAGGTTGGGGAGGGGGTCCGTGCCGGGGTGGAGGTTGGGGAGGGGGTCCGTGCCGGGGTGGAGGTTGGGGAGGGGGTCCGTGCCGGGGTGGAGGTTGGGTAGGGGGTCCGTACCGCGGTGGAGGTTGGGGGGGGTCCGTGCTGGGGTGGAGGTTGGGGGTTGGGGAGGGGGTCCGTGCCGGGGTGGAGGTTGGGGGGGGGTCCGTGCTGGGGTGGAGGTTGGGGAGGGGGTCCGTGCCGGGGTGGAGGTTGGGGAGGGGGTCCGTGCCGGGGTGGAGGTTGGGGGGGGTCGGTGCTGGGGTGGAGGTTGGGGGTTGGGGAGGGGCTCCGTGCCGGGGTGGAGGTTGGGGGGGGTCCGTGCTGGGGTGGAGGTTGGGGGTTGGGGAGGGGGTCCGTGCCGGGGTGGAGGTTGGGGAGGGGGTCCGTGCCGGGGTGGAGGTTGGGGAGGGGGTCCGTGCCGGGGTGGAGGTCGGGGGGAGGTCCGTGCTGGGGTGGAGGTTGAGGGTTGGGGAGGGGGTCCGTGCCGGGGTGGAGGTTGGGGAGGGGGTCCGTGCCGGGGTGGAGGTTGGGGAGGGGGTCCGTGCCGGGGTGGAGGTTGGGGAGGGGGTCCGTGCCGGGGTGGAGGTTGGGGAGGGGGTCCGTGACGGGGTGGAGGTTGGGGGGGGGGTCCGTGCTGGGGTGGAGGTTGGGGGTTGGGGAGGGGGTCCGTGCCGGGGTGGAGGTTGGGGGGGGGGTCCGTGCTGGGGTGGAGGTTGGGGGTTGGGGAGGGGGTCCGTGCCGGGGTGGAGGTTGGGGAGGGGGTCCGTGCCGGGGTGGAGGTTGGGGGGGGGTCCGTGCTGGGGTGGAGGTTGGGGGTTGGGGAGGGGGTCCGTGCCGGGGTGGAGGTTGGGGGGGGGTCCGTGCTGGGGTGGAGGTTGGGGGTTGGGGAGGGCGTCCGTGCCGGGGTGGAGGTTGGGGAGGGGGTCCGTGCCGGGGTGGAGGTTGGGGAGGGGGTCCGTGCCGGGGTGGAGGTTGGGGGGAGGTCCGTGCTGGGTGGAGGTTGGGGGTTGGGGAGGGGGTCCGTGCCGGGGTGGAGGTTGGGGAGGGGGTCCGTGCCGGGGTGGAGGTTGGGGAGGGGTCCGTGCCGGGGTGGAGGTTGGGGAGGGGGTCCGTGCCGGGGTGGAGGTTGGGGAGGGGGTCCGTGCCGGGGTGGAGGTTGGGGGGGGGTCCGTGCTGGGGTGGAGGTTGGGGGTTGGGGAGGGGGTCCGTGCCGGGGTGGAGGTTGGGGGGGGTCCGTGCTGGAGTGGAGGTTGGGGGTTGGGGAGGGGGTCCGTGCCGGGGTGGAGGTTGGGGAGGGGGTCCGTGCCGGGGTGGAGGTTGGGGGGGGTCCGTGCTGGGGTGGAGGTTGGGGGTTGGGGAGGGGGTCCGTGCCGGGGTGGAGGTAGGGGGGGGGTCCGTGCTGGGGTGGAGGTTGGGGGTTGGGGCGGGGGGTCTGTGCCGGGGTGGAGGTTGGGAGGGGGTCCGTGCCGGGGTGGAGGTTGGGGAGGGGTCCGTGCCGGGGTGGAGGTTGGGGGGGGGGGTGCGTGCTGGGGTGGAGGTTGGGGGTTGAGGAGGGGGTCCGTGCCGGGGTGGAGGTTGGGGGGGGGGGTCCGTGCTGGGGTGGAGGTTGGGGGTTGGGGAGGGGGTCCGTGCCGGGGTGGAGGTTGGGGAGGGGGTCCGTGCCGGGGTCGAGGTTGGGGAGGGGGTCCGTGCCGGGGTGGAGGTTGGGGGGGGGTCCGTGCTGGGGTGGGTGTTGGGGAGGGGGGTCCGTGCCGGCGTGGAGGTTGGGGGGGGGGTCCGTGCCGGGGTGGGTGATGGGAGGGCAAATGAGTTGGTCCACCTGGCCAGGTGCCAGCCTCCAACAGTTGGACCCATGCGGGTCCATGCCACCTGGGCTGGGGGGAGGAGGGGATATGGGCAATGATGACATGTCGTCGTTCCCCTCCCCCCCACCAGGCCGTCATGTTTTCAGACCATCCAGCGATGTTGGCCGCCGTGGTGGCAGCCGCTCATGTCTATGTTGCCCTGGATGAGGAGGAGGAGGAGGAGGAGGAGGAGGAGGAGCGTGCCAGAGAGGCGGCGCAGGCTGCCGCAGAGGGGCAGGCGGCAGCCGCCCAGGCTGGAGGGACACCTGACCGACAGGACGAGGAGGGGGAGGAGGACGTCGCGGCCCCACGGCAACGGAGGCACCCGAGGGCGCCCCGTGTGTACCGGCCCCGGCAGTCATACCAGGACCTCACGGACCGGGAATGCAGGAGGAGACTCCGGATGAGCCGGGAAACCGTGGCACACATCTGCCACCTGCTGGCACACCTGTCACCGCGTGGCACTGGCGGGGGACACCCTCTCCCCGTGTCCGTCAAGGTTACGGTGGCCCTGAACTTTTATGCAACGGGGTCATTCCAGGCACCGAGTGGGGACCTGTCCGGCATATCGCAGACATCGGTGCATCGGTGCATCCGGGCAGTGACAGATGCCCTTTATGCCATGGCGCACCGCTACATCCGCTTCCCCGTGGACCGGGCCAGCCAAGATGCCCGGGCCGTGGGCTTCTCTGCCACTGCCGGGTTCCCCATGGTCCAGGGCGCGATCGATGGGATGCACGTCGCCGTGCGGCCACCTGCAGATAACAGGGCCGTGTTCACTAATAGGAAGGGGACCTATTCGATGAACGTACAGGTGGTCTGCGACCACCGCATGATGATCCTGCACGTCTGCGCCCGTCACCCAGGCAGTGTACACGACTCATTCGTGTTGTCGCGGTCATCCATCCCCGGCATGTACGAGGGACGCCATCCCCGGCTGAGGGTCTGGTTGCTGGGCGACAGGGGCTACCCATTGCGATCGTGGCTGATGACGCCTATACGGAGGCCACGCAATGAGGCGGAGAACCGCTACAATGATGCCCATGTAGCGACAAGGGGAGTGATCGAGAGGTGCTTTGGCGTGCTGAAGATGCGTTTCAGGTGCCTGGACCTCTCTGGGGGCGCCCTCCAGTATCGGTCAGATAGGGTCGGCCGCATCATTGTGGTGTGCTGCGTCCTGCACAACATAGCCCAGCAGAGGGGCGATGTGCCGCAGGCAGAGGAGGGCGGAGTGGAGGAGCAGCAGGAAGAGGCCCAGTCCTCCCCAGATGAGGGGGATGGGGGCAATGGTCAGGGCAGACGGGGTAGACACAGGCGGGTGGCTGTCCACCGTTACCGGCTGGCCCAGCGGGCACGGGACAGACTGATAGACGCCCGCTTCACTGACTAGATGGGCGTGGGAATCGGGTAGTATGGCCACAGACCGCACACCATGACAACAGCCGACCACCCACACCCCCCACCCATCCACCCACCCAGCACCCTCACCCCCCTCCCCAACCCCACACACCCCACCCGCATGCACACCACCCCCCCACTCCCAATTGCCGATCCACCGGCGGCACAACGGGCCGGGCTCACCCAGTTGCGGGTGGACGCGTGTCTATCGCAGGCCATGGAGAATGATGACAACCCGCCTCCGATGAGCTCCTGGCTCTACATCGTTGGACTATGTCTGACCCATGGCCACAGTACCACCATCCACCCGGACCATCCCTGCATGCGGCTGTGACACTGCAGCGCACGGTCCTGTCCTCTGCCCGGGGGATGTTGATGGCGGCCCAGGGGGAAGGGGGCAGACTCACCTGGGGCTGAGGTAAGACCACCCCTCACACACACACTTGCGCTCAACGTACATGACACCCCCGCACACTTTGGACAGAGCACAAAGGCAGCTTCGGTAGGTGTAACATTGACTTTAATAACCAAAGGAGTTCATGCACGTGCCCTAGCGCCTAAAACTCATCTGTGCCCTGCACCCGTGCCAACTTACTCAGTGTCTAATTGTTTGGCCTTACGGGCCCTTTGACTACGTCTACGTGGTTCCCCAGACGGTACAGCAGAACTGGAGGTGGACTCCTGTGATTCCTGCCCTCTGACACTGGATCCCTTTGGCGGCCGTTTCCTGGGGCGTCCTGGCCTAGATGGGCCAGGCTGCGGCCCGGGCGACTGGGATGGCGAGCTGCCAGCCTGTCCTGCCCGTTGCCCACCCGATGCACCTGGGACGGAAGGGGGGGGAGTCCGAGGTGTCGCGGTGTACCGGGACCTCCCCTACAGAGGGAGCCGGGACGGACCACACCACCTCCTCCTCCCTCGGGGTGCCCGATGGCCCCCAGGCCTCTACATGGGTGGGGGATGCGAACGGACTGGCCATCCGACGCGCCCCCGACATCTGGCGCTGCCAGTCCTGGAGGCCCGTGCTGGTATCGACAGGGGTCTGCAGGTTTGCAGCCATGGAGCCCAGGGGGTTGTCGAACCCTGTCTGCGACAGTGCGACGCCAGCTCGCACATGGCCACTGGCGCCGATGCCCTCAGCGATGGCCTGCTGAGACTGGGCCATGGCCTGCAGAGACTGGGCCATGGCCTGCAGAGACTGGGCCTATGGCCTGCTGAGACTGGGCCATGGCCTGCTGAGACTGGGCCATGGCCTGCTGAGACTGGGCTATGGCGTGCTGAGACTGGGCTATGGCGTTGAGCGCCTCTGCCATCTGGCGCTGGCACTGGCTCATGGCCTCCTGTGAGAGGGCAGCCATTTCCTGGGCCACAGACGCCGCCTGCACGGAAGGCCCCAGGCCTCGCAAACCGTTCCCCATGTCTGACACCGTCGCACCCATTGCCTCCACCGCGGACGCCACCCGTGCGGTGTCAGCCTGGGTGGCACGCATGACCGGGACCACTCCCAGCTCCTGGACGCGGGTGGACTCCTCCACCTGCGACCGCAGCCGCCGCAAGCCACCCGTCACCCTATTCGCTCGTCTCCGTGTCGGTGGTTGCATCGGATCTATGTGTGGGTGTGGTAACTGCAGGAACCCGGGATCCATCTGGGCGGCAGATGTTCGCTTGGGCTGGGCTGCCCTCCGACCGCCCGGTCCCTCTGCTGCTCCTACCTCCACCTGCTGTACCGGGACGGCTGTGTTGTGCGCACCAGTGAGTGTACCAGACGCCTCATCACTAAAGTGCCCAACCGTGGTGAGTGTTTCTGCGATAGTGGAGGGTGTTGGTGACAGCAGTGGCGTTGTGTCGTGCTCTTCATCCCACTCTGAGTCCATGGCACTTTGGGGTGGGGGTTCGTCTCCACCCATCCACTCTGAGCCACTGTCCGGTATTTTGTCTTCCCGGGTAGGGGTGTCCTGGGTAGTGCTGTCCCGGGTAGTGCTGTCCCGGGTAGTGCTGTCCCGGGTAGTGCTGTCCCGGGTAGTGCTGTCCCGGGTAGGGGTGTCCTGGGTAGTGGTGTCCCGGGTAGGGGTGTCCTGGATAGTGGTGTCCTGGGTAGTGGTGTCCTGGCTCGGATGTGACGGGGGCCTGTGGCTGCCCCCCTCATCGCTGGGTGGTCGCTCCCGCACGTGACGGGGGTGTCGTCTCCCTGTTGCTCCAGGTCTCTCCGTCTCCCGTGGTCTCCGAGGGGCATCCTGCGGGCGTCGCATGCTGGAGGGTTCGGGTCTCTCCGTCTCCCGTGGTCTCCGAAGGGCATCCTGCGGGCGTCGCATGCTGGAGGGTTCGGGTCTCTCCGTCTCCCGTGGTCTCCGAGGGGCATCCTGCAGGCGTCGCATGCTGGAGGTTCAGGTCTCTCCGTCTCCCGTGGTCTCCGAGGGGCATCCTGCGGGCGTCGCATGCTGGAGGGTTCGGGTCTCTCCGTCTCCCGTGGTCTCCGAGGGGCATCCTGCGGGCGTCGCATGCTGGAGGGTGCGGGTCTCTCCGTCTCCCGTGGTCTCCGAGGGCATCCTGCGGGCGTCGCATGCTGGAGGGTGCGGGTCTCTCCGTCTCCCGTGGTCTCCGAGGGGCATCCTGCGGGCGGTCTGCATCTGCGGGGATGGGTGCCTGGACGTTTGGTCCTGCGATACACAATGAAGCATGCATGGTTAGACATCAGGCAGTGATCAGGTGATACGGGAGAGGGGGATATAGGGGAGGGGGGATATGGGGATGGGCTGTTGGTGGCTCACTTGCTCGTGTGGCCCCGACCTCTGCATCAGCAACCTCCCGGTCCTCAGGTCCGCCAGCCAGTTCCAGGGCCCTTTCCTCGTGTACAGTCAGTGGCCTCTCATCAGCGGGCCCTCCTCCAGTCCTCACATGCTCCCTATTGTTGTGTGCGCGCTTCTCCTGGGGGGGGGGGGTGGTGGCAGGGGTAAAAGGCAACAGTGTTAGGCAGGTATATGAATGCACGCCATCGGTTGCGCGTGCATTGCAGAGGTTAAGGTTAGGGCTGGATTCACTTGGGGATATGGGGGATATGGGGGAGGGGGGGATATGGGGGAGGGGGGATATGGGGGAGGGGGGATATGTGGGAGGGGGGATATGGGGAGGGGGGGATATGGGGAATATGGGGGAGGGGGGATATGGGAGAGGGGGGAATATGGGGGATATGGGGGAGGGGGGATATGGGGGAGGGGGGATATGGGGGAGGGGGGAATATGGGGGATATGGGGGAGGGGGGATATGGGGGATATGGGGGAGGGGGGATATGGGGGATATGGGGGAGGGGGGATATGTGGGAGGGGGGATATGGGGGAGGGGGGGATATGGGGAATATGGGGGAGGGGGGATATGGGGGATATGGGGGAGGGGGGATATGGGGGAGGGGGGAATATGGGGGATATGGGGGAGGGGGGGATATGGGGGATATGGGGGAGGGGGGGATATGGGGGAGGGGGGATATGGGGGATATGGGGGAGGGGGGATATGGGGGAGGGGGGGAATATGGGGGATATGGGGGAGGGGGGATATGGGGGATATGGGGGAGGGGGGATATGGGGGAGGGGGGATATGGGGGATATGGGGGAGGGGGGATATGGGGGAGGGGGGATATGGGGGAGGGGGATATGGGGGAGGGGGGATATGGGGGGTATGGGGGAGGGGGATATGGGGGAGGGGGGATATGGGGGAGGGGGGATATGGGGGATATGGGGAGGGGGGATATGGGGGAGAGGGGAATATGGGGGAGGGGGGATATGGGGGATATGGGGGATATGGGGGAGGGGGATATGGGGGAGGGGGGATATGGGGGATATGGGGGAGGGGGGATATGGGGGAGGGGGGAATATGGGGGATATGGGGAGGGGGGATATGGGGGATATGGGGGAGGGGGGGATATGGGGGAGGGGGGATATGAGGGATATGGGGGAGGGGGGATATGGGGGAGGGGGATATGGGGGAGGGGGGATATGGGGGAGGGGGGATATGGGGGAGGGGGGATATGGGGGAGGGGGAATATGGGGGATATGGGGGAGGGGGGATATGGGGGAGGGGGGGATATGGGGAGGGGGGGATATGGGGGAGGGGGGATTTGGGGGAGAGGGGATATGGGGGATATGGGGGACGCTCACCCTGCCTGCTCTGACGAGGTCGTTCACCTTCTTGTGGCACTGGGTGCCTGTCCGTGGTGTTAGGGCCACAGCGGTGACGGCCTCTGCCACCTCCCTCCACAGACGCCGGCTGTGGCGTGGGCCAACTCTGCGGCCGTGCCCGGGATACAGGGCGTCCCTCCTCTGCTCCACCGCATCCAGGAGCGCCTCCACATCGCGTGACTCGAACCTCGGGGCTGAGCGACGGCCAGCCATCAAGTCGGGTGTTGCGGTCGGCTGTTCCGGTCGGGTGGGGGGGAGCTGCGCGGCCTTATGAGCTGTCACGCCGTGCAGCGCGTATGACGCTGCACGGCGTGAACCACTGCGCAAGCGCGGATCCCGTTACGTCGCTGCTAGCCCATTTCGGGCCGCAGACTATCGGCCCATTTTTATGACGTGACGCAAGTGGGATTTGCGCCGTTTTTTGCGCCGATCGCCGGAGTTTCCGCCGATAACGGAGAATTTCGCCCCCTATTCTTATTTTACAATATCGGGGGGACCTTTTTAAATGATGCCCCGATCTTTTAAAACTTATGCTGCTGGCAGCCAGCATTACATCATGGGACGCACCCACTCACTTTCTTTTCACTATCACCTGAACGATACAGCGGCGAAAGGCCATGCCGATTTTCCCACCTACTGCACCACTCTGGCCATAAGTAGGAAGATTCCACCGTTATCCTGAGATGGCACCACTTCTTCCAAACTTCCCTGCCAAGGAACTCTGCAATTAAATGTCTATGAAATAGATGGGGAGGATCTCTGAATGGACAAAGCATGACATTGGGAGGTCCCTCTTCACCAACCTCAGCTCCCCTTCTTTTTCTGCTCATTTGTGGTTGTCTAGTTGATGGAGCTTCTCGCACAACACCATGAGCAAGAAAGCTCAACTACAGGGGAGCCAATCGTTATAGGGCAACCGCAACAACATTTGTAGAAATCAGGTGCCACATGATCTAAGCTCCAGGATCACCTCCAACCAAATGAAACCCTGTGCAACGATCCAGATTTGGAGGAATGCAGAGATCACCTGAGTTGGAGGACGTTCATGAGCTAGGGTTCAGCGGGTTCATGAATCGGTTGGAACACAAAGACAAGAATTTTAAATTGTTGAACAATATTGGTCAGTGAATATACGGGTGACGATCGCAAAGCTACATGCTACGAATTAAAGCTGCAAACCCCTGTCACAAACCCTCGGATTAAAAAGAACTCCTCCAGGAATATTTTTCTCAGTTAATTGAATGGAAGTTAGGTTCAATGGGCTGGATTCTCGGCCCCGCCACATTTCTGCCCCGACCCGCCGGCGGGATGCTCTGTTATGCCGGCCGGTCAATGGGGTTTCCCATTTTGGGGCAGCCCCACGCCGTCAGGAAACCCCTGGGCGCCGGCAAAACGGAGCATCCCGCTGGCGGAGAATCCCGCCCAATATTCTTCAGTCTTGGTACACAAGACTTTACATACTAGATCTTGTACATATAGATTGAATACTGGACCTTGCATACTGGAGGCCTTGTATAATGGACCTGACATAATGTGGTCCGTGGATACAAGATATTCTGTATTGGACCTTGCAGAATGGCAGCCTTGTTTACTGGATCTTGCCTACTGGAATTTGTATCCTGGATCTTGCATTCTGGACCTTGCATACTTGATCTTGTAATTGGATAATGTATCATGGATCTTGTATACTGGATCTTGCAGACTGGATCTGGTTACTGGATCTTGCAAACTGGATCTGTTATCCTGGATCCTGAATTATGGATCTTTTATACTGGATCTTATACACAGGATCTTGTATGCTGGACCTTCAGACTCGATCTTGTATACTGGATATGTTGCTAACTTGCTGTTGTCTCTTAATTTGGCTCTGTTTAATTACGTTTGCTCAAGAGTCGCCAGGTATCTTTCGACACCGCCACAAGGTTCAGAACCGAATACTGATCAAAGACTCGGTACACCAGTTAGTAAGTTCAAAAGCAATGCTCATTTATTTACACATAGTCAAATCTACTCATGCATAAAACTCTACAACCTAAACTATACTATTAGTAAAGGCCTATAATTAGCTTTGGGTGCCCACTCAGTCAGAGGAACAATGGCCGTTGCTCGGTTCTGAGGCTGCTCGGTTGAGCTGTTTACAGGATAGCAACTAGGAGCGTCTATCTCGTAGCGTGCGTTGACTTGGAACTTACTTGGTCTGGCGTAGCTGCTAGGCAGGTCTCTCCTCGCTGAGAGCCAAGGCCAAGAGAGTGATCCTCTCTTGGGGAGTCCTTTTTATACCCCAAAAGGGCTTTGTGCGCTTTTGGGCGGGCCTTGAACTTGGCCCCAATTAATTGGGCCGTTTCCCAATTGTCCTTATCGATTTTCCTCCAATAGAGGGGTGGGTTCCCTGGTTGCTGGGTGTGTCCTAAGTGGCCGTTGGTCTGCTTTGCTTTAGTCTCCTCTGGCGCCGGGATGTCTGGCTTAGCATTGTTTACCTACATGTTGCCTTTTGTTCCCGGGGATGGCTCATTAGTATGCAGATGGTTCTGCAGTGCTAAGGTTCTAATCAACAGACAGACCTTGCACCTGCTTGCTTTTTCAGTATTGTCCAATTTTTCCTGCATTCTTTGCAAGTGTCCATTTTGTAATCATGACGTGGCCATCCCAGATGGCTACATTCCCTCCTTGTGATCCTCAACACGAAGCGTGCAGGATCACATTACTGCGTTGTCTTCGTCCTCTGACCAAACGGGGGCACCCATAATCAGGCTCTACTCTGCCCTATCCTATGAAGCACAATTTTATCTTATGACATTAATGCACGCATTACAGAAAAATAAAAAAACTGGAAACTCTAACTATTCTCAAGAAGCTATCCTCATTCAAATAATCCAAAATTCTACAACATCTTAAACTGTACAAAATAGCAGCACACAAATTTCTCTGGCCTGGCAGTCAGACGCAGAGGTTTACATCTCTTTATTTCACAGAATACAAAAGGAGAAATGGAGGCACTTTAATCCGTCTCAATTGGTTCGGTGGGTCTGGTGAAATCTGCAAATGGGGGACCTAAACCTGTTTACCGGGGTGCGAGAGCGGGAGGCTCTCTTTCGCCATTTCCTGATTCTAAGTATCTGCACGACACTGCAAAGTATCGCCAGTACTAAGAGGGCTTCTATACATATGATAGTGAGTACCAGGTGATAAACTTATCACACCAGGTCGGGGTATTGTTAGCTGTCGCGGGGCTAGCTATCTCGGGGTTCTGTGTATTGCGGGGGTGGGAATCATTTATGGCTTTTGTGGTAGGGGTCAGGGGGGCAGCATTCGCGCGCAACTGAAGGGTTGCTAAGATCCCGCTAAGATCCATGCGAAAAAGATGGAGGTCATCTTCATCTTTTCGCCTTTCCATCTTCTTCTTTGTCTTCCTCTGGGGTTCCTGAGGTTCCGGAGTTCTGTGAACACAAGCATAATATCTGTTATTATCTTGCTTAAGATCTCGTATGCCTGTCTGTCTGTCCTTTGTTGCCAATTTCCCTTTATAATTGGCCACCATTTGTGACTCCCTCATTTTTTTTTCAATATTTGAGACAAGGCATCCGCGAAAAATACTGACATAGTGAGAGCTGTCTCGCAGCCTGTGCGATCTACCATCCCAGTGTTTGAGGATGTAAATAGCATACGGAAACAACCTAAGGGTTGCCAAAACCAAACAAAGGAATTTCGAACTGAAAGTGCCAAAATGGGGTGCATATGGGCCGCGGCAGGTAAGAAATGGGTGGAATCCCCGGGTAGGACGGTGATCAATGTTGTTTGTGCTCTACCCGAGCGTAGCTGACCAGAGGGGGGTCGTCAGAGGAGGGCGGGGACCAATGCCGTTTCTCCACTGCCTGAGCAACCGGCAAGAACGGGTAAGAATGTGGTCATCGTGGGGGGCTGCCTCTCGTGGTCGAATCAGGAGAGTAGCTATGAGTAGTGTTCTGTCGACAAACTAGTTCCTCTGAACGGTGGTCTGGCGACAAACCTGTACCTCAAAACTGGTTTTGGTTGACAAACTAGTTCCTCTGAACTGTTGTCTGGGGACAAACTTGTTCCATTAACAGCCGGGGGGTTAAAGGAGTGGTGACATGGGGCCGCGAAAACTTTTGAGTTTACGAACATAACACTTACAAACAAACATACAACAAACATGGTGCAGGTTCCATCAGAAAGGACACCGTATCTCTCCATCGGTTCCTTTTTCTCCATCATCTGGATACCTCACTGCTCAATAGCAAACAGGGTTGCAAAGGGATTCATTTGGTGGAAGTCAGACTCTATGTCATCATCTCCTCCCGGCTGCCAAACTCTTGACTGTAGTAACCGTGCTAAAGCTGCTTGGGGCGAATTGGGGTCTATCTCAACATTCCGGATGAGCCTGAATGAATTGTCTCGGTGCCAGAATCGTGTGTCGATGTTGGAGCTACTAGGTTTCAATCCGTAATTGTCGGGCGGTGGGTCTGGGTCAGGGGCTCTGATATAGGTAATCTCGAAGGGGTCAGTGGAATCATGCTTGGAATCGCTGGGAGTGGGGCCTGGTACAGGGGTATGGTCGTGACGTGGTGTGCTGTGGCTGTCATCATTGCCGTCGCTATCAGTGTCGCTGTCGCTGCTAGTTGAAGGAAGGGAGAGCCGGAGTCGTGCCTCTGTGGGTGGAGTTGAAGTCGTGTCTGAAGGTGGGCTGGACTGGTTGGGGGAGGGTAGGAAAATGTCATTTGTTGTCGGGGCGTGATCGTCTGCTGCTGCGAGCAGCATGTGGTGTGTGCAGCTATTCTGCGAGCCACGAGCCTTGAGCTAGTTTATGTGAAACCATGCAGACTTACCATTGGGATATGTAATTTTGTATACCGAGGGGCTGACTTTGTCCGAAATGGAGTACGGTCCGGAGAATTTAGGGGAAAGGAATGAACTGGGGTTGTATGGGGAAAGCGTGACTTGCTGCCCTACTGCAAACTCAGTGGCGTGTACTGTTTTGTCGAAACAAGCCTTGCTCTGTTTCTTCCTGGTCCCAAGTCTCACAGCTGCTGCGAGTTGGGCCGCCTTTATGTTCTCTAATAATTGTTGAACAGCATTTTCATGCGTGAGGGCTGTGACTGCAGGGCTGGCCAAATCCAGTCCTAATAAATACTCACTGCCTTTCATGGGACGTCCGGTCATGAGGGTGTGGGGGGGTGTATCCTGTGGACGTGGATACCGTGTTTCTTATAAACATTAAAACAAATGGGAGAACTGAATCCCAGGTGCTGTTATTCTGCTCAACCATTTTCATGAGGGTGGCTTTTAATGTCCTATTCATCCTCTCTACAATACCACTCGACTGGGGATTGTATGCGATATGAAACTTTTGGCGAATGCCGAAAATCGTGAGGACGTTTTTCATTACACGTCCTGTGAAATGGGATCCTTGATCGGACTCTATCCTGCGGGGGAGTCCCCATCTTGTAGAGATGTGGTGTGTTAATATTTTAGCCGTTGTCTTGGCCGTATTAGTTCTCGATGGAAATGCTTCCACCCATTTTGTGAAGGTGTCAATGACCACCAACGCATACTTATAACCATTTCTGCAAGGGGGTAGGTGTCCTATATAATATATCTGGAGATTTGTCCAGGGTCCATTAACGGGGCGGGTGTAACTAAGTTGAGCCTTTTTCGCATATCTGTCCGGATTGTTCTGGGCACAGATCAAGCAATTCTCTATGTAGTGCGTCACATCGGCTTTTAAATCAGGCCAAAAGCAGAGCGGTCTGAGGTGGGCTAGGGTAGGTTCAATTCCTTGGTGTCCATGATTGTCATGGAACTGACAAATGATCTGGTTCCTGTCCTGGCTGGGAACTATATAAATGCCATCCTTTAAAATCACACCTTCATGTGTGGTTATTGCATTCTTGTATTTATCGTACGGGGCTGGGAAGGTACCCTTTAAAACTTCCCTGAGTTTCTCGTCCTCTTTCTGTGCCTTCACTAGATCCTGAATATTGGTCTGTGAGACCTGAACTACGTGCGCTGGGGTGCTTTCGGGGGGGTTCCAAAAATAACCATGCCTGGAGCCTGCCTTCGCTAGGGCGTCTGCTTTCACGTTACCGGGGGGGAAGAACGATGATGACGCGAACCTTAATTATTCCATATTTTCTATCCTTCGCTGTCTCTAAGATATGGCGGAGTAATGGGGCTGAGGGTAGGGGTTTACCGTCCGCGGAAACAAATCCTCTTGTTTCCCACAGGGGTAGGAATTCTGTCAAACTATTACAGCCATACAAGCTGTCCGAATAGATGTCTATTCGGGGTGGGGAACGAGTCGGGGTGGTCTATAATGTAAGCGATTGTGCCAGCTCTGTTGCCTGCGAACCTAAGTGTCCTGTCAACATTAATGCAATCTCATCTAGGGCGCGTCCCTGCACGTCCTCTACGTAAATACCGCAACTGGTAATTCTCTTTCCATTTAACACTGTGGAGGAGCCATCCACATAAATCTTCAGGGGTGCACACGTGTCTGTGGGCTGGGGTCTCTGGGGTGTACTACCTGTTTTCCTGGGAGATGTTTTGGGAATAAATGGGCCTGTGTTCTGTTTTGTGGTGATGACCTCACATTCATGAGGGTGCCTGCATACTGAAAATTATCGGCAAGGAAGGTGTGGGTCTTGGTTCGTTTTACTGGAATGTCCCGTCCCTGTAAAAGAAGGCTCCAACGGGCTGCGCGGATTTGGCTGACTGTGCCATCTTTAAGTCGTCCGTCTAACAATAGCTGTGTTGGGGTGTGTTCTGTGAGGATGGCGATGGGATTGAGTCCTGTAATGTAGACGAAGTATTGTACTGCCCAAAAAACTGCGAGCAGGTGCCTTTCGCAGGCAGAAAATCCCTGCTCTACAGGGTCTAACACGCGTGAGGCGTATTCTATGGGGCGTAATTGGTCGTGGCGTTCCTGGAGGAGTACGGCCGAAAGGGTTCGGTCGGTGCTTGGTACCCCGATAGCGTATGGGGAAAGCTACCCCGATAGCATATGAGACCTGTAGTGCGGGGGCTGTGCTGAGTGCTCTTTTTAAAGCATCCACGGCACCCGTATGCTGTGGAAGCCATTCCCAAGGTGCCTGCTTCTTGAGAAGTTCGGATAGGGGCGCTGCTTTAGTGGCGAAACCGTCAATATGGTTTCGGCAGTAGCCAACCAGTCCTAAAAATGACCGGAGGGCTGAGACATTGTGGGGAAGGGGCAATTTGACAATCAAGCCAATTCTCTTTTGCTCGATCTCGCGTTTACCATGTGTGATCACTGTTCCCAAGTAAATCACTTTTTCTTTCAAAATCTGGACCTTCTTGGGGTTGACTTTACAACCAATTTCTTTTAGGAGTGCTAGGAGTTCGGCGAGAAGCAAAATGTGCTCTCCCTTTGTGTCTGTCTGTAGTAACAAGTCGTCTACCTCCTGGACCAGACAATCGGGGCGGGAACATTTTGCTAATCCATTTGCCAGTTGTCGGTGGAAATTGGAGGGGGAGTTGTGGAAGCCTTGTGGAAGGTATGTCCTCATATACTGTTGCCCTTGGAATGTAAAGGCGAATTTGTATTGGCACGTTTTAGCCAATGGAATGGACCAAAAGCTGTTACTAATGTCCAAAACCGAAAAAATTTTGACTGGAGTCCCTGTTTGAGCATGGTCTCGGGACTCATGGCTACGGTGGGGGCTGCTGCTGGGGTTACTTTGTTCAGTTCCCGGTAATCAATGGTCAGTCACCATGATCCATCCGGTTTCCTGATGGGCCAAATTGGTGTGTTGTTTGTGGAGGCTACTGATCTGAGTACGCCTTAATCCAACAACCTCTCTAATACTTTGGAGATTTCTCCCTCTGCTTCCTGGGGAAATCCGTACTGCTTCTGGGGTTTAGGGTCGGGACCTGTAATGTTCACAAAGCCAGTCAAACTGCCACAGTCGTGCTTGTGCTGTGCAAATGCTGCTTTATGTTCCTGCAGGACTGCCCTAACCTGTTTGTCTGCACTAATGGTTCGAGGGTTGGACCAGAAATCTCCTACTGAGCTAATCCTGTTTACATACTCTCCTACTGTGAGCGTGGCGGGGGGCTCGTGCTGCCTTTGCCATTTTCCAGACACACTTGTTAACTGGGTCAAAAGAAAGGTTATGGGAGCTCATGAAATCGATCCCAAGGATATGTTTTGCTGTCTGGGGCAGATCAACCAAAACTACAGGGTGCTTAGTCATGATGTTCCCTATTTGTATCGCTACAGGGGCTGTGATGTGTCCCTGTTGTAAATGGCCTGTAAAACCGCTGAGTGTGATGGTGTCTGTTGTGGGCCACGTGTCTCGCTGAAACATCGTGGAGGAATTGAGTGCGGTGCGGGACCCTCCTGTGTCCCAAAGAAATTCCACGGGGTGTCCCCGAACTTTGCCAGCCACTACTGGTCTACCGGACCTGTCCCAAAAGGTGCCGCAGACCCAAGTTGGGGAGCCCGAACACCGTTAGTCGGTGCCGTTCATGTCAGCATTCTCTGAACGGGTGCTAGTGCTATGGATCGGCTTTGCCCTATTCCTGTTTAGGGTGCCTGTCTGTTGGCTTCTCTGCTGCTTTTGGGGCGTGTTGCACTCTCGTGCAAAGTGTCCTCGCTGTCCACAATTATAACATTCTTGAGCTTTAGGCTGGGTGGGCTGTTCCTGTCCTCATTTACCCATGCGGGGTTCTGGTGCGCTTTAACTGGATTCATATCTGCCTGCTCTTCATCTGGTTTTATAAATGCGGTTTTGCTTTGGACTGATTGATCCCAAGCGCGGGACAATCTCGTCAAAACCCATTTTTCATTGTGGGCCTCGCCTGAGGGGTCATAATTTGCGCAAGCTCTCTGTCCTGCGTCTGTCGCGTGAGAGACAAGGATTCAAGTACATTTGGCCATATTATCTGGGGACAAATGGGCGCGGGCTAACTCTCCGGAAATTGCGGTGAAGTGTATCCACAAGCGTCCAGCAAACGCTGTGGGGTGCTCTGTCTTCTTTTGCCTCCACTTGTTTAGGCCTTCTACGGGGTCTCCTCTGTTGTAGCCGATCGCATCAAGGATCGCTGTGTGCATCTCTTGGAGTGTGCCTCCTCCTACATTCTGTGGGTCGGGAAGGGCTGCCACGACTGAAGTGTCGAGGCTTAAAACTGTGAGCTTTACTTGCTCCTTTTCGTCCAGGCCATACATGGTAGCCTGCTGTTTGACTTTCGCGAAAAATTGGTGGGGGTCTGATGTGGGAAGGAACGGTGCAATTTTTCCACACGCGTCCCGTAATTGGGTCACAGTTAATGGGGTTGTGTAAAGGAAATCTGCGTCTCCTGCTGTGGCCCTGCGGTGTGTGGTTACAGGGTTCATGGGGGGGTGTTCTGCCTGTTCGGTTGGGGGTTGGGGCGCTTTCCTTTTCTGGGGCTTTTCCTGCATACAGGTCCCATGTACTTATCTATGGGCAGTCTCGTTCAATTCCTGCCAGTCGGGGCCGTTTTCCTGATCTAACTGTGGTCCAAATGTGCTTTGAAACCCATTTTGAATGGAAAGCAGAGATTGCAATTCTGCAATTTGCTTCCGGCACTTTGCGTGGTCTACGGAGCTCTGCCTTTGTTCCGTCGTGGAAGTATGGAGTGCTCATAGGGCTGTTTTCAGATCATTGCACTGTGTCTGCAATTTCTCAACTTGTTGCTCGGTCTCTTGTCTTACCAAGACCGCAAGTTGTGGTCCTGGTAGGCCTTACCGTATTGCGTTTGGAAGCTACTCAAATGCGCGAGACAAGACTGGTGTGTCCTCTTGGCATCAGCCACCTCTCTGTCCCTTGCTGCTAACTGCTCTTTTAAATCTCTATTCTCCTTCTCTACTTCGCTCATGTCTACCTCACTACTTCTGTCTCTCTCCTCTATCTCTCTACGGAGCATCTTAACGACCTTCTCTGTGCCTCGCAATTGTGCCAAGCAGGACACGATTGCCATCGGCTTGCGAGCTTTCCCGAAGCTCTTCTTGTGGATCTCTGACAGGTTCTCCCACCAAGTATGTCCTATACTCCCGGGACCTGTTTCCTCATTAGCGCAAAATTCACTCCAAAGGGGCTATCCTTTCCCTTTGAGATATTTCCTGAACTCATCTTCCCAAACGGGACACTGTCCTACTCCACTGGTCGCTGTGACCTCAAATTCCTGGGGGTTCAGAAGGCGTTCCATTGCCTTCATTACCATTTTCTCTATCTAGGTTCTCTACTGAATTTGGAACAGTGGGTGATAAAGTGGTGATGTAAACATGGTTATGGCTTACGCTAATTTCCGGACTACAAAACTCCCGACAGTTTTACGCAACAAAATCTCTCCGGTTTACCTTATATCCCTGTTAGTACGCATGCATTATCACACTTCTGAATCTCGGAGGCTTGATCAGTACTGTTCTTACGCTTGTGGTTTTTCTGTTTCCAATTGGATTCCAATTCAAATTTTGGGTTCTCTCGGAGTGGTTAGGCCACTTCTAAGTCAAGTCCCGTCAGATGTCGCCAGTAAATGTTGCTAACTTGCTGTTGTCTCTTAATTTGGCTCTGTTTAATTACGTTTGCTCAAGAAGTTGGCAGGTATCTTTCGACACCGCCACAAGGTTCAAAACCGAATACTGATCAAAGACTTGATACACCGGTTAGTAAGTTCAAAAGCAATGCTCATTTATTTACACACAGTCAAATCTACTCATGCATAAAACTCTACAACCTAAACTTTCACTATTACTAAAAGCCTATACTTAGCTTCGGGTGCCCACTCAGTCAGAGGAACAATGGCCGTTGCTCGGTTCTGAGGCTGCTGGGTTGAGCTGTGTACAGGATAGCAACTAGGAGCATCTATCTCGTAGCGTGTGTTGACTTGGAACTTACTTGGTCTGGTCTCTCCTCGCTGAGAGCCAAGGCCAAGAGAGTGATCCTCCCTTGGGGAGTCCTTTTTATATCTCAAAAGGGCTTCGCGTGCTTTTGGGCAGGCCTTGAACTTGGCCCCAATTAATTGGGCCGTTTCCCAATTGTCCTTATCGATTTTCCTCCAATAGATGGGTGGGTTCCCTGGTTGCTCGGCGTGTGCTAGGTGGCCATTAGTCTGCTTTGTTTTAGTCTGGCGCCGGGATGCCTGGCTTAGCATTGTTTACCTACACATTGCCTTTTGTTCCCGGGGATGGCTCATTCGTATGTAGATGGCTTAGCAGTACCGGTCCTGTCTGAGAGCTAAGGCTCTAATGAACAGACAGACCTTGCACCTGCTTGCTTTTTCGGTATTGTCCAATTTTCCCTGCATTCTTTGCAAGCGTCCATTTTCTAATCGGGGCGTGGCCATCCCAGATGGCTACAGATATTGCATATTGGAACTTTTATCCTGGATCGTGAATCCTGGATCCGGTTTACTGGATCTTGTATACTGGACCTTGTACACTGGACTTTTCATACTAGACCTTGCATACTAGATCTTTTATCCTGGGTCTTGAATCCTGGATCTGTATACTGGACCTTGCATACTGGACCTTTCATACTGGACCTTGCATACTAGATCTTGTATACTGGATCTTGGATATTGGATCTTGCATGCTGTATTGTGTCTACTTGACCTTGTACACTGGATCTTGCATACTGGATCTTGCATACTGGACCTTGCTTACTGGATCTTGTATACTGGATCCTCTTTACTAATTAGATTTAGATTTATTGTCACATGTACCGAGGTACAGCGAAAAGTATTGTTTTGCGTATAGTCCAGAAAGATCATTCCATACATGGAAAAACATAGGACATACGATAAATACACAATGTAAATGCATAGACATCCAGTGAAGCATATAGAGTATAGCGCTACACAGTAGAGAAGATGCATGGAGAGATCATGTCAATCCATAAGAGGGTCATTCAGGAGTCTGATAACAGTGGGGATGAAGCTGTTTTTGAATCTGTTAGTCTCTGTTCTCAGACTTTTATATGTTCTGCCTACTGGATATCTTCTGGATATCTACAGGATATTGTATACTGAATCTTGCTTACTGGACCTTGCATACTGGATCTTGAATACTGGATCTTCTCTACTCGATCTTGTATACTGGACCTTGCATACTGGAACTTGCATACTGCAAATTGCGTACTGGATCTTGTATCCTACATCTTGTATACTGGATCTTTGTTGCTAACTTTCTCCTTGGTTCAATTGCTCTGTTTTATTACCTTTGCTCTCGAGTCGCCAGGTATCTTTATGATACCGCCACGAGGTTCAAGTCCGAGTAATGATCAATAACCCAATACACCGATTAGTAAGATTCAAATCAAAGCACATTTATTATACACAGTAATCGCTACTCATGCACAAATTCTACGTCTAAGCTACTTCTACAACTAACAGGCTTATACTTAACTTCGGACTGGCCCACCAGGTCAGGGGAACAAATGGCCTTTCGTTCGGGTTCTGAGTCTGCGGGATTCGAAGTTGGTACGGATTGATAGCTAGGAGCGCCTATCTCGTAGCGAGCGTTGAATTAAGATTTACGGGCTTTCGGCGATCACTGCACCGGTCACGGTCAATGTTGGTTTGTGTTGCTGGGTGACCCGGGCAGGACGCAGAGGTGAAGAGGGCTGAAGAGAGAGCGATTTGAACTTGGGGCTCAACTCTTATAGTCCCCAGGGGCTTCCCGCCTTTTGGGGCGGACCCTGTACCTGGTCTCAAGTGATTGGACTTTGTCCCAATCGCTTGGTTCGATTTCTCCAATACTGGAGCGGTTCCCTGATCGATGGGCGGTCTTGAGGTGCTCGTTCACCTCCTTTGTGTTGGCTCTTGCTGGCGCCAAGGAGTCTGGCTTTGCTTTGTGTGTCCAAAATGTTACTTATTGTTCCCGGGGATTGCTCATCAGTATGCAGATGGCTGCTACTTTGTTATGCTGATGGTCGCTGGTATCGATGTTGTCTGGCCTTTTCAGAGGTAAATACACAGCAAACCTGCAGCTGCTGGTTTCTGTCTATGTTGGCTGACCTTCCCATCAGCCTTTGCCGTTCGCCATTTTAAATCGGGAGTTGGGCAATTTAGGTGGCTACACACCCTCCTTGTGATCCTAACGTGAAGTGTGAAGGATCACATAACTACGTTGCTTTCCATTCCCTGACCTGGGGAGCATTTCTTTCATGGCCTCTACACTGACCATAACTATGCAAAAAAAATGTAACTGACAATTCTAAGGGGCGCTATGTCAAACAGGGACATGCATTACAAAACAAAAAAAATCGGGAACCTCTAACTATCCTTAATACACTACTCTCACTTAAACATTTCATCACTCTAACTCCCTCAACCATCCAACAAAATCATAGCAGTTTATACACATTTTTCCTGGCTTGGCAGTCAAGCTCAGGATCGTACAATTGCTCATGAACATTTCTTTCTTTATTTACAATAAAACCGCAAGTGAATGCTCTTTGTTATAGATCGCGGGGGTCGGGGGTCTGGTCGTATCCGAAAATAGGGTCTCTTATCCTATATACCGGGGTGCGAGCGCGGTAGGCTCTCCTTCTCCATTTTCTTCGACGCATAGTCTGCACGATGCAGCAGAGTATCGTCAATACCAGCAAGGATTCTATTACGTAGGACAGGGAGTACCAGGTTATAAACCTGGCACACCAAGATGGTGCGGTGTCGCTGGTGACTGGGCTCTGGGTACTGTGGGGAAGTGAAACATTAACGGCTGGGGGGGCTTGAGATCATGAGGTTAGCATTCACGCGCAACCAAATGTCCATTATCATGATGATGAACCATGTGAAGGAAGTCCTCATGGCTCTTCTCTTTTCTTTTCTTCTCCGGTCCTGGAGCTTCTGGCGTTCTGTGGAAACAAGCATAGTGTCTGTAACTATCTTGGTTTAACATCTCATACAATAGTCTGTCTGTCCTTTAGCGCCAATTACTCCCTTTATAATTGGTCACTATGTGCGAACCCTCATTTTTTTTTCAAAAATTGAATTTTAGGACAAGACACACTTTCAAATAATGAACCAGTGCGAGCCGTCACGCAGACTGCGCAATTTACCATCCAAATGTTTCAGGATGTAAATAGCATGTGGTTGGCAACCTAAGGGTCACCTGAAACAAACCAAAACATTTTGAACTAAAATTTCCAAAATGAGGTGCGTATGGGCCGCGACGGGTAAGAGTTGGATGGAGTCCCCGGGTAGGACGTCTACCAATGCCGTGTCTCTCCTTCCCGAGCGTGGTTGACCAGAGGGGGGTTCCCAGGCAGGGCGGGTCCCAAGCCGTTTCTCCACTGCCTGAGCAACCGACAAGAATGGGCAAGAAATGTAGTCATCGTGGGGGGGCTGCCGTATTGGTTCCTTCCTTGAACCAGAAGAGCAGTTATGAACGGGGGCCTGTGGTCTCTGTCGACAGACGAGTTCCACTGAACTGGCGTCTGAGACCTTAACAAGTCTCTGCAGACAAACTAGTTCCGCTGAACTAGAGTCTGGCCAATAGCAAGTCTCTGTGGGCAAGTCCTCAGAGGTTTCGGCCGAAGAGGCGTGGGGGCGTGAAAAATTTTTTGCTGTCTGATAAACAACATGTAACAAACTTACAAACAACGTAAAACATGCGGCAGGTTCCATCAGAAAGGACACCGTTTCTCCCAAGCGGTTCCTTTAAAACATCACCTGGACACCTCAGTTATCGGTTGCGAACAGGGTCGCAAAGGGGTTCTCGTTTTGGGAGTCAGACTCAAGGTCGTCATCTTCTCTCGGGTGGCAAACTCTTGAGTGTATCAGGGCTGAAAGGGCGGCTTGGTATGATTTGGGGTCGCTCTCGTCGTTTCGGACGAGTCTGTATGAGTTGTCTCTGAGCCGATAGGTGGTGTCTAGTTGTGTGGGGACGGAATCGGGGTCGTCATGGTAGGTCGGTGGTCGGTGGTGGGGTTTGTTCAGGAAAGTGATCATGAAGGGATCACTCGGATCGTAGTCTGATTTGCTGGGTGTGGGTCCTGTTGCATGGGGATAGTAGGGAGGCGCGCTGTGGCTATCGTCCGAGTCACAGTTGCTGTCTCTGCTGCTGTAGTCTGTGGGCGTTCCGGGGCGGAGTGTATATTTCAGGGGTGGAGTCGAGGTCGAGTCCGTGGCTGGGCTGGACGTGTTGGGGGATGGTAGGGTTATGTTGGCTGTGAGCGGGGTGAGGTGTGCTGTGTCGAGCATGACGTGGTGTGCGTGGTTAGACTGTGTTCCATATGCCTTCAGCTGGTTGATATGGAACCACGCAGTCTTTCCGTTGGGATACTTTATCCTGTATACGGAAGGGCTTATTTTGTCCGCAATGGAGTACGGACCCGAGTACTTTGGTGACAGGAATGTGCTGGGGTTGTATACGGAGAGCATGACTTGCTGTCCTACACTGTACTCAGTCGCATGCACTGTCTTGTCGAAACAAGCCTTGCTCTGTTTCTTCCTTGTGCCCAATTTCACTGCGGCTGCTAGCTGAGCCGTTTTAACATTATTCACTAATTGCTCTCCTGCTTTCTCGTGTGTGAGGGCCGTCACTTCGGGGCTGGTCAAGTCTAAACCTAATAAAAATTCTGTGCCATTCATGGGGCGTCCGGTCATGAGGGTGTGTGGGGTGTAACCTGTGGAAGTTGAATTTGTATTACTCAAAAACATCAGCACAAAATGGAGGACTGAGTCCCAAGTGGTGTTGTTTTGCTGGACCATTTTTCTGAGGGTGGATTTTAGGGTCCGATTCATGCTCTCCACGATACCACTCGACTGTGGGTGGTATGCTATGTGGAATTTTTGGGTGATGCCAAATATCGTGAGGACGTTCTGCATGATACGTCCCGTAAAATGTGAACCTTGGTCGGATTCAATGCTGTGGGGGAGTCCCCACCTTGTAAAGATGTGGTGGGTCAAAATCTTGGCTGGGCGCAGATAAGACAATTCTCGGTGCAGTGATTTACATCGTCCTTTAAATTCGGCCACCAATAAAGCTGCTTGAGATGGGCTGTAGTGAGATCAATTCCCTGATGTCCATGACCGTCAAGGAAAAATCAAATCAGTTGATTCCTGTCCTGTTCAGGAACCACATAAAGGGTGTCTTTTAACACCACACCGTCATGTGTGGTCAGAGCATTTTAAAATCTCTCGTAGGGTGCTGGATATTTTCCTTTTAAGATCTCCCTGAGATTACTGTCCTGCTTCTGGGCCTCCACTAGATCCTCGATCTTGGTCTGCGAGACCTGAACTGCAGTCACTGGTGCGCTTTGGCGGGGTGTCCAAAAGTATCCGTGCCTGGAACCTGCTTTAGCCAGTGCGTCGGCTTTCACATTTCCAGGGGGGGAGGAACGATGGTGACTACAAACTTTGACTATCTCAAAAGTCATGTTCTGTGCTCTCTCTAAAATATGACGGAGTAATGGGGCTGAGGGGAGGGGTTTTCCGTCTGCGGAAACATATCCTCTTGCTTTCCACAGGGGCAGGAATTCCGTGAGGCTGTTGCAGAAAAAGAGGCTGTCCGAGTATATGTCTGCTGGGCTGGGGAAGGAATCTGGGTGCTCAACTATATATGCGATGGTCGCAAGCTCTGCTGCCTGCGCGCCTAAGTGTCCGGGAGGTTTTATGGCTATTTCGTCTAGGGCGTCCTCTACATAAATACCGCAACCTGTTATGCGCTTCCCATCCAAGACTGTGGAAGATCCATCCACATATATCTTAATGGGCTCACACATGTCTGTGTGCGGGGGGCTCTGGGTTGAACTACCTATCTTTCTGGGGGGTGTTTTAGCAATAAAGAGGCCTGTGTCGTGGTGTGGAGAGATAATTTCACATTCATGAGGGGTTCCGGGGTACTGTAAGTTGTCGGCTAAAAAGGTGTGATATCCCGTCCCTACAAGAGAAGGGTCAATCTAGCTCCTCTAATCTGGCTTTCTGTACCGTCCTTGAGTCGTCCGTCCAGTAAAAGTTGGGTGGGGTGTGCTCGGTGAGAATTGTGATGGGGTTCAGTCCGGTAATATACGAAAAATACTGCACTGCCCAAAATACTGCGAGCAGGTGCCTCTCACAGGCTGAAAATTCCTGCTCCACAGCATCTAAAATTCTGGAGGCGTAAGCCACGGGCCTTAACTGGTCATGCCGTTCCTGGAGGAGCACGGCCGAAAGGGTGCGGTCTGTGGTCGCTACCTCGATGGCATAAGGGGAAAGCGGGTCTGGAACTTGTAGTGCGGGGGCTGCTCTGAGTGCCTGTTTTAAAGAGTCCACAGCATCCGTATGCTGCGGAAGCCATTCCCAGGGGGCTCCTTTAACTGCCTGTATATCTGCGTCGGCCTGCTTTTCCTCGGGATTCTTGACTGCGGGTTTGCTTTGTATAGATTGCTCCCAAGCGCGGGACAATCTTTTCACTACCCACTTTTCGTTATGGGCCTCCTCTGAGGGATCATAACTCGCGCAAGCTTTCTGTCCTGTTTCGGTGGCATGGGAGATAAGGGTGCGGGTCCATTTGGCCATGTTGTCTGGGGACAAATGGGCATGGTCTAAGTCTCCAAAGACTGCTGCAAAGTGGATCCACAGGCGTCCAGCAAACGCTGTGGGGTGCTCGGATTTCTTTTGCCTGCATTTGTTGAGGCCATCTACGGGGTCACCCCAGTTATACCCGATCGCATCTAGGATCGCGGTATGCATTTCTGCAAGGGTGCCTCCTCCTACATTCTGTGGGTCAGGAAGGGCTGCTGCTACTGAAGGGTCTAAACTTAAAACTGTGAGCTTGACATGCTCTCGCTCATCCAGGCCGTACATGGTCGCCTGATGCTTGATGGTGGCAAAGAAATGGTGGGGGTCTGAGGTTGGGAGGAACGGTGTGATCTTGTTGCACACGTCCTGTAATTGGGTCACTGTTAAGGGGGTGGAGTATAGAAATTCCGCATCGTCCGATGTGGCTGTGCGGTGGGTGGTGACTGGGTTCATTGGAGCCTGAACGATCTGCTCTGTGGGGGGTTGGGGCGCTTTTCTCTTCTGGGGCTTTCCCTGCGCACATGTCCCATGAACATATCTCTGCGCTGTTTCATTCAATTCTTCCCAATCAGGGCCATCTTCCTGATCTAATTTCGCTCAAAAGTTTTCCTGGAAGCCTTTCTGAACTGAAAGCAGCGATTGCAGCTCTGCAATCTGCTTCCGGCACTTTGCGTGATCCAGCCTGCTTTGTCTTTGCTTTGTAGCGGCAGCATGGAGTGTTCTTAACGCTGCCTTTAGGTCGCTGCACTGTCTCTGCAATGCTTCTACCTGTTTTTCTGTTTCTTCACGTACCAGGACTGCACGTTGCGTGTCCTGATTGGCCTTTTCATATTGAGACTGGAAGCTGCTTAAGTGCGCCAGACAAGGCTGGTGAGCACTTTTGGCAGCCTCCACCTCTCCATCTTTTGCTGCCAATTTCCTTCTCAATTCTAAATTCTCTCGCTGCACCTCGCTTACATCAACCTTACTCATTCGATGTATGCCCTCTACTTCTTTCCGGAGCGTCCTAACGACCTCCTCTGTGCCTCGCAATTGTGCCAAGCAGAACACGATTGCCATCGGCTTGCGAGCTTTCCCTAAGCTCTTTTTGTGGATCTCGCTCAGGTTCTCCCACCAAGTATGTCCTATACTCCCGGGGCCTGGTTCCTCGTTGTCACCCAATTCATTCCAAAGGGGCCATCCTTTCCCTTTGAGATATTTCCTGATTTCTTCCTCCCAAATGGGACATTGTCCCACTCTACTGCTGCTGGTCGCTGCGACCGCAAATTCCTTTGGGTTCATGAGGCGTTGCATTGCCTGCATGGCCATCTTTCCTATCCGAACGCTGCTCTTCAAATTTGGGACAGGGGTATTAAGGTGGTGCTGTAAATACGGGTATGGCTTTCGCTACTTTCTAATATACAAACTCCCGACAGTTTTGTCGCAACAAAAAATCTATCAGTTTTACCTTATCGCCATGTTAGTTACGCATGCATACACACACTTCCGAATTATGAGTCAATACTGCTGAAACACTTGTGGTTTTCTGTTTCCAATTGGACCTCTAATTCAAATTCTTGGTTCTCCCGGAGTGGTTTTCCACTTCTAGATCGGGTCCGGCGGAGTCGCCAAACAATGTTGCTAACTTTCTCCTTGGTTCAATTGCTCTGTTTTATTACCTTTGCTCTCGAGTCGCCAGGTATCTTTATGATACCGCCACGAGGTTCAAGTCTGAGTAATGATCAATAACCCAATACACCGATTAGTAAGATTCAAATCAAAGCACATTTATTATACACAGTAATCGCTAATTATGCACAAATTCTACGTCTAAGCTACTTCTACAACTAACAGGCCTATACTTAACTTCGGACTGGCCCACCAGGTCAGGGGAACAAATGGCCTTTCGTTCGGGTACTGAGTCTGCGGGATTCGAAGTTGGTACGGATTGGTAGCTAGGAGCGCCTATCTCGTAGCGAGCGTTGAATTAAGACTTACGGGCTTTCGGCGATCACTGCACCGGTCACGGTCAATGTTGGTTCGTGTTGCTGGGTGACCCGGGCACGATGCAAAGGTGAAGATGGCTGAAGAGAGAGCGATTTGAACTTGGGGCACAACTCTTATAGTCCCCAGGGGCTACCCGCCTTTCGGGGTGGACCCTGTACCTGGTCCCAAGTGATTGGACTTTGTCCCAATCGCTTGGTTCGATTTTCTCCAATACTGGAGCGGTTCCCTGATCGATGGGCGGTCTTGAGGTGCTCGTTCACCTCCTTTGTGTTGACTCCCGCTGGCGCCGAGGAGTCTGGCTTTGCTTTGTGTGTCCAAAATGTTACTTTTTGTTCCGGGGATTGCTCATCAGTATGCAGATGGCTGCTACTTTGTTATGCTGATGGTCGCTGGTATCGATGTTGACTGGCCTTTTCAGAGGTAAATACACAGAAACCTGCAGCTGCTGGTTTCTGCCTATGTTGGCTGACTTTCCCATCAGCTTTTGCGGTTCACCATTTTAAATCGGGAGTTGGCCAATTTAGGTGGCGACATCTTGTATACTGGAACTTGCATAGGGGATATTGTATACTGAATAATGCATACCAGACACTGCATACTGGAACTTGTATCCTGGATCTTGTATACTGGATCTTGCATACTGAATCTTCTTTACTGGATCTTGCATACTGGATCTTGCATACTGGATCTTGCATCCTGGATTGTGTCCTGGATATTTTTTCCTGGAGCTTGTATACCGGATCTTGCATATTAGAACATAGAACATAGAACAGTACAGCACAGTACAGGCCCTTCGGCCCACGATGTTGTGCCGACCATTTATCCTAATCTAAGATCAACCTAACCTACACCCCTTCAATTTACTGCTGTCCATGTGTCTTGGATCTTGTATGCTGGATATTGAATACTGAATCTTGCATACTGGATCTTGTATACTGGACCTGGTGTACTGGATCCTGCATATTGGAACATGCATATTGGATCTCATATACTGGTTCTAGCATTATGGATCTTGCATACTGGGGTATTGCATACTGGATCTTGCACACTGTATCTTGTGTATTGGATCCTATTTGCTGTATTTTGCACTGAATTTTGTATACTGGATCTTGCATACTGGATCTTGTTATACTGGAGCTTGTATACTAGATTGTGTAGACTGGAACTTGATACTGGAGCTTATACACCAGATCTTGGACACCAGATCTTGTAAAGTGGACCTTTTGGCTCTAGATCTTGTATACTGAATCTTGCAAACTGACTCTTGTGTACTGGATCTTGTTTCTTGGTTCTTGTTTACTGGATCTAGCATTCTGAATCTTTTATGCTGGATCTTGCATACCGGAGGGTACTGTGTACTGGACTTTGCACACTGTATCTTGTATATTGCATCTTGCACACTGCATTCTGTTTGCTGTATTTTGCGTACTGTATCCTGAGCACTGGATTTTGTATATTGGATTTTGTGTGCCGGATCTTGTATACTGGTTCTTGTTTATGGGATCTTGCATGCTGGATCTTGCAGACTGGATCTTTTGTACCAGATCTTGTGTACTGGACCTTCATCAGTTAATGGAATGTAAGCAATCATGTCATGTGCCAGTTGCTCCTTTCATTCAGCTATGTGGGCTGGTTTAGCACAGGGCTAAATTTCCGGCTTTGAAAGCAGACCAAGCCAGGCCAGCAGCATGGTTCAATTCCCGTACCAGCCTCCCCAAGCAGGCGCTGGAATGTGGCAACTAGGGGCTTTTCACAGTAACTTCATTTGAAGCCTACTTGTGACAATAAGTGATATTCATTAAATTCTTATTGCTGCTTGCACAAAGTGTTTGAACAGTCTCAAATGGCGGTTCCTGTGAGCTTCCCAGTTGTAAACAGCTTGCAAGTCTCCCCGATGGCTGGTTCATGTTTTATTTGAAGGCGTATATATGCTGGAGAAAATATTTACTCACGACAGGCTGACAAGACTTTGCTTTGTCATTGATGGCCTGACTGCCATTAACACAAGGACCGCCCTCGTTGCAACGTTTAAACATGTGATCGGGCCAACGATTGTAAAATTTAATTGTCCCAGCTCTGCTCTGACCAGGGCTTCATTTACTTCACAAGCATGGCCAACGAGAAAGCTTCACATATCTTCACATATCCCCACAATATCTTCACTGCCTTGGTCGCACAACGCACTTTGAATATTTTCTCAGTCTTTTGATGATTTTCAGAAGCAGTTCAGAAGCCTGTACGATGACCTACCAGGAGCCACTCTATCAGTTATATCATAGCTGCCACTATTGATAGATAAGTGTCAGCCATGACTTGGTTATAGTTTCAAGTTCCACTCTCGGCTCCTGAGCACATAGCCGAGGTTCATATTCCAGTGTTGCACTGAGGGAGTGCTGTACTGTCACAAGTGTGGTCATTTGGATAAGACATTAAAACAAAGTCCTGAGGATAGGGTGGGGGAGGGGGCCAAGGAATTATGCTCTTTCAGAGGATTGATGCAGTCTCAATGGGCCAAATGGCCTCCTTCTGCACTGTAGGGATTTCACGTCAGGTGAATGTGAAAGATCCCACTGCATTATTTCAAGGATGAGCAAGGAAATTCTCTCTACTGCTTAGGTTCTTCTTTGTCCTTCAACCAACATCATTAAAGCAGATACATTTATAATTAATCCCTTTGCAGTTTGAAGGACTGTGTAAATTAAAATTGTTTGACTATCACATTTTCCATATTATATCAGTGATTGAGCATCAAAATTACTTTGATGAATTGCCATCAGAACAGATGGAAGGACATTGACCTGAAATGTTAACTCTGTTTCTCTCTCCACATATGCTGTCCAACCTGCTGAATATTTCCAGCATTTACTGTTTTTCTTTGAAGTGCAGGTTAGGTGGAACGGTCAAGCTAAAATTGCACGTTCGTGCCCAAAGAGGTGCAGGTTAGGTGGAATGGTCAAGCTTCTATGATTTTCAGCATCCGATTTCAATGGATGGAAAGCACTTTTGGATGCCCTGAAATCATGAAAGGCTCAACCCCACTTTAAACTGATTTAGATTCCCCTTCTTATCAGGAACACACTAGAGAGTAACATTACTAAAATATAAAGAGAAATTAACAGTCGTTTTTCTATTTATTAATTTTCAGGATGTGGGCTAGTAAACGCCTTGAGAAGGTGGCGGTGAGTGGCCTTCTTGAACCACTGCAGTCAGTGTGGTCTTGAGTTCCAGGTTTCTGGCCTAGTGACAAAGGAATGCTGAGATCTAAGCCAGGATGGTATGTGACTGGCAGGGGACATGTAGGTGGTGGTATTCCTATGCACCTGCTGCCCTTGTTCTTCTAGGTTAGTATTTTCCAATAGGATTTCAATGTTCATCATATCGGCATGATACTAAAAAATGCCCAATTAACAAAACAAAGCAGCAATCTTTTCAAAATAGGTTTGAGGTTTTAAACCATCAACAACCACAACTGAAACACTCACTGCCAGAGCCAAGGTTATAGAGACATAGAGTCAGACAGTACAGAAGAGGCCCTTCAGCCCATCAAGTCTGCACTGACAAAACTACACCATATCTACACAAAGCCCACTTTCCAGCACTTGGCCCATTGGAATGGTATGACATTTCAAGTGCTCATCCATGTAATTTTTAAAGGCTGTGAGGTTTACACACTACCCAGGTGGACCCATGCAAAACCATCTTTTGCATTGAGTTTAATATCATTAACAGCGTGGACATTTCAAAATGCTCCATCCCTCTTAGGCGGAAGTCTCGCAGGCGTAAATTATTAAAAATATTTACAAGTGGGGCTTGGGTGCCATGGTTGCAGAGGGGGAGTGGGAAGTTTAAAAGATTGTTGGGTTTGATAGGGGGGTTGCTGCCCAGGCCGGGGCCAGTAGAGGGGAACGACTTGGTGCCAAAACGGTGGTTTCGAGGTATCGCCCTTGGGACTGGGGTGGCCTGGTTCAGACCACCATTGCTGCAGTATCTGTTTTAAGCAAACTCCTCTGGTGCTACTTAAAGGCTGCTCACATTCCTGAGTGCTGTCTGAATCCTTTGAATGCTCAGAGAGCCTCTGGTCACCTGGGAGTCCAACAAGGCCATCCCTCTGGACACCCTCATACCCCAGCTCAATCAGAGGCCCAACAGGTGTTGGCACTCCTCAGAAACACTGCCCCACTGCTGAGGAAGCAGAATATTAGCAGAGCTCATCCCAACCAAAGGTCACTTACACCTTGGCCTTTGGAATCCTCCCTGGTTCTCTGCCTCAGGATCACCAGCTACCACTACCCTGCCCTGTCCATGACCACCCATATATCTCTAATGGCCTGAGAGACACCCAGCCCTCTGAGGTGCCATCATGCCTGGTCCACGATTGTGGAAATCAGTACTAAATGGCTTGGCCGTTGACTCCCAGGAACCCGGTGAATATGATGTCCGAATATTTAAATGAGCCTAATGGCTCTAATGCAGACATGGGGACAACATGCAAACTCCACATAGATAATCAGCAATGCTGGAATCGGTGAACCCGGGTCCCTGGCACGGTGAAGCAGCAGTACTAACTATTGTGCCACCATGCCAACTGCAATTGTCACGTTTATGTTCCGCCATAACCCCAAAACTTGAACATTGCTGGTAGGGTCGAGAACCAGAGGACACTGATTTACTGTGAATGACAAAAGAACCAATGTGATGAGGAAAATCTTTCCAAAGCAGTGAGTAGTTGGGATATGGAATGCACTGCCTGAGAGGGTGGTGGCGGCAGGTTCAATCATGGCTTCCAAAAACCACAGAGGAGAAATAAATGGCGAGGGGAAAGAATTTGCAGGGCCATGGGGAAAAGGTAGAGGAATGGGACTAGCCGAGTTTATCTGACAGAGAGCCAACTCTGGATGATGGGCTGAATGGTCTCCTTCGGTGCTGTAACCATTCTGGGATTCTGTTCAATGAGAGATTGCATTGAGATAAGAACATAAGAAGCAGGAGTAGGCCATTCGGTCCCTCAAGCCTGCTCCGCCACTCAATTTATTGCCCAACCCTAGTTCCCTTGAGCAAGTGGTGGTGAGCTGCCTTCTTGAATCGCTGTGGTCCATGTAGTGTAGGGACACCCACAGTGCTGTTAGGGAGTAGGGAGTGTGTTCCATGATTTTGGCGCAGCGACAGCGAAGGAATGGCCGGTATATTTCCAAGTCAGGGTGGTGAGTGATTTGGAGGGGAGCCTCTAGGTGGTGGTGTTCCCAGGAATCTGCTGCTCTTGCCCTTCTAGATGGTAGTGGTTGTACGTTTGGAAGGTGCTGCCTAAGGAGCCTTGCGAGTTCCTGCAGTGCTTCTTATAGATGGTACACACGGCTTTCACTGTCACTGTTCATCGGTGTTGGAGGAAGTGAACATTTGTGGGAGGAATGTTGATCATTGGGCTGTTTGATCCTGGATAGTGTCGAGCTTCTTGAGTGTTGTTAGAGCTGCACTCATCTAGGCAAGTGGAGAGTATGCCATCACACTCCCAAAGTGTGCCTTTTAGATAGTGGAGAGGTTTTGGGAAGTCAAGCATTGAGTTACATGTTGCAGGATTCCTAGCCTTTGACATGTTCTTGTAGCCACAGTATTTAGACGGATGGTCCAGTTCAGTTTCTCCATCTTAACTGAGAGACCACTGTCATGTGAGAGTACCTTTAAGAAATGGGTGTTTATAAATGGGTGTCTATATAAATATCTGTAGTGAGAGTACCTTTAAGAAATGGGTGTTTAGTACTGCAGTGGTGTCCGAGAGTGGGTGGAGCTGGGCTGTCTGTCAGCTTTCTACTTTCGTTTTTGAGCAGGCTGCAGTGTGTGTTTTAGTTTTGTATTCAGAGCTGGATAGCTGCAGTCACAGCCAGAAGGTGTATGAATCACTCTTTGTAATCGAAAGACTGTAAATCGATCCTGGTGATTTAAAACTAATAACAATAGTGACTTTAACCTGATGTGCATCTGTTGAAAGGTGTTTTAATTCTCATGGATGTTGAAAGGAAAGCTTAAAGGATTACTTAGTGTTATATTCTTTGGGGGTTGTATTTGAATTGATAGTTGCTAAGAAGTTCACTGTATGTTTTAAAAAGGTTAACTTGAGTTCATAGAATAAACATTGCTTTGCTTTAACAAATTATTTTCCATTTCTGCTGTACCACACCTGTAGAGTGGGCCGTGTGCTCCCTGTCATGATATGCAGACATGCAGATAATGATATACAGACAGGCACAGACAGGCAGCCAATGAACACAGAGAACAGGACATGGCCAATGAGCAGGCAGGACACTCAGGCGTGGTATCTCACTATAGAAGGCTTGAGGCGCTCACACTCTGCCTCTTTCCACTGATGAACATCTACAGAGTGAGTCAGGGTGAATTTACAGTATCACACCTCCAGCACATGGCTGAGAGCTAGTCTGGTTCAGTCAGACAGAGTAACCACATTTAGGTTACTCCCCGGAGCGGAGAAACTACGTCATCTTCTTCACAGCCTTCAACACGTCATTGATGACGATGAACATCTTGCCAAGGTCATCCCCACACCCCCACTACTTGCCTTCAAACAACCGAGCAACCTCAAACGAACCATTGTTTGCAGCAAACTACCCAGTCTTCAGAACAGTGACCACGACACCACACAACCCTGCCATGGCAATCTCTGCAAGACGTGCCAGATCATCGACATGGATACCACTATTACACGTGAGAACACCACCCACCAGGTACGTGGTACATACTCGTGCGACTCGGCCAACGTTGTCTACCTCATACGCTGCAGGAAAGGATGTCCCGAAGCGTGGTACATTGGCGAGACCATGCAGACGCTGCGACAATGAATGAACGGACATCGCGCAACAATCACCAGGCAGGAATGTTCCCTTCCAGTCGGGGAACACTTCAGCAGTCAAGGGCATTCAGCCTCTGATCTCCGGGTAAGCGTTCTCCAAGGCGGCCTTCAGGACGCGCGACAACGCAGAATCGCCGAGCAGAAACTTATAGCCAAGTTCCGCACACATGAGTGCGGCCTCAACCGGGACCTGGGATTCATGTCGCATTACATTCATCCCCCACCATCTGGCCTGCGAAATCCTACCAACTGTCCTGGCTTGATGCAATTCACACCTCTTTAACCTGGGGTCACCCCATCTCTGGATCTGTAAAGATTTAATCACCTGCTAATGGTCGCATTCCAAGCATTGTTTGGCATCTTTGAATTTGTCTATATATGTGTTTCTGGAACATACCTCTTCATTCACCTGAGGAAGGAGCAGCGCTCCGAAAGCTAGTGACATCGAAACAAACCTGTTGGACTTTAACCTGGTGTTGTAAGACTTCTTACTGTGCTCACCCCAGTCCAACGCCGGCATCTCCACATCACATTTAGGTTAGCAGAGAGTTGAACTCATAGAGAACTGTGCTAACTGTGCTACTGGTTCAATAAATCAGATTGAACTAACTTCAAGGTCTGGCGTATCTTTTGGTTAAAGCTGCATCCAGTTGCAGCCTGTGTTATCCCAGAGTACATAACACAACACTCCCCAAACCACAATCTATTAAAAGTTGTGGGTCAGGGGAACTCCATGATACACTTTGGGGTTCTCTGAACCCTGGCCCATAACAAATTGGGGGCTCGAGGGGGGATAAAAGTCTATCTATTGGATTGGCTTAGTGAATTTAAAGACAGTGAGGGGTGAGCATATTGTGGTTGCTTTTCAGGTGTGGTATTCTAGTTTAAGTAGGGAGTGTGTTGTGGACAATGGCTCTTTCAGAGGCTCAGAAGTTTTTTGGGGTGGAGACGGTCACACGCAGTACCTTATGGGCAGAGACTAAAAGCAGACTGTTAGATTTGGCAAAAACATTGCAGTTAACATTACCTGACAAAATGCGAAAAGATGAGGTAATTATGGTGATGGCTTAGCATTTAAAGTTGCCTGAGATACAGTTTGACTCATTGGAAATGGCAAAAGTTCGGTTGCAAGTTAAACATATGGAACATGAGAAAGAATTAAAGCAGCTTGAATATGAAAGAGATAGAGAGGAAAAAGAAAGAGAGAGAGAAAGAGATAGAGAGGAAAAAGAAAGAGAGAGAGGAAAAAGAAAAGGAGAGAGAAGAAAGGAGAAAAGAAAGAGTAGCCCTAGCAGAACAAAAAGAAGGAGAAAGGGAAATACAGATCAGGGAAAAAGATAAAGAGAGAGTTTGAACTTCAGAAAATGGCCATGAAACATGACAGTCAGTTAAAATTGACAGACGTAAAGGGAAACGTACAGTTGGATGATAGTGATAAGGATAGTGAGAAAGAGCGTCAAAGTCGAAGGCTTGGTGGGAATCGATTTAAATTTGTCCAAGCATTGCCAAGGTTTGACGCGAAGGAGGGAGAAGCCTTTTTCATTTCATTTGCGAAGGTGGCTAAACAAATGAAATGGCCACAGGACATGTGGGTATTACTGATTCAAACAAAGCTGGTATGTAGAGCTATTGAAGTGTTTGCATCACTACCGGAGGAGGTATCTGGGATGGATGAGGAGGTGAAAAAATCCATCTTAGGCGCATATGAATTAGTGCCTGAAGCCTACAGACAAAGGTTTAGAAATTTAAGGAAAGAATTTGGTCAAACAACATGGAGTTTGAAAGGATCAAACAGAGTAATTTTGATAGGTGGATAAGGGCTTTGAAAATAGACAAAACTTATGAAGCTCTCAGAGAAATTATACTTTTGGAGGAGTTTAAAAATTCAATTCCTGATGTAGTGAGAACTCATGTAGAAGAGCATAAGGTTAAAACTGCGAGATTAGCAGCAGAAATGGCAGATGATTATGAATTAGTTCATAAATCAAAGCTTGGTTTCCGACATCAGTTTCAGCCTGTGAGGGATAGAAACTGGGGGCATGAGAAATACTCAAGTGGTAAAGGTAAAGATGATCTGATGGGAGACAATACGGGGAGTGTACTTCAGACTAAAAAAGAAATCCAGGAGGGTGGAAGAGACATGAAAAGTTTCAAATGTTTACACTGTAATAAACTAGGCCATGTAAAGTCACAGTGTTGGTGGTTGAAGAAAAGCACTGGGAAGGCTGATGTGGTAAAACAGGATAAGACAGTGGGGTTTGTTAAAGTGGGAAAGGAAAGGCCAAGTGAAGCGAAGGAGGTACAAAAGATTGTACAGCCTGATCAAGAGGTGATTGATAAGAAGGTGCCAGATCTCTTTAAAGAATTTACTTGTGTGGGTAAAGTTTACTCATGTCTATCAGGAGGAGCAAGTAAAGAAGTCACAATTTTAAGGGAAAAGGGAGCTAGTCAATATTTAACGGTAAGAGATGAGGAGCTATGTAGTTTGGGAAGAATGTTGCCAGAAAAGGTGGTAATATGTGGAATTCAGGGTGAGAGGAGTAGCGTTCCATTACATAAGGTAAGATTGGAAAGTCCAGTGAAAAGTGGTGAAGTGGTAGTAGGAGTAATAGAGAAACTATCTTGTCCAGGAATACAGTTTATCATGGGTAATGATATAGCTGGATCACAGGTGGGAGTGATGCCTACTGTGGTTGATAAGCCAGTGGAAAATCAGACAAGTGAAGTGTTGAAGGATGAATGTCCTGGGATTTTTCCGGATTGTGTAGTATCAAGGTCGCAAAGTCACAGGTTAAGACAAGAGGAGAAATCAAAGAGTGAAGATGAAGTTGAAGTGCAATTATCAGAAATGATTTTTGATCAGATGGTTGGAAAAGAACAGGTGGAGGATGAGGCAGATATTTTTAGTTCAGGAAAATTGGCGGAGTTACAACAGAAAGATATAGAAATAAAACGGATGTATCAGAAAGCATATACGGAAGAGGAATCTGCATGTATACCAGAGTGTTATTACCGCAAAAGGGGTGTCTTGATGAGAAAATGGAGACCTTTACATATGCAGGCGGATGAAAAGTGGGCAGAAGTTCATCAAGTAGTATTGCCGGTAGGGTATAGAAAGGAGGTGTTGCACATGAGATACCAGTGGGAGGTCATTTGGGAATAAGGAAAACTCAAGCTAAAATACAAAAACATTCTTATTGGCCTGGACTACATAAAGATGTAGTTAAATTTTGTCAATCATGTCACACATATCAAGTGATAGGGAAACCTCAGGCAGTGATTAAACTAGCACCCTTAATACCTATTCCAGCATTTGAGGAACCTTTTACAAGGGTCCTAATTGATTGCGTAGGACTGCTTCCTAAAATAAACAGTGGGACTCAATACCTTTTGACGATAATGGATGTGTCTACTCGGTTTCCGGAGGCCATTCCAGTACGTAATATTACAGCTAAAAAGATTGTGGAGGAGTTACTTAAATTCTTTACTAGATGTGGACTACCCATAGAAATACAGTCGGATCAATGACCAAATTTTACCTCAAGATTATTCAAAGAAGTTATGGATAGTTTCGGAATAAAACAATTTAAATCAACTGCGTACCATCCAGAATCGCAGGGAGCGTTAGAAAGGTGGCATCAGACATTAAAGACAATGTTGATGGCTTATTGTCAAGATTATCCAGAGGATTGGGATAAAGGAATTCCTTCCGTACTGTTTGTAATTAGGGATGCACCTAATGAATCAACCAAATTTAGTCCTTTTGAACTAATTTTTGTTCATGAGGTGAGAGGACCACTTAAATTGATTAAGGAAAAATTGGTGAGTGAGAAATCGGAAATTACATTGTTGGATTACGTGTCAAATTTCAGGGAACGATTAAATAGGGCAGGTGAATTGGCTAGACAACATTTAAATGTTGCACAAAATGTGATGAAATGGGTAGCGGACAAGAAATCCAAAGTTCGTAGTTTTGCCAGTGGAGATAAAGTTTTAGTATTGTTACCAGTGGTAGGTGAACCTTTAAAAGCAAGGTTTTGTCGACCTTATCAGATTGAAAGGAAATTAAGTGAGGTGAATTATGTGGTAAAAACACCGGATAGAAGGAAAACTCACCGAGTGTGTCATGTGAATATGCTTAAAAGGTACTTTGAAAGGGAAGGAGAGAAAAAGGAGGTTTTAATAATTCTAACTCAAAGTCACAAACCAAATCCAGATGACTGTGAATTTGACATACCTCAAATTAAATTGGAAAACGAGGATGTTCTTAAAAATTGGGATAAATTGTTGAGTTACCTTCCAGAGGATAAACGAACTGACCTGAAACGGTTATTTTTAAAAAAATATATTTTATTGAAATTTTTTTCCAAACAACAATTTTTTCCCTCTTACAAAGCAAACGTAACAGTAAAGAAATTTTTTAACAATACACAAGTAACTAAACCCCATAATCATTTGACATAAACTAAACTAAAAACCCCACCCCCCCCTCCCCCCTGGGTTGCTGCTGCTGGTCATCTGTCTTCCCTCTAACGTTCCCCTAGGTAGTCAAGAAATGGCTGCCACCGCCTGGTGAACCCTTGAGCCGATCCTCTCAGGGCAAACTTTATCTGCTCCAATTTAATGAACCCCGCCATATAATTTACCCAGGCCTCCAGTCCGGGGGGTTTCGCCTCCTTCCACATGAGTAGGATCCTGCGCCGGGCTACTAGGGACGCAAAGGCCACAACGTCGGCCTCTTTCGCCTCCTGCACTCCCGGCTCATCCGCAACTCCAAATAGAGCTAACCCCCAGCCTGGTTTGACCCGGGCCTTCACCACCTTCGAAATCACTCCCGTCACTCCCTTCCAATACCCTTCCAGTGCCGGACACGCCCAAAACATATGTGCGTGGTTTGCCGGGCTCCCGCCACACCTCCCACATTTGTCCTCCACTCCGAAGAACCTGCTCAATCTTGCTCCCGTTATGTGTGCTCTATGTAGCACCTTAAATTGAATCAGGCTAAGCCTGGCGCATGAGGAAGAGGAATTTACCCTGCTTAGGGCATCAGCCCACATACCCTCCTCTATCTCCTCCCCTAATTCTTCTTCCCACTTTCCTTTTAGTTCGCCCACCGACTCCTCCCCCTCTTCCCTCATCTCTCGGTATATCTCTGACACCTTGCCCTCTCCGACCCACACCCCTGAAAGCACTCTGTCCTGAATCCCCTGTGTCGGGAGCAACGGAAATTCCCTCGCCTGTTGTCTGGTAAACGCCCTCACCTGCATATATCTCAAGAAGTTTCCCCGGGGCAACTTATACTTTTCCTCCAATGCTCCCAAGCTCACAAAGGTCCCATCTATAAATAAATCTCCCACCCTCCTAATTCCCAACTGGTGCCAGCTCTGAAATCCTCCATCCAATCTTCCTGGGGCGAACCTATGGTTGTTCCTAATTGGGGACCCCACCAGGGCACCCCGCACTCCTCTCTGTCGCTTCCATTGTCCCCAGATATTCAGTGTTGCCGCCACCACCGGGTTCGTGGTAAACCTTTTTGGCGAGAACGGTAGCGGCGCCGTCACCAGCGCCTCTAAACTCGTCCCTTTACAGGACTTTCTCTCCAGTCTTTTCCACGCTGCTCCCTCACCCTCCATCATCCATTTACGTATCATTGCCACATTAGCGGCCCAATAGTAATCGCCCAAGTTCGGTAGTGCCAATCCTCCTCTGTCCCTACTACGCTGAAGGAACCCCCTCCTCACTCTCGGAACTTTCCCTGCCCACACGAAGCTTGTGATGCTCCTGTCTATTTTATTAAGAAAGGTCTTAGTGATTAGTATAGGGAGACATTGAAATACAAATAAGAACCTCAGGAGGACCATCATCTTAATTGCTTGCACCCTGCCCGCCAGCGACAGAGGCTTCATGTCCCACCTCTTGAAGTCCTCCTCCATTTGTTCTACCAGCCGTGTCAGATTAAGTCTGTGCAAGGTTCCCCAGCTCCTAGCGATCTGAATCCCCAGGTATCAGAAGTTTCTTTCCACTTTCCTTAGAGGCAGGCCTTCTATCTCTCTACTCTGGTCCCCTGGATGTATCACAAATAATTCGCTCTTCCCCATGTTTAGCCTATACCCCGAGAAATCCCCGAATTCCCTCAACATTCGCATAACCTCTATCATCCCCCCCGCTGGGTCCGACACGTATAACAATAGGTCATCTGCGTATAACGAGACTCGGTGTTCTTCTCCCCCTCTAATCACCCCTCTCCATTTCCTGGAGTCTCTCAACGCCATGGCCAGAGGTTCAATTGCCAACGCGAACAACAATGGAGACAGCGGGCATCCCTGTCTTGTTCCCCTATATAGTCGGAAATACTCCGATCTTTGTCGCCCCGTAACTACACTTGCTGTTGGAGCCCCATAAAGAAGTTTAACCCAGCTAATAAACCCGTTCCCGAACCCAAACCGCCTTAACACTTCCCATAAATACTCCCACTCCACCCTATCAAATGCCTTCTCTGCATCCATTGCCGCCACTATCTCTGCCTCCCCCTCCACTGGGGGCATCATTATCACCCCTAATAGTCGTCGCACGTTAACATTCAGTTGTCTCCCTTTTACAAACCCTGTCTGGTCTTCGTGCACCACCCCCAGGACACAGTCCTCTATCCTCGATGCCAGTACCTTTGCCAACAATTTGGCGTCCACGTTCAATAATGAAATAGGTCTATAGGACCTGTACTGCAACGGATCTTTATCCCTCTTCAAAATTAGCGATATCGTCGCCTCCGACATCATCAGGGGTAAAGTCCCTCCTTCCCTGGCCTCATTGAACGTCCTCACCATCAACGGGGCCAACAAGTCCACATATTTTCTGTAATATTCCACCGGGAACCTGTCTGGTCCTGGAGCCTTCCCTGCTTGCATGCTTCCCAGTCCCTTAATAACCTCGTCCACCCCAATCGGTGCCCCCAGGCCTGCCACCTCCTGCTCCTCCACTTTCGGGAACCTCAATTGGTCCAGGAACTGCCGCATCCCCTGCTCTCCCCCTGGGGGTTGAGACCTATACAGTCCCTCAGAGAAGGTCTTGAACACCTCATTTATCTTTCCTGCCCTTCGCACCGTCTCCCTTTTTGTCTCTAATTCCTCCTATCTCCCTCGCTGCTGTCCTCTTTCGCAATTGATGAGCCAACAGGCGACTAGCCTTTTCCCCATATTCATACCTCCTCCCCTGTGCCTTCCTCCACAGTACCTCCGCCTTTCTGGTGGTCAGAAGGTCAAACTCTGTCTGGAGTCGTCTCCTCTCCCTGTACAGTCCCTCCTCCGGGGTCTCTGCAAATTCCCTATCCACCCTTAAAATCTCCCCCAGTAATCTTTCCCTTTCCTTGGCCTCTGTTTTCCTTTTGTGGGCCCCAATGGAGATCAGCTCTCCTCTGACCACCGCTTTTAGTGCTTCCCATACCACTCCCACAGGGACCTCGCCGTTGTCATTGACCTCCAGGTATCTCTCAATACACCCCTGCACTCTTGCACACACTCCCTCATCCGCCATCAATCCCACATCTAATCGCCAGAGTGCTCTCTGCTCCCTTTCCTCTCCTAATTCCAGGTCCACCCAATGTGGGGCATGGTCCGAAACCGCTATGGCTGAATACTCAGCTTCTTCCACCCTAGAGATCAACGACCTTCCCAAAACAAAAAAATCTATCCGGGAGTACACTTTATGGACATGGGAGAAGAAGGAGAACTCCCTAGCCCTAGGTCTAAGAAATCGCCATGGATCCACTCCCCCCATTTGGTCCATAAACCCCTTAAGTACCTTGGCTGCTGCCGGCCTTCTTCCGGTCCTTGATCTGGATCTATCTAGCCCCGGGTCCAGCACAGTATTAAAGTCCCCTCCTAAAATCAAGTTTCATACCTCCAGGTCCGGTATACGCCCCAGCATCCGCCTCATAAATCCCGCATCGTCCCAGTTTGGGGCATACACATTAACCAACACGACCTCCATTCCCTCCAGCCTGCCACTCACCATTACATATCTACCTCCACTATCTGCTACGATGTTCTTTGCTTCAAATGCTACCTGTTTCCCCACCAAAATGGCCACCCCTCTGTTCTTTGCGTCTAGTCCTGAGTGGAACACCTGTCCCACCCATCCTTCCCTTAACCGAACTTGGTCCGCCACCTTTAGGTGCGTCTCTTGGAGCATAACCACGTCTGCCCTTAGTCCTTTCAAACGCGCGAGCACTCGGGCCCTTTTTAGCGGTCCGTTCAGGCCTCTCACGTTCCACGTGATCAGCCTCACTAGGGGGCTACCTGCCCCCCTCCCGTGTCGACTAGCCATTACCTTCTCTAGGCCAGTTCCATATCCCGCCTCCGCGCTCCCACTCGCTCCCCCAGCGTCGCACACCATCCCCGTCCACCCACTCTTTAGCCATTTCCTTTTGGATTTCCGCAGCAGCAACCCAGTTGTCCCCCCCCCCCCCCCCCGCTAGATCTCTTTCTAGCGTGATTGCTCCCCCCATCCCCCCATATTACTTCCGTAAGTCAGCTGACTTCAACTGACCCCGGCTACTCCTGCTCACTCCTCGACCCCCCCGTGTGGGGAACTCCTATCCGCCTTGCGCCTGTCTTCCCACCATATTCTTTCTGGCGCGGGAACATCCCTTTACCTGACCCGCCTCTTATGGCGCAGCTCCCTTTCCCCTCCCCCTCCCCTTCCCCATCCTCCAACTATGTCCCGTCTTTCCCCCCTCACCGGCACCCACATTTCCCAATGTCTCCCCCCTTCCCAATTTACTTCTCAATTAATTTCAACCATAACATTAACAATAACATTTCCTGCGGCATCAGTCCCTCAGTTCCGATCCAATTTCTCCTCTTTAATAAAGGTCCATGCTTCCTCTGCCCTCTCGAAATAATGGTGTCTCTCCTGATACGTGACCCATAGTCTTGCCGGCTGCAGCATCCCGAACGTCACCTTCCTTTTATGCAACACCTCTTTGGCTCGGTTAAAGCTCGCCCTCCTTCTCACCACCTCCGCACTCCAATCCTGGTACACCCGTACCACTGCATTCTCCCATCTGCTACTCCGCACCTTTTTAGCCCATCTCAGGACCTCTTCTCTATCCTTAAGGCGGTGAAATCGCACGATTATCGCCCTGGGTGGTTCTCCCGCTTTTGGTCTTCTCGCCGGGATCCGATGTGCCCACTCCACCTCCAAGGGGCCCGTCGGGGCCTCAGCACCCATCAGTGAGCTCAGCATCGTACTTGCATAAGCTCCACAGTCCACTCCTTCCACACCCTCAGGGAGACCCAGTATCAGAAGGTTCTTCCTTCGCACTCCGTTTTCTAGGACCTCGATCCTTTCAGTACACTTTTTATGAAGTGCCTCGTGAGTCTGTGTCTTAACCGCCAGGCCCAGGATCTCGTCCTCATTATCTGTCACCTTTTGCTCCACCACGCGGAGCTCTGTCTCCTGGGTCTTTTGTGTCTCCTTGAGTCCCTCAATTGCCTGTAGCATCGGGGTCAGCACCTCCCTCTTCAGCAGCTCCACGCACCGTCTCAAAAATTCATCCTGCTCAGGCCCCCATGTCGCCTGCGCTTTCTCCGCCGCCATCTTGTGCTTCTCCCTTTCTGACCCTTTGGTCGACGATTCCTCGTGCTGCAGCCGCCGCCGCCGGTTTTTTCCTCCTCCGTTGGGGGGGGACTCCCTTCTCACTCACCCCACACCGGGTTGCGTCGTCAAAAAAGTTCCCGTTGGGGCTCTTAAAAGAGCCCGAAGGTCCGTCGGAGCTGGAGCCGCCGAAACGTGCGGCTAGCAAGGCATCACCGCAACCGGAAGTCCCTGAAACGGTTATTGATAGGCAGGTTTGTGGAGATAAATTGGGAAGTACTAAAATGGCTATACATGATGTAGGTGTGGGAAATGCTGTTCCTATCAAACAACATCCATACAGACTTAACTCTTTAAAATTTGCACAGGTTAACAAAGAGATTGAAAGTATGCTTAAACATGGCATAATTGAAGTGGGTTGCAGCCAATGGAGCTCACCCATAGTGATGGTACCAAAACGAGATGGTACACAACGGTTGTGAGTGGACTATAGAAAGGTTAATGCAGTCACAAGAACGGACTCTTATCCTGTCCCACGTTTGGAGGATTGCATTGAGAAAGTGGGACAATCAGCTTTTATTTCTAAACTGGATTTACTTGAAGGTTACTGGCAGTTACCTTTCTCCGAAAGGGCGAAGGAGATTTCAGCTTTTGTGACTCCAGATGGTATATACCAATTCAAAGTTATGCCATTTGGCATGAAAAACGCACCAGCCACATTTCAATGGTTAACTAACAAAGTTGTTTCAGGATTACCCAATTGTGCGGTTATACATCGATGATCTGGTAATTTTCAGCCAGACATGGACAGAACATTTGAAACATCTGATGGAGTTATTCGATCGACTTCAGGAGGTGGGTTTGGTGATAAACCTAGCCAAAAGTGAATTTGGAAAAGCCCAAGTCACTTTCCTTAGCCATACAATTGGACAGGGTCGAATGGTCACACGGGATGTGAAACCAACAGTTATTGAGGAGTTTTCAATACCCTCAAGATGAAGGGAAATAATGCGAGTTCTTGCCATGAGTGGATTTGATCGAACATTTGTGCAAAAGTTTTGTAGCGTGATTGCTGCACTGAGGGACTTGCTGAAGAAACATTGAAAATTTCAGTGGACAGCAGAGTTTCAACAGGCATTTGACTGCCTGAAAGCTGTGATAACAGATGCTCATGTGTTGGAGAATTACAAGGGACTCTGTGATCAGATTGAACTAAAGTATCTGATTTTAAAGAGAAATGCCGAGGTGTAGAGAAATGGATGGATCGTGCAGAGACCTTCTTGTTCAAAGAGACTGTCAATCGAGAAGAATTTCAGTTGGGGGGGATCAAAAATGGACTATATTATTATACTTGTTTGCATGTGTTGTTTTTTGAAACGAAAAAGTATATTTACTGTGTGCATTTCTTAAGGATAGTGAAAAGGTAAAAAATGAAACCATCTTGAAGTTGATGGGTTTTTCTTTCTTGGGGAGAGGTTTCATTTGAGAGTACCTTTCAGAAATGGGTGTTTGTAAATGGGTGTATGTGTAAGTATCTGTAGTGAGAATACCTTTAAGAAATGGGTGTTTACTACTGCAGTGATGTCAGAGAGTGGGTGGAGCTGGGCTGTCTGTCAGCTTTTTACTTTCGTTTTCTGCTGTTTGCTGCAGGGTGTGTTTTAGTTTCCTTTCAGACCTGTATAGCTGCGGTCACAGCCAGAAGGTATACGAATCTCTCTCTGTAATCTAAAGACTGTAAATCAATCCTGGTGATTTAAAACTAATAACAGTAGTGACATTAACCTGATGTGCTTCTGTTGAAAGGTGTTTTAAGGTTTATGCATGTTAAAAGGAAAGCTTAAAGGATTACTTAGTGTTATATTCTTTGGGGGTGTATTTGAATTGATGGTTGCTAAGAGGTTCACTGTATGTTTTAAACAGGTTAACTTGAGTTCATAGAATAAACATTGTTTTGCTTTAAAAAATACTTTTCCATTTCTGCTGTATCACACCTGTAGAGTGGGCCGTGTGCTCCCCATACCACAAACTATTAAAAGCTGTGGGTCAGGGGAACTCCATGACACACTTAGGGTTCTCTAAACCCTGGCCCATAACACCCCTCATTCTTAAGCTGTGCCCCCTAGTTTTAGATTCCCCCATGAAATGAAGTATCCTCGCAGCATCTACCCTTCCATGCCTCCCAGAACCTCAAATGTGTCAATAAGCTCATTCCTCAATGGGCATCGGCCCAACATGCCCAACCTTTCCCCTTCATCCCTGTACAGCTTCCCACCACTCCCCCACACCCCTCCACCCCCTATTGATCTCCTAATTCTTTGTAATCCATGTTATCGTGCTTTGAAGCAACTAAAATTGGTATAAACCGGCTTTCAGTTTTGTTAGTGTTAATAATTAGCATAATTAAATGCGATACACAGTTATTGCACACATGAAAGATCCAACTGATACTTAAAGATGAAGGTATCGCCTACACATGCAACCTTGAACCAGAGGCAAAAATTGATTAAGGGAGGAGTGGTGGCTCCATTTTGTGCCAGTCGTGAGTGGATCAGTATATAATGCTAATCTAGGACACAGGTTAATATTCACATGCTTGTGATAGTATGGCACAGATCAACATCACTTATTTTGTTTAGTCTTCAATTTTCCTTCCACAATTTATGTGATAAACACCAGAGCAATGATACTGTTGCGTGACATGATTGTCCAACCTAGTTGCTGTGTCTTACTGCTTTCACCAGCAGCCCCATGTCTAACAACGCAAAACAGAAATAGCCTCACCATTAGCACAACGTGCAAAGATCTGCTTTGCCACACGTGGGCTGTGACCTCTGTCTCTGAGTCAGATGGTTGTCATTTCAAGTTCCACTTCACATACTGTAGCACGTACTGATAATCGAGGTTGACATTCCAGTGCCGTACTGAGGGAATGCTGCACTGCTGGAGGTGGCCTCACCTTTGAAACAATGAGTGGGAAAGGAAAATTGGATTGCGAGAGAGATAAAAAAACAAAAATGAAAAGTAAAAACGAAATACTTTAGAAATCTCCAACAACAATTTAAAAAAAATTTTTTTTAAAACATAGTGTTCCCAATTCATTTTTTCCAATTAAAGGGCAATTTAGCGTGGCCAATTGACCTACACTACACATCTTTGGGTTGTGGGGGCGAAACCCATACAAACACGAGGAGAATGTGCAAACTCCACACGGACAGTGACCCAGACCGGGATCGAACCTGGGACTTCGGTGCTGTGAGGCAGCAATGCTAACCACTGTGCCACCGTGCTGCCCCAAAATCTCCAACAACAATTAACACCCGAAGGAATAAATTGTTCATTGAGGTTATACCTATCAGGAAAGATTGATTTGGCTGAGCCTCTTTTATCCGGAAAAAATAAAACTGAGGAGTAACCTGATCGAGCTTATCAAGTTGATGAAAGTGTTTCATCGAGTAAATATAGAGCAGGTTTTCCACTTGTCAGTGAGAGTAGACCTAGGCATTATAAATATGAGACAGAATCGTGGAAAGACGAGAATGTTAAAATTGAGGCATTGCTTTACCGGGCGTCAATGTCGGCAGCGTTTTCAGGGGTGATGGGTGGAAAGGGGACTTGGTGCGTGATATGCTACAGATAGCAGAGATCTGGATGGACTGAAGTTTACAAAAGGTGGAAGCTGAGAGAATGGCTAGGAAGCCAATTAAATAGTTGAGTCTCGAGGGAAACGGAGACTTTGATAAGGCTTATCATGCTTGAGTCAGATTTGGTGATGTACGATGGACCAGTTAAGTGCCATATATGCTGGAGTCTGTACCCTCAGACATAAAGGAGCAAAGATAGGAGTATCCCAGGAGTATCAGCGTGATTCAAGATGATGAAATACACAGGAAATACCTTGATACAAGATCCTTCAAGCAGTGTCAGTGAGAAGATTGGACTGTCAGTATTCAGTGTGTGAGTGCTCAGCACTTTATTGCAGAAAGTTATTCCAACTGCTGAAGAACAGCTGGGTAAAGACTGGAAACAGGATCAGCGTCAAATAGGATGATCTAGCTCCAGGTTGAAGTGTACCTCCCACCATAGATACTGATTTGCCTCTAACGTCATCAGAATTTGTGAATGAGTTACACACTCAAAGAAATGAAAAATACTGTTAGGGCTGGAGATTTTGAAAGTTTCATATGGACCTAAAACATTCACTCTGTCTCTCTCCACAGATGCTGCCAGACCTGCTGAGCTTATCCAGCATTTTCTGTTTTTATTTGTGCATGAGTTGTTGTTTTCTCCAGTCCGATTTCTAGTTTAAGTGGAATATTCTTCTGCCATCAGAAGTCGTTGAGAGGGAAGCAAGTGGCCAGGTTTCCTCCAGGAATAATACTGCCACTAGTTTGATTGTTAATCTTTGGGTCCACGAACTCCTCAGTGACAGGGAGGAACATGATGCATATTTCAGAGTACAGGGGACTGCGGCAACATATTAAGTATGAAAGTGGTGATTAAGAATCCTTATCTATTACTCCCACTGCACAAACATCCACCTCACACTCTGGAATGCCCAGAGCATGTGAGCCTTGAATGGAATCCACATTGTCTGTCTCAGGAGAGTGACTTTAAGCTGAGTTGGTGATTCCTGGCACTGTCTCTGAAAGTATGAGCATTCCTGCCGCTTCTGGCTCGAGTACATGATTGAAATGAATACCCGCTGCCCACATCAGCCAGAGAGGGCATTTGTGGGGTCGATTTGCTCCCATTCAGCTGGCTCATTGTGAACTGCCAACTGTGCAACAACATTGGTTAAACTATCTGATGCGTGGGCAGGTGGAGGGATTTAATGAGACCTTGAAATGAATGCTCTGCTGAGCAGAGTTCCCATGACAACAATCAAGTTTGCCTCTTACTTGTACAGAAGGAGGTACCACATGAATCAACAAGGATTTTGCCATCTGTGCTGTTTATTAAAGTCTACTTTATAAATTCACTCTTGGACTGTGAGCGTTGCTGACTAGTCCGGTATTTGTTGCCCATCCCTAGTTGCCCTCGAGAAGGTGGTGGTGAGCTGCCTTCTTGAACTTCTGCAGTCTATATGGTGTAGGTACACCCACAGTGCTGTTAGGGAGGGAGTTCCATGATTTTGACCCTGCGACTATGAAGGAACGGCAATGCATTTCCAAGTCAGGATGGTGCGTGGCTCAGAGGGGAACTTGCAGGTGGTGGTGTTCCCATGTATCTGCTGCCCTTGTCCTTCTAGGTGGTAGCAGTTGCAAGTATGGAAGGTTCTGTCTGAGGGACCTTGGTGAGTTCCTGCAGTGCATCTTATAGATGTTTCACACTGCTGCTACTGTGCATCAGTGGTGGAGGGAGTGAATGCTTGTGGAAGGGGTGCCAATCAAGTGGCCTGCTCTGTCCTGGATGGTGTTGAGCTTCTTGAGTGTTGTCGAGCTGCACTCATCCAGGTAAGCGGAGAGCATTCCATCACACTCCTGAGATGTGCCTTGTAGATGGTGAACAGGTTTTGGGGAGTCAGGAGGTGAGTTACTCACCGCAGGATTCCTAGCCTCTGACCTGCTCTTGTAGCCGCAGTATTTATATGGCTAGTCCAGTTCAGTTTCTGCTCATGGTAAACCCCAGGAAAGTGACGAATTCAGTGATGGTAATGTCATTGACTGTCAAGGGGTGATGGTTAGAAACATAGAACATAGAAAATAGGTGCAAGAGTAGGCTATTCGGTCCTTTGAGTCTGCACCACCATTCAATATGATCATGGCTAATCATCCAAATTCAGTATCCCACTCCCACTTTATCTCCATACCCCTTGCTCCCTTTAGCCGCAATTGAGACATAGAAAATAGGATTCAAAATAGGAAAATAGAAAATAGGAAAATTAGATTCTCTCTTATTGGAGATGGTCATTGCCTGGCACTTAGGTGGTGCAAATGTTACTTGCCACTTGCCAGCCCAACCTGGATATTGTCCCAGTTTTGCTGCATTTGGACAATGACAGCTTCAGCGTCTGAGGAATCGCAAATGGTGCTGAACATTGTGCATTCATCAACAAACATCCTCACTTCTGACCTTATAATGAAAGGAAGATCATTGATGAAGCACTGGAGATGGTTGGGCCTAGGACACTACCCTGAGGAACTCCTGCAGTAACGTCCTGGAACTGAGATGATTGACCTTCCATCTTTGTGCTCGGTATGACGGATGATATCTATACAAAAGTCTGGGAATCAAAGACGTGAGGGAAGGAAAGTTTAGATGGAGCAGCACGGTAGCATAGTGGTTAGCACAGTTGCTTCACAGATCCAGGGGCCCAGGTTCGATTCCCGGCTTGGGTCACTGACTGTGTGGAGTCTGCACGTTCTCCCCGTGTGAGAATGGGTTTCCTCCATGTGCTCCGGTTTACTCCCACAGTCCAAAGATGTGCGGGTTAGGTGGATTTGCCATGCTAAATTGCCCTTAGTGTCCAAAAAGGTTAATTGGGGTTACTGGGTTAAGTGGATGGAGTGGAGGAGGTGTGTGCTTGAGTGGAGTGCTTTTTCCAAGGGCCGGTGCAGACTCTATGGGCCGAATGGCCTCCTTCTGCACTGTAAATTCTATGATTCTATGATTCTATGAACTGTCCAATAAAAATAATGAGCTATGATTTGTTGCAGAACTTTCCGTCATTTGGTCAAAAATGGCACCTTGCCCAGGAAGTAAATAAGAGAACAATGCAACGATGATAAAAGATGATAAACGATGATCTTAGTTCACATCAAGTATAATTAGGAGGAAAGATTAGATTTAAGAATAACTAGGGCGGCACAGTGGTGCAGTGGCCAGCACTGCTGCCTCCGGCGATCAGGACCCGGGATTGATCCCGGCCCCGGGTCCCTGTCTATGTGGAGTTTGCACATTCTCGCCGTGTCTGCGTGGGTTTCACCCCCACAATCCAAAAGATGTGCAGGTTAGGTGGATTGGCCGCATTAAATAGCCCCTTAATTGGAAAAAAATAATTGGGTACTCTAAATTTATTTTTAAAAAGAGGGAACATTTTTTTTGAAGAATATCTCAATCTTCAAAGGGCATTTCTAGTGATGCTCAATCCTGTGACCAAAACTGCAGTTAGTTTAAAGGTTGCACATTAGGTAAAGAAAGAAGGCCTTGCAATTATATAGCGCCCTTCATAACAAAGTGCTTCACTGCAATACGGAAGTTTTTTTTGAGGGACCGGCACTGTTGTAATTGCAGAAAAGGCAGCAGCCAATTTGTGCACAGTAAGATCCCACAAACAATAATGAGACAATGAGCAGATCATCTGTTTCTCGTGATGTTGGTCAAGGGAAAGATATTGGTCGGTACACCAGGGAGAATGTCCCTGTTCTTCCTCCAAATAGAGTCAAGGAATCTTTCTTGTTCACCTGAGAGGGAAGACCAGCTCTTAGCTCAACATATCTTCTGAAATACAGCACTTCCTGTCAGTGCAGCACTCCCTCAGCACTGCAGTGGATTGAGAGATTGTGTTCAAGTCTGGTTCACATGGCTATTGCTATGCTAGGGAGCATCTTGCACCTCATAACCTTCAACTTAACTAAAGGAGTCCAGTTAGGCAGAACATTCCAAGAGAAGTCTCTATTTTATAGAATTAGAATAGAATTGCTACAGTACAGAAGGAGGCCATCCGGCCCATTGAATCTGCACCAACATTCTGAGAGAGCACCCTACCTATGCCTACCACCCCCCCCCCCCCCCCCCCCCCCCCCCCCCCGCCAGCCTATCCCCGTAACCCCAGAACCCCACCTAACCTACACATCTTTGGAAACTAAGGGGCAATTTAGCATGGCCAGTCCACTTAATCTGCACTTCTTTGGACTGTGGGAGAAAACCAGAGCACCCGGAGGAAACCCACGCAGACACAGGGAGAACGTGCAAACTCCACACAGACAGTCACCCAAGGTCGGAATTAAACCCGCAATTTTGGCGCTGTGAAGCAGCTAACGACTGTGCCACCATGCCACTGCAAAAATTGTTTACGCAATTTACAGCAATTCCTTTTGGAACCAGCCAGCATCTAGTACTATTCTGGTGAAAGGTCCTGAAATGTTAACATTATTTCTCTCTCCACCGATGTTGCCTGACCGACCGAGTGCAGCATTTTCTGTCTTTCTTTCAGATTTTCAGCATCTGCAATATTTTGTTTCTATATTGGTTCCATTCACAATCGGACTTGGGAAAATCAACTCATCCCTCGCACTGATGCGTTGAGTGATTCGCAAAGGTGGAACCAACTGTTGAAGCCAAGGGATGACCTGTGGTTCTGGCCAGGGGCGCAGTGTGATTGGGGGCTAGAGGACAGAAGCCATGGCTGGGATTCTCCGATCTGAGGTTACCCCGCCACCGCTGTGAGCGAGAACGGAGAATTTGGCGCTCAGCCAAAACTCCAATCAATGCAGCGGGACCGGAGAATCCCAACGGCATGAACGGATGGAGAATTCTGGCCAAAATCAGAGAAAGCAGCGCCAGGCTATTCTATGGTCAGTAAGATATTAGAATTAATTTGCATAGCATTAGGGAACCAAAACTGCTTCATAGTCCTCACCTGTAAACAACTTATAACATGGTGAGGTAGACTTCTGATAGGTTTAATCATGCTCTGGGGCTAGACCCCACTCTGAATTGTGAACAAAATGTCTTTATCCTTCTTCTTTGGGATTGGGGATGACTTGCTTCCACTCTGGTTTGATAGGTTCTGAGATGTTTGAGAAGTCCGATGCGTGATCGACAGACATGTGGAGGAGGTGGTGCTCGACTTGACCCTCCAAGACATCACCCTACCTAAGCCCATTCCCCCACACTATCCCTTTAACCCACCTAACCTGTACGTCTGAACACTAAGGGGCAATTTTATCATGGCCAATCCAGCTAGCCTGCACATCTTTTGATTGTGGGAGGAAACCCACACAGACACGGGGGTGAACGTGCAAACTCTACAGTCACCCAAGACTGGAATCGAACCCGGGTCCCTGACGCTGTGAGGCAGCAGTGCTAACCACTGTTGGGTTGTTTTGTGGTTTGTGCATTCCCTCCAAAGTGTCAACTTCAACTGCATAGGGGCTGGTTTAGCACAGTGCGTTAAACAGCTGGCTTGTAATGCAGAACAAGGCCAGCAGCGCGGGCTCAATTTCCATACCGGCCTCCCCGATCAGGCAGCGGAATGTGGCGACTAGGGGCTTTTCACAGTAACTTCATTGAAGCCTACTTGTGACAATAAGTGATTATTATTATTATTACCTTCAATGCAAATTCTCTCTATTTGTTTGGTGCCCTTGTAAATGAACCTTCTCCATTTTGGTCGGTCACAAGCCAAGGGGACTCCTTTAGTGGGCAAGTGTGTTTGATCTCTTCAGGGGTTCTTTGAAGACATTCCTTAAAGCATCCCTGTTGTCCACCTGGGAGGTTCGTGCCGTGACCAAGTTCTGAATAGATGAGTTGCTTCGCTGGAATCTGGAGTCAGGCACACGAATGACAGGTCTTGTTGGCTTTGATTAATTAGCTCCTCAGTGTCAGGCAAGTTGGCGTGGGAGAGGACCCAGCTGTTGAACTGCCTTTCTTGTTACCGGATTTGGAAGACCTTTCCTCCAAAGGTTTAATATTCACATGGACACACAGAATACGTCAATGACTGAGGGTGGGATGGGTTGGGATGGGGCTGGGGGGGGGGGGGGGATCATTGCATGGGCATTACAGAAACCCTAACTATATTTATACAATGTTCTGACCACAATCATCTGAATTAGTTGCTAAAGGGCAGCACGGTAGCACAGTGGTTTGCACAGTTGTTTCACAGCTCCAGGGTCCCAGGTTCGATTCCCAGCTTGGGTCACTGCCTGTGCGGAGTCTGCACGTTCTCCCCATATCTTTCTGAGCCAAAATCAGGTTTCCTCCGGGTGCTCCGGTTTCCTCCCACAGTCCAAAGATGTGCAGGTTAGGTGGAGTGGCGATGTTAAATTGCTCTTAGTGTCCAAAAAAGGTTAAGTGGGGTTATGGGAATAGGGTGGAAGTGTGGCTTAGGTAGGGCGCTCTTTCCAAGGGCCGGTGCAGACTCGATGGGCCAAATGGCCTTTTTCTGCACTTTAAATTCTATGAAATGAATGTCAAATACATCTTTACGAAGGTAGTAAATTGTTTTGCAGGCAGGCGATATAGTCTTAATACTGTACCTTTGCAAGGGCGTGAGTAATCATACATCCTAATCCCTGCACATATTTTCAGGGGACATTGGGTTTTTGTGATGTTGGTTTGGTTGGCTAACATTGGTCAGGAACCTCGGAGAACACCCCTATTCTCCAAATAGTCTCTGAAAGTCAGCACCTCCGACAGTGTAACACTCACTCTGTGGGACTCAGGAATACCAGCCCAGATTGTGAGCTTAAGTATCTGGAATAGCCACTTGAACTCACGGACGTCCAACTCAGATCCGGGCGTGCTGCCCCACTGAGAAACTCAGTAAAACTTTGACCTTACAGTGTTTCAACCTGAAAAAAAAACAGATGGCACTGACTGAATGATGGTTTGTGGAACGATGATTCATCGTCCTGTCAAGTTTTTCTCAACCCCAAATAAAATATACAAATGTCAAGCTGTACAATCACTTCAAACGAGAAGATTAAATGCCTGATATATATCATAAACCAATCTTCATCTTAACCCAGGAAGTTAATGTTCAAACAGCCAGTACAATGCAGATTCAGATCCCATTACCCAGAAACTCATAAAAATTCAATAACAGAAGATAAGTAATTGTGCAACCTCTTCAAAACGCAAGAGTTACAGTATATTGCAATAGGGTGTTTCCTTTGCAAAAGTTTAAAAGCTTAGATGAAGATTATATCAATTGTTATTTAGCAATATTCAATGATGTAAATGCCACCGCCTTATGTAACAGGGAAAATATTGACTCACAGGAGAAAGGCTCCCACCCGTCTTCAACACTGTCCCTTTGTCTCAGAATTAATTCAAAGTACATCGACTGGTGTGGGAGTGGATTAAACCAGTGTTGTCCAATATAACGTTTTTTTTCAAAAAGTCACCATGGTCCCAGATGACCACAGGCTGCTTTCCCCTTTGAGCGGGCAGAGCTGACTGGTGGTGATTTAACCTGAGGGTCACCACACCTCAGGCGAGGGGCAAGGTTGAAAAGGCAGGGTCATGCAACACAGGAAAATGCACTTCACCTGCTCCAATTTACTTGCGAAACATATAGAACATAGAACATTACAGCGCAGTACAGGCCCTTCGGCCCTCGATGTTGCGCCGACCTGTGAAACCACTCTTAAAGCCCATCTACACTATTCCCTTATTGTCCATATGTCTATCCAATGACCATTTGAATGTCCTTAGTGTTGGCGAGTCCACTACTGTTGCAGGCAGGGCATTCCACGCCCTTACTACTCACTGAGTAAAGAACCTACCTCTGACATCTGTCTTATATCTATCTCCCCTCAATTTAAAGGTATGTCCCTTCGTGCTAGACATCACCATTCGAGGAAAAAGGCTCTCACTGTCCACCCTATCCAATCCTCTGATCATCTTGTATGCCTCAATTAAGTCACCTCTTAACCTTCTTCTCTCCAACGAAAACAGCCTCAAGTCCCTCAGCCTTTCCTCATAAGATCTTCCCTCCATACGAGGCAACATTTTGGTAAATCTCCTCTGCACCCTTTCCAATGCTTCCACATCCTTCCTATAATGCGGCGACCAGAATTGCACGCAATACTCCAAATCCGGCCGCACCAGAGTTTTGTACAGCTGCAACATGACCTCATGGCTCCGAAACTCAATCCCTCTACCAATAAAAGCTAACACACCGTACGCCTTCTTAACAACCCTCTCAACCTGGGTGGCAACTTTCAGGGATCTATGTACATGGACACCGAGATCTCTCTGCTCATCCACACTGCCAAGAATCTTACCATTAGCCCAGTACTCAGTCTTCCTGTTATTCCTTCCAAAATGAATCACCTCACACTTTTATGCATTAAACTCCATTTGCCACCTCTCAGCCCAGCGCTGCAGGTTATCTATGTCCCTCTGTAACTTGTAACATCCTTCCGCACTGTCCACAACTCCACCGACTTTAGTGTCATCTGCAAATTTACTCACCCATCCTTCTACACCCTCCTCCAGGTCATTTGTAAAAATGACAAACAGCAGTGGCCCCAAAACAGATCCTTGTGGTACACCACTAGTAACTGGACTCCAGTTTGAACATTTCCCATCAACCACCACCCTTTGTCTTCTTCCAGCTAGCCAATTTCTGGTCCAAACTGCTAAATCACCCTGAATCCCATGCCTCCGTATTTTCTGCAGTAGCCTACCATGGGGAACCTTATCAAACGCTTTACTGAAATCCATATACACCACATCAACTGCTTTACCCTCATCCACCTGTTTGGTCACCTTCTCAAAGAACTCTATAAGGTTTGTGAGGCACGACCTACCCTTCACAAAACCGTGTTGACTATCTCTAATCAAATTATTCCTTTCCAGGTGATTATACATCCTATCTCTTGTAAACCTTTCCAAGATTTTTCCCACAACAGAAGTAAGGCTCACTGGTCTATAGTTACCGGGGTTATCTCTACTCCCCTTCTTGAACAAGGGGACAACATTTGCTATCCTCCAGTCTTCTGACACTATTCCTGTAGACAAAGATGACTTAAAGATCAAGGCCAAAGGCTCAGCAATCTCCTCCCTAGCTTCCCAGAGAATCCTAGGATAAATCCCATCCCGCCCAGGTGACTTATCTATTTTCACACTTTCCAGAATTGCTAACACCTCCTCCTTATGAACCTCAAGCCCTTCTAGTCTAGTAGCCTGAATCTCAGTATTCTCCTCGACAACATTTTCTTTTTCCTGTGTGAATACTGACGAAAAATATTCATTTAGCACCTCTCCTATCTCCTCGGACTCCAAGCACAACTTCCCACTACTGTCCTTGACTGGCCCAACTCTTACCCTAGTCATTCTTTTATTCCTGACATATCTATAGAAAGCGTTAGGGTTATCCTTGATCCTACCTGCCAAAGACTCCTCATGTCCCCTCCTGGCTCTTCTTAGCTCTCTCTTTAGGTCCTTCCTAGCTAACTTGTAACTCTCGAGCGCCCTAACTGAACCTTCATGTCTCATCTTTACATAAGTCTCCTTCTTCCTCTTGACAAGTGTTTCGACTGCTTTAGTAAACCACGGTTCCCTCACTCGACCACTTCCTCCCTGCCTGACAGGTACATACTTATCAAGGACACGCAGTAGCTGTTCCTTGAACAAGCTACACATTTCCATTGTGCCCATCACCTGCAGTTTTCCTCTCCATCCGATGTATCCTAAGTCTTGCCTCATCGCATCATAATTGCCTTTCCCCCAGATCTAACACCTGTCCTGGTTCATTAGCCAGTACCAAATCCATTATGGCCTCGCCTCTCGTTGGCCTATCTGCATACTGTGTCAGGAAACCCTCCTGCACACATTGGACAAAAACGGACCCATCTAATGTACTCGAACTATAGCGTTTCTAGTCAATATTTGGAAAGTTAAAATCCCCCATAACAACTACCCTGTTGCTTTCGCTCCTATCCAGAATCATCTTTGCAATCCTCTCCTCTACATCTCTGGAACTTTTCGGAGGCCTATAGAAAACCCCTAACAGGGTGACCTCTCCTTTCCTGTTTCTAACCTCAGCCCATACTACCTCAGTAGACGAGTCCTCATCAAACGTCCTTTCTGCCACTGTAATACTGTCCTTGACTAACAATGCCACCCCTCCCCCTCTTTTACCACCTTCCCTGAGCTTACTGAAATATCTAAATCCCGGCACCTGCAACAACCATTCCTGTCCCTGCTCTATCCATGTCTCCGAAATGGCCACAACATCGAAGTCCCAGGTACCAACCCATGCCGCACGTTCACCCACCTTATTCCGGATGCTCCTGGCATTGAAGAAGACACACTTTAAACCACCTTACAGCCTGCTGGTACACTCCTGCAACTTTGAAACCTTGCTCATGACCTCACTACTCTCAACCTCCTGTATACTGGAGCTACAATTCAGGTTCCCAAGCCCCTGCTGAACTAGTTTAAGCCCTCCCGAAGTGCATTAGCAAATTTCCCCCCCAGAATATTGGTACCCCTCTGGTCCAGGTGTAGACCATCCCGTTTGTAGAGGACCCACCGACCCCAGAATGAGCCACAATTATCCAGAAATCTGAAACCCTCCCTCCTGCACCATCCCTGTAGCCACGTGTTCAACTCCACTCTCTCCCTATTCCTCGACTCGCTATCACATGGCACGGGTAACAACCCAGAGATAATAACTCTGTTTGTCCTAGATCTAAGTTTCCACCCTAGCTCCCTGAATTCCTGCCTTACATCCCCATCCCTTTTCCTACCTATGTCGTTGGTACCTATGTGGACCACGACTTGGGGCTGCTCCCCCTCCCCCTTAAGGATCCCGAAAACACGATCCGAGACATCACGCACCCTGGCACCTGGGAGGCAACACACCAACCATGAGTCTCTCTCGTTCCCACAGAATCTCCTACCTATCCCCCTAACTATGGAGTCTCCAATGACTACTGCTCTACTCCTCTCCACCCTTCCCTTCTGAGCAACAGGGACAGACTCTGTGCCAGAGACCTGTACCCCATGGCTTAACCATGGTAAGTCCCCCCCCCCCCCCAACAGTATCCAAAGCGTTATACTTGTTACTAAGGGGAACGGCCACAGGGGATCCCTGTACTGACTGCTTCCTCCCAGCCCCTCTCACCGTCACCCATCTATCTTTATTCTTCGGAGTAACTACATCCCTGAAGCTTCTATCTATGACCAACTCTGCCTCCCGAATGATCTGAAGTTCATCCAACTCCAGCTCCAGTTCCCTAACGCGGTTTCTGAGGAGCTGGAGATGGGTGCACTTCCCACAGATGAAATCAGCAGGGACACTGACGGCGTCCCTCACCTCAAACATTCTGCAGGAGGAACTTTGCACTACCTTCCCTGTCATCCACTCTAGATTTAAAAAAAGAGAAAAAAAGAAAGAGCTTACCTGTTATTCACTCCCCTTCTCAGCAAGCACTCACTCAGCAACCTCTGTGCCCCACACAATAATACCTGAGGGAAAATAAAAGAAAAACTACTTACCAGTCACCAGCCAATCCCTTACCTGCAGGCTGTGATGTCACGGTTCAATTTTCGACTTCTACCTGCCCTCAAGCCTTCCTCTTGATCCTTACAGCAGTTGGTTTTTTTTGGGTTAGAGGAGGGGGTAGGGAGGGAAACACTGAAGAAGTGTTTCGGGTTTAAGTGTCACTTGACAACAGCTCCTCCACAAACCACCTCCAAGTTAGGGTGAGCACACGGACGTATGCAAATTTCCCCTGCAACGGCCAATCAGCAGCTCAGCTCTACTGCCCTCTGCTGGAAACTTGTCTTCACGTGAACAGCTAAGGTCTCTTGTTCAGGTACGCCTCCAAGTTAGGGTGAGCACATGGATGTATGCAAATTTCCCCTGCAATGGCCAATCAGCAGCTCCGCTCTACTGCCCTCTGCTGGATACTTGTCTTCTCTTGAACAGCTAGGGTCTCTTGTTCAGGTACGCCTCCAAGTTAGGGTGAGCACACGGACGTATGCAAATTTCCCCTGCAACGGCCAATCAGCAGCTCCGCTCTACTGCCCTCTGCTGGATCCACCATTCAGTAACCAAGGAAGTATAATATTCACAATAGTTATAAAAAATGCTTGCTAACTCTGCCTTTTCCCTTACCATTTTTACCAATAAACACACAAAAATGTGGACTAACTGTGCAAATAGATTTAGATTTATTGTCACGTGTACCGAGGTACAGTGAAAAGTATTGTTCTGCGCACAGTCCAGACAGATCATTCCATACATAGAAAACATAGGACATACGATAGATACACAATGTAAATACGTAGACATAGACATCAGATGAAGCATACGGAGTGTAGTGCTACACTGTAGAGAAGATGGGTGGAGAGATCAGTTCAGTCCATAAGAGGGTCATTCAGGAGTCTGGTAACAGCGGGGAAGAAGCTGTTTTTGAACCTGTTAGTGCGAGTTCTCAGAATTTTGTATTATCTGCCGATGGAAGTGTTTGGAAGAGAAAATAACCTGGGTGAGAGGGGTCTTTGATTATGCTGCCCGCTTTCCCAAGGCAGCGGAAGGTGTAGACAGAGTCAATGGATAGGAGGCGGGTTTGTGTGATGGATTGGGCAGTGATCATGACTTTCTGTAGTTTCTTACGGTCTTGGGCCAAGCAGTTGCCATACCAGGCTATGATGCAGCCAGATAGGATGCTTTCTATGGTGCACCTGTAAAAATTGGTAAGAGTCATTGTGGGCATGCCGAATTTCCTTAGTTTCGAACCTGGGACCTCGGCGCCATGAGTCAGCAGTGCTAACCCACTGCGCCACCGTGCGGCCCCTAATACCGGCAATATAATTACACTGAACTAGAGCATTGGCTGCATGTTACCCTCAAGTCACTCTGTGCTCAAGGCTGATAGACTATAGAAACGGATTATAGTCAAATTTGGTAGATGTCAGGGAGGACATCAGAGAGAAACATTTGCACAAGTGACAGACTGTCCGCCTCTAGATTGAGTGTCATCCCAGAAGCACGTGAACATGTGAGACCAAAGCCTATTATTTAACAGAGTAGAGAGTCTGATATCAATTCTGCAACACACTCATGAATCTTGTCCAAACATTGGAAATGTTCTCTCTCCTGCATGCTCCAGGCGGAAATTAGCCGCAGTTACATCAAAACCAGCGATAGCCAGAGATGCAAAAGTGCTAGATTGATAACTTTACTTGGATGGTTCACCACTGAAAAACTTATACCGGGCCACCACATGATTCCCTTTTTTTTTTCAGCTCGATAATTGTGGTCATTTAGGGGGAGATCAGGAAGCACTTCTAAATGGAAATCTGGAACGTTCCCCAAAAGGCTGTGGGTCTGGAACAATGGAAGCTGCTGAGATTCCGACGGGTACATTCTTGTTAGGCAAAGGTATGAATGGTTATTGAGAAAAGGCGGATAAATGGAGTTGCGATAGAGAGCAGCCATGATGCAATTGAATGGCAGACTGTGCTCAAGGAGCTGAATGGCCTCCTCCTGAGCCAATGTTCCGGTAAAACACAGAGACACTTCAATCGCCATCGTAAGACTTTGATAGACACTTCAAAAAAATAGCTGACGATGCTAATATTTGAGAAAAATTTTAAAATAGGTATTGATTAATTTTATTAGCGTGTGAAGTGACTAATCCATATACTTTGGGAAACTTCATCACCAATTTTACTTGACCGTGAATATAATTTGAAATAATTATCAATACAATTTGAAATGAACTGCCAGCAAGGACTAAGTGTTTTGTGAATGTTGCATGGCTATAGTCAGGACTTGCATTTATTTAGTTCAGTTCCATAGAATCCATAGAATTCCTACAGTGTAGAAGGAGGCCATTCATCCCATCGAGTCTGCATCGACCCTCCGAAAGAGCACCCAACCTAGGCCCAATCCCCTGCCCTATCCTCGTAACTCAACCTAACCTGCACATCTGTGGCCACTAAGGGGAAATTTAGCCAGCCCAATCCACCTAACACCTAACTTAAAGAACATCGCAGCCACTGAATATTTGAGATGTAATTACTGTTACAACCTCCGAGCAGCGAAGACTCCATGCAGCAGAGTCAGAAGGGAGCAGCGTATGAGACCCACCTTCACAAAGAAGAAAGACCCTGAGGAAGTCGAGACTCAGAGAATTGGGCCCGTAGCGCGACTGAGTTCATCAGTATGGGTAGTATCACAAATCCTGACCTTTTAGTAATATTTTGGGATAATTTAAGGATAACTGATTTTTACTGTTTGTTGAATAAAATTGTTTGATTTATACACTTGCATTGTCCTTTGCTTCGTCAGTAAAAGCATCTGGGTAACACTTTTGATTAATACACTAGTCGAAAGTGTAGCGCACAAAGACTCCGAGAGACAAATAGAGTGAAGTCGATGAGGCTTTATTAAGCGTGACTGTTTCCCCCGCAGTTCAGTAGTAGACTACCTGCGGGGGACGGCTCCAGGTACTTATACTCCGCCTTCAGGGCGGAGCTAGAGGTCAACTTCCAACCAGGACCCGGGATCTGTCAGCCAATGACATCATGGCTTCACAGTCCCACATGACCCCTAATGCATACTACCACATTCACCCCTTGTTAAAAATGAAGGGGTGATGCTTCGCATGGTGGTAAGGGTTTACAAGGCTGGTCCTGGGACATTGTCTCAACTATTTACAGCAATCGTCAGGAAAAGACAAAATGTTCTCATTAAAAGTCCACATTGTACTGTTAGATCGACGCCACGTGTCGGTCGGGCGGTCTGGTCGTCCGTGTCGATCGCCTCGGCCCCGGTGGTGGTGGTGCTTGTTCTGGTGTTGTCTTCTCCGGGAGCCTTACGGTTTCAGCTTGGGCTTTATTCCTGGTCAGGCCTGGGAGGAGGACTGATCCTCCTGGGAAGGGGGCGGTCGCGGGGTGCGGCTGTGGCAGGAAGCGGGGGGGTTGGGTGATTGGTGTCGGGGTGGTGTGTGTGTTGCCGGCGGGAGCCAGATCTCGCAGAGAGACCGTGTCCTGTCGGCCGTCGGGGTACTCCATGTAGGCGTACTGCGGGTTCGCGTGAAGGAGGTGAACCCTTTCGACCAACAGGTCCGACTTGTGCGCCCGCACGTGCTTTCGGAGCAAGATGGGTCCTGGGGCCGCCAGCCAGGTCGGCAGCGACGTTCCAGAGGAGGACTTCCTGGGGAAGGCAAGGAGGCGCTCATGAGGCGTTTGATTAGTGCTCGTACACAGTAGTGACCGGATGGAGTGGAGGGCGTCCGGAAGGACCTCCTGCCACCGGGAAACTGGGAGGTCCCTGGACCGTAGGGCCAGTAGGTCGGTCTTCCAGACCGTGCCGTTCTCCCTCTCTACTTGCCCGTTCCCCCGGGGGTTGTAGCTGGTCGTCCTGCTCGAGGCTATCCCGTTGCTGAGCAGGAACTGGCGCAGCTCGTCACTCATGAAAGAGGACCCCCTGTCGCTGTGGACGTATGCGGGGCAACCGAACAGTGTGAATATGGTGTTCAGGGCTTTAATGACTGTGGCCGCGGTCATGTCAGAACAGGGGATGGCGAATGGGAAGCGTGAGTACTCGTCCACCACATTAAGGAAGTATATGTTGCGGTCGGTGGAGGGGAGGGGTCCTTTGAAGTCCAGACTAAGGCGTTCAAAGGGGCGGGAAGCCTTAATCAGGTGCGCACCATCCGGCCTGAAAAAATGCGGTTTGCACTCTGCGCAGATGTGGCAGTTCCTTGTGACTGTACGGACCTCCTCTAAGGAGTATGGGAGGTTGCGGGACTTGATAAAGTGGAAAAACCGAGTGACCCCCGGATGGCAGAAGTCCTCGTGGAGGGTTTGGAGGCGGCAAATTTGTGCGTTGGCACATGTGCCGCGGGATAGGGCATCGGACGGCTCGTTCAGCTTTCCGGGACGATACAAAATCTCGTAGTTGAAGGTGGAGAGCTCGATCCTCCACCTTAAGATTTTGTCATTTTTCATTTTGCCCCGCTGTGCATTATCGAACATGAAGGCTACCGACCGTTGGTCGGTGAGGAGAGTGAATCTCCTGCCGGCCAGGTAATGCCTCCAATGTCGCACAGCTTCCACTATGGCTTGGGCTTCCTTTTCCACTGAGGAGTGGCGGATTTCTGAAGCGTGGAGGGTTCGGGAGAAAAAGGCCACGGGTCTGCCCGCTTGATTAAGGGTGGCCGCTAGAGCTACGTCTGAGGCGTCGCTCTCGACCTGGAAGGGGAGGGACTCGTCGATGGCGCACATCGTGGCCTTTGCGATATTCGCTTTGATGCGGCTGAAGGCCTGGCAAGCCTCTGTCGACAGAGGGAAGGTCGTGGTCTGTATTAGAGGGCGGGCCTTGTCTGCGTACTGGGGGACCCACTGGGCGTAGTATGAAAAAAACCCCAGGCAGCGTTTCAGGGCTTTTGAGCAGTGCGGGAGGGGAAATTCCATGAGGGCGCGCATACGTTCGGGATCCGGGCCTATTATCCCATTGCGCGCTACGTAGCCCAGGATGGCTAGCCGGTTGGTGCTAAAAACGCACTTATCCTCGTTGTACGTGAGGTTCAAGGCTTTAGCGGTCTGGAGGAATTTTTGGAGGTTGGCGTCGTGGTCCTGCTGGTCGTGGCCGCAGATGGTTACATTGTCGAGATACGGGAACGTGGCCCGCAACCAGTGTTGATCAACCATTCGGTCCATCTCTCGTTGGAAGACCGAGACCCCGTTTGTGACGCCAAATGGGACCCTTAGGAAATGGTATAATCGCCCATCTGCCTCGAAGGCTGTGTACTTGCGGTCACTTGGGCGGATGGGGAGCTGATGGTAGGCGAACTTGAGGTCCACGGTGGAGAAGACTTTATATTGGGCAATCCGATTGACCATGTCGGATATGCGGGGGAGAGGGTACGCGTCTAGTTGTGTGTACTTGTTGATGGTCTGGCTATAGTCTATGACCATCCTTTGCTTCTCCCCTGTCTTCACTACTACCACCTGTGATCTCCAGGGAGTATTGCTGGCCTGGATTATGCCTTCCTTTAGTAGCCGCTGGACTTCGGACCGAATGAAGGTCCGGTCCTGGGCGCTGTACCGTCTGCTCCTAGTGGCAACGGGTTTGCAATCCGGGGTGAGGTTCGCAAACAAGGACGGGGGTGCACCTTGAGGGTGGCGAGGCCGCAGATAGTGAGTGGGGGTAATGGGCCGCTGAATTTGAAGGTAAGGCTCTGTAGATTGCACTGGAAGTCTAATCCCAGTAATGTGGGGGCGCAGAGTTGGGGAAGGACGTGGAGCCTGTAGTTTTTGAACTCCCTCCCCTGCACCGTTAGGGTAACTATGCAGAAACCTTTGATCTGTACGGAGTGGGATCCTGCAGCTAGGGAAATCTTTTGTGCGCTGGGATAGGTGGTCAAGGAACAGCGTCTTACCGTGTCGGGGTGGATAAAGCTCTCCGTGCTCCCGGAGTCAACTAGGCATGGTGTCTCGTGCCCGTTTATCAGCACCGTTGTCGTCGTCGTCTGGAGTGTCCGGGGCCGAGCTTGGTCCAGCGTTATTGAAGCAAGACGTAGTTGTAGTAGTGGAGCGTCTTCTCCGAACCCCGTGGAGCCGTCGACACTGGGGTACGTTGTTGCCGTCCAAGATGGCGTCGGGGATGATCAAAATGGCTGCCCCATGCATCGCACATGGCTGGGGGGTCACAGGATGGCGGCGGGGGTGGACAAAATGGCCGCCCCCATGCGTCATACAGGTCTGGGGTGGTCCAAGATGGCGGCACCCTTCCTCCCCTCGTGGTGGCCGGGACCCAAAATGGCGGCGTCTACGGGTCACACATGGGGCGCTGGGGGATTTGGGGAGCGTTAGGAACGCGCGGGGCTCCCTCATCTCTGGGGACAGCGGTGGTCAGCACACAAATTGGTAGCGCCGGCGGGTCATACGTGGGGCGCGGGGGAGGGGGGGTTTGGGGGGCGTTAGAGCCGCGCAGAACTCCCTCTTCTCCGGGGAGAGCGGTGGTCGGGACCCAAAGTGGTAGCGCCGGCGGGCCATACATGGGGCGCGGGGGGGGGGGGTGTTGGGGAGCGTAAGCGGCGTGCAGGGCTCCCTGTTCTCCCGGGACCGCGGTGGTCGGGACCCAGAGTGGCTGCGCCTGCGGGTCGTACATGGGGCGCTGGGGGGGTTGGGGAGCGTAAGCGGCGTGCAGGGCTCCCTGTTCTCCCGGAACAGCGGCGACCTCGCGGGACCGGCACACAACCGCGAAATGGCCCTTTTTCCCGCAGCTCTTGCAGACAGCTGCGCGGGCCGGGCAGCGCTGCCGGGGGTGTTTCGCCTGGCCGCAGAAATAGCAGGGGGCGCCCCCGGTGCGACTTGGTGTTTGGACCGCGCAAGCCTGTGGGGTGTCCGGAGGGGGGTGGGTTTGTCGCGACGAGTACGTACGGAGCCCAATGGGCTGCCGCGCGGTCGGGGCCGTAGGCGCGGGTATTACGCGCAGCAACGTCTAGGGAGGCTGCTAGGGCCCGTGCCTCTGAGAGTCCTAGCGACTCTTTTTCTAGAAGTCTTTGGCGGATTTGGGAGGAGTTCATACCTGCCACAAAAGCATCGCGCATTAACATGTCCGTGTGTTCATTTGCGTTCACCGACGGGCAGCTGCAGGCTCGTCCCAAAATTAGTAGCGCGGCGTAGAATTCATCTATCGATTCTCCGGGACTTTGCCGTCTCGTTGCGAGTTGATAGCGAGCGTAGATCTGGTTTACTGGGCGGACATAAAGACTTTTCAGTGCTGCGAACGGCGTCTGGAAGTCCTCTGCGTCTTCGATGAAAGAGAAAATCTCCGTGCTTAACCTCGAGTGCAGGACCTGTAGTTTTTGGTCTTCTGTGACCCGGCCGGCGGCCGTTCTGAGGTAGGCCTCGAAACAAGTCTGCCAATGCTTGAAAGCTGCTGCCGCGTTCACTGTGTGGGGGCTGACCCTCAGGCATTCCGGGATGATCCTGAGCTCCATAGTCCTTTTTAGGCACGCTTAATACATTGTAGCTCACAAAGACTCCGAGAGACGAATAGAGTGAAGTCGATGAGGCTTTATTAAGCGTGACTGTTTCCCCCGCAGTTCAGTAGTAGACTACCTGCGGAGGAGGGCTCCAGGTACTTATACTCCGCCTTCAGGACGGAGCTAGAGGTCAACGTCCAACCAGGACCCGGGATCTGTCAGCCAATGACATCATGGCTTCACAGTCCCACATGACCCCTAATGCATATTTATTTGACCGTGAATATAATTTGAAATAATTATCAATACAATTTGAAATGAACTGCCAGCAAGGACTAAGTGTTTTGTGAATGTTGCATGGCTATAGTAAGGACTTGCATTTATTTAGTTCAGTTCCATAGAATCCATAGAATTCCTACAGTGTAGAAGGAGGCCATTCATCCCATCGAGTCTGCATCGACCCTCCGAAAGAGCACCCAACCTAGGCCCAATCCCCTGCCCTATCCTCGTAACTCAACCTAACCTGCACATCTGTGGCCACTAAGGGGAAATTTAGCCAGCCCAATCCACCTAACACCTAACTTAAAGAACATCGCAGCCACTGAATATTTGAGCTGTAATTACTGTTACAACCTCCGAGCAGCGAAGACTCCATGCAGCAGAGTCAGAAGGGAGCAGCGTATGAGACCCACCTTCACAAAGAAGAAAGACCCTGAGGAAGTCGAGACTCAGAGAATTGGGCCCGTAGCGCGACTGAGTTCATCAGTATGGGTAGTATCACAAATCCTGACCTTTTAGTAATATTTGGGGGTAATTTAAGGATAACTGATTGTGGTGATACACCACTGTACCTCCCTACCATTGTACATAGTATATAATAGTTGTGCGTGCACTACCTGGCCGGAAAACCATTTACCCTCGTTACTGACCAACGATCAGTTGCGTTCATGTTCGACAACAAACAACGAGGTAAAATCAAAAATGATAAGATATTACGGTGGAGGATCGAACTCTCCACCTACAATTATACTATCTTATACCGGCCAGGTAAGCTCAATGATCCTCCTGATGCCCTGTCCCGTAGTACTTGTGCCAACGCACAGGATGACCGGCTGCGGGCACTACATAATGACCTCTGTCACCCGGGCGTCAGGCGGCTCTACCACTACATCAAGGGCCACAACCTACCCTTCTCAGTCGAGGAGGTCAAGGCCATGACTAGGGACTGCCAAGTCTGTGCGGAGTGCAAGCCGCAATTCTACAAGCCAGACAAGGCGCACCTAATCAAGGCCACCCGCCCCTTTGAACGTCTCAGCATTGACTTCAAAGGGCCCCTCCCCACCCACAACCGCAACACGTACTTCCTCAACGTCATCGACGAGTACTCGCGGTTCCCCTTCGCCATTCCCTGCCCCGACACGACATCCGCCACCGTCATCAAAGCGTTGCACGACCTCTTCATGCTGTTCGGTTATCCCAATTACGTTCACAGTGACCGGGGCTCCTCCTTCATGAGCGAGGAGCTGCGTCGGTACCTGCTCGCCAGGGGCGTTGCCTCGAGCAGGACGACCAGCTACAACCCCCGGGGGAACGGACAGGTGGAGAGGGAGAACGCGACTGTTTGGAAGGCCGTGCTGCTAGCCCTCAAGTCCAAAGGCCTACCAGTCTCCCGTTGGCAGGAGGCCCTCCCGTCCGCACTCCACTCCATCCGGTCTCTTTTGTGTACTGCAACGAATGCTACCCCTCATGAGCGGATGTTTCTCTTCTCTAGGAGATCGGCATCCGTGACATCGCTTCCATCCTGGCTCCTGTCCCCGGGAGACGTCCTGCTCCGCAAGCACGTGCGGACCTCTAAGGCGGAGCCCCTGGTGGAGAGAGTCCGTCTCCTCCACGCCAACCCACAGTACGCGTACATAGCGTACCCCGACGGGCGTGAGGAGACCGTCTCCATCAAGGACCTGGCCCCCTCTGGGGCCCCTGCCGCCCTCGCCACGCAACCTCCACCCCACTCCCTCTCTGCTCCCGTCGATCCCTCGGCCTGTTACTACTCCGTGCCAGCCGCTGTCATCCCGCAGTTTCGCCTCGAGCCAGCCGAAGCGGTGGGGGAAGTCATGCCGCCTCGCGAACCAGCACCACCGACCGCACGGATACCGCCGGACACTACATCAGCGCCGCAGCTCCGACGTTCAAAGAGATCGACCAAACCAATCGTTCGTCTCGACCTTTGACGACACGGAACCTCCTGATGGACTCTGTTCACTGCTCCAAATTTTCACCCGGACTTCCTTCTAAACAAGGGGTGAATGTGGTGATACACCACTGTACCTCCCTACCATTGTACATAGTATATAATAGTTGTGCGTAACGTGGCCCTGTAATACTGTGTATTGTACTGTAACTCTGCAGAGGTTCGGTCACTGGTAGGTAACCCGACCTGGCCACGGAGAGCTCCGCCTTAGCCACTCCCCCGGGAGTCAGTATAAGAACCTCTTCTGGGACAGCCCCCATTCTTTCTGGGGTCGTCTGTGCCGGGTAAGCCTCCCATGTAGTATATTAAAGCCTGAGTTAAAGTCTCACATGTCTTTGTGGTTCTTGACGCTTAGCGCATCACTGATTTTTACTGTTTGTTGAATAAAATTGTTTGATTTATACACTTGCATTGTCCTTTGCTTCGTCAGTAAAAGCACCTGGGTAAGACTTTTGATTAATACACTAGTCGAAAGTATCTAAGATTTTACAGCGACAACAGGCCTCAGTTTCCTTTCAGCCCTTTGATAAAGGTGCCCACTCCCACCCGACTGCCCACACCAACCATTTTATGATGTGGGCAATGTATTATCAGGGTCAATTAGCATTTTAGCAAGCTCAAGGATTAAACTTCCCTTGTGGATCCCACAGGAGCAAATCTGCCACTCCTGGGTCCTCAAGGAAAATTAAATGAAAACGTTTAATAACTTTGGGTTCTTTGGGTTTCCCGTGGCCCTGATTGCCACCAGACGTAGCTGCGGGCCAGCATTTTCATTTTTGACACCCCAGAGTGTTTGTTGTGGAGGTCCTGTGGGAACGAGCCACGCCCGTGTTCCGGAACTATCACTCGAGTGCCCCAAAGGATAGATAATGCCGCCCTCTATGCTCAGCTCCTGGATCTTGACGTAATAGCTTTCAAATCATCAAGCAAGGCCCGGTGTTGGGCTCCATACTGGATAACGTGGCATATGCGGGAAAGCTGTGATCCCGTCTGGGTCCAACCCTGGATGTGTGACGCCGTGACCAGCAAGGAATCCATGAAACTTAGGGCAGTGACGAATTCATGCTAATGTCGGTAGTTTAGTGGGGATGGGGAGGGTCTCAACATGTCCGCGTGGGGAATCATCCCCCTGCCCAATGCTCCAGCGCATATTCGTATGCAGCCAACAGCAAGGCCTAAAGCTGGATGTGAGCGGAGGCAATGGGGGGGGGGGGGGGAGATGAGGGAGGAGGGTGGCGGGGGGGAATCCTCTTTGAACAAGCCCCAGTAACAGCTTATGGTCTGATAATACATGTGAAGGCGCGGCCGGAGACATAGTGTGGAATTGTTTGACACCGAAAACGATAGCCAAACCCTCCTTCTCTCAATCTGAGCAGAGTTGTGTTTGGCATCTGCGAATGCCCTGGATGTGAACGCGAAGGGCCGCTCCGACCCAAAGGTCATGCGCTGGGCGAGGACAGTCCTGACCCCGCAAGGAGACGTGTCAGGATGAGCAGCTTAGAGAAGTCAAACTGCGTCAACAACTGGGAGGGCGACAATTGTGACCGCACTCCTGAAAAAGTCCCTTGCTGGGGCCAGGCCCAATCCCCCGGCTGCCCCTTTTTTAACAGCTGGTGGAGGGGGGCCAACAGAGTGGTCAGGTTTGTGATGAACTTCCCGTAATAGTTGACCAGGCCCAGGAAGGAGCAGCGGTCCATTGGCCCGCCCGGTACGGGGGCCTGCTGAATGGCCCACACCTTGTCTGCAATGTGGTGCAGGCCATGGCAGTCACCACAGTAGCCTAGATACGTAACTTCAGCTGCGTTGAAGACGCATTTCTCTTGTCAGAGGCAGATGTCAGCTTCCTTGAAACACTGCAAAACGCAGCATGTTCTTCATCATCATGGACGCCCACTCCAAGTGGTTGGAGGTCCACCGAATACAGGCAAGCACCATACAGGCCACTGTTGAACTGCTGAACCTAACCTTTCGCACGCACGGCATTCCGGAGGTGCTAGTCTCGGACAATGGGACAGCTTTCACTAGTGCAGAATTTGGCTCTTTCGTGGTCGCCAACAGGATCCGGCATCTATGTACGCAGCGCCCTGTACCTCCCGGCCTCCAACGGATTGGCCGAGCGAGCAGGCCAAACGTTTAAACAGGGCATGAGGAAGCAGACTCCGGGTCCTGGGAGACTCGATTGGCACATTTTCTGTTCAGTTACCAAACCATGCCACATGCCATGTTGGGGATCATGCCAGCCGAATTGTTGATGGGACGCCGTCTCCGCACCCGGCTGAGCCTGGTCATCCCAGACATTGCTGGGAAGGTCCACTGAGGGCAGAACAGGACCGAGGTGGACGGGGTCGGCACAAGGTTCGCGAAGTTTCATCCTGGGAAATGCGGTATATGCCCCACCCTTGTCGCCAGTGTAGGATCCACGCCAAGAGAATACACATGAAATGGCAAGAAGGATTCAAACGCTACTGTTTTATTTACTGTACACAATTCTCCACTCCCCGAAGGATCTCCCTCCCCGACCTGCACTCAGGTCGGGGGTTTCATACGGTGAAGGCTCCCCTTGTTAAAGGGGAAGCCCCGCCCCGTTACTGGGGAAGTTCATATTCCATGGAAGTCACGGGAAACCGGGTGGTCCATACCCCATGACCTCTGTGGGGACTGTAACAGTAATTGAGTCTGGTAAATGGACAACAGATCAATTGTACACATTCTGGCTTATGGACAAGAGAGACCGACTTGCTTCACCATCCTCTGAGACTGACCCCACCCCCCCACCCCCCCCCCCCCCCCCCCCCCACCAGCCGACTTAGATTTATCCATTAACACAACGTACGCTTTCAATGGACAAAGTCACACTCTCTGTTAAGTCAAAAATCAGAACCACCCTGGGCGGATTCTCCGTCTCGCCACATCCGTTTACCGGTGCGCCGCGCCCCCACTGGCAGCCGGATCCTCTATCCCGGCAGCCGGCCAATGGGATTTCCCATTGTGGCACAGTCAATGAGTAATGTGGTGCAGTCCCAGACAGAGATGGTCCATTCCCTGTGCTCCATGACCTTGAGATGCAGACCCTTGTCAAGACCAAAGCGGGCTACCAGGACTGGCAGCGCCAGGTGCTGGGGGAGCCTCAGGGGATAGCCCTGCTTGCACCCCCGTCACAGGGAGTAGCCCGGGAGCCATCGGGCACCCCGAGGGAGGAAGAGGTGACGGGGCCTGTGCCGGTGACTCCGGCAGGGGATGTGCCGGAACACCGCAGCACCTCGGACTCCCCACTTCCTGTCCCTGGTGCACCTGGTGGGCAGCGGGCAGAACAGGCATGCACCATGCCACCTGGGACACCCAAGCAGCAGCTGGGCCTATCCAGGCCCAGTTGCCCCAGAAGGCACCCAACGGGGACCCAGGACACAGGGCGGGAATCATTGCAGGCCACTTACACTCCTGCTGTACCATCTGGGGATCCACCAAGACATAGCGTTAGGGCTAGTAAGACCAGAACGTTTAGACACTAGCTAAGTTGGCACGGGTGCAGGGCACAGTTTAGTTATAGGGGCTAGGGAAGAAATCTGTATATACTTTGGCACATTAAATACCTGTTTACAGGGTGGCATGTGGCGCAGTGGTTAGCACTGGGACTGTGGCGCTGAGGACCCGGGTGCGAATCCCAGACCTGGGTCACTGTCTGTGTGGAGTTGGCACATGCTCCCCGTGTCTGCGTGGGTTACAGCCCCACAACCCAAAGATGTGCAGGTTAGGTGGATTGACAATGTTAAATTGCCGCTTCATTAAAAAAAAAAGATAATCTATATTAAATAAATACCTGTTTACACTGATACAACCTGTCTCGGTACTCTGCCAGATGGGTGCGAGGGTGTGGTGGAGGGTGGGGTATACAGCCAGTGTCACTCTGCAGAACCAAGGGCCAAGGTGGGTGGTCAGTGAGGTACACAGCAAGATGGCTGCCTTGCAGGCCGCAGCAATAGCGGTCCATGCTTGGACACTGCCCCAGTCCCGTGGGTGCTCACCCCAGCCACACGCTCCATTCCCCCTACACTGCCCCTCTCCCCGGCCCTGGCAGGGCAATGTCTGGCCCGGCAGCCCACGGTCGCGCCTATTTGTGTCGTCCCTCCTCGCTCTTCCTCATTTGGCCTCAACGCCAGTTTCATGATTTTTGAAAGTACAAGTGAACTGCGCCATCGTGATTCGGCCCATTACTCAGAGAGTAGTAATGGCGTGGAATGCCCTGCCTGCAACAGCAGTGGACTCGCCAACACTAAGGGCATTCAAATGGTCATTGGATAGACATATGGACGATAAGGGAATAGTGTAGATGGGCTTTAGAGTGGTTTCACAGGTCGGCGCAACATCGAGGGCTGAAGGGCCTGTACTGCGCTGTAATGTTCTATGTTCTATGTTCTATATTTGAGGCGGAGAATCACAGAGACCCAGAGGATACGTGGTTGGGCCCGCTAATTCAGGACCTCATTGATACTGCTGTCGAAGTGACAGGGAATTGTGATTTGGAGTCAAATCGGCACCCCCCGTGATTTTGCCGTCGGAACCTATTCTCCTCCCAATCGCGTTTCGCGATTTCAGTGTCAGCCAACAGAGAATCGCACCCACAATGTGTCCCCTTATGGCATAGGGGCCCTTTTTATAAAAAATATTTTTATTAAAGGCATTTAACATATATACACAGAATGCCAGAAGAATGATCGTCAACCCAATACACAACCACAACCCTCCAATCCCCAAAAACCAACACCCCACCACATCCTGCCCTCCCCATTTTAACCCCCTTGCCCCCTGATGCACGATCAATGACCACTAAAGCGAGGTTGTAGTCCAACTGAAGGCTTCAATAAGCTAGATGTTTCCCCCAGCAGCTCAGGTACAGAATGAAGGCTGCTGGGGCGGCACGGGTTCTTATACCCCGCCTAGCAGGGCGGAGCTATCAGACATTCTAACCAATAGAAAGCATACAGTTTCCACCAATGGTGCTTTGGCCTATCAGGTACCGTAATACCTACAATATCACATTCACCCCCTGTTAAAAAAGAGCCCGGCTGGGATGGTGGCCTGAAACTACAAAACATGGCAACGTGGTATAATTAGTTATGGAGGTACCGTAATACCTCCGTACAGTGTTTAGTAACTATTTACAATTCTGATAGCTATGAACATTTGATGGTTTATATTTACAGTTTACAATTAAAATGAAGCAATCAGTCGATCGGAGGCCCTGGTCGTCCTCTGTGATCGTCGGAGCTTCGGTGGTGACTCCGGTGGAGGCTCGGGCATCTGTGACTCCGGGAGCGTGGCTTCGATCTCCATGGCAGCTTCGGCACCCCTAGACGGCGCTGGTGGGGAAAACGGTTGACCTGGGAAGGGAGCGTCTGCGGGGGGCGTCGGTGGGTGGGGGGGCCTAGACGGGGCCGGCGGAAGGACCGATCCTCCTGTAAGGTGCTGCGGTGGAGGGGTGGGTGAGACTGGTGGCTGGGATGTCCAATGTCACACAGCTTCTACTATGACCTGGGCCTCCTTTTCGACTGAGGAGTGGCGAATTTCGGAAGCATGGAGGGTACGAGAGAAGAAGGCCACGGGTCTGCCCGCTTGGTTGAGGGTGGCCGCCAGAGCTACGTCGGACGCATCGCTCTCGACCTGGAAGGGGAGGGACTCATCGATGGTATGCATCGTAGCCTTTGTATTGTCTGCTTTGATGCAGCTGAAGGCCTGGCGGGCCTCTATCGACAGGGGAAAAGCTGTGGGTTGGATCAGGGGACAGGCCTTGTCCGCGTAGTTGGGGACCCACTGGGCGTAGTAGCTAAAAAAACCCAGGCAATGTTTCAGGGCCTTGGAGCAGTGAGGGAGGGGGAAATCCATAAGGGGGTACATGCGTTCAGGGTCGGGGCCTATAAGTCCATTTCTCACTTCGTAGCCGAGGATGGCTAGGCGGTCGGTGCTAAACACGCATTTATCCTTGTTGTATGTAAGATTAAGGATTTTAGCGGTCTGGAGAAATATTTGGAGGTTGGTGTCGTGGTCCTGCTGGTCATGGCAACAGATGGTGACATTATCGAGATACGGGAATGTTGCCCGTAGACCGTACCAGTCAACCATTCGGTCCATCTCACGCAGGGAGACCGAGACCCCGTTGGTGACACCGAAGGGAACCCTTAAGAAATGATAGAGCCACCCATCTGCCTCGAAGGCAGTGTATTTGCGGTCTCTAGTGCGGATGGGGAGCTGATGGTAGGCGGACTTGAGATCCACCGTGGAAAAGACCTTATAATGCGCGATCCTGTTTACCAGGTCGGATATGCGGGGGAGAGGGTATGCGTCGAGCTGCGTAAACCTGTTGATGGTCTGACTGTAGTCGATGACCACCCTATGCTTCTCCCCGGTCTTTACCACCACTCCTTGAGCTCTCCAGGGGCTGTTACTGGCTTCAATGACCCCTTCCCTCAGTAGCCTTTGGACCTCTGACCTGATGAAGATCCGGTCCTGGGCACTGTAGCATCTGCTCCTGGTGGCGACGGGTTTGCAATCCGGGGTGAGGTTCGCAAACAGGGAAGGCGGGTCGACCTTAAGGGTCGCGAGGCCGCAGACAGTAAGGGGGGGTATAGGGCCGCCAAATTTGAAGGTCAGACTTTGAAGGTTACACTGGAAGTCTAAACCCAGGAATGTAGCCGAGCAGAGGTGGGGAAGGACGGAGAGACGGAAATTTTTGAACTCCCTTCCCTGGACTGTGAGGTTTGCTACACAAAACCCCTTTATCTCTACTGAGTATGACCCGGAAGCCAGGGAGATTTTTTGATTAATGGGTTGGATGAGGAGAGAACAGCGCCTTACCGTGTCAGGGTGTATGAAGCTCTCCGTGCTCCCAGAGTCGTTTAGGCAGGAAGTCTCATGCCCGTCGATGAATACGGTCATCGTAGCAGTTGAGAGTGTTCGAGGCCGGGACTGATCCAGAGTCACCGAGGCTAATCGCAGCAGTTGAGAGTTATCTTCGGGCAGTGCGTGGTCAGCCGAGCTGGGGTCTTGGGGGTTTATCCAAGATGGCGGGTCCCATTGGTCGCACATGGCTGGGGGTGCACAAAATGTCGGCGCCCATCCCTCCAACATCCCTCCACGGGGCCAGTGGAGAAGTTTGTGGTGGCGGTCCGCATTCGCCGCCGGAGACCGCGGCAACCGCACGGGCCTGGCATACCCCCACGAAATGCCCCTTTTTACCGCATCCCTTGCAGGTGGATGCGTGGGCCGGGCAGCGCTGGTGGGGGTGCTTGGCCTGCCAGCAAAAGTAGCAGCGGGGCCCCTCGGGGTTGCCAGGCCGCCTTGCAGCGCAGGCCTGTGGGGGAATGGGAGAAGTCTCGGGGTCGGCCGCGGAGGGGTTCCACGCTGCCCAGGGGGCTGCTGCGTGGTCGGGAACGTAAGCGCGGGCGTTCCTGGAGGCCACGTCCAGGGAGCCTGCAAGGGTCCGTGCCTCCCTGAGACCCAGGGTGTCCTTTTCTAACAGATGCTGGCGGATTTGTGAAGATAGCATACCTGCCACAAAGGCATCCCGGACTAAGAATTCCGTGTATTCGCTCGCCGAAACCTGCGGGCAGCTGCAGCTTCTTCCCAACACCAGGAGTGCACGGTAGAATTCCTCCAGCAATTCCCCAGGGGTTTGTCGCCTTGTTGCAAGCAGGTAGACCTGGTTTACCGGGCAAATATAGTGTCCTTTTAGCAGCTCTATTTCTGCATCGAAGTCTTCCGCTTCCTCGATGAGGGTGTAAATCTCCGGGCACACCCTTGAGTGCAGGACGTGCAGTTTCTGCTCTCCCGTGGGTGCGTTTTCGGCATCCTGAGATACCCTTTAAAGCACGCCAGCCAGTGCTTAAAGATTGCCGCTGAGTTAGCCGCGTGGGGGCTAAGTTGCAGACACTCCGGCTTGATTCGGAGCTCCATCCTTTCTTCTTAAAAAACTAGCTTATTAAATTGATGCACGATCAATGACCACTAAAGCGAGGTTGTAATCCAACTGAAGGCTTTAATAAGCTAGATGTTTCCCCCAGCAGCTCAGGTACAGAATGAAGGCTGCTGGGGTGGCACGGGTTCTTATACCCCGCCTAGCAGGGCGGAGCTATCATACATTCTAACCAATAGAAAGCATACAGTTTCCACCAATGGTGCTTTGGCCTATCAGGTACCGTAATACCTACAATATCACATTCACCCCCTGTTAAAAAAGAGCCCGGCTGGGATGGTGGCCTGAAACTACAAAACATGGCAACGTGGTATAATTAGTTATGGAGGTACCGTAATACCTCCGTACAGTGTTTAGTAAAGCACCACCAATGGTGCTTTAGCCTATCAGGTACCATAATACCTATAATACCACCACCCCCCAAAAACAACCTCCCCGTTGGTGACCCCTCAATTCTCCTTGAAGAAATCAATGAACGGTCTCCATCTCCAGGTGAACCCCTCTACCGAGCCCTGCAGAGCGAACTTGACCTTCTCCAACCTCAGGAATTGTGCCAGGTCGCTCACCTACACCCCTGCCTTCGGCGGTTCCCAGTCTCTCCAGCCCAACAAAATCCATCTCCAGGCTATCAGGGCGGCAATGACCAATATATCGACCTCTCTCCGTATAGGGATTCTTTTATCCCACATAATGGAAGATGGTTCAGAACACTCTCCCGCCTTTGCCTCAAGGACCCTTTCTGAAACAGAACAAAACTGTGTTCAGATTGAGAAGGAGGGCTTAGCGGTTATATTCGTTATGAAGAAATTCCACCCGTATGTGTGAGCCTCGACATAGTGACTGAGCCCAAGCCATCACTGGGCTAGTTAAGGGAAGATAAGCCCATCCCGCCCATAGGCTGGGCGAAGTAACAGTGCCGGGGCCTGCTGTCGGCAGCGGACAAGTATACTTTTCAGCACCTGCCCTGGAATGCAAATTGCTCCTGCGGGTGCATTAAGTCGCTTGCCCCTACCCAGGAGCGTTCCGCCACCATCGGTACCCCAGGGGATCAATCTAGCCCTAAACCTCCCAGGTACCCTGTCAGTGTCCATGGGGCACATCCGCAGCTGGACCCAAAGAGTCCCTATTCTTTCAAAGAATAAACAAATGATTCAAGTCTGACGGCATTACGAGAAGTCTGAATAGCTGAGCCCTCACTTCACTCGTCAAGATGGGTTGGCATGTGGAGACGACATGATTCTGTGGGAGTCACAGGTGATCATCCAAACAGACCAGGGAGAACCTCCTTCAAGAGTTACACAGCGTCCTTCTAAGGCAGACAATGATGAAGTTGTTGCCGCTCAGTTACTTCTCTTTGCCAGGCATAGATAAAGCAATTGAAGAACTAGTACAACAGTGCCACCCTTGCCAAATGCAGCAATCATTGCCGCCTTCTGCTATGTTTAACCTCTGGGAATGGTCAGATTGCCTGTGGACCAAGGTCCACATTGATTATGCGTCCATTCCTGGGCAAGATGTTTTTGGTGCTGGTAGATGCCACTCGAAGTGGCTATCAGTTCAAGAGATAGGGGGCCACTACCTCATCAGCCACAAGTGTTTACATTTCATAGAATTTACAGGGCAGAAGGAGGCCGTTCGGCCCATCGAGTCTGCCCCGGCCCTTACAAAGAGCACCCTACTCAAGCCCACGTCTCTACCTTATCCCTGTAACCCAGTAACCCCCATTTAACCTTTTTTGGACACTAAGGGCATTTTTTGCATGACCAATCCACCTAACCTGCACATCTTTGGACTGTGGGAGGAAACCGGAGCACCCGGGGGAAACCAACACACACACAGGGAGAACGTGCAGACTCTGCACTGACAGTGATCCAAGCCGGGAACCGAACCTGGGTCCCTGGAGCTGTGAAGCAACAGTGCTAACCACTATGCTACCGAGCTGCCCCAAATTTCATGGGATCTCCCAAGTCAATTGTTTCAGACAATGGCATCCCCTTCACCGGCAATGATTTTTAGTGTTTTATGAGAGCAAATGGCATACGACACACGAAGACGGCTCCAGCCACATAGCATAGAACGGTCTGGCTGAGGGAGCCGTCAAACTTTCAAGAATGCAATCAAAAAGCCATCTGATACACCACTTTGTCAAAGGTTGGCTAATTTTTTGTTGTAAACTCAAGCCCTCATTAAACCACGGGGATCACACCAGCTGAGCTGCTCATGGCCTTCGGTTAGAACCTGATTGGATCTTGTATTTCCAAATTTGGCCAGGAGGATGGAAGTACAAAGAACAAACAAACAAAGAACAAAGAAATGTACAGCACAGGTACAGACCCTTCGGCCCTCCAAGCCCGTGCCGACCATGCTGCCCGACTAAACTACAATCTTCTACACTTCCTGGGTCCGTATCCTTCTATTCCCACCCTATTCATGTATTTGTCAAGATGCCCCTTAAATGTCACTATCGTCCCTGCTTCCACCACCTCCTCCGGTAGCGAGTTCCAGGCACCCACTACCCTCTGCGTAAAAAACTTGCCTCGTACATCTACTCTAAACCTTGCCCCTCTCACCTTAAACCTATGCCCCCTAGTGATTGACCCCTCTACCCTGGGGAAAAGACTCTGACTATCCACTCTGTCTATGCCCCTCATAATTTTGTATACCTCTATCAGGTCTCCCCTCAACCTCCTTCGTTCCAGTGAGAACAAACCGAGTTTATTCAACCGCTCCTCATAGCTAATGCCCTCCATACCAGGCAACATTCTGGTAAATCTCTTCTGCACCCTCTCTAAAGTAGTAGTGTGGCGACCAGAATTGAACACTCTAAGGTTCTATACAGCTGCAACATGACTTGCCAATTCTTGTACTCAATGCCCCGGCCAATGAAGGCAAGCATGCCGTATGCCTTCTTGACTACCTTCTCCACCTGTGTTGCCCCTTTCAATGACCTGTGGGCCTGTACTCCTAGATCTCTTTGACTTTCAATACTCTTGAGGGTTCTACCATTCACTGTATATTCCCTACCTGCATTAGACCTTCCAAAATGCATTACCTCACATTTGTCCGGATTAAACTCCATCTGCCATCTCTCCGCCCAAGTCTCCAAACAATCTAAATCCTGCTGTATCCTCCGACAGTCCTCATCGCTATCCGCAATTCCACCAACCTTTGTGTTGTCTGCAAACTTACTAATCAGACCAGTTACATTTTCCTCCAAATCATTTATATATACTACAAAGAGCAAAGGTCCCAGCACTGATCCCTGTGGAACACCACTGGTCACAGCCCTCCAATGAGAAAAGCATCCTTCCATTGCTACTCTCTGCCTTCTATGGCCTAGCCAGTTCTGTATCCACCTTGCCAGCTCACCCCTGATCCTGTGTGACTTCACCTTTTGTACTAGTCTACCATGAGGGACCTTGTCAAAGGCCTTACTGAAGTCTAAATAGACAACATCCACTGCCCTACCTGCATCAATCATCTTAGGGACCTCCTCGAAAAACTCTATCAAGTTAGTGAGACACGACCTCCCCTTCACAAAACCATGCTGCCTCTCACTAATACGTCCATTTGCTTCCAAATGGGAGTAGATCCTGTCTCGAAGAATTCTCTCCAGTAATTTCCCTACCACTGAAGTAAGGCTCACCGGCCTGTAGTTCCCGGGCTACATCAGGTTTCCCAGAAGTGTCAGTGGTCAGAGCAGAGAGGTGACAGGTCATTCCGGGTGGGAGACCCGGTTATGGTCCGTAATTTCACTGCTGGTTCGCCTTGGCTAGTAGGCCGGATTGTGGCCCAGGGCCGGTGTTTTATGTGGTCGATGTTAAAGGGAGACCGTAAAACAGCACGTCGACCACCTAAGGAGTTGAGGGATAACGAACCCCTAGCATGGAGTGGATAAGTCCGAGCATCATGTGTACCCCTGTAACTCTGTCCAGCTAAGAGGAGACAGAGACTCCCAGTTCTATTGAACTAGCTGCACCTGCCGAGGCCAGTTAGCCTCTTGTTGAAGTGGTTCTGCCTGAGGTGGCATCAACTGTGGACGACTCAATCACTCAAAAGAGTGCCAAGCCTGTGACCCGTCTACAGAGGTTCTGGAGGACCCGGAGGTCTCCGGACTGATTGACTATTTGATAGGCTCTCTTTCCTTGGTTGTCCCTGCTAACTTCTGTGCATAGCTTTTGGGGTACTGTATTAAGGGATTTAAGTGGGGGTGAGGGATGTGGTAGTGTGGCCCCTTTAAGTGGGGGCGGGCTCCACAGATCACCTGAAAATGAAAATCACTTATTGTCACAAGTAGGCTTCAAATGAAGATACTGTGAAAAGTCCCTATTCGCCACATTCTGGCGGCTGGTCGGGGAGGCTAGTACGGGAATTGAACCATACTGCTGGCCTGCCTTGGTCTGCTTTAAAAGCCAGCGATTTAGCCCTGTGCTAAACCAGTCCCTTTGATCGGGCCAATGGGAAGTTTGGGCGGGGCCCGAGGAGTAGGACCCCGGGCAGTGTGGACCAGGGAACTGAAATGTTCAGACCTGTTGTATCGAGTTATGTGCCTGTTATCTAACTACCTTTGCTTTCATCAATAAACCCCTTTGTTTACTGCAGGAAACCTCCAGTGTATATCTCGAGCCACCACACCCCTCCATCAGAGGTACATTGATAGGAAGCAATATATTGAAATGAGACACTGCAATTTCTCGCAGTTTGATATTTTTATTGCATGTTTTGAAATGGTTTTCAGTGTTTGGAATCGTAAATAAAAGTCAACAGCAGGAAGATATCATGAAGACTGTAAGTAAACATCTGCAAAATAATAAAGGTGAAACAGGTTATCTTATCTATGATGGTCACACAAAGGAGAAATATTGAACTATTGAGCCAATGATATTACACCTCCCCCAAAAAGTCACATTACTTTAGTCTGAAGTTAAAAGCTTTTCTGGGAAGATATCTTTGTGATGGATCGAAGGGCAGCGTTCATCACACCAGGTTGAGGGACAGCCTGCTGGGAAAGAGCTGATTGTTGATGGTCACTTAATCCCGCTCTCATCTATTAAGTAGCTTCGCCATGCACTTTTGAATTTCAATCACAGATTCGTACAGAATAAAAGGCCATTCAGCCTATCACAGCTCTTTGAAGAGGCCCTTGATTAGTCTCCTTCTACTTTCCACATAGCTGTTTTTTTCGTTCATGGGACGTAGGCGTCCCAGGCTGTGCCAGCAATTATTGCCCATCCCTAATTGCCCTTGAGGGGGCAGATAAGAGTTAACCACACTGCTGTGGATCTGGAGTGAGATGTTGGCCAGACCAGGTAAGGATGGCAGATTTCTTTCCCTAAGGGGCATTAGCGAACCAGGTGAGTTTTTTTACAACAATCGACAATGGTTTCATGGTCATCATGAAACTTTTAATTCCAGATTTTTATTGATTTCAAATTTCACCATCTGCTGGAGTGGGATTTGAACCTGGTGTCATGATATTCAAACACACACATCATGATAGACACACCAACAGACAAATCAGAACACACAACACCACAACCAATCACAGAAAGATATAAAAGCACAAACACGACACCTGGTGGTCAGTATTAGCTGGAGACGAGGACCAGGACAGACCTGCTACACGACACACTCAGGGAGACAGCACGTGCAGAGTATCCAGAACGAACTGTATATAAGAGTTAAAATAAAATAGAGTTGTACCACATACAACTGTGTTGGCTCATCTGTGCACCAGAGAACCCAACACCACATGGTACAGGAGTGGATCGATACCTGCCGGCATACCTCAGTGTACAGAGACAACCAGCAGTGCCCAGGCAAAATGATAGAGCTCCCGGTTCCGCAGCCGCTCCAGTGCCACGGCGATCTCCGCGAAAACTGGTGGCGATTCCGGCAAGTGTTCGAATTGTTCCTGGTGGCAGCTGAACTCCAAGACCTGGATGATAGTGAAAAAACTGAATTTCTCCTCACCATCGCCGGTGCAAGGGCAAGAGAAATATTCACAAGGTTCAGGTTCTTCAGGAGGCAGCAAAGGTACGATTACCAGGCAGTCCTGGACAAATTCTCCAAGTACTGTGAAGAAAACGCAATCCAATCGGCAAGTAAAGGTAAGAAAAGCGGCAGTACTCACCTCGTGGCCGGGATCCCGGAGCCCGAATTCCCAGAGGCCGAAATCCCGGGCCTGAGAGAGGGCTGGGTCGAGGTCGGCGGCCATCTTGCTAAAGGTATCACGCTAGCACAGTTGCGTGAGCAGTGCGCAGACCCGAAATTTTTGTTTGCGCATGCGCGAGATGCTGCGCATGTGCAGTCAAGAAAACGGCCATCGGTAAAGGAACAGCGATCTGAGCATGCGTAGTCGCTTCCTACATGCTACATACCGAGCGTCAGGATGTCAGAGGCCCCAGACCGCACCAATTTAAAGGGGAAACGTCCCAAATCCAATTTAAAAGGGAAACGTCCCAAATCAAAAAAACAAAAATCTGTTAAAGCTGTAAAACAACCTTCCCTCACCTGGAATGACAGCACAGTGCCGCAAATTGACCCAGGAGATGAATTTGACCTCCGAAGAACCCTCCGACAAGCAGTTACCTACGCACAAGCCGATGATTCCGACCTCGAATACTTCGATGACGATCTTTACAGTGTTTCCGGACCTCGCGAGCCCAATGATAGATCCGTGGTCCTATACGACTATGACTCGGACGAACCTTTCGTGTTGCACATTGCCGGCCCCCACATTGAATCCGACGCAGATGCGGATTCATTTTTCGGATTTGAGGATCTTCAACCCAGCAGATATGACGTCCCAACTTATCAGTACCGGATGATGCTGCAGCCTGACATTAACAGACAGGGAGCGGTGCAAGCACACGGAGAGCGCCCTGCTGCCACACAGAGCGTGGTCCACGTCCCGCTCAACGTTCCCGACTCTATGAAAGAAGACATGCAAGACTCCAGAGCGCAGTCCTCGCATGAACCAGAAGTGACTCCAGAGTCACAAGCCTCCACAGCAAGCTCGTGGACAGACTCCACAATTGCAGAAACGCAAGACTCCAGAGCGCAGTCCTTGCACGAACAAGAAGTGACTCCAGTGTCACAAGCCTCCACAGAGAGCTCGTGGACAGCCTCCACGATAAAAGCAGCGCAAGACTCCAATGTGCGGTCCTTGCAGGAACAAGACCATGAGGGTCTAGCAACCTCTCCTGACCAACCAGCGGCAGACGATGCAAGTCTGCCATGCTCACGTGAACAGCAAGAAGGCTATAACAGCCTACCATGCTCCACTACACAGCAGCATGACCATGACGGTCTCTCATGCTACAATGAAGGGCACAGCGCTGAAGACTGTTCCAGCCCAACTGAAGACAAGCCAAAGGAATCGCCTCTTCCAAGCCCGAAGAAAAAAGGTTTATGCGCTGACCTTCAGGATCATTATAGCCGAACAGAGATTAATAATGCTGCACGGTCACAGAAGGATGCTGAGGATTTGCTAAAGAAATTAATTGAATGTTTAACTTGCAAGGAGCAGACTGAGAATTGCCAGTGTTTTAGTACGGATCGAAAAAATGGACAAGACATTGATCCTCAGGTAATGGAGATAACACAACCTGAATCATATCTACAGCAGGGACAAATGTCTCCCTTCAACACAACGCCGCAAAGTCCCAACTTCGGAGAGCAGCAGTTAGTCAGTAATGACTCTTCAAACCTTGAGGGGAACATTAATTGCATTGAACCTAGACACACTCCACTGATAAATGAGCAGAACATTGGAGCAAGAATCCTGAGGACACCGACATCGAGTAGCCAGATAACGAATTTAAAACCCGCAGCAGTTTCAAGTGAACCAAGTGTGCTTTCCACTAATGGTGAAGATGCAGATAAGGTCGACCCGATTATCCATTGTACCACACTAACCCCAGTGATTAAGCAGTTATGTATGGGGAGCATAATGTGGGCAATTGAGAACAGTAAAAGAGAGACTGTGACCATGCCAGTCCCAGCAAAATCAGACCCAGAGACCATGAAGGCATGTACATTGGACAAAGATACATATGAGGTACCTGAGAAGAAAAGTGAAACGGAATGTTCTTTGGAAAATAGTACAATGTCGATAGAAACATTGGATCCTATATTCGAGACCATACATATGGGAGAATTTGGGGGTAATAAACAAGGTTCTGCAATGTCTGGGGAAGATTTAAAATTCCAAAGAAGAAAAGCCCAAATGAAGGACAACAGCAAGACAATGACAGTCCACCGACATGGTGTGCACCACCAGATGAAAACTCTGACAATTTACCCAACCCTAGTGAACAGCAAGCTGCTAATGAGGATCTATCCACGGGATGTGAGATGAGTGACGACAGCATCCCACTTCCCATGCAAAAGGTGCAAGGTGACAGACCTCGCCTAGTGCGTACCGAGGCACTCGACGATCACGGTGGGACCACTGACGACTGCGGTGGCGGCGCACCGCTTCCACCCTCGATGGCTCGAGCCTCTCCACTGGTCAGTGCATTCCTGCATGTTCCGACTCCAGAAGTGCAGCTTCAGGGAATCTCGGCTGCCTCCAGTGAACCTGTTGGGACTCCGGATGGGGAGCATCGACAGAAGGCAGACCGGACTCCAGATGGGGAGCAGCCAAGCGCCGACTCTGATTCGCGCACGCCAGACCTTGCTCCGGACGGGCGGTGTCGCGGCCTCGGTGATGGCACGCTCAGGGTGACGGCGGATGCCACGGCGACAGGGAATGGATCGCGTGGCAGTCCCACTGGGTCGGCAGTGGCGACCAGCACCGGCGGTCCAAGACGGACACACCAATTCGCGCCATCGCCAGACGTTGATGCGAGCAACAATTCTCTCTCCAAGGCGACATGCTTCGACGTTTCTCTGCACAGCAGGTGGCCGGAACCAGCGTGCACGGTCTCGGCCAACTTCCACATCTGGCACAGTCATCGCCTTGCATGATATTAGTGATGGTGCTTCTTCGTTGGCAACGACCCATCGGCTACAAGATGCCGTCCACCACAAACATAAAAAGAAAAAGACTCCACCTTGTTCCTGGCATGCAGGGCGGATGGATTGGTGCGTAGGCGCAATCAGCGAGCGTTGCGCCGCCTTCCACGCTCGCAACTGAACCGTACGCACACGCCGGATCCTCCACTGGTTCCCAAGGATGACTTCGTGGAGATGCCACGGATCATGCCCCTTCCATCGCCACCAGAACCAAACCACAGCCAAGGCAACACTAACAAAAATGTTGAATGTTATATTTGCACGAATGAAAAACCAAGCACTGCACGAAGTACAACAAATGGAAAAGTAGAGACTTCGGCAGCAGCATCACCTCCAACAGTCCAAGGTGAACCAGTGTGAACCCAAATCTCCACAGCTGAACCGGCTTGAGGACCAGCCTATTCTTGAGGCGGTCACCCATTAGACTGGACTTATAACGCTGTTCATACGTTCAAAAAGTCAAACACTTCTGTATTCTAACCTGCTGTTGTTTATCGTTCCAGATATCGTCTGACCGGACCACTGTTCAAGTTGTTTTTTTTCTCGCATTCATGTTTTGTTATTGTACAACCTTGTTAGTGTGACGCACCCGACATCGCCCCATGTAAATAGTTACGTCATATACACACGCTGTACACAACACACACACACACACTCTTAGATGCACTCACGACACGATTATATTTATAACCACGTAGGCACATATCTTTGTAAAAGGGGGGGATGTCATGATATTCAAACACACACATCATGATAGACACACCAACAGACAAATCAGAACACACAACACCACAACTAATCACAGAAAGATATAAAAGCACAAACACGACACCTGGTGGTCAGTATTAGCTGGAGACGAGGACCAGGACAGACCTGCTACACGGCACACTCAGGGAGACAGCACGTGCAGAGTATCCAGAACGAACTGTATATAAGAGTTAAAATAAAATAGAGTTGTACCACATACAACTGTGTTGGCTCATCTGTGCACCAGAGAACCCAACACCACACCTGGGACCCCAGAGCATTGCTCTGGGTCTCTGGTTTCCTAGCCCAATGACAATACTACTACACCCAAAGCCTCCCCAAATCTTTCACTTTGAGAGATATACCTAAATTAAAACGTATCATGCAATCACTACATTAATCTATAATAAATAGAACATGTTATCACGATAAAAGTTCTAAAATGGTTCCCTGTGATTTCCAGGGCCAAAATAGTTGTTTTATGAGATAACAATTGTTTTCTGGCTGATAGAGGAGATCATTCTTCTCATGAAGAGGGGTCATTATATGGACTAACGTGGTTTTGGCATGTTGCGGATCACACAAGGAGTCTGGTTTGCCGTGGCAACACACACTTTTCCATGTTGTAGCCTGGAACTATGGTAAAGGCTCCGATTTTCTCTCCATCACATGGCTGACGGGCAATCTCTCCCACTCTTATCATCGGTGTGTGTTGGAAGGTTTTACAAATTGATACCTGTTTGGCCGCATTATGAATGCTCCGCCCTTGGCCATCAAGTCCTGGGATGGGATTCGAACACGGAGCTTCTGTCCTCAGAGACAGGGACAATACGCGCTGTGCCACAAGACCTACCTGTGTAAACCAACAGCCAAATGCTCATAATGAGGCTACAACGGGGGGATTTTTTTTCCTGGGTTGAATCATCTTCCTTATCCAAAACCATCTTGTGAAGCACTGGAACCCTATTTTCACAAGATACATTTTTATGATGCGGTTTTTCAACTTACATCCCAGAGTTTATTCATGCGGGAACATTTATTGTCAGCGATATGAGTTTCAAGGACGGCAGCATATCATTGTAAAGTCTCCTGCGTCACAACATTTAAAGCTTCGCAATAAAATGTCTCATTCACTTTGATCCTCAAGCTTACCCATTATGTCACCCCAGGGAGTGGGCTGTGAATGCACTTCTCATTTCTGGAAATTCTACTTCAATATGAAAAACATTCCCAAAGAGTTCAATTTCACTCGGGGGTTCCACCACAACTCCTGTTGCAACTTTGAAACTTGCAAGATTGACAGAAAGGGTTTTATTTGGGGGGGGTAAATGTTTCCTGGGGTTTCTTGTGATATAATGCTGAATAGCAGGGGGAGTTCTGAGGGACACCTCTGGAGAAACCTCATGCCCTGGGATCTAACAACAGTGACCAGGGGTATGGGTTCAGCGGCACTGGGGGCTGGTCCTGCAACTCTAAAGCACTGGGGACTGTGCTAGATTTTAATAACATTCAGTTTAGGTTCTGGCCTTTGGCAGCCCATCCCATATCGCCGACTCATAGAGTTTGGCAAAATTACGGAAAACCCCAGAATCCGGCTATGCCCAGGAAACAGACGCGGCAGGATTGCCCAGTGGAATGTGGGTCTTTATTCATTGGGGAGCTGTTTATATCTGTCTGTATCTGTCTGTGAGGGGAGGGTGAGAGCAAACGCCTGTCACTCGCCAGCTTTAGAAACGCTGATTTGTAACATTCTCAAGCTAAGAAATCTCTGAGAGCTTAATTTGGCGTTTTGCGATTGGTTCCTGGACGTTTATATCTCTGCATGTTCATTGGTCTCTGTCTCGGTTTGTTTCCATTTCTCCTCATCTCTCTAACTTGCAACAGAACACGGGACACGATTATGAGATCATTAGAGATTTTGGTGACTAACATTAGGATGAGGAAGGACTCGCTCTCTCGTCTCTTTTGCTCCTTCTCTCCCAGGTGTCAGCAATTTTATCAACAGAACAGAAATGATCATTGCGTGACATTTAGACACGTCCTGTGAGCTCTCAAATTCAACTCAGCTGTTTTCCTTTTGAAAACTCACATTAGGGAAAGGAAAGTTACTCTGGGTGGGATTCTCCGGTCTGCCAGCCGTGTTTTCCTGGGCAGCGCGGCCTCGGTGGCGGTGGGTTTCTCCGTTCCCGCCACCTGCCAATGGGATTTCCCATTGTCGCCACATAGGGGCTGGTTTAGCACACTGGGCTAAATAGCTGGCTTTTAAAGCAGACCAAGGCAGGCCAGCAGCGCGGGTTCAATTCCCGTACCAGCCTCCCCGAGCAGGCGCCGGAATGTGGCGACTAGGGGCTTTTCACAGTAACTTCATTGAAGCCTACTTGTGACAATAAGCGATTTTCATTTTTCATTCATTTCACCCCACGTTGCCGGGAAACCCGCAGGTGTGGGTGCGCTGCTGGCGAAACGGAGAATCCCATTTCTGTTCTGTTGAAACAAACAATCTTTCTCTCTGCGTATCTCTCTACCTATGCTTAATATGTATCCTAAAGTTTTTGTGCTGTTTATAATTCAAACACTAACATAATCCGCAGCTGGGATGCAACTGGCTGTTCATGAACTTGTTCCCTATATATTTCAGCTACTCAGAAAAAATATAGAGAGTGGGTTTTCTTTCTAGAAGTGTTTTGAGAGATTTGGTTGGTTTATTAGCAAACTTGGATTAGCTACAATGGGGTAAGAAGCATGATACAATGTTAAACTTGGCTGTTTCAATTACAACAAGGCAAGGGAATAGATAATGAATGGCCGGATGCTAGGAAATATAGAGGACTAGAGGGACCTTATGGTGCATGTCCATAGATCTCTGCAGGCAGCAAGACAGGTAGATAGTGTGGTTAAGAAAGCATATGGGATACTTGCCTTCATTAGCTAAGGCATGGAATATCAGGGGTGGGATTTTCCGACCCCCCCGCCGGCTGCCGAATCCCGCCCCTGCCGGCTGCCGAATTCTCCGGCACCGGGGATTTGGCGGGGGCGTGAATTGCGCCGTGCCAGTCGGCGGCCTCTGGCAGCGGCCCCCCCCCCCTGGTATTTCTCCGGCAAGCGATGGGCCGAGTGGCCGCCTGTTTATGGCCGGTCCCGCCGGCGCAAATTACAACAGGTACTTACCAGCGGGACCTGGCTCCACAGGCGGGGGGGGGCGGATCTGGCTCCAGGAGGTGCCCCTACAGTGGCCTGGCCCACGATCGGAGCCCACCAATCCGCGGGTGGGCCTGTGCCAAGGGGGCACCCTATTCCTCCACGCCAGTCTCAAGCTAGGGCCGTTGGTAGGATTTTGCAAGCCCTGGCTAGATGGTGGGGAGTGAAGGTAATGCAACATGAATCCCAGGACAATCACCAGGCAGGAATGTTCCCTTCCAGTCGGGGAACACTTCAGCAGTCAAGGGCATTCAGCCTCTGATCTCCGGGTAAGCGTTCTCCAAGGTGGCCTTCAGGACCCGCGACAACGCAGAATCGGCGAGCAGAAACTTATAGCCAAGTTCCGCACAGATGAGTGCGGCCTCAACCGGGACCTGGGATTCATGTCGCATTACATTCACCCACCACCATCTGGCTTGAGCTTGCGAAATCCTGCCAACTGTCCTGGCTTGAGACAATTCACACCTCTTTAACCTGGGGTTATCCCTATCTCTGGATCTGTGAACACTTAATTAACTGCAAATGCTCGCATTTAAAGCATTGTCTTGCATCTTTGAATTTGTCTTTATATATGTTTCTGGAACATACCTCTTCATTCACCTGAGGAAGGAGCAGCGCTCCAAAAGCTCATGATTCGAAACAAACCTGTTGGACTTTAACCTGGTGTTGTAAGACTTCTTACTGAACATTAAGATGAGTGGTAAAGCAAAAAGTGCAGAGGATACTGGAAGGCTGCAGAGGGATTTGGATAGTTTAATTTAATGGGCTAGGGTCTGGCAGATGGAATACAATGTTTGCAAATATGAGGTTATCCATTTTGGTAGGAATAACAGCAGGGGATTATTATTTAAATGATAAAATATTAAAACATGCTGCTGTGCAGAGGGACCTGGGTGTCCTAGTACATGAGTCGCAAAAAGTTGGTTTGCAGGTGCAACAGGTGATTAAGAAGGCGATTGGAGTTTTGTCCTCCAGTGCTAGAGGGCATGGAGTTTAAGACTAGGGAGGTTATGCTGCAACTGTATAAGGTATTAGTGAGGCCACACCTGGAGTATTGTGTTCAGTTTTGGTCTCCTTACCTGAGAAAGGACATACTGGCGCTGGAGGGTGTGCAGAGGAGTTTCACTAGGTTAATCCCAGAGTTAAGGGGGTTGGATTATGAGGAGAGGTTGAGTAGACTGGGACTGCACTCGTTGGAATTTAGAAGGATGAGGGGGGATCTTATAGAAACATATAAAATTATGAAGGGAATAGATAGGTTAGATGCGGGGAGGTTGTTTCCACTGGCGGGTGAAAGCAGAACTAGGGGGCATAGCCTCAAAATAAGGGGAAGTAGATTTAGGACTGAGTTTAGAAGGAACTACTTCACCCAAAAGGTTGTGAATCTATGGAATTCCTTGCCCAGCGAAACAGTTGAGGCTCCTTCATTAAATGTTTTCAAGGTAAAGATAGGTCGTTTTTTTAAGAATCAAGGAATAAAGGATTATGGTGTTCGGACAGGAAAATGGAGCTTAGTCCACAAAAGATCAGCCATGATCTCATTGAATGGCAGAGCAGGCTCGAAGGGCCAGATGGCCTACTCCTGCTCCTAGTTCTTATGCTCTTATTTAAGGAGCATGAGGTTTAGAGAGGATTTCAGGAAAAACTTTTCAACCAGACGGGGGTGGGAATCTGGAACTCACTGCCTGAAAGGGTGGGAGAGGCGGGAACTCTCAAAACATTTAAGAAACATTTAAATGAGCACTTGAAACACCATTGCATACAAGGCTATGGACCAAGTGCAGGAAAATGGGAGTTGAATAGAACATAGAATTTACAGTGCAAAAGGAGGCCGTTCAGCCCACCAAATCTGCACCAGCCCTTGGAAAGAGCACCCTACCTAGGCCCACGCCTCCACCCTATCCCCGTAACCCAGTAACCCCACCTAACCTTTTGGACACGAAGGGGCAATTTATTATGGCCAATCCATCTAACCTGCACATCTTTGGACTGTGGGAGGAAACCGGAGCACCTGGAGCAAACCCACGGAAAAATGGGGAGAAAGTGCAGACTCCGCACAGTCACCCGAGGCCAGATTGAATCCGGGATCCTGGAGCTGTGAGGCAGCAGTGTTAACCACTGTGCCACCATGCTTGATGGCCGGCACAGACACGATGGGCTAAAGGACCCCTTTGTGAGCTATAATGCTCTATGACACTATTGACGCATAAAAATATTACCAACAGAAAATAGGTGTGCAGTGGACAGCCATCTGTCACTTGCACGGAAGGTACAAATCTATTCCATAGCGAGCGATTGGTGAGAAGGGACAGCAGCAATGCTGTTTTCTTCAGTTGGCAGAAACATACATATCCACAGAGTGCCCAGTGTCTGAAGGTACAGAGAGGCCTTCGACTTAACACCTGATACACAGGTAAAGGCATAAGAAATTTAGAAACCTTGACTTGGAAAAGTATAACTTCGACTTTCAGAGGCTTTCCTGGGCCTACTGGCACAATGGGGTAGACAAAGCCCATACGGCTGTCTGTTTCCATGGCTAGCTTTTCCTGGAACAGGCCAGCAGCCTGTCATCGGCAGAGGTAGCTTGAGGGCAGCACTCTGCACCAAGCATGGCTGATCCCGGCAAACTCTCCTGCTCTCACCAACTACCACAAAGCAGAATTTATAGGCTGATAATCAACCTATTATTGGAAGCAGTTCAGAGAAGGTTTACCAGACTAATACCTGAAATGTGTGGGTTGTCTTATGTGGAAAGGTTAGGCAGGCTAGTGTGGTGATATGCCTATGGGCTATATCATAGATGGGTGGTGTGAGACCTCCAATCAGCAGATGGCGGTGCAGACACACCGTGCGGGCTCAAGACCAAGGTCATGTGACCAGTGATTCCCATATAAGGGGAGATACATCCGGCCATCTTCAGAAGAAGATTGAGAGGGTAATAAGACATACAAGTGAATGGTCGGTGCAAGCTGCAGATTCCAGAAGAGTAGTAAGCAGACTCCATGATAAAGTGCTCTGTAACAGATTGCTATCATCTGTAACAGACTCTACAAAGATTCTGGTTTGGACAAGTCGAGGTGTTTGGTGGATTCCTTCGTAAGGTATACAAGACCGAACACAACAGCTAGGTTTGTATCCACTGGAGTTTTGTGGAATAAGAGGTGGCTTGATTGAAACATGTAAGATCCTGAGGGACCTTGACAGGATGGATGTGGAGTGAATGTTTCCTTTTGTGGAAGAATCTAGAACTCAAGGTCACTGTTTAATTTTTTTTCTCTTTGAAGGTCGTGAGTCTTTGGAACACTCTTCCTCAAATTTGGGTGGATGGATGCAGTGTCTTTGAAGGACTGTCCGATTCCCTAGCCACGTGTTTCGCGGCAGCGGGAGTCGGCGTGCCGTTTGCTGGTGGGGGAATTCTCTGTTCCTGCCGCTGTCAGTGACATTTCCTATTGAAGCCACCCCGGCCGCTGGGAAACCCGTGGGCGGGGTGTGCGGCTGGCGGGACCAAAGAATCCTGCCGGCGGCGAATTGCCAGAGAATAGGGGCTGGTTTGGCACAGTGGGCTTGTAATACAGAACAAGGCCAGCGGCGCGGGTTCAATTCCCGTACTGGGCACCCCGAGCAGGCGCCGGAATGTGGCGACTAGGGGCTTTTCACAGTAGCTTCATTGAAGCCTACTTGTGACAATAAGTGATTATTATTGTTAATTCCGCCCTTTGTATATTTTTAAGGCATTTGTCATACGCAAGTGGGGGGTGAAAGGTTATCCGGGGTAGGCAAGAATGTAGATTTGAGGATATGATCAGATGAGCCATGATCTAATTGAGTGGTGGAGGGGCTGAATGGCTTTCTCCTGCTCCTTGTTCGTTTGTTCTGTTTGGTCACATTATGGACACACCTTCCTTGGCCATCAAACCCTGGAGTGGGACGAGAACCCAGAGTTTAGAGAACAGAGCAGGGACGCTACCCATTGTGACACAAGACCTGCACATAGGATAACGGGAATTGGATATAAACTTGATGGAGAAAGAGTGGGAAAGTGAGATGAATTGGATAACTGTCAAAGATCCATTACAGGCTTCGAGGGTCAAAAGAACTCCTTCTGTGCTGTGAAATTCGATTTCTACTCCATTAACAATTTAGACATCGTGGCTTGACAGTGAAATTGTCAAAGATTACATTGGGTATATCATCTTGATGCCAAGTGGTGACAGATGACTTGTGGGTGCTTGACTATCAATGTACAATCACGAAGCAGGAAAGAGCTGTCCCTGACATGATCTTACACATGGCGGTGTTCTGGCAAACAGATGGATGGTGACAATCCTCACATCAGTCAGATGGAAGGAGGCATGCAAAGAGTAGTAGGCACAGACCATGGGCGAGTGCTGTGGAGGTAATGAGGAGCCAGGGGTATCACCCCTGGCTGGAGAGTCGGCAAGGGCCCCACATCTGCTATTCTCAAGAAGGCCCGATCATCTTGTCCCACTCAGGCCATCAGCAGGCCTGCCCTCTGGAATGAGGAGACGGGGATGGATGTCCCACCTGCCGGGAGCTGCCGGCCAATCAGAGATCACAGCCCTATTGAATGGCGGCAGCAGCACCGGGGAGGGGCTTGCTGCTGTTGCTACGACACCTTGCTGAGGCTGGGGCTCATCGCTGGATCCGAGGCCACAGTGACTGATGGCAGGAGGGAAGATAGTGGGGTGGAGCTAGCAGGGCGGGGGCCGGCAGCAAGGGGAGATGATTGGTGGGTGACTCCAGTAGACCATGCCTTCCAGATTACAGGTCCTTCAAGCAGGCACATGGCGCTTTTGACCCCCCCCCACCCCCTCCCCCCCTCCCAACCTCCCTCCCCATAACACCACCGTGCCTGGGTGTACCCCAATACTGGCACAAGGCTACCAATGCTTAGAGGTACCATGGCCTGCATGGATTGTCTCCCTGTGCCAATTGATTCGTGACTGGGTGATGGTGTGACCAGGGTGGAAAGAAGTCTAGGTTTCTCTGCTGGTGCTGATCAATGCTTTGTTAGGGATTTGTTTTAACAATGAGAATATCAGTAGAGAATCTTGTGGTAATATGCATCACTGTAAATACACAAGGGGTTAATGTAAATACACTACGACTAAGTAAACACTAGAGGGAGCACCAGAGAAGTCATGACATGCAGACGTACAGCTAATGAACACACAGAACAGGACACGACCAATGGGCAGTCAAGACACCCAGAGGTGACACTACCACAAGGGGGCATTACAAAACCAATATGTGAAAGGACAGGGCATACATGCTCTTTCTCTTTCCACAGGCGACACTCAGAGAGAAGGACGGGGCAGATCAGAAGCATCACACCCACCACGTGGCTTAGAGCAGACTGGTTAGTTAGACTGAGTTACTGTAGCAAGATTAGCAGGAGAGTCGAACTCATAGAGAACTGTGCTAATGGTTCAATAAATCACATTGAACTTACTTCAACATCTGGAGTATCTTTTGGTCAAAGCTGCATTGAGTTGCAGCCTGTGTTATCCCAGAGTACATAACACAACATGGTACCAGTAGTGCCTGTTGAATCTATATAGTTCAACTCAGCAAGGTTCGTGACTACCAGCAACAGCACCCAGGCAAGATGATCGAGATTCCGGTTCCTCAGCAGTTCAGGTACCACGGCAATTTCAGTGCCAACTGGAGTGCATTCAAGCAGAGATTTGAGATTTACATGGTAGCATCCAATCTTCTACTCACCATTGCGGGTGAAAGTGCAACAGAAATCTTCAACTCCATCAAGTACTCCAAAGGGCAGGACAAGAGGGACTTCCAGTCAGTCCTGGACAAGTTTGAAAAATATTGCGAGGTGAACACAACAGAAATCGGTAAAACTGGCGCCTATACTCACCACGAGGCAAAGGTAGACTTGCAACAGAAGCAAACGGCAATTTTGATTGGCAGCCATCTTGCGCAAGGAGCCGCACGTGCGCAGTTCCCGAGAAGACGCGAACCGGCGAAACAGTTGCGAAAAGAGCGCACAGTAAAGGAAAAGTGATCTGCGCATGCGCAATCCATTCCTTCGCTCTACGTCACAAGTGTCATGATGTCAGAGGCCCCAGACCACGCCCACTTAAAGGGGAAATGTCCGAAAATAGTGAAAAAACATTTTACCGCCAGAAAACACAATTCTTTCACCAGGAACGACAGCACAATTCCTGAACTTCGACCAGTAGCTGAAAGTTACCTCTGCAGAACCCTGAAAAAAGCAGCTAGCACCGCCCTAAGAGATGATTTAGTCCTTGAAGACTACGACTCAGACGATGATTTCATCATTGGACATGGCGACCTCAGTACCTAATCCGAACCACAACGAGATGTGTTGTACATTGAAGCATCCGACACAGTCATGGACGAGTTCTTCGGATTTGAGGATCCTCAGCCCAGCATAGACAACATCCCGACCCATGGGTACAAGATTCTGCTGCGGCCTGATGCCAAGAGAGTAGTCCACGCACCACGAAGAGTCCCTGACTCCACACAGAGAGTGGTCCACGCACCACGAAGAGTCCCTGACTCCACACAGAGAGTGGTCCACGCACCACAAAGAGTCCCTGACTCCACACAGAGAGTGGTCCACGCACCACGAAGAGTCACTGACCCCGCACAGAAAGCGATGATAAACTCCACAGCGATACCACTGCACGTCTCCAAACAGAGAACACGGAAAGACTTCACAGCAAGACGACTGCACGACTCCATTGAGAGCGCACAGATCGACTCCACAGCGAGACCACTGCATGACTCCACACAGGGAACGATGCCAGACTCCACAGAGAGAGCGATACAAGCCTCCACAGCGAGCTCGTTGACACACTACACAATGGAAGCAACGCCAGACTCCAGAGCGCAGTCCTTGCATGAACAAGACCATGAAGGTCTAGCAATCTTATCTGAGCAACCAGCAGCAGACGATGCAAGTCTGCCATGCTCAAGTGCACAACAAGACGACTATGACAGTCTACCACACTCACGTGAACAACAGAAAGACTATGACAGTCTACCCAGATTATTTGAGCCACCAGAAGTAGACTCTGACAGTCTACTCAGCTCATATAACCGACAAGAAGACACTGAAGGTCTACCCACTGTATGTGCGACAAGTGATAAAGGCTTCACAATTCCCATACAAGATGAGCGACATCTCAGCGAGACTGACAGATCTCAGCTAGAATGTACAGAGGCACTCGACAATCAAAGTGAGGCTACGAGTGACTCCAGTGACACCACGTTAATTCAAACCTCATCTACTCAAGCCTCTCCACAAGAACCTGAAATGACTCCAGACGGGGAGCACCAAAAAACCAAAGGTGATCCAGGTAAACCAGAAAGTGCTCCACACGGGGAGCATCGACAAGCCAAGGTTGATTCAAATAAACCGGACATGACTCCAGACAGGGAGCGCCGAGGAATCAGAGACGGCACGCTCAATGAAACAGCAGATGTCACAAAGGACACTGACACAAGTAACTTTGTGAAGGACTTGAATTCTCCACTCGGTGTGGTCATTGAGCGCAACAAAGGCAACAACAAAACCTACAAAAACAACAACACAGACAGCAACAAGAAGCATGCCAAAGGCACCAACGTCAACACCAAGCACGACAAAACCAACAACACTGGAACAACGACTGGTACGACATGGTACAACTCTGCCAATGCAGGACACTGTGACAGCACAGCTCAAGACAATGGCAAGTGTACAAACATATCATGGCATGACAACGAAGCTTACAAATTCACGTTTGCTACACTACAAACGAGCAGACCAGCTTTCAAGGCAGCTGACATACGGCATCAATACTGCAAACACAGACACCAGTCCAGGTCAGACAGGAAAGATGACATCTCGAATCGCTACCGCAAGCATCGAAAGAAAAAAGAATCCAAATCAGACAACAAAGTGATTTGACCATTTGCACACCTCCTGATGACTTTTTGGTTCCTTAAGCACAGGGACACTGACGGCGTTTACAAGGAAATGACAACATCAACATCGACACTTCAAAAACAAAACAAGAAAGCCACTCGACCGTGTAAATTCATGAACTTTGGACTCATAACTATTATTTGGTATTGTATAATCCTCAACATCATCGTAAGTATTATTTGGTATTGTATAATCCTCAATGTCATCATAACTAGTCTTTGATCTTGTATCGTCATCACAGTCATCATAACTTGTACATATCATCACTTATTGACCTGTTTTTGTTCAATTTTCCTTTAACCCTGTACAGAAAATATGTAACACAAAAAAGGGGAGGATTTGATAATATGCATCACTGTAAATACACAAGGGGTTAATGTAAATACACTACGACTAAGTAAACACTAGAGGGAGCACCAGTGACATTTCTCCACCGTATATGGGTTAAGACATAGAACACACAGTGCAGAAGGAGGCCATTTGGCCCATCGAGCCTGCACCGACCCACTTATGCCCTCACTTCCACCCTAGCCCCATAACCCAATAACCCCATCTAACCACGAAGGGCAATTTATCATGGCCAATCCACCTAACCTGCACGTCTTTGGACTGTGGGAGGAAACCCACACAGACACGGGGAGAATGTGCAGACTCCGCACAGACAGTGACCTAGCAGGGAATCAAACCTGGGACCCTGGCGCTGTGAAGCCACAGTGCTATCCACTTATGCTACCGTGCTGCATGCAGACATACAGCTGATGAACACACAGAATAGGACACGACCAATGGTCAGTCAAGACACCCAGAGGTAACACTACCACAAGGAGGCATTACAAAACCCATATATAAAAGGACAGGGCACACATGCTCTTTCTCTTTCCACGGGCGACACTTAGAGAGTAGGACAGGGGCAGATCAGAAGCATCACACCCACCACGTGGCTTAGAGCAGACTGGTTAGTTAGACTGAGTTACTACAGCAAGATTAGCAGGAGAGTCAAACTCATAGAGAACTGTGCTAATGATTCAATAAATCACACTGAACTTACTTCAACGCCTAGAGTATCTTTTGGTCAAAGCTGCATTGAGTTGCAGCCTGTGTTATCCCAGAGTACATAACACAACAAATCTGGCCTGACAATTCTCCTAGTTGGCCTCGCAGAGAACATCTTCCGCTGCAGTTGTGCCGGCAAGTTGTGAGAAACTCGGAGGAAATTCCGAATAATTTGGTTGAATTAATATGAGAAGAAAGTGTTAGTCGTGACTTGGAATCATAGGCTATGGAGTGAAGACGGCCCATAATAGAATTAATGCTGGGTGCAGCAGCCAGTTGCCATCATTTGGAGCCTTGTTCCCTGGTGATGCCAAGCCACATTAAGGAGAATGCCGCAGCCCACAAGAAAAAAAATCAGTGAGGAAACCTAGATTAATTAGTGTGGTATAATTAAAATATAGGCTCACAAACCACAAAGTTAGAAACAAGCAAGACTTTATTGGAAAGGTTTCTGCTAAGCTAGACTGTCTGCCGATGACAGCATCAATCTTTAGATGATCATACTCTTAAAGTGACCTTATTCCAACTCGGAACAAACACGGATAAACAATAGTGCTCCTCACATCACTGTGGGGTGTTTTTTACGTCTGTTATTTATTTTTTCCATCTGAAAAATCAAATGAACAGGTCAAGGGTGGAGAGGGCCCTATTCTTTAATTTGTCCTTTCTATCTTTGTTTGGATTCCAGAAGTGCCCTCTCCAGGACTTCCGGGTTTCTTTTGCTACCATTTCTTTCCTTTTTTTTAACTGGTTTATTTTGCTTATCCTTTATGTCCTTCATACAATTAAAGCCTTAAAGCCTGCTAAGCCTCCTCCTTCTGTCATTGCACCCCTGAGTGTGATTCGAAGAATCTCAAATTCCTCCTCTTTTGCTCACTCAGTGATCCAATCATTGAAACCTTATCCTGATACATTCCTGATATTGCTACTGCATTTACTTTAATTACTTTATTTTGATTACGGACAGATTTTTATGAAGGTAAGTTCCAAACAGGACATTTTAACTTTATCACCTGTCCAATCAATGCTGCTAACGGGTTTTAATTCACTGTCTTCCCACCAATTGGGTAATGTGTTTTAATTGTGATACAATTTCTTTTGCTCCAGACACCATGCTTCTCTAAGTCAACTGTATGTTTACCCAAATTCTGAACAACCTTGTCTTTACATTTTACAGCTTCACTGATTATTTTCCTGCAGTTTTAGTTGGTAGCTTCACCCAAATTTCCTCTGTGTCATCAATTGTTTTAATATCTTAATTTTACCTGCATCAATTTTTTATCAAATCTTTCCCTGCCATCAGATTATCTTTTCCTTATACAGCAAGTAATTCTCTTATCTAACTTTTGATCCAAAATCTTTATTCTCTAAAGCTCCTTCTTCAATGTATTTAACATTCTAAACATCATTATGTTTGCTGGTGACATTCTTGTGATCATCGGGCACTCGGCCCCTGCGGAGCTATGCAGTGTCAATTTCAATGCTCAGTTTCAAAGCCTGCAAGCAGCTGACTGCTGCCCAGTACAAACTCTTTATCTGTTTATTCTGAGACTAATTTAGTTCTGAACATACTGATTTATCACCTCATAATACTGATCACATTTCTACCTGCCATTTATAACTTGTAATTGATGTGAAACTCGGTTTTACAAAATACATTTTTTTAAAAATACAAACACCAAAGGAAATTCACAATTCCTTATTAGACATACACACATTCATTCATCCACTCAGATCTTGGATCTCTACTTTGTAGGGTTTCACAAATCCTTATTAAACACACACTCATTTATCCACTGAGATCTTGGACCTCTATTCTGTAGGGTTTTAGTTACTTTTAACAAAAATTGAGACCCCTCCATGCTGATAAAGTTTCACTTATGCAGGAGTTTTTTGCCTCTGTTAATCTTTCCCACTCTTGTTTCATTGCTTCAACTCTCTTGACCGTGTTTCAGAGCAAGAGGATTATTCTAATTGCCATTTTTCGGAATTCTAAGTTCTGTTCCTGGTTGTCCCTTTCAGTTACAATCTGAAATTAAGGATAAGTACCCTTTCTGGGCCCTATCCAAGGCTAACTAAGGCACTATCTTCCTGTTTTAGTTAAGGGTCGATTGGTTATTGGTCTCTAAAGATTCTCGGCGTCCCCTATTTCTCTAGGCTTTAACCTCACAATCTGCCTTACTCTAAGGATGATTTATTTTTTGGCCACTTTTTACCAGTAATGGATGCAAGATTTTTAGTGCTGTCACCAAGATGTCTTGCAGACTTTTTCTCAGGGTCAGCATCTTCTAGTCTGCTGATTTTATACACCCAACCTGAGCTTCAATCCCCTCGATCCACAGAATATTCTTACAAAAGTCAATCACACGTGACTTTCCAGACTAAACTCGGCAGGTAAAGTCTGACTCACACATAGACCAGAAACGTCTAATATTCTAGCCTTTGTGCCGGTTAGAAACTTCTAATATTCCAACCGTTTCTTGGGAACTAGAAACTTCTAATATTCTAGCCCTCACTCTAGCTCCCATTCTGCTCAACTAGAAACTTCTAATATTCTAGCCTCGCTTTACCTAGAAACTTCTAATATTCTAGGCTCCACGCTGGATGCCATGGAGAAAGCAAAACAACCCATTAGGCATAATTAACACGGTTTTAATAAACCATGTTTTTGAAAACTCACCACTATTCTTAGAAGTCCCCCTATACCAAAAAGGGCCGACATTCTAAATGGTGATCAGGGATTCTCACTCCCCGACTCCGATGCAAGCTTCAGTGGGTGCTATTCAGTCAAACTATATTTTCAAGTTATCCCCCGGTATAACCCATACCTTCACCGAAGATTTCATCTACTTACCACTTAGTAGCATCGATCCTGGGTCCCGCATTGCTAAGTAAGTAAAGTAGACTTTGGAATAACCACTATTTCAGGTTAAAACTTTTAAGTTATTTTATTATTATATATTTTTTCCTCTTTTTAAGAGATGCAATCACTGTCTTTACAGATAAGTAAAAAGATCTTGCTTCTGGATCCTTCTAGTTGGTTGAAGGGACCTTCAGGCCCAACTTGACAATCAATCTTCTTTAAAGTCTGGTCTTCTTTAGATGTATTCGCTGATGAGCTCGGTTGCTGTGTTCTATCTTTCCCATGTACCGAGATATGAGAGCTGGCTCTGCTGGCTATCTCTGAGCTGACTCTGAGCTGAATCTGCCTGGGTAGGATCAAGGAAAACCCCAAGGCCTTTTACACATATGTGAGAAATATGAGAATGACTAGAGCGAGGGTAGGTCCGATCAAGGACAGTAGCGGGAGATTGTGTATTGAGTCTGAAGAGATAGGAGAAGTCTTGAACGAGTACTTTTCTTCTGTATTTACAAATGAGAGGGGCCATATTGTTGGAGAGGACAGTGTGAAACAGACTGGTAAGCTTGAGGAAATACTTGTTAGGAAGGAAGATGTGTTGGGCATTTTGAAAAACTTGAGGATAGACAAGTCCCCCGGGCCTGACAGGATATATCCAAGGATTCTATGGGAAGCAAGAGATGAAATTGCAGAGCCGTTGGCAATGATCTTTTCATCCTCACTGTCAACAGGGGTGGTACCAGGGGATTGGAGAGTGGCGAATGTCGTGCCACTGTTCAAAAAAGGGACTAGGGATAACCCTGGGAATTACAGGCCAGTTAGTCGTACTTCGGTGGTAGGCAAAGTCATGGAAAGGGTACTGAAGGATAGGATTTCTGAGCATCTGGAAAGACACTGCTTGATTAGGGATAGTCAGCACGGATTTGTGAGGGGTAGGTCTTGCCTTACAAGTCTTATTGAATTCTTTGAGGAGGTGACTAAGCATGTGGATGAAGGTAAAGCAGTGGATGTAGTGTACATGGATTTTAGTAAGGCATTTGATAAGGTTCCCCATGGTGGCCTTCTGCAGAAAGTAAGGAGGCATGGGATAGTGGGAAATTTAGCCAGTTGGATAACAAACTGGCTAACCGATAGAAGTCAGAGAGCGGTGGTGGATGGCAAATATTCAGCCTGAATCCCAGTTACCAGTGGCGTACCGCAGGGATCAGTTCTGGGTCCTCTGCTGTTTGTGATCTTCATTAATGACTTGGATGAGGGAGTTGAAGGGTGGGTCAGTAAATTTGCAGATGATACGAAGATTGGTGGAGATGTGGATAGTGAGGAGGGCTGTTGTCGGCTGCAAAGAGACATAGATAGGATGCAGAGCTGGGCTGAGAAGTGGCAGATGGAGTTTAACCCTGAAAAGTGTGAGGTTGTCCATTTTGGAAGGACAAATATGAATGCGGAATACAGGGTTAACGGTAGAGTTCTTGGCAATGTGGAGGAGCAGAGAGATCTTGTCCATGTTCATACATCTTTGAAAGTTGCCACTCAAGTGGATAGAGCTGTGAAGAAGGCCTATGGTGTGCTAGTGTTCATTTACAGAGGGATTGAATTTAAGAGCCGTGAGGTGATGATGCAGCTGTACAAAACTTTGGTAAGGCCACATTTGGAGTACTGTGTACAGTTCTGGTCGCCTCATTTTAGGAAGGATGTGGAAGCTTTGGAAAAGGTGCAAAGATGATTTACCAGGATGTTGCCTGGAATGGAGAGTAGGTCTTATGAGGAAAGGTTGAGGGTGCTAGGCCTTTTCTCATTAGAACGGAGAAGGATGAGGGGCGACTTGATAGAGGTATATAAGATGATCAGGGCGATAGAGTAGACAGTCAGAGACTTTTTCCCCGGGTGGAACAAACCATTACAAGGGGACATAAATTTCAGGTGAATGGTGGAAGATATAGGGGGGATGTCAGAGGTAGGTTCTTTACCCAGAGAGTAGTGGGGGCATGAATGCACTGCCTGGGGAAGTAGTTGAGTCGGAAACATTAGGGACCTTCAAGCAGCTATTGGATAGGTACATGGATTACGGTAAAATGATATAGTGTAGATTTATTTGTTCTTAAGGGAAGCACGGTAGCATTGTGGATAGCACAATTGCTTCACAGCTCCAGGGCCCCAGGTTTGATTCCGGCTTTGGTCACTGTCTGTGCGGAGTCTGTACATCCTCCCCGTGTCTGCGTGGGTTTCCTCCGGGTGCTCCGGTTTCCTCCCACAGTCCAAAGATGTGCAGGTTAGGTGGATTGGCCATGATAAATTGCCCTTAGTGTCAAAAATTGCCCTTCGTGTTGGGCGGAGGTGTTGACTTTGGGTAGGGTGCTCTTTCCAACAGCCGGTGCAGACTCAATGGGCCGAATGGCCTCCTTTTGCACTGTAAATTCAATGTTAATCTATGATTAATCTAGGACAAAGGTTCGGCACAACATCGTGGGCCGAAGGGCCTGTTCTGTGCTGTATTTTTCTATGTGCTATGTACTCTTTAAATTCTAGTCTTCCTTAGATGTATTAGCTATTTTAGCTCGGCTGCTCTGCCCTGTCTCTTTCCCATGGCCGAGCTGACTGTAATCTGGCTCTGCTGCTCCCCCCTCTCTCTCTCTCTCTGAGTTCTGCTTCTGGTTCTGGTTCTGCTTCTGCCTGCTATACCCTTTCTTCGGGTTTATATTCTCTTTCTAACAATAACGTTTTTATGACGTTATTGTAAAGGGCAGCACGGTAGCATTGTGGATAGCACAAATGCTTCACAGCTCCAGGGTCCCAGGTTCGATTCCGGCTTGGGTCACTGTCTGTGCGGAGTCTGCACGTTCTCCCCGTGCGTGTGTGGGTTTCCTCCGGGTGCTCCGGTTTCCTCCCACAGTCCAAAGATGTGCGGGTTAGGTGGATTGGCCATGCTAAATTGCCCATAGTGTCCAAAATTGCCCTTTGTGTAGGGTGGGGTTACTGGGTTATGGGGATAGGGTGGAGGTGTGGATCTTGGGTAGGGTGCTCTTTCCAAGAGCCGGTGCAGACTCGATGGGCCGAATGGCCTCCTTCTGCACTGTAAATTCTATCTATGAAACTCTTATTTTCTTTGATTGTAAAAAGTATCTTTGATCCAAACCTTTTAATCCAACTAAGTATTCTTTTTGTCATTACTTCATCTCATACATCTGATTACATTGTTTCCTTTGTGATGGTCAAAATGCTTTGGTTTCAAGAGATGTTACTTTTAATTCCTGTCATTTCTATAGTTTTATTTTCCACTTGTGTCCTCAGCCCAATTTTGACTTTGATTTTGGCTTTGAATTATGTTTCTCGTAGACTGATAGTCTCCAGTTTTCTTTCATTTACCTGATATTAGCAAATTTTCACACCTCGAATTCTCACCAAATTCAACTGAACCTCATCCTTTTCTTTCCAGACCCTTACTAAGATAGTTACTTTCAATGAATGTGAGCCATTGTTTTTGGCTTCATTCAAAATCCTGTTTGTCTTGTTTGCTAAGCCTGCTTGACCAAGGATATCTGCATTTTACAATCCTTCCCTGACAGCTGCTGTTAACCCTTTGTGGGATCTTTCCCTGTATCCTCTCATGTTTCTCGCAGACCAGATATTGCCAGACTTCCATGTTTCAAATGACACATCTTTCCATATTTTCAATAACAGGGGCAGTGTAGTCTTCACATCACTGTGGGGCAGTGTGGTCTTCACCTCGCTGTGGGACAGAGTGGTCTTCATCTCACTGTGGGGGAGAATGGTCTTGGCCTCACTGTGGAGAGAGTAGTCTTCACCTCACTGTGGGGGATAGTGGTCTTTACCTCACTGTGGGGTAGTGGGGTCTTCACCTCACTGTGGGGCAGTGTGGTCTTCGCCTCACTGTGGGGCAGTGTGGTCTTCGCCTCACTGTGGGGGAAAGTGGTCTTCACCTCATTGTAGGGGAAAGTGGTCTTCACTTCACTCTGGGACAGTGTGGTCTTCACCTCATTATGGGACAGAGTGGTCTTCCCCTCACTGTAGGGGAGAGTGGTCTTCACCTCACTCTGGGGCAGTGCGATACTCACCTCACTGTGGGGCAGTGTGGTCTTCACATCATTGTGGGGGAAAGTGGTCTTCACCTCACGGTGGGGGAAAGTGGTCTTCACCTCACTGTGGGGGAGAGTGGTCTTCACTTCACTGTGGGGGAGAGTGCTCTTCACCTCACTCTGGGGCAGTGTGATCTTCACCTCACTCTGGGGCAGTGTGGTCTTCACCTCACTCTGGGGCAGTGTGATCTTCACCTCACTGTGGGGGAAGAATGGTCTTCACCTCATTGTGGGGGAGAGTGGTCTTCACCTCACTCTGGGGCAGTGTGGTCTTCACCTCACTGTGGGGGAAGAATGGTCTTCACCTCATTGTGGGGGAGCGTGGTCTTCACCTCACTCTGGGGCAGTGTGGTCTTCACTGCACTGTAGGGGAAGAATGGTCTTCACCTCATTGTGGGGGAGAGTGGTCTTCACCTCACTCTGGGGCAGTGTGGTTTTCACCTCACTGTGGGGGAGAGTGGTCTTCACCTCACTGTGGGGGAGAGTGGTCTTCGCCTCGCTGTAGGGGAGAGTTGTCTTCACCTCACTCTGGGGTAGTGCGATACTCACCTCACTGTGGGGCAGTGTGGTCTTCACCTCACTGTAGGGGAGAGTGGTCTTCAACTAACTGTGGGACAGAGCGGTCTTCACCTCACTGTGGGACAGAGTGATCTTCACCTCATTGTGGGACAGAGTGGTCTTCACCTCACTGTGTGAGTGGTCTTCACCTCACTGTGGGGGAGAGTGGTCTCTACCTCACTGTGGTGTAATGTGGTCTTCACTGCTCTGTGAGGGACAGTGGTCTTCACCCCACTGTTTGGAGAGAGTAATCATCACCACATTGTGGGGGGAATGGTGTTCACTGCATTGTGGGGGACAGTGGTCTTCACCACACTGTTTGGAGAGAGTGATCTTCACCGTATTGTGGGGAATAGTCTTCATCGCACTGTGGGGTAAGTGGTCTTCACGGCACTCTGCAGCAGAGTAGTCTTCACCGCACTGTGGAGAAGTCGAGAGAACAATCACATTGGATGTCTAGGATTTGGTTAGTCTTGATTTCAGCTCTGAGAGCTGGGAGGATGCCGGCCAATTTTTTTCTAGACATTCCTTAGGAATACTTTTTGTCTCCAGTTATGGCTCTTTCACCTGCTTCTTGTGAAGTCTCGAATGCCCTTTCAGGTTTTGATCATATGTTGCAAAATTTCATAACTAGATTTCACACCATTCAGTCCAGTGGACCTAAGTCAGTGCTGATACTCACACAACCCACCTTCCACCGCACCCTATCTTCCCCAATGAGCCCAACGTTCTATTCCTTTTTGTCTGCTTTACTTCCTCAGACCATAAGATAGAGGGGCAGCATTAGGCCATTTGGCCCATCGAGTCTGCTCTACCATTCGATCATGGTTTATATGTTCCTCATCCCCATTCTCCTGCCTTCTTCCCTTAACCCCTGATTAATCAAGAAATTCCCTTATTAATCAAGAACTCCAGATTCGTGCTTAACGTGCTGTTACCTACAAGGCTACAGACCAAGAGCTGGAAGGTGGAATTTGACAGAATAATTATTTCTTGAAACATGAGAACTAGGAGCAGGAGTAGGCAATTTAGCCTCTCAGGCCTGCTCCACCGTTCAATACGATCATAGCCTCAACCCCACCATCCTGCCCATTCTCCGTAACCCTTCAACCCATTACTAATTCAAAATCTCCTTAAATTTACTCACTGTCCCAACATCCACCGCAATCTTGTGTAACAAATTCAATAGATTCACACACTTTGGGAGAAGTAGTTTCTCCTCATCTCGGTTTTAAATTTGCTATCCCTTATCCTGAGACTATGACCTCTTGTTCCAGAATGCCCCACAAGAGGAAGCATCTGCTCCACGTCTACTTTATCCATACCTTTTATCATCTTATATACCTCAATTTGACCTCCTTTCAATCTTCTAAACTGTAGAGAGTATAGGCCCAAACTGCTCAATCTCTTGTCATAAGACAAACACCTCACCTCTGGAACCAATCCCGTGAATCTCCTCTGAACTTAGCACACTGGGCTAAATTGCTGGCTTTTAAAGCAGACCAAGGCAGGCCAGTAGCACAGTTCAATTCCTGTACCAGCCTCCCCGAACAGGCGCCGGAATGTGGCGACTAGGGGCTTTTCACAGTAACTTCATTTGAAGCCTACTTGTAACAATAAGCGATTTTCATTTTCATTTCATTTCAATGCCACAACATCTTTCCTCAAATAAGAGGACCAAAACTGTGCACAATACTCCAGGTGCAGTCTCACCAATGTCTTGTATAGTTGCAACAACACTTCCTTACCTTTATACTCTATTTCTTTAGCTATAAAGGCCAACATTCCATTCACTTTCTTTATTACCTCCTGTACCTGCATGTTAGTTTGTGACTCATGCACGGGACACCCAGATCCCTCTGCACCGGAACATCCCAAAGTCTCTCCCTATTTAGAAAATAAGTTGCCTTCCCATTTTCCCGACCAAAATGGATGACTTCACACTTATCCACGTTAAACTCCATCTGCCACATTTTGGCCCACTCACCTAACTTATCTATATTGTTGGAGAGGACAGTGTGAAACAGATTGGTAAGCTCGAGGAAATACTTGTTAGGAAGGAAGATGTGTTGGGCATTTTGAAAAACTTGAGGATAGACAAGTCCCCCGGGCCTGACGGGATATATCCAAGGATTCTATGGGAAGCAAGAGATGAAATTGCAGAGCCGTTGGCAATGATCTTTTCATCCTCACTGTCAACAGGGGTGGTACCAGGGGATTGGAGAGTGGCGAATGTCGTGCCCCTGTTCAAAAAAGGGACTAGGGATAACCCTGGGAATTACAGGCCAGTTAGTTTTACTTCGGTGGTAGGCAAAGTAATGGAAAGGGCACTGAAGGATAGGATTTCTGAGCATCTGGAAAGACACTGCTTGATTAGGGATAGTCAGCACGGATTTGTGAGGGGTAGGTCTTGCCTTACAAATCTTATTGAATTCTTTGAGGAGGTGACCAAGCATGTGGATGAAGGTAAAGCAGTGGATGTAGTGTACATGGATTTTAGTAAGGCATTTGATAAAGTTCCCCATGGTAGGCTTATGCAGAAAGTAAGGAGGCATGGGATAGTGGGAAATTTGGCCAGTTGGATAACGAACTGGCTAACCGATAGAAGTCAGAGAGTGGTGGTGGATGGCAAATATTCAGCCTGGATCCCAGTTACCAGTCGCGTACCGCAGGAATCAGTTCTGGGTCCTCTGCTGTTTGTGATTTTCATTAATGACTTGGATGAGGGAGTTGAAGGGTGGGTCAGTAAATTTGCAGACGATACGAAGATTGGTGGAGTTGTGGATAGTAAGGAGGGCTGTTGTCGGCTGCAAAGAGACATAGATAGGATGCAGAGCTGGGCTGAGAAGTGGCAGATGGAGTTTAACCCTGAAAAGTGTGAGGTTGTCCATTTTGGAAGGACAAATATGAATGCGGAATACAGGGTTAACGGTAGAGTTCTTGGCAATGTGGAGGAGCAGAGAGATCTTGGGGTCTATATTCATACATCTTTGAAAGTTGCCACTCAAGTGGATAGAGCTGTGAAGAAGGCCTATGGTGTGCTCGCGTTCATTAACAGAGGGATTGAATTTAAGAGCCGTGAGGTGATGATGCAGCTGTACAAAACTTTGGTAAGGCCACATTTGGAGTACTGTGTACAGTTCTGGTCACCTCATTTTAGGAAGGATGTGGAAGCTTTGGAAAAGGTGCAAAGATGATTTACCAGGATGTTGCCTGAAATGGAGAGTAGGTCTTACGAGGAAAGCTTGAGGGTGCGAGGCCTTTTCTCATTAGAACGGAGAAGGATGAGGGGCGACTTGATAGAGGTTTATAAGATGATCAGGGGAATAGATAGAGTAGACAGTCAGAGACTTTTTCCCCGGGTGGAACAAACCATTACAAGGGGACATAAATTTAAGGTGAAAGGTGGAAGATATAGGAGGGATATCAGAGGTAGGTTCTTTACCCAGAGAGTAGTGGGGGCATGGAATGCACTGCCTGTGGAAGTAGTTGAGTCGGAAACATTAGGGACCTTCAAGCAGCTATTGGATAGGTACATGGATTACGGTTAAATGATATAGTGTAGATTTATTTGTTCTCAAGGGCAGCACGGTAGCATTGTGGATAGCACAATTGCTTCACAGCTCCAGGGTCCCAGGTTCGATTCCGGCTTGGGTCACTGACTGTGCGGAGTCTGCACGTCCTCCCCGTGTCTGCGTGGGTTTCCTCCGGGTGCTCCGGTTTCCTCCCACAATCCAAAGATGTGCGGGTTAGGTGAATTGGCCAATGATAAATTGCCCTTAATGTCCAAATTGCCCTTGGTGTTGGGTGAAGGTGTTGAGTTTGGGTAGGGTGCTCTTTCCAAGAGCCGGTGCAGACTCAAAGGGCCGAATGGCCTCCTTCTGCACTGTAAATTCAATGATAATCTATGATTAATCTTGGACAAAGGTTCGGCACAACACCGTGGGCCGAAGGGCCTGTTCTGTGCTGTATTTTCTATGTTCTATGTTCTATATCCATTTGTAAGGTTCTTATTTCCTCGTTGCAACTTACTGTCCCACATATTTTAGTGTAATTTGCAAATTTATAAATGTAGAACCTGCTATCCCTGTATCTAAGTCGTTAATATAGGTTGCAAATAGTTGGGGCCCAAGGACCGAACCCTGTGGCACCCCACTAGTTACATCTTGCCATTCAGAAAAATACCCATTTATCCTGACTCTCTGCCTTCTGTCTGTCAGCCAGTCTTCTATCCAAGCTAGTAAATCACCCCTAACCCTATGTGATCTAACCTTATGTATTAACCTTCTGTACGGCACCATATCAAATGCGTTCCGGAAGCCCAGATATACTACATTTACAGGATCCCCATTATCTACTTGGCTTGTTACATCTTCGAAGAACTCTATCATTGGAGGCAGTTCAGAGGAGGTTCACTATATTGATTCCAGAGATGAGAGGTTTGTCTTTTGACGAGAGATTGAACTCTAGCTTCTTAAATGCTTTGCTTAAATGCTTTAAATGTTTTGTTATTATTCGCCTCAACAACTCCCTGTGATCATGAGTTCCACATTCTAACCACTCTCAATAAAGAAGCTTCTGCCGAATTACTTATTTAATTTATTAATGACTATCTTAGACTATCTTAGATTGATCCTTGATCATTTTTTCCAAGGAATGCATTTGGGATTGGTTACCTTTAAGAAACAGGCTTTGGAATCCAGTGAGTGCACACATTAAAATCCCAATTTACAGCTGCTGAGAGAAAGAGGGAATTGAATCAAGTCACTGACTGTTTTCCAGAATGACCAGGAGTGAAAGATCGTTCATTACCTCCCAGAGTGGTCTGCCCCTCGGTCATCCACTTGAGTTAGCATCCTTGGAGCTCAGCAGGGCCATTTTCTCAGAATATGCACTTGGAAAAGAATATACTCTTGGTTGGCATGACAATTGGCAAATCAAGGCAAGTATTCCATAACTTGTATTCCACCAGTTTCTTCTCAGTAAGATATTTAACAGTGCCATTCAGCAGGTGTTTCTGGAGCATGCACCTGATGTTCAGGGGGACCTGACAGTCAGATGTATATGATCAATCAGTTGAAACGTCCTTTTACTCGAAAGAAAAAGGAGCTAGGCCACCCTTAAAAAGTACTTGGCAAACAATGAATTACACAGAATCACATAGACGTTTACAGCACGTAAACAGGTCTTTCGGCCAACAGGTCATGTTCTCTCAACGCTTCTCCTCATTTATTCCATCTCACCAGCATCTTCTGGTGTCCTTTTTCTGAGTAATGCAGTTCCGCTTGGATTCCTTATGGAGTTAATTAGTGACGATCGTATCCTTATGATTGGAAATTTTGGACTCCACCTATGCTCGCCCCCCCCCCCCCCCCCCCCCCCCCGCAAAAATCTTCTCATTATCAATACCCCATTGAATCCCTTCCAAATCTTAACATTCGGTCACCCAATCCAACCCATTGTTCTTTTCGAAGGAAAGAGCTAAAGGTAAGCAGGAAACCAATACCCTTCACTGATGGTCCTTCATAATCAGGGCAAACCCCTGACTCATCCCAAAAAAATATGTGAGGACTACAACAAAGAACAAATCAAATGTGTTTATTTATGATCAATCTACAGGACTATCTGTCCGTGACAATGGGGGGCACAGATTAAAACCACCTACTGTGATGGTGCCCACCTCCTCAAAGAGCGAGTACCAGCTCAATCTCACTGCCTCTCTGTTGCCAGCTGGGCAGTCACAGACAGTGGCAACGTGGTGACGCCACTTGTAGCACCAACATCTCCTTCTAAAGAAAGAGGCAGTGGATACAACGGGAAGATAACTGGAATTGTGTATTCTTCCTTTCATCCGAGGTGTGGACGTCTATGCATGTGCCGTTCCCAAAATATCCTGACTGAATAAAATGCATTAACGTGAGGTTATTGTTAAATAAATCCTGGCACTTAAAAACTATACAAGCACTGCTTTAAGAATAAATTACAAACAATCAAACATAATATGAGATGTAGTTCATTTGAACCAGAAGAATCATGTTTAAACTGTGGAAAACGTTTCTTTACAATCTTCTCAATATTGTGGAGCAGGAGTCCGCTGAGCAAATCACCACCAAATCTGCAGTCTGATTTAGTTCTTTATCTAAGGTACGTGATCACTCGAAGGCTGCTGTTTTCTTGCGTTAGTTGCTATTCATGGTCTGGAGTAAAGGAATTTAATTATTAGAGAGTACAACAACGTCAGATCAATTGGCAAACATAGGAGCAGGAGGCCACTCGAGTCTGCTCCCCCATTCAATAAGATCATGGCTGTTCTGGTAGTAACCTCAATCCCACATTTCCGCCTAACCCCCGATAACTTTTCACTGCGTTTGCTTATCAAGATTCTGATCGTTTATAAGCTTAGACCTTTGCAAATGGGGTAACTGATTTTAAAAGTGCCACTCTCAAATGTGGGCCTGGAGTTTGCGCTGTAGGGACGAACTCCATGTTTACCCAGTTTCACACCACCATTATTGGTATCAAGTTACAGCCCTAAAAAGAGCAGCACAGTGGCGCAATGGTTAGCACTCCTGCTTCACAGCACCAGGGATCGGGGTTCAATTCCAGCCTTGGGTGACTATCTGTGTGGCGTTTGCATGTTTTCCCCATGTCTGCGAGGGTTTCCTCCGGATGCTCCGGTTTCCTCCCACAGTGCACAGATGTGCAGGTTAGGTAGTTTGGCCATACTAAATTACCGCTTCGAGTCCAGGGATGTGCAAGTTAGGTTACGGGGACAGGCTGGGTGGACAGGGGAGTGGACCTGGAAAGAGCCCTCTTTCGGAGGGTCAGTGCAGACCCAATGTCCCGAATGGCCACCTTCTGCCCTGTAGGTACTCTATGGAACCAAATCTAGGAAACTTTTGTTCACCTAAACCTGTGATCAGGGAAGCTTCTAAAATGTTAATTGTGATTGATGCCATAAAATCTCCAGTCAAAGAAACAGAAAATAAAGAGCTGGTCTCAGGAAGGACTGAAGAAACATTTGAACGCAGCAAGAAAAATGCAATTGAAGGATTCGAAAATGATTTTATTCCCTGGTGCCTTTGAAAATCTGACCAGAATTTTGAGAAACCCTTGAGCAAGCACCATTGGAGGATACCCGTGTTTGACAGTCAGTTCAGTGTGCTTGTTCTGTCGGCGGAGGTTCATTCGGAGGTTCGGTTTGATGGGCAGAGACAAAAGACCAAGGAGATGATGGCATATTGTAGTTATGCTCAAAGTTCCACAATCTTTTAAGCAACCTAATTGGCTGGCATTTAGATTGAGGGTGCCTTGGACATAACTTTGAAGGAAACCCCAGACCTCTACAGGGGGACCAGAAAAATGAAAAGACAGAAAAACCCATTCAATTTATTCGATTTGCTCTGTTATCCAGGCACCTTTTTGGTTGCCTTATGAAGAAACATTGAAAAGGTTTGAGCCTGTACTCACTTGAGTTTAGAAGAATGAGAGATGATTTTATAGAAACATATAAAATTCTGAGGGGGGTTGACTGGATAGATACTGAGAGGATGTTTCCCTTTATGGGAGAATGTAGCACTATAAGCATAGTTTCAAAATAAAGAGTCTCCCATTTGACCCTGAAATGAGAAGGAAGTTTTTCTCTAAGAATTGTGATGATATGCATATGCAATCTTGTATATAATAATGTATATGACCTCCGACCAGCAGGTGGCAGTGTAAACCCACCATGTGACTCTGTGTCATTAGAGTAGTGGCACACTCGAATAAAAAACGTGGACCCAGCGCCAGTGGCCATTTTGAGCTGCCAACACGATCCTCCATTTCATGCCCATGATGTACCAGACGACGTTTGTCACAACAATATCCAGCGTTTGGAAAGATATGCTACAACTGTAACAACAAAAATCATTTTGCGATGCAATGCTTTTCCAGGAGAAAAGCGGAACAAACAAAAACACAGTTGATGAAGTGTGCCTCGAAGACACGTTCTTTGTTAACATCATTTCGATTGAAGATAAGGATGGTTAAGTCATGCAAAATGACAATGCTTTCATGACTAATTTGCAGCAATAGTGAATTAAATGCAAACACTCCACTAGACAAATGGACAGTTCCATTAATGATTAATGACACAATAATGATCGTCAAACTTGACACAGGAGCGAGGACCAAGCTCATCAGTTTGTCAGATTTAAAACAGCTGAGAATTAAACCGAAAGTAGCATACAAAGCAGTACTACTGAGAGACTACAACGGAAATGAAATTACGACGCGAGGAGCATGTGAGCTCAATGTTAATGTGAAAAACAGAGTTCACACTGTAAAATTTTCCATTGTAGAGGCGGAATGCAATTCTCTTCTAAGAGTAGAAACGTGTGAGGAACTTCAGCTCGTTAAGCGGGTTTACAGTGCAGACAGCACATCAACCAGACAACATCAGTAGATTCTATATTGGAGGAATTTCCTGAGATATTTCAAGGTTTTGGCACTTTACCTTACACGTATAAAATCCACTTAAAGGAGAACGCAAAGCCTGTAATATACGCACCGAGACGTGTGCCAGCTCCATTGAGAGACAAATTGAAGGCTGAGTTTGAAAGGATAACAACTTTAGGTGTAGTTAAACGCATAGAAGAATCTACAGATTGGGTAAACTCTATGATGTGTGTCAAGAAGAGAAATGGTGACCTACGAATCTGTATGGACCCTAAAGATCTGAACCTTAATATTAAAAGAGAACATTATCCAATACCCAAAAGGGAGGAAATAACATGTGAGATGGCCGGAGCACATTTCAGAAAATTAGGCGTGCCACAAGTCTTCTGCCAGCTTAAATTTGGCAAAGAAAGCACAAAACTACGTTCAACACACCTTTGGAAGATATTGTTTCTTAAGGATGCCATTTGGCATTATTTCTGTTTCAGAAATTTCCCATCGTGCCATGGAGCCCATAGTTGAAAGGATTCCAGGAGTCAGAGTTTAATCAGCTGGGGATCAACACGGGAAGAACATAACAAAAGACTTCTCAGGGTCCTGAAGAGCATTAAAAAGAATGACTTAAAGTTGAACAAGACTAAATATCAAATTGGTTTGAATAGTATCATCTTCCTAGGAAATACGCTCTCTGCACAGGGTGTTCAGCCTGATAAAGATCAAATAAAGGCAATCTTACAGATGCCACATCCCAATGATAATAAAGGTATATTAAGAATGTTCGGGATGATAAATTTTGTTGGAAAATTCATTCCCAATCTAGCAGCTAAAACTGCACACCTCAGAGAAACTCAGAGAAACCATCAGGAAAGATGCAATATTCCAATGGTCTACTAGACATAAACAAGAATGGCAAGCATTGCACATTTCATTGACAACAGCGCCAGTCCTGATGTTTCTTGGCGCATCAAAGGATGGTTTGGGACAGGTCGCACTACAAGAAGATATGGAAGAAAATTGGCTTCCAGGAGCATATGCATCAAGATCAATGTCAGATACCAAACACAGGTATGCGCAAATTGACTTTCGGCACATCCAGGAGGGGAAGAATTACCTGGACGCTTTGTTTCAGGAGGCAGTCACACCCCGTGGATAAAGTACTTCAAATTCGGCCAGTTATCAGGGACAGCAGGATGTGACTGCAAGTGAGACAGGGAGAGGAATCTTGAATTCAGAAATAGAAGAGCCTCAGCTCTTGATCTTGTCCAACAGGTACAAGGTACTTACTCCCTGTGTGGACGAGGAAAAGGGCTGTAGGGAGGATGAGCTAGCCGACTGTTGCACCGTGGTACAGGAAGCCATTCAAGTGGGAGGAGGAAAAAGACAAGTGGTAGTTGAGGGGGATTTTATAGTTAGGGGGATTGATAACATCCTTTGTAAGCAGGATCAAGAGTACCACATGGTATGTTGCCTGCCAGGGTGAGGGACATGTCTAACCAGCTTGAAAGGATATTGGAGAGGGAGAGGGACGATTCAGTTTTGTGGTTGGGACAAACACCATACCCAATAGTAGGAAAGATGACCTGCTAGGGGATTATCAGGAACTAGGAACAAAATTAAAGAACAGGTCCGCAAGGGTTATAATCTCTTACCTGAGCCACGTGCAAGTTGGCATGGGGATGAGAAAATTAGGGGAGTAAACACGTGGCTAAAGGAGTGGTGCGGGAAAGAGGGGTTCCATTTCATGGGGCACTGGCATCAGTATTGGGACGAGATGGATCTGAACCAATTTGGGACCAGTGTTCTAGCAGAAAGGATTTTATACTAGTGCAAATGCTTTAAACTAGCAAGTGGGGGTTAAAGAGAAAGCCTCATGGGAACAGTTCCAAAAACAAATAACAGGGCAGAGAGTAAAGGAATAGGCAAGAACCTAACTTTAGGAACTGCAGCTAATGGTAAAACTGCAAGAAGTATAATGGTTAATGGGAACGAATGCAGCAGGTCAGCACGTGAGGAGAAGGTAGAGGTTAATACGATGAACAGGCAGGGCTAACGAGGGGAAAGGAAACGTTAAAAAATCAAAATGTAAGGTGACTGTAAGAGTGAAAGTTGGGGATGAAGCAGAGTGTTATCGAAGATTACTAAAGGAGGTCAGAATGTGTGAAAAGCATAGTGCACAAGAAAATCCTGCAAGGGAAAGACAAATCAGTAGGACATATTTAAAAACCTTGTACCTAAATGCACGCAGTATTTGGAACAAGGTCAATGAGCTGACGGTACAAATAAAGACAAATGGGTATGATTTGGTGGGGATTACTGAAACATGGTTGCATGAGGACCAGATTGGGGGTTGAATGTCCAAAGGTACTCAGTATTCCGGAAGGATAGACAGGATGGAACAGGAGGTGGAGTTGCTTTATTGGTTAAAGATGACATCAAGGCTGTATTAAGAAATGATATTGGCACAAAGGGCCAAAATGTTGAATCGAAGTGGGTGGAAATAAAAACAAGGGAAATAATTCCTTGGTAGGAGTAATTTGCAGGCCCCCGAGCAATACTTCCAAAGTGGGGCATAGTATAAACCAAGAAATAATGAGGGCTTGTGAGAAGGGAACAACGGTAATCATGGGTGATTTTAACATGCATGTTGGCATGCAAGTTCAGTTGGCAGTTAGGTAGGCAAATGCAATGTTAGCATTCATGTCGAGAGGGCTAGAATACAAAAGCAAGGAGGTACTGTTGAGGCTGCAAAAGGCTCTGGTAAGACTCCATTTGGAATAATGTGAGCAGTTTTGGACCTTGGAGAGGGTCCAGAGGAGGTTCACAAGAATGATCCCTGGAATAAAGGAATTGTCATATGAGGAGCGGTTGAGGACTCTGTGTCTGTACTCAATGGAGTTTAGAAGGATGAGAGGGGGATCGCATTGAAACTTATAGAATACTGAGAGGCCTGGATAGAGTGAACGTGGAGAGGATGTTTCCACACGTAGAAGAAACTAGAACCCGAGGGCACAGCCTCAGACTACAGGGATGATACTTTAAAACAGAGGTGAGGAGGAATGTCTTCAGCCAGAGGGTGATGAAGGTGTGGCGCTCATTGCCGCAGAAGGCTGTGGAGGTCAAATCACCAAATGTCTTTAAGACAGAGATAGATAGGTTCTTGATTAATAAGGGGATCAGGGGTTATAGGGAGAAGGCAGGAGAATAGGGATGAGAAACATATCAGCCATGATCGAATGGCGGAGCAGACTCGATGGGCCAAATGGCCTAATTCTGCTCCTATGTCTTATCGAGCCAACCAGGGAGCAGGCTATTTTAGGTTTAGCATTATGTAACAATGAAGGGTTAATAAATAGTCCTGCTGTTAAGGATCCGGTTGGAAGAAGTGATCACAGCGTGCTAGAATTACAAATTCAACCGGGTATCTTTATATGCGGATGATCTGCTACTATATGTGGCGGATCCAGCGGAGGGGATGCCAGAAATAATGCGGATACTTGGGGAGTTTGGGGATTTTTCAGGGTATAAATTGAACATGGGGAAGAGTGAGCTGTTTGTGGTGCATCCAGGGGAGCAGAGTAGAGAAATAGAAGACCTACCGTTGAGGAAGGTAACAAGAGACTTTCGTTACCTGGGGATCCAGATAGCTAAGAATTGGGGCACATTGCACAGGCTAAATTTGACGCGGTTGGTGGAACAGATGGAGGAAGATTTCAAGAGATGGGATATGGTAGCATTGTCAATGGCAGGGAGGGTGCAGGCGGTTAAGATGGTGGTCCTCCCGAGATTCCTCTTTGTGTTTCAGTGTCTCCCGGTGGTGATCACGAAGGCTTTTTTCAAAAGGATAGAAAAGAGTATCATGGGTTTTGTTTGGGCCGGGAAGACTCCGAGAGTGAGGAAGGGATTCTTACAGCGTAGTAGGGATAGGGGGGGGCTGGCACTACCGAGCCTAAGTGAGTATTATTGGGCCGCTAATATTTCAATGGTGAGTAAGTGGATGGGAGAGGAGGAAGGAGCGGCGTGGAAGAGATTAGAGAGGGCGTCCTGTAGGGGGACCAGCCTGCAGGCTATGGTGACAGCCCCATTGCCGTTCTCACCAAGGAACTATACCACGAGTCCGGTGGTGGTAGCTACACTGAAGATTTGGGGACAGTGGAGACGACATAGGGGAAAGACCGGAGCACTGGGGGGGTCCCCGATAAGAAACAACCATAGGTTTGCCCCGGGGGGAATGGATGGGGGATATGGAATGTGGCAAAGAGCAGGTATAACGCAATTGAAAGATCTATTTGTGGATGGGAAGTTTGCGAGTCTGGGAGCGCTGACCGAGAAATATGGGTTGCCCCAAGGGAATGCATTCAGGTACATGCAATTGAGGGCTTTTGCGAGGCAACAGGTGAGGGAATTCCCGCAGCTCCCGACACAAGAGGTGCAGGACAGAGTCATCTCAAAGAAATGGGTGGGGGACGGTAAGGTGTCGGATATATATAGGGAAATGAGAGACGAAGGGGAGACTATGATGGACGAACTAAAAGGGAAATGGGAAGAAGAGCTAGGGGAGGAGATTGAGGAGGGGATGTGGGCAGATGCCCTAAACAGGGTAAACTCGTCGTCCTCGTGCGCCAGGCTAAGCCTGATTCAGTTCAAGGTATTACACAGGGCACATATGACTGGAACACGGCTCAGTAAATTTTTTGGGGTGGAGGATAGGTGTGCGAGGTGCTCGAGAAGCCCAGCGAATCATACCCATATATTTTGGTCATGCCCGGCACTACAGGGGTTTTGGATGGGGGTGACAAAGGTGCTTTCGAAAGTAGTAGGAGTCCGGGTCGAACCAAGATGGGGGTTGGCTATATTTGGGGTTGCACAAGAGCCGGGAGTGCAGGAGGCGAAAGAGGCCGATGTTTTGGCCTTTGCGTCCCTAGTAGCCCGGCGCAGAATATTGCTAATGTGGAAAGAAGCCAAGCCCCCGGGGGTGGAGACCTGGATAAATGATATGGCGGGGTTCATAAAGTTAGAGCGGATTAAGTTCGTCCTAAGGGGGTCGGCTCAAGGGTTTACTAGGCGGTGGCAACCGTTCGTCGAATATCTTGCGGAAAGATAGATAGGGGAGAACAAAGAAGGCAGCAGCAGCGGCCCAGGACTTGGGGGGGGGGGGGGGGGGGGATGGGGGGGGGATGGGGGGGGGGAGTGTGGCCTGAGACAAGGCAGTTGCCAATTAGGGCTAGTTTTTATTTTTTGTTATTTAATATTTATTTATTTGTTGTTGTTTTTGTTTAAATTTAAAAAGGTCATTATTATCTGTATTGTTACAATGTTGTGTAAAGGATGCACAATGTACTGTGTTGGTTGACCAAAAATTTTCAATAAAATATTATTTAAAAAAAAAAAAGAATTACAAATTCAGATTGAGCGAGAGGAGACAGAATGCCATACTAGAGTTTTAGCATTGGGCAGAGGAAATTATACAGGCCCGAGAAAAGAGTTGGCTCAAGTAGACTGGGCACAAATAATTGAGGGTCGGGACAGTTGAGGAACAATGGCGGATGTTCAGGGAGATATTAAACACCTCTCAATTAAAGTATATCGCTGAGAGGAAGAGGAATTGTAAAAGGGAGAAAAACATTCCATGGCTAAACAAGGAAGTCAAAGATGACATAAAGACAAAAACTGGGGCATACCATACTGCAAAAGCTAGTAGTAAGCTGGAGGATTGGGAGAACCTTAAGGTTCCGCAAAAGGCTACTAAAGATAAAATCAAAGAGCTAAGATGAACTACGAAAGGAAACTAGCCAAAAAGATAAACACTGATACCAAAAGCTTCTATAGGTATATAAAGAGGAAGAGACTAGCTAAAGTAAATGTTGGTCCCTTAGAGGACGATACTAGTGAGGTAATAATGGGGAACACAGAGATGGCGGAGGCACTGAACAAACAATTTGCCTCTGTCTTCAGGGTAGAGGATAATAAATATTTTCCAAAAACTGCAGTTAATGCAGAGGAACCTTCTTCAATAACCATCACTGGGAAGAAGGTACTGAATAAACTAATGGGATTAAAGGCAGCTAAGTCTCCAGGACCTGATGGCCTGCATCCGAGGATATTAAAGGAGGTGATAGCAGATAGTGGATGCATTGGTTATGATATTTCAACATTCGCTGGATTCTGGAAAAGCCCCAGTGAATTGGAAACACGCGAATATAACTCCCCTATTCAAAAAGGGAGAGAGACAAAAAGTAGGAAACTATAGGCCGGTTAGCTTGACCTCTGCAGTGGGGAAGTTGCTGGCATCAATCATTAAGGAGGAGATGACTGAACATTTGGAAAGACAAAACTCAATCCACCATTGTCAGCATGGTTTTATGAAGAGTAGTCATGATTGACAAACTTGCCAAGGTAGGTGGATTGAACATGCTAAATTGCCCCTTAATTGGAAAAAATGAATTGGGTACTCTAAATTTAAGGGAAAAAAAGAAACAAAAATGCTTGACAAACTTGCTTGTGTTCTTTGAGGACGTAACCAGCAAGGTGGATAATGATACATCTAGATTTCCGGAAGGTGTTTGACAAGGTGCCACATAAAAGACTGATCCAGTAGGTGAGATTGCAGGGTATTGTAGGTAGAGAGGTAGATTGGATTCAGGATTGGCTGACTGACAGCAAGCAGAGGGTCAGGATAAATGGCTCCTTATCTGGCTGGTGAACTGCGACTAGCGGGGTGCCGCAGGGGTCAGTCCTCAAACCCCAACTGTTTATAATCTATATAAATGATCTGCAAGCAGGGACAGCTTGCAACATAGCAAAATTTGCAGATGATACTAAAATAGATGGGAAAGCAGGCAGTGAAGAGAAGATAAAGAGTTTACAGATGGATGTAGATAAGCTAGGAGATTGGATCAAAATTTGGAAGATGGTGATTAATGTAGATAAGTATGAGGTTATCCATTTTGGCCAAAAGATTAGAAAGGCAAATTATTATCGAAATGAAAAGCAGATTTTAACTGCGTCTGTGCAGAGGGATCTGGGTGGCTTGGTTCATGAATCGCAGAAAGTCAGTATTCAGGTACAGCATGAAATAAAAAAGGCAAATAGAATTTTGGCATTTATCGCAAAAGGACTGGAGTATAAAAGTAGAGAAATATTGTTGCAATTGTATAGGGTGCTGGTGAGACCACATCTGGAGTATTGGCTCCAGTTTTGGTCTCCTTATTTGAGGAAGGATGTGGTGGCATTGGAAGCAGTTCAGAGGGGGTTCACCAGATTGATTCCAGGGATGAAAGGGTTGACGTATGAGAGATTAAACAGTTCGGGTTTATAGTCGCTGAAGTTTAGAAGAATTGAGAAGGGATCTAATCAAGGTATAGAAAATATTAAGAAGGTTTGATGAAGTAAACGTAGACCAAATGTTCCCCCTTGTGGGGAAATCTAGAACAAGAGGTCATAGATATAGATTGGCAGGCTGTAGACTTAAAACTGAGATGAGGAAGAACTACTTCTCGCAGAGGGTGATGAATCTGTGGAACTCACTGCCCCAGAGTGCAGTGGAGTCTGAGTCATTAAATGGTTTCAAGAAGGAATAGATAGATTTCTGATTTTAAAAGTGGGTTTTAGGGATATGGGGAGCAGGTATGTAGGTGGATTTGAGACCATGAAGAAATCGGCCATGATCTGATTGAATGGCAGAGCAAACTTGAAGGGCTGAGTTGCCTATTTCTGCTCCTAATTCCTATGTTCCTATGTTCCAAAACTGCCAGAGCAAGCCGGACAATGCACAGGACAGAAAGCAAGTTCCAAATACTAAAGAAAGTGGCAGAAACCAGGGAGAGGGACAGAAGCAAGTTACAAGAAGAGCTTCTATTCAAAGGAACAAAGAATGAAAATCTGGAAAATAGGCCCTGCTCACTGGAGCTCAGTGTGAGGAGCAGAGAGTTTCTAAGTTAAAAGACAGCTGTAATGTGCGCAGATCTGGGCAACATGGGCTTGCGAGAAGCCAGAGATCCAAAGGTTGGTGACTCCTTACTGTGGGCATACGAAGCAGTGGTGTTCTGGTGGCCCAGCTGAACATCTGAGAGAGTATGTGAAAGGCAGAGCTTGAATGCATGTGGAAATCCAGGGGAGAGGAATACCAGAGGAGAGGTTGAAACACTGGAAGTGGATCCCTGGTGAAGACATCCAGGAGAAAATTTGGGAGAAGGTTCCAAGGCATATTCTACAAAAGCAGAGACTAGAAGCCCTCAGATGAAATACAGAGTTCCAGTGAGGCCAGTTGGATCACAATGTGACAAGTGTCTGGGGGGAATTGAGAAATCTGCAGAAGTTGTTTTGGGTGAAATCTGCCACTTGGCCTCAGAGTGTGGTGTGTTTGACCACATTTCACCTATTGCTTTACATGCACTGTGTACTTACTGAGAACATTAGAACATAGGGGGCTGGATTCTCCGCCCTGCCGCGCCATATTTCAGGTTCACCCCTCCGGCGGGATGCTCCATTATGCTGGCCAGTCAATGGGGTTTCCCATTGTGGGACAGCCCCATGCCATCGGGAAACCCCCGGGATCCCACCAGCGGAGAATCCAGCCCAAGATATTCTTTATATACAAATTTGTATATATATACATAAAAGCATAGTTGGGGTGAAGAGGTAATGTATTATGGCTCATCTTTTCTTGTTTAACAAATGTTTCATTCTGTTGTTAGAAGTTCATCAGATGACTCCTCCTATGTCTCTGTTCAGTCGCTGTCTTCCACATATAAAAACAAAAAATAAAAGTTAGGATCTATCAAGCCAGGTTCCACACCGGCATCTGACTTGTCCTGTCCTAAAATCAGCTGGGATCATAACAAAATGGGGGCTCGTCCAGGATTTATCATTATGAGGTCTGATCCATGTGGGATTGGGAATCCTTGAACATTGGTGGTATCTGCGAATCCTTAAAAAAATGTAAACGCGGAAGTACTGAGGTACTGGACATTGGAATTAGAGTTGCTGTGAGGTAATTGGAATTATACAGGTTGGAATCCAGAATGGCTTTGGAATTTGGAAGCTTTTCCAAAGATAGAGTATGTAATCCTGACGGGCTTCAGAGAGTAAACAAGGCTCACTTAACAGAATTGGCGGATAAGTTGCAATTAGAATTACCCATAAGGGGCAAGGAAAGGAAACGCGGTTGCTATTATAGGGCAGAATTTTAAATTGGAAGGGATTCCGGACAGACCATGTATGCCAAGGATCGAGTCACTTGAATTGGCGAAGATTCAATTGTAAATGAAAAAAATTGAATTGGAGGGAAAACAAAGAGAAAGGGAAGAAAAGGAAATAGAAAAAGGACTTCAAGGGGATGAGAAGGCAAGAGAATGAAAGGAAAAAGTAAAGGAAAGGGAATTGGACATGTGAAAACATGACCTTCAGAGAGAGAAGTGAGCAAGAGGAGAATGAGACACTTATTGCCAATGACAACCAGTTGGAGGAAAACCTGATTAATGTGAATACCAACTTTCATACATGAAAGAGCCGTTTGCTAATGGAAAATGAGAATTGTCGAGAACAATTGTTTAAAGGATAGGCTTGCAGATCACAAAGGTACAAACAAACAAGAGCTTTATTGGCAAGGTGTGTTTACTCTACAGGTTGTTCAGGTAGATTGCCCGTTTGCTCACACAAAGAGCGATGGCATCATCAATACATCATGTGATCGGACTCTTAAAGTGACATTGTTCCAACCAGGAAGAAACATGAATACGCAACTAATTGAGAATCAATCACGAAAAGTGGGATCACTTTACTCAGGACTTTAACAGTCTAAATGATAAACTTGTAAAAGCAAATGTAACAAAGGTCAATCTTCAGTTAAAACAGGATTAACTGTAAGCATCAGAAGTCTCTATGAAAGAAAGTCTCTCTGTAAAAAGTGCCTTGAGCATGAAAAGGAGTTGCTGGTAAATCTAAATAATTGGTTGAATGCAGATGTTAAACCAAAACTAATGAACTGTTAGAACTTTGTCATGTAAAGAATAATGAGATTCTTGAACTTGGAAACAGGGATACGGGGGAAAGGGCAGGGGAATGTCACTAAGTCGTAATGCTCATTTGGAGAGCCGGTGCAGACACAATGGGCTGAACGGCCTCCTTCTGCACCATAACAATTCTGTGATTCTGTGAATTCTGAGGTCTGCATCATACTGCTACCAATCCGACACTTGGCTGAGCATTCACTTCTGACAATAAAAGCTCTCAGTAGAAGGGCAAACTCAAAAATATTCAGACACGCCTCTGCAACAATTTTTTAGCGCTGCATGCATTTAAACAAGAGGGACTTTGACTTCTTTATGCATAACATAAGAACTGGAAGCAGGAGTAGACCATTCATCCCTTTGAGCATGCTGTACCATTGACTAAGATCATGGCTGAACATCGACCTGGACTCTACCCTCCTGCAAATCATATCAAGCTTCCAAGCAGGCTATGGCATTATTATCCAATAACCCGCCAAGGCTGAGCTTAGCTGACATTGCAAAAAGACATCTTTCTACTTGCTGCTTAAAAATCGACTTACATCATTGATCCAGCTATTGTAGGCAGACATTCGAGTGTAGACCGAGGGCTTCCTCGCTGTGTTGCATGGAACGGATCCCGTGAAGCTTCCCACGCCATTAACATACCATCTGCCGTCACTACCAAAACAATTCAAAGGACTGCCTGGGTCACCCTGAAGTAAAAGAAATCTCTCCATTATGTTGTTTTTTGTTCTTATATACTGTTCGGATACCGGACCGAACCCCAACTTCTGTTAGGAGAACCCCAAACAATTTTTCTATTTATGAAACTGTGAGGAAAGGATACTTTACCACAGGAGTGATGACCCTGACCAATAGGTATCTTTTATGTTAAAATAAACTTTAATTTAAACACAAAATTAACCACATTAACATCAAAGAACATAGCTTTGTAATTATCGGTTAAACAGTTCTTAAACACAAGGAAAAACTTGAGTTTACTAGCTATACCTGCTACTAACTCCAATTAAACAACCCCAATACAGTTCAAATGCCACTTATAAATAAAATTAACAAAACAGTTACTTGCTTCGCTGTGCAGACCTTGGGAGAGAATTAATTTCAAGAGCAGATCCAGTAAACTTCTGCTCAACCTAGCAGCATTTGGCAAAATTGCTGTTCAACTTAAAATCCAACAACAAACTGAACAACTACAGACAACCCTGGCTCCTCCCAATAATTACATCATCTGTACCCCACTAAGCTCCACAACCTCCTTAGCTAGGACTTAATATAATCCCTCATAAATTATCTACACTCACGGGAATCGCCAGCAATCACAACACTATTTCTTTAGCCCTTTATCTGTAACAAGTAAATGGTTGGAATGAATGATCAGCTCACCTTTTATGACACCTTATAGAATTTACAGTGCAGAAGGAGGCCATTTGGCCCATCGAGTCTGCACCGGCTCTTGAAAAGAGCACCCTACCCAAGCCCACACCTCCACCCTATCCCCATAACCCAGTAACCCCACCCAACACTAAGGGCAATTTTGGACACTAAGGGCAATTTAGCATAGCCAATCCATCTAACCTACACATCTTTGGACTGTGGGAAGAAACCGGAGCACCCGGAGGAAACCCACGCACACACGGGGAGAACGTGCAGACTCCGCACAGACAGTGACCCAAGCCTGGAATCGAACCTGGGACCCTGGAGCTGTGAAGCAATTGTGCTAACCACAATGCTACCGTGCTGCCCAAATTACAGCTTTAGCAGACAAACTGCTTGTATGTATTTTAAACCAGGATTTTTAGTATTATTACTGCCACACATATGAAATATAATATATAACAATTTCTACATTCACTATAATGCAATGCCATTTTGCTGCCTTAAAGCTCAGCTGACCTTCATATAGTATTCCCATACCCAGCTATCTCCTAAGAATTTACAAAGACCTCCCTGGTTTGGTGGGCAGGGGTGGGGTTGGGTGGCTTTGAGCGTTGTTCTCACCTGCTTAACTCCAAACAGCACTTTACACAACAGAAGTCCAATTTCCTACCAGCAGAAGTTGTCAGAAAATCATAAGTAGGTTCCCAGGATCTTCCGCCCTCAGGGAAACAAATAATGGATGGATAATTGTGGGACAGTGTCCATAATCCATTGGTATGCTGTCCCACCAGATGAGACTGATGAGCATCTATTGTGAGGCTCAGTCCTTCTCAACGGTCATTGTCGTTACTCTGCATTTTCCAACATGAGTTTAACCCAAATGCCCACTGCCTGTCATCTAAAAACACAAAGTTAGTTGAATATTAAATATTTAATTGAAAAATACAAGATTCTGAGGGGACTTGACCGGGTTTTTGCTCTGAGATGATGTTTCTCCCTGTGGGAGAGACTAGAACCAGGAGGCACCATTTAAAAATAAAGAGACTCCCATTGAAGATTTAAAGAAGGAGAAATATTTTCTCTCAGAGGCTATGGAAGTATTTTCTCCAGAGGGTGGTGCAGGCTAGATCATTGAATATTTTTAAGGCAGAGGTAGAGAAATTCTTGATGAACAAGGGAGTCAAAGTGTATCAGGCATGGGCAGGATAATGATGTTGAGGCCACAATCAGATCAGCAATGTTCTTATTGAATGCTGGAGCAGGCTCGAGTGGTGGGATAGCCTCCTCCTGCTCCTAATTCTTAGGTTTGTATGTGTGTCAATAGTATTCGGCACAAAACAGTATATTTTTAGTAATTACAAATTTAAATTTATTGCTCAATATATTAGTCCAGTACAGTGACACAGTGGTTAGCACTGCTGTCTCACTGTGCCAGGGACCAAGGTTCGATTCTGACCTCGTGTGACTGTCTGTGTGGAGTTTGCACTTTCTCCCTGGGTCTGCGTGGGTTTCCTCCGAGTGCTCCGGTTTCCTCCCAGAGTCCAAAGATGTACAGGTTAGGTGGACTGGCCATGATAAATTGCCCTTAGTGTCCAAAGATGTGCAGGTTAGGTGGGGTTGCAAGAATGAGACAGGGGAGTGGGCCTAGGTAGGATGCTCTTTTGGAGAGTCGGGTGCAGACACGATGGGTCGAATGGCCTCCTTCTGCACTGTAGGGATTCTATAGAACAAAAAGGGTGCGTCTCCAGAACTGTTGTTTATTATAAAGTTGATTCTTGAAATCTTTGTCCATCTTAATAGTGGAGTGCTGCTGCAGGCTCGAACAGGTAATGCTTATCTGCTGACGTACAGATGGGCAGTACATTCTTTGCTGCCATGCTTTCTGGGGCATTTGATGGAAATGTTGATGGACTATGTATCAATTCAGAGCAAATGGCGATCTCTTCAACCTGAGACAACTGAAATCCTCAACTTCAAAGAAGATAGTCTGGTAATTGTTTGCTGATGGTTGTGTCCTTGTGTTACGCCCTGGGTATAGCCTTCAGGTGGGTCATGAACTGTTTTTCAAAAGCACCTGACTTTCAGCTTCAGGATGAGAAAGATACTCCACCAACGCCAGCAAACTCTAAGTACCCCAGCTCCTAAAGCTATCAAAATGACAGCGCTAAAAGCAGTAGATAACTTCACCTATCTCAGAAGCACAATCTCCAGAAATATCTGCATTAACAACAAGGTAGCAAAGAGAAATGCTCGAGCAAACTCAGCCATAGACCTGTATGCACAAGAGACCGTGGAGGAAAACTGGTATCAAACTTACAACAAAGCCTGCTGTGTACAAAACTGTGGTAATACCTACCCTCCCATATGCCTGTGAGACCTGGACTACCTGCCCCTGACATTTTAAGTAGTTGGGCAGGTTCCGCACGAGATGCATTCAAAACATCATGGACATCAAATCGGAGGACAAAGTGCCCAACACTGAGGTACATCAAAGAGCAGGAATGTGGAATTGAAGCCTTGTAATCAGAGCCCAGCTCAGATGGAGTGTGGTAGCTATCTCTACCCATTGCTGGGTCTTATCCAGCCCCACCGCTGTACTTGATAACTCCCCTAAGGCGGTTATGTATTCACAACATAAACCTGGACACCACACGCAAGGTAGTCAAGGTTAAGGTTCAAGGACTCCTCGAAGCCGAACCTCAGGAAGTGGGACCTGTCCACCACAGAATGGGAGAAAGATGCACAGGAAAAAAAAACTACCTTGGGTAGCGATCTCAAATAGTGGTGTTGCTTTCTTCGAACAGTAAAAATTTCAGGCAGCTAGGGACAAAAGGAAGTCTAGAGACTAAGCAGGCTCAACACAATCAGATCCTTGCCCTCACTGTGGAAAGACATACGGCGTTGCAATCAAACTCCACAGGCATGTTAGAACATGCAGAAGATGACTCAACAAGCACAAGGAACAGCCATCTTTGAAGACAAAGGAAAACCGGTGATGACAGATTGACTAACTCCCTGGGGTGGATTCAGGAATATTAGGCCCAATCCTTTGAGGAGTTGTGAAAACAAACAATATTTCCACGTGTGTTTTGGGGTCAACATTTGTTTAATATTGTTCCAGTGCTGGGACTCAGGCTGTGGGCACTTTTGATCTGGGATGCAACATTTTATGTAGCTTACAAAGCAGAGAGAGAATGCAGAGTGGCCCTTCAAAGACCTCCCCTGTCCTCTGGCCTCCTTCTAATCAAATGGCAGAGCAGACTCAAAAGGCCGAATGATCTACTCCTGTGTTCCCAAGTCCTGTGTCCCCACGTTCATATTGAGTACTGAGAGTGGCCACATTAATCTTTAATGAATCACACCTGAAGCGGCTCAGGAGATATCACTACAGTAAAGGTGCTTTATCATTCAAGCTTTCGTTTATATTGTCCAGGCCACTGCAAATGGCAATAATATAAAACCAAATTACTGCGGATCTGAAACAAAAACAGAAAATACTGGAAAGTCTCAGCAGGTCTGGCAGCATCTGTGGAGAGAGAAGAGAGCTAACGTTTTGAGTCTGGATGACTCTTTGTCAAAGCTGGGGAGAACTGGAAATAGGGTCAGATTTATACTATAGTGGGTGGGTGGAGCAGCGGGGCTGGATAGGGCCCAGCAATGGGTAGAGATTGACAAAGATGTCGAGGACAGAAAGAGGAAAGGAACGTAAATGGCGGTGATTAAGGCGAAGAAACGTGCTGATGATGGCATATAAAGAGATTAAAATGTGTGACTGGCAGAACAAAGGTGAGCAGTGTGCAAAGGGCAACTAGGAACAGGGAACAGATAGCCCAAGTGAGTAGGGGAAGGGGGAACAATGGTGAGGGAAAAACAGATCTATGGACGAAATTAAAATAAATTGATAGAAATAAAAATGGGGTGAAGGTGGAGGAGAGAGTTCACAGTCGTTGAACTCAATAGTCGGGAAGGCTGTAACGTGCCTAATTGGAAGATGAGATGCTATTCCTCTAGTTTGCGCTGGGCTTCTCTGGAACATTACAGCAGGTCAAGGACGGACATGTGGACGTGAGAGCAGAACGGTGAATTGAAATGGCAAGCGACAGAAAGGTCTGGGTCCTGCTCGCTGACGGACCGAAGGTGTTCTGCAAAGCAGTCACCTCTGCATTTGGTCTCTCTAATGTAGAGTAAACCACATTGGGAGCAGCAAATGCAATTGACCAGATAAAAGGAGGTGCATGTGAAGCGCTGCCTCATTTGAAAACAGTGTTTAGGGCCTGCATTGATGAGCAGCGAGGAGGTAAAGGATCAGGTGTTACACCTTCTGCGATTGCAAGGGAAGGTGCCGTGGGAAGAGGGCGAGGTGTTGGGGTAATGGTGCAGTGGACCAGGGTATCCTGGAGGGAACAGTCCCTGTGAATTGCTGACAGGGGAAGGGGGGGCGGTGATTGGAAGATGTGTTTGGTGGTGGATTCATGCTGGAGTTGGCGGAACTGGCGGAGGATAATTCTTTGAATGCGGAGGTTGGTGGGGTGAAAAGTGAGGATGAGGGGATCCCTATTCTGGTTGTGGGAGGGAGGAGAGGGGTGAAGGCAGAGACACGGAGATAGGTTGGACACGGTTAAGAGCCCTGTCAACCACCGTGGGTGAGAAACCCCAATTAAAGAACAATGAAGACATGTCAGCAGCACCGTTTTGGAAAGTGGCATCATCGGAATAGATGTGACAGAGGCGAAGGAACTGGGAGAATGGGATGGAGTCCTCACACGATGTGGGTGTGAAAAGCTGTAGTCGAGGTAGCTGTGGGAATCAGTGGGTTTGTGATGGATATTAGTGGACAGTCTATTCCCAGAAATTGAGATTGAAAGGTCAAGGAAGGGAAGGGAAGTGTCAGCGATGGACCATGTGAAGGCGGTAGTGGGGTAGAAATTGGAAGCAAAATTTATATATTTTTCCAGGTCCAGTTGGGACCATGAAACGGCACCGAAACAGTCATCGATGTACCGATAAGAGAGTTGTATGATGGAGCCAGAGTAGGACTGGAACAAGGAATGTTCCACATACCCCATTAAGAGACAAGCAAAACTGGGACCCATGCGGGTATCCATAGCCACACCTTTGGTTTGGAGGAAATGAGACATGTTAAAGGAGAAATTGTTGAGTGAGAAGACAAGTTCAGCCAGATGGAGGAGAGTGGTGGTGGATGGGGATTGTTCAGGCCTGTTAAGGAAGAAGCAGTGAGCCCTCAGACCATCCTGGTGGGGAATGGAGATATAGAGGGATTGACCATCCACTGTTCGAGGAAGAAGCAGACAGTCCTCAGACCATCCTGGTGGGCGTGTTCGGGGAAGAAGCAGTCAACCTTGGTGGGGATGCCTGCAAATGGCATTTGTTCCATTGGCAAGAGACCGTCTCTTGTTTCTTAAGCTGACAGCAAGCCTGCTATTCCACCAACTCCACCACTAGCTCAACACCAACTCCACTACCAACTCCACCACCAACACTACTACCAACTCTACCCCCAACTCTACCACCAACTCCACCACCAACTCTAGCATGGAAGAGATGAGAGAATTGCACCTGGGCGCCACTGCTAATGCCAGTGGAGACCAGTAGCGAGTCCCTGCTGGTAGAAGTACTTAGTCTCTGGAAAAGGGGATCCAGCCCGAGGTAGCTAAACAGGCACCAAGGGTTCACACAAGAGTGATAAGGAGCAGGCACCAGTCATATACAGTAACCGTTTGTCACAGACTAGAGTCAGTTGGAATGGTTTTGATACAGCTTTTGATCTTCATAATGTAAAAGAAACTCTCATGAAGTTGTACATTTTGAGAGCAGTGGGTCAGATGGAAGGAGAGAATTTCATTGCTCTGTTGGGTGGTTCAGGAAAATCTCTCAATAATTTGTAGCCTCACCGCTCTAGGAACGGCAGTACGGCTGGGCAAAGTTTCTCCTCTGTATCATCATTCCCGTCTTCATTCTCCTGCTCCTCAGGAAGCTCCAAAGCAAGTTGCTTTGTATTCCAGGGAATGCAGAAAACAGGCACGAATCTCAACACCTGGTCCGGGGTATTAGGGAGGAGGTTTGGTGGAGATGGAGGGGGTAATGAAAACTCTGGTATAGGATTCCAATTCTCACTATAAAAGGTAACGCAGATATGTGCGTGGCTGTCTCCTGGTTAAAATATGACCACCTTAATCAGCACAGCAGGTGAGGAAACTGTCACGTCTCAGGCTGGTAGAACAGCACACACAAGTCAGAGATTCAACTTCAAGAACAATATCATTGAATCTGCCATATAATAATAATCTTTATTGTCACAAGTAGGCTTACATTAACACTGCAATGAAGTTACTGTGAAAAGCTCCGCGTCGCCACATTCCGGCGCCTGTTCGGGTACACGGAGGGAGAATTCAGAATGTCCAAATTGCCTAACAAGCACGTCTTTCGGGGCTTGTGGGAGGAAATCGGAGCACCCGGAAGAAACCCATGCAGACGCAGGGAAAATGTGCAGACTCCACACAGACAGTGACCCAAGCCAGGAATCGAACCTGGGACCCTGGAGCTGGTGAAGCAACAGTACTAACCACTGTGCTACCGGGCCGCCCAGGTGACTTTTCAACATGTGCTAGCTGACGTTCCAGGCCACAGGTTAGGTGTAGTACAGAATGTGCTTTACAGTATTTCATCCCGTAACACTTAGTAATTATACTCATGTCCAAGTTGGCATTGCGGGCCAGTGGGTACCGTCGGTACCTCTGGACCAAATGCTCCGGGTTCGAGTCCAACGCCGGGACTTGTTGGCTACGGATGGGGCATTCGTAAGGCGGTTCAATGGGCTGATAATCAGCCTGGGAATCCTTCCTCCTGGGAACCCTAACTCCCCTCCACCCCCCACGCCCCAACTATTCTCCAAAGGGTAAAATAAAGTGTGTGTGGTAAGATACATTTTAAAAGAAAACTCACATCCACACACAATCAGCTATTGTCATGACAAGGGCCGCATTAATTGCCTCCCATTCCTGCTGGTTTCTCCTCCCAATCACTAGGAATATTTCCACATTTTCTCACAAAAGCCTCAATGAGGGCCTCAGCAGGGAATTCGGCTTTTCTACTCCTAATCACTCTGTCAGCCCCAAACTCCTTGCACTCCACAGCTGGTCTGATCCACACAACGTTATTTATTGCTTTCATGGGCCAAGGAAGGAGTGATTCAGTATTGTCATAACCCCCAAAAGGACCACACGGAAACCATTGCTGATCTCCCCTTGGGACTCGTGGATTACGAGCTTCCCAGGTAGGCGGTGGAAGCCACACAGCTGGAAGTGCTTAAAGACTACACATAAAAGCCGGCCCAAGCAGGGCCCGGAGTTGTTGGTTGCCCCAACAGAAACTCGAAAGGAAGAGCGTTACTACCGTAGGCAGAGTATTGCATATAGTTTAATGAATCTTTGTTGCACTGGCTTCCTCAGTTACTAAAAGTACCAATATTCGAGGTGCTTTCTGCATGACCGCAGAACAATGCTTTAATCAAACATGATAGAATATTCAGTGAGTAAAGCTGTGCATGAAAATAACATGGATGGGATCAGACTGTCCTCCGTGTTCAGGTCTGCTTTGAAGCAGTTATGGGTGGACGGGGACCAGTATATGTGGCTTTTGATGCTGCTGCACTGCAGTGTGCCCAGACCTTCACCATTAGTGAGATGGTGCATCCAATCTCCCAGAAAATCAAAGGTCAACATGCTTGCAATATGCCATCCTAAGCAAGAGTATTGAAAGCATACACACACACCGAATCTTAATTATTATAACTGGCAATGGAAAGACTCGTATTTCTAAAGCATCTCTCATGAACTCGTGAACTCAGGACCTCCCATAGCACCTTACAACCAGTGGAAGTACTTTTGAATTGTTTGAATGTAGAAAACACAGCCCAATTTGCAGCCAGCATCTCCCATGGACACCAATGTGATAGTGACCATATCATCTGTTTTTGTGATGACCATTGAGAGAAAAATATCAGCCAGGACACCAGGGCAAGAATTTTATGCTCCCCGGTGGATTCTGAGGTGGTACGGTGGGGGGAGGAGGATGTGAAATTGCATGGACAGGATTCTGTCTGGGATCCCGACTGCCCCGACCTGGTTAGATTTTATGCTGAGGTGGGCAGAGCCTCGGGCAGGAATCTCACTCTTTCCCCAGTTAAAGCCCTTAATGACCACTTAAGGGCTTTTCCCCACCCAGCCTCAATTTTTAGGCTGGTGGGCAGATGATAGATCAGGGGGGGAACCCGAAATTGAACAAAGTTTTGAAGTTTAAATAGGGAGTGACTGGAGATGGAGTTGGGGAAGGCAAAACACTTCCTAGTCAAAAGCTGAATAGGGATATGTTTAAATATATTCGAGCACTGCCAAGATTTGAGTGAGAAAGATATGGAAGCCTTTTTTTAATCTACTTTGAGAAAGTGGCTAAACAATTGAATTTGCCAAAGACCATGTGGGTAGTGTTGGTTCAACAAAGTTGGTAGGTAGAGCTAATGAAGTGTTTGCATCATTATCAGAAGAGATATCTAGGGATTATGATGAGTTGAGAAAAAAACATATTACGTGCATATGGACTAATGCAAGAAGCCTACAGTCAGAAGCTTAGAAATCTATGGAAAGAACCAGGCAGATATATATAGAATTTGAAAGAAGCAAACAAACTAATTTGGTAGGTGGATAAGAGCATTAAAAACAGACCAAACAAATGATGCTCTTCGGGAAACAATTATTTTGGAGGAATTTAAAGATTCACTTCCAGCCGTAGTGAGAACTGTTGTGCAGGAGCAAATAGTCAAAACTGCTAGATTGGCAGCAGAAATGACAGATAATTTTGAATTAGTTCACAAAGCAAAATCTGTTTTTTGACATCAATTTCAATCTGCAAAGGATAGAAACTTCACAGGTAGTCAAAATAAAGGCGGTCTAGCTGGTGACATTAAAGAGAGTTTGCCTCAGGTTTAAAAGGAAACCTATGATAGTGAAAGGGAGGGAAGAAAACAAGTGTTTTCATAGTGATAAAGGTGGATACATGAAGTCGGAGTGTTAGTGGCTTAAAAAAAGTACTGGAAGATATACTCATTAAAACAAGATAAGCCAGTGGGTTTATGAAAGTGGGAAGAGGTGTAAAAGACTGTACAGCCTGTTCAGGGGTTGGTGGATAAGCAGGTGCCAGAACTTTTTAAGGATTTTATTTGTGGGGGTACGGATTACTCATATGTACAAGGTGGAGTAGGTAAGGAGATCTTAAAGGATACAGGAGCAAGTCAGACTTTAATGGTGAGAGATAAGGAGGTATAATAATCTTTATTATTGTCACAAGTAGGCTTACAGTAACACTGCAATGAAGTTACTGTGAATATCCCCTAGTTGCTTCATTCCGGTGCCTGTTCAGGTATACTGAGGGAGAATTCAGAATGGCCAATGCACCTAACAAGCACGTCTTTCGGGACTTGTGGGAGGAAACTGGAGCACCTGGAGGAAACCCACTCAAACACGGGGAGAACGTACAACTCCACACAGACAGTGACCCAAGCCGGGGATTGAACCCAGGTCCATGGCGCTGTGAAGCAACAGTGCTAACCACTGTTCTACCGTACCACCCATGTAATGTAGTTTGGAAGGAATACTGCCGGAAAAGGTGGTAATATGTAGAATTAGTGGTGAGAGGAGCAGTGTGCCACGATGTGAGGTAAGGTTAGAGAGTCTGGTGAAAAGTGGTGAATTGGTGGTAGGAATAATAGAAAAATTACCTTTTTCAGGGGTACAATTTATCCTGGGTTATGATATAGCTGGTTCACAGGTGGGACTGCAGCCTACTGTGGTTGAAAAGCCTGTGGAAAATCAAACAACTGAGGTGTTGCAAGAAGCATATAAGACCATAAGATCATATCTTGAGTTGTTTCCTGGTTGTGTGGTGACAAGATCACAAAGTCACAGGTTGAGACAGGAGGAAGAGAACTTGAGCAGTGCCAATAAGAAGGCTGAGATTCAGTTGTCAGAAACCATGTTTGATCAGATGGTTGATAAAGAACAAGAGCAGGTGGTGGATGAGGTGGATAACTTTAGTTAAAGAAAATTGTTGGAATTACAGCAGAACAATTCAGAGGTAAAGCAGTTGTGTCAGAAAGCATATACAGAAATAGAATCTGAGTGTATATCAGAGTGTTGTTACATTAGAAATATTGTATTAATGAGAAAGTGGAGACCTTTACATATTCAAGCAGATGAGAAATGGGCCGAAAGTCATCAAGTGGCATTACCGGTGGGTTATAGAAAGGAGCAGGTTTGGGGCAGCACGGTGGAGCAGTGGTTAGCATTGCTGACTCACAGCGCCAAGGCCCCAGGTTCGATCCCAGCTCTGGGGCACTGTCCGTGCAGAGTTTGCACGTTCCTGTGTTTGCGTGGGTTTCGCTCCCACAACCCAAAGATGTGCAGGGTAGGTGGATTGGTCATGCTAAATTGCCCTTTAATTGGAAAAAATTAATTGGGTACTCTAAATTTATTTTTTTTAAATAGAAAGGCGGTTTTGTGGGTAACACATGAGGTTCCAGTAGGGGGTCACTTAGGAGAAAGGAAAACTCGAGCAAAGATACAAAAAAAAAATTCTTGGTCTGGACTGTATAAGGATGTAGTTGGATTTTGCCGTGCATGTCACACATATCAGGTAATAGGGAAACCGCAAGCAGTAACCAAACCAGCACCTTTCATACCTATTCTAGCATTTGAGGAACCTTTTACTAGGGTCCTAATTGATTGCGAGGGGCAGTATCTGTTAACCATAATGGATGTGTCTATTAGACTTCCAGAGGCCATTCCATTAAGAAACATTACAGCTGAGAGTGTTGTAGAGGAGTTAATTGCATTTTTTACTAGGTGTGGACTACCAAAAGAAATTGAATCAGGTCAGCAATCCAATTTTATGTTGAAGTTATTCAAGGAACTTATGGATAGTTTAGGAATAAAGAAATTTAACTCAATTGAATATCATCCGGAATCACAAGGGGCATTAGAAAGATGGTATCAAACATTAAAACCATGTTGATGACCTATAGTCAGGATTATCCAGAGGATTGGGATAAAGGAATTTAATTTCTACTATTTGCAATTAGGGATGCACATAAACGAATCAACTAAATTTAGTCCATTCAAATTGATTTTTGGTCATTAGGTAAGGGGACCACTTAAACTGATGAAAGAGAAGTTAGTGCATCAGTATTTAGAGACTGCATTGTTGGACTATGTGTCAAACTTTATGGGGAGATTAAACAGGGTTGGTGAGTGACTAGAAAGTATTTAAAATTGTCACAATGTGTGATGAAACAAAAAGGCAGATAAGAAATCAAAAATGTGTAGTTTTATTAGTGGGGAGAAAGGATTAGTACTGTTACTATGGTAGATGACACATTAAAAGCAAAATTTAGACTTCCGGTGGCGACTATGAGGGAATAGGTCGCACATTTGGTGGCTCCCGCTCTGGCTAGACATTCGGACCTTCCCCCCGGCTTTTTTTATGTTTTTAAGCGCTGGACTTGAAGTAACAGTGAACAAGTGTCTGGTGTATATATTGATTTATGGAACAGAGAGCCCGAAGGGATAAGATGGCCAGTGTCCAGACCCCTGGGGCTTCGACCCAACCATCAATGGAGGAGCTGATGCAGGTCATCCGGGAAAGCTTCGCCAGACAGAAACGGGAATGTCTGGACCCGATTAAGGAAATGGTGGAGAGGCTGGAGCGGAGGCTAGATACCCAGGACCGGACGATCTAGAAACTGGAAAAGGCGCTCGCTGAACAGGAGGAACACCAGACGGCGGTGGAGGTGGAGGTGGCGGTGCTGAGGGACCAGCAAAAAAGGCTGCTGGAACAGGTAGAGGATTTGGAGAATAGGTCCCATAGGCAGAACCTAAGGATTGTGGGCCTCCCGGAGGGGGCGGAGGCGGCTGATCCCGGGGAGGTTGTGGCGAACATGTTCCAGAAGCTGCTGGGAGATGGGGCTTTCCCCCGACCGTTGGAGGTGGATCGGGCGTACAGAGCGCTGGCGAGGAAGCCGCGGCAGGGAGATCCCCCTCGGGCGATGGTTGTCAGGTTCCACGGGTACCTGGATAAGAAGCGCATTCTCCAGTGGGCCAAGCGCACGCGGAGCTGTAAGTGGGACAACAGCATTCTGCGGGTGTACCAAGATCGAAGCGTGGAGGTGGCCAAGAGGAGGGCAGGCTTTAATCAAGTCAAGTCGATCCTGTTCAAGAGGCAGGTTAAGTTTGGACTGTTGTATCCGGCGCGACTTTGGGTTATGTATGAGGACCAACATCATTACTTTGAGTCGCCCGAGGACCCTATGGAATTCGCCAGGAGGAAAGGACTGGTGCCAACTTGAGAACATTCTGCTCTAAGTTCGAGAAACTGTTTTTCCTGTTCATTTTAAATGCTGTTTGCACTGATTTATTCATTTGATAATTGTGTTTTGTTTAAGAAGGGGAAAGTAGTGAAAGAATGATTCGATTTTGGTGTGTTTTCTGTGTTGTGAGGGGGATGGTGGTGGGGATTTTTGACTTTGTATTATTTTGAGTAGTGTTACTTTGATCTGTATTATGGCGAGAGTTTGGCTTTGTTTTTCTTTATACTGATTTTGGTTGGCGGCTGTTTCTTAAAGTGGGCGGTTGTCGGGGCTGGGTTGATGGTTTCGATGGGCGGGAGGGAGGGCAGGTAGGCAACAATAGGTGGGAGACATGTTGGCACCGGAGCCGTGGGCCACTAGGCGAGCTGGGTGAGCTAGTCTGCGGGAGCACAGTGGGGGGGTGTATACAATCAGATTAGGGATGGGGTTCGGTTACAGAGTGTTGTTGCTTGGGGGGGGGGGGGGGGTTGTTCGGCTGACAAGGGAGGGATTTGATTTTAGAAGTGGAGAAGAAGTCGGGGATGGGCGCTGCCAGGAGGCTACAGGGGTGCGGGGCAGAGGCTGGGGGCAGGACCTGGAAAGGGGATGGCTGACCGGCATGGGGGGGGGCACAGTGCCCCCCAACTAGGCTGGTCACGTGGAACGTTAGAGGGCTAAATGGGCCGGTGAAGAGGGCAAAAGTGTTCGCACATCTTAGGGCTTTAAAGGCGGACGTGATAATGTTGCAGGAGACACACTTGAAGGTAACGGACCAGATTAGGTTGAGGAAGAGCTGGGTTAGTCAGGTATTCCACTCAGGGCTAGATACTGAGACCAGGGGGGTCGCGATTCTGGTGAACAAGCGGGTGCAGTTTGAGGTGGGGACTATTGTTTCGGATGGGGGAGGTCGCTACGTTATGGTTAGCGGTAAGCTGGAAGGGAGGAAGGTGGTCCTGGTCAACATATATGCGCCAAACTGGGATGATGCTGATTTCATAAAGAGGGTGCTGGGGAAGATACCCGAACTGGATGCCCACAAGCTGGTTATGGGAGGGGACTCCAATACAGTTATGGATCCGGTCCTGGACCGGTCGTGCTCAAGATCGGGCAGAGTGTCAGCAATGGGAAAAGAGCTGAGGGAGTTCATGGAGCAGATGGTGGGGGGGGGGGATTGACCAGTGGAGGTTTAGAAGGCCGACAGGGAAGGAGTTCTCCTTTTTCTCGCCCGTTCATAGGGTCTACTCCCGGATCGATTTTTTAATACTGAGTAGGGATCTACTGACAAGGGTGGTGGATGCGCAGTATTCGGCAATCACCATTTCCGACCATGCCCCGCATTAGGTCGAGCTACAGGTGAGTGAAGAGAGCTTCCAGCGCCCGCAGTGGAGGCTGGATGTGGGACTGCTGGCGGATGAAGGGGTGTACGAGAGGGTGAGGATGTGTATGCAAAACTACCTGCAGGTCAATGATACGGGGGAAGTCTCAGCAGCGGTGGTGCGGGAGGCACTCAAGGCAGTGGTGAGAGGGGAGTTGATTTCAATCCGGGCTCACAGGGACAAGACGGACAGGGCAGAGACGGACCGACTGTTAGCAGAGATCCTGCAGATTGACAGGAGGTATGCGGGAACCCCGAGTGCGGAGTTCTTGAGGGAACGGAGGAGGCTGCAGGCGGAGTTTGGGGTGGTGTCCGCGGGTAAGGCAGTGGAGCAGCTCAGAAAGGCGAGGGGTGCGGTATATGAACATGGAGAGAAAGCCAGCAGGATGCTGGCTCAACAGCTCAGAAAGAGGGAGGCGGCTAGGGCAATATGTAAAGTGGTGGATGGAGGCGGTAACTTGGTAGGGGATGCGGCGGGTGTGAACAGGGCTTTCAAGGACTTTTATAGCAAACTCTATACCTCGGAGCCCCCCACGGGCCAGAGGGGATGAGACACTTCTTAGACAGCCTGACATTCCCAAAAGTGGGCAGGCAGCTTGTAGAAGGGCTGGGTGCCCCGATCAGAGCTGAGGAGATATTAGAGGGCTTAAAGGCCATGCAGTCAGGTAAAGCCCCGGGGCTGGATGGGTACCCGGTAGAATTTTATAAAAAGTTCTCCAGGATATTGGGGCCGCTTCTGGTCAAGGTTTTTGGAGGCAAGGGACAGTGGAGTGTTGCCCCAGACGATGTCGCAAGCTACCATCTCCTTGATTTTAAAACGGGACAGGAACCCGGAGTCGTGTGGGTCTTATAGGCCGATCTCCTTTCTTAATGTGGATGCCAAACTGCTGGCAAAGCTTTTGGCCACTAGGATTGGGGATTGTGTGCCGAGTGTTATTCGGGAGGACCAAACAGGGTTTGTTAAAGGTAGGCAACTGGTGGCAAATATAAGAAGATTGCTCAATGTGATCATGATGCCCCCAGAGGGAAAGGAGGTGGAGGTAGTGGTGGCAATGGACGGGGAGAAGGCGTTTGACCGGGTAGAGTGGGACTACTTATGGGAGGTGCTGGGATGGTTTGGATTTGGGGTGGGTTTCATCGACTGGGTCAGCGAGTTCAGACCCCGGAGGCGAGTGTGAGGACAAACAGGACGACATCCGACTATTTTAGACTGCACCACGGGACGAGACAGGGTTGCCCCCTCTCCCCACTGCTGCTTGCGCTAGCTATAGAGCCGCTGGCAATTGCTCTGAGGGCTTCAGAGGGTTGGAAGGGGCTGGTTCGGGTGGGGTGGGTGGAGCATAGAGTTTCATTGTATGCAGGTGACCTGCTTTTGTACGTTTCGGACCAGATGGCGGGGATGGACAGAATCATGGCGACCCTGGGGGAATTCGGCCGGTTTTCGGGGTACAAATTGAAGATGACAAAAAGTGAAATGTTTGTAGTTCAGGAGAGGGGCCAAGGGGACCGGCTGAGGGAGCTGCCGTTCCAGTTAGTTGGGGACAGTTTCAGGTACCTGGGAATACAAGTGGCGCGGGATTGGGGTCGACTGCACAAGCTGAACCTGACCCGGCTGGTAGATCAAATGCGAGGGGCGTTTCGGAGGTGGGATGCGCCCCCGCTGTCGTTAGCTGGGAGAGTACAGACAGTTAAAATGACGGTCCTCCCGATGTTCTTATTCGTGTTCCAGTGTCTCCCCATTTTCATTCCATGTTCCTTTTTTAAGATCATTTTGGGCTTTGTATGGGCGGGCAAGTCCCCACGGTCGATGCTCGAGCAGAACCGGGGGGAAGGGGGGCTTGCACTGCTGAATTTCAGCAATTATTATTGGGCAGCTAACAGCCATGATAAGGAAGTGGGTGGTGGGGGGGGTGGTCGACTTGGGAGTGGGTGGAGGTAGCCTCGTGTATGGGTACCAGTCTGGGGGTATTGGTGACGGCACCTCTGCCGTTCCCGCTGTCGCGCTTCTCCACCAGTCCTGTAGTGGTGGCGGCCCTTCGGATCTGGGGACAGTGGAGAAGGCACGTGGGAGCAACGGGAGCATCAGTCTGGTCCCCGATATGTGACAACCATCGGTTTGCCCCGGGGAGTTTGGACGGGGGATTTCGGGTATGGCGGAGGGCGGGGATTGAGCAGATGGGCGATTTGTTCTTGGAAGGGAGCTTCCCTAGCTTGAGGGCGCTGGAGGCCAAGTTTGGGTTGACGAGGGAGAATGAATTCCGGTATATTCAGGTGCAGGACTTTTTGCGCAGGCAGGTGCCATCATTTCCACTCTTGCCACTAAGGGGGATACAAGATAGGGTAGTGTCTACAGGATGGATGGGGGAGGGGAGTGTCTCGGATATTTACAAGGAGCTCATGGGGGCGGAGGAGATGCAGACCGAGGAGCTGAGGTATAAATGGGAGGAGTTCGGAGGGGAGGTTGGGGAAGGCCTGTGGGCGGACGCGCTGAGCAGGGTTAATGTGCCAGACTCAGCCTGATTCAATTTAAGATCGTCCACCGGGCCCACATGACAGTGTCCCGGATGAGCAGATTCTTCGGCGTAAAGGCAGGTGTGTAAAGTGTCTGAGAAGACCGGCAGACCATGTCCACATGTTTTGGGCGTGTCCAAAACTGAGGAGATACTGGCAGGGGTTTGAGGACGTCATGTCTAGAGTATTGAACATAAGGGTGGCAATGGGTCCAGAGGTGGCGGTTTTGGGGGTTTCAGAGGCCCCGGAAGTCCAGGGGGAGAAAGAGGCCGACGTTTTGGCCTTTGCTTCCCTGGTAGCCCGGAGACGGATACTTCTAGCTTGGAGGGACTCAAAGCCCCTGAATTCGTGAGCCTGGCTGTCAGACATGGCAAGTTTCCTGGGCTTGGAGAAAATCAAGTTCGCCTTGAGAGGGTCGTTGTTAGGGTTCGCCCGGAGGTGGCAACCATTCATTGACTTCTTTGCGGAAAATTAATCGTCAGCAGCGGGGGGGGGCGGGGGGGGGCGGGGGGTGTTAGGGGTATGTAGTATAGGGGGTCAATTCAGCAGATCTGGGTGGGACGGTTACCGGTTACGGCAATTGCACTATGTACTTTATTTATTGTTTTCTCGTTCTGTAATTCTACAGTTTACAATGCCAAAAAATACCTCATTAAAATTGTTTATCAAAAAAAAAGCAAAATTTAATAGGCCTTATCAAATTGAAAGGAATTGAGTAAGGCTAATTATTTGAAAAGAATGTCAGAAAGAAGGAAAACTTACAGAGTGTGTCATGTTAATAGGCTCAAAAGGTATTTTGATACAGGAGGAAAGAAGGAGGAGGTGTTAGTCATTGCAACTCAGGGAGAACAGATAAATCCAGGTGATTCTGAATTAGACATCCCTCAAATTAGATTGGAGAATGAGAAAGTAATAAGAAATTGGGATAAATTATTGAGTTACCTTCCGGAGGAAAATCCAAATGACCTAATTACAGTTACATCGTGGTGTATGTAGGAATACATGAGGCGGATATATGCATGAGGCAGATGTAGGAAATGCCATTCCAATTAAACAACATCCATTGTTTAAGGGCAGCACGGTAGCACAAGTGGATAGCACTGTGGTTTCACAGCGCCAGGGTCTCAGGTTCGAATTCCCGCTGGGTCACTGTCTGTGCGGAGTCTGTACGTTCTCCCCGTGTCTGCGTGGGTTTCCTCCGGGTGCTCTGGTTTCCTCCCACAGTCCAAGGACGTGCAGGTTAGGTGGATTGGCCATGATAAATTGCCCTTGGTGACCAAAAAAGGTTAGGAGGGGTTATTGCGTTATGGGGATAGGGTGGAAGTGAGGGCTTAAGTGGGTGTCGGTGCAGACTCGATGGGCCGAATGGCCTCCTTATGCACTGTATGTTCTATGTTCTATGTTCATACAAAATCAATCCACTAAAGTTAGCACAGGTACAAAAGGAGATTAACAGCATGCTTAAGAATGATAACATTAAAGTGAGTTGCAGCAATCGGAAGTCACCTATTATGATGGTAGCAAAACCAGATGGAATACAATAAATGTGTGTGGACTATAGAACAGTCAACACAGTTACAGAGTCAGATTTTTATCCTATTCCTCATTAGTTAGACTGTTGAAAAAGTGGGACGCATGAATTTTATTGCCAAACTTTACTTACTTAAAGGATAACATAGAACATAAAACATTACACCGCAGTACAGGCCCTTCGGCCCTCGATGTTGCGCCGACCTGTGAAACCATTCAAAAGCCCATCTACACTATTCCCTTATCGTCCATATGCCTATCCAATGACCATTTGAATGCCCTTAGTGTTGGCAAGTCCACTACTGTTGCAGGCAGGGCATTCCACGCCCTTACTACTCTCTGAGTAAGGAACCTACCTCTGACATCTGTCCTATATCTATCTCCCCTCAATTTAAAGCTATGTCCCCTCATGCTAGACATCACCATCCGAGGAAAAAGGCTCACTGTCCACCCTATTCAATCCTCTGATCATCTTGTATGCCTCAATTAAGTCACCTCTTAACCTTCTTCTCTCTAACGAAAACAGCCTCAAGTCCCTCAGCCTTTCCTCATAAGACCTTCCCTCCATACCAGGCTACATTCTGGTAAATCTCCTCTGCACCCTTTCCAATGCTTCCACATCCTTCCTATAATGCGGCGACCAGAATTGCACGCAATACTCCAAATGCGGCCGCACCAGAGTTTTGTACAGCTGCAACATGGCCTCATGGCTCCGAAACTCAATCCCTCTACCAATAAAAGCTAACACACCGTACACCTTCTTAACAACCCTCTCAACCTGGGTGGCAACTTTCAGGGATCTATGTACATGGACACCGAGATCTCTCTGTTCATCCATACTGCCAAGAATCTTACCATTAGCCCAGTACTCTGCCTTCCTGTTATTCCTTCCAAAATGAATCACGTCACACTTTTATGCATTAAACTCCATTTGTCACCTCTCAGCCAGCGCTGCAGCTTATCTATGTCCCTCTGTAACTTGTAACATCCTTCCGCACTGTCCACAACTCCACCGCCTTAATATCATCTGCAAATTTACTCACCCTTCTACGCCCTCCTCCAGGTCATTTAAAAAATGACAAACAGCAGTGGCCCCAAAACAGATCCTTGTGGTACACCACTAGTAACTGGACTCCAGTCTGAGCATTTCCCATCAACCACCACCCTTTGTCTTCTTCCAGCTAGCCAATTTCTGATCCAAACTGCTAAATCACCCTGAATCCCATGCCTCCGTATTTTCTGCAGTAGCCTACCGTGGGGAACCTTATCAAACGCTTTACTGAAATCGAAATATACACCACATCAACTGCTTTACCCTCATCCACCTGTTTGGTCACCTTCTCAAAGAACTCAATAAGGTTTGTGAGGCACGACCTACCCTTCACAAAACCGTGTTCACTATCTCTAATCAAATTATTCCTTTCCAGATGATTATACATCCTATCTCTTATAAACCTTTCCAAGATTTTTCCCACAACAGAAGTAAGGCTCACTGGTCTATAGTTACCGGTTTTGGTCTCTACTCCCCTTCTTGAACAAGGGGATTACATTTGCTATCCTCCAGTCTTCTGGCACTATTCCTGTAGATAAAGATGACTTAAAGATCAAAGCCAAAGGCTCAGCAATCTCCTCCCTAGCTTTCCAGAGAATCCTAGGATAAATCCCATCCGGCCCAGGGGACTTACCTATTTTCACACTTTCCAGAATTGCTAACACCTCCTCCTTATGAACCTCAAGCCCTTCTAGTCTAGTACCCTGAATCTCAGTATTCTCCTCGACAACATTGTCTTTTTCCTGTGTGAATACTGACAAAAAATATTCATTTAGCACCTCTCCTATCTCCTCGGACTATATCATGGAAATCTATATGTGTTTTGAATTTGTATTCGTTAAACCTATGGACTTGGTAACACTCGCAGCTGAATGCAGCTTTAAGGATGCTATGTATGCCCAAATAGACGGTGTTGCCCTTCTAGGGCCAGCTCTCACTCACTTTTGTCAGTTTCCAGAAGAAATGACCCATAACCTCCTTCCACCCATTGTATATTTCTGATTATGTAGATGACATGTTTGCCATATTTGAATCTGCAGTGGCATGTAAGAATCTCCTGACATTCCTTAATGTGCTCCATCCCGCACTCAAATTTGCCTGTGAAATGGAGCAGTCTAATGAGCCATCTTTTCCTTGACTTGCTGGTTGAGAAATCTGTGTTGAGTTTTCATCTACTGTCTACCTCAAACCATTGGTCAATATACACATTGGGATTCCTACAGCTCCATGCACCACAAAATTAGACTTGCCGGCAATCTCATAAATGGGTCCCAAGCAATGTGCTCACTTGTGTATCCGTAGGACCAGGATTTTCTGTAATTCCAATGCTCGAAGGTGGAAAAGAAAGACTGAAATGGACTATTCTCATGCTTACATTTGCATGTTTAAATATAATATGATATGTATCTTACAGAGTATTAATTAGCGAGAAAGATTAGAGTTAAACAGCTTTGGAACAATGAAGCCATATTGCTGGTTCATTTTTTAAGGGGGAGTTGTGATGAATGTAGGAATTTCAGATGTATTGTATTCTGTGTATTTGGTGTAGTAAGGGTTAAAACCTGGGTTAGTTTGTGTGTGACTGCTGCGATCTTGTTTTGAAAGAAATCCTAGTTTGAAAGGCAAGTAAAGTTTGGGAGCCAGGGGTGCAATTAAAGCATCATAAAAAAGCTTGGGCTAATGGAATATTGTTCGATGAAGGGAATTCTCTGTAGTGTTAATTCGATTTCAGCGTGGTAAGATGATGTTGGTAGGTGGCGCTAAGGGATCAGACATTTTTGCAGAAAGCAGTTCAGTTGTGAGCTGAATGAAGCTGTGATCAGAAGTCAAGCAGCTTGCTCTCTGCAGTTCAGTTAAAATATGTGTTTGCACACTGAAGAGCAGTGTGATTGGAAAGGTAAACAAACCAGCTGAACCAGCTTCTGGAGAAATAAGACCATAAGACCATAAGACATAGGAGCGGAAGTAAGGCCATTCGGCCCATCGAGTCCACTCCACCATTCAATCATGGCTGATTTCAACTCCATTTACCCGCTCTCTCTCCATAGACCTTAATTCCTCGAGAAATCAAGAATTTATCAACTTCTGTCTTAAAGACACTCAACGTCCCGGCCTCCACCGCCCTCTGTGGCAATGAATTCCACAGACCCACCACTCTCTGGCTGAAGAAATTTCTCCTCATCTCTGTTCTAAAGTGACTCCCTTTTATTCTAAGGCTGTGCCCCCTGGGTCCTAGTCTCCCCTGCTAATGGAAACAACTTCCCTACGTCCACCCTATCTAAGCCATTCATTATCTTGTAAGTTTCTATTAGATCTCCCCTCAACCTCCTAAACACCAATGAATATAATCCCAGGATCCTCAGACGTTCATCGTATGTTAGGCCTACCATTCCTGGGATCATCCGTGTGAATCTCTGCTGGACCCGCTCCAGTGCCAGTATGTCCTTCCTGAGGTGTGGGGCCCAAAATTGCTCACAGTATTCTAAATGGGGCCTAACTAATGCTTTATAAAGCTTCAGAAGTACATCCCTACTTTTATATTCCAAGCCTCTTGAGATGAATGACAACATTGCATTTGCTTTCTTAATTACGGACTCAACCTGCAAGTTTACCTTTAGAGAATCCTGGACTAGGACTCCCAAGTCCCTTTGCACTTCAGCATTATGAATTTTGTCACCGTTTAGAAAATAGACCATGCCTCTATTCTTTTTTCCAAAGTGCAAGACCTCGCACTTGCCCACATTGAATTTCATCAGCCATTTCTTAGACCACTCTCCTAAACTGTCTAAATCTTTCTGCAGCCTCCCCACCCCCTCCATACTACCTGCCCCTCCACCTATCTTTGTATCATCGGCAAACTTAGCCTGAATGCCCTCAGTCCCGTCATCTAGATCGTTAATATATAAAGAGAACAGCTGTGGCCCCAACACTGAACTCTGCGGGACACCACTCGTCACCGGTTGCCATTCCGAAAAATAACCTTTTATCCCAACTCTCTGCCTTCTGCCTGACAGCCAATCGTCAATCCATGTTAGTACCTTGCCTCGAATACCATGGGCCCTTATTTTACTCAGCAGTCTCCCGTGAGGCACCTTATCAAAGGCCTTTTGGAAGTCAAGATAGATAACATCCATTGGCTCTCCTTGGTCTAACCTATTTGTTATCTCTTCAAAGAACTCTAACAGGTTTGTCAGGCATGACCTCCCCTTACTAAATCCATGCTGACTTGTCCTAATCCGACCCTGCACTTCCAAGAATTTAGAAATCTCATCCTTAACAATGGATTCTAGAATCTTGCCAACAACCGAGGTTAGGCTAATTGGCCTATAATTTTCCATCTTTTTCCTTGTTCCCTTCTTGAACAGGGAGGTTACAACAGCGATTATCCAATCCTCTGGGACTTTCCCTGACTCCAGTGACTTTTGAAAGATCATAACTAACGCCTCCACTATTTCTTCAGCTATCTCCTTTAGAACTCTAGGATGTAGTCCATCTGGGCCCGGAGATTTATCAATTTTTAGACTTCTTAGTTTCTCTAGCACTTTCTCCTTTGTGATGGCTACCATATTCAACTCTGCTCCCTGACTCTCCGGAATTGTTGGGATATTACTCATGTCTTCTACTGTGAAGACTGATGCAAAGTACTTATTCAGTTCTTCAGCTATTTCCTTGTCTCCTATCACAAGATTACCAGCGTCATTTTGGAGCGGCCCAATGTCAACTTTTGCCTCCCGTTTGTTTTTAATGTATTTAAATAAACTTTTACGATCATTCCTAATGTTACTGGCTAGCCTACCTTCAAATTTGATCCTCTCTTTCCTTATCTCTCTCTTTGTTATCCTCTGTTTGTTTTTGTAGCCTTCCCAATCTTCTGACTTCCCACTACTCTTTGCCACATGATAGGCTTTCTCTTTTGCTTTGATGCATTCCCTAACTTCCTTTGTCAGCCATGGCTGCCTAATCCCCCCTCTGATAACCTTTCTTTTCTTTGGGATGAACCTCTGTACTGTGTCCTCAATTACTCCCAGAAACTCCTGCCATTGCTGTTCTCCTGTCTTTCCCACTAGGCTCTGCTCCCAGTCGATTTTCGTCAGTTCCTCCCTCATGCCCCTGTAGTTACCTTTATTTAACTGTAACACCTTTACATCTGATTCTACCTTCTTTCTTTCAAATTGGAGAGTGAATTCGACCATATTATGATCACTGCCTCCTAAGTGCTCCCTTACTTTAAGATCTTTAATCAAGTCTGGCTCATTACGTAACACTAAGTCCAGAATGGCCTGTTCCCTCGTAGGCTCCATCACAAGCTGTTCCAAAAAGCCCTCCTGTAAACATTCAATGAATTTTCTTTCCTTTGGTCCACTGGCAGTATTATTTACCCAGTCCACCTGCATAAAGTCCCCCATGATCACTGTGACCTTGCCTTTCTGACATGCACTTTCTATTTCGTGGTGCATTTTGTGCCCCTGGTCCTGACCACTGTTAGGAGGCCTGTACATAACTCCCATTATGTTTTTTTTGCCTTTGTGGTTCCTCAACTCTACCCACACAGACTCCACATCATCTGACCCTATGTCGTTTAGTGCTATTGATTTAATTTCATACCTAATTAACAAGGCAACCCCGCCCCCTCTGCCCACCTCTCTGTCTTTTCGATAGGTTGTGAATCCCTGGATGTTTAAATGCCAGTCCTGAACCCCCTGCAACCATGTCTCTGTGATGCCTACCACATCATACCTGCCAGTCACAATCTGGGCCACAAGCTCATCTACCTTGTTCCGTACACTGCGCGCATTTAAATATAGCACCTTTATTTCTCTATTGACCGTCCCTTTTTGTTTTCTTAGTGTGGTGGACCTTGGTTTACTGAGCCTTTCCATACACTGTGTCATATTTTGTGGGATGGGGACAATCGTAACCACTCTTGAGTTTTGTCTGTTCGTGTTTTTTTGTATTCCTAAGCAGCTACGCTTCCCGCTGATTACTTCACCTCTTGGTTCCCTGACTTTCCCTTCCCCCCAGTCTTTAGTTTACAACCAGAGTTTCTGTATGGGTCTGACAGGAGTCAGATTTTTTCTTTAAAGCAGTGTCAAGGGACCTCTCCTTCTCAAAGCACCTCTCTGTACAGCAGGTATTCCTGAGTGTCAATGGTTTAACATTGGATTGAGAGCTAAAATATGTTTCCCCTTGTTGTTTGAGTGGGAATAAAGATAGCAGTTAAGGGCAATGTATTCACTGTATTGAATAGTATTATTTAAGGATAATTGTAAGTTATTTTCTGGTGTGATGTTGACGATATTCTAATACTGTGTCAGTAATAAAGTTTGTTTTAATATACCATATCCCTATTTCTTCATGTAATCACTCCTGGAGCGAGGCATCCTTTCCTCACAGCCTTACAAAATTAAAATAAAATATTGGGATTTCTATCCAGTATCCTAGCCACTGTTGAGGTCTGCTCTGGGATCATAGTACTACTCTATCCTAACACTCACTCCGTGGACTCTCACTCAAGATATTCTCTCACTCAGTATTGTATCACTCCCATTCACTACAATGCTCATCCTCCCATAAAAACATGGAAAACAGGAGCATGAGTAGGCCATTCAGCCATTCATGTCTGCTCCATCATTCAACATAATCATGGCTAACCCTCTATCGCAACTCCATTCTCCAATGTTCTCCCCATACCCCTCGACACCTCTAGAGTCTAGAAATGTATCTATTTTCTTCTCAAATATATTCAATGATTTGGCCTCCACGGCCTTGTTTGTAAATTAATCCATAGGGGCAGCACGGTAGCATTGTGGCTTCACAGCGCCAGGGTCCCAGGTTCAATTCCTCGCTGGGTCACTGTCTGTGTGGAGTCTGCACGTTCTCCCCGTGTCTGCGTGGGTTTCCTCCGGGTGCTCCGGTTTCCTCCCACAGTCCAAAGACGTGCAGGTTAGGTGGATTGGCCATGCTAAATTGCCCTTAATGTCCAAAAAGGTTAGGAGGGATTATTGGGTTATGGGGATAAGGTGGAAGTGAGGGCTTAAGTGGGTCGGTGCAGACTCGATGGGCCGAATGGCCTCCTTCTGCACTGTATGTTCTATGTTCTATGTTCTAACATCCTGAGTGAAGATGTTTCTCCTCATCTTATTCCTAAATGGCCTATCCCGTATCCCGAGACTGTTACCCCATTTTCTAGAGACCCCCAATCAGAGAAAACAACATTCCTGCATCCAGTCTGTCCAGCCCTGTCAGAATGTTATTTGTTTCAGTTAAAACCCCTCTCATTCTTCTAAACTCCAGTGAATTCAGGCCCAGTCAACCCAATTGCTCCTCATACGACAACCTTGCCAGCCCAGGAATCAGTCTGGTGATCCCTTTGCTGTGCTCCCTCTCTGGCAAGTATATCCTTTCTTAGATGGCCTGGGTTATCCTGCTGGATGCAGTCAAACAACATGTCCTTTCATCCTGGGGACTTGCACATAACTGGGGACAGGAATAAGCGTCTGCAAGTGCATCCTCATTAAACTACCGATGATCAAAGACAGCCCCATTTGACTGGACTAGACTTTAACACAAGGGCTTGGTGGTGAACGGCCAGTGACCCAATCGGCTATACCACACATTCATCCCCCGGTTCCGCAATTCACCAACACCTTTGCAGAGGCAATTAGGGTTGGACAACTTGCCAGTGACGTTCACATCCCATGAAAGAGTTTTATAAAAAAATCACAGTGTGTAAGCAAAGCAAAAGTTTGTCATTAAGACGATAGTTTCCTTTGATGAATGCATATACAATAATATTTCATTGAACCAAGTAGATTGAATGACATACTTCACATGCAGTCTTGGAATAACCTCCAACACAGATCATGGTGTCCATAACATTGGTTCCCAACCAGTCAGACCGGCTGCAGAGATCATGTTCAACCGCTGGAAGAAGTGCTTGCTGCAACTTGCGTGGTTTAGGCCCCTTCGCTACATAATGTCAAACACATGGCATCAGTCAATGTAAACACAGATCAGCTTTCAATTCTGGTCCAACAGAAAGAAATTCAAAAACAATATCCAATTTGAAATCTTCAATCGGCAACACTCTGCTCATACGCGGTGGCAATTTGGTCTGAGGGAGTCTGAGTTGCCGTGGGAAATGGGCACTTTTACATACATGTAGTAGCCTGGGCCCACGAATAGTGTTGGTAGAGGCTCCGATTTTATTATCATCACATGGCTGACCAGGAATCTCTCCCACTCTTACCGCCGGCCATTGGCACCTCTTGTAAGGATCTACAAGTTGATACTCCAGCTTTTTGGCCGCATTATAAATGCCCTGGCCATAGCGGCCTGGGGTGGGACTCGAATCCAAAGAGGTTGGCATAGCAGCAGGGACACTGCCCAATGCATTATTCACTGGCACTTTCACATAATGTCACAGGAACCACTGCTAAACGGGTCAAATCCTGAAGACATATTGCATGGATCAGGCTTGAATTTCCTCGAGTATCGTAGATTTAGGGTTGACCTAATGGAGGTGTTTAAAATTACTGAAGAGTTCAATTGGCTTGCGAGACAGGAACTAGAACTATTTCCTCTGGTGTGGGAGTCCTGAACAGTTTGGTATGACCTTAAAATTAGGGCTACCCCATTCAGGAGAGATGTCAGGATGTATTTCCTTGGCGGAAATCTAGAACTCTTATCCAACAAAAAGGTTGTTGAGGCTGGGAATAAATTTAAAATTTTAAAACTGAGATTTATAAGTTTTTGTTCTGACAATGTACTGAGGGTTATGGATCTATTATGGTCAACTAGAGTTAAATGCAGATCAGTTGTGATTTAATTAAATGGTGGAACAGAATCAAGAGCTTAGTAGGCTGCTCCTGTTCTTTTGTTCCTGAGGTAACTTACAGTAGATATATAGAACTGTATGTATTTCTGGCTATCTGCTTCTCTAATACTTTGTACATTAATAGCTGTGACAGTTGGCAGTGTTTAATTTCAATGGTAAGGGTATGTTTGGACATTCTTCACAAGCAGAGAGAAAATCTTCGGATGAGGAAAAAGGCTGGTGTGACTGTATTGGGCACCCACTCAACTCAGAAAGCTGGCATCTAACATTAGACACACCTTGCTGGTTATGTCTGAAGAGACTTATCCCTTTCATCCTTGTCATCACAATCACAGAATTGTTAAGGCTCAGAAAGAGGCCATTTGGTCCAGCCTGTCTGCACCAGCTCTCCAAATGAACATCATGACTTAGTGCCGTATTTTGGGATTTTGTTACTTTTAAATGTCATCCTTTTTTGCAACAAAGTCAATTCCCGCAAGTTTGACAGGAAATGAGAGAGTCAGGAGTTTAAAGTGTTTATATTTCAGATGGTCTAGCAGATATACATAATTCAGACGAGTCTATTAATGAGGAGTTATTCAGAGGGGAACAGGCATACTGGCCCCTTGGCAGACTCCAGAATGAATTAGAAGCAGGCGCCGTCTTTCAGATGAGATGTTAAACCAATATGGATCCTATATGGGTCCAACTATAGTTGACATGAAATATCCATTAGAACTACTGAAGAAGAAGAGTTGTCCAGTTGGCTGAGCCAATATATATTCCTCAGTCAACAGGTAAAATAGATTAACTTGTCAGTTATCGCACTGCTCTTTGTGGTATCTTGCTGTGCAATTGGCTAATAAGTTGCCCTACAAAAGTGACTTACTCTTTCATTTACGGGATGTGGGTGCCACTGGCTAGGCCAGCATTTAATGCCCTTCCCTAGTTGCCCTTCAGAAGATGGTGGTGAGCTGGCTTCTTGAAGCGCTGCAATCCCTAAGGTGAAGGTACATCCACTTCAATAGTGGTAATGTGTTGCGGGATTTCCTGAGGTTGGGAAAAGTGCTGTATTGAGCAGGATCCTACTGTTTCTCCTTAATTCTGATGAAGGGCAGATGTTGTTTGAGAAACAAAAAAAAACGACAAGCATAAATGGGAATGAGAAACCCACTGCGAGATGTGGTGATACCATGGTTATGTTGTAATTCATTGACTGACCACTAGGAGTCTCACTAGCATATATGTGAATGTTAGAGTCAGGTGACCTCAGACTGACTGGAGAACCGGAAGCAACAATTTTCTGTGCATGTTAATACTATTATTCATCTGTTGTTTTGTGTATAGTTGACCGACAGTTAATGTTAATAAATTATTTATAGCTTTAGCTAAAAGTGTTCTTGCACGGATGGCACGGTGGCACAGTGGTTAGCACTGATCCCTCACAGTTCCACGGTCCCAGGTTCAATTCCAGTCTCGGGTGACTGTCTGTGTAGAGTTTGCACGCTCTCCCCGTATCTGCCTGGGTTTCCTCCGGGTGCTCCGGTTTGCTCCCACAGTCCAAAGATGTGCAGGTTAGGTGGATTGGCCATGATAAATTGCTGCTTTTTGTCCAAAAGGTTAGGTAGGGTTATTGGGTTATGGGGACAACATGGAGGCGTGGGATTAAATAGGGTGCTCTTTCCAAGGGCCGGTGAAGAGACAATGGGCCGAATAGCCTCCTTCTGCACTGTATATTTTATGATTCTAATATAAATCAGGCCACCCGACAAGAACATTACAGGAGTGACGTTGGAAATGCGAAACCCATTGGGCATAGCCTTGATGCCTTTTGATTTAGTATTCATTAGTTACCACCATTTGAAGGAACAGAGAGATGAGGCAGGCCACTGTTGGTGAAAACTGGAACCCTGGTTACTGATGGACAAACTTGGAATATAGATATAGTAACACTTCAATCATCAGCTGCGAGGAAGTAAAGCAAGAAAAACTTGAATCTCCACGGTGCCTTTCACAATCTCGGGGTGTCTCAAAGCATTTCACCGCCAATTAAGTATTTTTGAATTGTGGTCACTGTTATAATATAGAAATTGCAGAAGCCAGGCAGCATGGTGGCACAGTGGTTAGCACTGCTTTTGTCAGGAATAAGCTCAGCCTTTACGATTCCTTACTTTCAGTTCCACGTCAGCGTATAGAGACTGTCGATGAACACATGCACACTTTTGCCAGGGCTTTACTTTCTTTTGTTAAATCTAACCCTCACTATTATTAATTTCTGACACACACTGAGATATGACTTGAAAACTTGCAGGACATCTTCAAAAGAAATTAATATCTTATCAACCCCACCCTGCCTTACTATCACATCGCCAATGATAGATCCTACTGCATAAAGTATGGTACTGACCTGATTGTTTTGATACTTTTTATGTAATCCTGAAGCAATTCTGCACCTCATGAACCTTTTTCTCCAGTTGTCCCATTTATAGGCCTGTTGCAACCCTGCTGCGCTCCGAAATGGTCCTGAGGGTGATAGTGTGGATTTCATGCATCTGTTGAGCCTTGGGATTGTTCCTTCTTCTGTGTTGCTTCTGCTTCGGGCCTGTGCTCGCTGCTGTCCAGTCTCCGGATCTGTGTCTCGGTAGCATCTGCTGCTCCCGCATGTTCCTACATCTTGCTGAGTCCTGCACATCTTTGTACTGTGGAAGGAAACCAGAGCACCCGGAGGAAACCCACGCAGATGGGGGGAGAACGTGCAAACTCCACACAGACAATCACCCAAAGTTGGAATTCAACCCGGGTCCCTGGGCTGCGAAGCAGCAGTGCTAACCACTGTGCCACCATGCCACCCTGTATGCTTCTGATGTTAACCCTTTACACAGAAAACAATTCACAGGAGGATAGAGATAAATATCCTACAGAATTAAGAGAAATTATAGAAGCCAAGAGATTAACGGAGAAAAATATGTTAGGTAGTTAGGATAGTAGTTGCTAAACTAGGTATGTTTGCGGGTAGAAGACCACTAAGGACTGTAGAAAACCACTGAAAGAAGCCTTAAGACAGATTCATATGAATTCACAAGCTATGGCAGTGATGTTAAATGAGTACTTTGCAGTACTCCTGTGATCAATGCTAAGCTACCAGCCGTGGGTAATGCTGTAGATAAGAAAATAATTGTACAAAGGATAATAAGTCTTATCACAAATCAGATTGCTGATCCTAATGACATCCATTGGAGGTTTACATTTCTTTCATGGGATGTGGGCGTTGATGGCTGGGCAAACATATGTTGTCCATCCCTAATTGTCCTTGAACTGAGTGGCTTGCTGGGCCATTTCAGAGGAAATTGAAGAGTCAGCCACATTGCTGTGGGTCTGGAGTCACATCTGGAGGCCAGACCAGGTAAGGACGGCAGATTTCCTTCCCTAAAGGATGTGAGTGAACCAGAGAGTTTTTATAGCAATTGATAATAATCAACATGGTCACCATGACTGAGACTGCTATTATATTCCAGATTTATTAATTGAGTTTTAATTCCACAGGTTTCAACCCATATTACCAGAGTATTAGCGTGCAGTGACATTACCGTTGCATCATCATCTCATCTAATTTAAAGAGGTTAAAGAGATGGGACATGCACTTTGCAAAGTTCTTCCCCATGTCATTACCAGCTTATTTAGACACTGGAATTGTTTGGTTGAAGCAGAGTTATATTGGACTCCAAAAGTTAAGTCTCTTTCTCCACCAATGCTGCCAGGCCTGCTGAGTTTTCCAGCATTTTCTGTTTTTTATATCATTGCATTGAAAGGATGCCCCTATTGCTCTGATAAGGGATGATGATGAGTCAGGGGGCTTTTAGTCCATTAGACGGGAGTCAATTCTTGGTAAAATGTTTGAAGAGACCACAGAATAATGCACCTTGGGCGCGATCTAACAAAAAAAACAACAGGGTCCTGTTCTGGCTGGGATTAGCACCGGGAATTACCTGGCTATTGAACGGGAGTCTGTCTTAAATGACTCCCCAATCTCTTGACCCTCCAACGTGACCCCCAGGCCCCCCCCAATACCCCAACCCACCAGTTGGGGGGGTCCTCGAGCCACCCCCTTGCACCCCGTCTCCTAATGGCAGCCCACCCCTGGCCCTGATCCCCAGGTGCCGGCAAAATGCTTTGGGCGCCTTGGCACTTCCAGCCCGGCACCCTGGCAGTACGCGTGCCAGCCTGGCAATGCCTCTGCCAGCCTGGTATTGCCACCTGACCACCCTGGCACTGCCAGGGTCTCCAGGTGGCACGGCCAGGGTGCCACCCTGTCCAGAGCTCAACCACCCGGAGACCTCCGATCACCTGGGTGACCCCCTCCCCCCATGTGCCATTCTGCCTGGTCCTCGTTTGTGAGGACCAGTGCTAAAGGGCGCCCGGTTGGGGTCTCCTCGGCAAGGCCGGTAGATCCCTGGGGTTGGTTGATCTGGCATAGGCATTGTTAAGTGAGCTGTTAAGCTCTCTTATCTATGCGACGCCTCACGAGATTTCGTTAGGAATCACGGAAGAAGCCTCTCGTGGGATCTACCATCCACGTCCCATCTCAATTCCGGCAGGCCGCCACCGATAAATCGCATCTTATCATCACTGGAACATAGGAACGTGGGAACAGGAGTAGGCCATTCAGCCCTTCAAGTCTGCTCTGCCATTCAATGAGATCATGGCTGATCTGTGGCCTAACTACTTTGGCCCAAGTCCCTGAATACCTTTGTTTAACAAAAATTCACCTATCTCAGATTTAAATTTAACAACTGATCTAGCAGCAATTGCTATTGTGGAGGAGAGTTCCAAGCCTCTACCACCCTGGACAGTAAAGAAGACATTAGTGACACTCAACACAGCTTCTGGAAATCATAAATGTTTGAAGAAGTAAGTTAATAGATGAGGGATTGAAATGTTGCTCACTTGAATGTTCAGAAACTTTTCATGATAATATGTTACACAACAGTACGTCAATAAGTCAATGAGTAAGAATTGGATGTACTCCTGCCAGCAGAAAGTTGTTATTCAGAGCCCAGAATCTGCTTGAAGGCTGGTTACCATTGGTGTCTCACATACACCGGCATCCAAGCAGACTCAGTTCTTAATAACAACTTTCTGCTGGCAGGAGTATATCCAATTCTGACCCAGATACAGGTGTTGGAGGATGGTCCACCGGTTTGCAAATGTTACTAGACATCTGGGCATGCTTTAGGAAAGTGGAGGAGAACAATTTTCTGTAGGCAGATCGAGATGAACTGGGCGGCTGAGTCAAACTTGGCGCTTCAGGATGCCTATTGTTAGGTAAAATCTGTTCAAGAATCTTTGTTCCCAGTGCCGTAAGCTTACTAAATAATATAATGTGAATTGAACTTGCTGTTTTTATTTATTTTCACTGCAGTGAATACTTTAAAAGCAAAGTGAAATGTTTGCAAGGTATGGACATGTTATGCATGCACAAATGTATGAATGTAGGTATACATGAACATAGAACATACAGTGCAGAAGGAGGCCATTCGGCCCATCGAGTCTGCACCGACCCACTTAAGCCCTCACTTCCACCCTATCCCCGTAACCCAATAACCCTTCCTAACCTTTTTTGGTCACTAAGGGCAATTTATCATGGCCAATCCACCTAACCTGCACATCTTTGGACTGTGGGAGGAAACCGGAGCACCCGGAGGAAACCCACGCGCACACGGGGAGAACGTGCAGACTCCGCACAGACAGTGACCCAGCGGGGAATCGAACCTGGGACCCTGGCGCTGTGAAGCAATAGTGCTATCCACTTGTGCTACCATGCTGCCCATGAAATATTTACTGTTTTTAACTAATGACTGTGTGATTATATGCTGTATTGAAGGCGAAGCCAAAGACTAATTTCCACTGTTGCGTGGAGAATAATGTTCTATAATTAAAAGCAGTGTTATGCATTTGGCAGGGAGCAGCATGAAGACTAATCACATTCAACATGAAATTGTTTGGGAGAGTGAGGATCTTGCTGAATAGGTTCATAATTCCATCACGGTTCATGTTCTACACTGTCTAAACCTCCCGCTGCCTCAGAGAAGCAGACAGCATTGTCAGAGACCCCTCCCACCCAGGCCTTGCCCTCTTCCAGACCCTTCCATCAGGCAGAAGATACAGAAGTCTGAAGACCCACACATCCAAACATAGGAACAGCTTCTTCCCCACAGCTACTAGACTCCTCAACGACTCCCTCGGACTGATCTGTTCCCTGTAAGAACACTATTCACGACGCTCTATGCGGTTTTGCTCATGTATTGCTTTGTTTGGCCCTTGTTCCGCACTGTAACCAAACATTATTTGTCAATGTACTCTGTCGATTATTCTTTTTGTCTACTGTGTACGTACTGTGTACGTTCCCTTGGCCACAGAAAAATACTTTTCACTGTACTTTGGTACATGTGACAATAAATCAATCAATCAATCTATCAATCATGTATGTAAGCTATGCAAAGGTAAATGTCAGGAGGTTCGGCTTCTGTCAGAAGATAATAGGCCTGTAGAACAAGTTGTTGAATCATGAGTTCAGTGCTGACTCTCGACATGACTTCCCCTCGGCTACCAATCGGGGAGCAGGAGGCTGTTGACGATTCCTCCAAATCTGGTTGTCTCTTGAGCGTCCCCAATTGTCTCCCCCACCCTCCCCCACCACTCCTCATTGGTGGCCATGCCATCAGCTGGCTAGGCCGCAAGCTCTGGATTTTCCTCTCTAAATCTCTCCGCCTCACTACCTCCCATTCCTCCTTGAACACACTCCTTTAAACCGATTTCGCTTTTGGTCACCTGTCTTACGTGGTTTACTGTCAAATTTTGTTTGATAACACTCCTGTGAAGTGCCTTGCAAAGCTTCACTACAATCTAAATGCAAATTGCTTTTTCAAGTGAGGGCTTTGGGTTTCAATGGTCTCGGTAACATTATCCATGAGAGAAAGCAGTGCTTGTGTTACAGATCGGTGTTCAGAAGCACTTCCCTGCAGATGTTCATGGAGTTACTGTTCGCTTGCACTCCAGGTTTATCAAACTCTCATAATTAAGCTTCAACAATGCCGGTCCTGGTCTCTGCAGAGCACTCTGAACTTTCTCATTTCCAGGCATCATGTCCCTATGATCAGGAGTGCCTCTCTACTGCCCAACAACATGATCCAGGCAGCGTTACAACAGGCCCTCAAACTAGGATACTATGATAAGGCATGAATTTTCATCCACCAACTGCACTCTGCTACCTGGCTGTTCAGAGATCGGGAGTTGACGTTTGGCAGTATTCTGATGGCCCTGGAGTGTCAGCCATGAATCTCCATCGTAAATAGTTCATTCCCCTAAGTTAAGCTTTTCCATTAATGTTTATAAAGATTTGACGCCAGGAGTATATCACCATAAAATATTTTTATAACCTGCACTCAATTCGTGTCCTTGATCTCAGGTTACGTCAATGTTGAGGATTGACAAACCCCTGGAATGAGGAACACTCTCCCTCAGTGTGAAATCTCACAATATCAGTGTGATAGCTGTTCAGCCAAGCCCCCTGCTGGGCAATGGGAATAAAAAACATGTTACTGTTAGGGCGCAAACTGCAATGAAAGTCATCCAGCAATTTTTAATTGTCCCAAAGCTGAAATAACATGCAAAAATCATATAATGACTGGTCCACTTGGCCTTTCATAGAGTTATAGAGTTTTACAGCATGGAAAGAGACCCTTCAGCCCATCAAGTCCACGCCAACCATCGAGCACCTAACTATTCTAATCCCATTTTCCAGCATTTGGTCCATAGCCTTGTATGCAATGGTATTTCAAGTGATGATCTAAATACTTCTTAAATGTTGTGAGGGTTCCCGCCTCTACCACCCTCGCAGGCAGTGAGTTCCAGATTCCCAACACCCTCTGGGCGAAAAAGTTTACCTCAAATCTATGCCTCCTGGTTATTGACCCCTCCGCTGAGGGGAAAAGCTCCTTCCTATCCACCCTATCTATGTCCCTCATAATGTTATACACCTCAATCAGGTCCCCCCTCAGCCTTCTCTCCTCCAGAGAAAACAACCCCAGTTTATCCAGTCTCTCTTGACAGCTGAAACGCTCCAGCCCAGGCAACATCCTGGTGAATCTCTTCTGCACCCTCTCCAGTGTACTCACTTCCTTTCTGTAGCGTGGTGACAAGAACTGCACACAGTGCTCCAGTTGGGGCCTAACCAGTGTTTAATACACCTCCAGCATAACCTCCCTGCTCTTATATTCAATGCCTCAGCTAATTAAGGCAGGAATCCCATAGGCCTTCTTAACCATCTTATCATGCTGCCCTGCTGTCTTCAGAGATCTGAGAACATGAACACCAAGGTCCTGACTTCTTTAAACTTATCATTGTAAGTGGCTTGTGTGTCTCTGTGAAGTCGCACCTTGGAAGCTGAATCTGACCTTGTGAGGACATCTGCCTGTCTCAGTGACGATGGACTGTGCCCGGATTATAAGTCACCTCTAGACCATCTGTTGTGTCTGTCGAAGTCAATTCGTGAGTGACAGTGCCTTCCGCAGCTGGCACAGATAAAGTGTTGGCCTGGGATTGACGGATGTTTTTCCGAGCTCTCTTTTCCACCATCCGGCCTTTCTTTTTCCACGCCGTTCCTGACTGCATGTCTCCAGGCATTCCAGTCAGTAGCAAGGACTCCCCATGCACCAATCCCAGTCCACTTGAGGTCGCACTTTCAGACGTCCTTGTATCACAGACATGGGTGACTTGTTGGGCTCATGCCGATAGCAAGCTTGCCATAGAGCCTGGGTAGGATTCTCTGGTCCACCAGCCATGTTTTCCGGTGTAGCCACCTAAAATGGCTGATTCCCTATTAATTTGGCCAAAACCCGATTTAAAATGGCTAACCGAAAAGGCTGATGGGAAAAGCAGCTAACAGGACACAAACGGACAGCTGCAGACAGAATAGCGTATTCGGATCTGGGGAAGTCGGCCCAGATCGATACCTAAGACTATTAGCAGCACATCAACACAGACATCTGCAGTTTAATTGGCTATCCCTGGGAACAATTGCAACATATTAGCAATTGAATGCCGGGCCAGACCTTTTGGCGCCTGCAGTGGCCGAAACAAAGACAGGTGAACGACCACCCCCCGATCGAGGAATCGCCCCATTATTGGAGCATATCGAACCCAGTGATTGGGAACAAGTCCAATCACTTGGGACTCAGGGTCAAGGGCCGCCCCGAGAGGCGGGAAGCCCCTGGGCCCTATAAATTGAGGGGCCAAGTTCAGATCGCTCTCTCTCCCTTCTTCTCCTGCTCGCAACCTTCGCAAGAACATGGGCAGCACGGTAGCATTGTGGATAGCACAATTGCTTCACAGCTCCAGGGTCCCAGGTTCGATTCCGGCTTGGGTCACTGTCTGTGCGGAGTCTGCATATCCTCCCCGTGTGTGCGTGGGTTTCCTCCGGGTGCTCCGGTTTCCTCCCACAGTCCAAAGATGTGCAGGTTAGGTGGATTGGCCATGCTAAATTGCCCTTAGTGTCCAAAATTGCCCTTAGTGTTGGGTGGGGTTACTGGGTTACGGGGATAGGGTGGAGGTGTGGACCTTGGGTGGGGAAGTATTGATTGCTGTACATAATAAATGACCGTTGATTTCAATCTTACTAAGCGGTGTGCTGACTTATTAATCATAACTCAAGCTTGAACCACGTGGCGGTATCTGAAAGATACCTGGCGACTCGTGAGCAAAGGTGACATAATCAGAGCTAATAAAACTAAGGCTAAAAAGAACAACACCGGCATGGCAGAGGGATTCTCCGTTCCTGCAGCTGGCCAATTGTGGCCACCCCACGCCGTTGGGAAATCCGTGGGCGTGGGTGCACTGCCAGCGGACCAGTTGATCCCGCCGAAGGAGAATTCCGCTTTGTGTCTTTTGGGTTGCGGCCGTCATCCATTCAGCTCACAATTCCTAGCCAATATTCATCTGAAGCAGTGGGGGTGGAAACTGTTCAGACACTTTTCAAGGCTTGCATAAGTTGTCCGTGCTTTACTACTGTAAAGGAGGGCACTGAGAAAACATACCATTAATTTGGGTCATCTGGACTCGAAACGTTAGCTCTTTTCTCTCCCTATAGATGCCGCCAGACCTGCTGAGATTTTCCAGCATTTTCTCTTTGGTTTCAGATTCCAGCATCTGCAGTAATTTGCTTTTATCTATTAATTTGGTCCACACTTGACTTCTCAACTTTGACATGACAGTTGCGGCCTCTGCAATTCTGGTGCTGATTTTGACATCAAGCAACAGGTTGTTGGTAATTGTCAACCTAACGCATGGGAATCTGTCAACAACCTCCATTGAGGTTGTCAGGTGGAGTCTCTACGTCCTGGCCTGTAACTTTGATCTTTCTGATGCTGATTGTCAGTCCTTGCAGACCCAGGAGGGCCAATCTACAAGCTGTTGCAAGTGAACCTCAGCATGGTATGCCAGTGCAGCAGCATCAGCAAACAGCAACTCACAGACTAAGAAATTATGCACTTTGGCTTGGCCCCACCCACCCGGCCCTATCCCCATAACCCCATAATCTAACCTGCACATCCCTGGACACTAAGGGGAAATTTAGAATGGACAATCCACTTAACCTGCACATCTTTGGACTGTGGGAGGAAACCAGAGCACCCGAAGGAAACCCATGCAGACACGGGGAGAACGTGCAAACTCCACACAGTCACCCAAGGACGGAATCGAACCCGGGTCCCTAGCGCTGTGACACAACAGTGTTAACCACTGTGCCGCCAGCTGTTATTTGCCTGATCCCCTCTCTAGTGCCCCTGCGTCCAACAAGGAAAACTGCTGACCTCCTTGCCATCTTTAAATCAACGTGAACTGGATGCTACAAGATTTTCCAGTGCCACTGATATGACTTTGAACTTGTCTATACACCGGGCAAGGAGCTGATCGTCGCGGATGCCGTATCCCGATCCACCACCATGCCGTCTGAACCTGGCGACTTCATTTGCCACATCGAGGCACAGGTGCAGTTGTGTGCCAGCAACCTCCCAGCCACTGATGAACGAGTTGTCCAGATACGCGAAGTAACTGCCAAAGATCCTCTACTGCAGCGCGTGATGCAACACCTTGCCCATGGCTGGCAAAAGGGGCAGTGCCCCCAGTTCTTCAACGTTAAGGATGAGTTAACTGTTCTCGAGGGGATCCTTCTTAAACTAGATAGAAGCATCATTCCCCAAATCATGCAAGCCATGGTGCTCAGACAGATCCATGAGGGTCACCTCGGGGTCGGAAAATGTTGACGCAGAGCTCGGCAGGCAGTCTACTGGCCTGGCATCAGCCAGGACATTGCCAACACGGTCCTCAACTGCACAACATGCCAGAAGTTTCAACCAGCTCAGCCCAAGGAAACACTGCAACAGCACGAGATCGTGACTTTTCCGTAGTCCAAGGTGGGGATAGACCTCTTTCACGCAAATGGGCGTGATTACGTGCTCTTGGTCGACTACTTCTCCAGCTACCCGGAAGTGGTGAAACTGTCAGACCTCACGTCCAAGTCAGTGATTAAAGCCTGCAAAGAGACGTTTGCCAGGCACGGCATACCACTCACAGTATTGAGTGACAAAGGCCCATGTTTCTATAGCCAAGAGTGGTCCGACTTTGCACGATCCTACCACTTCAGTCACATCACATCCAGTCCCCATTACCCGCAATCAAACGGGAAGGCCGAAAAAGTGGTCCATATTGTCAAGCGGTTGCTGTGCAAGGCTGCAGACTCAGCCTCGGATTTCAACTGGCGCTGTTGGCATACAGGGCAACCCCTCTGTCGACAGGTTTGTCTCCGGCGCAGCTGCTCATGAACCGCAACCTGAGGACGACTGTTCCAGCCATCCATGTTCCAGACCTTGACCGCCTCACGGTGCTGCAGAAAGTGCAGTGATCCAGGGGCCAGCAGAAGATCACGTATGATACTCATGCCAAGGATCTACCTGCGCTGGCTCCAGACGATGTTGTTCACGTCCAGTTGCCTGAGGGAGGTTGTCGTCAGACAGGCTGCCCCCAGGTCCTTCGTTGTCCAAATGGCTGGTGGCTCCATTCTACGGCGCAACAGGAGGGCGCTCTGAAAAGTTCCCTGCCCACCGCCTGGCCGCACTTCTCCGCATGTCATCATGCCTCCTCCGGACATCTCGCAACACGAGGCCACTGATCTGGCAGCGATCCCGCCTCTCCATGAGGCCACCGACATGGCAGCAATCCCGCCTGTCCAAGTGCCAGCCTCCCCCCTCCACCTCTGAGGCGATCAACAAGAATTTGTCGCCCGCCACAAAGACTGAATCTATAGACTTAAATCTTGTATATTTTGTTCAGTTTGCTCTGTATCTGCACGATAGACACCTTCCCATGTACATATGTTCTTTCACTCACCACTTGTATATACTCATGCATGTATATATATCGCCAAGTTCCAAAATTTACTTCAAAAAGGGAAGATGTCATAATATCCACTCATGTATATAATGAGATGCAGACAGGCAGTGATTGACACACAGGATAACCAATGAACACACACGACACATAACAACCAATCACCAGACAGGTCATCACCACTATAAAGTACATAGGGCATTAAGACTCTCCCTCTCTCTACAGGACACAACTACTGAGATAGTAAGAGTGCACAAGCCAGTGAGCACTATCACCATGAGGTAGAGAGTTAGTCTGGTCAAGCCAGTAGGAGGTTATCAGTTAGATTGATAGAGTGTCAACTCACAGCAGACTATGTACAGCAATCAGGAAGTTCAATAAAACAGTGTTGGACCATCTCCTGTGTCAGAAGCCTGTTTCTAGTTTCACTGCATCCAGTTGCAGTCAACGTTGAACCAACTTACTTAACACATCATGGTACCAGAGTGCTATTAATCCTAACGAACCTACCTCGAGAGCATCTGCAACGACCCGCAAGCAGCCATCCAGCGGCATGGAAAGAATCCAGCCTCCTTCTCAACTCCTGATCTCCGGCAACCTCAGCGCCAACTGGAAAGTCTTCAAACAAAAGTTCCTCCTGTACATCGAGGCTTCCAACCTCGAGGCAGCATCGGATGCCAGAACGATTGCGCTGTTCCTGTCGACAGCGGGGGATCACGCCACCCACATCTATAACTCGCTTACGTTTGTGGATGACGAAGACAAGACAAAGTTCAAGACAGTTCTGCTGAAATTCGACAGCCACTGCGACATTGAGGTGAATGAGAGCTTTGAACGGTACATCTTCCAACAGAGGCTTCAGGGTAAGGATGAACCTTTTCAGTCCTTCTTGACCCATCTCCGCATCCTAGCACAGTCATGTAATTATGACTCAACGACTGATTTCATGATCCGGGATCAGATCGTTTCGGAGTCCAGTCCGACTCTCTGCGGGAGCAGCTCCTCAAAGTCAATAAAACAGTGTTGGATCATCTCCCGTGTCAGAAGCCTGTTTCTAGTTTCACTGCATCCAGTTGCAGTCAATGTAGAACCAACTTACTCAACACATCAGCTACCTGGATAAGTCATCCCACCCGCCGTGTTTCCCACTCTTGCAGGCCCGATAAAATCCTACGAGCTTCTCTATCAGAGCCAAGCAGAAGTTCCGCTCGAAGAGATAAGAGCTTCGCAACAGTCACGGCAACACGGCATGGTGGCACAGTGGTTATCACTACGGCCTCACATCTCCAGGGTCCTGGGTTCAATACCAGCCTCGGGTGACTGTGTGGAGTTTGCACTTTCTCCCCGTGTGCGCGTGGGTTTCCTCCGGGTCCTCCGGTTTCCTCCCACAGTCCAAAGATGTGCAGGGTAGGCAGATTGGCCATGCCAAATTGCCCCTTAGTGTCCAACGGTTAGGTGGGGTTACTGGGTTATGGAGATAGGGTGGAGGCGTGGGCTTAGATGGGGTGCTCTTTCAAGGACCAGTGTAGACCCGATGGGCCAAATGGCCTCCTTCTGCTCTGTAAATTCTATGTTTCTAAACGTGGAGTTAACATTTCAAGCTCTGAGATTTTCTCAGTTTTATATTCACTAGATCCAAACTATAATTGGAAACAAAAGATTAACGCTTACTGGAGATGATAACAATACCACATGATGTTTCTCCGTAGAATCCCTACAGAGCAAAAGAGGCCCATTGAGTCTGCACCCAGCTTCTGAAAGAGCACCCTATCTAGGCCCATATTCAGCCCTATCCCCCTAACCTGCACAGTCCAAAGATGTGCGGGTTAGGTGGATTGGCCATGATAAATTGCCCTTAGTGTTCAAAATTGCCCTTAGTGTTTAAAATTGCCCTTAGTGTTGGGTGGGGTTACTGGGTTATGGGGATAGGGTGGAGGTGTTGACCTTGGGTATGGTGCTCTTTCCAGGAGCCGGTGCAGACTCGATGGGCCGAATGGCCTCCTTCTGCACTGTAAATTCTATGAAGCCATCTTTGTACAATAAGGTGCCCCAATAGAGGGGCTGTTTAGCACAGGGCTAAATCGCTGGCTTTGAAAGCAGACCAAGGCAGGCCAGCAGCACGGTTCGATCCCCGTAACAGCTTCCCCGAACAGGCGCCGGAATGTGGTGACTAGGGGCTTTTCACAGTAACTTCATTTGAAGCTTACTTGTGACAATAAGCGATTTTCATTTCAATTGATCATGGCCAATCCACATAACCTGCGCATCTTTGTACTGTGGGAAGAAACTGGAGCACCCGGAGGAAACCCACGCAGACACAGGAGAACCAAACCTCGAACCGGACCCAGGTCCCTGGCGCTGTGAGGCAGCAATGCTAACCACCCTGGGCTCTCAGTGTGCTCAGATTATGTTTAAAACATCAGTCAACTGCATTGCTGACACTGTTCCTTGTCCCCATCTCTTAAATACCTCCAAAACCTGGGTAAAGTATGAAAGAAATGACAAGAGGAATGCTCTTAACTATAAGACGGAGAAACATGATTGCCGTAAGTGAAAACCAAAGTGCTCTGGTCATGTAATATCCTCAGAAATAATTTACCTGGTCCGCAATAACGGGGCTGTCCAATCATAGAGCAGAATAATTTGAAGAAAAGTGAAACAAAACCCCTCTTCATGATATATTGATTCTGAAGGGGAGAATCTGCTCCAATGTCGTTGGCCACAAAAGTTCAAAGCAGATATGGTTTCATGCTTTTAGTAGTAAAACAATACTGGAAACTACATCTTGTTGTGAATTCACGAACAATAATGTTCAATGCACTCATTTCCAGTTACTTGCAGATGCAAAGAACGGTGAACAAAAATTAACTATTCTGTTTTTATGTAACTTTATCGATTGCTTTTTTTCCATTGTTGGTCATTGTTCACATTGGTATGATGTCGGTTTCTGTCGACCGTTTCTGCAAAATACTGAGAAATGGAAGGAAGTCAAGGATGTGGGAGGAGGATGGTGAAATGGAATTGAGGTACTGATCGGCCATGACACAAACAGTTTGTAAAGAGCTATTGACGGGTTAAGTAAGTTGGCAAATGGAGTATAGGAAATGTGAAGTTGTTCATTTTGGAAGGGAGAACAAGAGAACAGAGTATTATTTAAATGGAGAAAAACGACAGAAAGCTGCAACACAAAGGGGACCTGGAGGTACTTGTGCACGAAACACAGAGAGCTAGAATGGGCAATCCGGAAGGCTAATGAAATGTTGGCTCTTATTTCAAAGGGGTTGGAGTATAAGCGTAGAGAAGTCGTGCTGCAGCTGTACAAGGTACTGGTGAGACCACATCTGGAGTACAGTGAACAATTTTGATCCCCATATTAAAGGAAAGATATTATTTGATTGGAGGGGGTTTAAAGAAGGTTCACTAGGATGATCCCTGGTTTGGAGGGATTGTCTTATGAGCCAAGATTAAGCAGGTTGGGATTCCAGTCATTAGAATTTAGAAGAATCTCAGTGAAACATATAGGATTCTTAAGGGGCTAGACAAGGTTAATGCTGAGAGGTTGTTCCCCAACATGGGAGAGTTTAGGACCAGAGGGCATTGTCTCAGAATAAAGGGGTGCTAATTTAAGACTGAGATGAGGAGCGATTTCTTCTCTCAGAAGGCTGTGAGTCTTTGGAACTCCTTGCTACAGAGAGCTGTGGGGGTAGAGTCCTTGTAGTATATTGATTCCTGATCAGTAAGGGAATTAAGGATTATGGGGAAAGGGCAGGAAACGTGGCGCAGTGCTGCAGTGGTTAGCACTGCTGCCTCAAGGCGCTGAGAACCTGGATTTGATCCCGGCCCTGGTCACTGTCCGTGTGGCGTTTGCACATTCTCCCCATGTCTGCGTTGGTCTCGCCCCCGCAATCCAAAGATGTGCAGGGTAGGTGGATTGGCCACGCTAAAGTGCCACTAAATTGGAAAAGTTAAAAAAAAAGAAAGGACAGGAAAGTGGACATAAGGAATATCAGATCAGCCATGATTCTACTGAACGGCGAAGAAGGCTCAAGGGGAGGAACGGCCTACTCATGTTCCTATTTCTTATGGTCTTATGGACTTAGATGAACAACAGGATAGGTTCAAATGGCCATATGACCAACTCCTCTTCAAATGTTAAAATAATAATAATATTGGACATCTGCTTTCACGGTCCAGTGGATGCTGACAAGTAACTCAGTGCCTTTACTGTCATGAGTCAAGAATTCGCTGCCTGAGATGGCAGTGGAGGCAGAGACCCTAAACTCTTTTAAAAAGAACCTGGATCTGCACCTTAAGTGCTGTAAGCTGCATGGATCAAGTGCAGAAGGCACCTGGGTATCCTCAGGCTGGCATGGACAAGATGGGACGAATGGCCTCTTTCTGAGCTCGAACTTTTCTATGATTCTATACGTCACCAAGGTAGCAAAGTTCATAAATGATGGCGGATGCACTGCTTTGTTCTGAGCACTCTTCATTTACACGTTCAATGTGAATTAAACTGACTGGTGTTTTCTAGCTGGAGTCTGATCCCGTGTGTAATCAATTTGCCAATCAGAAACAGGATGAACCACATACTGGCATTTGGGACACTCCACCAAGCTGGTGTGCTATCACAAGTATTCTTTGTTCAATCCCCTGCTCTCAAAATCTTTTATCTAGACAGTGGGCAGTAACAGGTACGCTCTGGGCTGTAGCACATGAGGCTGACAGGTGATGTAAACCTGAGTGAAATTTCTCAGCAAAGCTCTGAAATGTAAGAGCTTTGTGAAAATTCAGTTGGCACATTAAAAAACCCCTGCATGAAATGAATTGGAACTCTAACTTTGAAGAGGAATGGTCCGTTAGTCATTCCTGCTGCAGTAATGATTTAATTCTTATATGTTAGGGTGTGTTGGAGTGTTTTGCCTTTAGAGATACGTGCTAATAACCAGTAGTGTAGTGCAGACCACCTTTACATCAAGTGATGTGACTTTCACTTGTGCTAACTAGACCTGTCGGAATCAACTGAGAGGACACATTTACATTATTATATTCTGCAGTATGACTGCCAATGTTCCCTTGTTCATGAAGTCACAGTGGTGCTGGTTTGGACATATCAGCCTTCAGGTTTGATTACTGAATTCCCAAAGACATCTTCTGTACACATCTCTAGTCAGGATATCACAACAGAGATGAGGAGGTGAAATGTTATAATATAAAGATACATGGAATCATAGAGTCATCAAATCCATACAGTGCAGAAGGAGGCCATTCGGCCCATCGAGTCTGCACTGACCCTCCGAAAGAGAACCCAGGCCCACTACCCCGCCAATTCCCGTAACCCCACCTAAACTGCACATCCATGGGCACTAAGGGGCAATTTAGCATGGCCAACCCTCCTAACCTGGACATCGTTGGACTGTGGGAGGAAACCAGAGCACCCGGAGGAAACCCACACAGACACTGGGAGAATGTGCAAACTCCACACAGACAGTCACCCAAGGTCTGAATTGAACTCGGGTCCATGCCACACAAGTAATGTTCTCTTCTATGTTGACTTGAACAGGTATAGTCGCTAATGTTGTGAGCTTCAAAATGATATAAAGAATTGCCCAGATTATTCTTCTGCTGAGCTCGACTTGATTAAAGCTTTTTCTAGCTATGTGGTGACTAAAGCAACCTTTCTACGTCTCCAATGCTCGTTTCCAGTGCAATGATTTGAATTTGAAAAAAAAAACTAATATGAGAAAGGAAAAGTGCAGTTAGTCCAATGCCTGTCCCTTGAAGTCACGGTGCAATGAAAAAAACAGCATGGAACTCTGATGCTCCCCAACCACCACCAGCTATTCTTCAGTGGAGATCAGACCAACCAGGGGGAACGTCACTGGACATCCCAACTACCTTCTGTACTTGGTGATATCAGTTTCAGCTCTTTAGGTCATGCTCCCAATGCAATTTGTTATGTGACTCTAGTCAATCAGTGCTGTAGCACCAAACAGACCCTTCACTCCCCGCTTATCTTAAAAAATCTTTAATATTTGTGTTTTAAAAAGCTAATGAAAAATTACATACTGTACCATTCAGTTTTCCCCATCCAGTGACCACGCACGTGTAGTTATCAGGCAGTTCTTCACCCGCACCAGGGAGGCAGGTTAGTCTAATCTTGTCAGTGAAGACAACAGGCCAGGAGAGCTTTAATAAAGCCAAATCAAACCTACAAGTAACAATGTACAGCTTACTTCCAAATACATATATATTTTTAAAGTTACATTTTAATGCAAATTGAATAAGAGAATAAAACTTGGAGATTATTATTCACAACGTAAATATGGACAAGGGTTATTAAGATGGACTCTTTAAAATCCCAAAGTAACATACCAAGGTTTCTCCAAATATCACCAAACCCATAACCTACACCATCACAATGGGCAAGGGTAGTATGTGGATGGGAACAACCTCATCTTCACTATTTTTCTGCCTTTGGAAGAATTTCAGAATCCCTTTTCTGTTAGCTGCCTGTCTCTTCTCGTACTCTCTCTTTGCCTCTCGTTTCCTTTTCGACTTCCCCTCCTGAACTTATCAAACTGGCACCTGCCCTGCGCACCCTTTGAAAATGAAAATGAAAATCGCTTATTGTCACAAGTAGGCTTCAAATGAAGTTACTGTGAAAAGCCCCTAGTCGCCACATTCTGGCGCCTGTTTGGGGAGGCTGGTACGGGAATTGAACCGTGCTGCTGGCCTGCCTTGGTCTGCTTTAAAAGCCAGCTATTTAGCCCAGTGTGCTAAACCAGACCCTTTTTCTGCTTCATTTTCTTCTTTATCTCTTTCATCATCCAGGGAGCTTGGGCATGTCTGCCCCACCTTTCCCCCTGATGGGAATGTATCTTGTCCATACTCAAATCAGCTCCTCTTTGAAATTGCAAAACATTCTGACCTGATATCATTGTTCTTTCATTGCCACTGGACCAAAATTCTAGAACCCCTCCTCTTATAACACTGTGAGAGTACCTACACCACACTGACTGCAGCAGTTCAAGAAAATTGCTTATCACCACCTTCCCAAGCTAATGTTTCTGGCCCAACAAGAAAGGAGGCATTGCCAGATCTGGTTCTGGAGAATAGTGTGAACCAAGTGAACTAAGTATCAGTAGGGGAGTATTTAGGGAAGAGTGATCATATAGTATCATAAGATTTAGGTTTCCTATGGAAAAGAAAAAGGAGCAATCTAGAGTGAAAATATTTAATTGAAGGAAGTCAATTTCAGTATGGTCAGAGTGAATCTTTCTCAGGTAATTGGATTTAAAAATTACTGGACAAAGCTCGAATGGAGCAACGTGCTGGCTTTAAAGAGGAGATGGATCGGCTACATTCCCACAAGTGGGAAAGGTAGGTGAACCAAATCCAGAGCTACCTGGATGATGAAACAGATAGAGAATAAGATAAAACAGAAAAAAGGCTGTATATGAAAGATATCAATTTGGAAATACAGTAGAAACAAACAAATAGATAAACGTCAATGGGAAAATGATAAACAAATTGAGGAAAAAAAGAGAGCATGAAAAGAAACTGACAAGGGAATCCAAAAGTCTTCTATAGGCAGATAAATAGTAAAAAGGTACTAAAACATAAAGCCGATTAGGGACCAAAAATGGATCCATGCATGGAGGCAGACAACATGACTGAGTTACTAAATAAATACTTGCATCTGTCTTTCCCTTCATGTTTATTTCCTTTGTTCCTATTTATTTTATTGAGTGGGGCGAGTTAGAAAAGGGGGTTTGGGAAAAGGATAGTAGATTGTCAGATACATTTTCTGTCAATTTAATTATAATATTATGCATAATAAAGGTTACTTGTGTTTTAAAATTACAAACCTGGTGACTTTGGTTATTTTAAATAAAATCTAATTTCACCTGTGTTGCGACTCCAGGTTAAGTGGGGCTGGAATTGAATGCGCACTACTCCAAGATGTCCAGTGTGTCACGACTCTTTATATAATGTAACTGAGACTATCTGCTGTGATAAGAACCCATGTTGAAGACCAAAAGGTTATAACCGCGAGACAATTAGCACAATGGCTGACGATTATGAGTTGAGCCAGAAAATTTAAACTTTTGTTACATCACCCCCATCATTTTGAAAAGGATCAGAAGTGAGAGGGGAAAAGGAAGGCAGGTAGCCCAGGTGAGGTGTAGATAGATGAGGATGCTCCAAGAACCCCTTCTCAGACAGGAAGGGAGGTACTGAGGGTGGAGGTGAGACTCAAAGGCCTAAGTGTTATCATTGCAATAAAGTAGGACATGTTTGTTCAGGGCAGGCTGTAGCTCTAGCTAGAACTAGGAGACCGGAGGTAAATACTGCTGTGGGAGCAGGTGTGGCGAATAAGGTAGATGGGAGATAAACAGGGTTTTTGTCTCAGGGAAAGATCACCCTATTTTTATCGAATGTTGTAGCTAAACCCATAACCGAAAGCATAAGAAGAATTGTAGGGACACACCGGGGTGCGCTACGTTAACTGAACACGATGTAGATATAGGTGACTCCAACCCGATAAAACAGCATTCATATCAACTGAACCCCCAGCAACTAGCTCAGATAGAAGTGGAAATCCAATACATGTTGGAGAATCATTGAATTGAGCTGAGTAAGAGTAGCTGGACTTCAGCGGTTGTGTTAGTGCCTAAACCGGATGGGACAACCCAGTTCTGTAGCGACTACTGGAAGGCCAATGCCATCACCAAAGCAGATGTGTATCCGATTCCCAGGTTGGAGGTCTGTATTGATAGACTAGGCAGTGTCTCATGCCTTTCGAAAATCGATTTTTTAAAGGGGTACTGGCAGATTCCTTTAACGCCCAGGGCTAAATGTATATTTGCCGTTGTGACTCACAAGGGGAATGTATCATTGTAAAGTGATGCTGCTCAGGTTTAAAACGTAGCGGCTACATTTCAGCGACTCGTACATCAAGTAGTGGGTAGGGTGCCTAAATGCTTGATATATTTGGACAACCTGGTATTTACAGTGACACATGGAAGGAGCATGGAGGATAACTGGTGGAGTTATTTAAACAACTGCAGCTGGCCAACGTAGTCATCAATTTGGTCAAAAGAGAGTTTGCCAAAGCAAAACGTACCTACCTAGGGCACGTTATGGGACAGGGGTGAGTCGTACCCTGCACAGCCAAGGTAAAGATCTCACTAGATCTCCCCCTTCCCAAAACCAGATGGGAGATTAGGAGGTTCCTGAGCATGTGCAGGTTCTATGGCAATTTTGTGCCTAACCTTAGTACCATAGCGGTATCTTTGACTAATATATTGCAGAAACAAACAAAAATGGTATGGTCCACAGAATGCCAAACAGCTTTAGAGAATCTGAGAGCCATATTGGTAAATGAGCCAATGTTGGCCACCCTTGATTTTTCCAAACCCTTTAAAATGGCCAATGATGCGAGTGACCTTGGGGGGGGCGGGCAGTGTTACTGCAGGGTAACGAGTCAGGAATAGAGAGGCTGGTGGGATACTTTTCAAAAAAGCAAAGTCTGTGCCAAAGAAAGTACTCCACCATTGAGAAGGAAGCCCTCGCCTATTAGGCCTTCAGCATTTTGAAGTTTATGTCTGGCATGATAATAAGCAAAGCCTAGTCTATACTGATCATAATCCGCTTGAGTTTGTGGGAAAATTTAAAACTCAGAATGCAAGATTGTTCCATTAGAGTTTATTGTTACAACCCTTCAATGTAGAAATTGTGCATATTACTGGAAAGGACAATATTATTGTGGATGCATTGTCATGAGCCTAAGTGCTGATAAGTGACAGGTGTAAAACTGGGGGAACTTAGGAAGGAAGGATGAATGGATGTGTGTATTATGGTGTATTATGGTTTGTGTCACATACCTTGTGATGAAACATCCTTACACTGACATTTAATCCATCTAAGGGGGAAGGTATAGAAGAGACCTTCCTGTTTATTCCCTTTGTTCCCATTTATTTTCTCTTCTTTTATTATTTTGATCCATGGACCCATAATTGGAATATGCCTTTAAGCAACAGACTCACAGTTAGGACAGTGCGCTAGACAGGACTACACTCCCAGGTTTTGTATTTTGGAAAGGAGAACCAGACTCTTTGGCACTGAGTGGATCTTAGGAATTAGGTTTGGAGGGGGTCAGTTCAATTGATTAACTGGCAACCGGTGGATTGGCCAGGGACAGTGTTCTGCCTGACAGTGGTCAGTAGTTGGTTTCTGAGAGAACAGGGCAGAAGTGTTTGGACCTTGGGAGTGCTCTCTCCCTGTCCTGCTTGCTTTAGTGAAAAAACTGCTATATTGTTGAAAGCTATGAGTGCCTGGCACATCCTTTGCTGTAAAGCTGAAATTATTCCGACTCTTCAGAGAAAGTAGATCTCAGAGCGCCAGGGATCTGGTTTCTGTTCCAGCCTTGGATGACCATCTGTGTGGAGTTTGCACGTTCTCCCGAGTCTGCGTGTGTTTCCTCCGGGTGCTCCGGTTTCCTCCTACAGTCCAAAGATGTGCAGTTTAGGTGGATTGGCCATGCTAAATTCCCCCTTAGTGTGCAAAGATCTGCAGGTTAGGTGAGGTTCCGGGGATGGGGTGGGGAAGTTGGCCTAGGTGAGGTGCTCTTTCAGAGGGTCGGTGCAGTCTCGATGGGCCGAATGACCTCCTTCTGCACCATAGGGATTTTATGAAAGTCAGTTGACTGTCGTTTATTGAGCTTAAACCAAGGGTTTGGGTATTTTAAATAAAAATCTAATTTCACCCATGTTGTGACTCTGGGTCAGGTGGAGCTGGAATTGACTGCACATGAGCCCAGAGTGCCATGACATTGTTTTGGGGCCCACCCTGGATCTTTGGAACAGTAGACGATTTGGGGAACAGTATATAATAAAGAGGCACCAAGATTGCAATAGCATAACAGGATGGGTCTGGAAGCTGCTCAAGTCTTTATTCACATTTTGGGTCTATTAGAAATACAGGGGAGCCCACAGGCAATTCGGCCAGGTAATGTTACATCAGAAGCATTTTTTGGTTGGGGAACTGATCTGTAGAGAATGCAGTTCGAGCATTTTTGAAACTGAAGATGCAGGAAACAGATGATGAAAGAGGTTTTCAAAAGGATATTGAAATGAGGAAATTTGATGTGGAAATGGAAAATTAGAAAGACAATAACTTAAAAGATTGGAAATGTAAACAGAAGTTGGGAAATGTCAAGAGGGAGGAGTAAGCCTTCCCAGTCCAAATCATAATAGAGATATGTTTAAATATGTACAGGCCCTACCAAATTTTGAGGCAAAAGATGAAGAGGCAGTCTTCATGGAATTTGTGAAAATAACTCAAGTGGAGTGGCAGAAGGAAAAGTGAACATTACCCATACAAAGTAAACTGACGGGGAGGCTGCAGGAAGTTTATGCATCCATGTCAAACAGGGTGTATTAGGATTATGACAAAGTTAGCTGCTCTTTTTACGAAGTACTTGACAACAAAGAGACAACTTCATTAAAAAACTGTGGTTAGAAAATGAGCTGCTCCCCTGAGTTAATGAAACCCTGCAGAGCTATACAAATAAACAATCTTAATCCTTGCTTTGAAATTGCCTTGACCAGTCAATCAAAATGTTTTTAGGAGGCAATGTTGCGTGAAATTGAATGTAAACAATGCCACTCAAAGCTTTCAGCCTTAAAGGCATTCAAGCAGGCTTCAATTCAATACTTTAAAAGGCAATGTAATTGACTGTAGGAAAACCATTTCAAAGGTTTCCCCCACATTAAAGGGATTACTTTTACCTTCATCTCACTGATCTTTGAACTTAGTTTACTGACAGACTGTCTAAAGGGTTTAGAGGTGTAGATGGGACCCTTTCACTTTATTATGAGATAACATTAATTTCTATATGCTGACCGACTGTTTAAAGGGGTTTAAAGGCTGCAAATGGGAAAAAGAGCTAAACAACCCCCACTCCAGGAAAGACACGCAACCTGAGCCCCACCAGTCTAGCACAAGTCCCCTGACCCCCACATCCCTTGGAACCCTGGAGGCAATTGTAGAGATAGTACTCATCCCTTGCCACCCATCGAACTGCAAGCTGTCAAGTTGACACTGCCGCGAGGTGGGGCCTGAAAGGGAGGACTAGGGCTGGGGTGATGAAGGGGGGGAAGAGCGGGGGAGCTTAAGAGGTGGACTGGCGGTCAGGGTGGATATGGAGGGCTGAATCTGTAGTCTGAGGGAGGGGGGGGAGAACATGGGTATTGAGGCGGGAGTGCCCTTGCCATGATTAGGGTGCCATGCCATAAAATAGGGGGAGCCATGGAATGGCACTGAAAACCCGATTGAGGGAAAATAAATTTTAAGTGCTGTTGAATGTCACATTCAACTCCCAGCACTAGCGGGAATCACTCTGGCTCTCCCGCTGGTGGGAGCACTTAGTCTCCAATCAGGGGAATCACACCCATAGAGTTCACAAGCAAGGAGATTATGATGATTGGGCAACCTCGCGCCTGCAGAGATGATGGGAAATGCAGCCTCAGAATTTAGGTGTGATCAATTGAGATCATTTGCTGCACTCTTTTCGATGGCTGAACAAGGAGATTCTGGAAAGGCAAAGTCTGCCACAAGTGTCACGTATGAAGTTGCCCATTGCCGGATGGTCTGGGCTGGTGTCCACTGAGGCCTTGTTTGGAGGCCTGGAGTCTGCTTTGGCGCTTCTGAAACCACATGACAATGTGGGAGCAAATTCCTGCCCACAGCTGGTGTCATCATTTGAATCAAGCAACCACTGGAATTTCAAATTGGAATTATTCATGTTGAAGGATTTCATGACTTTATTTTCAGCATCCTTGAATCAGAGCTGTGGGTCCCCTGCTGGTCACTTGGCAATGGCTGTATCTCCATATTGCATATCCTTAGGGATGTGGCTGTGGTAATACCAGGTATTGCAGTACCTGAGAGGTGAATGACCATTGGCTAGACCGAGGGGTCTACCATTGGATAATGTACATAGCCCCGCCCTGAACCAATGCCGTCCCAGCAGCCTTCACTTTCTGTATCACCGCTGCTGGGTACAGTTCTAGCTGATTAAAGCCGATTAGATATGACTCCTCTTTGTCTCGAGAGTATTGATTGTGCATCAGTGGCTATCTTCGATCCTGTGCCGACATGCTGAAGCCTCCTTTGCTTAATCAGTGCTCGGCATGATTCGCACTTTTGCCCAAGAAAGAATTGCTCTGAAGTGACATTGTGCAGCTGGGCATATTCCATTCTTATATAACTCAACTAGCATTCCATTGTTTCCAAATGCTTTCCTTGCTGCTGGGGAGTTAATGGCCTGTTCAGGCTCAAGTACTGTTCCCGTACCGGCCTCCCCGAACAAGCGCTGGAATGTGGCGACTAGGGGCTTTTCACAGTAACTTTATTGAAGCCAACTTGTAACAATAAGCGATTGTTATTGTTAAGTAATGAGGGTTCTGCATCAAGCTCATACATAATAGGTAGCTGTCGGAGATCATCAAGCACAGGTAGAGAGATTTGTGTGTGTATAGGTCAGAATAGTGCACTACCCAGCTTGTTCCTGTCAGTGAGTATCTCCCCATCTGCACATTTCAATGGGGCAACTTTGCTGATGATGGGGTTGAGTGCTTTTTGATGGGACACTGTCACTAGCAGTTTGTATTTCCTCACATAGCTTTACCCAATATTTGTTGGCACAATACCTTGTTGTCTTCCACACAATTGCCTTGGCTAGCATAAGATTGTCACATGATTTCGGGTTAGTAGACAAGATGCAAGCCAAGTGAGCTGATCTATTCGCTTTGATGGCAGGAGTCATGTCTGTAAGATAAGCCTCAAACCAATCTTAGAATCATAGAATCATAGAATCATAGAAGTTTACAGCATGGAAACAGGCCCTTCGGCCCAACCAGTCCATGCCGCCCAGTTTTTACCATTAAGCTAGTCCCAGTTGCCTGTTTCTTTCCTTTCCAAATGTGTTAACTGCAGCTTTGTAGATTATTAACCACAGAGCTCTCCCTGCTCCATCAGCATTCTCAGGTGGAAAGAACTGTCCGAGAGCTTCTGAAATTTCTTGTTTTTCTTCGTTTATTGAATGTTGATGCGTGGAATTATGTTGCATTTGCACTTGTGTATTTTCCATGTTTGCACCTTCGCCCTGCTGCTGATAAATAAGTAATCAGTATCGCAGTCTGCACTGTGATAGGTGTGAGTGTGAAGAATGCTGGACAAATCACGTCTTCTGGTGATTATCAGGTCAAATTGGTGCCAATTGTCAGGTCTTGGAGGGCACCATGACATTGTGTCGATGTCTACCCTGGTGGAAACTTTTGGTAACACAAGTCCTTGCTGTGCATAAAGTTCTAGTAACCACGGTCCACTTTTGTTCACGTAGCCAAGTTTTAAATTGATTGATATGTACATTTGTTGATATGTACATTGATTAATATGCATGTTGATTGATACACAGGTTGATTGATAGGCAGATTAATTGACAAGCACATTGATTGATGCGTACTTTGATTGATACATACATTGATTGATAGGCATGTTGATTGAAACATGCATTGATTGATACGTAGATTAATAAATACACACATTGATAAATATGTTTATTGATACGCACATTGATTGATCCGCATATTCTTGTATACATTTATTGATACGCACATTGATACGCATATTCTTTTAGACGTTGATTGATACACACATTGATTGATACGCATATTGATTGATACACACATTGATTGATAAGCACGTTCATTGATACATACGTTGATTGATATGCAGATTAATTGATACACACATTGATGCATATGTTAATTGCTATATACATTGATTGATACACACATTGATTGATACGCACTTTCTTTCATATGTTGAATGTTAAACACGTTGATTGATACATACGTTGATCGATACGCATATTCATTGATATGCACATTGATTGATGCGTATGTTGATTGATTGCGGATGTAAATTCATATGTATGTTTATTGATACTTAAATTGATTTACACAAATATTAATTGATATGTACATTGATTGATACCCACATTAATTGATACGCACGTTGATTGTTATGCACCTTGGTTGATCCGCACGTTGATTGACACAAACATTAATTGATACGTACGTTGATTGATACGCATGTTGATTGATATGGACTTTGAGTGATACAAGCATTGACTGACACACGCATTGATTGACATGCATGTTCATTGATACGCACATTGATTGATACACACATTGACTGATACGTAAGTTGTTCGATACACACGTTGATTGATACGCATGTTGATTGACACGCACATTGACTGATACGCATGTTGATTGATACACACATGATTGATACGCACATTGATTGATATGCATGTTGATTGTTACGGATATTGACTGATACACAAGTTGATTGAGATGCATGTTAATTGATAGGACGTTGACTGATATACATCTTGATAGATGTGCACATTGATTGATACATACAGTGACTGATACGGACATTGACTGATACGCACGTTGATAGATGTGCATGTTGATTGATATGTACATTGATTGATACATACATTGATTGATACATAGGTTGATTGATATGCATGTTGATTGATACGCACGTTGATTGATACGTACATTGACTTATATGCATGGTGATTGATATGCAAGTTGACTGATATGCACATTCATTGATGTGTACATTGATTGATACGCATGTTGATCGATATGTATATTGGTTGATAAGCACGTTGATTAATACGCATGTTGATTATATTGATAGATATGCACATTGAGTGGTATGTACACTGGTTGATACATAATCAAAGATCCCTCCCACCCGGCTTACTCACTCTTCCAACTTCTTCCATCGGGCAGGAGATACAGAAGTCTGAGAACACGCACGAACAGACTCAAAAACAGCTTCTTCCCCACTGTTACCAGATTCCTAAATGACCCTCTTATGGGCTGACTTCATTAACACTACACCCTGTATGCTTCATCCGATGCCAGTGCTTATGTAGTTACATTGTATATGTTGTGTTGCCCTATTATGTATTTTCTTTTATTCCCTTTTCTTCTCATGTACTTAATGATCTGTTGAGCTGCTCGCAGAAAAATACTTTTCACTGTACCTCGGTACACGTGACAATAAAGAAATCCAATCCAATCCAATTCAATAATTTGATTGATACGCACGTTGATTGATACGTACGTTGACTGAGGTGCATGGTAATTGATAACAAGTTGATTGCTACATATGTTGATTTATACATGCATTGACTGATATGCATGGTGATTCATCTGCACTTTGATTGATATGCACATTCATTGATTTGTACATTGATTGATACTCATGTTGATTGATATGTATATTGGTTGATAAGCATTGTGATTAATACCCATGTTGATTACATTGATAGATATGTACATTGAGTGATACATACACTGGTTGATACATAATTTGATTGATATGTCCATTGATTGATACTCACATTGACTTATACGCACGTTGATAGAAGTGCACGTTTATTAACATGCATGTTGATTGATATGGACGTTGATTAATACGCACGTTGATAGATGTGCACATTGATTGATATGCATGTTCATTGATATATGGACATTGATTGATGCATACGTTGATTGATATGGACGTTGATTGATACACATGTTGACAGATATGCACATTGATTGATACACAATTTGATTCATATGCATGTTGATTGATATGGACATTGATAGATACAGACTTTGATTGATATGCATGTTGATTGCTAAGTACGTTGATTGACACATGTTAATTGATATGTACGTTGATTGATATGCATGCTGATTGATATGGACGTGGATTGATACAGGGGTTGACTGATACATACATTGATTGATATGCATGTTGATTGATATGTACATTGCTTGACACACCTGTTAATTGATACATATATTGACTGATATGCACATTAATTGATATGAATGTTGATTGATATGCACGATAATTGATATGGACATGGATTGATACAGGGGTTGACTGATGCGTATATTGATTGACTCGCATGTTGACTGATACATACGTTGATTGATACACACATTGACTGATACACCCATTGACTGATACGTAAGTTGCTTGATAGACACGTTGATTGATACGCATGTGGATTGATATGCACGTGTCTGATACGCACATTGACTAATATGCATGTTGACTGATACGCACATTGATTAATATGCACATTGATTGATACACATGTTGATTGACATGCATGTTGATTGATATGGATGTTGACTGATACACACATTGAATGATGTGGATGTTGACTGATACGCACATTGATTGATATGCATGGTGATTGTTATGGATGTTGACTGGTACGCAGGTTGATTGATATGCAAGTTGATTGATATGGATGTTGACACATATACATATTGATAGATGTGCACATTGATTGATACGTACATTGACTGATACAGATGTTGACTGATATGCACATTGATAGATGTGCATGTTGATCGATACGTACATTGATCGATACATATGTTGATTGATACGTCGGTTGACTGATATGCATGTTGACTGATATGCAAGTTTATGGATACGTATGTTGATTAATACGTACGTTGACTGATATCCATGGCGATTGATCTGCACTTTGATTGATTCGCACATTCATTGATTTGTACATTGATTGATATGCATGTTGATTGATATGTATATTTGTTGATGAGCACATTGGTTAATACGCATGTTGATTACATTGATAGATATGCACATTGAGTAATATGTACACTGATTGATACATAAGTTTTTTTTTAATAAATATTTTATTGAAAATTTTTGGTCAACCAACACAGTACATTGTGCATCCTTTACACAATATTATAACAACACAAATAACAATGACCTATTTTATAAACAAAAAATGAATAAATAATAAATAACAAAAATGAAAACTAACCCTAATTGGCAACTGCTTTATCACAAGTAACACTCTCCAAAAATATAATTTAACAGTCCAATATATAATTATCTGTCGCAACGACCTATACATATTATACAGTATATATTAACAACCCTGAGAGTCCTTCTGGTTCCTCCTCCCCCCTCCCCCCCCCCACCCCCCCCCCCACCCCCCCCCCCCCCCACCCCCGATCCTGGGCTGCTGCTGCTGCCTTCTTTTTTCCATTCCATCTATCTTTCTGCGAGGTATTCGACGAACGGTTGCCACCGCCTGGTGAACCCTTGAGCCGACCCCCTTAGAACGAACTTAATCCGCTCTAGCTTTATAAACCCTGCCATGTCATTTATCCAGGTCTCCACCCCCGGGGGCTTGGCTTCTTTCCACATTAACAATATCCTGCGCCAGGCTACTAGGGACGCAAAGGCCAAAACATCGGCCTCTCTCGCCTCCTGCACTCCCGGCTCTTGTGCAACCCCAAATATAGCCAACCCCCAGCTTGGTTCGACCCGGACTCCTACTACTTTTGAAAGCACCTTTGTCACCCCCATCCAAAACCCCTGTAGTGCCGGGCATGACCAAAACATATGGGTATGATTCGCTGGGCTTCTCGAGCACCTCGCACACCTATCCTCCACCCAAAAAAATTTACTGAGCCGTGCTCCAGTCATATGCGCCCTGTGTAATACCTTAAACTGAATCAGGCTTAGCCTGGCACATGAGGACGACGAGTTTACCCTGCTTAGGGCATCTGCCCACAGCCCCTCCTCGATCTCCTCCCCCAGCTCTTCTTCCCATTTCGCTTTTAGTTCATCTACCATAGCCTCCCCTTCGTCCCTCATTTCCCTATATATATCTGACACCTTACCATCCCCCACCCATGTCTTTGAGATCACTCTGTCCTGCACCTCTTGTGTCGGGAGCTGCGGGAATTCCCTCACCTGTTGCCTCGCAAAAGCCCTCAGTTGCATATACCTGAATGCATTCCCTTGGGGCAACCCATATTTCTCGGTCAGCGCTCCCAGACTCGCGAACTTCCCATCCACAAACAGATCTTTCAGTTGCGTTATTCCTGCTCTTTGCCACATTCCATATCCCCCATCCATTCCCCCCGGGGCAAACCTATGGTTGTTTCTTATCGGGGACCCCCCCCAGGCTCCAGTCTTTCCCCTATGCCGTCTCCACTGTCCCCAAATTTTCAGTGTAGCCAGCACCACCGGGCTTGTGGTGTAGTTCCTCGGTGAGAACGGCAATGGGGCTGTCACCATAGCCTGTAGGCTAGTCCCCCTACAGGACGCCCTCTCTAATCTCTTCCACGCTGCTCCCTCCTCCTCTCCCATCCACTTCCTCACCATTGAAATATTAGCGGCCCAATAATACTCACTTAGGCTCGGTAGTGCCAGCCCCCCCCTATCCCTGCTACGCTGTAAGAATCCCTTCCTCACTCTCGGGGTCTTCCCGGCCCACACAAAACCCATGATGCTCTTTTCAATCCTTTTAAAAAAAGCCTTCGTGATCACCACCGGGAGGCACTGAAACACAAAGAGGAATCTCGGGAGGACCACCATCTTAACCGCCTGCACCCTCCCTGCCAGTGACAGGGATACCATATCCCATCTCTTGAAATCCTCCTCCATTTGTTCCACCAACCGCGTTAAATTTAACCTATGCAATGTGCCCCAATTCTTGGCTATCTGGATCCCCAGGTAACGAAAGTCCCTTGTTACCTTCCTCAACGGTAGGTCCTCTATTTCTCTACTCTGCTCCCCTGGATGCACCACAAACAATTCACTTTTCCCCATGTTCAATTTATACCCTGAAAAATCCCCAAACTCCCCAAGTATCCGCATTATTTCTGGCATCCCCTCCGCCGGGTCTGCCACGTATAGTAACAAATCGTCCGCATACAAAGATACCCGGTGTTCTTCTCCTCCTCTAAGTACTCCCCTCCACTTCTTGGAACCCCTCAACGCTATCGCCAGGGGCTCAATGGCCAGTGCAAACAATAATGGGGACAGAGGGCATCCCTGCCTTGTCCCTCTATGGAGCCGAAAATATGCAGATCCCCGTCCATTCGTGACCACGCTCGCCATCGGGGCCCTATACAACAGCTGCACCCATCTAACATACCCCTCTCCAAAACCAAATCTCCTCAACACCTCCCACAAATAATCCCACTCCACTCTATCAAATGCTTTCTCGGCATCCATCGCCACTACTATCTCCGTTTCCCTCTCTGGTGGGGCCATCATCATTACCCCTAACAGCCTCCGTATATTCGTGTTCAGCTGTCTCCCCTTCACAAACCCAGTTTGGTCCTCGTGGACCACCCCCGGGACACATTCCTCTATTCTCATTGCCATTACCTTGGCCAGGATCTTGGCATCTACATTTAGGAGGGAAATAGGTCTATAGGACCCGCATTGTAGCGGGTCCTTTTCCTTCTTTAAGAGAAGCGATATCGTTGCTTCAGACATAGTCGGGGGCAGTTGTCCCCTTTCCTTTGCCTCATTAAAGGTCCTCGTCAATACCGGGGCGAGCAAGTCCACATATTTTCTATAGAATTCGACTGGGAATCCATCCGGTCCCGGGGCCTTTCCCGCCTGCATGCTCCTAATTCCTTTCACCACTTCTTCTACCTCGATCTGTGCTCCCAGTCCCACCCTTTCCTGCTCTTCCACCTTGGGAAATTCCAGCCGATCCAAGAAGCCCATCATTCTCTCCCTCCCATCCGGGGGTTGAGCTTCATATAATTTTTTATAAAATGTCTTGAACACTCCATTCACTCTCTCCGCTCCCCGCTCCATCTCTCCTTCCTCATCCCTCACTCCCCCTATTTCCCTCGCTGCTCCCCTTTTCCTCAATTGGTGTGCCAGCAACCTGCTCGCCTTCTCCCCATATTCGTACTGTACACCCTGTGCCTTCCTCCATTGTGCCTCTGCAGTGCCCGTAGTCAGCAAGTCAAATTCTTTGCCTTTCCCTGTACAGTCCCTCCTCCGGTGCTTCCGCATATTGTCTGTCCACCCTCAAAAGTTCTTGCAGCAACCGCTCCCGTTCCTTACTCTCCTGCTTCCCTTTATGTGCCCTTATTGATATCAGCTCCCCTCTAACCACCGCCTTCAACGCCTCCCAGACCACTCCCACCTGGACCTCCCCATTATCATTGAGTTACAAGTACTTTTCAATGCACCCCCTCACCCTTAGACACACCCCCTCATCTGCCATTAGTCCCATGTCCATTCTCCAGGGTGGGCGCCCTCCTGTTTCCTCCCCTATCTCCAAGTCTACCCAGTGTGGAGCGTGATCCGAAATGACTATAGCCGTATACTCCGTTCCCCTCACCTTCGGGATCAACGCCCTTCCCAGCACAAAAAAGTCAATTCGCGAGTAGACTTTATGGACATAGGAGAAAAACGAGAACTCCTTACTCCTAGGTCTGCTAAATCTCCACGGGTCTACACCTCCCATCTGCTCCATAAAATCTTTAAGTACCTTGGCTGCTGCCGGCCTCCTTCCAGTCCTGGACTTCGACCTATCCAGCCCTGGTTCCAGCACCGGATTGATACATAAGTTGATTGATAAGTCCGTTGATTGATACGCACATTAACTAATATGCTCATTGATAGAAGTGCACATTTATTAATATGCATGTTGATTGATATGGACTTTGATTGATATGCACATTGATAGATGTGCACAATGATTGATATGTATGTTGATTGATATGAACATTAAATGATACATACATTGATTGATATGAACGTTGATTGATACACAAGTTGATTAATACGCACATTGATTCATATGCATGTCGATTGAAATGGACGTTGATTGATACAGACGTTGCTTGATATGCATGTTGATTGATAAGTACATTGATTGACATACCTATTAATTGTTATGTATGTTGATTGAAACACAAGTTGATTTATATGTACATTGTTTGATACGCATGTTGATTGATACGTACGTTGATTGATATACATGTTGATTGACATGTACATTGCTTGACACACATGTCAATCAATACATATGTTGACTGATACACACAATGATTGATATAAATGTTAATTGACACACACGATGATTGATATGTACTTGGATTGATACAGGGGTTGACTCATACGTATATTGATTGATATGCATGTTGATTGATACGGACATTGATTTATACGGATGTTGACTGATACGCACATTGACTGATATGTATTTTGATTGATAAGCACATTGATTGATACACATGTTAATTGATACATGCGTTGATTGATACTGACATTGATTAATTTGGACATTGACTGATTTGTACATTGATTGACACAGACATTGACTGATACACACATTGATTCATATGCATGTTGATTGATATGGACATTGATTGATACAGGCATTGATTGATACTCACGTTGACTGATATGGACGTGGATTGGTACAGGAATTGACTGATAAGTACATTGATTGATACGCATGATGCTTGATACAGGCGTTGATTAATATACACATTGATTGATGCGTACATTGATTAATAAGCACATTGATCGATATGCATGTTTATTGATACATACATTGATTAATATTGACATTGATTGATAAGCACATTGACCGATACATACATTGATTGACATGGACGTTGACTGATGCACATATTGATTGATACATATTTTGATTGATTAGCTTGTTGGTTGATACGCATGTTGATTGATACATACATTGATTGATACTGGCGTTGATTGATACGCACATGGACTGACACGTACATTGATTGATACGCACATTGACCGATACACGCATAGATTGATACATATTTTAATTGATAATTGGGGCAGCACGGTAGCACAGTGGTTAGCACAGTTTCTTCACAGCTCCAGGGTCCCAGGTTCGATTCCCGGCTTGGGTCACTGTCTGCGCGGAGTCAGCACGTTCTCCCTGTGTGTGCGTGGGTTTCTTCCGGGTGCTCCGGTTTCCTCCCACAGTCCAAAGATGTGCAGGTTAGGTGGATTGGCCTTGCTAAATTACCTTTAGTGTCCAAAAAGGTTGTGTGGGGTTATTGGGTTATGGGGATAGGGTGGAGGTGTGGGGTTGGGTCGGGTGCCCTTTCCAAGGGCAAGTGCCGACTCGATTGGCTGAATGGCCTCCTTCTGCACTGTAAATTCTATGATTCTATTATTCTATGATAAAAGCTTTGATTGATATGCACATTGATTGGATGTACCATGATTAATAAGGTGTTGATATTATGAATGTTGATTGATACATACATTGACTGATATGCACATTAATTGATACATACATTGATTGATACACACATTGATTGATGAGGATGTACACTGGAATGCACTTTGATTATTACGCAGGTTGATTGGCACATGCATTGACTGGTATGCACATTAATTTATACGTACGGTGATTGATAGATGCATTGATTGATATGCTCATTGATTGATATGTATATTGATACACATGTTGATCCACAGGCAGATTGGTTGATAAGCACGTTGATTAATGGACATGTTGATTGATACAGGCATTGACTGATATGCACATTGATTAATAAGCATATTGATTGATAGTACTTTGATTGATAGATACATTGATTGATATGCACGTTGACTGATATGCACATTAATTGAGACATATGTTGATTAATATGCACATTAATTGATACGTATTTTGATTGATATGCACGTTGATTGATACACACATTGATTGATATACACATTGATTGATATAGATGTTGATTGATACGCATGTTGATCCATAGGTATATTGGTTGATAAGCACATTGATTAATGGACATGTTGATTGATACAGGCGTTGACTGATATACACATTGATTAATAAGCATATTGATTGATAGTACATTGATTGAAAGATGCATTGATTGATATTACACATTGATAGTTATGCACATTAATTGATGCATATGTTGATTAATATGCACATTGATTGATATGTAAGTTGATTGATATGCACATTGATTGAAATGCACATTGATTGATATGCATGTTGATTGATAGGCACTTTGAGTGATACATACGTTGATTGATACACATGTTGGTTTATACATACATTGAGCAACGCGTATATCAATCAAAGTGCGTATCAATAAACGACCGTATCAATTAACATACGCATATCAATCGAAGTCCGTATCAGTCAACGTCCATATTAATAAACGTCCATATGAATCAATATGCACATCTATCAATGTGTGTATCACTCAATGTACATATCAATCAACACGCATATCAGTCAATATCAGTGTCAATCAACACAAGTATCAATCAAAATGCACATCAATCAACATGCGTATCAGTCAATGTGCGTATCAATCAACATACGTATCAAACAACTTATGTCTCAGTCAACGTCAGTATCAATCAACATCCATTTCAATTAATGTACATATCAATCAATGTATAAAATGTCTGTATTAATCAATATATGTATCAATCAATGTGCATATCAATCAGTGCATCTATCAATCAACGTACCATATCAATCAATTGCATATCAGTCAATGTCCATATCAACCAATATATATATCAATCAATGTGTGTATCAGTCAATGTGTGTATCAATCAATGTACGTAACAATCAACTTGGTTTCTGTGACCATTAGCACCCGGTTTCCCTGGGTTTCTGTGGCTATGACTCATCTTTCATTCTCACTCCACAGTATAAATATTTCCCACTTTCTCTGTCTGTTAGCTTTAACAAAGAGTCATTGGACTCGAAAAGTGAGCTTTTTTCTCTCCCTACAGATGCCGCCAGACCTGCTGAGATTTTCCAGCATTTTCTCTTTCATTTCAGATTCCAGCATCCGCAGTAATTTGCTTTTATCCAGTGCTTCTTTCCTCCTTTCTGGAATCTTGGGGCTTGTGCCAAAATTGGGAGATCTGTCTCACAGACTAGTCAAGCAACAGCCCAACATAGTCATACTCACAGAATCATACCTTAAAGTTAATGAATGTCCCAGGCACCACCATCACCATCTCTGGGTGTGCCCTGTCTCACCGACAGGCATCACAGTGGTATACATATGTGAGGGAACTCTGGGCATTCTAAACATTGACTCTGGACCCCATGCAGTCTCATTGTATCAGGTTAAACATGGGCAAGGAAACTGCCCCCCCCCCCCCCCCCACCACCACCATCACCACCACCACCACCTCAGCTGATGAATCAGTACTCCTCCATGTTGAACACCACTTGCTGGAAGAACTGAGGGTGACAAGGGCTCAGAATGTACTCTGGGTGGGGGACTTCAAAGTCCATCACCAAGAGTGGCTCGGTAGCACCACTACTGACCGAGCTGACCCAGTTCTAAAGGATATAGCTGCCAGACTGGGACTGTGGCAGGTGGTGAGGGAACCAACAAAGGGAAAAGCATTCTTGACCTCACTAAGCTACCTGTTGCAGATGTATGTGTCCATGACAGTAACGGTAAGAATGACCATCACACAGTCCTTGCGGAGACAAAACCCTGTCTTCATAGCAAAGATACACTCTATTCTGTTATGTGCCACTACCACCCTTCTAAATGGAATAGACTTTGAACTGATATAACAGCTCAAGACTGGGCATCCATGAGATGCTGTGGACCATCAGCAGCAATATTGTACCCAACCACAATCTGTAACCTCATGGCCCGGCATATCCCCCACTCTCCCTTTACCAATTCAGGGGATCAACCAATGTTCAATGAAGAGTGCCGGAGAGCATGCCAGGAGCAGCACCATGTGTACCTAAAAATGAGGTGTCAACCTGGTGTCATGAACCATCTGATGCATTTGCGAGGGGTCCCAGCTTGCAACATTGGTTTGTGGGAGTGTATAGTTTTGCTTTTGGAATGGTGTGAAGAATCACGTGAAACCCCAGTGAGAATAAGCAGCCCAATTATCATGTAGCAATTATTAGAGACTATTTATTAAATTAAAGAAGAGCCAAATGTACGCGAATAGGTCTACAATATTCTACGACAATTAAATATACGAATAACTAAATACATGCACAGTTTATGTAGAATGTACACTTGTTCCAAAATGTATCTATGATCACTGAACCTGTTAAGATTTCCCCTTTCCACAGACAAGATCCAAATTCAATAAATCTGTAAGCCAAATCCAACTTACAGTTACCACATAATACAGGGCTGTTAATCAAGTCTGGGAAACATCTCTTCCTGCTCCTGCAAAGATATTTAAACTGCTTTTGGAAAGGTTTCTGCACAACCTTGGCTTGAAGATTTGGATGTAAAACTGGCCTTGGAGGTTGCTGGAGGTTATCTGACCTCTCTGAAGGTTAGATAGAAACTGGCTGCCTGCTTCTGAGGGTGCTGGCAATGATATAACGTTCCCCTTTCATTCTTCGTTTTGTGTATTTGGCTGTTTGCCTCTCTCAAATCCCTTAACTCTAGAAATTAACATGTGTATACCTCCACTGATCTCTCGGTCATCCAGGAAAGCTATTTCTACTAATATGGCGATTTCCACTTAAGTCTGTCTAGCTACCTGCTAATCTCGTTACTGGGGAAGTCACATCTCAACATGGCTTTTTAATGATGGCTATTGCTACTGCTGTGCAGATCACATCCGATCAAACCGTGTTAAATTTGTTTTACTGCAGATCCATGACACTGGTAAAGTTCAACACAGGACTGTGTGTACCAAACAGAATAAGTAACAAGTAATAGGCAGAGTTAAGTGACTCCACAACCAACAGATCAGATATAAGATCTGCAGCCCTGTCACATTGAGTCATGAATGGTGATGGACAATTAAACAACTCAATGGAGGAGGAGGCTCCAAGAATATCCCCATCTTCAATGATGGAGGAGCCGAGCCTATCAGTGCAAAGGAAAATGCTGAAGCATTCACAATTTTCAGCCAGAGATGCCAAGTGGATCTCAGCCTCCTCCAAGTGTCCCCGACACCACCGATGTCAGTCTTCAGCCAATTCAATTCACTCCAAGTGACATTAAGAAATGGCTGAAAGCAATGGATACTGCAAAAGCTATAGTCCCTGACAATATTCCAGAAATAGTCCCCGCTGGGTCACTGTTTGTGCGGAGTCTGCACGTTCTCCCCGTGTCTGCGTGGGTTTCCTCCGGGTGCTCCCATTTCCTCCCACAGTCCAAAGACGTGCAGGTTAGGTGGATTGGCCTTAGTGTCCAAAAAGGTTAGGAGGGGTTAATGGGTTACGGGGATAGGGTGGAAGTGAGGGCTTAAATGGGTCGGTGCAGACTCGATGGGCCGAATGGCCTCTTTCTGCACTGTAGGGATTTTATGGATTCTGTGGAGTCATGAAGTAGTGTCCATCAAATAGTAACCATGGCTGAAGCATTCCTTGGTTAGGAGGATAAAGCAGATGATAGTAAATCAGCTAGCATACTATGTCCAATTCATTTCCTATTGACTTCATTGAAAATGAAAATCAGGTGGAGTATGAAATGGGATGTCCATTCACTATTACTCATTTTGTGCTACACTCAAAGATCATCATCGCCCCAAAGACGGCAGTTTAGGAGAGAAGAAAACCAGCAGCAATGAGACAGAAGAAAATAGTTTATTAATCAGGCAATTGTCATTGCAAAGATTTTCAAAGTTAGTAAAGTTAAACCAAAATAAGATGTTCACAATCTAAAGCATATGCCTATTCAGTCTCTGTATTTTCACTGAGCATTTGTCCACCTTATTCACTTGTACCAGCAGAGGGAGTTTGCTAAAAAGAGTGCGATGAATGCAGAAATTGTGATATATCATATTTCATATTTTCTGCAGTAATATTATTCAAAATGCTGGTTTAAAATACATACAGGCAGTGTGTTTACTGAAGCTGTAATTACGGTGTCGTAAAAGAGTGAGGTAATTATAATTTCTAACCATTTACTTGGTTACAGCTAAATGGTTAATGAGATGTTTCCATGATTGCTGAAGATTTCCTGGAGTGCAGATAATTATGAGAGATTGTATTTAGTCCTCGCTAAGCAGGTAATGGAATCTATGGGATACAGAGGATGTAATTAATGGGAGGAGCCAGGTCTGTCTGTAGTTGTTTCCATCAGTTAGAAGATTTCAAGTTGAACAGCAGTTTGCCATAGGAGTGTACTGAGTCCTCCTTTGAAAGGATATCTCTCTAAAAGTATCTACACAGAAGATAGCAAGTAAACCTGCTGTGTTAACTTTATTTTTAAGTGGCATTTGAACAGTATTGGGAGTGGCTCAATTAGAATTCGTGACTTTTGTGAGGGCCACGAAGAATCCAGCACGAGTTCGTAGAGTCAAACAGAAAGTAACTTTATTCACAACAACATGCGCACAGTACCAGCAGTTGACTACTGGTTCCCTCTCTAGCCGGTACCATACTGGCCACCTTAATGGGGGAACTCATATTCTCCAAGAATCATGGGGTAACCAATTGTCCCCAGCCAATAGGATCCGGGCAGGTTATAACCGTGACAGATGTAGATAATGAGTTAAAGATTTTCCATTTATTTAAGAACTGTTTAATTGTCAATTGTAAAGCTATATCTTTGATGTTAATGTGGTTAGTTCTGTGTTTAAATTAAAGTTTTGTTTAAACATAAAAGATAACTATTGATCAGAGTCATCAGTCCTGGGGTGAAGTATCCTTTTCTCACAATTATACAAATGAAAAAAAAATTTGTTTGGGTCCTTGTCCAGTATCCGAACGAACATTGGGGTCTGTTACAGTATCCTAACAAGAGTTAATAACAAAAGATCCATGATCAACCGCTTGTGGAGTTCTAATCCTAAATGTCTCTGAATAGAATTGTTTCTGTCCCAAGACCTGCGCAGATTCCAGGCTCCCCTGCTGGTCTGTATCAACCTTGATCATGTCTGTGTGGTATTATCAGGTATTGCAGTACCCCAGAGGCTGTAGACCATTGGGTAAACGTAGGAGTTTACCATTGGCTGTTTGGTATGTAGCTCCGCCCTGACAGGCGGGGTATAAGAACTGGTGCCGTCCCAGCAGCCCTCATTCTGAACCGAAGCTGCTGGGGAACAGATCTAGTCTATTAAAGCCTTCAGTTATGTTATAACCTCGTCTTTGAGTTTAATTGATCGTGCATCAATTTAATAGACTACTCTTAAGCTGAAAGAAATCAATCCGGAGTGTCTACAACTCAGCCCCCATGCGGAGAACTCGGCGGCGATATTTAAGCACTGGCTGGCGTGTTTTAAACGCTACCTCGAGACGGCCGGAGGCACCCCCTCAGGAGAACAGAAATTGCGTCTCCTGCACTCGAGAGTAAGCCCTGGAATCTTCACCCTCATCGAGGAGGCAGAGGACTACGATGCTGCGATCGAACTGTTAAAAGGACATTATATACGCCCTGTAAACCAGGTCTACACATGTCACCTGCTTGCAACTAGACGGCAAAGCCCCGGGGAATCGCTGGAGGACTTCTACCGTGCACTACTGGTGCTGGGCAGAAACTGTGGCTGCCCGCAAGTTTCGGGCAGCGAGCACACGGAACTTCTAATCCGGGATGCCTTCGTAGCAGGTATGAGCTCCTCAGAGATCCGCCAAAGACTCTTAGAAAAGGACACCCTGGGACTGAGAGAGGCACGGGCCCTGGCAAGGTCCATGGATGTTGCCTCCAGAAACGCGCAGTCCTATGCGCCCGACCGCGCGGCGGCCCCCTGGGCTGCGTGGCATCCCGCAGTGGCAGCCCCACTGACCTTCCCCATGTCCCCGCAGGCCTGCGCTGTAAGACGGCCCGCTAACTCCGTCAGGCCCCGCTGTTTCTTCTGCGGGCAGGTGAAGCATCCCCGCACGCGCTGCCCGGCCCGCACCTCCTGCTGCAAAGGGTGCGGCAAGAAGGGCCATTTTGTGGGGGCCTGCCAAGCATGAGCCGTGGCCGCGGTCTCCAGCGACTCCGGACCGCCGCGGCAACCTTCCCCTCGGGCCCCAGGCGGCCACCACTCACCGCCACCCCCCTATCCTAGGGCCACATCTGACCCACGGGCGGGCCATCTTGCCCCTCGGACACCACGCTGGACGGATGGGCGCCGCCGGTTTGTCCATCCCCGCCGCCATTTTGTCCATTCCAACCACCATGTGCGATCCATGGGAGACGCCATCTTGGATGGGGCCCCAGGCCCCCAGCACGGCCGACTACACGCTGCCCGATCACAACCCGCAACTGCTCCATCTGGCCTCGGTGACACTCGCAACTGCAACGACGATGGTGTTCATCAACGGCCATGAGACGTTTTGCCTGATCGACTCTGGGAGCACGGAGACACGCAGCCAGTGCTTACACCCCGAAACGGTAAGGCGCTGTTCACTTGTTACCCATCCTGTAAACCAAAGAATCTCCCTGGCCTCCGGGTCACACTCAGTGGCGATAAAGGGGTTCTGCCTCGCAGACCTCACTGTCCAAGGCAGGAAATTCAACAATTGCCGCCTTTATGTCCTGCCGCACCTCTGCGTGGCTACACTCCTGGGGTTGGACTTCCAATGTAACTTGCAAAGCCTGACCTTTAAATTTGGCGGCCCTATACCCCCCCTTACTCTCTGCGGCCTCGCGATCCTTAAGGTCGACTGGCCTTCCCTGTTTGCGAACCTCACCCCGGATTGCAAAGCCGTCGCCACCAGGAGCAGACGGTACAGTGCCCAGGACCAGACCTTCATCAGGTCAGAGGTCCAAAGGCTACTGAGGGAAGGGGTCATTGAAGCTAGCAACCGTCCCTGGAGAGCTCAGGTAGTGGTGGTGAAGACCGGGGAGTAACATAGGATGGTCATTGACTCCAGTCAGACCATCAACAGGTTTACGCAGCTGGACGCGTACCCTCTCCCCCGCATATCCGACCTGGTGAACAGGATCGCGCAATACAAGGTCTTCTCCACGGTGGATCTCAAGTCCGCTTACCACCAGCTACCCCTTCGCATTAGTGACCGCAAGTACACTGCCTTTGAGCAGATGGGCGGCTCTACCAATTTTTAAGGGTTCCCTTTGGTGTCACTAATGGGGTCTCGGTCTTCCAATGCGAGATGGACCGAATGGTTGACCATCTGCGGCCATGACCAGCAGGACCACGACACCAACCTCCGGAAATTTCTCCAGACCGCGAAAATCCTTAACTTAATGTATAATAAGGATAAATGTGTATTTAACACCAACCGCCTAGCCATTCTACGGCTACGTAGTGCGAAATGGAGTTACAGGCCCCGGCCCTGAGCGCATGCGCCCCCTTATGGAGTTCCCCCTCCCTCACTGCCCCAAGGCCCTGAAGCGCTGTCTCGGGTTCTTCAGCTATTACGCACAGTGGGTCCCCAACTATGCAGACAAAGCCCGACCCCTAATCCAGTCCACAACCTTCCCCCTGTCGATGGAGGCCCGCCAGGCCTTCTGCCGCATCAAAGCAGACATTGCAAAGGCCACGATGCGCACCATCGACGAGTCCCTCCCCTTCCAGGTCGAGAGCGATGCGTCCGACGTAGCTCTGGCCGCCACCCTCAACCAAACGGGCAGACCCGTGGCCTTCTTCTCCCGTACCCTCCATGCTTCAGAAATTTGCCATTCCTCGGTCGAAAAAGAGGCACAAGCCATAGTAGAAGCTGTGCGACATTGGCGGCATTACCTGGCCGGCAGGAGATTCACTCTCCTCACTTACCAACGGTCGGTGGCGTTCATGTTTGATAATGCACAGCGGGGCAAGATAAAAAATGACAAGATCTTACGGTGGAGGATAGAACTCTCCACCTACAACTACGAGACCTTGTACCGTCCTGGGAAGCTAAAGGAGCCTTCCGATGCCCTGTCCCGCGGCACGTGTGCCACCGCACAAGTGGACCACCTCCGAGCCCTCCACAAGGACCTCTGCCACCCGGGGGTCACTCGTTTTTTCCACTTCATTAAGACCCGCAACCTGCCCTACTCCATCGAGGCGGCCAGCACCTCACCAGGGACTGTCAAATCTGCGCGGAGTGCAAACCGCACTTCTACCGGCCAGAGAGGGGGCACCTGATAAAGGCTTCCCGTCCCTTTGAACGCCTCAGCATGGACTTCAAAGGCCCCCTCCCCTCCACCGACTGCAACACGTACATCCTGAACGTGATTGACGAGTACTCCCGGTTCCCATTCGCCATCCCCTGTCCCGACATGACCGCAAACACCGTCATCAAGGCCCTCCAGGGTATCTTTACACTGTTCAGGTTCCCCGCGTACATACACAGTGATAGAGGGTCCTCCTTTATGAGTAACGAACTGCGTCAATTCCTGCTCAGCAAGGGCACCGCCTCAAGCAGGACGACCAGTTATAGCCCCCGGGGAAACGGGCAGGTAGAGAGGGAGAACGGAACGGTCTGGAAGACTGTTCTACTGGCCCTACGGTCCAGAACTCTCCCCATCTCCCGCTGGCAGGAAGTCCTCCCGGAGGCCCTCCACGCCATCTGGTCGCTGCTCTGTACAACTACCAATCAGACACCTCATGAACGTCTCCTTGTCTTCCCCAGGAAGTCCTCCTCCGGGACCTCGCTCCCAACATGGCTAGCGACACCTGGACCCATCCTGCTTCGGAAGCACGTGCGGGCGCACAAGTCGGACCCGTTGGTCGAGAGGGTCCACCTGCTGCACGCTAACCCCCAGTACGCCTACTTGGCATTCCCTGACGGCCGGCAAGATACATTCTCCCTCCGGGACCTGGCGCCCGCCGGAACCCCACGCGCACCCGAACCATTACCCCCACCCCCTCCTCCCCCCACAGCACCTCACTGGAGGGTCGGTCCTTCCGCCGCTCCTACCTAGGCCATCCCACCCACCGACACCCCCTACAGGCGCCCCCCTCACGTGTCAACCGTTTGCCCCACCAGCGCCGTCTAGGGGTGACGAAGCTGCCATGGAGGCCGAGGCCACGCTCCCGGAGTTGCAGACGCCCGGACCCCCACCAGAGTCAGCACCGAGGCTCAGACGATCCAGGAGGAAGACCAGGCCACCCGACCGACTGATTGCTTCACTGTAACTGTAAATGAACACTGACTGTATATATCTTCCACGCTTGTAAATATTCTCGACAATCCTGTAAGGGGGTATCACGGTACCTCCATATCTGATCATACCATGTTCAATGCAATTGTAACCACTGGCCACCACCCCCGCCGGACTCTTTTTAACAGGGGGTGAATGTGGTATTATCAGGTATTGCAGTACCCGAGAGGCTGTAGACCATTGGGTAAATCTAGGAGTTTACCATTGGCTGTTTGGTATGTAGCTCCGTCCTGACAGGCGGGGTATAAGAACCGGTTCCGTCCCAGCAGCCCGCATTGTGTACCGAAGCTTCTGGGGAACAGATCTGGTCTATTAAAGCCTTCAGTTATGTTACAACCTCGTCTTTGAGTTTAATTGATCGTGCATCAGTCTGCAAATTCCAGGTGTAGCCCATCTATAGTTTCTATTCGTTAACATTAAGCTTAAGCATACTTGAGGACAGCTGGTTACAAGCACTGATTTTGATTTAAAGGACATCTTTAAAATTGATACAACAACTGACAATAATCTCCAAGCAGATGCTTAATTCAACACATGCTGGGACTTACCCACAATTGATACATTTGGGATTAAACATCGGATGAGAAATCATTTTGACAGGTTCAATGTATTGTTCTGATCCTTCGGTCAATGTCAAGTCGTATTTCCCCAATACAACACGATATTTCATACCTTCGCTTTAAAGAGAAGAAAAAAATATTAATGTCACCGAGACGACATGGGATCACTACAGTGCAGAGGGAGGCCATTTGGCCAATTAGGTCAGCACCGACCCTCAAAGGAGCACCCTACCTAGGCCCACGCAGCCCCCCCCCCCAATCCCCATTACCCCCTCCCCATCCCCATTACCCCCCCATACCCATTACCCCCCCAATCCCCATTACCCCCCCCCCCCAACCTTTGGACGCTAAGGGGCAATTTAGCATGGTCAATCCACCTAACCTACACATCTTTGGACTGTGGGAGGAAACCGGAGCACCCGGAGGAAACCCACGCAGAGATGGGGAGAACGTACAAACTCCGCACAGACAGTCACCCGAGGCCGGAATTGAACCCAGGACCCTGGTGCTGTGAGGCAGCAGTGCCATTGTTCCACCTCTGATAACATTCGGACCCAAAGAAAATCAGGGGTTGCTACTTTTGTGATGAGGGTGTGCACTAATTTCAGGGGGCGAAATAGCTTTGATCTCAGCAGCCAATACTCACTTAACACATTTTCCAGCAGTTACGATCCAGATTGGATCAATGAGGGCTCCACCACACATGTGAGAATAAGAAATTCCTTTTTTAGCTTGCAATGAAACCTAGAAATAACAAACGTGCAATGATGTTTGCGGCATATTTTGCATACTGCTCAAGTCTAGATCTTCATTTACCTGCCAGGGCCAGCTGAACGGTACTGCGCGGTTACTGTTCTCATTTAAATCTGGTTTGTAGACAGGATCGCCACAGCTGAACTCAAAAGCATAGGCTGAAAGCATAAGGAATCAACAGTGAGTGATCCACTCCCTTCTAACATTACCATCAACCATCCCCACTGAGGTGTAAGAGTGAGCAGATGCTAACATAATGGTGCACTTAACACAAGGCAGTCAGAAAGGAGGAGGAAAGATGAGCATTTGTAGAACAACTCCCACAACTGCAGAGTGTCCCAAAGCCATTTAGAGCTTGCGAAGTTTAGTTATCGATGTAACATTGCAATTGTGGTAGCCATTTTGTGTAAGACCAGCTCCCACAAGTAGCTGTTAGAGGATGACTGGATAATCTCTTTAAATGATGCTGATTGAAGGATTAATAGTGGCAAAAACATCGGGGAGAATTCATGGGCTATTTTTTTGACTCGCGCCATGTCTATCGGAGTCGGCAGGCAGAACCTTGATTTATTATCTGAATGACAACCATGAGCCGGCATCCTCTCAGAACTGTACTCAGCTATAAGCCTGGAAAAGGCGTTCAAACTGCTGAAATGGGACTTGATCCCACAACCTGATGATTCAGGATTGAGAGGGCCAGCACTAAGTCAAGGCAGGCAGTTAAGCTGCATTTATCTGACAGTTTCTGTGACATCCCTAAGCCCTTCACGGGCTACCGAGGTTATGGCCCCTAAATATGGACTACTCCTCTTCAAGTATTGGCCGTGGATAGCACTATGGCTTCACAGCGCCAGGGTCCCAGGTTCGATTCCCCGCTGGGTCACTGTCTGTGCGCAGTCTGCACGTTCTCCCAGTGTCTGTGTGGGTTTCCTCCGGGTGCTCCGGTTTCCTCCCACAGTCCAAAGACGTGCAGGTTAGGTGGATTGGCCATGATAAATTGCCCTTAGTGACCAAAAAGGTTGAGATGGGTTATTGGGTTACGGGGATGGAGTGGAAGTGAGGGCTTCGATGGGTTGGTGCAGACTCGATGGGCCAAATGGCTTCCTTCTGCACTGTATGTTCTATGTTCTATGGGCCAGTCCCACATTGATGGAGCCTCCCGAGTATTGACTGGTTCTTTCCCATTGCAGTCTGTGCTGTTGATGGAGAGGAAATGGAGTTTCCTCAAGATCGAGTGCCACACTGAGATCAGAAAGTCTGGTTCTGCCTGAGACAGCAACTAATGGTGGGGAATGGGAAGATGCAATGGGTGGCTGAGGAATGGAGTTTGAACAATGCTCTTCAATCTTCCAAATGGTTAATTGGAGGAAAGTTCAGCTCACTCAGAACTTTTTATTAGTAACAGTAACAGTAACTATAATTAAAAAGGCAGCAAATAAAACTGATTGACTACTATCTAATCCCTAACTCCACCCACCACATCCCTTTTAACTCACCCCACCCTCTACACATACACAAACAAACAAACACAGAGGGGAAAGAGGGGTGCAAAGTAAGGATGAAAATAAAAGGATAAGAGTCTTTGCTTCAGATGGACGCCTTGCTGATAATTGGCTCGGCACGGTAGCACAGTGGTTAGCACTGTTGCTTCACAGCTCCAGGGTCCCAGGTTCCATTGCTGGCTTGGGTCACTCTCCGTGTGGAGTCTGCACATTCTCCCCGTGTCTGTGTGGGTTTCCTCCGGATGCTCCGGTTTCCTCCCACAACTCCCAAAAGACGATCTGTTAGGTCGTTTGAGCGTTCTGAATTCTCCCTCAGTGTACCCAAACAGGCGCGGGAATGTGGCGACTAGAGGCTTTTCACAGTAACTTCATTGTAGTGTTACTGTAAGCCTACTTGGGACAATAAAGATTACCATTATCATTATTCTTATTTCTTTGTTCAGCCTAGGCTCTCAGATGGATGATATCTTTTCTTTCAGCTTGTAATGATTTTCACTGTAGATTCTCAGAAATAGCAGGTAGCCAGCATTCAAAGGCGACAGCTTCTCTTTCAGGATCTAGAAGCTTCTGCCTTCAGACAGTAGGCAGCAGAACAGAGAGAGAGCTGCATCCACTTAGAGAGTCCAGTGGCTTCTCCCAGGTTCTCTCCATACAACTCCACCTGACAGGAACCAATCGCTGTCGGTTGCCGGGCAGAATGCTGTCCCTGTCCAATCCATTGGCCATCAGCCAACCAATCAAAATGAGCCCCTCCAATCTCTTTGGTGCCATAAAGTCTGGGTTCTTCTCCCCAAAACACAAAACTTCATAACATAGTATCCTATTTTGACTCTATGTGTTCCTTACTTCTTCTGCTCAGCTTAAAAGTATGTCTCAATTAACGACCCACGGACCAAAAATGATGAAGACAAAATAAAAGAAACAGAAACTAAAGGAATCCATTGGAAAGGCCATTACACAAAGGACGATCAGAAAGAGTGTTGAGGGTGGAAGGACTGGTGGTGTGCATGTCAAGGACATAGGGACCAGCAGAGAGAGTACCGAGAGCGAGGGACCAGCAGAGAGAGTACTGAGGGTAAAGGAACCATCAAAAAGAGCGCAAGGGTGGAGGAACCAGCAGAGAGAGGGCCATGGGCAAGAGACCAGCAGGGGAGTGCTGAAGGTGGAGAAACCAGTGGAGAGGGTTCTGAGAGTGGAGGGACCAGCAGATAGGGTGCTGAGGGCAAAGGGCCAACAGAGAGCGTGCTGAGGGTGGAGGTCCAGCAGAGAGTGCTGAGGGTGGAGGTCCAGCAGGGAAAGTGCTGAGGGTGGAGGTCCAGCAGAGTGCGTGTTGAGGGTGGAAGTCCAGCAGAGAGCGTGCTGAGGGTGGAGGTCCAGCAGAGAGCGTGCTGAGGGTGGCGGTCCAGCAGAGAGCGTGTTGAGGGTGGAAGTCCAGCAGAGAGCGTGCTGAGGGTGGAGGTCCAGCAGAGAGCGTGCTGAGGGTGGCGGTCCAGCAGAGAGCGTGTTGAGGGTGGAAGTCCAGCAGAGAGCGTGCTGAGGGTGGAGGTCCAGCAGAGAGAGTGCTGAGGGTGGAGGTCCAGCAGGGAGAGTGCTGATGGTGGAGTTCCAGCAGAGAGGGTGCTGATGGTGGAGTTCCAGCAGAGAGAGTGCTGAGGGTGGAGGTCCAGCAGAGAGAGTGCTGAGGGTGGAGGTCCAGCAGAGAGAGTGCTGAGGGTGGAAGTCCAGCAGGGAGAGTGCTGATGGTGGAGTTCCAGCAGAGGGCGTGCTGATGGTGGAGTTCCAGCAGAGGGCGTGCTGAGGGTGGAGGCCCAGCAGAGAGCGTGCTGAGGGTGGAGGTCCAGCAGCGAGAGTGCTGAGGGTGGAGGTCCAGCAGAGAGAGTGCTGAGGGTGGGGGTCCCAGCAGAGAGAGTGCTGAGGGTGGAGGACCAGCAGAGAGAGTGCTGATGGTGGGGGTCCCAGCAGAGAGCGTGCTGAGGGTGGAGTTCCAGCAGAGGGCGTGCTGAGGGTGGAGGTCCAGCAGGAAGAGTGCTGAGGGTAGAGGTCCAGCACAGAGAGTGCTGAGGGTGGAGGCCCAGCAGAGAGCGTGCTGAGGGTGGAGGTCCAGCAGAGAGAGTGCTGAGGGTGGAGGTCCAGCAGAGAGAGTGCTGAGGGTGGAGGTCCAGCAGAGAGAGTGCTGAGGGTGGAGGTCCAGCAGAGAGAGTGCTGAGGGTGGGGGTCCCAGCAGAGAGAGTGCTGAAGGTGGGGGTCCCAGCAGAGAGAGTGCTGATGGTGGGGGTCCCAGCAGAGAGCGTGCTGAGGGTGGAGTTCCAGCAGAGGGCGTGCTGAGGGTGGAGGTCCAGCAGGAAGAGTGCTGAGGGTGGAGGTCCAGCACAGAGAGTGCTGAGGGTGGAGGCCCAGCAGAGAGCGTGCTGAGGGTGGAGGTCCAGCAGAGAGAGTGCTGAGGGTGGAGGTCCAGCAGAGAGAGTGCTGAGGGTGGGGGTCCCAGCAGAGAGAGTGCTGAAGGTGGGGGTCCCAGCCGAGAGAGTGCTGAGGGTGGGGGTCCCAGCAGAGAGCGTGCTGAGGGTGGAGGCCCAGCAGAGAGAGTGCTGAGGGTGGAGGTCCAGCACAGAGAGTGCTGATGGTGGAGTTCCAGCAGAGAGAGTGCTGAGGGTGGAGGTCCAGCAGAGAGAGTGCTGAGGGTGGAGGTCCAGCAGAGAGAGTGCTGAGTGTGGGGGTCCCAGCAGAGAGAGTGCTGAGGGTGGGGGTCCCAGCAAAGAGAGTGCTGAGGGTGGAGGTCCAGCACAGAGAGTGCTGATGGTGGAGTTCCAGCAGAGAGAGTGCTGAGGGTGGGGGTCCCAGCAGAGAGAGTGCTGAGGGTGGGGTTCCCAGCAGAGAGAGTGCTGAGGGTGGGGTCCCAGCAGAGAGAGTGCTGAGGGTGGGGGTCCCAGCAGAGAGAGTGCTGAGGGTGGGGGTCCCTGCAGAGAGAGTGCTGAGGGTGGAGGTCCAGCAGAGAGAGTGCTGAGGGTGGAGTTCCAGCAGAGGGCGTGCTGAGGGTGGAGGTCCAGCAGGAAGGGTGCTGAGGGTGGAGGTCCAGCAGAGAGAGTGCTGAGGGTGGAGGTCCAGCAGAGAGAGTGCTGAGGGTGGAGGTCCAGCAGAGAGAGTGCTGAGGGTGGAGGTCCAGCGGAGAGAGTGCTGAGGGTGGAGTTCCAGCAGAGGGCGTGCTGAGGGTGGAGGTCCAGCAGAGAGAGTGCTGAGGGTGGAGGTCCAGCAGGAAGAGTGCTGAGGGTGGAGGTCCAGCAGAGAGAGTGCTGAGGGTGGAGGGAGAAGTGAACATGGTGTTGAGAATGGAGGGACTGGCAGTGAGAGTGCTGAGAGAGGAACAAGCAGAGGGCATTCCGGGAATGGAGGGACAAACAGCGGGCATTCCGGGAATGGAGGGACAAGCAGAGGGCATTCCGGGAATGGAGGGACAAGCAGCGGGCATTCCGGGAATGGAGGGACAAGCAGCGGGCATTCCGGGAATGGAGGGACAAGCAGCGGGCATTCCGGGAATGGAGGGACAAGCAGCGGGCATTCCGGGAATGGAGGGACAAGCAGCGGGCATTCCGGGAATGGAGGGACAAGCAGCGGGCATTCCGGGAATGCAGGAACAAGCAACGGGCGTTCTGGGAATGGAGGGACAAGCAGCGGGCGTTCTGGGAATGGAGGGACAAGCATGTCTGAAATCATGATGGTTAGCTGATGAGTATCGCTGCTTAGGGATTAGGAGTTGTATTCTCCGTTGCCCACCACTAGTTGTGGGGCTCCAATGTGGTGGAGAAATCAGGCATCAGACTAATGGCGGGACCAGGGTTTACTCCGTTCCAACGTTATGGTCCTTTGTCGCTGGTGACAGTGAGTTACACGCCCCGAGCCAGCGGGAGGATTCAAATGGGTCATTTGAACTCTTTGCATCTGATTAACGGGCTGGAAGCTCGATTCTCCATGTCCCTGTGATGCTCCAGCTCTTTTGGCCAGGATTCACACTGACGTGGATTGGTGAAAGTATTTAAAGCATGGCCCTGACACTGTGGAACCGGTGTTGGGTCAAGGGGGGTAAATATGTAACATAGGTGCCCCTAAAGTCCATTAGAAGCCATGCAAATCCTTCTCAACCCACTCCCCAACTTCCCCCATCAGAACCCCCCATCAGACCTCCCATAAGAGAGCCCCATCAACCCTGCATCAGAAACGCCATCAGAGACCCACATCAGAGTACCCCCAACATTTATAAACACTGTGGTTAGCTTCACAGCAGGGTAGTTGAGATGCATTCAGTGTGAAGAGAGGTGAACATAAACAATCTAGATACCTGGCCGTCTGGAAGCTATTACCTTGTCAATTACAGCCTACTAAAAGCTTTTTCTCTTTGAACGTGAATAGAAGCCTCGCAGATTAAAGGATCTGAGGGGGTCTAAAGCCTTGTGATGTGTTTTGGCTTTTTATGAAAGAACAGCTGCTGCTTTCAACACTTGAAAGCAGACCAAGGCAGGCCAGCAGCACGGTTCAATTCCCGTACCAGCCTCCCTGAACAGGTGCCGGAATGTGGTGACTAGGGGCTTTTCACACTAACTTCATTTGAAGCCTACTTGTGGCAATAAGCGATTTTCATTTCATTTCATTTCTATATGAGGCATCAGTTGTAAGGGACAGGTAAGTTAAAAAGCAGCATTTTTTCATGGTTTCTACCTGGACTCTTTAGCTTCAAGACAGGGTGATTGATATGGGGGGGTTCTCTGATATGGGGGTCTCCAATATGGTTGTCTCTGATATGGGGGTCTATGATATGATCTGATGGGGGAGTCTGATGGAGGGTCTGATGGGGATCTCTGTTAGGGGATCTGATGGGGGGCGGGGGGGGGGGTCTCTGATGGGGGGTCCTGATGGAAGAATCTAATTGGGGCTCTCTGATGGAGGTCTGATGGGAAGTCTGATTGGGGCGGCGTCTCTGGTGGGCGGTCCTGATGGAGGAATCTGATGGGGGCTCTCTGATGGAGGTCTGATGGGAAGTCTGATGGGCGGTCCTGATGGGGGAATTTGATGGGGGAATCTGATGGGAAGTCTAATGGGGGGTCTGATGGGGGGTCTCTGATGGAGGGGTCTGATGGGGGGGGGGTCTCTGATGTGGGGTCTGATGTGGAGCATCTGATGAGGCAGTCCCTGATGGGGCTCTGCTGGAGGGCTCTCTGGCAGGGAGTCTGCTGGGAGAGTATAATGGGGGATCTGATGGGAGGGTTTGATGGAAGGTCTGATGGGGGGTCTCTGAAAGGGGAACTCTGATGGGGGTCTTTTAAATTAACATGGCTAGGGGGAGGAAATTGTTCCTCGGCGATGCACTTGGCACCAACACAGACCAGGAGCAATTCTATTCTGGCAAGAGAACCATAGACTCCCAAACGGAGAATCCAGCCCTCAGTCTCAACATCTGGAAGGTTAAATTTGATTTTAAAAATTAAGCAGTAATAATAAAGAACAAGTGAATAGCTGGTGAGCATTATCTTTTATTTTTAAGTAAGGTTTATTACAACATGCGTTCAGCATAAGTAGGATTTATCAGTACTAGCATGGTGTATTAGTAATAACAACTTTTTCAGCAGGAGCAATGTTAACTAATAAACAAAGGAGTGGCAGGACTGCTCCAACCTGGACTTCCGGTTGCGGCGATGCGGAGCTAAGCCGCGCGTTTCGGCAGCTCCCGCGACTACGGACGTTCGGGCTCTACAGAGGAGCCCCAACGGAGCTGTTTTGATCTAATCCCATGTGGGAAGGTGCAGTGAGGTCCCCCCTCACAATATATGGCAGAGATCAGCGGTGGAGCGACGAGGAAAGAGGCCCTGGAGCAGAGACCAAAACGAGGGGAAAAAAACAAGATGGCGAAGAGCGAGCAGCGTGGGGGCCAGACCAGCAGGAGTTCCTCAAGCGATGTGTGGAGGAGCTGAAAAAGGAGGCGCTGGCGCCGATGCTGTTGGCGATCGAGGGGCTGAAGGAGACCCAGAAGACCCAGGCGGTGGAGCTTCGCAAGGTGAATGAGTGAATACCAACGAGGACGAGATCCTGGGCCTGGCGGTAAAAATGGAGGCGCACGAGGCGGTGCACAGGAGGTGGGCCGAGAGAATTGAGGTCCTGGAGAACAGGTCGAGGAGGAAGAACCTCCAGATCCTGGGTCTTCCTGAAGGAGTGGAGGGAGCTGATGCCGGGGCGTACGTGAGTACGATGCTCCATTCGCTGATGGGTGCGGAGGCCTCTCCGACCCCCCTGGAGCTGGAAGGAGCTCATCGGGTCCTGGCGAGGAGACCCAAGGCAGATGAGCCGCCAAGGGCGATAGTGGCAAGGTTCCACCGCTTTGCGGACAAAGAAAGTGTGCTGAGATGGGCCAAGAAGGTGCGGAGCAGTAGCTGGGAGAACGCGGTGATCCGAGTATACCAGGATTGGAGCGCGGAGGCGACAAAGAGGAGAGCTGGCTTCAACCGGGCCAAGGCAGTGCTGCATAAAAAAAGAGTCCGGTTCGGCATGCTGCAGCCTGCGTGACTGTGGTCACTTATCAGGACCGACAGCATTATTTTGAAACGCCAGAAGAGGCTTGGACCTTTATTCAGATGGAAAAACTGGACTCGAACTGAGGAGATGTGGTTGTACAGGGGGTTGTAAATATGGGTAAAGAATATTGCATGGGTGGGATGATGGATGGGGATGTGGGTAGAGTCCTGGTTAAAATTCCAAAAATTTATTTTTTTCTTTTCTGCAGACAAGATGATGGTGATGGGGAATGTGGGCGTCGGTGCTGGAGAGAGGTGAGACTCGGGGATGGGGGAACTGGGATAATGGCCACAACAGGAGCTGCGCCACAGGGGGCGGGGCTGGTTCAGGAAAGCACGGGCTTTTTCCCGTACCAAAAAGGGGGGGGCGTTGGAGGAAGGTAAGGAGGAGGAGAGACTCCCACACGGGGGGTGATCAACGGGAAGGCAGGGGAAGCCGGGGTCAGCAGACGTCAGCTGACTCACGGAAGTAATATGGGGGGAGCAAAAGAACTAGATGTGGATCTAGCCGGTGGGGGGGTGGGGGGGCGGGGAGGGGAGTTTAGGGTTGCTGCTGCACTGTCCGAGGAGGAACTGAAAATGGAAGAGGTGGTCGGGGCGGGGGTCCCCCGCCTGGACTGGAGGGTGCGGGAGGTGCGAGCACGGGACTGGCTAGTCGGCGGGGGGGGGGGGGTAGGTAACCCCCGCCAATCCGGCTGATCACGTGGAATGTGAGAGGCCTAATTGGGCCGATTAAGAGGGCCCGAGTGTTCGCGCACCTAAAGGGACTGAAGGCAGACGTGGTCATGCTTCAGGAGACACATCTGAAGGTGGCAGATCAGGTCAGGTTAAGGAAGGGATGGGTGGGACAGGTGTTCCATTCGGGGCTGGATGAGAAGAATAGAGGGGTGGCAATACTGTTGGGAAAGGGGGTGTCGTTTGTGGCCAAGAACATAGTAGCGGACAAGGGAGGTCGATACGTGATGGTGAGTGGTAGGTTACAGGGGACGGAGGTGGTACTGGTGAATGTATATGCCCCAAATTGGGACGATGCTGGATTCATGAAACGGATGTTGGGGCGTATTCCGGACCTGGAGGTAGGGAGTTTGATAATGGGTGGGGATTTCAACACGGTGTTGGACCCAGCATTAGATCGTTCCAGATCTAGGAAGGGGAGGAGGCCGGCTGCGGCCAAGGTGCTTAGGGGTTTATGGATCAGATGGGGGGGAGTAGATCCGTGGAGATTTGCCAGGCCTTTGGCCAGAGAATTTTCTTTTTTCTCCCACGTTCATAAAGCCTACTCCCGGATAGATTTTTTTGTTCTGGGCAGGGCACTGATCCCTAAAGTGGAGGGAACGGAGTATTCGGCCATAGCCATTTCAGACCATGCCCCGCACTGGGTGGAGCTGGAGTTGGGGGAGGAGAGGGACCAACGCCCATTGTGGAGGTTGGATGTGGGACTGCTGGCAGACGAGGAAGTGTGCGAGAGGGTGCGGGGGTGTATTGAAAGGTATCTGGAGGCTAACGACAACGGGGAGGTGCAGGTGGGAGTAGTATGGGAGGCGCTGAAGGCGGTGGTCAAGGGAGAGTTTATCTCCATCAGGGCTCACAGGGTGAAGAGAGAGGGCAGGGAAAGGGAGAGGTTAGTCGGGGAGATTTTAAGGGTGGACAGGAGTTATGCAGAGGCTCCGGATGAGGGACTGCTCAGGGAGACAAAGTCTCCAGACGGAGTTCGACCTGTTGACCACAGGGAAGGCAGAGGCACAGTGGAGGAAGGCACAGGGGGCGATATACGAATATGGGGCGAAGGTGAGCCGGATGCTTGCACACCAGCTCCGTAAGAGGATGGCAGCGAGGGAAATAGGTGGAGTCCAAGATGGCAGGGGAACTACGGTGCGGAGGGCAGGGAAGGTGAATGAGGCTTTTAAGGCCTTTTATGAGGAACTGTATAGGTCCCAGCCCCCAGGGGAAAAAGAGGGGATGCGGCGATTCTTGGATCAGTTGAGGTTCCCAAGGGTGGAGGTACAGGAGGTGGCTGGTTTGGGGGCACCAATTGGGGTGGAGGAACTGGTTAAAGGACTGGGGAGCATGCAGGCAGGGAAGGCCCCGGGGCCGGATGGGTTCCCGGTGGAGTTCTACAGGAAATATGTAGACCTGTTAGCCCCGTTGTTGGTAAGGACCTTCAATGAATCAAGGGAGGGGGGGACCCTGCCCCCGACAATGTCGGAGGCGACGATCTCTTTGATCTTGAAGCGGGATAAGGACCCACTGCAATGTGGGTCCTATAGACCGATCTCGATCCTTAATGTAGATGCTAAGTTGCTGGCAAAAATGTTGGCCATGAGGATTGAGGACTGTGTCCCAGGGGTGATTCATGAGGACCAGACGGGATTCGTAAAGGGTAGACAGTTAAATACCAATGTGCGAAGGCTCCTAAATGTGATAATGATGCCATCGGTGGAGGGAGAAGCGGGGATAGTGACAGCCATGGACGCGGAGAAGGCCTTCGACCGGGTAGAGTGGGAGTATCTCTGCGAAGTGTTGAGGAGGTTTGGGTTCGGGGGAGGATTTATTAGATGGGTTAAGCTCCTGTATAAAGCCCCGGTGGCAAGTGTGGTCACGAACCGGCGGAGGTCGGAGTATTTCCGGCTGTATCGAGGTACGAGGCAGGAGTGCCCCCTGTCCCCTCTGCTGTTTGCATTAGCAATTGAACCTTTGGCCATGGCGTTAAGGGAGTCGGGGAAATGGAAGGGGGTGGTTCGAGGGGGAGAGGAACATCGAGTGTCGCTGTACACAGACGACCTGTTGCTGTACGTGACGGATCCCGTGGAGGGGATGGTTGAGGTTATGCAGATCCTACGGGAGTTTGGAGATTTTTCGGGCTATAAGCTCAGTGTGGGAAAGAGTGAGCTCTTTGTGATCCATCCGGGGGACCAGGAAAGAGGGATAGACGACCTACCGTTGAGGAGGGCGGAAAGGAGCTTTCGATACTTGGGGATTCAGGTAGCTAGGAGCTGGGGGGCACTGCACAAATTTAATTTGTCGCGGTTGGTGGAACAGATGGAGGAGGATTTTAAAAGGTGGGACATGTTGCCACTCTCGCTGACGGGTAGGGTACAGTCGGTTAAAATGGTGGTCCTCCCGAGATTTCTTTTTGTATTCCAAAGCCTCCCAATCGTGATCACTAAGGCATTTTTTAAGAAGGTAAGCAGGAGCATTACGGGATTTGTGTGGGCAAGCAAGACCCCGAGGGTAAGGAGGGGGTTCTTGGAGCGTAGCAGAGACAGAGGAGGGTTGGCATTGCCGAATTTGGAGGGTTACTATTGGGCAGCCAACGTGGCAATGATCCGTAAGCGGGTGATGGAGGGAGAGGGGGCAGCGTGGAAGAGGTTGGAGATGGCGTCCTGCAAAGGAACAGGCCTGGGGGCGCTGGTGACGGCACCGCTGCCGCTCTCGCCGACAAGGTATACCACGAGCCCGGTGGTGGCGGCAACGCTAAGGATCTGGGGGCAGTGGAGACGGCATAGGGGTGCAGTGGGAGCCTCGGTGTGGTCCCCGATGAGAGACAACCACCGGTTTGTCCCAGGAAGGATGGACGAGGGATTTCAGAGCTGGCATCGAGTAGGGATTAGACGAATGGGGGACCTGTTCATTGACGGGACGTTTGCGAGCTTAGGGGCACTGGAGGAGAAGTTTGGGATATCCTCGGGAAACGCCTTCAGGTACATGCAAGTGAGGGCGTCCGTGAGGCGGCAGGTGAGGGAATTTCCGCTACTCCCGGCACAGGGGATTCAAGATAGGGTGATTTTGGGCGTATGGGTCGGGGAGGGCAAGGTGTCGGCGATATACCAGGAGATGAAAGAAGAGGGGGAGGCTTTGGTAGAGGAGCTGAAGGGTAAATGGGAGGAGGAGTTGGGGGAGGAGATTGAAGAGGGGCTATGGGCTGATGCCCTAACAGGGTTAATTCCTCTTCCTCGTTTGCCAGGCTTAGCCTGATACAATTTAAGGTGGTTCATATGACAGGGGCGAGGCTGAGCAGGTTCTTTGGGGTGGAGGACAGATGTGGGAGGTGCTCAGGAAGTCCGGCGAACCATGTCCATATGTTTTGGTCATGTCCGGCACTGGAGGGGTTCTGGAGGGGAGTGGCGGGAACAGTATCTAAGGTGGTGAAAGCCCGGGTCAAGCCAGGCTGGGGGCTAGCGCTATTTGGAGTAGTGGACGAGCCGGGAGTGCAGGAGGCGAAAGAGGCCGCCATTCTGGCCTTTGCGTCCCTAGTATCCCGGCGAAGGATCTTGCTAATGTGGAAGGAGGCGAAGCCCCCCAGCGTGGAGGCCTGGATAAATGATATGGCTGGGTTTATCAAGTTGGAAAGGATAAAGTTTGCCTTGAGAGGGTCTGCGCAAGGGTTCTACAGGTGGTGGCAACCGTTCCTAGACCATCTCGCGGAGCGTTAGAGGAAGGTTGGACAGCAGCAAACGCAACCCAGGGAGGGGGGGGGGGAAGGGGGGACAGTGGTTGAGGGGGGGGGGAGGGAGGGGGGGGAAGGTTTTTTTTTCATGGGGGCATTTGAACAAGAAAACACATGGTAGGATCCGGAAACTGATATGTACGGGAAGAATCCACTGTACAAAGTTTTGTATCTTATTGATTTGCCATGTTCATGTTTAGCCACGCGAGTTCTTTTTTCTTTGTTTTGTTACGGGGGGGGAGGGTTTGTTTGTAAGGTAGAAAATATTGTTATTGAAAAAATTCTTAATAAAAACATATTTTTTTTAAAAAGGACTGCTCCAACCTTGAGAATGTTCGTCCTGTGCAATGTGGGAACTCCAGGATGCATCCGTGTCGTGGATAGTAATTTATGAGGATGTGTCGTCAGTTGCAGCAGCTTGAGCTCAGTATTTTGGAACCTGAGCAGCAGCTGCCATCACTTTGATGCACCTATGATGCTGAAAGCTGCATCGATAGCATGTTTATAAGCATGTCCAACCCTTATCTTAAGAGTATGCAGAGAGAGAGAGGGAATGGACAAGCACCAGGCAGTCAAATTGGAACAGGCAGGAAGCATAGAAGCCCCCTGAGTCCATCCCATTCACCGACCAATACTCAGTTCTGAATACCAATGAGAGTAATGGGGTCTGGCTTAGCTCAGTGGGCTAGACAGCTGGTTTGTGATGCAGAACAAGGCCAGCAGCGCGGGTTAAATTCTCGTGCCAGCTGAGAATTCTGAATTCTCTCTCAGTGTACCCGAACAGGCGCTGGAATGTGGTGAATAGGGGCTTTTCACAGTAACTTCATTGCAGTGTTAATGTGAGCCTACTTGTGACAATAAAGATTATTACTATTATTACTTAATGGTTCATCTGGGATGTGCAGCCAGAGCCAAATCCAAGGCATCATGGGTGGCTCAGTCACACAGAGGGATACAAGAAAGTCCAGAAGAGCACTAGATTCAATGTGTGATTCAATGATTAGGGGAACAGAGAGGCATTCCTGTGACCATGGATATGAATCCAGGATGGCGTGCTGCCCCGCTGGTGCCAAGGTCAAGGAAGTCACTGAGCGGCTGTAGAGCACCCTAAGGAGTTGTGGTCTACATTTGAACCTGTGACATAGGTAGAAAGATGGAGAGTGTCCTGCAGTCAAAATTTAAGGAGCTAGGTAGAAAAATCAAAAAGCAGGATCTCGAAAGTCATCTCCAGGTCACTTCCAACACCGTGCACAAGTGAGTATAGAAATAGGAGGATACGCAGATGAATGCGTGACTGGAAAGATGGCGCAGGAGGGAGGGCTGTACATTGTTGGGACATTAGGACCGACTCTGGGGGAAGAGTCTGTACAGACCAAACTGGTTGCACCTGAACAGAGCCAGGACGGAGTTCCTTGAGAGAGAGATAGCTAGCTGGAGAATAGAGAGTAGGAAGTTAATTGGTGGTGTGGTAAATAAGATTGGTGAGTTACAGGCACCGGTTGTCATGGGGATTGCAATGTTATGACCATAACACAGACCTGGCTCAAAGAAGGGCAGGACTGGGTGTTTAACATTCTTTAATACAAGGGATGGGTTCCTTCGAAAGGCTAAGAACCTTTGGCCAGGCTGCCAAATATCCTGTGGTGGTCCTGCCACAGTTGGGCCGGAAAATCCCAGCCAAGCTGTTCAGGAAATAGAAGCAAGGATGATAAAGGGGAGGGTTGGCAGTATTGATTAAAGGAAACATTGCAGTGCTGGACAGAGGGACAGTACCCCAGAGGGGCCGAGGGCAGAATCTATTTGGTCAGAGTTACATCGCTCTGTGTAGCCTACAGGCCACCAACCAAGGGGAAGAATAAGTTTGCAAGGAAATGACAGAGAGGAGAATAAATTGTCGAGTAGTTATAATGGGGGGACGTTAATTCTCTGAATATAGACTGGGACTGTGGTAGTGTGAAGCGCAGAAAGAGCCAAGAGTTCCTAGATTGTGTTCAGGAACATTTTTGATGGTATTATGTTTCTAGTAACAGTGAGAAAGGAACAACTGTTGGACCTTGTTCTTGGAGATGAGGTAGACCAATTGGATCACGTGTCAGTGGGGGAACATTTAGGGAACAGTGATCATCGTATCATAAGATTTCAGCGGACTATGGAAATCAAAGAAGAATCTCGAGCAAGAATAACTAACTTGGGGACAGGCAACTTCATTGGAGTAAGAAAGGATCAGGGCTGAATAAATTGATTGGCAGGGAAAACAGTAAGTGAACAACAGGCTACCTTCAAAGAAGAGAGAGTTTGGGCACAGTCACGGCATATTCCATTGAAAGGGAAAGGAAGGGCAAACAAATCCATTGTTCCCTGGATGACAACGGAGACAGAAATTAAGATGAAGAGCAAGTGTGCTTATAACAGGTGTCAGGTGAATAATAGAATGGAGAGTCAGGCTGAATATTCTTACAGTACCGGGACAGACTCCCAATTTATATCAGGAAACTGGACAGGAATCCCCAACAATTTGTAAACTGTGAGGAAAGGATACGTCATCTCCAGGAGTGATTCCACTGACAATTAGTGGGAGGTTTTGTATTAAAACAAACTTTATTTTTAGCACAGGGTTAACCCCATTAAAATCCAAGGAAAAAACAGCTTTTCAATTGACCGTTTAACGGTTCTTTAAAAAAAAATAAAGGAAGGTCTTCGAATTTACTTTCCAATCTACTTTTAAAATTTCAATCAAGCAAAATCCACATACAGGTCAAATGCCACTTATTGATAAAGTTAACACTTAGTGGCTTAGAGATTTATTCACAAAGTCCTTGTGGAGAAGCTTTCAGAAGTCAATGTGAGAAACGCAACTCCTTTCCTCAGAACCCTGAAAATGAAACTAAAAACAACAGACACAGGGCAGGGCTGAAAACAAAACTAAAAACAGATCCAGCCCCTCCCATGAATGACATCACAGCCTACCCAGCTGTTAACCCCTTAATCACAGCTTTAGCAGACATCTAATGTGGATGCATTAACCTAAGTTCTTTTAATAACATTACTATAACATATAATACAATATAGATAAAAATTTCTACATTCATCATAATACACATGGTTCAGAGGGAAAGTGTAAAAGCAGATATGAGAAGCAAAGAGAGAGTATAAACAGGGACTGGCAGGTAGAACAAAAGGATTCCCAACATTTTCGATATGCATATAAATGGTGACGGTCGGGTAAAAGGAGGAGTTGGGCCAATTAGGGATCAAAAAGGTAATCTGCAGATGGAGGCAGAGGAAATTAGGTACTTTGCGTCCACCTTTACTGAAGTAAAAGACAGTAGCCAGGCCATGGTGAAAGAGGAGAAAATTCAGTCAATGTAAGGCTTTAAAATGATGAACGTGATAAAGAGGATATTGGATAGCTGGCTGTACATAATGTTGACAAGGCACCTGGCTGTACACAATGTTGACAAGTCACCAGATCCGGATGAGAAGCATCCAAGAATACTGAGGGAAGAGAGGGTCAAAATTGGGGAGTACTGCCCATAATATTCCAGTCTTCCTTAGACTCAGGGATAGGGGCTGGAGAATGCCCCTGTTCAAAAAAAGGCCAGCCTCGGCAACCACAAGCCAGTCAATTTAATTTCAGCGATGGGGAAATTTCTAGAAACTATCATTTGGGACAAAATTAATAGTGACCTAGACAAATGAGGGTTAATTAAGGAAAGCCAGCATGGATTTCTTAAGACGAAATTGTGTTTAAGTAACCTGCTGGTGTTAACAGAGAGAGTTGTTGAGGGAAATGCTGTTGATGTGATGTATATGGACTACCAAATGGTATTTGATACAGTACCACACAACAGACTTGTGCAAAAAGTTATGGAATATGGAATAAAAGGGGCAGTAGCAACATGAATACAAAATTGGCTTAATGACTGGAAACAGAGAGTAATGGCTAAAGGTTGTTTTTTGAGCAGGAGGCAGGTTTGTAGTGTTGTTCCTCAGGGGTCCATATTTAGACCTTTGCTTTTCCTGATATAAATTAATGATCCAGGCCTCGATGTGCAGGGGACAAATTCAAAATTTTAGGATGATACAAAACTTGAAGCTTTGCAAACTGCGAGGAGGACAGTGCAGGATTTCAGAAGGACAGGGCCAAGTTGGTGGGCTGGGCAGATGGGTGACAGATGAAGTTCAGTGCGGAGAAATGTGAATGATATATTGTGGTAGAAAGAAGATAGAGAGATGGTATCAAGAGTGCCACTCTGAATTGGGTGCAGGAGCAGAGGGACCTTGGTGTTTTTGTGAATAAGTCATTAAAGGTGGCAGGAGAGGTTAATAAGCCATTTTTTAAAAATTTGTTTCGGGATGTGGGCATCGCTAGCTAGGCTAGCATTTATTGCCCATCCCTAGTTGCCCTTCAGAAGGTGGTGGCGAGCTGCCTTCTTGAACCGCTACAGTCTCTGAGGTGTAGGTATATCCACAGTGCTGTTAGGGTGGGAGTCCCATGATTTTGACCAAGCGACAGTGACGGAACGATGATATATTTCCTAGTCAGGGTGGAATGTGACTTGGAGGGGAACCTCCATGTATCTGCTGTTCTTGTCCTTCTAGATGGTAGTGGCCATGGTTTGAAAACTTACGGCCTAGGGAGCCTTGGTGTGTTCCTGCAGTGCATCTTGCCACTGTTCATCGGTGGTGGAGGGCTTGAACATTTGTGGAAGGAGGAGCAATCAAGCTGTTTTCTCCTGGATGGTGTTGAGCTTCTTGAGTGTTGTTGGAGCTGCACTCATCCAGGCAAGTGGAGGGTATTACATCACACTCCTGACTTGTGACTTGTCGATGGTGGACAGGTTTTGGAGAATCAGGAGGTGAGTTACTTGCTGCAAGATTCCTAGCCTTTGACCTGTTCTGGTAGCAGTATAGTATTCTGGGCTTTAGAGTACAAGAGCAAGGAGGTTATGCTGAACGTGTACAAAACACTAGTTTAACCTCAGCTGGAGTACTGCCTTCAGTTCTGGGCACACATTTTTGGAAGAATGCGAAGGCTTGGAGAGGATGCAGAAGAGGTTTACAAGAATGGTTCCAGGGCTGAGGAACCTCAGTTTTGAAGTAAGATTGGAGAATGTTGAACACTTTTTTTCTTGGAGAAAAGAAAGCTGGGAGGAGATTTGATAGAGGTATTTAAAATCATGAGAGGTCTGGATAGAGTGATTAGGGAGCAACTGTTCCCCCGCGTGTAACTATAAACTGTCATTTATTTCAAACATCTCTTTGCATAGTGTGAGGATTGCTTTCAAAGTAATGTTACTCTGGAATGTTATACAAGATGAAATGGATCACGGGCAGCACGGTGGTGCAGTGGTTAGCACTGCTGCATCACAGCGCCGAGGACCCGGGTTCGACCCCGGCCCCGGGAGTTTGCACACTCTCCCCTTATCTGAGTGGGCCTCACCCTCACAACCCAATGATGTGCGTGGATTGGCCACGCTAAATTGCCCATTAATTGGAAAAAAAAGTAATTGGGTTCTTTCTGTTTCATAAAAGGAGAAATGGATCAGATAGTGCCAGAGATGGGCACTATCAGAGACTTGATCCGTCTTTATTGTCGCTAACTGTGTCTGCATGGTGTTACAATTTGTGGTTTTTGGTTTGAGGTTTTTACTGAAACATTCAGTACATAAGAACATAAGAACAAGGAGCAGGAGTAGGCCATCTGGCCCCTCGAGCCTGCTCCACCATTCAATGAGATCATGGCTGATCTTTTGTGGACTCAGCTCCACTTTCCGGCCCGAACACCATAACCCTTAATCCCTTTATTCTTCAAAAAACTATCTATCTTTATCTTAAAAACATTTAATGAAGGAGCCTCAACTGCTTCACTGGGCAAGGAATTCCATAGATTCACAACCCTTTGGGTGAAGAAATTCCTCCTAAACTCAGTCCTAAATCTACTTCCCCTTATTTTGAGGCTATGCCCCCCAGTTCTGCTTTCACCCACCAGTGGAAACAACCTGCCCGCATCTATCCTATCTATTCCCTTCATAATTTTATATGTTTCTATAAGATCCCCCCTCATACTTCTAAATTCCAACGAGTACAGTCCTAGTCTACTCAACCTCTCCTCGTAATCCAACCCCCTCAACTCTGGGATTAACCTCATGAATCTCCTCTGCACACCCTCCACCACCAGTACGTCCTTTCTCAGGTAAGGAGACCAAAACTGAACACAATAATCCAGGTGTGGCCTCACTAACACCGTATACAATTGCAGCATAACCTCCCTATTCTTTTTTTTTAAATTTAGAGTACCCAATTCATTTATTTTTCCAATTAAGGGGAAATTTAGCGTGACCAATCCACCTAGCCTGCACATCTTTGGGTTGTGGGGGCGAAACCCACGCAAACACGGGGAGAATGTGCAAACTCCACATGGACAGTGACCCAGAGCCGGGATCGAACCTGGGACCTCAGCGCCGTGAGGCAGCAGGGCTAACCCACTGCGCCACCGGGCTGCCCTACCTCCCTAGTCTTAAACTCCATCCTTCTAGCAATGAAGGACAAAATTCCATTCGCCTTCTTAATCACTTGTTGCACCTGTGAACCAACTTTTTGCGACTGATGCACGAGCACACCCAGGTCTCTCTGCACAGCAGGATGTTTTAATATTTTATCATCTAAATAATAATCCCTTTTGCTGTTATTCCTACCAAAATGGATAACCTCACATTTGTCAACATTGTATTCCATCTGCCAGACCCTAGCCCATTCACTTAGCCTATCCAAATCCCTCTGCAGACTTCCAGTATCCTCTGCAAATTTTGCTTTATCACTCTGATGCATGATCAATGACCATGAAAGTGAGGTTGTAGTCCAACTGAAGGCTTTAATAAGCTAGATGTTTCCCCCAGCAGCTCAGGTACAGAATGAAGGCTGCTGGGACGGCACGGGCTCTTATACCCCGCCCAGCAGGGCGGAGCTACCATACACCCTAACCAATAGAAAGCATACTGTTTCCACCAATGGTGCTCCAGCCTGTCAGGTACCATAATACCTCTAATACCACATTCATCCCCTGTTAAAAAAAAGTCCGGCGGGGGTGGTAGTCTGATACTACAAATACTACAAGTTATGGAGGTACCGTAATACCTCCGTACAGCGTTTTGTAACTATTTACAATTCTGATAGCTATTTACAATTGGTGATTTAAATTTACAGTTTACAGTTTAAAATGAAGCAATCAGTCGATCGGGGGCCCTGGTCGTCCTCTGTGATCGTCGGAGCTTCGGTGGTGACTCGGGCATCTGTGACTCCGGGAGCGTGACTTCAATCTCCATGGAAGCTTCGGCACCCCTAGATGGTGCTGGTGGGGAAAACGGTTGACTTGGGGAGGGAGTGCCTGCGGGATGCGTCGGTGGGTGGGGGGGCCTAGACGGGGCCGGTGGAAGGACCGATCCTCCTGTAAGGTGCACTGGTGGGAGGGAGGGTGGGACGGGTGGTTGGGTTGTGCGTGGGGCTCCGGGCGGGCGCCAGGTCTCGTAGGGAGACCGTATCTTGTCGGCCGTCGGGGTACGCCACGTAGGCGTACTGGGTGTTAGCATGGAGCAGGTGGACCCTCTTGACCAACGGGTCCGACTTGTGCGCCCGCACGTGTTTTCGGAGGAGGATGGGTCCGGGTGCTGCCAGCCAGGTCGGGAGCGCGGTCCCAGAGGAGGACTTCCTGGGGAAGACAAGGAGACGTTCGTGAGGTGTTTGGTTGGTCGTGATACACAGCAGTGACCGGATGGAGTGGAGGGCATCCGGGAGGACTTCCTGCCAGCGGGAGACTGGGAGGTTCCTGGACCGTAGTGCCAGTTGGGCGGTCTTCCAGACCGTTCCGTTCTCCCTCTCTACCTGTCCGTTACCCCGGGGGTTGTAACTGGTCATCCTGCTGGAGGCTATGCCCTTGCTGAGCAGGAATTGACGCAGTTCGTCGCACATAAAGGATCGCTATGTATGTAAGCGGGGAACCAGAACAGTGCAAAGATGCTATGGAGGGCCTTGATGACAGTGGTTGCGGTCATATCGGGGCAGGGGATGGCGAATGGGAACCGGGAGTACTCGTCAATCACGTTCAGGAAGTACGTGTTGTGGTCGGTGGAGGGGAGGGGGCCTTTGAAGTCCATGCTGAGGCGTTCAAAGGGACGGGAAGCCTTTACCAGGTGCGCTTTCTCTGGTCGGTAGAAGTGCGGTTTGCACTCCGCGCAGATTTGGCAATCCCTGGTGGCTGTCCTGACCTTCTCGATGGAGTAGGGCAGGTTGCGGGTCTTGACAAAATGGAAAAAGCGAGTGACCCCCGGGTGGCAGAGGTCGTCGTGGAGGGCTCGGTGGCGGTCCACCTGTGCGGTGGCACATGTGCCGCGGGACAGGGTGTCAGGAGGCTCATTTAGTTTCCCGGGACGATACAAGATCTCGTAGTTGTAGGTGGAGAGTTAGATCCTCCACCGCAAGATCTTGTCGTTTTTTATCTTGCCCCGCTGCGCATTATCGAACATGAAAGCAACCGACCGTTGGTCAGTGAGGAGAGTGAATCTCCTGCCGGCCAGGTAATGCCTCCAATGTTGCACAGCTTCTACTATGGCCTGGGCCTCCTTTTCGACTGAGGCGTAGCGGATTTCGGAAGCATGGAGGGTACGTGAGAAGAAGGCCACGGGTCTGCCCGCTTGGTTGAGGGTGGCCGCCAGAGCTACGTCAGACGCATCGCTCTCGACCTGGAAGGGGAGGGACTCGTCGATGGCATGCATCGTGGCCTTTTCAATGTTGGCTTTGATGCAGCTGAAGGCCTGGCGGGCCTCTATCGACAGGGGAAAAGCTGTTGATTGGATCAGGGGATGTGCCTTGTCCGCCTAGTTGGGGACGCACTGGGCGTAGTAACTGAGAAACCCTAGGCAGCGCTTCATGGCTTTGGAGCAGTGAGGGAGGGGGAACTCCATAAGGGGGCGCATGCGTTCCGGGTCGGGGCCAATGACTCCATTTCGCACTACGCAGCCGAGGATGGCTAGGCGGTCGGTGCTAAAGACGCATTTATCCTTATTGTGTGTTAGGTTAAGGATTTTTGCGGTCTGGAGAAATTTTCGGAGGTTGGTGTCGTGGTCCTGCTGGTCGTGGCCGCAGATGGTGACATTATTGAGATACGGGAATGTTGCCCGTAAACCGCACCGGTCAACCATTCAGTCCATCTCGCGCTGGAAGACCGAGACCCCGTTAGTGACACCGAAGGGAATCCTTAAGAAGTGATAGAGCCACACATCTGCCTCGAAGGCAGTGTATTTGCGGTCACTAGTGCGGATGGGGAGCTGGTGGTAGGCGGACTTGAGATCCACCGTGGAGAAGACCTTATAATGCGCGATCCTGTTTACCAGGTCGGATATGCGGGGGAGAGGGTACGCGTCCAGCTGCGTAAACCTGTTGATGGTCTGACTGTAGTCGATGACCATCCTATGCTTCTCCCCGGTTTTTCCCACCATTACTTGAGCTCTCCAGGAGCTGTTACTGGCTTCAATGACTCCCTCCCTCAGTAGCCTTTGGACCTCTGACTTAATGAAGATCTGGTCCTGGGCACTGTACCGTCAGCTCCTGGTGGTGACGGGTTTGCAATCCGGGGTGAGGTTCGCAAACAGGGAAGGCGGGTCGACCTTAAGGGTCGCGAGGCCGCAGACAGTACGGGGGGGTATAGGGCTTCCAAATTTGAAGGTTAGACTTTGGAGGTTACACTGGAAGTCTAAACCCAGGAGTGTAGCCGCGCAGAGGTGGGGAAGGACGTAGTGGCGGAAATTTTTGAACTCCCTTCCCTGGACTGTGAGGTTTGCTACACAAAACCCCTTTATCTCCACTGAGTGTGACCCGGAGGCCAGGGAGATTTTGTGGTTAACGGGGTGGATGAGGAGTGAACAGCGCCTTACCATGTCGGGGTGTATGAAGCTCTCCGTGCTCCCAGAGTCGATTAGGTCTCGTGCCCGTTGATGAATACAGTCGTTGTAGCAGTTGAGAGTGTTGGAGGCCGGGACTGATCCAGAGCCGCCGAGGCTAATCGCAGCAGTTGAGAGTTTTCTTCGGGTGTGGTCAGCCGAGCTGGGGTCCTGGGTGTTCATCCAAGATGGCGGCTCCCATTGGTCGCACATGGCTGGGGGTACACAAAATGGTGGTGCCCATCCCTCCAACGTGGCGTCCGCAGAACAAGATGGCGGCACCACTCCCGTCCTGGCTGGCGTCAGTGGAGAGTTTATGGAGTTTAATGTAGAGAAGTGTGAGGTGATTCACTTTGGAAGGAATAACAGGAATGCGGAATATTTGGCTAATGGTAAAGTTCTTGAAAGTGTGGCTGAGCAGAGGGATCTAGGTGTCCATGTACATAGATCCCTGAAAGTTGCCACCCAGGTTGATAGGGTTGTGAAGAAGGCCTATGGAGTGTTGGCCTTTATTGGTAGAGGGATTGAGTTCCGGAGTCGGGAGGTCATGTTGCAGCTGTACAGAACTCTGGTCCGGCCGCATTTGGAGTATTGCGTACAGTTCTGGTCACCGCATTATAGGAAGGACGTGGAGGCTTTGGAGCGGGTGCAGAGGAGATTTACCAGGATGTTGCCTGGTATGGAGGGAAAATCTTATGAGGAAAGGCTGACGGACTTGAGGTTGTTTTCGTTGGAGAGAAGAAGGTTAAGAGGAGACTTAATAGAGGCATACAAAATGATCAGGGGGTTGGATAGGGTGGACAGTGAGAGCCTTCTCCCGCGGATGGATATGGCTGGCACGAGGGGACATAACTTTAAACTGAGGGGTAATAGATATAGGACAGAGGTCAGAGGTAGGTTCTTTACGCAAAGAGTAGTGAGGCCGTGGAATGCCCTACCTGCTACAGTAGTGAACTCGCCAACATTGAGGGCATTTAAAAGTTTGTTGGATAAACATATGGATGATAATGGCATAGTGTAGGTTAGATGGCTTTTGTTTCGGTGCAACATCGTGGGCCGAAGGGCCTGTACTGCGCTGTATTGTTCTATGTTCTATGTTCTATCTTGGTGGGTCTGGTTGCGTCGAAGAAAATAAGGGTCGGTGCCCTCGTTAGTTGCTGTTTGAGATCCACCCATTCATTTTGGTGACGTTGTGTCCACTCAAACGCAGTGGTCTTTCGTAGGAGATTGCGTAAAGCTGCCGTCGCTGTGGAGAGGTTTGGGATGAACCTGCCGAGGAAGTTGACGAAGCCCAGAAATCGTAGCACCACCTTCTTGTCGTGTGGCGTCTTCATGGTCCATATTGCAGCAATTTTCACCTCATCAGGGCTGACACCCTGAGATGATATGATGTCACCCCAAAAGGTTACAGACCCCTTCGCAAATGTGCATTTTGCCTGGTTCAGTTTCAAACCGTATTTATGAATCCTCTGAAACACCTTCTTCAGACGACAGAGGTGTTCTTCTTCAGTGGTGGACCATACGATGATGTCATCCACATAGACTCTGACAGCCTCGATGCCCTTGGTCATTTGCTCCATTATCCTGTGGAAGATCTCTGACGCAGAGATAATGCCAAAGGGCATGCGATTGAAGCAGAAACGTCCAAATGGTGTGTTGAACGTACACAGAAATCTGCTCGAGTCATCGAGCTGTATCTGCCAAAATCCCTGCGAGGCGTCGAGTTTGGTGAAGATACGAGCGTTCGCCATCTCAGATGTGATCTCTTCACGCTTGGGGATGGGGTAGTGTTCCCGGCGAATGTTCTGGTTCAGGTCCTTCGGGTCTATGCATAAGCGAATATTTCCAGAAGGTTTCTTAACACAGACAATGGAGCTGACCCAGTCAGTCGGCTGTGTGACTCGCGATATTACGACTTGTGACTGCAGTCTGTTGAGTTCCGCTTTCAACTTCTCCCGCAGTGGAGTTGGAACCCTCCTGGGCGGCTGGATGACGGGTTTGGCGTCTGTCTTCAGCATGATTTTGTATTGGCAGGGTAGGGTGCCCATGCCTTTCAATACGTCGGGGTATTCTTGTAGCATGCTGTGGATCATAGCTTCCAGGCTTGATGAATCCTGGGTGTGCATGTAAATGCGTTGCACCAGCCGCAGGTCTTTGCAGGCCTGAGCGCCTAACAGTGATGATTTATTGTCGTCTACAATCTCGAATCGTGGCTGCTTGCGTATCGTCTTGTTGTCCACCCGGACATGGCACGATCCCTTTGAAGTGATCTGATTGCCGTTGCAGTCCTTCAGCCGGCATGCAGCGGATATTATTTCATAGTCTCCTGGAATCGAATGGAGATCCTTACTAGTGAGGAGGTTAGCTGAGGCCCAGTGTCAAGCTTGAAGACTAATGGAAAGTCATTGACTTGCACAGTCGCAGTCCACTCACTGCTGGAATCAATGCTGTTGACCGGGTGAGGCGTGGCGATTGTTGCGTCATGTTCCTCAATTGTCTCGATCGTGTCCACGACAAGTGAGTTGTCGCAAGCGAGGTTGTCCTCATCCGAGGAATACTCATCATTGTTTTTTTTGTGCTCCGTTGAGTCTATGCTTTTTATGTTGAAGTTCATGTGTTTCTTGTCTTCATTAACGGTGCAGCTCTGCTCTGTGAGGCAAAGTGGTTGTATTTGCCACACTTTAAACATTGTTTTCCAGAACCTGGAAGCTGGCCTTTTAAGTGGGCGTGTCTGCAGCGGGGACACGTCATGACGCTGTCCCTCCACGCTTGCGCATGCGGAGTAGGCCTTTCTTCCGTGTCAAATCTTCGGGAGAACTGCGCATGCGTGTGGCCTGCATCCAGGTTCGCGCGCGCGGGATTGCCGTTCAAGGAGCGGCTTCTGGAAGCCAGGGCCACCATTTTGACGGGCTCGACCTCGTGGTGAAGACCTTGGTCCCGGTAAGTAAACTCCTCATATTCTTCTTTACTTTTTTCATAAGTAGAGCATCTTTGCATGGCTGTTTCTAGGGTTAGGTCTTTTCGTTTTAATAAGGATTTTCTGAGTCAATCATCAGATATACCAATACCATTGACTATCTGGTCTCTGATGAGGGAGTCACGGAGGTTTTCAAAGTTGCAGGATTGAGCTAGTAATTTAAAATCAGTTACAAAACTGCTGAAAGATCCTCCCGGTTTTTGTAAACGCCGGTGAAATTGAATCTTTCAAATATCTCATTGACTTCAGATTGACAGTTGGTTTCAAATTTTTTGATGATTATTTCCAGTTTGCCCTTGTCCTCCCCTTCCAGGTAGGTAAAGGAATTATATATTTCTAATGCCTGCGGCCCTGCCAGGGAGAAGAGCAAGGCTATCTTCCTGGCATCAGACGCTGAGGTTAGACCCTTAGCTTCTAGATATATTTTGAACTGTTGTATAAAAAGTTTCCAATTGGAATGCATATAACCAGTGGTCTTGAGCAGGCATGGAGGTTGGATTGGGTCCATCGTGCCATTTGGTATCTGAAGGGTCTGAATGCTGCGAGGCCTTCCTTGGTCGAATGTCTGGTTTAAGTTCTCTTCTCTTGCTGGTGGCCAGCTGGCTTTCTGAAACCACTCCTGGTACTATATGTTATTCTCTAATTCTGAATAACGACTGTAGACTTACAGTTAACACAAACTCTTTATTCAAAGGGTTCGTTCTGCTTCCAGAGCTCAACTAGATGTAAAACATTCAAGAGGTATCACCAGTGAAGCTAAGGTAAACTGCCTATGCTGAGCTGTCTCTGTGTGCTGCTGCTCACTAGCTCTGTGCTTCTAAAAGAGGCGGATCCTGCCTTGGGCTCAACCCATTATACCCGTCTCTGATGCTCCCTCTAGTGATGCTGTGGCTGTCACATCTGTGCTGCAGTCCCTGGTGTATGTGCAGATGTATGTACAGCTGTACAGATCATTACACTGCACTGGCCTTATTAAAGGCCACCCGCTTCTTTGCAAGCTTCACACTGATAACCTGGTAGATTCGAATGTAGCTCCCTTCACATCTCGACTCACGGTTCTCCTTGGCCCACGTCAGGACCCGATCCTTCTCCTGGAAGCTATGGGGCGGGATTCTCCGGTCTCCGACGCCGAAATCGGGGGAGCCGATCCATGGGCAAGGGGGGCTTTGGCAGGGTCTGGGGGGCACCGGGGGTGGCGAGCCCAGCTAAAGGTGGTCACTATTCAACAGGCAGGATCCACGCGTGGCCGGCTCCATGTTGTGTGGCAATTCTCCAACCATATCCGCAGCTAGAGTCAGGAGCTCTACGTTGGGTGCCTGCTAGTCCCCCACCAGACGGAGGAATCGGTGGCCGTTTTGTGCCGTTTTTCCGGTCGTAAAATGCCACCTTTCCCACGTCGGCGTCAGCACTACGGGGCTGTTTAGCACAGGGCTAAATCGCTGTCTTTGAAAGCAGACAAAGGCCGGCCAGCAGCACGGTTCAATTCCTGTACCAGCCTCCCCGAACAGGCGCCGGAACGTAGTGACTAGGGGCCTTGCACAGTAACTTCATTTGAAGCCTACTTGTGACAATAAGCGATTTTCAATTCATTTGTAGTCTCATTGCACGTAGTCTCAAAATCGGAGAATCCAGCCCATGAAATCTGACGATCACCACTCATGGTTTCCGCCGGAGTGGTCGATGGGCCTTGTCCAACTCTGGAGGGGACGTCTGTTCACCCTCACCCATAATGCTACCGAACATCTGTGAAAAATATGCAGTAGGCCATCTACACCCACCGGCAACCCCACAACTCTGAGGTTTTGTCCACTCAATTTCTATTCTTCTCTGCCACCACTGAGACCTTGGCCGCCAGCAAGGCAGCTTGGACGCTGTGCCTCGACAGAACCTGCCGCACTGCCTTTAGCACCTCGCCATGCTCCTTCACAGCTTCCAAAGTCCACGCCAGCTTTTCGGGGACAGAACCCAATGCCTCCTCAATCAATTTACAAAGAATTTCTCATACATCACTCTCCATTGCTTCTCAAAATGCTTTTCAAATTAATTTTCAAGTTCAGTAGCCAGCACCCCAGTTAGCATGTCTGCCATGCTTGAGGCAGCCACAACCTCCGGAGCCGCCGCCACCACCTTCCCTGCTGAGGCTTGATGTGAAGCCTCCGAATCGGTTGAAGGATTTCCACCTGTTGCCTTCTCAGTTGCAGCCTTTTTTGACATATTTTCACAATAAGACCCTTCTACTTGCTTATGGGTAGAATTTGTCCACCAAACAACCCAGGAACCGGCCAAAACGGGCCAAAACGCAAGTACCCTGGTGGGAGCTACCTCGTGCACAACCTCCTCCTACATGGCACCACTGGAAGTCCCCACTTCCATCCTAGACTGTGACCAAGCGACAACTCTGCTATAAACTCTGACAACTGGTTAATGTCGTGTTCGGTGTTCCGATACACAAACGAACCAACACGGTTGTAGATGGTACACCTCTGTTTTATTATTCTGTACAATAATAACTGTTAACTTCTGGCTGTGGTTCGTACTTCACCAGCTAACCTGTGGACCCAGCCCTAGCACTATCTTAGAGAGGCACTCAGCACATGGTGTATGTCTGAGTGGCACGCTGTGAGCTCTGTGCTCTGAGCTATCTCCTGGTGGAATGAGCGGAACTGTGGTGTTCCCTGTTTTATAGTGCGTGTGCTCTCACTGGTGATTGGCTGCGATGTTGTGTGTGTGTTGGTTGGTCCAACTACCTGTCCATCAGTGTGTGTGTGATTGCACCATGATATGTTCATGTAGATATCGTGACAGTTCAGTAACCTATGGTGTAAGCCCCAAAAACATAATACCCTCACTTTCCAAATTCCCTTCCAGCCACTTTGAGATTTCCCTTGCTAGATGGGTACAGACCTTTCGGATTCACAACATTGAAAAGGATAGCTATTGCCCTCAGTGTGAAATCATACAGAGGTCTTGTGGTTCAGTGTTAGCATCTCACCCTCTGGGTTCAAACCCCACGCCAGGACATGTTGGCCATGCACATTATACATTTAGATTAATTCCTCAAGCTGGAGCCACCTGAGTTGGCCACTTCCTGACTTAAAATGGAGAACAGCAAAGGCTGAAGGGAAATTCAGCCAACACAGGCAAAAACTAGCAGGCACAAGTTTACTGTGTATTAGACTCTGCAAAAACCCAGACAGCATCGATACAAGCAGCCATCTGCATAGTAATGTAGCAGCCATCTACCTGGTAATGAGCGATCCCCAGGAACAATCAAAACATTTAAGGTACACAAAGCCAAGCCAGACTCCTCGGCGCCAGCAGGAGCCAACTCAAAAGAGGTTAACGGACACCTAAAGACCGCCCAACAATCAGGGAACAGCTCCAGTATTGGAGAAATTAAACCAAGCGATTGGAACGAAGTCCAATCACTTGAAACCAGGTACGGGGTCTGCCCCGAAAGGCGGGAAGGCCCTGGGGACTATAAAGTTAAGCCCCCAAGTTCAAATCATCCTTCTTGATAGGGTCACTCAGCAACGCGAAGCAACCCCTGAGAGTGAACTGTCCGGCGGCCTCCAAGAAAGTAAGTCTCAAGTCAACGCTCGCTACGAGATAGGTGCTCCTAGCTACTAGTCCATACCAGCTTTTGAATCCCGCAGAATCCCGCAGACTCAGAACCCGAACGAAAGGCCATTTGTTCCCCTGACCAGGTGGGCCAGTCCGAAGCTAAGTATAGGCCTGTTAGCTCTAGAAATAGCTTAGAAAGTAGAGTTTATGCATGAGTAATGATTTACTGTGTATAATAAATGTGCTTTGATTTGAATCTTACTAATTGGTGTATTGAGTTATTGATCATTACTTGAACTTGAACCTCGTGACAGTATCATAAAGATACCTGGCGACTCTAGAGCAAAGGTTATAAAACAGAGCCAATTGAACCAACCAAAAGTTAGCAACATATTACTGGCGACATCCTGACGGGACCTGATCTAGAAGTGGCTTAACCACTCCGGGAGAACCCAAAATTTGAATTAGAAATCCAATTGGGAACAGAAAAACCACAAGTGCTCAAGCAGTTCTGATCAATCCTCATTATTCAGAAGTGTGTTAATGAATGCGTAACTAACAGGGCGATAAGGTAATACTGATAGATTTTTTGTTGCGACAAAACTGTTGGGAGTTTGTATTCCAGAAAATAGCGAAAGCCATTCCCGTAATTACAGCACCTCCTTCATACCCCTTGTTCCAAATATCAAGAGAAGCATTCAGAGAGGAAAGATGGCAATGCAGGCTATGCAACGCTTCATGAACCCCGAAGAATTCGTGGTCGCAGCGACCAGCAGTAGAGTAGGACAGTGTCCCGTTTGGGAAAAGGAAATCAGAAAGTACCTCAAAGGGAATGGATGGCCCCTTTGGAGCGAATTCTGTGAAAATGAGGAAACAGGTCCCAGGAGTATAGGACATACTTGGTGGGAGAACCTGAGCGAGATTCACAAGAAGAGCTTAGGAAAAGCTCGCAAGCCAATGGCAATCGTGTCCTGTTTGGCACAATTGCGAGGCACAAAGTAGGTCGTTAGGACGCTCCGAAAAGAGATAGAGGAGGCACATCAAATGAGCAAGGTCGATGTGAGCGAGATAGAGAAAGAGAACCTAGAATTAAGAAGGAAGTTAGCAGCAAAGGAAGGAGAGGTGGATGATGCCAAGGGGGCACACCAGTCTTGTCTGGCGCACCTAAGCAGCTTCCAGACACAGTACAAAAAGGTCTATCAGGACACGCAACGTGCAGTCCTGGTAAGAGAGGAAACAGAGAAACAGGTAGAGGCATTGCAGAGGCAGTGTAGTGACCTGAAGGCAGCATTAAGAGCACTCCATGCTGCCACCACGGAGCAAAGACAAAGCTTGTTAGATCACGCAAAGTGCCGGAAGCAGATTGCAGAACTGCAATCTCTGCTTTCAGTTCAAAAAGGATTCCAGAAAACCTTTGGATCACAGCTAGATGAGGAAGACGGCCCTGATTGGGAAGAATTGAGTGAGACAGCACAGAGATATGTTCAGGGAACCTGTGCGCAGGGAAAGCCCCAGAAGTGAAAAGCGCCCCAACCCCCCACAGAGCAGATAGTTAAGCTCCAATGAACCCAGTCACCACCCACCGTACAGCCACATCGGACGACACGGAATTTCTGTACACCACCCCCTTAACAGTGACCCAATTACGGGACGCATGTGATAAAATCAAACCGTTCCTCCCCACCTCAGACCCCCACCACTTCTTTGCCAGAGTAAAACAGCAGGCTACCATGTACGGCCTGGATGAGCGAGAGCAAGTAAAGCTCACAGTTTTGAGTTTAGACACTTCGGTCGTAGCAGCCCTTCCCGACCCACAGAATGTAGGAGGAGGCATCCTTGCAGAAATGCATACCGCGATCCTAGACGCGATCAGGTATAACAGGAGTGACCCCGTAGATGGCCTCAATAAGTGCAGGCAAAAGAAAACCGAGCACCCCACAGCGTTTGCTGGATGCCTGTAGATCCATTTCGCAGCAGTTTTCGGAGACCTAGACCGCGACCATTTGTCCCCAGACAACATGGCCAAATGGACCCGCACCATTATCTCCCATGCCACAGAAAGCTTGTGCGAATTATGATCCCTCAGAGGAGGCTCATAATGAGAAATGGGTTGTAAAAAGATTGTCCCGCACCTGGGAGCAATCTGTTCAAAACAAACCCATGAATAAAAATCCCGAGGAACAGCAGGCAGAAGCAGACATACACACAGTTAAGGCACACCAGAACCCCGCATGGGTAAATGAAGGCAGGAACAGCCCCCCACAAAAGCCACAGGAGTGTTACAACTGTGGACAGTTGGGACACTTTGCAAGAGAATGCAATGCCCCACAAAAGCAACGGAGAGCCCAGCAGACAGGCACTCTAAATAAAACCAGGACAAAGCCAATACATAGTGTGAGCACCCGTTCAGATCAGACGGACCTGAACGGAACGGATTGACGGTGTTCGGGCTCACCCAGTTGGGTCTGCGACACCCTTTGGGATAGGTCCAGCCGACCAATAGTTGCAGCAAAAATACGGGGGCAGCCCATCGAATTTCTCTGGGACACAGGAGGGTCCCGCACCACAATCAATTTCTCCACCATATTCCAGTTAGACACGTGGCCCACTCCAGCCACCATCACCCTCAGCGGCTTTACAGGCCACTCACAGCAGGGACACATCACAGCCCCTGTACCTATTCAAATCGGCAACATCACCACCAAGCACCCCATAGTCTTAGTCGATCTACCCCACACAGCAGAACACATTTTAGGCATCAATTTTGTAAATTCCCACAACCTATCCTTCGATCCAGTCGATCAATGTGTCTGGAAAATGGCAAAATCCGCAAGAGCCCCCGCAACGCTCACAATAGGTGAATACACCAACAAGATTAGCGCAGTCGGCGAGTTTTGGTTTGACACGACTACAATTAGCACGGACAAGCAGGTTAGGGCAGTTTTACAAAAGGACAGGGCAGCATTCGCGACCCACAAACACAACTGGTTCCGTTCAAATCACAGGACCTGACCCTAGACGCCAAAAACAATACGGATTTCCCCAAGAGGCAGAGGGAGAAATCGCAAAAGTTATCGACAGCTTATTAGAGCAGGGCGTACTCAGATCAGTAGCCTCCACTAATAATGCCCCGATTTGGCCAGTGAGAAAGCCCGATGGATCATGGCGACTGACCATCGATTACCGGGAACTCAACAAAGTCACCCCCGCAGCAGCCCCCACGGTAGCCACAAGTCCCGAGACCATGCTCAAACAGGGACTCAACTCACAATTCTTTACGGTTTTGGACATCAGTAATGGTTTCTGGTCCATTCCATTGGCAAAAGCGTGCCAGTATAAATTTGCCTTCACCTTTAAAGCACAGCAGTATACGTGGTCATGCCTTCCACAAGAATTCCACAACTCCCCCTCCATTTTCCACCAATAGTTGGCAAATGGATTATCGAAATTTTCTCGCCCCCAAATGTCTGGTCCAGTATGTGGACAACCTATTACTGCAGACAGACACCAAGGAAGAGGACATCGAGTTTCTGACCGAACTCCTGGAACTCTTACATTCAATTGGTTGTAAAGTAAACCCCAAGAAGGCCCACATTTTGGAAAACAAAGTGATATATTTGGGTACGATTATCACACATGGTAAACGCGAGATCGAGCATAAAAGGATTGACTCAATTGCCAAATTGCCCCTTCCCCAGAACGTTTTAGCCCTCTGGTCGTTTTTAGGACTGGTTGGCTACTGCCGAAACCATATGGACGGTTTCGCCAGCAAGGCAACATCCCTCTCAGACCTCCTAAAGAAAGGAGCCCCCTGGGAATGGCTTCTGCAGCATACGGATGCTGTGGGTGCTTTGAAAAGAGCCCTCATTGCAGCCCCCGCACTACAAGTTCCAGACCCGCTTTCCCCCTATGTGATAAGAGGTAGCAAGCACAGACCGTACCCTTTCGGCCGTGCTCCTTCAGGAACAGCACGAACAGTTAAGGCCCGTGGCTTACGCCTCAGGAGTTTTAGATGCTGTGGAGCAGGGAATTTTGGCTTGTGAAACGCACCTGCTCGCATTTCTTTGGGCAGTACAATATTTCTCTTACATAACCGGACTGAACCCCATCACAATCCTGACGGAACACACCCCCACCCAACTTTTACTGGACAGACGACTTAAGGACGGTACAGTCAGTCAAATAAGAGCAGCCAGATGGACCCTTCTTTTGCAGGGACGGGACATCACTGTTAAAATGACCAAGACCCACACTTTCTTAGCAGATAACCTACAGTACCCAGGCACCCCCCACAAATGTGAAATCATCTCACCGCACCACAACACAGGCCCCCTTATTGCGAAAACCCCCCCCCCCAGAAAGATAAGTAGTTCAACCCAGAGCCCCAAGCACACAGACACGTGCGAACCCATTAGGATACATGTGGATGGATCTTCCACAATATTAGAAGGGAAGCGCTAACAGGATGCGGCATTTAGGTCGAGGACGCGCAGGGACGCGCCCTAGAAAAAATCGCTTTAAAACTTCCAGGACACTTAGGACCGCAGGCGGCAGAACTAGCAGCCGTGGTGTACATTGTAGAACACCCAGATTCCTTCCCCAGCCCAGCAGACATATATTCGGACAGCTTCTATGTCTGCAACAGCCTTACAGAGTTCCTACCCCTGTGGAAAGCAAGAGGATTTGTTTCTGCAGACGGAATACCCCTCCCCTCAGCCCCATTGCTCCGTCACATCTTAGAAAAGGCACAGACCAGGACATTTGGAATTGTCAAAGTTCGTAGTCACCATCATTCCTCCCCCCCTGGAAATGTAAAAGCCGACGCACTGACAAAAGCAGGTTCCAGGCACGGATATTTTTGGACACCCCCCAAAAGCGCACCAGTGAATGCAGTTCAGGTCTCGCAGACTAATATCGAGGATTTAGTGCAGGCCCAGAAGCAGGATAGCAATTTCACGGAGATTTTGAAAGGAAAATTTACAGCACCTTACGAGAGATTTAAAAATGCACTGACCACACATGACGGTGTGGTGTTAAAAGACACCCTTTATGTGGTTCCTGAACAGGACAGGAATCAACTCATTTGTTTGTTCCATGACGGTCATGGACATTAGGGAATTGATCCCACTACAGCCCACCTCAGGCAGCTCTGTTGGTGGCCAAGTTTAAAAGAAGACGTAACGCACTACGTTGAGAAATGCCTTATCTGTGCCCAGAACAATCCAGGCAGATACGCCAAGAAAGCTCAACTTAGTCACACCCGCCCCGTTAATGGCCCCTGGCCTAATCTCCAGATTGATTTTATAGGACCATTGCCCCCTTGCAGGAATGGTTATAAGTATGTACTCGTTGTGATAGACATGTTTACAAAATGGGTAGAGGCATTCCCATCCAGAATGAACACGGCAAAGACCACAACCAAGATACTAACCCACCACATCTTTACGAGATGGGGATTCCCCCGCAGCATTGAATCCGACCAAGGTTCCCATTTTACGGGACGTGTCATGGAGAACGTCCTCACGATATTTGGCATTACTCAAAAATTCCACATAGCATACCACCCCCAGTCAAGTGGTATCGTGGAGCGCATGAATCGGACCCTAAAAGCAACCCTCAGAAAAATGGTCCAACAAAACAACACCACTTGGGATTCAGGCCTCCCTTTTGCGCTGATGTTTTTGTGAAATACAGTATCAACATCTACAGGTTACACCCGACACACCCTCATGACCGGACGCCCCATGAAAGGCACAGAATTTTTATTGGGATTAGATTTGACCAGCCCCGAGGTGACGACCCTCACACACGAGAAAGCAGTAGAACAACTGGTAGAGAATGTTATAACGGCTCAGCTAGCAGCCGCCGTATGATTAGGCACACGAAAGAAACAGAGCAAGGCCTGTTTCGATAAGACAGTACATGCGACTGAGTTCAGTGTAGGACAGCAAGTCATGCTCTCCGTATACAACCCCAGCACATTCCTGTCACCTAAATATATGGGTCCATACTCCATTGCGGACAAAGTAAGCCCCTCCGTGTACAAAATAAAGTTCCCCAACGGAAAGACTGCTTGGTTCCATATTAACCAGCTTAAGGCATATGGAACACAGTCTAACCACACACACCACGTCATGCTCGACGCAGCACACCACGCACCGCCCACAGCCAACGTAACCCTACCCTCCCCCAACACGTCCAGCCCAGCCACGGACTCAACCCCGACTCCACCCCCGAGCTATACACTCTGCCCCGGAACGCCCCAGACAGCAGCAGCAGAGACAGCGACTGTGACTCAGACAACAGCCACAGCACGCCTCCCTACTATCCCCATGCAACAGGACCCACACCCAGCGAACCTGACCACGATTCGAGTGATCCCTTCATGATCACTTTCCTAAACAAACCCCACCGCTGACCACCGACCTACAATGACGACCCCGACTCCATCCCCACAGAATTAGACACCACCTTTTGGCACCGAGATAACTCATACAGGCTCATCCGGAACGACGAGATGGATCCCAAATCGCACCATGCAGCCGTATCCGCCCTTATACATTCGAGAGTTTGGCATCCGGGAGAAGATGACGACTTTGAGTCTGACTCCCAAAACGAGAACCCCTTTGCGACCCTGTTCGCAACCGATAACTGAGGTGTCCAGATGATGTTTTAAAAAGGAACCGTTTGGGAGAAAACGGTGTCCTTTCTGATGGAACCTGCAGCATGTTTAATATTGTTTGTAATGGTATTGTTAAATGTTGTTTGTAAGATCGGAAATTTTTTTCACGGCCCCACGCCACCACCCTTCTGACGCTCACTGGCAGTCAGAGAAACTAGTTTGTCCCGGACACTAGTTCAGAGGAACTAGTTTGTCCACAGAGACTTGTTAATGTCCCAGACGCCAGTTCAGAGGAGCTCGTCTGTCGACAGAAACACAGACCCCCGTTCGTTACTGCCCATCTGGTTCGACGGAAGAACCAATACGGCAACCCCCCCACGATGGCTACATTTCTTGCCCGTTCTTGTCGGTTGCTCAGGCAGTGGAGAAACGGCATTGGGACCCGCCCTGCCTGAGGACCCCCCTCTGGTCAGCTACGCTCGGGTAGAGTACACACGGCATTGGTCGCCGTTCTACCCGGGGATTCCATCCAAATCTTACTCGTCGCGGCCCATACGCACCTCATTTCGGCAATTTTTATTCAAAAAGTTTTGTTTTTGTTTTCAGATGACCCTTAGGTTGCCATCCCTATGCTACTTACATCCTCAAACATTTGGATGGTAAATCGCACAGTCTGCGAGACGGCTCGCACTGTTTCAGTATTTATAAGTGTGTCTTGTCCGGAGTATTCAGTTTAAAAAAAAAAATGAGGGAGTCACACATGGTGACAAATTGTAAAGGAAGAATTGGCACTGAAGGACAGACATACTAACAGACGAGATATTAAACCAAGTTAGTAACAGACACTATGCTTGATCCCACAGAACCTCAGAAGCTCCAGGAAACGAGACGAAACAAAGAGAAAAGAGAAAGAAAAAGAACCATGATGCCATCCTCCGTGTTGCTCATCACCCTAATGAACATTTGGTTGCGCGCAAATGCGAACCCTCTAACCCCCCCCCCCCCCCCCGACCAGCCGTTAATGATTTACTTCCCCATAGCACCCAGAGCCCAGTCACAAGCGACACCACACCATCTTGGTGTGACAGGTTTATAACCTGGTACTCGCTGTCCTACTTAATAGAATCCCTACTAGTATTGGCGATACTCTGCTGCATCGTGCAGACTATTCGTCTGAGGAAATGGAGGAGAGCCTACCGCGCTAGCACCCCGGTATATAGGATAAGATCCCCTATTTTTGGTTATGACCAGACCCCCGACCCCCGCGATCTATAATAAAGAACATTCGTTTGCATTCTTTTTGTGAATAAAGAAATGTGTTTCATGAGCAATTGTGCAATCCTGAGCATGACTGCCAAGCCAGGGAAAATGTGACTAATACTGCCATGATTTTGTGTGTATTGTTTAAGAAGTTAGTATGATTGAATGTTTGAGTGAGTGTAGTTTATTAAGGACAGTTAGAGGTACCATTTTTCTTATTTTGTAATGCACGTCACTGTTTTGACATAGCGCCACTTAGAATTGTCAGTTAAAAATGTTCTTGCATAGTTATGGTCAGTGTAGAGGCCATAGAAGAGTGATCGCTGGGTCAGGGAATGAAGACAATGCAGTTATGTGATCCTTCACACTTCGCGTTAGGATCACAAGGAGGGAGTGTAGCCACCTGAGTTGGCCACTTCCCGACTTAAAATGGAGAACAGCAAAGGCTGAAGGGAAATTCAGCCAACACAGGCAAAAAACTAGCAGGCACAAGTTTACTGTGTATTAGACTCTGCAAAAACCCAGACAGCATCGATACAAGCAGCCATCTGCATAGTAATGTAGCAGCCATCTACATAGTAATGAGCGATCCCTGGGAACAATCGAAACAGTTAAGGTAAACAAAGCCAAGCCAGACTCCTCGGCACCAGCAGGAGCCAACACAAAAGAGGTTAACGGACACTTAAAGACCGCCCAACGATCAGGGAACAGCTTCAGTATTGGAGAAATCGAACCAAGCGATTGGAACGAAGTCAAATCACTTGAAACCAGGTACGGGGTCCGCCCCGAAAGGCGGGAAGCCGCTGGGGACTATAAAGTAAAGCCCCCCAAGTTCAAATCGCCCTTCTTGACAGGGTCACTCAGCAACGTGAAGCAACCCCTGAGAGTGACCTGTCCAGCGGCCTCCAAGAAAGTAAGTCTCAAGTCAATGCTCATTACGAGATAGGTGCTCCTAGCTACCAGTCCATACCAGCTTTTGAATCCCGCAGACTCAGAACCCGAACGAAAGGCCATTTGTTCCCCTGACCTGGTGGGCCAGTCCGAAGCTAAGTATAGGCCTGTTAGTTATAGAAATAGCTTAGAAAGCAGAGTGTATGCATGAGTAGTGATTTACTGTGTATAATAAATGTGCTTTGATTTGAATCTTACTAATTGGTGTATTGAGTTATTGATCATTACTTGAACTTGAACATCGTGACGGTATCATAAAGATACCTGGCGACTCGAGAGCAAAGGTTATAAAACAGAGCCAATTGAACCAACCAAAAGTTAGCAACAAAGCCCAACCACTCCTTCCTCTGACTTGACCACGGCAACATTTTCTACAATATTTATCTCCTTCTGCCTTATTGCCAACTTTTCCTATCCTTCGGGTGGGAATTTCCGATCTTGTCTGCCCTAAGACCAGAAATTTCCATCCGAAGTCAATCGATCTTTAACTGGTCTGTCGAACAACTTGGTTGTCATTTTGAGGAGAAGGTTCAAGCTCGCTATCATTTTCCACTGTGGCAGAACCCTCATCAGGTGATGGTTCATCTGTCAGCACCACTGTCCCGCAGCAGGCACGACCAGAAGCTTTACCTCTTTGTCAATGAGTATTTTAACATTTATAAGCTGCATTTAATAGTCTGGCCACTCCCCAAGGAGCAGGGGTAGGCAAGTAAAAATCTTGAGACAGTCACCCTCCAATCTTTTCATACAATCACATGGAAGTCCTGAGAGTGGTTTGTACGGGATGAGTGACATGATATTGGGATATCGGTGGGAATGTGCAGGTGTGGTCTGTTGCATGTCAAGCTGCTGACATGCGGGAAATGCATGGTTAACCCACTCAGAACAACAATGTGTGATGTGGCCAACAGAGAGGAACAACATTTGATATCACCAAGGCAGGAACACATACTCCATGGAGAAACTGACCTTAAAGCATTTTGAATAGGAGCAGGGGAATTACCCACAGTGTTCAAGTCAATATTTATCCTTAAATCAGCATCACAAAGAAGCAGATTATCTGGTTATTATCATATTCCCGTTTGTTGGAGCTTGCTATGTGCAAATTGGATGCCAAATGTCCCAGTTTAAAACAGTGCCCACAACCCCACACCACTGCCCACAACCATACCACTGTCCATAACCTCACCCCACTGTCCACAATGATACCACTGCCACTCCCCCACACCACTGCCCATTATCTCACACCACTGCCAACACACACACACCACTGCCCACTCCACTTCACCACTGCCCACAACCATATCACTGCCCACTCCCCTACACCACTGCCCATTATCCCACACAACTGCCCACACCCACACACCACTGCCCACTCCCCTACACCACTGCCCATTATCCCACACAACTGCCCACACCCACACACCACTGCCCACTCCCCCCCACCACTGCCCATTATCCCACACCACTGCCCACACCCACGCACCACTGCCCACTCCCCCCACCACTGCCCATTATCCCACACCACTGCCCATTATCCCACACCACTGCCCATTGTCCCACACCACTGCCAGCACACACGCACACACCACTGCCCACTCCACTTCACCACTGCCCACAACCATATCACTGCCCACTCCCCCCCACCACTGCCCATTATCCCACACCACTGCCCACACCCACGCACCACTGCCCACTCCCCCCCCACCACTGCCCATTATCCCACACCACTGCCCATTATCCCACACCACTGCCCATTGTCCCACACCACTGCCAACACACACGCACACACCACTGCCCACTCCACTTCACCACTGCCCACAACCATATCACTGCCCACTCCCCCCCACCACTGCCCATTATCCCACACAACTGCCCACACCCACACACCACTGCCCACTCCCCCCCACCACTGCCCATTATCCCACACCACTGCCCACACCCACACATCACTGCCCACTCCCCCACACCACTGCCCACTCACCCACATCACCGCCCACTCCCCCGCAACACTGCCCTCTCCCCACAGATGCTGTGAGTAAATTGGACACAGTGTAGCAATCATCAAGCTGGAAATAAGAAAGCTTGTTGGATATGGGTAGGCCCACAAACAATCTTGTAAAGGCATTTACTTCATGGATCCAGCCCATCTTGCCTTTCACCTGCAAACATTCCTAAGTCCCGGAAAACCCAGCCAAAATGCATTAAAAATGAAAACCCCTATTAAATTGGTGGCATGAAAAGCCCTAGAAAGGCATTACTGAGCATCCCGAGTGCAGATTGGTCACATGGTCCCTCCATTAAAAGTGGAAATGGGTGCATTTGGGCTAGGGTGAGCTGTGTTTCAGAACTTTAACTCTTTACCTACCTACATGGCACAAGTTCACCCGTTTGTGTGTTAAAGTCACCTCTAGTGTGTGGTTCAAACTGAACATAGACAAAGGCGGAGTCGGAAAGAGTGGGTCAGGGGCAGGAGAAAAATAAGGATTGAATAGAAAGCAGTATTTGCCAGGTGGCCTGAAAACACTGTTAAACAGACTTCTCAACTCAGAACATAGAAAGGGTGAATGCTACGCAAACTGCGAACACAGGGCACTTACAACCAGTAGCTACTTCCAGTTGATGACTGGAGCTGCTAAGGCCACAAGGGTAGAGACAATGTCCAGGCAATGCCCTGCCATGAGGAAGACCACAGCAACGTCACCACCCTCATTTGACACAGACTCTGTACATTAATTCTTCCTTCCTGACCACTTGAAACTCACTGCCGAATAACCTCAGCATCTTATTGAACCTCACACCCAAGTGGGGCATGAAACCCATTGAGACAAACTGCTGCTCCCTGTTTGAATTCTATGTCATGGGGAAAGAGGAGGAGTGGGACCAATTGGATAATTCTTTCAAAGAACCATCACAGGCACGATGGGCTGAATGGTCAGTGAGCCAAGTCAATCCCAAAATGTGCAGTCAGACCAGGACTTTTCATAAATTATCTCTTCACATTAGGTGACAACCACTCACATTGCTGTGTAGACATTAGATAGAGATAATAATGTGATCCATAATTTTGTTTGTGCAGAATTTCATGTGTAAAATTAACATATTCCATTCATAAGAAGGAATCCCAATGGCGGAAAGTAATTGGAATTTTTTTTCTAGCTGAAGCAGGATGCAATTTTAATATTCCACCGCTATTTATCATTGAGATATGATGCGAAAAGGAAATGGAAAGTACAGTCCACGACTTACTGCTGGCTATCAGGAGAAAGGCGAGAAGAAGTTCCCTCATTTTCCTTCAGTAGAACTGTAAAAACAAAAGAATTGTGCAGTCCGATTATTGCGAATTGTTTTTATATTTTAATAAATATATATTTTTATTGGTATTTCAAGTGACAGTTACAGAATTAAAAAAGAAAACGAAAAAGAGCTGGGTTTCACACGCAGTGTCATTCAATGACAACGACAACTGTACATAGGTCTGACCAACCGGCCTCGAGCCCTCCGTTGTCACTATAACTGTGATTGGGGTAATTGATTTTCAGAATGGTTTGCCAGGTTACACTGGGGCCTCTTGGCGGTGGGGGTTGTCTCCAGCTTCGCCCCGCTGTGTCCTGGTGTGTTTGAGGATCCCTCCTCGCTCGTCTGTAGCCTTCATTCTGTAGGCGGGCGGTGGGGGGAGGGGTGGGGTGGTTGGAGTCCCACTCCCACTCCCACCTTGGTCTTGAGGCCTTCAAGGGGGGTGGGCCTGTGCTCCCTCCCAGTAGGCCGCCCCCTCCCATATCTTCCCGGTTTCCCTTGAGTTCTCCACTCTCTGGGCGGCTATCCCTATTCACCCCTTTTCTGTTCCTCCCTCCCTGCACCTCTCCTCCCACCACCTCCACCCCTAGCTCGATCTCTCCTCCATCCACCCCCCCCCCCCCCCCCCCGCCCCTACCCCCACCACCTGCCGGCTGCTGGTTGCAAACAGGACTGTAAATAGGCTTGCGAGTTTGCTCCATGTGGTGTGGAACCTCTGCTCAGACCATCTAGTTTTTAAATTTTATTTCCTCTAGCCTCAGGAATTCGGCCAGATCTGAGAGCCGTTCCGAGGCCCAGGGTAGTGCTGCCGACTTGCACCTTAGCAGAATTCTCCGCATGGAAATCAGTGAGGCGAAGGCCAGGATGTCCATCCCTTTCCCTGTCCAGAGCTCTGCTGTTCTGACACCCCGAAGACTGCCACAGACGGGCATGGCTCCATCTCGACCCCACCACCTTGGGAATAACCTCGAAGAATGCCATCCAGAATTCCCTGAGTCTGGGGCAGGACCAGAACATGTGGGTTGGTTGGACCCCCGGCCCCTCTGGCACATGTCCTCCACCTCCGGGAAGAACCTGCTCATGCCTGTCTTGATGAGGTTCGCTCTGTGCACTACCGTGAGCTGCATCAGGATTAGCCATAGGACGAGGTGGAGTTGACTCACTGCAGCACCCCTTGTTCAAGAAGGGAAGTAGAGACAACCCCGGTAACTGTAGACCAGTGAGCCTTACTTCTGTTGTGGGCAAAATCTTGGAAAGGTTTACAAGAGATAGGATGTATTATCATCTGGAAAGGAATAATTTGATTAGAGATAGTTAACATGGTTTTGTGAAGGGTAGGTCGTGCCTCACAAACCTTTTGCTGCGATGTTGGCAAAACTATTGGGGGAGGGGGAGGATCCCTCCCGATATGAACTGGATCGGGTTCATCGGTCGTGGAGGCCTGCACCAAAGGCGAGTGAGCCGCCAAGGGCAGTGACTCTGTGCTTCCGTAGGTACAGTGTGAAGGAGAAGGTCCTGAGCTGGGCCAAGCAGAAGCGGGTGGTGCAGTGGGCTGGAGCTGGTATACGTGTATACCAGGACTTTACGGTGGAGCTGGCAAGGAGGCGGGCTGCCTTCAACCGGGTGAAGAGGGCACTGTACATTAGCAAGGTGCGGTGCGGCATTGTATATCCAGCGAAGCTGAGGGTGACTTACAAGCTCAGAGACTTTTATTTTGGAACGGCGGAAGCAGCGGAGGAGTTTGCGAAAGCAGAAGGACTGTGGCAGAACTGACAAATTGAGGAATGGCCATGTGCCGATGTAACCTCATGACTGTATTTTCTTCTTTTTTGTATCACTGCGCGCGGGTGTAGACTAAAGGAGCCAATGTGGTATATATTTGGACAAGGGACGGGACGGGACTTTCACTCGAAATGAGGGCTCTTTGGGGTGTAGGCGGGCTTTGTGTGCTAAAAGGGGATCTTTGGGCTTTCCTAGGGCCGGGCAAGTGGGAAAGGGACCCGGGCGGGGGCCTCCACGCTGGCCGGTTTAAGCCGGCCAGTGAACGGGAGTGAGGTGGGGGGAGGGGCTGCGGCCATCGGAGCCTGGCAGAACAGGGTCCGAGTGATCTAGCCGGGGTGGAAAGTTGGGGGGAAGGAACCGAGGTTGGGAGGAGGACTTTTACAAGAGGCAGTGGACGGGAGGAGCTGGAGACCTGGGGTGGGTGGGGCGGGGGGGGGGGGGGGGTTGGAGTGAGGGGGAGGGGGGGAGCTGTGGGGCGGTGGGGGGGGGGGTGGGAGCTGTGTAAGATTAAGGGTGACTACGGGTAATCCCTGATTCCGTTTTGCCATTTGTTTATGCAAACATGCGGGTTGAGGTTTGGGGGTTGGTGGGTAGATGGGATCGTTGTTATTATGGGGATTGACATATCTTGCTGATTATTGTTTATTGTTGATGGATGTAAATGTGGGAGAAAATGTGAAAAAGGAGGAGAATTTTTTTAAAATATTATTTTTTTTAAAAATGTTTTAAGGCGTACGGTGTGTTAGCTTTTATTGGTAGAGGGATTGAGTTTCGGAGCCATGAGGTCATGTTGCAGCTGTACAAAACTCTTGTGCGGCCGCATTTGGAGTATTGCGTGCAATTCTGGTCACCGCATTATAGGAAGGATGTGGAAGCATTGGAAAGGGTGCAGAGGAGATTTACCAGAATGTTGTCTGGTATGGAGGGAAGATCTTATGAGGAAAGGCTGAGGGACTTGAGGCTGTTTTCGTTAGAGAGAAGAAGGTTAAGAGGTGACTTAATTGAGGCATACAAGATGATCAGAGGATTGGATAGGGTGGACAGTGAGAGCCTTTTTCCTCGGATGGTGATGTCTAGCACGAGGGGACATAGCTTTAACTTGAGGGGAGATAGATATAAGGCAGATGTCAGAGGTAGGTTCTTTACTCAGAGAGTAGTAAGGGCGTGGAATGCCCTGCCTGCAACAGTAGTGGACTCGCCAACATTAAGGGCATTCAAATGGTCATTGGATAGACATATGGACGATAAGGGAATAGTGTAGATGGGCTTTACAGTGGTTTCACAGGTCGGCGCAACATCGAGGGCCGAAGGGCCTGTACTGCGCTGTAATGTTCTATGTTCTATCTCTGTGCCCAGTTTCTCTTCCACCTTCATCTGATTTCGTCCAGTGGAGTCCTGATCTTTTCTACGAGCCTCCTCTATATGTCACCGCCCTTGTCGTCCCCTAGCAGTCCAGCCCTACCATCGTGTCCAGGAATGTGTGCATGGATCTTTGAGGGAATGCCTTTATCTCCTTGCAGAGAAAGTAATGCAGCTGCAGATACCTGAGCTCGTCCCCTTTCGGGAGTCAAAACTTCTCGGTAAGATTCTCCCAGGCCGCAAGTCTGTCATCCATGTAGCTGTCCTCTACCATCGGCATTCCTCTGTTCCCATCCTCCAACATCCCAACAATAGTGTCCATCCCTGCCGGTGCGAACTTGTGGTTATTGAACATGCGGGCCCTGTGGACATCTCGCCCAGTTTGAAATGGCACCTAAGCTGGTTCCACGTCCTTGGGATGGCTCCTACCACCGGGCTCCTGGAGTGTGTGTGTGGGGGTGCTGGGAGTGGAGCAGTAGCCAGCACCCGGAGACAGGTCCATAGGCAAGAGTCCTCCTTCATTCAGACCCAATCCATCTCCGGCTCCCTTAGCCACGCCTTCACCCTCTCTGTGTGGTCCAGCCAGTGGTAGAACAGAAGATTTGGTAGAGCCAGGCCTCCCACATGCCACCCTCATTGTAAAATGGATTTCCGTATTTGTTTTTTAAATAAATTTAGCGTACCCAATTAATTTTTTCCAATTAAGGGGCAATTTAGCGTGGCCAATCCACCTACCCGGCATATCTTTGGGTTGTGGTGGCGAAACCCACACAAACACGGGGAGAATGTGCAAACTCCACATGGACAGTGACCCAGAACCGGGGTTGAACCTGGGACCTTGGCGCCGTGAGGCAGCAGGGCTAACCACTGCCCCACCGTGCTGGCCATGGAGTTCTGTATTCTAGGCACTCTTCCCCTCCAAACGAAGGCCATGATTAATTTGTCAATATTGGTGAAGAAGGCTTTGGGGATGAAAATTGAGAACAATCTAAATACGAAGAGGAACCTAAGCCGCACATTCATTTTGATTCTCTGTACCTTCCGGCGAGCGAAAGAGGGAGCAAGTCCCATCTTTGCAGGTCCCTTCTCACCTCCTCCACCAGGAGAGATTCCATTTGTGGAGCCTCCTCTGGGTGTGGGCCACTTGGGATCCCCAGGTACCTGAACCTGGTTTGGGTTACTTTAAACGGTAGTTCCTCCAGCTCCGCTCCTCCCTCTCGGAGGTTTACCGGGAGGATCTTGCTCTTTCCCAGGTTGAGTTTGTGACCTGAGGAGGCGCCAAACTCCCTGAGGAGTCTGGTTATCTTTCCCATTCTAGCCAGGGGGTCTGACAAGTAGAGGAGCAGGACATCTCCGTACAGTGAAACTCAATGCTCTCCTGTTTGACCTAAGGCTGTAATGATGTCAGGAGCTGAGTTATCCTGATGGAACCCAAACTGAGCAGGTTATAAGACATAAGACATAGGAGCAGAATTAGGCCACTTGGCCCATCGAGTCTGCTCCACCAGTCAATCATGGCATTTTCTTTTCTCATCCCCGTTCTTCTGCCTTCTCCCAAGACCCCATGATCCCCTTATTAATCAAGAAACTATCTATCTCTGTCTCAAAGACACTCAGAGATTTGGCCTCCACAGCCTTCTACGGCAAAGAGTTCCACAAATTCACCACCCTCTGACTTAAGAAATTCCTCCTCATCTGTTTAAAAGGACCATCCCTTCAGTTTGAGGCTGTGTCCTCTGGTTCTAGCTTTTCCTACTATTGGAAACATCCTCTCCACGTCCACTCTATCCAGGCCTCTCAGTATCCTGTAAGTTTCAATGAGATCCCCCTTCTCCATCGAGTACAGACCCAGAGTCCTGAACAGCTCCTCATATGACAAGCTCTTCATTCCAGGCATCATTCTTGTGAACCTCCTCTGGACTTTTTCCAAGGAGAGCACATCCTTAGATATGGGGCCCAAAACTGCTCACAATATTCCAAATGGGGTCTGACCAGAGCCATTTACAGCCTCAGAAGTACAGTCCAGCTCTTGTATTCTAACCCTCGCGACATGAATGCTAACATTGCATTTGCCTTCCTAATGGCCAACTGAACCTGCACATTAACATTAAGAGAATCTTGACTTCGAACTCCCAAGTCCCTTTGTGCTTCTGATTTCCTAAGCATTTTACCATTTAGAAAATAGTCTATGCCTCCATTCTATCTTCCAAAGTGCATAATGAAAAAATGAAAATGAAAATCGCTTATTGTCACAAGTAGGCTTCAAATGAAGTTACTGTGAAAAGCCCCGAGTCGCCACATTCCGGCGCCTGTTCGGGGAGGCTGTTACGGGAATTGAACCGTGCTGCTGGCCTGCTTTAAAAGCCAGCTCTTTAGCCCTGTGCTAAACCAGCCCCTAACCTATAACCTAACCCCTAGCCCATAACCTCACACTTATCCACATTGTATTCCATCTGCCACTTCTTGGCCCACTCTCCTAGCCTGTCCAAGTCCTTCTGCAACCCCCTTGCTTCCTCAATACTATCTGTCTCTCTGCATATCTTTATTGCTGATTATGTACCGTCTGAGGTTGTGCAAGTGGAGGGTGTCACTGTAGAACACCAGGGCAGTAGGAAGTTTAAAATACCGATGGAAAGAAGTAAAATCAAAGGTGCCAGAATCCAACTGGACGAGAGCCAATTTCACTGATTTGAGAAGAAATCTAGCACAGGTGAAGTGAAACAAAAATAGGCCTGGGAAACAGTGACTGAGCAATGGCAGGCTTTCCGGACAATAGGCCTGGTACAAACCAAACATTCTCCCAAAAGGAGGAAATATACAGCATGCTAAGCTAGAGATTTTTGGGATACAGTCAGTGTGGTAAATCACTGTTGTACATATAGTAGGAGATGTACAGTAAGACCCTGTACTACAGGTACAGCGGTAGTCCCTGCCTGCTGGCTCCACCCAGTAGACAGAGTATAAATATGTGTGTCCTCCGTGCAGCAGCCATTTCGGCAGCTGCTGTGGGAGGCCGCACATCTTAGAGCAGGACGACTAGCTATAACCCCGGGGAAACGGGGATGTAGAGAGGGAGAACGGGACGGTCTGGAGGGCCGTCCAACTGGCCCTACGGTCCAGGAATCTCCCAGCCTCCCGCTGGCAGAAGCACCTCCCCGATGCACTGCACTCCATTCGGTCACTTCTGTGCACTGCCACTAACGACACACCCCATGAACGTCTCGTTGCCTTCCCCAGAAAGTCCACATCCGGGGTGTCGCTCCTGACTTGGCCCGCAGCTCCAGGACCTGTACTCCTCCGTAGGCACGTCCGACTCCACAAGGTGGACCCGTTGGTAGAAAGGGTGTAGTTGCTCCACGCGAACCCCCAGTATGCCCACGTAGCATACCGCGACGGCCACCAGGATACTATCCCCCTCAGGGACCTGGCACCAGAAGGTTCCACACACACACACACACACACACACCTCTGGCCCGGCTCCACCCCCCCCTCCCCCGGCGCTCCCAGCAACAACCCCCCCCAGGACCATCCATCCTCCCCCTGCCCACGCCCGAGGATGAAGAGGATTTCGGCATGCTCCCGGAGTCACCGAGGACCAGGCCAACATCGGAATCACCGCCACCACTGCATCGCTCCAAGCGGCACACCAAGGCCCCAGACCGACTAAACCTATAACTGGTTGGGGACTATCTACCCACAGAACTTCAAAAGTAAAAAAAATTTCCTTGCAAAACTGTACATTAAACTCAAACTTGCTGTATATAGTTCTCCACCACCCCTGCCGGACTCAATTTTAACAGGGGGTGAATGTGGTAAACCACTGTTCTACATATATTAGGAGATGTACGGTAAGACCCTGTACTACAGGTACAGCGGTAGTCCCTGCCTGCTGGCTCCACCCAGGAATATAAATATGTGTGTCCTCCGTGCAGCAGCCATTTTGCCAGCTGTTGTGGGAGGCCACACATCTTAGAGCAATAAAGCCTCAGTTGTATTCAACTCTCGTCTTTGTCCAATTGATCGTGCATCAATTTATTATACTAAGATTTTCAGAAGATGGACCTCCGCATCAAGCCGGATCGCCTGCAGCTGGATCCACAATCAAGCGACGCCAAAAAGGACTTTCAACACTGGCTAGCTTGCTTCGAGGCGTACATCAGGTCTGCACCAGACCCAATTCCGGAAGCTCAGAAAATACAGATACTGTACTCGAGGTTGAGCTCCAACGTCTTCCCTCTGATCCAGGACGCGCCGAACTACGACAAAGCCATGGCGCTACTGAAAGAGAATTACGCCCAGCGGACGAACATTCTCTTCGCCAGACACGTACTCTCCACTCGCTGTCAGCTCCCTGGTGAGTCCGTAGAAGATTTCTGGCGTGCCTTAATCCCACTAGTCAGAAACTGTGACTGTCAGGCCGTTACGGCCACGGAACATTCGAACTTCCTTATGCGGGACGCTTTTGTTACGGGGATTGGGTCAGATCTCATGCGCCAGCGACACTGAGAGGGGGCCACGCTCGATCTCGCAGAGACAAAGAAGCTAGCGCTATCCATGACGGTTGCCTCGTGCAATATTCAGGCCTACACCCCCAGCCGCGTGGCCCACCCCTCCTACGCATCGTGGACCCCACAGACGGCCACCCCAGCGGGGGCCTCACCCAGCCAATATGCCTGCGCCACGTGCCAAACAGCTAACCCCGGGGGTCCCCGATGTTACTTTTGCGGCCAACAAAAACACCCCCGCCAACGCTGCCCGGCCCGCGCTGCCTTTTGTAAGGCCTGCGGTAAGAAGGGGCACTTCACCGCGCTGTGCCAGGCCCGCGCAGTCGCTGTTATCACACCGAACCCCCTCGTTTACGCACAATGGGCGCCGCCATCTTCGCCTCCCCGGACCACGTGCAGCCAGTGGGTGCCGCCATCTTCCCCTCCGCGGAACACGTGCGGCCCATGGGCGCGGCAACTTTTTCAACCCCGCCACGGGCGGTGGGCCAGTGGGTGCCGCCATTTTGTCCACCCCAAGATCTCAAGGCGCCGCCATCTTGTCTCCCCTACGGCACATGGGCACCATCATTGTTCCAGGACCCATGCCCCCCGGGCACCCCATCATCCGACGACCAGCCACGTCTCGCCTCAGTCACCATCGACCAGTCTCGCCAGTACAACCTGGCCACTGCATCGACCAGCGTTAAGATCGATGGGCACGTGACCTCTTGCCAACTGGACTCCGGGAGCACCGAAAATTTCATACACCCTGATGCGATAAGGCGCTGCTCCCTCGGTACACCCCGCCAAACAAAGAATCTCCCTGGCCTCCGGATCCCACCCCGTGGCGACACGGGGGTACTGTATAGTCACGCTCACGGTCCAGGGCATAGAATTCAGCGGCTTCCACCTCTACGTCCTCTCCAATCTCTGCGCTGCCCTGCTACTCGGCCTGGACTTCCAATGTAACCTCCAGAGCCTAACCTTGAAATTCAGCGGGCCCCTACCACCCTTACTGTTTGCGGCTTGTGGTCGACCCACCTTCCCTTTTCGCAAATCTATCCCCGGAATGCAAACCCATCGCCACCAGGAGCAGACGGTACAGAACCCAGGACAGGCATCATCGAGGCCAGCAACAGCCCCTGGAGAACCCAAGTGGTAGTAGTTAAAACTGGGGAGAAACACAGAATGGTCGTGGACTACAGCCAGACCATCAACAGGTACACGCAGCTCGACGCGTACCGCCTCCCACGCAAATCTGATATGGTCAATCAGATTGCACAGTACTGGGTCTTCTCAACTGTAGACCTCAAATCTGCCTACCACCAGCTCCCCATCCATAAGGTGGACCCTCCATACACTGCCTTCGAGGCAGATGGTCGCCTCTATCACTTCCTCAGGGTTCCCTTCGGCGTCACCAACGGGGTCTCGGTCTTCCAAAGGGAGCTGGACCGAATGGTCGACCGTTACGAATTGCGGGCCACCTTCCCGTACCTAGACAATGTCACCATTGTGGCCACGATCAGCAGGACCACGATGCCAACCTTGCAAAATTCCTCCACACCACCACTCTCCTAAACCTCACCTATAACAAGGAGAGGTGCGTGTTCAGCACGAACCGCTTAGCCATGCTTGGCTATGTGGTCCAGAACGGACTTCTGCGGCCCGATCCCGACCGCATGCGCCCCCTCATGGAGCTCCCACTTCGCCACTGCCCCAAGGCCCTCAAACGCTGCCTGGGGTTCTTTTCATACTACGCCCAGTGGGTCCCAAACTATGCAGACAAGGCCCACCCACTCATCCAGTCCACCCTTTTACCCCTGACGGCCGAGGCTCAACATGCTTTGAACCGTATCAGAGACGATATCGCCAAGGCCGCGATGCACGCAGTAGACGAGACGCTGCCCTTTCAAGTGGAGAGCGACGCATCAGACATCCCCCTAGCCTCCACCCTCAACCAGGCAGGCAGGCCCGTGGCATTCTTTTCCCGCACCCTTCATGCCTCAGAAATTCGGCACTCCTCCGTCGAAAAGGAGGCCCAGGCTATCATTGAAGCTGTGCGGCATTGGAGGCATTACCTGGACGGCAGGAGAGTCACGCTCCTCACTGACCAACGGTCGGCAGCCTTCATGTTCAATAACACACAGCAGGGCAAGATCAAAAATAATAAAATCTTGAGGTGGAGGATCGAGCTCACCACCTACAACTACGAGATTATGTATCGCCCCGGCAAGCTCAACGAGCCCCCAGGCGCCCTATCCCGAGGTACATGTGCCAGCGCACAGATAGACCGACTCCGGGCCCTGCATGACAGCCTTTGTCACCCGGGAGTCACACGGTTGTACCATTTCATAAAGGCCCACAATCTGCCCTACTCCGTTGAGGAAGTACGGACAATCATCAGGGACTGCCAGGTCTGTGCGGAGTGCAAACCGCACTTCTACCGGCCGGACCGTGCGTGCCTGGTGAAGGCCTCCCGCCCCTTTGAACGCCTCAGCATGGATTTCAAAGGCCCCCTCCCCTCCACCGACCGTAACACGTATTTTCTCAGTGTGGTCGGTGAGTACTCCAGATTCCCCTTCGCCATTCCATGCCCCGACATGACATCTGCTACCGTCATCAAAGCCCTCAACACAATCTTCGCTCTGTTCGGTTTCCCCGCCTACATCCACAGTGACAGGGGATCCTCATTCATGAATGATGAGCTGCGTCAGTTCCTGCTCAGCAGGGGTATCGCCTCCAGCAGGACGACTAGCTATAACCCCGGGGAAACGGGGATGTAGAGAGGGAGAACGGGACAGACTGGAGGGCCGTTCAACTGGCCCTACGGTCCAGGGATCTCCCAGCCTCCCGCTGGCAGAAGCACCTCCCCGATGCATTGCGCTCCATTCGGTCACTACTGTGCACCGCCACTAACGACACACCCCATGAGCGTCTCTTTGCCTCCCCCAGGAAGTCCACATCCGGGGTGTCGCTCCCGACTTGGCTCGCAGCTCCAGGACCTGTACTCCTCCGTAGGCACGTCCGACTCCACAAGGCAGACCCGTTCGTAGAAAGGGTGTAGTTGCTCCACGCGAACCCCCAGTATGCCCACGTAGCGTACCCCGACGGCCGCCAGGATACTATCCCCCTCAGGGACCTGGCACCAGCAGGTTCCACACACACACACACACACACACCTCTGGCCCGGCTCCACCCCCCCCTCCCCGGCGCTCCCAGCAACAACCCCCCCAGGACCATCCATCCTCCCCCTGCCCACGCCTGAGGATGAAGAGGATTTTGGCATGCTCCCGGAGTCACCGAGGACCAGGCCAACATTGGAATCACCGCCACCACTGCATCGCTCCAAGCGGCACATCAAGGCCCCAGACCGACTAAACCTATAACTGGTTCGGGACTATCTACCCACAGAACTTCAAAAGTAAAAATGTTTTCCTTGCAAAACTGTACATTAAACTCAAACTTGCTGTATATAGTTCTCCACCACCCCTGCCGGACTCAATTTTAACAGGGGGTGAATGTGGTAAACCACTGTTCTACATATATTAGGAGATGTACGGTAAGACCCTGTACTACAGGTACAGCGGTAGTCCCTGCCTGCTGGCTCCACCCAGTAGGCGGAATATAAATATGTGTGTCCTCCATGCAGCAGCCATTTTGCCAGCTGTTGTGGGAGGCCACACATCTTAGAGTAATAAAGCCTCAGTTGTATTCAACTCTCGTCTTTGTCCAATTGATCGTGCATCAGTCAGCAATCATGCAGAGAGTCTTCGGGGGATATTGAGAAGGAAAATAAAAGGGCAATGAGAGATTATGGGAAAAGACCAGTGAGCAACAGAAAAGGCTATCCAAAAATCTTTTATAAACCTATTAAACGATAGGTAAAGGAACGAGTGGGACCATTTGGAGACAAGAAACAAGAAGAAATCTCCTCATGGAAAGCAGGTGACAGAATAGAGGCAGTGAATGAGTGTCTTTATCATAATAATTATCTTCATTAGTGTCACAAGTAGACCTACATTAACACTGCAATACAGTTACTGTGAAAATCCCCTAGTCGCCACACTCTGGCGCCTGTTTGGGTACACTGAGGGAGAATTCAGAATGTCCAATTCACCTAACAAGCATGACTTTCGGGGCTTGTGGGAGGATACCGGAGCACCCGGAGGAAACCCACGCAGACATGGGGAGAACGTGCAGACTCCACACAGACAGTGACCCAAGCCGGGAATCGAATAAAACAGGTAGAAACAAGATGCTAAATAGGTTGGCATCATTCGATGTTGGCAAGTCACCCAGTCCAGATGGGGATGCACTCTCGGATACCGAGGGAAGATAGGGTGGAGATATCAAGAGGACTGACCACAATCTTGCCTTGGGTATGGGGACAGTGTTAGGGGAATGGAGGATTGCAAAACTTAAATCCCTGTTCAAAAAAAGGGGAGAAGGGAAATGACTTTAGGGCAATCAGTCTAATGTCAGTGATGGGAAAAATATTGGAGACCATTGACAAGGACAAAATTAATTCTCATTTGGAGAAGCAAGGGTTAATAAGGGACAGTCAACCTGGATTTGCTAAAGGCTCATCATCCCTGAGTAACTTGATTGATGAAGGAACGGAGAGGGTTGATGACGTTAGTGCAGCAGCTGTTGACTATGTGAACTTCGAAAAAGCATTTGAAGTTTTTAGAAAATAGAAGTACAAGGCAATAAAGAAATTATGGTAACCTGAGTGTGTAATTTGTTAGAATCATAGAATCCCTACAGTCCAGAAGGAGGCCATTTGGCCCACCGAGTGTATGGCGTACACATTTAAAATTTGCAGATGATACAAAACCTGGCAACATAGAAAATAGGGAAAAAGATGGTAGCAGACTTCAGGAAGACATAGTCTGGAAAAATGGGCGAGCTCAAAGCTGCTGGAATAAAATGCGGGTAAGTGTGAAAATGCGGCGAGGCGGAATGTCTGAGGGGCAGTGCATTAGCAGCGAGACCCAAGGGCAGCATATTCACAAATCTTTGAAGATGGTGAGGCGGGTTGAGAAGGCAGTTCGGAAAACGGGCGGACAACTGCTTTGTAATCACGGGCATTGAATACAAAAACAAGGAAGTCATGCTGAACCTTCGCCAATCACTGGTTAGGCCTCAGCCAGAGTATTGCGTACAATCCTGGGCACCAAACTTCAGGAAGGATGTCAAGACATTGGAGAGGGTACAGGGGTTTTACCAAGATGATACTAGGGATGAGGGGCTTCAGTTGTGTGGAGATATTTGAGATGTTGCTGTTGTTTTCTTAGAGAAGAATGAGTTAAGGGGAGACATAATAATAAGTATGAACTACGAGAGGTTTTGATACCGTGATTAGTAAGCTTGCAGGTGACACAAAGGTTGGTGGAATTGCCGATAGCGATAAGGAGTTGTCAGAAGTTACAGCAGGATATAGATCGGTTGGAGACTTGGGCAGAGAGATGGCAGATGGAGTTCAATCCGGACAAATGTGAGGTAATGCATTTTAGAAGGTCTAATACAGGTGGGAAATATACAGTAAATGGCAGAACCCTTAAGAGTATTGACAGACAGAGGGATCTGGGTGTACAGATCCACAGGTCACTGAAAGTAGCAACGCAGATAGAGAAGGTAGTCGAGAATGCACACAACATGCGTGCTTTTATTGGCCGGGACATTGATTATTAAAATTGGCAAGTCATACTGCAGCTGTATAGAACCTTAGAATTGGAATATAGTGTTCAATTCTGGACACCACACTACCAGAAGGATGAGGAGGACTTGGAGAGGGGACAGAGAAGGGTTACCAGGATGTTGCCTGGTATGGAGGGCATTAGCTGTGAGGAGAGATTGGGTAAACTCAGGTTGTTCTCACGGAGGTTGGGGCGATCTGATAGAAGTCTACAATATTATGAGGTGCATGGACAGAGTGGATAGTCAGAAGCTTTTTCCCAGGTTGGAAGAGTCAATTACTAGGGGACATAGGTTTAAGGTGCGAGGGGAAAGGTTTAGAGGAGGTGGTAAGTTTTTTTACACAGAGGGTGGTGGGTGCCTGGAATTCGCTGCTGGAGGAGGTGGTGGAAGCAGGTACGATAGTGACGTTTAAGGGTTATCTTGACAAATATATGAAAAGGATGGGATACGGACCCCGGAAGTGCAGATGGTTTTAGGTTAGACAGGAAGCATGGTCGGCGCAGGCTTGGAGGGCTGAAGGGCCTGTTCCTAACCTATGCTTTTCTTTGTTACTTTGCTCTTTTTAGTGAGTAGGGAGAAATTGATTCCTCTAGCAAGTGATTTGGTAACAAGAGATCATAGATTTGTAATAATTGGCAAAGAACTGTGGGAGAGGGGCGGGGGGTGGGGGGGGGGGGGGTGGGGGGGGCTGGCGTGCAAAGCAGGAGAATTATTTTTCACACGTGGTAGCGATGGTCTGGCGGACACTACCTGACAGGGCAATTGGACATGTGTTTGAAGGGGATTAATTTTCAGGGTTATGGGAAAATGATGGGGTGTAGAATCTGGAAAGCTCATTTAAAGGGCTAGCATAGACCTGAGAGGCAGTATGGCCTGGTTCTGTGCTCTACGATTCTATCTGTGGAAATTCCATGCAAGTGAATGGCAAGTGGCTCTGCACGCTGAGTTCCTGTAGTCGCTCCGATTCAAACCCAGTGCCGTTGCTACCTGAGCCGCCATCGAGGTAATATCAACCTTAAAGGGACAGGCCAGCAATATTAAGAAAGGTTTCTGCCTGTGGCTTTTTGCATTAACTGCAGTGCTGCTGTTAACCTTTTCCAACAAGCAACAGGGGCTTTGCTCAGTCAATAACTTTTCAGTTAGACTGTCGTTTCACAATGTCAGAGCCAATGTAGTAACAGTTGTAATGTCGGAAACGTGGCTGCCAATTCAGGCACAGCAAGCTCCCACATGCAACATTTGATCGTGGCCATCTGCTATTGTGATGTTGGTTGTGGGGTAAATATTGGCCAGGGTGGCAAGGAAAGCTGCCTGCTCTTCTGCAAAATAGTGTATGAGATCTTCCATGTCTACCTTGAGGACAGGCAGAGCCCAGCTTTAACATCTGACCAGCCTATGCAACACTCTCTCAGTGCCCCACCACTAGTTACAGTCTGCGTTTAATTCTGGTAAGTGGGACTTCAATCCACTACCTCCTGATTCAGAGGCTGGAATATGCTGTAAGGTTGTTTGGTATCTCGTGAAGAAGCCTGGATGTTTGTTTTGTTGAATGTAGACCATTTATTGTTAATCCGTGAACCCATTACTGTATACATCTTCAAGATACTGCCCTGTAAGTGTGTTGTCTTCATGCTAGCTCCTTCCAAACTCAACTTGGCGTACAGCCGACCATCATGTGACTCTCTACATCACACTCTGTGCAGTATTGTTCTCCAGTCCCATATTTACTTTTGCTCTGCCCGAAAACTCTAGTACAAAAGAATCCGAACATCCGAGTCATGACTGATACCTGTGATGCTCCAAATAATGTGCAACACTTCCCTTTTCAACGATGTGACTTGCTTGGAGGTAGAGGATGAGCTACATTTACAAAGGCCGCCCAACAGTTATTGAAGAATTTTGCTTTGGTGGTTCCTAGCCTGCCGTTCGCCCACTACAGGTGAAGAATCCTCCTTCCCTCTCACCGTACAAACTAGTCTATGCCATTTTCACAAGGCAAAGACAAGACCCAAAGCGATTTCTTCCCGTTCCCACATCTTTGTTCTTCACACGCACAATTTGTACTTGTTCGTCCGCTTGCAAAATATGTAAATTACTCAATGGTGCAATATAAACACTGCCTTCCTGAAACAAGTGAATGCGTGGTATTACAATCCCAGACCAGACCCCAACAATGGCTCGGATACTGTACAGAAAACCCAATATTTTATTTTAATCTTGTAGGACTGTGAGGGAAGGATACCTCACGTCAGGAGTGATTACACGAAGAAATAGGGATTGAAAACACATTTTATGACTAACAGTATTAAAATATCTTTAACATCACACTAGAAAACAATTTACAATTACACCTAAAACAATGTCACACAATACAGTGAATACAATACCCTTAACTGCTATCTTTATTGCCACTCAAACAATAAGAAAACACCATCTCAGATCTCAATCCACTGTTAGAATATCTTTAGCACTCAGGAATACTTGCTTTACAGAGATGTTCCTTAAGAACGAGAGATCCAGGGTGGCACATGGCACAGTGGTTAGCACTGGGACTACGGTGCTGAGGACCCGGGTTCAAATCCTGGCCCCGGGTCACTGTCCGTGGGGAGTTTGCACATTCTCCCCGTGTCAGCATGGGTTTCACCCCCACAACCCAAAGATCATTCGGGAGGCAGAAGGGGTCATAGATAGCAGCTTCAGGGAATTAGTTACACCAAAGATTGGAGATAGGTGGGTAACTGTAAGAGGGACTGGGAAAAAGCAGTCAGTGCAGGGATCCCCTGCGGTCGTTCCCCTGAGAAACAAGTATACCGCTTTGGATACTTGTGGGGGGGGGGGACTTACCAGGGGTAAGCCATGGGGTACGGGCCTCTGGCACGGAGTCTGTCCCTGTTGCTCAGAAGGGAAGGGGGGAGAGGAGCAGAGCATTAGTAATTGGGGACTCTATAGTCAGGGGCACAGATAGGAGATTTTGTAGGAGCGTGAGAGACTCACGTTTGGTATGTTGCCTCCCAGGTGCAAGGGTACGTGATGTCTCGGATCGTGTTTTCCGGGTCCTTAGGGGGGAAGGGGAGCAGCCCCAAGTCGTGGTCCACATTGGCACTAACGACATAGGTAGGAAAGGGGACAAGGATGTCAGGCAGGCTTTCAGGGAGCTAGGATGGAAGCTCAGAACTAGAACAAACAGAGTTGTTATCTCTGGGTTGTTGCCCGTGCCACGTGATAGTGAGATGAGGAATAGGGGGAGAGAGCATTTAAACACGTGGCTACAGGGATGGTGCAGGCGGGAGGGAATCAGATTTCTGGATAACTGGGGCTCTTTCGGGGGAAGGTGGGACCTCTACAGACAGGATGGTCTACATCTGAACCTGAGGGGCACAAATATCCTGGGGGGGAGATTTGTTAGTGCTCTTTGGGGGGGTTTAAACTAATGCAGCAGGGGCATGGGAACCTGGATTGTAGTTTTAGGGTAAGGGAGAATGAGAGTATAGAGGTCAGGAGCACAGATTTGACGTCGCAGGAGGGGGCAGGTAGGTGGTTTGAAGTGTGTCTACTTCAATGCCAGGAGTATACGAAACAAGGTAGGGGAACTGGCAGCATGGGTTGGTACCTGGGAATTCGATGTTGTGACCATTTCGGAGACATGGATAGAGCAGGGACAGGAATGGATGTTGCAGGTTCCGGGGTTTAGGTGTTTTAGTAAGCTCAGAGAAGGAGGCAAAAGAGGGGGAGGTATGGCGCTGCTAGTCAAGAGCAGTATTACGGTGGCGGAGAGGATGCTAGATGGGGACTCTTCTTCCGAGGTAGTATGGGCTGAAGTTAGAAACAGGAAAGGAGAGGTCACCCTGTTGGGAGTTTTTTATAGGCCTCCTAATAGTTCTAGGGATGTAGAGTAAAGGATGGCGAAGATGATTCTGGATAAGAGCAAAAGTAACAGGTTAGTTATTATGGGAGACTTTAACTTTCCAAATATTGACTGGAAAAGATATAGTTCGAGTACAATAGATGGGTCGTTTTTTGTATAGTGTGTGCAGGAGGGTTTCCTGAAACAATATGTTGACAGGCCAACAAGAGGCGAGGCCACGTTGGATTTGGTTTTGGGTAATGAACCAGGCCAGGTGTTGGATTTGGAGGTAGGAGAGCACTTTGGGGACAATGACCACAATTCGGTGACGTTTACGTTAATGATGGAAAGGGATAAGTATACACCGCAGGGCAAGAGTTATAGCTGGGGGAAGGGCAATTATGATGCCATTAGACGTGACTTGGGGGGGGGATAAGGTGGAGACGTAGGCTGCAAGTGTTGCGCACACTGGATAAGTGGGGCTTGTTCAAGGATCAGCTACTGCGTGTTCTTGATAAGTATGTACCGGTCAGGCAGGGAGGAAGGCGTCAAGCTAGGGAACCGTGGTTTACCAAGGAAGTGGAACCTCTTGTTAAGAGGAAGAAGGAGGCCTATGTGAAGATGAGGTGTGAAGTTTCAGTTGGGGCGATGTATAGTTACAAGGTAGCGAGGAAGGATCTAAAGAGAGAGCTAAGACGAGCAAGGAGGGGACATGAGAAGTATTTGGCAGGAAGGATCAAGGAAAACCCAAAAGCTTTCTATAGGTATGTCAGGAATAAGCGAATGACTAGGGAAAGAGTAGGACCAGTCAAGGACAGGGATGGGAAATTGTGTGTGGAGTCTGAAGAGATAGGCGAGATACTAAATGAATATTTTTCGTCAGTATTCACTCAGGAAAAAGATAATGTTGTGGAGGAGAATGCTGAGCCCCAGGCTAATAGAATAGATGGCATTGAGGTACGTAGGGGAGAGGTGTTGGCAATTCTGGACAGGCTTAAAATAGATAAGTCCCCGGTACCTGATGGGATTTATCCTAGGATTCTCTGGGAGGCCAGGGAAGAGATTGCTGGACCTTTGGCTTTGATTTTTATGTCATCATTGGCTACAGGAATAGTGCCAGAGGACTGGAGGACAGCAAATGTGGTCCCTTTGTTCAAAAAGGGGAGCAGAGACAACCCCGGCAACTATAGACCGGTGAGCCTCACGTCTGTAGTGGGTAAAGTCTTGCAGGGGATTATAAGAGACAAGATTTATAATCATCTAGATAGGAATAATATGATCAGGGATAGTCAGCATGGCTTTGTGAAGGGTAGGTCATGCCTCACAAACCTTATTGAGTTCTTTGAGAAGGTGACTGAACAGGTAGATGAGGGTAGAGCAGTTGATGTGGTGTATATGGATTTCAGCAAAGCGTTTGATAAGGTTCCCCACGGTAGGCTATTGCAGAAAATACGGAGGCTGGGGATTGAGGGTGATTTAGAGATGTGGATCAGAAATTGGCTAGCTGAAAGAAGACAGAGGGTGGTGGTTGATGGGAAATGTTCAGAATGGAGTACAGTCACAAGTGGAGTACCACAAGGATCTGTTCTGGGGCCGTTGCTGTTTGTCATTTTTATCAATGACCCAGAGGAAGGCGCAGAAGGGTGGGTAAGTAAATTTGCAGACGATACTAAAGTCGGTGGTGTTGTCAATAGTGTGGAAGGATGTAGCAGGTTACAGAGGGATATAGATAAGCTGCAGAGCTGGGCTGAGAGGTGGCAAATGGAGTTTAATGTAGAGAAGTGTGAGGTGATTCACTTTGGAAGGAATAACAGGAATGCGGAATATTTGGCTAATGGTAAAGTTCTTGAAAGTGTGGATGAGCAGAGGGATCTAGGTGTCCATGTACATAGATCCCTGAAAGTTGCCACCCAGGTTGATAGGGTTGTGAAGAAGGCCTATGGAGTGTTGGCCTTTATTGGTAGAGGGATTGAGTTCCGGAGTCGGGAGGTCCTGTTGCAGCTGTACAGAACTCTGGTACGGCCGCATTTGGAGTATTGCGTACAGTTCTGGTCACCGCATTATAGGAAGGACGTGGAGGCTTTGGAGCGGGTGCAGAGGAGATTTACCAGGATGTTGCCTGGTATGGAGGGAACATCTTATGAGGAAAGGCTGATGGACTTGAGGTTGTTTTCGTTGGAGAGAAGAAGGTTAAGAGGAGACTTAATAGAGGCATACAAAATGATCAGGGGGTTGGATAGGGTGGACAGTGAGAGCCTTCTCCCGCGGATGGAAATGGCTGGCACGAGGGGACATAACTTTAAACTGAGGGGTAATAGATATAGGACAGAGGTCAGAGGTAGGTTCTTTACGCAAAGAGTAGTGAGGCCGTGGAATGCCCTACCTGCTACAGTAGTGAACTCGCCAACATTGAGGGCATTTAAAAGTTTATTGGATAAACATATGGATGATAATGGCATAGTGTAGGTTAGATGGCTTTTGTTTTGGTGCAACATCGTGGGCCGAAGGGCCTGTACTGCGCTGTATTATTCTATGTTCTATGTTCTATGTGCAGGTTAGGTAGATTGGCCACACTAAATTACCCCTTAATTGGAAATAAATTAATTGGGTACTCTAAATTTTTTTATTTAAAAAAAAAAGAGAGATCTTGAGCCACAGTTTAAAGGAAAGACCTGAAGCATATCAGAACCATGCAGAAAATCTAGCTGCATTCCTTCCAAAGCTGGTTCAGTTGGTTTGTTCACCTTACCAGCCATACTATTCCCCTGTCTGTAGACATTTCTTTTAACTGAACTGCATTTTGACTTCTGTTCACAGCTTCATCTAATTCACAACTGAACTGCTTTCTGCAAAATGCCTGATAACGTAGCTCCACCCAGTAACGACATCATCTCACCAAGCTGAAATCGAATTAACTCCACATGGAATGCCCTTAATCCAAATAAAACTGCAATCAGCCCAAGTTTTTATGATGGTTTAATTGCACCCCTCCCTGGCTCCCCAAACCTTTGTTGTCCTTCAAACTAGGATTTCTTTGAAAACATGACCGCAGCATTCACACACACACTAACACAGGCTTTTAAACCTTACTGCACCATTCCTACATTCATCACAGTGGCTGTTGTTCCCATCCACTGTCTCTTTAACCCAAATTAATACCATTTGGAACAGAAGGCAAGAATCGAGAGACCTGGCCACATATGTACACAAGTCCTTGAAAGTAGCAAGACATGTTGAGAAGGTTAACAAAACAGCTAAAGGGTCATTTAGTTTTATAAATAGCAGCACAGTTTACAGAGAAGTTATGTTAAGGCAAGGAAGTGAGATTAAGGCTTTTATAGAACACTGGTTTAATTCACTGGGGGTTCGTCACCAATTCCAAGCACCACAATTTAGGAAGGATGCCGAGAGCTTGGAGAGGGCACAGACAAGATTTATTAGGGTATATGTTCCACAGAATGAACTTCGGAATGGGACCAGGGATGAGAGATCTCAATGAGAGCAACTTTCCCGCTAAGCTGAATGCAAATAGGGTCAAGAAAATAAAAGGTATAGTTCCTGGCCCCACCAGAAAAGAAATATAAAGAAAAAAGTCCCTGCATTTTGATAGCACTTTTCATAACCATTGGACATCTCAAAGCACTTCACTGTCAATTAAATATTTGAGCATTGCTGAAAAAAAGAGACATGGCATCAAAGTTTTCATCCAGCACTCATCAGCATAGCTCGCAAGAATTTTCCAACTGTGACAGGGGAACAACAATTTATACTACATGGAAAGAAAGTGCTGGTTGGTTGGCTGGTGAGCTCTGACTGGCGTTGCATGCTGCATTCCCCATGGCAACGACTCCACTAATCAGCATTGCCTCAGTGCTGCACGGAAATGCTAGCCGCAGAGTGGGGCTTGCACCAGAAACCTTGTGATGCTGAGGAGAGAGTGCTCCCAACTGAGCCACAGCTGCTACACCACCTGTCCAAGGGAAATTAGGAACAGGCAGCAAACGCTGACCTAGCCAGCGACACCCACAACCTGCAAACGAATAAAAATAAAGACCGTGTCTGTACCTCACCACTAATTCCATTCTGCTCCTTGGCCACAGGCCTCAATGTCCTTTTGACCTCCTCTGTCACTAAGTCTGCTCTCTGTGACATTGACGACCTGATCAAAATGGATGAGAATGCCAAACATTTTGCAGGTTTGTATCAGCTTTTGATTTTCAAGTTATTGGCGACTGATTAATTTTGGAATGCACAGCAAGTCGCCAGGAATGAACAACCAAGTGATACTCCTATCAGGCCAGCCAGCCGTTCATGGTTTTCAAATTGTTAGTGGACAGCACCTTTAACAGAGCCAAATGTCCCAAGGTGCTTCACTTCAGCGTCATCGGGGAAAATTTAATCTGAGCCAAGGAGATGAGAGGGCCGAAGATTTGACCGAAGAGGCATGTTTATGGATCAAGGTGACTAAAATCAGGAGTCAGAAAGGCTCAGGCAGGGATTGCCAGAGCTATTGAAAGAAAGGCCACTAATGGTGGAGCGATAAAGTCATTTTTATGCAAGAAACCACAACTGGTGGAGCACTGAAATCTGGAGAGGGTTGTAGGCCTGGAGTGGTAGGGAGGGCTAAGGCCATGAAAGAATTTAAAGGATGAGAATTTTAAAATCGACTTTCTTTTCGGCGAACCAGGAGCCAACGTGTGCACCAGGAGGTGATGGGCGAACTGGACTTGGGTCTTTTGCATTAGGGCAGCAGAGTTTATGGGACGTGAGAGCCCGACCAGGATGGCTTTCGAATAGTCGAGCCCAGAGCTGATACAAGGCAGCAATGAAGTTATCAGAAGCAGGTGAGTTGAGGCAGGTATGACGAGGACCCAGTCATGAGTCCCTGGCTTTATTACAGTCCCCTATCCAATATCAAGATTCCAAGAAGGCCATGTTGGCATACAGTCTCTGTCTGTTCCCTGACTGGGGCAGAACCTGGGAATGTAGGAGGAGGAACTGACAGCAATAATCGGAGGAGTTCACTAAAGGAGTAAGACTGTATAATCAAAAAGCTAGTTGAATGAATGTAAAAGTCACATTTGAGGTCTGTATGTGATGTCATTTATTTACTGAGAACAAATCAGGTCATATTTATCTGGTGGCAAATGATTCCCCGTCTATAAATATATACACTAATAAGTAGAACTACTCGACCTATCAGAAAGTCAGAATTGATTTTTGTGAAGTTCGTGGGACAGGAACAGTTATGCATTCAGCCAAAGACATTCAGAATTATAACTACATGAACTGTTAAGCATGGATCATTTATTATCTTTACCTACCCGACTCCCTCTGCTGGTACATCTATGTATAGTAGCCTCATGTGACTAAAATTCACAATATAATTTTCAATACACTACAATGTGTTCACTTTGTAAGGTGACATTTAGTGTTCAACACTTAGAGTGTATAGCACACAGCGATGTGGCAGAAATGTATAGGAAATCTTTAAAGCCAATGGACTGAGATTTAGCAGTGTCCTGTTTTGTGACAGTTTGACAAACAATGGTAATTCATGCACGCAATTATTCCACTTATTGCAATGATTCACAATCAAATAGATTCGCGGAGAAATCAACACAGAATGCCAGGGACTTTAACAAGTCATGGGACAGTGGAACTGATGGTTACAAGTGGCTCCCTGTTCAGCAGGCCAAAGATCCTACTGGAAAGCAGGCTACTTAATCACGAGAAAAAGATCCATCTCTAAGTTGTAAATAGAGGCTTCTAAATATGCACTGATAAACACTTTCCACTCACTCTTATTCCAAGTGTTTTTCTTTTAGAAGACATTGCAGGATTGTTCACAGTTCGAAGAACATTCTAACAACAAAACCGAGGTGAAAATGGTAAATCTGGAATTGGTAGAGCTAGAGAATGTGCCTGGAGATTGTAATAATTTGTCTGGGAGGACAGAGATCTATTTGGACATCAGTGTGGGGCTCCAACCTTATAAGCAGTCCAGCGTGTACCAGGGAAGGACAAGGCAGGAACTTGTGCTTCAAGTGATTATGTTAATTTACTAGTCACCAAAATCTTAAGAAACTTAAAGAAATGTCTTACTCAAGCAGGCTAGTGGCCCAATGGGTACCGGCCACTGCCTCTGAGCTAGAAGCTCCAGGTTCGAGTCCCACCCCAGGATCTGATGGCCAAGGTAATGTGCGTTAAGAACATGACCAAACAGGTTGAGTGACAATCTGAAAGTCCTTCCAAACACGGCAACTGCTGGTGGAAAGAGTGGGTGAGACTCCTGGTTAGCCACGCTTGCTGTGAATGGCGCCCCTCAAGCAATAAACCCATAGCAACAAACTAATGACCTGTTACAGGAATTACTAGCCATGGAAACAGATGAATATCTGCCTTATTGCAGGACTGTATGTGGGAAGGGAATTGAAAAGTCTAACTCAGTCCATGCGATCCAAGAGGTCCGAGTTTCGAGGTGGGTTGGCAGTACAGTTGCTGAAATTGGTCTTTAGGCTGTGGTCAGGAGGAAGGCCAGGGCCTCTGCGCATGATTGCTAACCAGAGACTCTTGGTGCACATGTGGAAATGATGAAATAAACGTGGACCAGGAGGGGGTTCAGCTGCGAAGTTTCTCAGACTCAGACACCACATTGCCAGCACTTATTCTGCCTGTGCGCAGAGAGGACAAGATAGCCGAAACAACCAGTGCCCTGGATGACTCAGCACCTTCAGTGCTCGGCTGTCAGTCCCACGTCTCCATTGTACAACTGTCTGGGTGGCTGAACTGTGCAGCAATCAGTCTAGAATGTTCAGCGTGCCTGGGAGAAGAACGATTCACCAGAAAATTCCAACACAGAAACAGGCGATTGGGGTCAACCTGGCAATAATAATCGCTTATTGTCACAAGTAGGCTTCAATGAAGTTACTGTGAAAAATCGCCACATTCTACCGCCTGTTCGGGGAGACTGGAATGGGAATTGAACTCGCGCTGTTGCCTTGTTCTGCACTACAAGCCAGCTGTTTAGCCCACTGTGCTAAACCAACCCCTATCGAAGTTCCTCCCCCACACGAGCATCCTCTGTGCCCACCCTGATCCCGTTCTCCCCCCACAGATGCTTCCAGACCTGCGCTAAGCCAGTATTCTATTTTTCCATTATCTGCATTATTTCGCTTTTGCACTTCAAAGTCTCCCCTGCCCTACTGAAGGCTCCTGCAAAGGATTCTGCCCACATTCCTCTCTGCGTTGTTTTTATGAACTCATTTAATTTAGACAGGTTGCAATGCAGAGGAATTCAGTGACGAGTCAGCAATGACAGCGACTCCCTGAATGTGTCTGAAAGAACAGGCACAAAGATATTCAGTAGTAACATTGACAGCACCCACGCCTTTACACCCTTCGCTTACCCCCTTCTCACACACAGGCTATCCCCTGTGTCAGCACAACAGCCAAACTCTCCAAACAAACTTCTCACTGACACACATCACTCTTTCCTGCAGGAGAAGGTTCCCAACGGCTCCTGGTAAACAGAGGGGGGGGGGTTCACACAGGTTTAATGTTGGGAAGATGTTTTCTCTAATGGGAGAGTGCAGGACCAGAGGGCACAGTTGCAAAATAAGGGGGTGCTCATTGAAGACAGATCTGAGGAAGAATTTCTTCTCTCAAAGAGTGATGAATCTTTGGAATTCTTTACCCCAGGAAGCTTTGGAAGCTGACTCCTCGAACATTTTCAAGGCTGAGATCGATAGGTTTTTAATCAGGAGGAAATTACGGGTTACGGAGAGAAGGCAGGTCAGTGGACTTAGTGAGTGTTAGATCAGCCATGACCTTATTAAATGGCGAAGTAGGCTTGAAGGGCTGAATGGCCAACCCCTATTCCTATTTCTTATTGGTATTTGGCTGTAACGACTGGAGGGAGAGGCTGCCTGCTCACCTGTTATAATAAAAAGGAGCAGAGCGGAGGCTACAGCTGCTGGCAGTGCAGGAGGAAAAATCACACAGGGTTTCTTCACAACTTCCCCTCTTTGTCCCAATTCACTGTCCCTCAACCACACCATCTACCTGGCAAACTGCAGATGCGGTGAACACCTATGTCTTTTCAACCTCCGAGAATGCTGCCACCCCAAGGTCAATGGCGGGGAGGAGGTCTAAGTAGTGGGTGCCACTTCACTCAATCACACTGCTCGGAAAAATCAGAGTTTGGTACAGTTCTAACTTTAAAGGCCTGGTTAGAAGGTGATGTGGAGATGCCAGCGTTGGACTGGGATGGGCACAGTAAGAAGTCTTACAACACCAGGTTAAAGTCCAACAGGTTTGTTTGGAATCACTAGCTTTCGGAGCACAGCTCCTTCATCAGGTGGCTCACCTGATGAATGAGAAATGGTAGACAAATAATGTACAGCAAGGTCCCATTGACATCAATGTGGTTATGAACCGATAAGCTGCTTTTTAGTGAGGTTAGTTATTGGCCAGATGTTAATATCAAATAATAACCTTTATTGTCACAAGTAGGCTTACATTAACACCGCAATGACGTTACTGTGAAAAGCCCCTAGTCGCCACATTCCGGCACCTGTTTGGATACACAGAGGGAGAATTCAGAATGTCCAATTCACCTAACAGCACGTCTTTCGGGACTTGTGGGAGGAGACTGGAGCATCCAGAGGAAACCCACGCAGACACAGAGAGAACGTGCAGACTCCGTACAGACAGTGACCCAAGCTAGGAATCGCACCTGGGACCCTGGCGCTGTGAAACAACGGTGCTACCCACTGTGCTACCATGCTGCCCTGTTGGTATATGATGGAGGAATAATAAAGCAGCTTGTCTTTTACCTTCAGCAAGTTTATTCTGCATCCAGCTCGGCAGAAATACAAACTCCTTACGGTTCCCCTGTCCCAACTGCTCCAGCTGTGTCCATTTATATTCTTTTCGCGGTTGAACTAATAACCATCACCTGTCTTTAATAGGGCAATGAGCTTAACAATGTAATTGCCAAAGCACACACTTGGCTGATGCACTGACACATTAACAGCCTGTTCTTGTTTGAATAGTGCCTTGGGGTTTTTCGCGGTGAAAGGACAAACGGGGTTAAACATTTAATCTGAAAGATGGCACCTGCAACAGTGCAGCACCCCCTCAGTATGCTCAATTCTACACATCGTAACATTCTTGTTCTATCTTACCAATTTTTTGGCAATAAAAAGCATGTATTGGGAAACTATGTGCTTTTGGTGAGGATGAACAACGTCTGTGAGTTTATCAATGTCATTATGATAACCAGCTTGTTTGGTTCACATTCCAACGTTTTACATACATGGGTCACGGCAAAGATACAGAGCCAGATTCATTCCACAAAGCACAAGATCTTGTGACGATTTCTGCACAAATTAGTCTCATGGATGAGTCTTGAGCCAAAGGTGATTCAGAGTGTGTGGTATGGCACAAAAGGCTTGTTCTTGAGTGTACCATTGTTGGGAATTTTGCCCACAGCGCAGGATCGAAAATGTTTAAGGAACAACAGGTTGAACTGATGCCTTACCTGCAACCTGCAGCCACTCTGAGGAAGGCCACTTCAAAGAAAAGGCAATCGACAATGTAAGTAGCGAATGATTGCACCAACGTAAGTGTTAAAAAGCATCAGGCAAAAAGTAAGGGCTGTTGCACCAGCTGAAATCTAAGCTGATTGATGTCACAATATCCTATGTTTTCAGTAAGAATCAGACTTATTGGTGACATCAACGAATGATGCCATGACAACAGTGACTAAGTAATTCCAAAGTTCCAGTGATACAAATTAACTGCGGTAAATAGGGAGGGGTCCTTCACATCGAGACACGCACCCGCCCACCCAGCACACACATACACACACATACCAATGCCACTGTAACATTTGCGCCACACAAGTGCCAGGCAGTGACCATCTCCAACAAGAGACAATCCAACCATCACCCCTTGGCATTCAATGGGATTACCATCGCTGAATTCCATCATGAAAGGTGTCTGGGGGGGGGGGGGGGGGGGGGGGGGGGGGGAGGTGGGGGGGGGGGGGGGTTACCATTGACCAGAAACTGAGGGTTTGAAAGAATAGATGCTGCAGAATTGTTTCCCATAACTGGGAGGTCGAAGATTTCGGAGTGAGAGCCTCTGCGTGAGGGGGTCAGCTATTTAGGACTAAGATGAAGAAATGTTTCTTCACCAGGAATATTGTGAATCTTTGGAATTCCTCAACGGACTGTGGCTCAACTAACAAGTATATTCAGGACTGAGATCGATATTAAAGGAATTATTGGCTACTAAGGGAACCAATAGGATGGGACAAGACGACGAAGGTAATGGAGGAGTTCAGCCATGATTTTGTTGAGTATTGCAACAGACACCATTTACTTTCCTACTTACTGTCCATACCTGCATGTCAGCTTTGTGCTCCACAGAAACATAGGGGCACAGGAACAGGAGTAGGCCATTCAGCCCTTCAAACCTGTCCCGCCATTCAATGAGATCATGGCTGATCTGTGACCTAACTATATATACCTGCCTTTGGCCACATATCCCTTAATATTTTTGCTTAACAAAAATCTATCTATTTAAGATTTAAAATTAACAACTGGTCCAGCTTCAACTGCTGTTTGTAGGAGTGAGTTCCAAACTTCTACCTTTTGAGTAAATAAGTTCTTCCTAACATCTCTCCTGAACAGTCGAGCCCTAATTTATAGACTATGCTGACCTAGTTTTAGAATCTCCAACCAGTGGAAATAGTTTATCTATCCTGTCTTTCCCTGTTAATATCTTGGATACTATGATCAGATCACCCCTCAATCTTCTAAATGTTAGCGAAAACAGGTCTAATTTGTGTAATCTCCTCGTAACTCGACCCCTGCAATCCAGGTATAATTTTTGTAAACCTACATTGCACTCCCCTCAAGGTCAAAATATCCTTCCTAAGGTGAGCACATAACTGCTCACGGCATTCCAGATCAGGGAGCAAGGATCCCCAAATCCCTCCGAATATCAACATTTACTACTTTCTCACCTTCTGACTAATATTCTGGTTTTCCATCCTTCTTGCCAAATAGATAATTTGACATTTCTCCACGTCATATTCCACTTTCTTGTCTAATCACTTCACCCATGGGTTGCCCTTTGTAAACTCTTTGCATCTTCCTCCACTGTCCAACCTCCTATCCATCTTGCTAACGAGATTACCGCCAGACTTGTGGTGAAGACGAGGCAGAATGCACAGAGTTCAGAGGAATCATGTTGAAACCCATATATAACTTGTAGATTGTATGTGGGGTTGTGGGGATGTGGGGGGCGGGGGGTGGGGGGTGTTGCTAGTTAGACATACCAAATTTGCAATATGACTTATTTTTGTTATTCGCTCATGGGATGTGGGCATCGATGGCTGGGCCAGCATTTATTGCCCATCCCTGAGGGTGTTTAAGAGTCAACGACATTGTTGTGGGACAGACCAGGTAAGGACGGCAGATTTCCTTCCGTAAAGGAGCATTCATGAACCAGACGGGCTTTTACCGCAATCAACAATGGTTTCATGGTCTTCGTTAGAATTTTAATTCCATGCCGTGGTGAGATTCGAACCTGGGTCTGTGGATCACTCATCCAGCAACAATACCACTACACCACCACCTCTACTGTAGCTATCAGACCAGGTTGAAAACCACACAACACAAACATTTTCTCCTCTTTACAGTTGGAACCTAGACCTGTAAGATTATTTCGCAACAATATTATTCATCCCTCTGAATAATTACTAAAGCTCTTGTTCAAATTCATATATTCAAAATTTTACAGAATGCAAAGTAACATCACTGTATTACTAAGAAATGGTCACCCGTGAACATGAGAAGCTTTATGGCTGCAGTAATCCAGGAGACATGAAGAGGAAGGTTCAAACAGATTTATTCTAAACTCAAAAGTAAAAACCCCACCTGAGGCGCGTAACACAAATGTCCCAGCCCGGAACTAACAGGAACTCTCAGTCCGGGGCTGGGTGGGCCTCAGCATGTTACCAAGAGAACTCGCAGCGTGCAGTCAGTTTCTGCTGCCAAAATAATGAACAACGAATGCTTCCGACCTGACATATTGGGAAGATAAAACATATTGTAATCAATGAGAAGTCCCGAAAAGGTGAGTCAAAAATAGTTTATTTCCTACTCACAGCTAGGAAATACAGCAACTAAGCAAAGTCCAAGTGCCAGGTAGGACCATCCTGAGTCCTGTGGGGGTTATAACAAAACAAGAGTCATCTTTTCCTCATGCTTCAAGCAGGTATTGGGAATTTGCATATGTACATTAGAGGCATGAAGTTAGTTTGACCTCTGCACTCCAACACTGGTTCACGCAAAGCAGCCATCGCTGCCTCTGGGCAATGAGGCTGAGGGACTGTCTGCGGGTATGTAACTGATCTGGAAGCAGGGACTGCTTATTCTGCTCACTTGTTAAAGGAGTTGATCACTGACCCTCACTCTCGATTGTCCCACCCCCACCACCTGATCATAGACACATATCCCAAGGGGGACTCTGCAATGTATTTAAGGGGCCGGGTACCAATCTGTGTATTGTCCCAAATGCAGCCAACGCTGGGGAGCTGCATTCAGGGTGGCAGAGTGGGTAGCACAGTTGCTTCACAGCGCCAGGGACCCGGGTTCAATTCCGACCTCGGGTGACTTTGTGGAGATTTTATGTTCTCCCCGTGTCTGGAAGGGTTTGTTCAGGGTGCTCCGGTTTCCTCCCACAGGTCAAAAGCAACCAAAAAGAAAATGCTGGAAAATTTGGTTTCAGATTTCAGCATCCGCAGTAATTTGCTTTTATCAAAGATGTTCAGGTTAGGTGGATTGACCATGCTAAATTGCCGCTTAGTGTCCACAAGGTTAGGTGGGATTACGAGGATAGGTTGGGGGAGTGGGCCTGCATGGGGGTGTTCTTTCAGAGGGCCGATGCAGACTCGATGGGCCAAATGGCCTCCTTCTGCACTGTTGAGATTCTATGATTCTATAATTTGAAAAAGTTATATGATCATTCAGCCTGACAGGCACCTCTTAGGCGAACACCACAGGTGTCAACCAACAACCGGGATTTCATAAATAATTGCTCCACCTGATTCCATTTAGGCCAACGCATCCTCGAACTGTGACCTTGATCGTTCTCAATTATCATGACTACATTGCAACAGTAACTACATCTCAAAATTACTTACAACTCTTTGAGATTGTGATTGTGAAAGACACTGTATAAATGTAAGTGTTTCTTTAATTTTTAGACCTGTCTTTCCCTTTAAGGACTTACCTGGGCACATTCTGAAAGAAACTGTCTCAGGTACAGGTTAGGTGTCCACAACTCACCATTTGGATAATAATGAGGCATGTGACCTCAAGCACAAGGACCGCTCCTGTGCACCTGTTTTAAGGGCATGAAGAACTTTATTCCCCATATCTCTTTTTTAAAATATTTTTATTAATGTTTTTCTTTTTATACAAAGCAAAGATGAATGTGAACATACACAGAAACTATATACATTGGTTACCAATCACTATATACACCCGTTGCAATTTGTACTTCTCAGCAAGTGCCTAGTTTTGGCTAGGCTCCCTGCTCCTGACTTCTCCCTGCCTTAGTGATCCCCCTCCCCTTCCCGCTATGTGGTGTGCCTTCTTTGCTCGTTGGGCCTTCCAACCTGGTCCTGTTGGGATGGCATGTGCTACGAGTGCTGTTTCGTGTTTAGTATAGTTGGATTCTGTACTTCTTTGTTCCCTCCCTCCCTCCCGCCTCCCCCACTCCCCACCCCGCAATCTCCTTCTTTTATTTTGCCCAATTGTGTCTGCTGTCCTTCTATGGATCCCCTCTGCCCCTGGCTTATTGTCTGCTGGCTACAAACAGCAGGTCTTGGAACAGGTTGGTGAATGGCCCCCACGTTTTGAGGAAGCCCTCTTCCGACCCCTGGATGGCGAATTTGATTTACTCCATTCGGAGAAATTCCAATAGGTCGGACAACCAGTCTGCAGCTTTGGGTGATGCTGCTGACCGCCAGCCGAGCGGGATTCTCCGGCGGGTGGTTAGGGAGGCAAAGGCAAGAGCGCCGGCCCACCTCTCCATAAAGAATTCTGGCTGCTCTGATACCCCGAAGACCGCCACTCTCGGACATGGCCCCACCCTCATTCCCATAACCTTGGACATTGCCTCGAAGTAGGCTGCCCAGAACCCAACAAGTCTGGACATGCTCAGAACATGTGGGCGTAGTTATCCGGGTCTCCCTGGCACCATTCACATTCATCCTCCACTCTGGGAAGTACCTGCTCATTTGGGTTCTGGTTAAGTGGGCTCTGTGTCCCACTTTCAACTGCATTAGGCTTAGCCTTGCACAAGTGGAGGTGGAGTGGACCCTGTGCGTCGTCCAGAGTCCCAACCCTATTTCAAACCCGAGGTTCTCCTCCCACTTTTCCCTTGTCTCATCCAGTGGTGAGCACACCCTTCCCAATAGACGCCTATACAGGTCCCCGCAGATCCAGTAGGCCCTCTAATAGCGATTGTTGCGGTGGTCGTGGGTTTGTCTTTGTTTCCCTCTGTAAGAAGCTTTTGATTTGCATGTATCTTAATTCCCCTATATCTCTGTTAGTCTCTAGCTGTTTATCATTTATTCTCGGCTCCACTTGTCTGTATGCCCCACTCTCTCCAGATTCCATCACGACACCTTCCCCATTCCCACTCCATCAGTCTGTCTCTTTTTTTCTGTAAATCTCTCGCCCTCTCCTTTCACTCTCACTTCCCGGGTAGATCTCTGTGAAGCAGCTTGGAATAGTTTCCACTTTGAGGATACTACAGTGATGCATATTGTTGTTGTTGGCACGTCTTATGTGCCACTAACTAAGCTTGCAATAGACCCACACCAGGGCTGAGGAAAGACAAGAACGACAGCGGGCCCTTCATCTCCTCTCCTAAACACTCTCTACAATTCCCAACTAAATCCCCCTGCCTCTCTGTTACTCTTTGTTCCTTGAAGCATCTTCACATGACCCAGTTGCAAAATTGAAAATCGCTTATTGTCACAAGTCGGCTTCAAATGAAGTTACTGTGAAAAGCCCCTAGTCGCCACATTCCGGCGCCTGTTCGGGGAGGCTGTTACGGGAATCGAACCGTGCTGCTGGCCTGCCTTGGTCTGCTTTCAAAGCCAGCGATTTAGCCCTGTGCTAAACAGCCCCAGTTTCACCCACATTCATCCTTAATGCTCGCACATGACCTTATTTGGATCAATTGTTCCGGCATCCGCAGCAACGCCGAGCACCAAAGTGAATCACTGAGCGGGGCGGTGAGGGATCAGGGGGCACAAACCTCTAACAAGGCTGTTATGAGGCAAAGGTTTCCCAGTGAGACTGCCCCCCACGACCTGAATGTGAATTTGCATAGCTCGCCAGCAGATGGCGGTGAAAGCCAGCTTTCAAAGCGCAACGAAACAAAGAGTTTGTGAGAAGTGTCACATAATTACATAAAATTGCATTGGTCAATGCTAGTGTTTGTACTCCAGACTGGCCTCCTCCCACCCGACCAACACGTCCTCGATTCCTTTCTTCTCCATCTGTTTACACAGCTTCTTCTGAAAAGTATTTCTATCATTCGCCTAAACTGCGTTGATGTCAGCGAGTTCCCCAACCTCACCATTCTCTGGATAAAAAGATTTTTCCTGAATTCATTCTTGGATTTATAGGTGGTTTTCTTTCATTTACAACCCCTGCTTTTGGAAATAAAGTGTGGAATGAATGCCTGTTCTGAGGCAGGGCGCATTTCAATTGTATGGCATGTCTGTTGGGTCAGGGTTCCCACAGGTGCACAGATTAATCAGAGTTAAGCATTATCATCTGCGTATGTGCAGGGCCCGAATGTCCGTGTTCCCTTGAAATGTATTAACCATCAGTTGGGTGATTGCACCTCGCACGGTGATACCGACTGTTCCTCAATTGACACCATGTAGGGTAAAGCAGCCGGCTTGATCAGACCCCCATTAACCACCATGACCTTTCACTCCCTCTGCCACCTCAGCAGCATCAGGGTGAACGACGGCACCTCGCCACGGATCCTTCAACAACACCTTCCAAATCTACAACCTGGAAGGACAAGGGCACCTGACACACGAGAGCGCCACCACCTGCAAGGTCTCCGCCAAACCACACACCACCCTGACTTGGAAATAGAGTGCACGGTGGCACAGTGGTTAGCACTGCTGCCTCACAGCACCAGGGACCCGGGTTCAATTCCGGCCTCAGGTGGCTGTCTGTGTGAAGTTTACACTTTCTCCCCGTGTGTGCGTGGGTTTCCTCCGGGTGCTCCGGTTTCCTCCCACAGTCCAAAGATGTCAGGTTCAGTGGATTGGCCATGCTAAATTGCTCATTAGTGTCCAAAGCGTAGGGTAGGTGGGGTTACGTGGTGACGGGGGAGTGGGTCTAGGTTGGGGTGCTCTTTAGGAGGGCCGTGCAGACCCGATGGGCTGAATGGCCTCCTTTTGCCCTGGTCCTAGATGACCATGGGGCTGCTTTTCATTTTGAGGGGGAGAACTGACTGGCGGTGATTTAACCTGAGGATCACCACACCTCAGGCGAGAGGCAAGGCGAGGACCTTCATGAATAATTTTAGTCGGTCCGGGAATTGAACCCACGCAAATGGCTTTACTCTGTATCATGAACTAACTGTCCAACTGAGCTAAACCGGCCCTACACTGTAGAGATTTATGGATTCACTGTCACTGGGTCAAAGACCAGGAATTCCCTCCCTCACAGCACTGTGGATGTACCTACAGCACAGAGACTGAAGCGGTTCAAGAACACAACTCAACACCACCATCTCAAGGGCAGTTCGGAGTGGGCAATATATGTGGACTGAAATTGTCATCAGAAATACTCCAGCCCTCAGAGAAGGGGTTCCTGGAGATAAATTGCATATCTACCCAGAAATAGAGGGAAAGGGATCCTCAAATAGCTGGAGACAGAAATGCAGGTCTGTCAGACATGGCTTTGTTAAGTTCATTTCATCACTGACGGAGCTATGGGCAGATCGAATGTGGTGAATATAAAGATTATGATTTTGCCACCACAAAATCCTACCCTGTTCTTTAGTCTTCCAGGGCCTACCCGTGCACAGCAAATGGCGCAGAGGAACCAAGAGGACAATTTCCTGGTGCCCCCATTCCTTCTGAGGATGCACCGTTGCAGGCTGCACGGTCAAACACGGGCCCAAATATTCCCTCGACGGTGGGTCCACTCGGACAGCCAGTTGGATTTTCACTTGGCGATTCACAACTCAGAAATGAGCACAGGCAGATTATGGTGGAACGAGCAGCAATGCAAGGTTCGTGTCAGAGGCCGCAATCCCGACACAAAGCTCCGCTTAGCTAGTCATTATTTCTGTTTTCCGGGAGGTGGCGGGGGGGGGGGATATTCGGAGCGTCGGAAGACCCGGGAGTCCAGGAGGTGAGAGAGACCGATGTTCTGGACTTTTTCCGGATTTTGCTGAAGTTTAGGAACGCGGAGCCACCGAAACCGGGGTGTGTGGGTGAGCGACCTGGCGGAGTTCCTAAGGTTGGAGCGAATCAGCTTCGTCTTAAGAGGGGTCGGTCGATGGGTTTGACCGGATGTGGAAGCTGTTCATCGACTTCTTCAAGGAGGATTGAAGTGACAGCGGGGGGGGGGGGGGGGGGGGGGGGGGGGGGGGGGCAGGGTTCTTCAAGGAGGATTGAAGTGTCAGCGGGGGGGGGGGGGGGGGCAGGGTTCATGTGTAAGGAAAATTCAAAAATCAAAGCGAAAGGAGAAGGTAGGAATGCAGATTATTGATGAGGCTGATTGTTATCAGAAACTAAAAGGAAGAGCCAAAACATGTGAAAGTAATATTGCACCAAAAAATCAGACAAGAGGAGCGAAATCTGGTAATAGATGAAACTGAAAGGCTTTGTGTCCGAGTGCACAAAGCATTCGGAACAAAATTAATGAATTAACGGCACAAATAAAGATAGAGAGGTATGATTTGGTGGCGATTATTGAGACATGGTTACAAGGTGACCAGGTCTGGAAATTGAATACCCAAGGGTACTCAGTATTTCAGAAGGACAGACAGAAAGGTAAAGGAGTTGGTGTAGCTTTGCTGGTAAAGGAAGGGATCCATGCTGTAGTGAGAAATGGGATAAGCACTGAAGATCAAGATGTGGAATCAGCCTGGGTAAAAATCCGAAATAGCAAAGGATAGAAGTCCCTGATGGGAGTTATCGATAGGTCCACAAACAGTTGTTCTGCAGTATAAACCAGGAAATGTTGGAGGCCTGTAAGAAAGGTACAACAATAATCATGGGTGATTTTAATATGCATATAGGCTGGATTAATCAAATTGGCAAGGGGAGCCTCGAGGGAGACTTCATTGAATGGATTAGAGATTGTTTCTTGGAGAAATATGTTGTTGAACCAACCAGGGAGCAGACTACTCTGGATTTGACATTCTGCAATGAGAATGGGTTAATTAATGACCTTGTAGTTAAGGATCCTCTAGGAAAGAGTGATCACAGCATGCTGGAATTTCAACTTCAGTTTGAGGGTGAGAAACTGGAGTCCCATACTTGTGTTCTAGTTAAAGGTAATTATGTCGGCACGAGGACAGATTTGGCCCTAGTGGACTGGGCAAGAAGACTGATGAGCAGTGGCAGTTGTTTGAGATATTCAATTCCTCCCAACTAAAATATATTCCATGGAAAAAGAAAGATTGTAAGAGGGGGAAAAAACATCCACGGTTAAGTAAGGAAGTTAAAGATAATACAAAGACAAAATCTAAGGCATATCTTAAGCATATTGCAAAGGCCAGTGGCAGGCTGGAAGATTGGGAAAAATTTTAAAGATCAACAAAGGATCACTAAAGAAGTAATAAGAGCAAAGATAAATTATGAAAGAAAACTAACGCAAAATATAAAAAACAATAGCAAAAGCTTCTGTAAGTATATAAAAGGGAAGAGAGTAGCTAAAGTGAAAGTTGGTCCCTTGTAGGATGAGACTGGGGAGTTAATAGTGGGAACACAGAAATGGCGGAGATGCTAAATCTATATTTTGTCTCAGTTCTCACGATGCAGGACACTAACACCATCCCAGTGGTAACAGGTAATGCAGAGATAATGGAAAGGGAAGAAATTGGAATCATCAATAGAGAACAAATAATAAACAAACTATTGGGATTTAAGGCAGAGAAGTTCCCAGGGCCTGATGGCCTACATCCTAGGGTATTAAAGGAAGTGGCAGCGGAGATAATGGATCCATGGGTTATAATATTCCAAAATTCCCTGAATGCAGGAAAGGTTCCAGTGGATTGGAAAAAATGCTAGTGTAATGCCCTTATTCAAAAAACGAGGGAGGCAGAAAGTAGGAAACTCTAGACCAGCTAGTTTAACATCTGTCATCGGGAAATTGTTAGAATCCATTATTAAGGAAGTAATAACAGGGTATTTAGAAATTCAAAGCTCGGTCCATCAGTCAACATGGTTTTATGAAGGGTAAATCGTGTTTGACTAATTTGCTAGAGTTCTTCGAAGATGTAACAAGCCAAGTGGATAATGGTGACCCCGTAGATGTGATGTGTGGATTTCCAGAAGGCATTTGATAACGTGCCTCACAAAAGTTTAATACACAAGATAAGATCACATCGAGTTAAGCGTAATATATTAGCTTGGATGGAAGACTGATAGAAGGCAGAGAGTCAAAATAAATAGGCCTTTTGCTAGTAGGCAAGATGTTTCCAGTGGGGTGCCACACGGTGCAGTCCTCAAGCCCAACTATTTACAATCTATATTAACAACTTGGATGTAGGGATAAAAGGTACTGTAGCCAAATTTGCAGATGATACTAAAATAAGTGGGATAGTAAGTTGCAATGAGGAAATAAGAAATTTTCAAATGGATATAGATAGGTTCAGTGAGTGGGCCAAATTTGGCAGGTGGCGTTGAACATGAAAATGAGTGAGGTTATCCATGTTGGTTGGAAAAATGGAAAGCCAACTTATGATCTAAATGTACTCGTACTCGTGTATGTACTCGTATGTACTCGTGCATAAATCACAGAAAACTAGCAAGCAGGTACAGCAGATAATAAGGAAGGCAAATGGAATTTTGGCCTTTATAGCTAAGGGAAGGGTAGTGTTGCTGCAATGGTACAAGGCATTGGTGAAACTGCACCTGGAGTACCGTGTACAGTTTTGGTCCCCTTATTTGAGGAGGTTTAATGTTGCATTCGAGGCAGTTTGGAGGAGGTTCACTAGATTGATTCCAGATATGAGAGGTTTATCTTATGAAGAGAATTTGGACAGTTTAGGCCTATACTCTCTCGAGTTTAGAAGAATGAAAGAAGATCTAATTGACACATATAAGATGATAAAAAGTATTGACAAAGTAGACGTGGAGTGAATGCTTCCTCTTGTGGGGCATTCTGGATCAAGAAGTCATAGTCTCAGGATAAGAGATAACAAATTTAAAACCGAGATGAGGAGAAACTACTTCTCCCAAAGGGTTGTGAATCTGCGGAATTCAGTACCCCAGGGTGCGGTGGATGCCGGGACATTAAGTAAATTTAGCGAGGAGATAGACAGGTTTTTAATTAGTAATGGGTTGAATGGTAATGGAGGATGGACAGTGGAGTTGAGGACGAGATGAGATCAGCCATGATCTGATTGAATGGTGGAGCAGGCTCGAGGGGCTGAATTGCCTCCTCCTGCACCCAGTTCTTATGCTCCTATAGTGTAGCGACCAGAATTGCACACTGTACTCGAGTTGTGGCCTCATGAGTATTTTATACAGCTCCATTCTAACGTGCCTGCTCTCATAATCTACATCTAAACTGATGAAGGCAAGTATCCCATTTTCCTTCTTAACCACTTTATTGACCTTTCCTGCTGCCTTCAAGGATCTATGGTCATTCACCCCAGGTAGTTCCAGATAGCATTAAAAATGCTTGAAAAAACGAAAGGGTGACCACAAAATTTACAACACCCAATTGGAAAGCCGCAAATCTTCTATCTGAGTTTAACCTGTTTCGACAGCGTGTCGAGCTATGTTTTCTGGACCTCAACATTTCTGAACCAGTAAACAAGCCATTAAAATTAAATTACTACAGGCAATGAAGGCATCCGCACACTGAATACATCAGGGGCTGGATTCTCCGATTTTGAGGCTCTGTCCCCATGCTGACGTGGGAAAGGTGGCGTTTTACGACAGAACAAATGGTGTAAAATGGCCACCGATCCTCCATTTGGCTGGGGGACATCAAGGCAGTGTAGAGCACCCGGCTCTAGCTGCCGATACGGCCCGGAGAATTGCCGGGTCCGTGGCCGCGCAAGCGCACATCTGCGGCCTATATGGCTGTGTCGTGCAACATGGCTCCTGCCGCTCGCAGACCAGGCCTGTGAAATAGTGTCCCCCTTTGGCCGGTCACAGTGACCCCAGCCTCTGGCAAAGTCCACCCTGCCCGCGGATCAGCCCTCCCCCGACTGTGGCGCCGCTGGCCTGAGTCCACAGCCACCACACCGAGTTCCCGACGGATGAGACCATGAGAGACCCACGCCGTTGGAGGTGGAGCATTGGGGGCAGGCCTGAGCTTTGGAGGGGGCGGAGCATCGCGAAAGCGGCACCGCCCCCAATTTGCTCGGAAAGTTTGACTCTCCGGCCAATCACCAAACGCGATTTTGGCGTCAGCGACCAGAGAGTCCTGCCCCAGGTCTACCCGACAACCACTTTAAAAATCCAGAGAAAATATGGTCAACACTCAGTCAATTATGAGTGAAGCTCAACTTCATAATACACCATGTGGAATTCATGACTTTTAGATGACAACCAACAGAGACCAATGATTAATTCAGAAGTGGACGCAGAGACAAGGGCCACAATTGTGATCCTGCATGGCATCCAAACTGGCCGACAGAACCATCAACCTTGTGATAACATCGACCCTCATGGAAATGTTCCAAAACGACATCTTGGACCAACCCTAGTTACACCATAGAACCATAGAATCCCGACAGTGCAGAAGGAGGCCATTTGGCCCATCAAGTCTGCACAAACCCTCCAAAAGAGCACCCTACCTGAGCTCATTCCCCCACCCTATCCCCCATAATCCCATCTAACCTGCACATCTTTGGACTCTAAGGGGCAATTTAGCGTGGCTAATCCAGCTAACCTGCACATCTTTGGACTCTAAGGGGCAATTTAGCGTGGCTAATCCAGCTAATCTGCACATCTTTGGACTGTGGGAGGAAGCTGGAGCAGCCACGGGGTGAACGTGCAAACCCACACAGACAGTCACCCAAGGTTGGAATTGAACCCGGCTCCCTGGCACTGTGAGCCAGCGATGCTAACCACTGTGCCACCATGATACCATGGAAGCACGACTAAGAAATGGAAGCAAGTACAAAGCCATATATTGGTATACATAGTCTACAGCCTATACATAAATTGCCCACCATTGGCATACTGGACTATGCAGGAAAGCCTAGTCAGCATTGTGGATGGTGTCGTGTTGGCTGGTTAAATCGTTGCGAGTTGGCAGGCTGGGCTGCTCGACAGCAGGCAGCATAGTGGCCAAGCCTGCCACAGTGTAGGCACTGTCGTGATTTTGCAGGGCATTGCCGCTTTAAGTGGGCGGAGCCACAGTTGCCGCACGTCGCGTCGTCAGTGCGTTCGTTGCACCACCGCACATGCGCGGTACGGTCTTGCGTGGTGCGGGCCTGCGCATCGCGTTCCTCCATGTCACCGTTGCCTCGTTTGGTGCATACAAGCACGGGAGGCCTCGGAAAGCGCGCAAAATGGCCGCCCTCCTCCAGACTGCGGCCCGGGAGGTGTTCGATCGTTTGGACCTGTTCCACCTCATGAGGCCCTTGCCGCACCGTTTCAGCTGCCTGTATGTAGGAGTACCGGCTGGTGGCATTCTCATGCAGGACACAGGTCTCGATGGCAGTTGCTAGGGTTAGTTGCTTAACTTTAAGGAGCTGCTGACGCAGGGTGTCCGACATGACCCCAAAAACAATCTGGTCGCGTATCATGGAGTCGGAGGTGGGCCCATAGCCGCAGGATTGCGCGAGGATGCGGAGGTGTGTTAAATAGGATTGGAAAAACTCGTCCTAACCCTGCAAGCGCTGCTGGAACAGGTACCTTTCGAAGCTTGCGTTGACTTCAACACTGAAGTGTGTGTCCAATTTGAGGAGCACCGTCTTGTACATGGTCTTGTCCTCGTCGTCCGCGAATGTCAGGGATTTAAAGATGTGGATGGCATGTTGCCCAGCCGTGGAGAGAAGAAGGGCTATCTTCCGGGTGTCCGATGCATTCTCCCTGTCCGTGGCCTCGAGGAAGAGCTGGAAGCGCTGTTTAAATATCTTCCAATTTACCCCGAGATTGCCAGCGATGCGGAGCGGCGGCGGCGGGTTGATGTTCTCCATGCTGTAGGATGCCGGAATGGTGAGAAGTTACTGGTAGGTCTCACAAGTGCTAGATTGCAGCTACTCCTTATACCATGTCGTGTTGGGTGTTCTGGTTCACAAACAAGTGGAAGTGGTGTAACGCTATTTTATTAACTGTTCAACTATGCTAACATACTGTAAACGTGGGTATAAGCAATACCAGCCTAACTGTGGACCCTTTCCGAGCACTAGCTATGGTGAGGCACTCAGCACATGGTGAATGTCTGTGATGCAGGCTGTGAGCTCTGTGCTCTGAGCTGGCTGCTACTAGAATGAGCGGGAACTCTCCTGTCCCCTGTCTTTATAGTGCTTGTGCTCTCACTGGTGTTTGGCTGCGGTGTTATGTATGCTGGTTGGTCCTACTGCATGTCCATCAGTGTGTGTGTGTGATTGCACCATAATGTACTGATGTATATCTTGATTTCTCGAGGAATTAAGGGCTATGGAGAGAGAGCGGGTAAATGGAGTTGAAATCAGCCATGATTGAATGGCGGAGTGGACTCGATGGGCCGAATGGCCTTACTTCCGCTCCTATGTCTTATGGTCTTATGACAGATGGTGCAGCCTCATACATACACCCAGCAAGGCCTGTGGCATCAGAGAGCATTGGCAGTGCCAGTGCCGAAAGCAAAGACTTCAAACAAGAGTTTCGAGATCAGGAGAAGACACAACCAAAAGCCAGGGAGGTACAGCATTCAAACAAAGGAAAAGCACATACCAAACATCATCAAGACAGGATCCACAAACTGTCTAGCGAAGCTACATAACCAGATAATGAGGATGACCAGACCATCGACACATAAAATGAGTCAACATTCAGCGGTAAACATCAAAGCATGTATCAGCACAGTGGCACCTATAGAAGCTTTTGCCACCGTCCAGATGCTATGTGCACAGATGTAGGGGCACTCCACAAGAAGCTCGGTCGGCCAGGATAGCCTTCTACGCTGCTCGCCATTGGTGTATTGGAAATATCTGCAGGTTGATAGCCAATGTGTATGGCAATGTTCTGAATGCACAGTCTGTGATCATCAAATCCTGGATGAGGGACTCGAACCTTGTTCTTCTGGCTCAGAATTAGGGACACTACGCACTGTGTCACAAGACCCCCTTCACCTTTTCATTTCTTTTATTATAAATGTCAATAAAGCGATGCAGGGTGGCAGGCAGGCACAGTGGTTAGCACTGCTGCTTCGCAGCGCCAGGGACCTGGATTCATTTTCAGCCTTGGGTTTCCTCCAGGGGCTCCATTTCTTCCCACAGTCTAAAAATGTGCAAATTAGGTGGATTGGTCATGCTAAATTGCCCTCTTAGTATCCAAAGGTTAAGTGGGGTTCCGGGGATGGTGTGGGGGAGTGGGCTGAGGTAAGGTGATCTTTCAGAGGGTTGGTGAAGACTCGATGGGCTGAATGGCCTCCTTCTGCTCTGTAGGGATTCTATGGCTCTATTAATACAGAGATGAATTCAGGCCAGAGACAGATTTGGATTTCATGGGGGCCACGCTCAACTTCATTTCTGCCCCCCCCCCCCCTCCCAACTTCACCACCCCCCACCTGACCCACCCACTCACCTCTATCCCCACAGAATGCAAAAGCGGACACTACAAAAATACATAAATTGATAATTCCCGCACACATTCGGACAAGGATGAATGTGCAGCTTGGGCATTGTTCAATACCTCAAACTTTTTGAAGTAAAATGACAAACTGTCTTTTTGCCTCGCTTCATCCTCTTGCCTCGCCTTCAATTTTCTGCATTTTTAACTCCCAGATTGATTGTATATCTTCATATTGCTAAGGAAAGTGATCTTGATTGTAGTGAAGTGTCTGAAAGAGTAGACGTTTACACAGTCAATCCCACAATTTTATCAGTTTCAATTCAAACTCTGCAAAACTTGGATTCATCTTTTAACTATGAAGCTGTGATTCTGGATTTCAAACAACACTCACTCTACTCTCCTGCTGCCCATTCACCCCTCACAAACTCCCCATGGACACTCCATCCCATCACAAACTCTCCCTCCCTGCAAGCCTGCAACCCGCTCACATGCTCTCCTCTCCTCTCCCCCACCCCCACCCCTCACACTCTCCCATTCTCACAATCTCGCTCACCTGGGGTCTTCAAACAAAGAACAAAGGACAAAGAAAAGTACAACACAGGAACAGGCCCTTCGGCCCTCCAAGCCTGTGCCGACCATGCTGCCCAGCTAAAATAAAATCTTCTGCACTTCCGGGGTCCGTATCCCTCTATTCCCATCCTATTCATGTATTTGTCAAGATGCCCCTTAAATGTCACTATCGTCCCTGCTTCCACCACCTCCTCCAGAAGCGAGTTCCAGGCACCCACTACCCTCTGTGTAAAAAACTCCTCAAAACCTTGCCCCTCGCACCTTAAACCTATGCCTCCTAGTAATTGACCCCTCTACCCTCTGACTATCCACGCTGTCTATCCCCCTCATAATTTTGTAGACAAAAGCATCCTGCCTCACTCATCATCACCTCGTGGCTCAGGCTTGATTTGGGACGTTGCACCTCGCGCCTTGTGCCTCACCGTTGCTGAACTTCCCTTGGCAAAACCTGTTCCACTCGACGACTAACCTCACATGCGCAGTGGCTCCCTTCTCCGCGCTGGCCCCGATGCAACAGGGGCAGGGGCAGGCACGGAAGAAAGGAGGCCCCCAGCCCGGGAGACTGGTTGCCGATCGGTGGGCCTCGATCGTGTGCCAGGCCATAGCGGAGGCCCCCCCCCCCCCCCCGGGTCGGACCCCCTGCCCTCCACCAAGCCGTCCGCTAAGAGCAGGTGTGGACAGCGACGGCAGAACTCCGCTTTACCAGCGTGGCCGCTCGGGCCGAGAATCACCCTGGGGGGGCCCCGTAGAGCGGCCCCCAACCGGCGCCGCGCCGATTGCACCGGCGCGAATGACACCGGTTCTCCGCTCTCCGGAGAATCGGCCGACCGGCATCGGTGCAGCGTGGCGCGATTCGCGTCGGTCCCGGCAATTCTCCGGCCCGGCCCAGGGGTGAGAGAATCCCACCCAACATTCCCAGTTGCCTGCATCATCGGACAACACTGGACAATACAATTACAGTGTGTAAAATCATGGCCAGATTCTCCAAGCCTCCGTACCGCAATCGCTCTCGGCGCAGGGTCAGAGAATGGGGCGTCAGACCCCCGATCGGGTCCGATACCTTCACGCGATTCTCCGGGGACCGCGGCGCCAGTCAGGGGCCATTGAAAGAGGACCCTGCGGCAATCCTCCGCCGACAACTCGCCGAGTCCCTGCTGGCGTGGTTCGCTCATGGGTCCACCCAGCAGACACTCGGAGTGTCAGGAGCCACCCTGGTGGGGGGCGGGGGAGGGATCCGTCACGGGTAGGGGGGGCCTCTAGGTCGGCCAGGCTCACGATCGGGGGCCACTGATCGGCGGACCCGCGCGATCTGGGGGTGGCCTATATTGTTAGGGCCGGCCCGCTGTGTGGGCCCTCCATGTTGCGCGGGGCTGCCGCCCAGGACCCGGGGCCGGAAGTGCAGGGCCCCGTATCGGCTGCTGGAGCTGCATGGACTTCTCCAGGGCCGTGCAACCCCCCTTCAAAATGGAGAATCACTCTGGACTTTGTCCAGAAAAGTCCAGAGTAATTCACGCCCATTTCCTCGCGGTGGTGGGGACATAGCCCCATTAACAGAGAATTCCACCCATAATCTTTTCTCTTAAACACTGTCAATCTTTATCTCATCATGAAATATAGCAACAAAACAGACGAGATAATTGAGTGGCACTGGTAGTGGCATCGCATGGTCTTTCTTTTCACTCACTTTGCTTTTAATGAAACCAAATTACTGATAAATTGGGCGATTTTACTCCCACTATTTGCCCTGATAAGTATTGTCAGTGTTGCCCATTCTGCAATCTTCCATTGTGAAGTTTTCCGCCAGCATTGTTGGCAGGCCTCACAGCTTGATGAGGTGTGGCTGGATCACCTCGGCCTTCACACAGCCGGCCTGCTTCCTGTCCAACTTCCTCTTCAAGCTGTTGGGGCAAGACCGATCCACAGGCCGGGGCTTTCTAATGCACCCCTGGAGAATGGCCGAGTGGGGGCAACTCTGAGGAATTTCTGGGACAATGGGGGGCAATTTGAACCTAACTGAACTGGGCGAGAATCCCACACGAACGGGTGAAATATCAGTTTTGCACAGCATCTGATATTATTGTCTGCTGACTTCAATAAAGAGTAAAATCAGACAGGAAGTAAACTGGTGTTACACCCAATCCCAGCGACTTGACAGGAGACTGAGATTAAAACTTTCCCCAATGTGTTTGTGGGTCAGTAAATCAAGAATTCAAAAGGTTCAGTGTTTGGCACAGTGCTGCTTGGAGCTGACACTGGATTTCAGAAACGGAAAGGAAACTAAAATGCCTCATTTTAAACAGCACTAAAGTACAATTTTCTAACGTTGAAGAATTAACGCAGAAAGAAAACATGACAAATGAGAGAAGCAACAGAGTGAAACAAATGCATTCAATAACATGACAAGGCATTAAACTGAGTGAAGAATGCTGCACGTGAAAACTTCCCTCCGCTTTATCGTTAAACTCAGGAAAAAGTTAATTTCTTACATGGGCACATTTCTTGTGTACCATTCAAGGAATTTAGGACTCAGCATTCTGGTCTTGAAATGCTGCAGCGCCGGCTTTATCGGGTGCTAAATGGGAGCCTAAGTTTCTAAAATGGCGGTGATGCACTATCAATTACTACGAGACAAGAGTAGAGAGTAATCGAGCCTTTATTAAGCAGAGATGTGTTGCCTCCTGCAGCTGCTGCCGAAATGGCTGCAGCTCGGTGAGCACACACATTTATACTCCACCTACTGGGCGGAGCCAGCAGGCAGGGATCTACCCCCGTACTTGTAGTACAGGAGCCTTACCGTATTACCTCTCATATACGTATTATACAAATAGTAGTGACTACCACATTCACCCCCTGTTAAAAAAGAGTCCAGCGGGGGTGGTGGAAAACCATTTACATGGTATGTGAGCACTTTTAAAACTATTTACATGGTATGTGAGCATTTTTAAAGAATACAGTTTGCTGAAAGTTCACAAATTTAGACGGTCGGGTGCCTTGATCCTCAGTTGTGAGCACCGCAGTCCCGGTGGTGAAACAGGCACCGGCTTGGTCGCCTGTGACTCTGGGAGCATGTAGTCCTCATCCTCATCCCCGGATGGAACCAATGGGAGGTCGGATCGTCCTGGAGCGGGGGCTGGAGGATGGGTGGCACCGGCGGGTTGAAGCTGGTCGTCCTGCTCGAGGCAATGCCCTTGCTGAGCAGGAACTGACGCAGCTCATCACTCATAAAGGAGGATCCCCGGTCGCTGTGGACGTAAGCGGGGAAACTGAACAGAGTGAAGATGCTCATGATGACAGTGGCAGACGTCATATCGGGGCATGGGATGGCGAAGGGGAATCTGGAGTATTTATCGACCACATTCAGGAAGTACGTGTTTCGGTCGGAGGAGGGGAGGGGCCCTTTGAAATCCATGCTGAGGCGTTCAAAGGGACGGGAGACCTTTACCAGGTGCGCTCGGTCTGGCCGGTAGAAGTGCGGTTTGCACTCCGCGCAGACCTGGCAGTCTTTGGTGACCATCCTGACTTCCGCAATGGAGTAGGGTAGGTTGGGGGCCTTTATGAAGTGAAAGAACCGGGTGACCCCTGGGTGACAGAGACCATCGTGTAGGGCCCGGAGTCGGTCCACTTGTGCGCTGACACATGTACCTCGGGATAGGGCATCGGGGTTCTCGTTGATCTTACCGGGGCGATACAAAATCTCGTAATTGTAGGTGGAGAGCTTGATCCTCCACCTCAAGATTTTATCATTTTTTATCTTGCCCCGCTGTGTATTATTGAACATGAAGGCAACCGACCGTTGGTCAGTGAGGAGAGTGAATCTCCTGCCGGCCAGGTAATGCCTCCAATGCCGCACAGCTTCTACGATGGCTTGGGCGTCCTTTTCGACAGAGGAGTGCCGAATTTCAGAGGCATGGAGGGTGCAGGAAAAGAATGCCATGGGTCTGCCTGCCTGGTTGAGGGTGGCGGTCAGAGCGACGTCTGATGCATCGCTCTCGACTTGAAAGTGGAGGGTCTCGTCGACCGCGTGCATCGTGGCCTTGGTGATGTGAGCCTTGATACGGTTGAAGGCCTGGTGAGCCTCAGCCGTCAGGGGGAAAACTGTGGAGTGGATGAGTGGGCGGGCCTTGTCCGCATAGTTAGGGACCCGCTGGGCGTAGTATGAGAAGAACTCCAGGCATTGTTTGAGGGCCTTAGGGCCGGGGGGGGGGGGGGGGGGGGGAGTTCCATGAGGGGGAACATGCGATCGGGGTCAGGCCCTAGAACTCTATTCTGCACCACATAGCTGAGAGTGGCTAAGCGGTTGGTGCTGAACACGCACTTCTCCTTGTTATACGTGAGGTTCAGGAGTTTGGCGGTGTGGAGAAATTTGAAAAGGTTAGCGTCGTGGTCCTGCTGGTCATGGCCACAGATGGTGAGCTTATCTAGGTACGGGAAGGTGGCCCGCAATCCGTACCGGTCAACCATTCGGTCCATCTCCCGTTGGAAGAGCGAGACCTCATTAGTGACGCCGAAGGAAACCCTAAGGAAGTGGTAAAGGCGGCCGTCTGCTTCGAACACAGTGTATTGGCGGTCCGCCTTTCGGATTGGGAGCTGGTAGTAGGCAGATTTCAGGTCCACTGTAGAGAAGACCCAGTGCTATGAAATCTGATTGACCATATCAGATATGCGTGGGATGGGGTACGCGTCGAGCTGCGTGTACTGATTGATGGTCTGACTGTAGTCAATGACTATCCTGTGTTTCTCCCCAGTCTTTACAACTACCACTTGGGCTCTCCACAGGTTGTTGCTGGCCTCAATGATACCTTCCCGCAGTAGCCACTGGACCTCCGACCTGATGAAGGTCCTGGCCTGGGCACTGTACCATCTGCTCCTGATGGCGAGGGGCTTGCAATCCAGGGTGAGGTTTGCAAACAGGGAGGGTGGGTCGACCTTAAAGATCGTGAGGCCGCATACGGTGAGGGGTGGTAGGGGTCCGCCGAATTTTAGAGTTAGACTTTGGAGGTTGCACTGAAAGTCCAGGCCGAGTAGCAAGGCAGCGCAGAGGTTGGGGAGGACGTGGAGCCGGATGTTGCTGAACTCTACGCCCTGGACGGTGAGGTGGCAATGCAGTACCCCCGGATCTCCACAGAGTGGTATCCGGAGGCCAGAGAGATTCTTTGGGTAACGGGGTGTACCGCGAGGGAGCAGCACCTTACCGTAGTGGGGTGGATGAAGCTCTCAGTGCTCCCGGAGTCGAGAAGGCAAGATGTCTTGTGGCCATTGACTTTCACCGTCGTTGTCGCGTTTGTGTGGCCGGGACTGGTCGAGCTTGATGGAGGCGAGCTGCGGCTGATGTTGGTGGGCCCCGGGCTGGTCGGCGGCGGTTGCGGGCGATGAGCAGCCAGATGAGGTGCCCGACGAGCAGGGGTCCTGAGGCGCCGTCCAAAATGGCGCCGGAGATGGCGGCGCCCACGGGCGCACATGGTGGGCAGCGTTAAAGATGGTGGCGCCCACGTGCTGCACGGGGTCTGATGGGGGGAAGATGGCGGTGCCCACGGGTCGCACGTGGGGGGTGCAGGAACAATTGGCCTGGATACAGCGGCGATCGACCGGGCCTGGCACACCGCAGTGAAATGCCCCTTCTTCACTACTTGGCGTAGAGTTTGTTGATCAGCCGGATGTAGTTCTCTTTCAGAAGCGCCATGGCCTCAGTGTAGTTGGGCGCAACCCGGATATGGGGGGAAATATTGGAGCTCAACCGTGTGTACAGGATCTGGAGTTTCTGTGCTTCTGAGGGTTGTTCTGTCGCTGCTCCGATGTAGGTTTCAAAGCAAGCTAGCCAGTGGTCGAAGGCCGATGTGGCGTTGTCTGCTTGAGGGTGCAACTGCAGGCGATCTGGCTTGATGCGTAGGTCCATCGCTGTAAAATCTCTGCTTAATAAATTGATGCACTATCAATTACGACGAGACGAGAGTTGAGAGTAATCGAGCCTTTATTAAGCAGAGATGTGTTGCCTCCTGCAGCTGCTGCAGAAATGGCTGCAGCTCGGTGAGCACACACATTTATACTCCACCTACTGGGCGGAGCCAGCAGGCAAGGATCTACCCCCATACCAGTAGTACAGGAGCCTTATCGTATTACCTCTCATATACGTATTATACAAACAGTGGTGACTACCATAGGCGGCAATGGGGTCATGCTCACTACGAGCCGGAAATGTGTCACCCATCATTATTGGTGAACGCAAAAATAGACATCTGAATCAATATTAGTTCTTCTTGCATATTCAAAGAAGATGCCTAACCCTTAACTGTTTAAGGCACCCTGTGCAAAATTGGTGTGAACATGAGGCCTAAACATTGGTCGAACTAACTAACATGAGTAATTTGTGGTCCTTACAGACCCAGTAGGTGCTCACAGATCCCCCCTATATTTTAACTAAGGCCCAAGGCCCAATATCAGGCGCACTCCAGCCGGCCAAATCAGGCACATGAATCATTTGCTTTCCCGTAAACAGAATACATTTCTAGGCCTTTTCCTATAATGCCTGTATTGTTCTGCTGGGGCTGGAGTAATGGAAACGCAGCAATTTCTAACTCATGATGATATAAGGAAAACAGTAGTTACACTATTAGTTCCACAAGAACTTTTTCAAAAATACTTGTCTAATATCTTCCGTTTAAAGTTCGGATTACGGACTAGTCTGAAATATCTGTTTGCCAGTGATCCTTATCACTGAATGCTGGTCTTTGAGGCTGCAAACACAGAGAGAGGTTGAAAAACCCTCTTTGAAGACACTTTTGTAACACACTGTAGAATTTCGCACTCAGGGGTAAGTCTTTGTTCAAGTTCCAGTAAAATATAGATTTGGATGTTGGCCTGGAGTTAGGCACATTCACAGCCTTCTGAGGTGAGGGTCAAAATTCGGACAGTGTAGAGGGCATAAGGGCATAACTCCAAATCAAAAATCTGTCTAACCCTGACTTGAAAACATTCAATGACCCAGCCTCCATTGCTCTCTATGTGGCTCGAGACATACACCGGAGGCTGTTAGTAGATAACAAAGGGGTTTGCTGATGAAAGGCAAAGTCAGTTAAGGTGTGGAGATGCCGGCGTTGGACTGGGGTGAGCCCAGTAAGAAGTCTTACAACACCAGATTAAAGTCCAACAGGTTTGTTTCAATTCACTAGCTTTCAGAGCGCTGCTCCTTCCTCAGGTGAATCACCTGAGGAATGGAGCAGTGCTCCGAAAGCTAGTGATTTGAAACAAACCTGTTGGACTTTAACCTAGTGTTATAAGACTTCTTACTGTGAAGGCAGTTAAGTAATAGGCTTAGAGCACTATACAACAGGTCTTAACATTTCAGCTCCATGGTATGTGGTATTATCATAACTATCAGCATTACAAGGGTTAATGTACTGCACAGAGCAGCCACTAGAGGGAGCTGCCTTAGGGGAGGAGTAAGCAGGAGACAGCTCGAGCGAGGTCATCAGAGCAGTTAGTGTGAGAAGGTTAGATTATAGTTATACCAGTGAGTGAGATTCGCAGTAGGTGAGTGTAGTTAGATGTTACTGATCAATTCTATATTCTAAATGACTAAGTGTCAAAATCCAGTTTAGTAGTGTAAATAAAATCATAGCTTTGTTTAAGTAAAAGCTATACTGTGATCTATGCCAACTATCCTAAATAAGCAACACAAAGAACACCGCAGGGTCCACATGCCCGGGGTCCTGCTCCTACCGCCCTACGCAAAGTCCCTATTGACCAGGGTTCAGGTGCTCCCCAACGATTGGCCTGAGCCAGTCATATGGTCTGTTGAGGGCGGCCCTGCACTACCACACTAATTAAAATACTTGAGTGAAGAAACACTGTACAACCCCAGTTGGCAACAAGCTGGCACTTGACAAATATTTTCAGGCATAATAGGTTGCTGGTAATTCACACAACAGACATATCAACGAGTCTCTACCTGGCCAGATAAGACTCAGTACAGAGATAATTGTACGGGCAGCACGGTAGCATAGTGGTTAGCACAATTGCTTCACAGCTCCAGCGTCCCAGGTTCGATTCCCAGCTGGGTCACTGTCTGTGCGGAGTCTGCACGTTCTCCCCATGTCTGCGTGGTGGTGTGTTGGGTGTTCTGGATCACATACAGGTCACCAACACTTGAAGTAGTGCAACACTATTTTATTAAAAGGTTAACTATTTAAACATACTTGAACTGTGGGTAAATACGATACCAGCTTTAACTAAAGACCTTTGCCTTGTCCTAACCAGTTGATGCACTCAGCACATGGTGAATGTCTGTGTTGCAGGCTGTGAGCTCTGTGCTCCTAGCTAGCTGCTCCTCGAATGAGCGGGAACTCTGATGCCCCCTGTCTTTATAGTGCGTGTGCTCTCACTGGTGATTGGCTGCGGTGTTGTGTATGTTGATTGGTCCCACTGTGTGTCCATCAGTGTGTGTCTGCACCATGATATACTGGTGTATATTATGACACGTGGGTGTCTTCAAGGTGCTCTGGTTTCCTCCCACTGTCCAAAGATGTGCGGGTTAGGTGGATTGGCCATGCTAAATTGCCCTTAGTGTCCAAAAAATGTTAAGTGGCGGTTACTGGGTTACGGGGATAGGGTGGATACGTGGGCTTCGGTGGGGTGCTCTTTGTAAGGGCCGGTGGAGACTCGAAGGGCCGAATGGCCTCCTTCTGCACTGTAAATCCGATGATTCTATGATAATTATGAGTGTTGGGTCAGTGACAAACAAGGCTGAGATTATAGCACTTTGGACTTAATCGAGATCGAAATATAATGAGATCTGAACAAATTAATTTCATTTTGATGCTTTCACAAAATGAAATGCTTTCATACAGTTTTCAACCCATGAACGTGTTTTTAAAACATTCCCATTTCCCAGACTCCCCTGTAACTGTACAAGAGTCGTGTGTACTCAAAACATTGGGCGCGATCTTCCAGTCTCTTTACACTCAAAGTCAGGCCTGTGAATAGCGGGAGCGGCCAAAAACAGGAACCGCGCAAGGCGCCAAACAGTTTGCGATGCAACCGGCCTGCTCCCGTAGGCGAATTCGGAATCTCACCGTAGCGAGGGGAGAAACCAATTATCACCACTTAGGCCCCATTTCCATACAATTAACGAGAGCCACCCGTCATCCAGCGGCCTCCTGTCATTCACTGGCCTCCCCAGCAAATGGTCACGCTGGCGCCTTTTTCAAAACGTGAATCTGATGGAGTGACTTCTGTGGGGAGCCGAGGAGGTGAATAGCCTCTTTGCTCACAGACAAAGAGACTGGGGGCGCTGGACTTCCCACCCCAGTGCTCGGCGGGGAGCTGTCCACAGGGGTGGGCTGCCATGGGAGGGTGTTGGGGGGGGAGATGCTGAGTGGTCAACTTGGGGGGGCAATCGCTCTCGGCACCACCATGCCAACCCCTGGGTCCCAACACCATTCCGGGGGCAACCGCTGTCCCTGCCCGTCTGCCACACCGATCACCCATAACCCCCACCGACTGCTGAGGCCTCTGGCTGTGCGGCTGAAGGCAATCGCTAATGGGGAATTGGCAATCGTGGTTAAGTGAGCACTTGACACATGCCAAGTGGATTCCGTGGGTAGGCGGGCCATGTAGCATGTGGGAGTCATTGCCTAGCATTCCGATCGCATCTTGATGCCTGGACACCACACATGCAGCAGCCAACATGCGAACACCCAGGGGATGGGACAGGGCTCCCGGGATATGATCACGGCCGGAGGGTGGGTGGGTGCCACGGGGGTGGGCGGTTGTCTGGAGACAGGCAAAGGGTCCAGGGCTCAGCCCGCATTCCGGAAGAAAGTGACAGAGGCATCATAATGTTTCTGAAAAAAGTTGCTTAATATTCTATTCCCGATAGTGCCGCCTCCCCCCCCGCACCGCCCCCAATCCCACCCACTCCCTAACTAACCCCTCCCCCCTACCCCGGTGCCCTCAGTGATGCTCAATGTCACGCCCTCCTTGCTCTACCACTACGTCTCGGTATTTCCCCAGGATGCACATCTGAGGTGGAGGCAGCCAGCTGCTTACCTCTTCCCATTGCCTTCGATACCCCTGGCGGGCGTCCTCTGGGGGCTCTGGGACCCCTGCTCACATGTCAACGGCACATGCACGACCATGCCGCCCTGTCCAGTGTGCTGACCCCGAGGCTCGGCCTCATTAGGCGGGTGGAACCCAGGAGTGCTGGTGGCCACCGCTGCCGCCCCATGGGACGGGCCCGGGTCGGCACTCAGCGCCCCCTCCTCCTGGTCAGTGTCCATAGGGCCCTGGGGTTCACCTTGGGACAGAGGGGCAGCTGGTTCGAGCCCCAGCTGCCCCTGCATTATCTGGCTCTGCCAGCCCTGATAGTTTCCTGTAGTCCGCACCATTGTGTTGACCCCTTCGGCAATGCTCCTCAGTGACTGGGACACCCCCCAGTGACCGGGCCAAGCTTTGCAGTGCCTCAGCCATGCCCACCTGCGGCTGGGACAATCTCCACGGAGCCTTGGCCATTCCCATCTGAGAGCGGCACCTGTCTCGCAGAACCCCATCAAGGTCGGCCTGGTACTGGGAGACATCCCCCAGTGAGGCAGACATACTGCCGAGACCCTCACCCATGGCCGTCACCGAATGCGTGATGCCTTGGACACCTTCACTCATGGAGCCGACGTCATGCACCAGGCTTTGCACTGCGGTCGCCACGCTAGCAGTGTTGGCCTCGGTGTCACTCATTGCCGGTGCCATCTCCTGCACCCACAGCCCCTGGAGCTCCTCCAATCGGCTATAGATCTGCTGGAGTTATGCTGACATCTCCATCAGAATGTCCAGGTTGGTCACTATCGTCCCCATTAGCCCCGGGTAACTCTGTTCCAGAGGCTCAGCATCAGGCTGGGACCCAACTGGGTCCAGAGATCCAGCAGACCTCCAACTGCTGTCTCGCCTGGGGGGTTCCTGCCTCCACCCGATGTACATCAGCAGCAGTGTGGTGCTCAGCAGATTGTGCCCCAGAAGCCTGACCACTAACATTTCCCACCAAGGTGTGTGTATCTGCGCTGGTGGAGGATGGGGATGACAGCTGTACCGCGACCATAACAGTTGCATCCTCGGAGCTCTCCTCTGAGTTGATCTTCTCGGAGTCTAGAGAGGGGGCCGCCCGGGATGGACCAGAGCCGTCGGCTGCTGGACCTGCGGGAGAATGGGCATGTGCTCAGTGGGAGGGATGGGTCGGTCAGTAAGGCAATCACTACTCACGTTTGACAGGTCCTCCGGATGGAGCCTGGTGGTCCCTCATCTCTGCGGCATTCCTCCAGCCTCCGCGTGGGTGACTGCCCTGTCCTTGGCCACACCAGTCACCTCCAGGGCCGGCTCTTGAAGGAGGTGAGAATTTTCAGATCCGGCACCCCACTGCCAGTCTGGGCCCTCTCCTGCCGATTATGGGAGAGATTTTCCTGAGGGGACAAAGGGAGAGCATCGTCAGCAAGTGCAGCTTAAGTGCTGCTCAACGATGTTAGCGGGGAGCTGGCGAGCCACAGTCCCGGCGAATCAGCTGGCGAGACGGCATTCCTGGCCAGACGCCCGTGAGGCCTCGTAAAGTGGACCAATTAATGTTGAATACTGTTGCCGGCCTCACTTCGCCGAGCGCCGGGAAACTTCACCTGAGACCACAATTTCCGCTTGCCACAGCATTTGGAAATTTTTCCGGAGAATTGCGCCCATTTACTGTTCATCTCTCCACAGGTGCTACGTTTATCCAGCATTGCATTAAGAGAATGATGCAGGATCAATAATTACTAAATCGAGGTTGTAGCACAACTGAAGGCTTTAATAGACTGGAACTGTTCCCCAGCAGCTCAGGTACAGAATGAGGGCTGCTGGGATGGCACTGACTCTTATACCCCGCCTATCAGGGTGGAGCTACATACTATACAGCCAATGGTAAACCCCCAGGTTTAACCAATGGAACTTCAGCCTCTCGGGTACTGCAATACCTGATAATACCACATTCACCCCCTGTTAAAAAGGAGTCCGGCGGGGGTGATGGCCAGTGGCTACAAATGTATTCAACATGGCATGATCAGATATGGAGGTACCGTGATACCTCCTTACAGTGTTTAGAGGATATTTACAGTCATGGCAGATATATACAGTCAGTGTTTATTATTTACAGTTACAGATCGGTTAAAATGAAGCAATCAGTAGGTCGGGTGCCCAGGTCGTCCTCTGGGATCGTCCTCGGTGGTGATTCTGGTGGGGGTCCAGGCGTCTGTGATTCCAGGAGCGTGGCTTCGGCCTCCATGGCAGCTTCGTCATCCCTAGACGGCGCTGGTGGGGAAAGCGGTTGACCTGGGAGGGGGGCGCCTGTAGGGGACGTCGGTGGGTGGGAGGGCCCAGGCAGGGGGGTTGGGAGGACTGACCCTCCTGTGAGGTGCCGTGGAGGGGGGGTGGGGGGGGGGGCTGGTGGTTGGGGTGCGTGTGGGATTCCGGCGGGCGCTAGGTCCCGTAGGGAGACAGTATCTTGTCGGCCGTCGGGGTACGCCACGTAGGCGTACTGGGGGTTAGCGTGCAGCAGATTGACCCTCTCGACCAACGGGTCCAACTTGTGGGACCGCACGTGTTTTCGGAGCAGGATGGGTCCGGGTGTTGCTAGCATCGTCGGGAGCGAGGTCCCGGAGGAGGACTTCCTAGGGAAGACAAGGAGACGTTCGTGAGGTGTCTGATTGGTGGTCGTACAGAGCAGTGACTGGATGGAGTGGAGGGCCTCCTGGAGGACCTCTTGCTAGCGGGAGACTGGGAGGTTCCTGGATCGTAGGGCCAGTAGAATGGTCTTCCAGACCGTTCCGTTCTCCCTCTCTACCTGCCCATTTCCCCGGGGGTTGTAACTGGTCGTCCTGCTTGAGGCGATGCCCTTGCTGAGCAGGAATTGACGCAGTTCGTCGCTCATAAAGGAGGACCCCCTATCACTGTGTATGTAAGCGGGGAAACCGAACAGTGCAAAGATGCTATGGAGCGCCTTGATGATGGTGGTTGTGGTCATGTCTGGGCAGGGGATGGCGAATGGGAACCGGGAGTACTCGTCAATCACGTTCAGGAAGTACGTGTTGCGGTCGGTGGAGGGGAGGGGGCCTTTGAAGTCCGTGCTGAGGCGTTCAAAAGGACGGGAAGCCTTTATCAGGTGCGCTTCTCTGGCCGGTAGAAGTGCGGTTTGCACTCTGCGCAGATTTGGCAGTCCCTGGTGACTGTCCTGACCTCCTCGATGGAGTAGGGCAGGTTGCGGGTCTTGATAAAGTGGAAGAAGCGAGTGACCCCCGGGTGGCAGAGGTCCTCGTGGGGGGGTCAGAGGCGGTCCACTTGTGCGGTGGCACATGTGCCGCGGGACAGGGCATCAGGAGGCTCGTTTAGCTTCCCGGACGATACAAGATCTCGTAGTTGTAGGTGGAGAGTTCTATCCTCCACCAGAAGATCTTGTCGTTTTTTATCTTGCCCCGCTGTGCATTATCGAACATGAACGCCAACGACCGTTGGTCAGTGAGGAGAGTGAATCTCCTGCCGGCCAGGTAATGCCTCCAGTGTCACACAGCTTCTACTATGGCTTGGTCCTCCTTTTCGACTGAGGAGTGGCGGATTTCGGAAGCATGGAGGGTGCGGGAGAAAAAGGCCACGGGCCTGCCTGCTTGGTTGAGGGTGGCCGCCAGAGCTATGTCGGACGCATCGCTCTCGACCTGGAATGGGAGGGACTCATCGATGGCGTGCATCGTGGCCTTTGCAATGTCTGCTTTGATGTGGCTGAAGGCCTGGCGGGCCTCCATCGACAGGGGGAAGGTTGTGGACTGGATCAGGGGTCGGGCTTTGTCTGCGTAGTTGGGGACCCATTGTGCGTAATAACTGAAAAACCCGAGGCAGCGCTTCAGGGCCTTGGGGCAGTGAGGGAGGGGGAACTCCATGAGGGGGCGCATGCGTTCATGGTCGCGGCCTATAACTCCATTTCGCACTACGTAGCCGAGAATGGCTAGACGGTCGGTGCTAAACACGCATTTATCCTCATTGTACGTTAAGTTAAAGATTTTAGCAGTCTGGAGAAATTTTCGGAGATTGGTGTCGTGGTCCTGCTGGTCATGGCTGCAGATGGTGACGTTATCAAGATACGGGAACGTTGCGCGTAAGCCGTATGGGTCAACCATTCGGTCCATCTCGCGTTAAGTCTGGGCAGGGGATGGCGAATGGGAACCGGGAGTACTCGTTAGTGACACCGAAGGGAACCCTTATAAAATGATAGAGCCGCCCATCTGCTTTGAAAGCTGTGTATTTGCGGTCACTAGTGCGGAGGGGTAGCTGGTGGTAGGCAGACTTGACACCCACCGTGGAGAAGACCTTATAATGCGCAATGCTCTTTACCAGGTCGGATATGCGGGGGAGAGGGTACGCGTTCAGCTGCGTAAACCTGTTGATGGTCTGACTGTAGTCAATGACCATCCTATGTTACTCCCCAGTCTTTACCACCACTACTTGGACTGTTGCTAGCTTCAATGACCCCTTCCCTCAGTAGCCATTGGACCTCCGACCGAATGAAGGTCCGGTCCTGGGCACTGTACCGTCTGCTCCTGGTGGCGACGGGTTTGCAATCCGGGGTGAGGTCGCAAACAGGGAAGGTGCGAGGCTGCAGACAGTAAGGGGGGTTTCGGGCCGCCAAATTGGAAGGTCAGACTTTGCAGGTTACATTGGAAGTCCAACACCAGGAGTGTAGCCGCGCAGAGGTGCAGAAGGACATAAAGGCGGAAATTGTTGAATTTCCTTCCTTGGACAGTGAGGTTTGCTAGACAGAACCACTTTATCTCCACTGAGTGGGAACCGGAGGCCAGGGAGATTCTTTGATTTACAGGGTGGGTAAAAAGCGAACAGCGCCTTACCGTGTCGGGGTGTATAAAGCTCTCCGTGCTCCCAGAGTCGATCAGGCAGGACGTCTCGTGGCCGTTGATGAAGACCATCGTCGTTGCTGGTGAGAGTGTTCGATGTCGAGTTTGGTCCAGAGTCACCGAGGCCAGACGCAGTCATTGTGAATTTTGATCGGGCAGTATGTAGTCGGCCAGGCTGGGGTCCTGGGGCCCCATCCAAGATGGCGTCTCCCATGGGTCTCACATGGTGGTCGGATTTGGACAAAATGGCGGTGCCCATCCGACCAGCGCGGTGTCCGGGGAACAAGATGACGGCACCTGTGGGCCGCACGTGGCCCTAGGATACAGGGGTGGCGGTGACTGCTAGCCGTCTGGGGCCCTGAAGTTCGCTGTGATAGTCCGGAGTCGCCGCTGGAGACCCCGGCCACCGCTTGTGCCTGGCAGACCCCCACAAAATGGCCCTTCTTGCAGCGCTGGCGGGGGTGCTTTTCCTGCCCGCAGAAGAAACAGCGGGGCCCATCGGAATTGGCGGGCCGCCTTACAACGCAGGCCTGCGGGGACACGGGGAAGGTCTGTGGGGCTGCCGCTGTGGGATTCCACGCTGCCCAGGGGGCCGCCGCGCGGTCGGGCACGTAGGATTGTGTGTTCCTGGAGGCAACGTCCATGGACCCTGCCAGGGCCCGTGCCTCCCTAAGTCCCAAGGTGTCTTTCTCTAAAAGACGCTGGCGGATCTCTGAGGAGCTCATACCTGCTACGAAGGTATTCCGGACTAGGAGTTCCGTGTGGTCGCTCGCCGAAACTTGCGGGCAGTCACAGCTTCTGCCCAGCACCAGTAGCGCGCGGTACAACTCCTCCAACGATTCCCTGGGGCTTTGGCGTCTCGTTGCAAGCAGGTGACGTGCGTAGACCTGATTTACTGGGCGGATATAATGTCCTTTTAAAAGTTCGATTGCTGCATCAAAGTCTTCCGCCTCCTCCACGAGGGTGTAGATCCCAGGGCTTACCCTTGAGTGCAGGAGATGCAGTTTCTGCTCCCCCGAGGGTGTGTCTCCAGCCGTCTCAAGGTAGCCTTTGAAACACGCCAGCCAGTGCTTGAAAATCACCGCAGTGTTCGCCGCGTGGGGGCTGAGTTGCAGACACTCCGGCTTGATTCGGAGATCCATCCTTTCTACTTAAGTCTAGTCTATTAAATTAATGCACGATCAATAACTACTAAAACGAGGTTGTAGCACAACTGAAGGCTTTAATAGACTAGAACTGTTCCCCAGCAGCTCAAGTACAGAATGAGGGCTGCTGGGACGGCACTGACTCTTATACCCCGCTTATCAGGGCGGAGCTACATACTATACAGCCAATGGTAAACCCCCAGGTTTGACCAATGGAACTTCAGTCTCTCGGGTACTGCAATACCTGATAATACCACAGAGAAGTGGTGCAAATGTTTCGGCTGGAGAGTACGGCATGTTGGTAAACCTCTTTCACTGATCATGAGCAGGAGCCGGTACTTTCATAAACCCATGTGAGCTTTCCCAATGCTTGGGGATCAACCCCCTCGTGATCGCAGTTGGAGTGGCCAACTGAGAACCTGTAAAATGAGCTGCCCATGCTCAAGTTGACAGAGGCTGAGAACCAGACTGGGCGGCAGTTTCCATTTCACAAATCAGGAGGGTGCATGCAGGTGCAAAAGATATATTTTCCTGCGCAAAGTTTGTCATGGGAAGCCACCCTGAAAATGTCACATTCCGTTTCCAACCAGCTGGCAATTGTCACTGTCTGTACCTCCGCCAGCTGTCTCGACTATAACAGCATGGTGTCAACTCCCTCTCACCGACTTTGTATAGTACCAGTATCGTGTTTGAAGATCATTCCTTGACATTAATCCTCTTGTGTTTTTAAAGGTGCATTTTACCAGAAACATTCTTTTTTTTCCCTCTAAGTAGACCTAACACGGAGAAGATTGATTAGCCATTCACTGACACTTTCCTCTCGTGACTCTGGTACGTTTGTTTTCCTGGCTCAGTCTCCATAGTTCTTGCCCATTTTCTCTTTTTTCTCGGGGTCACTTCCCCTTTAAGTATCCCGCAGCTTCAACTCACTTCAGGCACCGAGGACGTGTTACGCTGTCCAGCATTTACACCACCTGCCAATGCTGGAGCTTGTTTGTATTGCGAAACCTGCTCCAGATTCAGTTTAGTGTGTGACCGGTTGAAAGAACACCAAAGCTCGGTTCTGCTCTGCACAGAATATTGAACAGGAACAGAAAGAGGTGGCAAAGGGAAAATAAACTTCAGGAACTCCAGTGAGTTGTGATACACCTCTTAGCGATCAGCACCCTTCTTTGTCGCCCATGTGACACCATTATAGTCACACTTGAGCTCGAATTGATACTCAGCTCAATGCATTCCGTAGGATCAGCACAGGGACTTTGAAACCAGCAATCACACTGCCACTATACATAAGAACATGAGAAATGGAAAGAAGAGTGGCCAATATAATATAGTACAATACAATATTCAAACCTCCTCCATCGCGACCCTGTCTGAACATCGGTCTCCAATCTACTTTCCTGTCTGCTTTCCATATCTCTTGACTCCCTGAGACTCAGAAACCTATCCATCTCAGCTTTAACTATATTCGACAGCAGTGTATCGTTTGTGGCAGAGAATTCCAAAGATTCCCAGTACATTGCTCCTCATCTCCATCCGCAATGATTAACCCTTATGTTATTATTCTTCTAACATCCTGGGCGTGATTCTCCGATGCCGCGCCGGTTGGGAGAATCGGCTGCCACGCCATTTTTCCACGCGACGCCCTCCCGCGATTCACCCAAGCGGCGAGATCGGCCCCGTCGAGTTCCGCGCGGCGCAGGCCGGAGAATCGCCCGAGACACCCAAAATGGCGATTCTCCGCTACCCCCGTTATTCTCCGGACCGAATGGGCCGAAGACTCGATGGCGTGACCCCTTTTCACCCCGTCGCCGTTCACACCTGGTAAATAAAGTCGTCAGCCAGCCGTGCTGGCTGATGCTGAGTAGTGAGGAGGTGAGCGGACTGTTCCGGAGCTCCTGTAGACCGGGTCGGCTTCCCCGAGAACGCTGCAGCCAACGGGGGGGGGGGGGGGGGGAAGTTGAGGTGGGAGGGGGGTGAGGGAGGGAGTGGAGGTGGGAGGGGGGTGAGGGAGGGAGTGGGGGTGGGGAGGGAGGGAGGGAGTGGAGATGGGGGGGAGGGAGGGAGTGGAGGTGGGAGGGGGTGAGGGAGAGTGTGGAGGGTGTCGTCCATCCGCGGATGCCACATGTCAGCCGCCCTGATATGGCAGGACGGTGACGAGGACACGGCCGCAGGTTGTCGCGTGGCTGATGGGCACAGGCGAGTGGCACACTGGTGAGGAGGACGGTGTGAACTGACCGTTGGACGCAGACAGTGACCAGGTGTTAGGCTGGCTGCATATCTGCAGCGCGACCAGGCCACCGGGGCACACAGGTATCCCATGCAACCCGGTTGGCCAGGTGTGGAAGAACCTCAGTGTAACATGTCGTTTCTCTGCCCCCCACCACCCTCCTGCAGGTCACCATGTATGCCAACCAGACATCGATGTTCACTGCCGTGGTTGGAGCCGCAGCTCTGCAGGTGGCCATCTGGCAGCGTAGACTGCGACGGCCCACAGTGGCTGCAGATGCAGCGGGTGCTGCTGCAGCAGAGGGTATGGCGGCGGAGTGGCCCGTCGTCGCCGCGCAGGCCGCAGGCGCTCAGGCCCCGAATGTCCAGGGGGATGTCGAGGGGAACATTGACCCCCAGACAGCAAGGAATGCACAGGAAGCGGGCACTGATATCGAAGTGCTTGGGGGGGGAGGAGGAGGAGGAGGAGGAGGAGGAGAAGGAGGAGGATCCACTGATGGTGGTGCCAGGGCGCCACAGGCGTCCAGCAAGGCCGAGGGTGTACCGTGACAGAATGTCGTTCGAGGCCCTACCGGACATCACATGCAGGAGGAGACTACGGTTCAGCAGGGAGACGGTCGCACATATATGCCAGCTCGTGGCGAACCTCGCACCACGTGGAATGGGAGGAGGACACGCGATACCAGTCTCTGTCAAGGTGACGGTGGCCCTAAACTTTTACGCTACCGGTTCCTTCCAGGCGCCGAGCGGGGGCCTACCCGGGATCTCACTGGCATCGGTCCACAGGTGCATCAGGGCCGTGACCGACGCCTTGTATGCCATCGTGGACAGGTACATTAAATTCCCCGAGGACTGAGCACAGCAGGAAGCACAGGCACGTGGATTCGCCAAGGTGGCCGGGATACCGATGGTCCAGGGTGTCATCGATGGTGTTCACGTCCCCATGCGCCCACCTGCAGACAGCAGGGACGTGTTCATGAACAGGAAGGGCGCGTACTCCATGAACATTCAGGTGGTGTGCGGCCCCCACATGAAGATCATGCACGTGTGTGCAAGGTACCCCAGCAGTGTGCATGACGCCTACATTCTGGCACAGTCGTTCATCCCCGCAATGTTCGATGGATGCCCCCCCCGGCTGAGGGGCTGGTTGCTGGGCGACAGAGGCTATCCGTTGAGGTCATGGCTGATGACGCCAATACGGAGGCCTCAGCCCAACGTGGAGAGCCTATACAACGAGGCACATGCAGCAACCAGGGGTGTGGTGGAGCGGTGCTTCGGCCTGCTGAAGATGCGCTTCAGATGCCTGGACCGATCAGGAGGGGCCCTGCAGTACCGGCCCGACAGGGTCGGTCGCAAAGTTGTGGTGTGCTGTGCGCTGCACAACATTGCCATGCAGAGGGGAGATGCCCTGGTGGAGGAGTCGGAGGGAAGACCCGACGGCACGGGAGCTACGCAAACGAAGGGGAGGAGGAAGAGGAGGAGGAGGATGGCGTGCATCAGGGTGGGCGGAGGGGCGCAGGACACAGACACTGCCCGGGTGCTGGTTACGTTCAGGAGGCTGCACGACGGCACCGTCGAGGACAGTGGGCACGTGACACGTTGGTGGCTGCACGGTTCACGTACCGTGGTCGCTGAACACTGCCACTTGCACCGCCAGTCCTGCACACGCGCACCACACAGCACCCACCACCGCCCCCCCTCCCGCACCCCCGCACCGCGTTTACGGCACCAATTCCACATCACCTTACCACTGCGGCACTACGGGATTGCACAACATTGATGATTGGGTAAGCGGGTGTGATCAGTGCCATGTTGAATGATGACAGCCTGCTCTGCGATGAGCTGTGAGCTCAGATTCGCCAGCCAAGGTCTGACTCATGGCTATAGCTGAACCATCCACTCCGGTGGTCACAGCGTTCGTCACGGACATTTCATCACGTGCCCGTGTGGGGTAGCTGGCGTCGGAGTGCCGAGGACTATGGTGTCCGATTTTGGAAGGCAGGGGGGAAAGTGACAGCACATCCGGCACCGACGTTGAACCGCTCATTAACCCCAGCTCGGTCACCCTCACGAGCCCCCTGGCACCGGACATAGCACAGAGTCTTACAAGTTAAGTGCAACAGTGAGTTTAATTGTGACATTCACATACAGATGCCCTACCCCCTACAACTAAACTGTGCCCTGCCCTACCCCCTACAACTAAACTGTGCCCTGCACCCTTGCCAACTTATTATGTTTCTAACTTCTTTGCCTTACGTGCCCTACCACTGCGTCTAGGAGTCTCCCCAGATAGTACAGCAGGAGTGGAGGTGGACTGCTGTGAATCACGCCCTGCGACATGGCTCCCCGTCGGCACTCGTTTCCTGTGGCGGCCCGGCTTCGATGGGCCAGGCTGCTAGGCGGGCGTGCTGGATGGCGTGGTGCCACCCTGTCCTGCCCACTGCCCACCAGATGCGCCAGGGACGGAACGGGGGGAGGCTGAGTGTTCAGGGACGTCCTTTGCTGGAGGTACCGGGACGGGCCCCAGAACCTCCTCCTCCCACGGGCCTCACTGTGGGACGGAGGTGCGATGGAGACATGCCCCGTCGTACCCCCGACACCTGGCGCTGCCAGTCCTGGAGGCCTGCAGCGGTATCGACCACGGTCCGAATGTTCGCAGAGACAGAGCCCAGGGAGTGCGACATTCCTGCCAAGGTCTGTGCGATCTCAACCTGTGACTGCGTCATGCCATCCATCACGTTCGCCAGGCGGTCTATGCTCTCCGCGACTGACTGCTGGGACTGTGCCATCGCCTGCTGGGACCGGGCCATGGCAGGGTGAGACTCGGCCAGGGCCCGGAGAGCTGCGGCAATGTCGTGTTGGCTCTGGCGCATGGCTACCTGTGAGAGGGCAGCCCTCTCCTGGGTCATGGATGACGCATGTACGTGAAGTCCAACGCCTTGCAGAACCTGACCAATGGCCGAAAACGTTTCACCCATTGCCTCCACCGCGGACGCCACCAATGCGGTGTCGGCCTGGGTGGCTGCGATGAGCGGCACCACTCCCTGCTCCTGGACGCGGATAGACTCCTCCAGCTGCGTGTGCAGGTCCTGGAAGATGGCCCTCATCCCGTTATTCAGTCCCTGGGTGTCCACATGCATCGGTTGTCCGGGTGGGTCAAGTACATCCAGGAACCCGGGAACCGTCTGGGCGGCAGTTGTTTGCTGGGCCTGGGCTGCCCCCCGACCGGCCAGCCCCTCGGCTGCTCCAAACTCCACCTGCTGTACCGGTTCGACTGTGTGGTGCGCACCAGACCGTGACCCAGGAGCCTCATCACTTATCTGCCCAACCGAGCTGAGTGTCTCTGCGATGGTGGATGGTGTGGGAGACAGCAGTGCCGCAAGCTCGAGGTCATCGTCCGTTAGGAAGTCTGCTGTGTACTGGTCCCCCTCATGGCCCGGCGCAAGGTGCATGCGGCCCATGTCATGTTGCCCTCCAGGTGAATCCGTGGACTGTGTGGCTGTTCTCTGTGCGTCGTCGTCACTGTCTGTCCTGTGCCCCTCAGTATTGTCTCTGTCCGTCCTCTGTGCGTCCCCGTCCAGCGTCCCATACTGAGAGGATGACCCTCCTGTCCAAACGACTGCCACCCTCTGGCGTGCGTCCCTGGGTGCGGTTGAGGTTGCAGATGGTCGGCTGTGTCTTGGCCGAGACCACACTGGACATTCGGCGGCTGGCCCTGGGGAACACAACGATATGGGGTTCGTTAGACACGCTGGGCCGGGTGTATGATGGTGGTGGGGGCAGTGAGTGAGGGGGGGAGGGGATCGAGGGTGCAGTGGCCAGAGTGTGAGGGGGGAGGGGATCGGGGGTGCAGTGGCCAGAGTGTGAGGGGGGCGATGACGGGCTGGGGGGGGGAGTGAGGACATGCAGGGTTGACTCACTTGCTTCTGCGCCTCCGACCTGGCATGTCGCAACCTCCCGGGTGGCGGATCCCCCAGCGAGGTCCAGGGCCCTCTGCTCGTGAACGTTTAGGGGGTGCAGCACAGGAATGACGCACAACCAATTTGGCTGGAGACGAAGTTGAATTCAAACTGAGGCTTTATTAGTGTCTGAAGTGTGGCCTCCTACAGCAGCTGACGAAATGGCTGCGAGCTGAAGGCCACGCATATTTATAACCCGGCTCCTAGGCGGAGCTAGCATGCAGGGGCCCAGGTGAACCTGTAGTGCAGGTTCTACCGTACAACCCTTAATATGGGAACACAGTGGTTTACCACAAGGAGAACCCCCTCCGGTTCTCATACGCTCATGATGGTTGTGAGCTGTCTTGTCCTGGGGGGTGGTGGGGGGGGGGGAGGGGCTCATGTGGGTTGAGTACAACGTTGTGCACCCTGAACCCCCCCTCCACTCCCCCCACCCCACTTCCCCCCCTCGTGCTCGGGGGGGGGGTGTTGGTTGTGACCCGGAGCACCCTCATTTCACTTACCCTGGCAGCCCGAGTGAAATGAAATGAAAATCGCTTATTGTCACAAGTAGGCTTCAAATGAAGTTACTGTGAAAAGCCCCTAGTCGCCACATTCCGACGCCTGTTCAGGGAGGCTGGTACGGGTGAGGTCGTGCATCTTCTTCCTACACTGCTCCCCGGACTGGGGGCTGTGCCCCACAGCACTCACAGCGGTACCAACGTCACGCCTTACCGTGCTGGACGGCTGGCGATGCCCACGCCTTGGGCAGAGGGTGGCCCTTCGGTTTTCAACCTCATCGAGGAGGGTGTCCAGGTCCGTATCCCGGAACCTCGGTGCGGTTCATCGGGGCTCAGCCATCTCTCCTCCTTCTCCTGCTCCTGGGTCCTTCCGTGCGCGGATCGTGCCATTTATGGCGCAGCGCCGTGTCATTTGGGCGTCGCGCACTTACGACGCTGCTTTCACGCCACGCCCCCCGAGTTCCTCGCAGCCCCGCTCCTAGCACATTTTCAGGCCCTGAATCGATCGTGATCGGGGCTGTTTATTAACCTCTTGAGTGACACTTTAACCAAAGCTTTTTGAAAATACAAGTATACTACATCTACTGGTTCCCCTTTAACTACCCTGCTAGTCACATCCTGCAAAAAACCTCTAATAGGGTTATCAAACACAATTTCCCTTTTATAAAAGCATGTTGACTCTATCGGATGATTTTATAAGTGCATTGTTAAGACTTCCTCAACAATAAATAGCAACAACCGATGTCAGGCTAACTGCCCTACAGTACCCTATATTCTCTTTTCCTCCTGTCTTGAATAGTGGTGTTACATTTGCTACTTTCCAATTGACTGGGACCATTCTACAATCTCAGGAAGTTTGGAAGATCCCTTAGTGCTTGAAAATCCCACAACGGGCCTAAGACTTTTAGAATTGAGGCAACGGGGAAAATAATGGCGGCACGGTGGCACAGTGGTTATCACTGTTGCCTTACAGCACTACGGCCCCTTGGGCGACTGTCTGTGAGTTTGCACATTCTGACCCTATTTCCTCTGGGTCCTTTGGTTTCCTCCCACAGTCAAAGATGTGCAGGTTATGTGGATTGGCCACGATTGGGGATAGGGCGGGGGAGTGGGCTTGGGTAGAACCCTCTCTCGGAGGGTCGGTGCAGACTCGATGGGCTGAATGGCCTCCTTCTGCCCTCTGGGGATTCTATGAAAGTCGGTGAGTTAGGAATTATAGGCAACTGGAACTTGGCGCAGGACAGGATAAAAACGGTAGAGTTTTGGAGAAACTGGATCGGATGAGGAATCAGGGAGCAGAGTGTTGGAATAACCGGGTCTTTCGCTCTGTAATTTTTCCACCAGTTTAATTTCATTTGGATTAAAACCTAAAAATTAGCAAGAATTCTTTTTATTAAGCAAAACCTCGAAAACAAAGAGATACATTCCGCTCTGAATACCACTAAACAAACGGCTTCTTTAATAAATGCTGGCCACAGCAACGTTTTCCATGCACTGGTGCACAGTTCCCTATCAAAAAAGAACATTAAGTTCTAAATCAATAATCCTGAAATGAACTCAAAGATGAGATATCGTTATGAAAACAAACAAAGCACTGAAGATGTCAAACAGATTGAGCAAAAACAGTTAATGGAGCGTCGATTCTTCGTTCAGACTCGGCCACTCCATTGCTCTAGTGGCTGACCACTCAATTTCCGCCCTCTGTTCACGTGACACCATTGAGACTTTGCTGCCTTTACCCTTCACCAAGTCCCAATAAAACATTACCTTGGGTTCGCTGACCTCTATTGTCTCCTGGTCCATCAATGCCTCCGTTTTAAAAGTCATGTCTTCTTTTGCAGGTTCCACCACAGCTTCGCAACCCGCAACCCCACCCCACCGCAGCTCTGTAACCTCTTCCAGTCCAACAACCCTCCGCGATCTCTGCATTCCTCCAGCTCTGGCTTCTTGCACATCCCGGAGGTTTCATCTCTTTACGGTTCACAAGAACTGCCCAGGCCCAGTGTTGGCCCCCCCCCTCCAGGGGGGGGGGGGGGGTTTGGTGGTGAGGGGGACGTCTATTCAGACAGACCACCGACTTCCCACCTCCCACCTTGATTAAGTCCATGACAGGAAGGCCCATGGAAAGGAACTGGGGGAACATGAGAAATAGGAGCAGGGGTAGGCTATTTGGCCCATCACGCCTGCGCCACCATTCAAACAGATCGTGGCTGATCATCTCCCAGCACGTCGATTTTCCCCACTATCCCCATATCCCTTTGTATCTTTTTTTAAAAAAAAATTTAGAGGACCCAATTCATTTTCTCCAATTAAGGGAGAATTTAGCGTGGCCAATCCACCTAGCATGCACATCTTTGGGTTGTGGGGGCGAAACCCACACAAACACGGGGAGAATGTGCAAACCCCACACAGATAGTGACCCACAGCTGGGATCGAACCTGGGACCTTAGCACCGTGAAGCAGCAGGGCTAACCCACTGTGCCACCATGCTGCCCAATCCTTTTGTATCTTTGATTTCTGCCTGAACATGCTCAATGATCAAGCCTCCATATCCCTCTGGGGCAGGGAATCCAAAAGTGAATGAAGAAATTCCTCCTCATTCATAGTTCCCACCCCACCACCTACTGAGGGCCTTAGAGCATCCTGTCACCTCTTGTGATGAACGGTTACTGTATTACTGTACCCTTATCATCATGTAGGGTGATGTCCCCTTTAAGACCGGGCTTGGAACCCTGGGGGACTCCGCCTCTGGCTCCGCCCACCTGGGAGCCGTATATAAGGGGCTGCCTTGTGGGCGGCACCCAGTAAGCACCCCTCTCGGCACCAGGCTAGTTCTTAGCTTATTAAAGATTTCTTTACCGTTTACTCTCTAAGCATCGTTATTGAGGGTACAACAATTCAATAAGCTAAACTACATCAGGATGGACGCAGGCCTAAAACCAGAGAAGTTCAATCTGGTAGCACGGAGACCGGAGGCAAAGGAAAATTTTCAATACTGGCTCCGATGCTTTGAGGCCTACATGGACGCCTCAGACACTCCCATTCTGGGGCCACGCAAGCTGCACCTACTCCACGCCCGGGTGAGTCACAGAATTTCCGCCACGCTCGAAAAGGCGACTATCTACGAAGAGGCGGTCGGGTTACTACGCAAGCGGTTTGTCAAACCTATCAATGACATTGTATTGCGGATCTCTCGATCCAGGGCGCCGAATACACCCGTTTCAAACTATATATCCTCCCTCACCTCTGCGCCCCCTGCTGCTCAGACTGGATTTCCAGTGCAGCCACCGAAGCCTGACACTGAAGTTCGGCGGACCCTTGCCCCCCCGTCACGGTACGCAGCCTTGCGACACTGAAAGTCGCAGCCCCTATCTATTCGCGAACCTCATTCCCGACTGTAAGCCCGTCGCCACCAGGAGCTGACGGTACAGTGCCCAAGACATGACTTTTATCAAGCGTTTACTGGGAGAGGGGGTCATCGAGGCTAGCAACAGCCCCTGGAGAGCACAAGTGGTGGTAGTCCAGTCCGAGGAAAAGAAATGGATGGTCATGGATTATAGCCAGACTATAAAACACTTCACGCAGCTCGATGCGTACCCCCTTTCTCGCATAGCAAAAATGGTAAATCGGATCGCCCAATACCGGGTATTTTCCACGGTCGATCTCAAATCCGCCTATCACCAGCTCCCCATCCAACTGAAAGACTGCCCCTATACTGCCTTCGAAGCAGCCGGCCGACTCTTCCAATTCCTCAGGGTCCCCTTCGGCGTCACAAATGGGGCTTCCGTCTTCCAAAGGGCGATGGACCAAATGGAGGACCAGTACGGTTTGTGGGCTACATACCCGTACTTGGACAATGTCACCATCTGCGGCCATGATCAGCAGGATCATGACGCGAACCTCGAAAAGTTCCTCCAGACTGCCCGAGCCCTCAACCTGACCTATAACTAGGAAAAATGCGTTTTCCACACAACACGGCTAGCCATCCCCGGCTATGTCGTGGAAAACAGGGTCCTAGGTCCCGACCCCGACCGCATGCGCCCCCTTAAGTAGCTACCCCTCCCCGCAACCGCAAGGCCCTCAAATGGTGCTTGGGGATTTTCTCCTATTACGCCCAGTGGGTCCCCAAATATGCGGACAAAGCCTGCCCACTCATAAAGACCACGATATTTCCCCTGTCGGCTGAGGTCCGATTGGCTTTCAGCCGCATCAAGGCCGACATCATTAAGGCCGCAATGCACGCGGTGGACGGAACTATCCCCTTCCAGGTAGAGAGCGATGAGACAGACATCGCCCTGGCTGCTACCCTCAACCAGGCAGGCAGACCAGTAGCGTTCTTCTCCCGGACCCTCACCGCCTCCGAGATTCAGCACTCTGCAGTCGAGAAGGAGGCACAAGCCATTGTGGAGGCTGTGCGGCACTGGATGCACTACCTAGCCGGTAGGAGATTCACCCTCGTCACTGACCAACGGTCGGTAGCCTTTATGTTCAATAATGCACAACGGGGCAAAATAAAAAAACGATAAAATTTTGAGGTGGAGGATCGAACTCTCCACCTACACGTACGATATCAAGTATCATCCAGGGGAGCTCAACGAGCCCCCAGATGCCCTGTCCCGCGGCACGTGCGCCAACGTGCAAGAGGACTGCCTGAAAGCCATCCACAATGACCTCTGTCACCCGGGGGTTACCCGGCTCATCCATTTTATCAAGTCCCGCAACCTACCTTACTCAACCAAGGAGGTCAAGGCCATGACCAGGGCCTGTCAGGTCTGCGCGGAGTGCAAACCGCCCTTCTACCGGCCAGACAAGGCTCGTCTCGTGAAGGCCTCGGGGCCGTTTGAGCGACTGAGTGTGGACTTCAAGGGGCCCCTCCCGTCCACCGACCGCATTGCCTATTTCCTCACCGTCATCGACGAGTTCTCCCGCTTCCCATTCGCCATCCCCTGCCCCGACATGACCTCAGCTACCGTGATGAAGGCACTGCACAGCATCTTCACCCTGTTTGGTTTCCCCGCTTATGTCCACAGCGACTGGGGTAAATTGTTCATGAGCGATGAACTGCGTCAATATCTGCTCAGCAAAGGCATCGCCTCGAGCAGAATGACCAGTTATAACCCGCGTGGAAACGGATAAGTGAAGCGGGAGAACACGACAGTGAGAAAGGCTGTCCTTCTGGTCCTATGGTCGAGAAGTCTCCCAACCACTCGCTGGCAGGAGGTCCTGCTCGATGCCCTACACTCCTTTAGCTCGCTCCTCTGCATGGCCACGAATGAGACCCCTCACAACCGATTGTTTGTCTTCCCCAGGAAGTCCACCTCCGGGGTCTCGCTTCCACCTTGGCTGACAGTTCTGGGACCTGTTCTTCTCCGGAGACACGCGAGGAGCCATAAAACGGACCCCCTGGTCAAGAGGGTCCGATTACTATATGCGAACCCCAGATACACCTCCGTCGAGTACCCCGACGGCAGGCAAGATATGGTTTCCCTCTGGGATCTGGCACCCGCTGGTTCCCCCACTACAGACGCCCCCTCCCAAACAGCCCCCCTGTGGGATCCGGCACCCACAACACCCCCCCCCCCCCCCCGGTCCCACTCCCCGTCGGTGGACACCGACTGTACACGCGCCCTAGCGCCCCCCCCCCCCCCTCTACACACCCCGCCGTCCACATCCGGGGTGTCGCTCCCGACTTGGCTCGCAGCTCCGGGAACCGTGCTTCTCCATAAGCACGTCCGACTCCACAAGGCGGACCCGTTGGTGGAGAGGCTGCATTTGCTCCACGCAAACCCCCAGTACGCCTACGTGGCGTTCCCCGACGGCCACCAGGATACCGTCTCCCTCAGGGACCTGGCACCAGCAGGTTCCACCCCCACACCCCCTCCGCCCCCAGCGCCACCCTCCCCTTCCCCGTCGCTCCCAACAGCAGCCCCCCAGGACCATCTGTCCCCCCCCACCCACGCCCGACGATGAAGAGGATTTCGGCAGGCTCCCGGAGGCACCATCAACCAGATGAGCACCAACATCACCGACACCACTGCTTCGCTCCCAGAGGAACATCAAGGCCCTGGACCGGCTAAACCTCTGACCGGTCCACCGGACATCAAAGAACATTTGTTTGCTCAAATCTTGTAAATATTAATTAATTGTTGTATTTAGTTATCCACCACCCCCGTCGGACTCAATTTTTAACAGGGGGTGAATGTGGTAAACCACTGTTGCACCTGTATTAGGTGATGTATGGTAGGACCTGCACTACAGGTTCGCCAGTAATCCCTGCCTGCCGGCTCCGCCCAGGAGGCGGGATATAAATATGCATGTCCTCCAGCCAGCAGCCATTTTGCCAGCTGCTGTGGTGGGCCACACATCTGATAGCAATAAAGCCTCAGTTTGGATTCAACTATCGTCTTTGTCCAATTGATCGTGCCTCACCACTATGCCCCGTGTCATTGTTAAGAAAGACACAACTAGACTAGACTAATCGCAGAGTTGTCACACTCAGTCAATAGAGTGTGCAGCCTCTGTTTGGCTGACGGTTCTTGGCGAGCGGGCTATCTGTCCCCAGGGTCCTTGAACCTAGGAGAGGCCTGAAGCTGTCCAGTTAAGTGCCTGAGTGGCATTTATTCTGTCAGGGCCTGCCCTCAAAGAGGTGACATAGGGCTCTCGTTGCCCCTTCAGCTGGTGGGCACGACTCCCATCGCCTCCATCATACACCGCCCTAAGTCTCTCAACCTCTCTCCGCTCCTTCGGGCACTCCTTAAAACCACACTCTTTGACAAATTCAAAACCAAAAGTGCTGGATAAACTTGGCAAGTTTGGTAGCATCTGTGGCGAGAGAAACACAGTTGACGTTTGGAATCCAATTTGACTCTTCTTGCTTGGCTACCTGTCCAAATATCTCTTCGTCATGTGGCACCATGCAATTCTTTGCTCCCATGAAGTGTGTTGCGATGTCTTACTGTGTAAAAGTGCGCTATATATGATGTTGATTAACTTTCCCCAACAACTGGTTCCATGAGCTGAGGCCCAGGATTGATCTCTGCTTTGTGCTTAATTAAGTGATCTTAGCCAGTCCAGTAAACACTACATAGTCCTGAATTTTCCGGCCATTCTCGGCGGCAGGATCTTCATGGGTTTCCCGGTGGCGGGGGTTGGGGTGGGGGGGGGGGGGTGGGGCAGGGTGTGGTGCGTTGAAAGCGGCTGGATCAGAAAATCCCACTGCCGGTCAATGGAGGGTGTGAGACTGGAAAATTCAGTGGGAGCGGAATACCCTTCTGGTGGAAAATTCCATCCTCCGCTTCCAGTCGATTTGACTCTCCTTCCGAGCGGTTACACCACAGTAACCCCCAGAAAGCACTGCAACTGGCTTCAGCGGCCCCTAGATCAGAGAGGGGAAAGTAGTAAAAATGTATCTGATAAACTGAAACTTGATAACAAATCAACTCCAGCATGCTGATAAAAGGACTCTTAAAGAGGTTGAAGGACTGCAAAAGATTGTTCGTTTAAACATCGTAAAAAAGACCACACAGAAAGAAACAGACCCACACGGTAATTTCAATACATAGAGCGAGGAATAGGCCACTCTACCCATTGAGACTGTTTCAATGGGGCCCATGGCTGATCTCTGGTCTTCGCCTCACATACCATTAATATCTTCAATAGAAATCGATTTAGCATCAGCTAGAATTTGCCAGAGAGTTCCAAACTTTCACCACCCTTCATATGTAGATTGCGTCCAAGCCTGACTTGTGAAAGGGCTGGCTGCCTCTACTTTTTGGGCTATGCCCCGTAGTTCCAAACACCCCATTCAGCGGAAATATTTTCTCTCTATCTGACCTATTTGTTCCCCATTATATCTGAAGAACCCCAGTCAAATCGCAGCTTATTTTTTTAAATTCCAGCAAATGCAACCCTGGGTTGTGTAAATGCTTCTTGTGATTTAGCTCTTAGAGTCCAGGTACTATTTTACATCTTTGCAGTAGCGCAGTGTATTGCCGCTAGACCAGTACTCCAGAGACCCAGGGCAATGCTCTGGTGACCCGGGTTCGAATCCCACCCATGGCAGATGGTGAAATTTGAATTCACTAAAAATCTGGAATTAAAGGGCCAAATGATGACCATTAAACCATTGTCGAGTGTCATAAAAACCCATCTGGTTTACATGTGTCCTTCAGGGAAGGAAATCTACACTCCTTATCTGGTCTGGCCTACTTGTGACTGTAGATCCACAGAAATACGGCTCTGAGCTGCCCTTTGAAATTCCCTGACAAGTCACTCAGTTCAAGGGCAATTAGGGATGGGTAATAAATGCTGGCCCAGGCAGCAACCCCCACAGCACGATAGCACAGTGGTTAGTACTGCTGCCTCGCAGCACCAGAGACCGGGTTCAATCCTAGCCTTGGGTGACTGTGTGGAGTTTGCACTTTGCACTTATCATTTGCGTGGGTTTCCTCCAAAGATATCCAGGTTGGGTGGATTTGGCCATGATCAGTGCACAGGGTTACAAGGTTGGTCAGGGGAGTGGGCTTAGGTGGAGTGCTTTTTCGGAGGGCCGGTATAAGCTCAAAGGGCCAAATGGCCTCATTCTGCACCCCTTCTATAGGGGGTCTATGAAATACGTGATCTAAACAGTGTTTTGTATGACTTTTACTCCCTTGTATTCTAGTCCTCTAAGATAAAGACCAGCATTCCATTAACCTTTTAGATTATATTTGTACTTTTTCGGGACATTTTAATGATCTGTGTCTTGAACTGGGAATTATTAACCAATAAAAAGATGAAAGTCTGCCTTCATGAAGCACTAGGCATGGGAAGAGAATTGGAATTGGAATTAATTATCTGTGTACCTGGACCTCCAAATCTCTTTGGGTCCCCACTGCTTTGAGCTTTCTACCATTTAGAAAGTACCCTGTTCTACCTCTTTAAGTTCAAAATGGGTGACCTCACTTCCCTGAGTTGAGATCCATTTGCCACAGTTTTGTCCATTCACTTCATCTATAAATATCACATCGGAATTGTATCTTTGTGTCATCAGAAACCTTGGATACATTAGCTCCCTAGCCTAGCATTTAAGTTGTTAACGAATACATTGACTAGTCAAGACCCCAACACATTTTTACAGGGTGCCTCTCGTCACGACCTGCCAATCAGAGTTCTTGCTAATTATCCTTACTTTCTGTCTCCGAGCACACAGCCAATCTCTGAATCAAGTCAATAACTGTCCCACAGTTCCATGGACCTTAACTTTAGCCAACAACCTCTTCTGAGGGACTTTGTCAACTGCCTTCTGGAAATCCATATAAATAACATCCATTGACATTTCCCTGTCCGCTACTTCAGTCACCGCTTCAAATAATTTGATCAGTTTGTTAGGCATTACTGAACTGTTACAAATTCAGGTCAGCTCTCTCTGATCAACTGAAAATGTTCAAAATATTCAAGGTGTTCACTCACCCTGTCTTTAATTAGAGGCTCAAGCAATTGCCAGAACACAGATGTTAAGCTAACTGGCCTATAAAGCCCTGTTTCACTCACTCACCTCTTGTGAACCCTCAGGTGACATGGGCAATTTTCCTATTTAAAGAAACAGTTTTTGATTTGAGGGAACTTTGTAACGTCATCTGCAATGTCCTCACCGAATTCCTTTAAACCATCTGGTCCTGGTGATTTGTCACTCATCTTCATTACATTAATTTTGCTGAAAGCCCACCCCTGACTCATTATTAATTTCCTTGGGATGTATGCCATGGTGCTCTCATTCTCTATTTTATATACTGATGCAAAGTAATTATTTCACTCGTACTCATTTCCTGGTTGTCATTTATAATATCACCAATGTCAGTTTTTATGGGATTTTCATTGCTCGTGAACACTTTTGTCCTGCATGTTGACATATAGTTTAAACTTTGAAGCCTTGAAAAATCCCTCCAAAAACAGGGGTCAGTTTATACACCGAGTATAAAAGTGCACCATGCAGTGCAGACGTGACTGGTCACCTTTTCGAAAAGCTGGCATCTGATGCAAAGAGTAGGCGTATCTTAAACAGGGTAGGCAGTGGCGTAGTAGTATTGTTGCTGGACGAGTAATCCAGAGACCCAGGGTAATGTTCTTGGACCCAGGCTCGAATCCCATCACTAATGATGGCCATGAAACCATTGTCGATTGTTGTTCAAACCCATCTGGTTCACTAATGTCCTTTAGGGAAGGAAATCTGCCATCCTCACCTGGTCTGGCCTACATGTGACTCTAGGCCCACAGCAATGTGGTTGACTCTTAAATCTCCTCAGGGGTGGGCAATAAATGCTGGCCCAGTCAGCAGCGTCCACATCCCATGAACAAATAATAAAAAACCTCCATGCGTCTTTGCAACACAGCTCATATTACCAGGCCATAAGGGCGCTAACTAAATCCTGCTCGGTACACGTTATTAAATCTAATTTGGCCTTGTCCATATGGACTGCAAGCTAGAAGGAAACTATTCCTGCTAGTTATGGAATCTCAGTCTAGCTGGTATTGTGGAAAAGTTAGAGTCAGACCTTTCTGGAGTGGAAGTTGAAAACCCTCTTCCACAAACGGCAAATAATGTTTGATCAGTTTATAATTTAAAATCTGAGATTGATAGATTTTTGTGAACCAAAGGTATTATGAGACATGGTGGGTAGATGGAGTTCGGCCACAGATTACCATTATCACATTGAATGATGGAACAGGCTCAAGGGGTGAAATGGTCTTCTCTTGTTCCTTTGTTCCTTTACAAAAATGGTCTTGCGTCGGCCCACGGTGCCTGGCTCACCTTAACCAGGCCAGAGACCATGGCATTTTGCCGTGGGCATCTCTCGTCACCATAATTTGGATAGGCTACTGGCACAGGAAAGGTTGGCTCAAGAATTTGGCCCATGGCAGCTTTGGCAGGAAGAGAGGGAGGGCATGAGCATCACATCATTCATGGGGACCGGGGGGTGTGGGGGGGGGGTGCTTTTTACACATTGGGGGCAGCCCCCTCCCCAAGATGTTACCCCCCTCCTTTGTGCCTCCCTGTCCAAAACCTAAAATCTGACATCCCTTCTCAGGATACCTGATTGCTCTCCCTACAAACAGTCCTGACTTGCATGGCCCCAGTGACAATCTTCTTTTCTTCATGGAGATGCTCGCAGGAATGAAGGGTGGAATTTCACCGGGGCCGGGGGGAGTGGTTGGGGTGTATTGCTTGACCTCGTCCCCCTCCATTGCACAAGTCAGCTGGCAGCTGATGGACATAAGGACTCTCCCCCTCAGCAATAGTCAGTGCGAGAGTGGGTCTTCCATCCCTCAGTGAGAGGCAGTCCCATCCTGGAGATCCGTTGAGACCCGCAGTTCTTAAAAAGCAGCAACATTTCATCCTGAAAAAAAAGTGGACAAATTATTCACAATAGCACAGAGGAGACTTGTGGATAACATATTCCCATTTTGGTTGGTTCAGCAAAGCACTGAATATGTTGAACAGATTGTGCAAAGACAATTAATGCAGTGTCAATGAATACCTTCAGAAGCATTCCATGAGGCCTATGTGAACTAAGGGAGAGGCCGTTCAGCCCCTTGAACCTGTTACATAATTCAACTAGATCATGGTTGGTATTCACCTTTGCTCTGTTTTCCCACTTTAACTGCACCGCTCTTAATATTTCTGCTCAACCAAATATATTGATTCCAGTTTCAAAATTTTCAATTGCTCTCTAGCCGCAACAGTTGGTTGTCGACCTACTTGTGTGAGGAATTGTTTTACTGACACTAAATCTGGCTGCTTGTTGCAACCAAACGAGACTGCCCACCCTTTAATGAACGCTCAGGTGCCAGCTGTGTGGCGAGATACTGGCACCCGAGTCAAAGCAGACACTTAGTTTTCTTGTACTTGGTCTGATGAAGTGTACACTCAATAACATAGGGCACGATGATCATTGGAAGTAGATGGAGCCCGTCATCTGGGTGGCCCAGCACCAGGTAAACAGGCAAGTGGATTTATAAAAACGAAAGGTTTCAGGGAGAGACATTGGTGTGTGACAATTTTTGAGAAAGTGTATTTTATTTGATGCTTCTAACAATAGAAGTGTGTAGGTGCTCAGCACTGCCTTTAATGGCCCAGATTAGATTGGTTGGTTTTGAGAGAGAAAAAAATGAAAGGTCTGCATTTAAATAGCACCTTTCTTGACCTCAGGATGTGCTGCAACCAGTATAGTACTTTTGAATTGTTGAAACGTTGGCAGCCAATTTTCACACAGCTATCTCATTCAGATAGCAATGTGATAATGATCAGATAATCTGCTTTTGCAATGTTGATTGAGGGGTTAATATTGGCCAGGACACCTGCAATAATGTCCCTGTTCTTCTTTGGAATTGTTGCTCGTTTTAGCCTTAGTTTAATTGCTCTTGTTCTATCACCTTTGCTCTTGAGTCGCCAGGTATCTTTCTGATACCGCCACGTGGTTCAAGTCCGAGTAATGATCAGTAATCCAACACACCGCTTAGTAAGAGTTAAATCAACGCACATTTATTATATACAGTAATCAATACTTATACATTAATTCTACTTCTAAGCTACTTCCTACAGCTAACAGGCCAATACTTAACTTTGGAAATGGCCCACCAGGTATGGGAAACGAATGGCCTTTCGTATGGGTTCTGAGCCTGCGGGATTCAAAGCTGGTACAGGTCGATAGCCAGGAGCGCCTATCACGTAGCGAGCGTTGGAGTAAGACTCACGATTCTAGCAGCTGTTGTATAAGGTCAGCAGAAGGGTCTCAAAGGGTGCGGAGAGGAGAAGAAGGGTCGATTTGAACTTGGACTCTATTCTTATAGTCCCCAGGGGCTTCCCGCCTTTCGGGGCGGACCCTGTACCTGGCTCCAAGTGATTGGACTTCGTCCCAATCACTTGGTTCGATATTCTCCAATGCTGGAGCGATTCCTTGATCGATGGGCGGTTTTGGGGTGGTCGTTCGCCTCTCTTTGTGTAGGCTCCTGCTGGCGCCGAAAAGTCTGGGTTGGCTTTGTGTGTCTAATTTGTTGCACATTGTTCCCGGGGATTGCTAATTTATATTCAGATGGCTGGTGTGTTGTTATGTTGATGGCTGCAGGTATCGATTCTGTCTGGCCTCCCCAGAGGCGAATACACAGTTTTACCTGCAGCTGCCTGCTTGAGTCCTGTTGGCTGATATTCCCAGCAGCCTCTTCCGTTTGCCATTTTAAATTGGGGTTTGGCCATTCTAATCGGGAGTTAGCCATTTTAACTGGCTACAGAATAATGCTTTGGGATTTTTGTACCTCAGAGAGCAGACAAGGCCTTAGTTTAAAGTCTCACACAAAAGCCTTGCCAGCACTGCAGCACTCCCTCAGTTCTGAAATGAAGACTGGGACCTTCAGTTCCGTTTCCTTTAGACGGGTTCAGCGACAGGAGTAGAGAATCTCACGAGGGGCTTCCGGGTGCGGCGATGACCAGCTGAGTCGCACGTTTCGGCAGCTCCCGGTGAAACGGACTTTTGGGCTCTTGATAGGAGCCCCAACGGCAATTTTGACGGCTAAAAACACTGTGCGGTAAACCAGAAGGGAATCCCCCCTAGACACGGATGAAAAAAGGAGGAGAAAGTGGCCGGATTGCAGTGGATCCTTTAGAACAGCGGCAAGGAAGGCAAGCAAAAACCAAGATGGCATCAGAAGGTGGCAGTTTAACATGGGGCCCTGAACAACAAGAGTTCTTGAAATGCTGTGTGGAAGAGCTCAAAAAGGAAATGAAGAAAGAGCTGTTGGCCCCGATACTACAGGCGATCGAAGGGCTAAAGGAGGAACAAAAGACCCAGGAGCGGGAGCTTCGGGTCGTGAAGGCAAAGGCAGCCGAGAATGAGGACGACATACAGGGCCTGGTGGTGAAGACGGAGACGCATGAGGCACATCAGAAACGATGTGTGGAAAGGTTGGAGGCACTGGAGAACAACGCAAGGAGGAACAACCTGCGGATTCTTGGTCTTCCTGAAGGTGTGGAGGGAGCGGACGTCGGGGCATATGTGAGCACGATGCTGCACTCGTTAATGGGAGCGGTGGCCCCGGTGGGTCCGTTGGAGGTGGAGGGAGCACACCGAGTGATGGCGCGAGGGCCGAGAGCAGGAGAAATTCCCAGAGCCATAGTGGTGAGATTCCTCCGTTTTAAGGATAGAGAAATGGTCCTTAGATGGGCAAAGAAAACTCGGAGCAGTAAATGGGAGAACGCGGTGATCCGCATTTATCAAGACTGGAGTGCGGAGGTGGCGAGAAGGAGGGCGAGCTTTAATCAGGCCAAGGCGGTGCTTCATAAAAAGAAGATAAAATTTGGAATGCTGCAACCGGCAAGACTGTGGGTCACATATCGAGGGAGGCACCACTACTTTGAGACGGCGGATGAAGCGTGGACTTTTATTGTGGAAGAAAAACTGGAATGAGCGGGTTTTTAAAAAGAACGTTTGAACAAAGCGGTGGGGCGAATGTGGGGCCAAAGTGGGGGGTTAAAAAGCGGGGAAAGAGGAGTTTTATGTACTAATCCTGCGATGTGGTAACTTTTCTCTCTCCCACAGGTGGTGATGGGGGGAGGAGGGGAGGTGGAGGAGAGGGGGCGTTGGCCATTGGGGGCGGGGCCAAGGGAGAAGCGCGGGCTTGGTTCCCGCGCTATGATAATCATGGCGGGAATAGAGAAGCAGGAAGGAGGGGGCGTCGCACGGTGCGAGCCGAGGTCACGGGGGGAAGCCGAGGTCAGCCAGAGTTTGCTGACTTCTGGGAGCAACATGGGGGGAGTAATTACGCTAGCGGGGGATCTAGCGGGGGGGGGGGGGTGGGAGGGGGGAATTACTGGGTTGCTGCTGCTGGGGAGAGGGGTGAGCTGATATGGGAGAAGATGGGCGGGGGGGCACCGCCTGGGGTGGATACAGCTGCGTGGGAACAGGGTGAGGAGCTGGAAAAAGGTGATGGCTAATCGACAAAGGGGGGGGGGGGGGGGGGGGTAGGAAGCCCCCCAACCCGGTTGATCACGTGGAACGTGAGAGGGCTGAACGGGCCGATAAAGAGGGCACGGGTACTCGCACACCTTAAGAAACTTAAGGCAGATGTGGTTATGTTACAGGAAACGCACCTGAAACTGATAGACCAGGTTAGGCTACGCAAAGGATGGGTGGGGCAGGTGTTCCATTCGGGGCTAGATGCGAAAAACAGGGGGGTGGCTATATTAGTGGGGAAGCGGGTAATGTTCGAGGCAAAGACTATAGTGGCGGATAACGGGGGCAGATACGTGATGGTGAGTGGCAAACTACAGGGGGAGACGGTGGTTTTGGTAAACGTATATGCCCCGAACTGGGATGATGCCAATTTTATGAGGCGGATGCTAGGACGCATTCCGGACCTAGAGATGGGAAAGCTGATAATGGGGGGAGATTTTAATACGGTGTTGGAACCAGGGCTGGATAGGTCGAAGTCCAGGACTGGAAGGAGGCCGGCAGCAGCCAAGGTACTTAAAGATTTTATGGAGCAGATGGGAGGTGTAGACCCGTGGAGATTTAGCAGACCTAGGAGTAAGGAGTTCTCGTTTTTCTCCTATGTCCATAAAGTCTACTCGCGAATAGACTTTTTTGTGCTGGGAAGGGCGTTGATCCCGAAGGTGAGGGGAACGGAGTATACGGCTATAGCCATTTCGGATCACGCTCCACACTGGGTAGACTTGGAGATAGGGGAGGAAACAGGAGGGCGCCCACCCTGGAGAATGGACATGGGGCTAATGGCAGATGAGGGGGTGTGTCTAAGCGTGAGGGGGTGCATTGAAAAGTACTTGGAACTCAATGATAATGGGGAGGTCCAGGTGGGAGTGGTCTGGGAGGCGTTGAAGGCGGTGGTTAGAGGGGAGCTGATATCAATAAGGGCACATAAAGGGAAGCAGGAGAGTAAGGAACGGGAATGGTTGCTGCAAGAACTTTTGAGGGTGGACAGACAATATGCAGAAGCACCGGAGGAGGGACTGTACAGGGAAAGGCAAAGGCTACATGTAGAATTTGACTTGCTGACTACGGGCACTGCAGAGGCACAATGGAGGAAGGCACAGGGTGTACAGTACGAATATGGGGAGAAGGCGAGCAGGTTGCTGGCACACCAATTGAGGAAAAGGGGAGCAGCGAGGGAAATAGGGGGAGTGAGGGATGAGGAAGGAGAGATGGAGCGGGGAGCGGAGAGAGTGAATGGAGTGTTCAAGACATTTTATAAAAAATTATATGAAGCTCAACCCCCGGATGGGAGGGAGAGAATGAGGGGCTTCTTGGATCGGCTGGAATTTCCCAAGGTGGAAGAGCAGGAAAGGGTGGGACTGGGAGCACAGATCGAGGTAGAAGAAGTGGTGAAAGGAATTAGGAGCATGCAGGCGGGCAAGGCGCCGGGACCGGATGGATTCCCAGTCGAATTCTATAGAAAATATGTGGACTTGCTCGCCCCGGTATTGACGAGGACCTTTAATGAGGCAAAGGAAAGGGGACAACTGCCCCCGACTATGTCTGAAGCAACGATATCGCTTCTCTTAAAGAAGGAAAAGGACCCACTACAATGCGGGTCCTATCGACCTATTTCCCTCCTAAATGTAGATGCCAAGATCCTGGCCAAGGTAATGGCAATGAGAATAGAGGAATGTGTCCCGGGGGTGGTCCACGAGGACCAAACTGGGTTTGTGAAGGGGAGACAGCTGAACACGAATATACGGAGGCTGTTAGGGGTAATGATGATGCCCCCACCAGAGGGGGAAACGGAGATAGTAGTGGCGATGGATGCCGAGAAAGCATTTGATAGAGTGGAGTGGGATTATTTGTGGGAGGTGTTGAGGAGATTTGGTTTTGGAGAGGGGTATGTTAGATGGGTGCAGCTGTTGTATAGGGCCCCAATGGCGAGCGTGGTCATGAATGGACGGGGATCTGCATATTTTCGGCTCCATAGAGGGACAAGGCAGGGATGCCCTCTGTCCCCATTATTGTTTGCACTGGCGATTGAGCCCCTGGCGATAGCGTTGAGGGGTTCCAAGAAGTGGAGGGGTGTACTTAGAAGAGGAGAAGAACACCGGGTATCTTTGTATGCGGACGATTTGCTACTATACGTGGCAGACCCGGCGGAGGGGATGCCAGAAATAATGCGGATACTTGGGGAGTTTGGGGATTTTTCAGGGTATAAATTGAACATGGGGAAAAGTGAGTTGTTTGTGGTGCATCCAGGGGAGCAGAGTAGAGAAATAGAGGACCTACCGTTGAGGAAGGTAACAAGGGACTTTCGCTACCTGGGGATCCAGATAGCCAAGAATTGGGGCACATTGCATAGGTTAAATTTAACGCGGTTGGTGGAACAAATGGAGGAGGATTTCAAGAGATGGGATATGGTATCCCTGTCACTGGCAGGGAGGGTGCAGGCGGTTAAGATGGTGGTCCTCCCGAGATTCCTCTTTGTGTTTCAGTGCCTCCCGGTGGTGATCACGAAGGCTTTTTTTAAAGGATTGAAAAGAGCATCATGGGTTTTGTGTGGGCCGGGAAGACCCCGAGAGTGAGGAAGGGATTCTTACAGCGTAGCAGAGATAGGAGGGGGCTGGCACTACCGAGCCTAAGTGAGTATTATTGGGCCGCTAATATTTCAATGGTGAGTAAGTGGATGGGAGAGGAGGAGGGAGCGGCGTGGAAGAGATGAGAGAGGGTGTCCTGTAGGGAGACTAGCCTACAGGCTATGGTGACAGCCCCATTGCCGTTCTCACCAAGGAACTACACCACAAGCCCAGTGGTGGTGGCTACACTGAAGATTTGGGGACAGTGGAGACGGCATAGGGGAAAGACTGGAGCCTTGGGGGGGTCACCGATAAGAAACAACCATAGGTTTGCCCCGGGGGGAATGGATGGGGGATATGGAATGTGGCAAAGAGCAGGAATAACGCAACTGAAAGATCTGTTTGTGGATGGGAAGTTCACGAGTCTGGGAGCGCTGACCGAGAAATATGGGTTGCCCCAAGGGAATGCATTCAGGTATATGCAACTGAGGGCTTTTGCGAGGCAACAGGTGAGGGAATTCCCGCAGCTCCCGACACAAGAGGTGCAGGACAGAGTGATCTCAAAGACATGGGTGGGGGATGGTAAGGTGTCAGATATATATAGGGAAATGAGGGACGAAGGGGAGACTATGGTAGATGAACTAAAAGGGAAATGGGAAGAAGAGCTGGGGGAGGAGATCAAGGAGGGGCTGTGGGCAGATGCCCTAAGCAGGGTAAACTCGTCGTCCTCGTGTGCCAGGCTAAGCCTGATTCAGTTTAAGGTATTACACAGGGCGCATATGACTGGAGCACGGCTCAGTAAATTTTTTGGGGTGGAGGATAGGTGTGCGAGGTGCTCGAGAAGCCCAGCGAATCATACCCATATGTTTTGGTCATGCCCGGCACTACAGGGGTTTTGGATGGGGGTGACAAAGGTGCTTTCAAAAGTAGTAGGGGTCCGGGTCGAACCAAGCTGGGGGTTGGCTATATTTGGGGTTGCACAAGAGCCGGGAGTACAGGAGGCGAGAGAGGCCGATGTTTTGGCCTTTGCGTCCCTAGTAGCCCGCCGCAGGATATTGCTAATGTGGAAAGAAGCCAAGCCCCCGGGGGTGGAGACCTGGATAAATGACATGGCGGGGTTTATAAAGCTAGAGCGGATTAAGTTCGTCCTAAGGGGGTCGGCTCAAGGGTTCACCAGGCGGTGGCAACCGTTCGTCGAATACCTCGTAGAAAGATAGATGGAATGGAAAAAAGAAGGCAGCAGCAGCAGCCCAGGATCGGGGGGGGGGGGCGGGGGGGGGGGGGGCGGGGGGGGGGGGGGGAGGAGGAACCAGAAGGACTCTCAGGGTTGTTAATATATACTGTATAATATGTATAGGTCGTTGCTACAGATAATTATATATTGGACTGTTAAATTATATTTTTGGAGAGTGTTACTTGTGATAAGGCAGTTGCCAATTAGGGTTAGTTTTCATTTTTGTTATTTATTATTTATTCATTTTTTGTTTATAAAATAGGTCATTGCTATTTGTGTTGTTATAATATTGTGTAAAGGATGCACAATGTACTGTGTTGGTTGACCAAAAATTTTCAATGAAATATTTATAAAAAAAAAAAAGAGAATCTCACGAGAAGGCCAAATCGCATTTTACATCGGTAGGAAAATGTGTCACGATTTCCCCTTCCCCCATCAGTGACTGGCTGCGTTTCCCGCCTTGCAATGTTTCCATTCATTCATTTCCATTCATTTCCATCTCATTATCAGGCCTCACGATTGCTTTCAAAAGGCATGCACCTGGCAAGCCGGCCTCTGAGGGCAGTTCAGAGGTGAGACACTCAGAGTGTCTCCACCTATTCAGAGGAGAGATGGGGTATCGGAAAAGTCCTTGGGGGAACAGGCTAAGGCATTGGGGTTGAGGAGCCCATGTCCGAGGGCTACTGGGGGGAAGTCTCCAGACTATTGGGGGGAATGGTTTTAGGTACCTGCATCGTAAGGAGAGAGGTGCCGTCCTTTCCTGGGCTGCCGTCCCTGGGGCTGCAAGACAAAGTGCTGTTGAGGGACGAGATAGAGGTGGGGAAGGTATCCGATGACTATAAGTTGATGGACTGGGAAGGGGCCCTGGTGGGGACAGAAAGTGCAAGTGGGAGGAGGAGATGGGAGGGGAGGTGGGGGCCGAGATGTGGGCAGAGGTCTTTCGAAGGGTGAACGCGTTCTCGTCATGTGCAAGGTTAAACCTCATCCAGTTTAAAGTAATAAATTGGGCACATATGACGGTAGCAAGGATGAGTAGATTCTTTGAGGGGGTATAGGTGTGGGTGGTGTGCGGGGAGGCCCGCCAGTCACATCCACATGTTCTGGGCATGTCCAAGGCTGAAGGGGTTTTGGCAGGGGTTTGCAGACGTAACGTCCGGGTGCTGGGGTTAGAGGTGGTCCCGAGTCCAGGGGAGGCGTAATTCGGGGTGTCGGAAGACCCGGGAGTCCAGGGGGTGTGAGAGGCCAATGTTTTGGCCTTTGCCTCCCTGATACCCTTGAGACGGATTTTGCTCAGGTGGCGGAACTCGGAGCAGCCAAAAGTGGGATCTGAGTGAGCGACCTGGGAGAAGTCCTGAGGCTGGAGAAGGTTAAGTTCCCTTGAGGGGGCCACTTATTGATTTCTTTAAGGAGGTTCGAGGGTTCAGCAGGATGGGTGATGGGGGATATGCGGGTGTAAGGGGGTTAAAATGGGGAAGTCGGGAGATGAGGAGGGGGTAGTATTAGGGGAGCAGGTGGGAGTGGGGGTTGGTTGTTTATAATGTTGTTTGGTTGTTCTGCTTTTTTTGTTTATATGAAATCCATAAATTGAACTACGCCAGTCAGGTGAGTCAGATCAAGTTGGATTTGCAAAGGTGGGATACATAGAACATAGAACATACAGTGCAGAAGGAGGCCATTCGGCCCATGGAGTCTGCACCGACCCACTTAAGCCCTCACTTCCACCCTATCCCCGTAACCTAATAACCCCTCCTAACCTTTTTTTGGTCACTAAGGGCAATTTATCATGGCCAATCCACCTAACCTGCCGTCTTTGGACTATGGGAGGAAACCGGAGTACCCGGAGGAAACCCACACAGACACGAGGAGAACGTGCAGACTCCACACAGACAGTGACCCAGCGGGGAATCGAACCTGGGACCCTGTCCCTGCATTTTTCCTAGGCGGACAGGGTCCGGTCTATCAAACTGAATATTCTTCCACAGTTTCTGGGATTTTTCAATGTCTTCCTCCCTAAATCCCTTTTTGGGAGGGTAAGCAGGTTGATAACATCTTTTATTTAGGCGGCCAAGAGTCCAGGAATCCGTAGGGTTGGTGTAGTGACCCAGAGGCCACTTGGGTACAGGAAGAGGCAAGGTCATGTAAGGGGTCTGGGTTGGGCATGCTGGTAACAGCTTCGCTCCCATTTTCACCGACAAAATATTCTGCAAGCACAGTGGTCGTGTCCACTTTAAGGATATGGAGGCAATTCAGACAGCATTTCAGCCTTGGGTCTATGTTGAAGTTATCCCTTATTTGTACCAACCACCGATTTGAGCCAGTGAGGCTGGATGTCATGTTTGGGGTATGGGGATGGAAGGGGTTAGAGGGAATAGGAGACTTGTTTTCGGAGGGGCGATTTGCCAGCTTAAAGGAATTAAGTGTGAAGTACGGGCTCTCGGGCCAAACTCATTTAGGTATAAACAGGTTGGAAATTCAGTACAGAAGACTTTCAGACTTTCCCACATGTCCAACGGAAAGGATTCCTTTACTTGTGGGGTTGGAGGAGGGTAACACGTCTGGAATCTATGGGCGGATCCTATCCGAAGAAGTAAGCTCAGTGGATGGAGTAAAAGTGAAGTGGGAGGCGGACCTGGGGCCCATAGTAGATGATGAGGTGTGGAGTGAGGCCCTTCGCAGGATGAACTCCATGTCCATGTGTGTGAGGCGGGGCTTAATCCAGCTTAAAGTAGTGTTTAGGGCACACCTAACCAAGGAGAAGGTGGGCAGTTTTTTTCCGGAAGTAGATATATTCTATGGTTCTAGGTGGACATAGGTGAGCGTTGCTCCGGAGGTCCGGAAAACCTTCTTTCGCACCATGTTGCCGATTCTCAATGGCTAATTGGACCCTGCCCTTATTTGCCATATTTGGGGTGTTGGACTCGCCGGGGCTGCAGATGGAGGTGGAGGCAGATAGCCTTGCCTTCGCCCCATTGATGGCCCAGAGACGGGTCCTGCTGGGGTGGAGGTCTCCAGCCCCACCAAGTGCCCTAGAGTGGTTAGGGGATCTAATGGAGTTTTTATTCCGAGAGAAGGTTAAGTACATCAAGAGGGGATCGGTCAAGGGGTTCTACCGGAAGTGGCGGCCTTTTATTACTTCAAGGAACTAATCACCGTCGGTTGCTGAGGGGTGAGGGGGGTGGTGGGGGGAGGAGGGAGGGGGTATCTGTGGTTGGGGTGTGCGGGAGGGAGTGTGTTCTCTTTCGCATTTTTTCTTGTTTGATGTTTCAGGGGTTTTATAAAACTTTATATGTTTTGTAAAATTTTGTTAAATTGAAAACTTTGACAAAATTATAAAGTTTTAAAAAACACCGCTTCTCCTATTCGCCACCACCCCTTTGCTGATTTCCAGGAACATTCCGCCCAAAGTGTCAGATTTCTGTCTCCAGACATGTTGCATTGCGAGGCAAGTGATGAGGGAGTGTATAATCACAACAGTCATTTATTGAACTAAGAAGAACTATATACACAGGACAGCTCAACCAATACACAGGCCGGTCTTGTTCCCACAACTCCCAGGCCAGCTCTCTTTTTTAATAAATATGGAGCATCCAATTAATTTTTTCCAATTAAGCGGCAATTTAGTGTGGCCAATCCACCTACCCTACACATCTTTGGGTTGTGGGGGCTAAACCCACGCAAACACGGGGAGAATGTGCAAACTCCACATGGACAGTGACCCAGAGCCGGGATCGAACCTGGGACCTCGGCGCCATGAGGCTGCAGGGCTAACCCACTGCACCCCCGTGCTGCACTCTCCCAGGCTAACTCTGACCAAACCCCAATAGACAGGTCTGCGCCTAAACACTTGATAGGCTAACGTTCATGCACTCCATCCCATAGGCTCCGGGCCCGTCACGTGACGTGTGAAAAATCACCCCTTAAAGGGGGTCATGTTACCATATTCCTCCCCCTTAAATTCCCTTACAGATCCCTGAAATAGAAAAACAGAAAAACTCTTTTTTACAGTTATATACAGACAAAGAGGGTTACAGTGAGGGAGCTTAAAGGAAAGTTCATAACTAAGTCTTATCAGTGATGTACTTCCAGTGGCAGCCGTGAGCTGAGCTGTCGCACTAAAGGTGGTTCTTGACTAGGAGGTTTGGTTAAGGCCCTGTAACAGGCAACAAACAGGCACCAAAAGGACAGAAACCCCCCACAAACCAACTCCTCCATCAACCGCAGTGCCAGTCAGAATGCTGAGGAACCAGCAACACAACCATAAGAGCAGCAAAGATGAGGAGAGGCAACTCTCAGCCTCGTTTCCCGGAAGCCCACGTGGCAGCACGGAACCAGTGACAGCAGACCGCACAGGGTTTCCAGCGCAGACCCAGGCACTGATGGAAAAAATGACGGGTTTCATCACCTCCGAGCTCCGGAAACACAGGGAGGCAATGAAAGAGGTCCTCATTGCAGCCATGGGGGCGGCAGACGAGGCTGTGACGGCCCCCACGAAGGCGGCTGTGGGCAAAATAGAGCGGAGGCTTGGAGCTCAACAGGCACCAATGAGAGACCTCGCAAAAGCCACCACGGACAAAGGTGACTGGATTGCGGCAATCAAAGCCAAGGTGATGAGGCTGGTCAGGACTCAGAAAGGGCTGAGAGAAAAGATCAACGATCAGGAGAACAGATTGCGTCGGCAGAACCTGCGGATTGTGGGGCTGCCGGAGGGCACGGAGGGAAGGAACCCCACGGAGTATGTAGCAGCGATGCTCCGGAAGCTGGTCGGTGAGGAGGGCTTCGCCAAGCCCCGGGGGGGGGGGGCGGACCGCACACACAGGTCGCTCCACAGGTACCAGGACAAGGTGGGCAAAAGACACAAAGTCTATCCTATCCTAACTCTTGACCAATGTCTCAACTTAGCAACAGGCTTTTCCAGGCTGGAGACATCTGAGTCTACAGCAAGGGCAGGCAAATTGGTAGAGTTCAAAGTCGGGCAGTACTGACTATCACTTCAACGTATGTGGCCCATGATCATTCCACTTGCGAGGATCTCGGTTCTAACCATCTTGGCAAGTGGTATACTGGTAGCTGGGACTGGGTCCCCCGGCCCATTTGCGGGGAGGACAGTTTCTCTCCTTCTCAAATGATCAACATGTTTTCTAGCCTCAAGGCCCTGTAGGTTTATGACATAGGACACTGGCCCAGTCCTGGCAACAACTCTCCCAGGTAACTATCCTGGTCCTCCACCAAAGTTCCGCACATTCACTAAATCTCTGTTCGAAATGACCTGTCCATCTTGGCTGTATTGTGGTGGCTTTTCTGTGAGGCTTGTTTAGCCTCCACTCTCCCTGACAAATTAGGAAAAATTAGTCCTGAGGTGCTGGCCCATTAACAACTCAGCCAGGTGACCCCAGTGGTGGTTTGTGAGGTTGTTTTGTACGAGAGCAAGAAGCAGCAGTGGCCAATTAGCCTGTTTATTTCATTGATGCTTTGAACGTGTGGGCCGATCATTCAGCCAGCCCGTTTGCTGCGAGTTGGTAGGGATCTGCCCTTCTGCGCTGGGTCCAATTGAACTGAACAAAGAGTTGAAGCTCTTCGACTGTGAAGGCAGTCTGAGATGATCACCTTGGGTAGGCTGTGAATGGCAAAGATTTGGTGCAGCTTGCCCACTATGGCCACTGCAGTGGTCGAATGCATAGGCTGAACATCCAACCACTTCGCATCTACAACAATCAAAAACTTCATACCCAAAAAGGGACCTGCAAAGTCAATGTGGAACCTCATCACGGCCACTCCCAAGGATACAAACTTGCTGCAAGCAGAAGGTTGTGCTGAGACTCACACTACTCGCATTGATTGACCATATGTTCGATGTACTTGATGATCCCTGGCCACCAAACCTAACTCCTGGCCAGCATCTTCACCTTAGACTTTTCTCCGGGGGTGTCCTTTCACTCTGCAATGCCACAGGAGAACTCTGTCCTCACAAGTGATTTTCTCCATCCGCTGCATATTGAGTCTGATCTGTTCTGACTTCTTAAAATGCTGGCCCGTGAGAACCACCTTTGAATTCTTGACAACACAGGGGCTCTGTTAGTCCACGTCTTAATGCCAGATGAGATAGGCAGAGTATCACAAAAATTCAGAGCCAGGATGCTTTCCTGTGGAATTGGGAGGCTTAGCAGGATTCCACTGCCATTGTTTATGGCAATGGAAGACTGCTCAAAACATCCGCATTTAATGTCTGTGTTCTTCGTCTCCATGGGTCCAGGATCCAGGTCTTATGCACTTCGTCTCCATGGGTCCAGGTCTTATCATGTGAAGTATCATCCCTTAAAGGGGCCATGCTACCACAAGAACCCTGCCCCTGGTGAGTGTCCGTGTGGAGTTTGCACATTCTCCCCGTGTCTGCGTGGGTCTCACCCCCACAACCCAAAGATGTGCAGGGTAGGTGGCTTGGCCACACTAAATTACCCTTTAATTGGAAAAATAAAGAATTGGGTACTTTAAATTTAGAAAAAGTCATTTAAAAAAAATACCTCCCCAATGTAGAAAAAGTTCTGAATTCACGTCAGAAACATAATCAAAAATAGCCATCAAGACAAAGGTAGAAATTGTGGGAGGAATGACCAAAATTGAGGTCAAAGACATGACTTTGAAATAATCCATACGGAGCTGCGGTTTGGGGTTGGAGGAGAAGGTTGAGTGCCCTGGTCTAAAGTTGTGCCTTGTCTGGCATGCCTGTAGGCTACAGAAGGGACAGGGGCGAGACAGCTCATGGAGGCAAGCTTCTTGGCAAATAGTCAAATCCACACTGCAAAGTGGGCTTTATCTGATGGCTCCTTGCTCACCACAATGGAAATGATTACAAAAAGGAGATTTAAAGTGATAACATGATAATATGCCTTCTGATTCATGGCAGACAGAACACAAAGGCTTGTACAGTCTGTTCAGTCGACATTTCAGCAAATACTTCCACATCAGACGGCTCACATTCCTTCAGCTGTTCGATTCCCTCTTCCCATTGTCACAGGGTGAGAATGGTTACATGGTTCATCAGCTCTGAAGCTTAGAGAGTTCAAAAGGTCACACCACATACAACACTGATCGGTTCACATCAAATTATTACTGTGATCAAATTTTTTCCTTTATGAATACTTTGGAGCTGAATAATGTTCCTATCTCTATCTATGTAGGTAGATATTTAGAGCAATGATCCATCAGTAGATAAACCACATGATCCAGAAACCTAGAGTGTGTTATGCAAATGCTGGACAGGACCAATTCTGCATCCAGTTTTCAGGTGCGGTGGCAGTTTCTAGCTAGATTAGGACAGAACTGACGTGAAGGAAAAGCAATCACACAATCGCTTAAGAAGTCCCTGTTTGAGGCTGGTTGATTTGTTTTTACAAAGTCCCTTTTAGCCTTAAGTAACCTGGATGACATAGTCTCATCCAGACTCGAGACATTACCTCCGTTCTCTCTCCACAGATGCTGTCAGGCCTGCTGAGATGGTCCAGCATTTTCTGTTTTTGTCCCAGGCTCCAGCATCCGCAGTCATTTGCTTTTATCGAAGCTGCTGCCTATTAAACCTGTTCCTTTCCTGCAAATCCCAAATCTGCATGGTTTCCCCTTCCTCATCGTTCACTGTTTCCATCTTCTCTTCATGACAATTTTAAGTTCTCACAATTGTGCCCCTCACTCTTTTCTAATTGGTCATCTTGAAGAGAGACATCCGCCTTTACTGAGATGGTATTTCACTGTCAGAGATAAGGGGCGAAATTCTCCTACCCGCCCCGCCACATTTCTGCTCCGACCGGCCGGCGGGAGTCTCCGTAACACCGGCCGGTCAATGGGGTTTCCCATTGTGGGGCAGCCCCATGCCGTCAGGAAACCCCCAGGCGCCGGCAAAACGGAGACTCCCGCCGGCGGAGAATGACGCCCACTGTTCCTCAGTTAAAATGTTAAGCAGACTCCCCTTGCTGTAGACATAAAGGAATCAATGTCACTTTATTTTTATTTTTTATTTTTAAAAAATATTTTATTGAAAATTTTTGGTCAACCAACACAGTACATTGTGCATCCTTTACACAATATTATAACAACAATGACCTATTTTATAAACAGAAAATGAATAAATAATAAATAACAAAAATGAAAACTAACCCTAATTGGCAACTGCCTTATCACAAGTAACACTCTCCAAAAATATAATTTAACAGTCCAATATATAATTATCTGTAGCAACGACCTATACATATTATACCGTATATATTAACAGCCCTGAGAGTCCTTCTGGTTCCTCCCCCTTCCTGTGGCTTCTTTCCACATTAGCAATATCCTGCGCCGGGCTACTAGGGACGCAAAGGCCAAAACATCGGCCTCTCTCGCCTCCTGCACTCCCGGCTCTTGTGCAACCCCAAATATAGCCAACCTTCCACTACTTTTTTTGAAAGCATCGTTGTCACCCCCATCCAAAACCCCTGTAGTGCCGGGCATGACCAAAACATATGGGTATGAATAGCTGGGCTTCTCGAGCACCTCGCACACCTATCATCCACCCCAGAAAATTTACTGAGCCGTGCTCCAGTCATATGCGCCCTGTGTAATACCTTAAACTGAATCAGGCTTAGCCTGGCACATGAGGACGACGAGTTTACCCTGCTTAGGGCATCTGCCCACAGCCCCTCCTCGATCTCCTCCCCCAGCTCTTCTTCCCATTTCCCTTTTAGTTCATCTACCATAGTCTCCCCTTCGTCCCTCATTTCCCTATATATATCTGACACCTTACCATCCCCCACCCATGTCTTTGAGATCACTCTGTCCTGCACCTCTTGTGTCGGGAGCTGCGGAAATTCCCTCACCTGTTGCCTCGCAAAAGCCCTCAGTTGCATATACCTGAATGCTTTCCCTTGGGGCAACCCATATTTCTCGGTCAGCGCTCCCAGACTCGCGAACTTCCCATCCACAAACAGATCTTTCAGTTGCGTTATTCCTGCTCTTTGCCACATTCCATATCCCCCATCCATTCCCCCCGGGGCAAACCTATGGTTGTTTCTTATCGGGGACCCCCCCCAAGGCTCCAGTCTTTCCCCTATGCCGTCTCCACTGTCCCCAAATCTTCAGTGTAGCCACCACCACCGGGCTTGTGGTGTAGTTCCTCGGTGAGAACGGCAATGGGGCTGTCACCATAGCCTGTAGGCTAGTCCCCCTACAGGATGCCCTCTCTAATCTCTTCCACGCCGCTCCCTCCTCCTCTCCCATCCACTTACTCACCATTGAAATATTAGCGGCCCAATAATACTCACTTAGGCTCGGTAGTGCCAGCCCCCCCCATCCCTGCTACGCTGTAAGAATCCCTTCCTCACTCTCGGGGTCTTCCCGGCCCACACAAAACCCATGATGCTCTTTTCAATCCTTTTAAAAAAAGCCTTCGTGATCACCACCGGGAGGCACTGAAACACAAAGAGGAATCTCGGGAGGACCACCATCTTAACCGCCTGCACCCTCCCTGCCAGTGACAGGGATACCATATCCCATCTCTTGAAATCCTCCTCCATTTGTTCCACCAACTGCGTTAAATTTAACCTATGCAATGTGCCCCAATTCTTGGCTATCTGGATCCCCAGGTAACGAAAGTCCCTTGTTACCTTCCTCAACGGTAGGTCCTCTATTTCTCTACTCTGCTCCCCTGGATGCACCACAAACAACTCACTTTTCCCCATGTTCAATTTATACCCTGAAAAACTCCCAAACTCCCCAAGTATCCGCATTATTTCTGGCATCCCCTCCGCCGGGTCTGCCACATATAGTAACAAATCGTCCGCATACAAAGATACCCGGTGTTCTTCTCCTCCTCTAAGTACTCCCCTCCACTTCTTGGAACCCCTCAACGCTATCGCCAGGGGCTCAATCGCCAGTGCAAACAATAATGGGGACAGAGGGCATCCCTGCCTTGTCCCTCTATGGAGCCGAAAATATGCAGATCCCCGTCCATTCGTGACCACGCTCGCCATCGGGGCCCTATACAACAGCTGCACCCATCTAACATACCCCTCTCCAAAACCAAATCTCCTCAACACCTCCCACAAATAATCCCACTCCACTCTATCAAATGCTTTCTCGGCATCCATCGCCACTACTATCTCCGTTTCCCCCTCTGGTGGGGCCATCATCATTACCCCTAACAGCCTCCGTATATTCGTGTTCAGCTGTCTCCCCTTCACAAACCCAGTTTGGTCCTCGTGGACCACCCCCGGGACACATTCCTCTATTCTCATTGCCATTACCTTGGCCAGGACCTTGGCATCTACATTTAGGAGGGAAATAGGTCTATAGGACCCGCATTGTAGCGGGTCCTTTTCCTTCTTTAAGAGAAGCGATATCGTTGCTTCAGACATAGTCGGGGGCAGTTGTCCCCTTTCCTTTGCCTCATTAAAGGTCCTCGTCAATACCGGGGCGAGCAAGTCCACATATTTTCTATAGAATTCGACTGGGAATCCATCCGGTCCCGGGGCCTTTCCCGCCTGCATGCTCCTAATTCCTTTCACCACTTCTTCTACCTCGATCTGTGCTCCCAGTCCCACCCTTTCCTGCTCTTCCACCTTGGGAAATTCCAGCCGATCCAAAAAGCCCATCATTCTCTCCCTCCCATCCGGGGGTTGAGCTTCATATAATTTTTTATAAAATGTCTTGAACACTCCATTCACTCTCTCCGCTCCCCGCTCCATCTCTCCTTCCTCATCCCTCACTCCCCCAGCGCCTCCCAGACCACTCCCACCTGGACCTCCCCGTTATCATTGAGTTCCAAGTACTTTTCAATGCACCCCCTCACCCTTAGACACACCTCCTCATCTGCCATTAGTCCCATGTCCATTCTCCAGGGTGGGCGCCCTCCTGTTTCCTCCACTATCTCCAAGTCCACTCAGTGTGGAGCATGATCCGAAATGGCTATAGCCGTATACTCCGTTCCCCTCACCTTCGGGATCAACGCCCTTCCCAGCACAAAAAAGTCTATTCGCGAGTAGACTTTATGGACATAGGAGAAAAACGAGAACTCCTTACTCCTAGGTCTGCTAAATCTCCACGGGTCTACACCTCCCATCTGCTCCATAAAATCTTTAAGTACCTTGGCTGCTGCCGGCCTCCTTCCAGTCCTGGACTTCGACCTATCCAGCCCTGGTTCCAACACCGTATTAAAATCTCCCCCCATTATCAGCTTTCCCATCTCTAGGTCCGGAATGCGTCCTAGCATCCGCCTCATAAAATTGGCATCATCCCAGTTCGGGGCATATACGTTTACCAAAACCACCGTCTCCCCCTGTAGTTTGCCACTCACCATCACGTATCTGCCCCCGTTATCCGCTACTATAGTCTTTGCCTCGAACATTACCCGCTTCCCCACTAATATAGCCACCCCCCTGTTTTTCGCATCTAGCCCCGAATGGAACACCTGCCCCACCCACCCTTTGCGTAGCCTAACCTGGTCTATCAGTTTCAGGTGCGTTTCCTGTAACATAACCACATCTGCCTTAAGTTTCTTAAGGTGTGCGAGTACCCGTGCCCTCTTTATCGGCCCGTTCAGCCCTCTCACGTTCCACGTGATCAGCCGGGTTGGGGGGCTTCCTACCCCCACCCCTTGTCGATTAGCCATCCCCTTTTTCCAGCTCCTCACCCGGTTCCCACGCAGCTGTATCTCCCCCAGGCGGTGCCCCCCCGCCCATCCCCTCCCATACCAGCTCCCCCCTCTCCCCAGCAGCAGCAACCCAGTAATTCCCCCCTCCCACCCCCCCCGCTAGATCCCCCGCTAGCGTAATTACTACCCCCATGTTGCTCCCAGAAGTCAGCAAACTCTGGCCGACCTCGGCTTCCCCCCGTGACCTCGGCTCGCACCGTGCGACGCCCCCTCCTTCCTGCTTCTCTATTCCCGCCATGATTATCATAGCGCGGGAACCAAGCCCGTGCTTCTCCCTTGGCCCCGCCCCCAATGGCCAACGCCCCATCTCCTCCACCTCCCCTCCTCCCCCCATCACCACCTGTGGAAGAGAGAAAAGTTACCACATCACAGGATTAGTACATAAAACTCCTCTTTCCCCCCTTTTTTACCCCCCTCTTCGCCCCCCACATTCGCCCCACCACTTTGTTCAAACGTTCTTTTTAATAACCCGCTCATTCCAGTTTTTCTTCCACAATAAAATTCCACGCTTCATCCGCCGCCTCAAAGTAGTGGTGCCTCCCTCGATATGTGACCCACAGTCTTGCCGGTTGCAGCATTCCAAATTTTATCTTCTTTTTATGAAGCACCGCCTTGGCCCGATTAAAGCTCGCCCTCCTTCTCGCCACCTCCGCACTCCAGTCTTGATAAACGCGGATCACCGCGTTCTCCCATTTACTGCTCCGAGTTTTCTTTGCCCATCTAAGGACCATTTCTTTATCCTTAAAACGGAGGAATCTCACCACTATGGCTCTGGGAATTTCTCCTGCTCTCGGTCCTCGCGCCATCACTCGGTATGCTCCCTCCACCTCCAACGGACCCGCCGGGGCCTCCGCTCCCATTAACGAGTGCAGCATCGTGCTCACATATGCCCCGACATCCGCTCCCTCCGCACCTTCAGGAAGACCAAGAATCCTCAGGTTGTTCCTCCTTGCGTTATTCTCCAGTGCCTCCAACCTTTCCACACATCGTTTCTGATGTGCCTCATGCGTCTCCGTCTTCACCACCACCTGTATGTCGTCCTCATTCTCGGCTACCTTTTCCTTCACAACCCGAAGCTCCCGCTCCTGGGTCTTTTGTTCCTCCTTTAGCCCTTCGATCGCCTGTAGTATCGGGTCCAACAGCTATTTCTTCATTTCCTTTTTGAGCTCTTCCACACAGCATTTCAAGAACTCTTGTTGTTCAGGGCCCCATGTTAAACTGCCACCTTCCGACGCCATCTTGGTTTTTGCTTGCCTTCCTTGCCGCTGTTCTAAAGGATCCACTGCAATCCGGCCACTTTCTCCTCCTTTTTCCATCCGTATCCAGGGGGGATTCCCTTCTGGTTTACCGCACAGTGTTTTTAGCCGTCAAAATTGCCGTTGGGGCTCCTATCAAGAGCCCAAAAGTCCGTTTCACCGGGAGCTGCCGAAACGTGCGACTCAGCTGGTCATCGCCGCACCCGGAAGTCCATCAATGTCACTTTAAAGAAGAGCAAGGAAGTTCTCTCCGTATCCAGACCTATGTTTATCTTCCTCTTATCATCATTAAACAGTTGGAGGGGGGGGATTCTCCGATCGCTGACGGCAAAATCGTGTTCGGCGATCAACCGGAGAATCCCTGTTTGCGCTGAAATTGGGGATGGCGCCACTTTTGCGATGCTCCGCCCCCTCAAAAACCTAGTATGCTGCACGCCGTCGGAATTGCCTCAGGACGTCACCTGAGGCCCTCCCCCGAACATCCGCCCCTGATGGGCTGAGTTCCCGACGGCGCGGAACATATGGGGCGGGATTCTGCCATAATCGACGGGGCGGGCAGCTCCAACGGGAAGGAGTGGCGTGAACCACTCCGGCGTCGGGCCGCCCCGAAGGTGCGGAATCCTCTGCACCTTCAGGGGCTAGGCCGGCCCTGGAGTTGTTTGCGCCGGCCGGCGGGGAAGGGGCTTGGTGCCACGCCGACCGGCGCCGAAGTTGGCGCATGCGCAGGAGTGCCAGCGTGTGCTGGCGTCAATCCCAGCGCATGCGCAGAGGCTCTGCACCAGCAATGGTGGACCACTACAGCCGCCGGTGGGGAAGAATAGAGTGCCCCCACCACACAGGCCCGCCCACGGATCGGTGGGCCCCGATCGCGGGCCAGGCCACCGTGGGGGCACCTCCCGGGGCCCCCTCGAGATCCCCGGAGGCCGCCCACACCGCCAGGTCCCGCCAGTAAGGACCCACACTAATGTACGCCGGCGGGACCGGCAAAAAACTGGCGGCTACTCGGCCCATCGCTGGCCAGAGAATCGCAGGGGGGGGGGCTGCTAGCGGCCCCCAACCGGCGCGGCGCGATTCCTGCCCCCGCCAAATCCCCGGTTCCGGACAATTCGGCAGCCGGCGGGGGCGGGATTCACGCCGCCCCCTGGCAATTCTCAGACCCGGCGGGGTGGTTGGAGAATCCCGGCCATGGCATTTTTTTCCGTGGACCCCACGTGGCGGCTGCGGACTGTGTCCTGCGCCACCACAGTTGGAGGGGGGGGGATCCCTGCCACTGGCCAGGGGAACTTCGGCGAGGGCTGGTGGGACTAGTGGGGAGTGGTCCGGGGGTGGCGAGCGGGATTACTGGGTGCCATTATTTGACAGGCAGGGTCCACCCGCGGGCGGCGCCATGTTGCACAGTGTGGCCGCCGCAGACCACCGCCGTGCGCATGTGCGGCCTCAGACCTACCCATTCTCCAGCCGTTTTTGCCATGGGAGCCGGGGAGCTTTACACGGCGTGGCTGCAAGCTCTCCAATGGTCCCGGAATTGGTGCAGCTGTTGCATCATTTTTTCTGGCGTAAAACGTCACTGTTCCCAAGCCGGCATCAGCACTTAGTCTGGAAATCGGAGAATCCAGCCCAAAGTATTTGGTCATTGTCTCATTGTATTTTTAGGAACTTTGCTGTGTGTACTCTCTGCCATTACACGGTCAAACACAGCTGCCAATTTATTGCACAGCAAATGAAACAGATTGTTAATTAATCTGCTTTAAGTTGAGAGATGAATGCTGGTTGGGACAGCAAGGAAACTCCCTGCTCCCTGGTCATATGTAACAGCATCTTGGTGTTGCCACCTGATATCATACACCATCACGCCTCAAAAACAAGAGTTTTATCAAATGAGGAATTGCTGAAAAAAGACACATGCCGTTGAAGTTTTTCATCTTGCACTCAACAGGACAATTCGCAAGAATACCAAATGTAAAGGGTACAACAATTTATACTTCATTAGACGAGAGTGCTGATTGGTTGGCAAGCAGACTCTGGTGAAGGGATTTCCATGGAGAATGCACCAGTTGATAGTTAACTGCGAAGCTTTGTTTAAATTCAAACCAGGCAGATTGACTCTGATTAATCAAAGCACTGCCCGGGGAATGAACCAGAGCATGGCTGTCACTTATTTTGTTTACTTTAAACAGGTACACTACACGTACATGTTCTTTCTGTATGGAAAGAATGAGGCTTTGTGTCCAATATATACAGCTTCTAGCACAGTGTGTCACACTGTGGGCCTGACTGATATTCTTAAATTGGTTGTCGGCATAATTTTTAGCACATTCAGGATCATGAAGCAAATGTTGTCCAATTGTGGAATCGCATCGAAAGTGGACACTGGGTGGAATTCTCACAAAAGAATTGTCAAAAAAGTGCGGTCTCGGCGGGAAATGCAATTCTCACCAAGTGAGTCAGCGTGATCCAGATTGCCGTTCACCAATAATTAGAAATTTCTTTGGAGGGGGTGAGTTTTGCACCGACAGTGAGATGGGCGGGGCCTAAACACAGCAGCAAACCTGGCTCCTCAGAGGTCGGGGTATCTCCCCCCCACCCCCAACCCCCAAGGATCGCTGGCATAGGGGCTCTCCGGATGGGTCACCCTTTAGGCCCACCCCCCCAAATGCCAGTAGCAGCACCACCCCTCCCGCAGGTGAACGACACCCCACTATGGGAGTCGCAAATGCTCTTCTTCTTGCCCCCCCTTCATTGGCCCCATTCAGACCCCGTCCCTTTTGGCCCCTGCTCTTTTCAGGTCCCACCCCTCTGCAGTGCCAACCTGGCACTTCCCCAGCACCCTGGCAGTCCCAGCCAGGATGCCAGGGGGCAGAGCCATATCCCTGACTACCTGGGATCTACAATGTCCTCTGCATTTCATGTGATATAGGTACATCCACACTGCTGTTGGAAGTGACTTCCAGGATTAGGGGATATTGCTCATGCTGTTGTTACCACACATCTGATGGCCTTATCCTTCGAGGTGGCAGAGGTTACAGATTTAGGAGGTGCTGTTGAAGAACTCGTGGTACATTGCTGCACTGCACCTGGCACATGGCAACACTGCTTTCACTGTACACTGAGTATGCTCAGCAAGCAGTCAAAGGATTGCTAGGGACATGATTGCATGGTTGGGGCAGCAGGGAAATGGGTTCATAGAATCTCTGCAATGCAGAAGGGGACCATTCAGCCCATGGAGTCTGCATTGCATGCAAAAGAGCACTCTAGCTAGGAGCACTCGCCGGCCTATCTCCGCAGCTCCACACATTGATCATGGCCGATCCACCTAACCTGCACACCTTGTGCACACCTTGGACTGTGGGAGGAAACCTGAGCACCCGGAGGAAAACCATGCAGACATGGGGGAGAACCTGCAAACTCCATGCCGACAGTCACCCAAGGCCGAAAGCGAACTCGGGTTCCTTGCACTATGAGGCAGCAGTCATAATGACTGTGCCACCGTGCCGCCTGTGTTATCATGAGAACATTTTTTGCTTAGTTACTGAGAACAACTTCTCAGTTTATAAAGTATAAGCCAGTCATCTATTTCCGTCAAGTTCCTCCAGTCGTTGTTCCAGGGAAGATTGCAGTTCAGTACAAGTAGAACAATATGTTTCCTACAGTAAAGGTTGCAGGAAATCTGATCGTGGGAGATTGAAAAGCCTCCATTGTCTTGAGTTGTCCTCTTCCACTGGACCAGGTATGGGAGCTAAGGTTTAATGGCCACTGGAGACAGTTAAATCAGTGGCAGTTGTCAACCTTGTGTGAGCTTCGATCAGGTTGTCTGCTACAAACACCGCAGATCCCATAGGTACTCGGGTTATGGAAGTTTAGAATATTCCAAATATACAACTCCTGTGAGACTATTCGTGTTAACTGGTCTGAAGGCACCGTTTCGCCTTAATTTGCATAAGTAACAAGACTCTTTGGATCCTGCACACTCAACCATAACAAGGAATCACATGGACAATACAGAGGGGGAAGATTCAATCTGATTTTGAGACTAAAAATCCAGGAAAAAGGAATGGCGCTGTTGGTGCATTCCCTACATGAGGTGGTACAGATGCTGACAACCGTTACTAAGTTACGCCTCACACTGCTCAGAAATTCCTGTGATCTGAAACATGGACAAACTACTACACTGAAAGGGCATGAAACAAACTCCTGGGGAATAATGGGTAATAAGTGAGCTAATGCCCAGAAAAAACATACGATAAAAAGTAAACTGTATCAAAGGTTTATACTTGTTGAAGACAGATATCAAATCCAACCATTTAAAAAAACATATAAAAAGTATCAAAATGTGTCTGGTGGGAAAGATTAAGTTATGATCTAAATCTAACAATTACACCAAATGGAGTTTAGCTATCTTTCACCGTACAATACAATGAAGTTGACTTGAAAGATTGATCCATCTGTATATCAAAATGTACATATAGCTGTTCTATCAATTTATGCTTCTAGCTATCCATTTATAAGCACATACCCACCTATATATTTGTAGATATCTTTGTCTGTCTATTTATGTATGTCTTGTCAAGATACCCTGGGCTAGTGCGGGGTCAGCCCAGGTGACCCGGAGTCGCAACACAGTCAAAATTAGAATTTATTAAAAATACTCTTGGTCGAACCTAATAAACTATTGTTATGGGCCAGGATTTAGAAACTCCAAAATGTATTGTGAAGTTCACCTGACCTACAACCTTTATGTTGAATTTGGCTAGGATGAGTACAAAATCCTTCACTGTAGGTGTGATTCATCAGACTTCCGAGACACTTTAATCAAAACAAAGTTTATTCTAAGAATGTAGTTAACATATATATATGTGAACACAGCAAGAATTTTTATCAATTACAAACATAAAGACACCACACAGCTACAGTAAATTATGTACATAACACTTAATGAATTCCCCCTTAGCTGTTCCAATTCAATAACAAAATCCAATTAAACCAAAACCCCTTTTCAAGGGTGTGGCCCAGCACAATGCATTCTCACTTGAATGGGACTGGTCCTCTTCCTGAAATTCCAATCCAGTCCCAACCAGCAGATTCAAACTCCTTCCGGAAAACCATTATATCTTTAAAGATTCCCAGACAGTTAGCCACAACCAATGGGCTTTTTACTGGAACAGCTTTTAAAATGAAAAGAGAGAAAAAAAGGGAAAACATTTCTTTCTCCTTCTTCAGTCCAAAGTCAAACTGAAACTGAAACCCCCTCTCAACTCACAGCCACAGCCCAGTGTGCTACAAGTCACATGATAAGAGACTAAACCTTTCTTAAAGGCACACTCACATGACACTATAGTCACCAGGTTTATCAAAGGTGTTGGTCTAATCACATGTTGTGGTTTACGTATTACATGGCAGATATGACAGGTTCTACAGAATTACACGACATCCTTATGCAGTCGTGGCCAGGAAAAATTCCCGTTGAATGATGCCTGAGTTTTTCGATTTCCCACATGTCCTGTCATTCGTATCTCATGTGCCACCTGCACTATTTCCCTATTTGGACAGCATCACTACCTGACGAACAACCGTCCATTCCTTGTCCACAGTTCTATGAGGATATATTCAATTCCACATCACTCGGCGCTTAATGTGAACGCACTGTGGAACCACCTCAGCCTCAGCTTCTGTGAGAGCTGACTGCTTATCCATGTAATTCTGGGTCTGCCTCCTGTGCCTCAATTAATTAAGTCCAACCAAACATTTCCCCGGAATTATTCTCATCCTCAAGGATAGTCTTGGCTATTCTACCATCTGATGGTGGTGTGACTTTCATGTCTTGTGGTGGACTTTGTATAGCCATTGCCCTTGTCACCATATGTGTTAACTGTGTCCTTATCTGCCCTCAGACTCTCTGTAATCATGGGTGAAGCTACAACCTTCATTCCTGCCAAATCATTCCCCAAACATAAGGTAACTTTTTAACAATTCGGACCTGATAATAAATGACACTCCAATTGAACTTTATACAATGGAACTGGAATGAAATCTCCACTTATCCCACTCACTAACACCTCAGCTTTCATTGAATGCTCTGGAGGGAAAATCAAATCCCTCGCCAATAAGTGAGTTTGCGCAGGACCTGTGTCCCTTAAAATAATTTTGGGTTTGGCTACATCATTTGATGAAATTGGAGTCTCTCGGACAAAAACCCTGCCCATCTACCTCATTCACCACACCTGTTCCCACAGCCGTGTTTACCGCAGATCTCCTAGTTCTAGTTAGAGCTACAGTCTGCCCTGTAATATTTTCCACTTTTGTTCCCATTTCAGAATTTTCCTAATGAACCTCAATCAGTACCATGGGCTTTCATCGCAACTTCCAACATACTGAAGGAACATGTCTCACTTAGGCCTTTGCGTCTCACGTCCACCCTCAGTACCTTTCTTCCTGGTCTGAGGAGCATTGCCAGCTATCTATTTCTTACCTTGGCTACCTGCCTTCCTTTCACTCTCCCACTCCCTATCCTTTTCAAAATTATGGGGGTGATGGAACAAAGGTTTAAATTTACAGATCAGCTCATAACCATCAGCCATTATTTCTGCCTGTCTAGCAGTTATATCTTCAATGTGGATTCTTAATACAGAAAGTAGTGAATTCTTAAATTATTCCAAGAGGATGATTTGACTCAGAGCTTCGTAGGTAGTTTCAACTCCCAATGCCTATATCCACCGATTAAAATTGTTCTGATTAGTCCTTTCAAATTCAACATAAGTCTGTCCCAGCTGTTTCTTTAAATTCAAAACTTTTGCTTATATGCTTCCGGAACTAATTCAGATGCACCCAGAATAGTATTTTCTACCTTGTTGGAATCCTTAGACACCCCTTCTTATAAGGAAGCATAAAGTTTCCGCGCCCACTCCGTCAGTTTACTTTCCATGGGTAATGTCCACTTTTCCTTCGGCCATCCATTTGAGTTGCCATTTTCTCAAATGCTATGAAGAATGTCTCTACATCCTTTTCCTCAAAAATTTTTAAGGCCTGTCCACATTTAAACATATTCCCACTAGGATTTGGGCTGGGAAGGGTTACTCCTCCCTCTTGACTTTCCTCAACTTTTGCCTTTAATGCCAACATTTTAAGTTGATTTTCTCTCTTTCTCTTAATTTCCCTTTCGTCCCTTGCTAATTTTCCATTTCCACATCAAGTTTCCAAATTTCAAATGCTCTTTAGAACCCCTCCTCCTTTTTTTGCATCTCCAATTCTCTTTCTAGCATGTCCATTTTTTAAAATTCTGTCTCGCGCTCAAACTGCAACCGAATACTCTCCAGATCAGTTTCCCCATCAGAAAGTGCTTCTGATGCCACACTACCTGGACTATGTGTCTGTGGGCTCTCTTGTGTTTCTAACAGACACAGGCATTCAACTAATACATCATATATATCTGCCTTCTTAGCTTTAACCCACACCTCTACTTTTAATTCACTAACATACATAGAAAAATATATATGTGATCATGGCTGATCACCAAGTTAAATACCATGATCCCCCCATCCTTTGGTCCTTTTAGGCCTAAGCGCTATATCTAATTTCTTCTGAAAATTACACAACACTTTCACCTCAACTATTTTTCATGGTAGTGAATTCTACATGTTCACCACTTTCCGGATGAAGAAATTGCTCCTTAACTCAGTCCTATAAGGTTTACCCCTTATCCTCAAACTATGACCCCTAGTTCTGGTCTCCCGCACCATCGGGAACATTTTTTCTGAATTTAACCAGCCTAATCCTGTTATAATTTTATAATTTTCTACGAGATCCCCTCTCACGCGTCTAAACTCAATTAATATAATCCTAACCAATTTACTCACTCCTCATATGACAGTACTGCCATCCCAGGAATCAGTCTGGTAAACCTTCACTGCACTCCCTCCATAGCAAGAACATCCTTCCTCAGATAAGAACACCAGAATTGTACACAATGCTCCAGGTGTGGCCTTACCAATGCCCTATACAATTGCAGTAAAACATCCTGATTCCTATACTCAAATCCTCTCGCTATGAAGACCAACATACCTTTTGCCTTCTTTACTGTCTGCTGTACCTGCGTGCTTACTTTCAGCAACTGAGGCACAAGAACACCAAGATATCGCTGAGTATCACCTCTTTCAATTTACACACATTCAAATAATAATCTGCCTTCCTATTTTGGTATGAAAGCAGATAACCTCACATTTATCCACATTATACTGCATCTGCCATGCATATGCCCACTTACTCAGCCTGTCTAATTCCCACTGAAGCATCTCTGCATCCTCCTCACAGCTCACCCTCCCACCCAACTTTGTATCATCTGCAAATTTGGAGATAATAAATTTAGTTCTCTTGTCCAAATCATTAATATATTATGTGAATAATTGTGATCCTAGCACAGGTTCCTGCAGTACTCCATTAATCATTACCTGCCAATTTGAAAAAGACCCATATATTTCAACATTTTTCTTTCTGTCTGCTAACCAGCTTTCTACCTATCTCAAGACACTACCCACAATCCCGTATGCTTTAATTTTACATAGTAATATGCTATGTGAGACCTTGTTGAAAGCCTTCGGGAAGTCTAAATCAACCACATCCACTGGTTCTCCCTGGCCAGCTCTATTAGTTACATCTTCAAAGAGTTCCAGTAGATTTGTCAAGCACAATTTCTCTTTTGTAAATCCATGTTGACTTTGTCTGATTACACCACTGCTTTCCAAATGCTATGTTATGAAATACTTGATAATGGAGTCGAGTGACTTCCCTACTACCGACGTTAGGCTCACTGGTCTATAGTTCTCTATTTTCTTTCGACCTTCCTATTTGAATAGCGAGGTTATATTAGCTACCCTTCAATCTGCAGGAACCATTCCAGAGATCAAAGAATTTTGGAAAATGACCACCAATGGATCTACTATTTCTAGAGCCACTTTCTTAAGTATTCTGGGATTAAGATTATCAAGCCCTGGAGATTTATCCACCTTCAGTCCCATTAATTTCCCCCAAACCATTTCTTTACTAATACTAATGTCCTTAAGCTCCTTACTGAAACTTGTGATTCTCCGAACTTCCGGTCCATTATTCATATCTTCCTTTGTGAAGACAGAAGCAAAGTACAAATTTAGTTACTCAGCCATTTCTTTTTTGCCCATCATGAATTCCCCTGTTTCTGACTGTAAGGGGCTTACATTAGTTTTTATCAATCTTTTTCTCTTTACATATCTATAGAAACTTTTGCAGTCAGTTTTCATGTTCCCCGCTACCTTACTTTCATGTTGTATTTTCCCCTTCTTAATCATCCCTTGGTCTGCCTTTGCTGAATTTAAAACTGTTTCCAATTCTCAGGTCTATTGCTTTTTCTTGCTCATTTGTATGCCGCTTCTATGAATCTAATACTAGCTCTAATTCCCCTTGTAAACCATGATTTGGCCACAGTTCCCTTTCTGCTCTTGCGGCAAATAGGAATAAACAACATTTGGAGTTCACCTATTCGTTCCTTGAATGCCTGCCATTGCCGTTCCACTGCCCTTCCTTTCAATAATGTTTCCCAGTCCATCATAACCAGCTCATGCCTCATACCATCATAGTTACCTCTATTGATTTAATTAACTTGTCTTTTCAAAGCCCTTTAAATAAACCAAAGACAGGTCCTCCACCTGAAGAAAAATTCACCAGGTACTGAGCAGTCTAGCCTCTTCTCTCCAAAAACACCATGGGAGCACCGTGTCTTGACATGCAAGCTGCTTCAACCTTGAGCTGTCTGCATAAAGACACACCCCGATTATGAGTTTACAAACCAAAGTAACAACATAACATAAAAGAAACGGGAACAAAAGAAATAAACAGGAAGTACTCTTGCAATCTGTCCATTGTTACAATCCCTGTAGTGACTGATAACGTTTTAAAAGAATATGAAACTGGAAGGATCACACAAGACTGCTAGTTTTAAGACTTTTATTGTAGCAAACAAATTAAAAGCAGCATTGACTAAACACTATTTCGATAGGCAACCTGTAGTCTAAACTATAGAAAAGGCTCACTACTTAAATTTTAAAACAACTGAAAATTCCCTTCTCTGGTAATACTTTACTCTGTACCTTAAGTGGACACTTCATTCTCTTGGAACCTGTTCAAAGCTATTCTCAACTCCTGAAGGCTTACTTCCTTTTTCTTTTTACTGCGGTCTAACGCCCAATCCCCAAACTGACTGAGGGTTACCCTGTTGATTTCTCTCTCTAGCCAAAACTATGCAAATATTCCAGCCTCATTTAAAACCACACAAACTTTGTCTCTTCAATCCAAGCACAAACTTCACCTGCATTCTGCGCAGTAAACAGGCTTCCTCTATCCTTCTGCTCTCTTTCTTTCTTTCCCAGACTCTTGCAGGATGACCTGTCTGACAGTTTCAGTGAATCATAGGAACACCTGGAACCCAAATGGATTCCTATGGACTATTCCCTCTTAAAATATATTTCCATGGCAATGGGAATCATATAGGCAGTGTATCCAGGTAGAAACCAAACTAATTAGCTATTGTTTAGACCCGTAACTCTATTTTATCTTTAAATTAAATGGACGGTCCATTTATAAAATCTGATATTCCGAGCAGCCCCCTGTGAGACTCAGAGACTAAAAAACTATCCACCGTCGGCAGAGTTGCTCTGGTCATTCTTCACAGGTAATAATAATAATAATGATCATCACTTATTGACACAAATAGGCTTCAATGAAGTTACTGTGAAAAGCCCCCCCTCACCACATTGCGGTGCCTGGTCAGGGAGGCCGGTATGGGAATAGAACGCGCGTTGCTGGCATTGTTCTGCAATGCAAGCCAGCTATTTAGCTCACTGTGCTAAACCAACGTGAGCAACTTTACCATCTTCCTCTGAAAGCAACCTGGCCCCCTCTTTAACCTTTAACAACCAAACTACCCAAACACGTCACCTTTCCCTACCCCCCCACCCCATTCTTCCATTTTACCCTAAAAAAGACAATCCCAAAACACAGCAATCTTATAAAAAGACTTGTGTTTACCATGCATCATAGTGTCACATTTTAAACATGGCTGTCCTTCTTGTAAACTATCTTTTGTCCATCTATCTGCAGCACATCCTTCCGATTTGTTCTGCTTAAACACATACACAAGCTTCTGAGTGGTTCAGTGTAGGTACAATATCTTCATTCTGATTGATAAAGTGCCCACCAATTGGCGGCTGGGAAATAAATCAATTTTTCAAGGGCAGCCAATCACATTCTTAAAAGAGCTACAAAATGCACTCCACTCCATTCTATCAAATAAATGCTGAGCTACAGATATCATGGAATGGGATGAGGGTAGACTACTCAAGCTCAAGGGGTGACTCCTGGGTGCGAAACAGCGGACTTCAGTTAGAATCCACTGAACGGCACATCTAGTGGGGTGTTTCTTGGTGCCTGCAGTGCCAAGAAAGACCCCTCTATTCAATGGCATTTAGCATTTATTTTGGCCTCGGAAAGGGACTCCCTGTCGAGGCCACTCTTTAAATTATTTCTTGCACTGACAAGCTCAGCTCGCCAGTGCAGGAAGACTGCTCATAGATCGGGGCCATTTTTAAAGGCAGCCCTGATCTTTCCACCTCTCTCTGCAACCCCATCGTGGCCTCAGGACCCACCCTCCTGGGCACCTTGGCATTGCCAGTCTGGTACCTGGGCAGTGGCCCTGCCAGTCTGATAATGCCACCTGGGTGCAAGGGGTAAGGTTTAGAGGAGATGTACGAGGTAAGTTTTTTACACAGAGGGTAGTGGGTGCCTGGAACTCGCTGCCAGAGGAGGTGGTGGAAGCAGGGACAATAGTGACGTTTAAGGGGCATCTTGATAAATACATGAATAGGATGGGAATAGAGGGATACATACCACGGTAGTGTAGAAGATTTTACTTTAGACGGGCAGCATGGTCGGCGCAGGCTTGGAGGGCCGATGGACCTGTTCCTGTGCTGTACTTTTCTTTTTTCTTTGTTTTGGGTGCACAAGGAGCAATCATATAATCTTCTATTGTGCATTTCCAGGGGCGGGATTCAGTGTACTTGTTGCGCCCAACTTGGTGTCGGAGTGTGGCCGTTGAATCTCGCGAGAGGCCCCGCTGGGCAATATCCCGGCACGCATATTTAAATGAACCATTAGGCTTATTTAAATATGCACTTGCTCATTCACCCAGAGCCTGGAATTCACCTGCGTCGCCAACGAGGCCTCAACCGGGCCTCTTTGGTATTGGTTCACAAAGTCATGGTGGCACCTGTGGGGGTCTCAGTGGGGCCCCCGGGTGGTCAAGAAGCAGGGCAGGGAGACACCTGGCACAACACTCGCACCTGGCACTGGCAACAGTGCTAACCACTGTGCTACCGTGCTGCCCTATCGTACCAATTTAAAAAAATATTCATTTAGGGGGTGTGGCATCGCTGGGTGGGACAGCATTCTATTGCCCATCGCTAATTGCCCTTGAACTGAGTGGTTTGTTCTGCCATTTCAGAGGGCATTGAAGTCTAAGCCAGACCAGGCAACAGAAGATTTCCTTCCCTAAAGGATATTGGTAAACCAGATGGGGTTTTTAACGATAATCAACAATGGTTTCATAGTCATCATAGGATTTTGAATGCTAAATTTTTGAATTCATATTTCACCATCACCATCGAACACGGATACCCAGAGCATTACCCTGGATCACTGGATTACTAGTCCAGCAACAATACCACTATGTCACTGCCTCCCCTGAAATGTTGGAGTCTGGTCCTGTATCCAAACAAAATTGGGGGCTCTTTACCCGGATTAAAAAGTATAATTCCTAGTTTTGTTTGTAATTATTGAATTTAAAGACTGTATGTGAGACGAACTGGCCCGTTTATTCAGGTATGGTACTCTGTCAATTTAAATCGGGAATGACTGGTAAAATGGCTCTTTCAATGGCTAAGAGTTTCCTGGGTGTAGAAGAGGTAATTCTGGGTGGCTGACAAAGGGTGTTTAAAACAAAGCTTTTGGATTTGGCAGCCAAGCTGCAGATGATTTTACCTGAAGTGGTGAGTAAAGTGGAGGTAATTAAAGCAATAGCTCAGCATTTAAACTTGCCAGAGACACAATCAGAATCATTAGAATGAGCTCAAATTCAATTCCAAAAGAAACAATTAGAAATGCAGAAAAAAGAGAAAGAGAAAGAGAACCGAGACAGTTTGAATTGGAATTAAAAGCAAAAGGAAAAAAAGTGGCAACGGCAGAAGCAAAAGAAAGGGAGCGAGAATGGGAACTTTGGAAAATCAGTACTGATGTCATGCTGTTTTGTCAGAGGTAGCGGGCTGGATTCTCGGCCCCGCCACATTTCTGCCCCGACCCGCCGGTGGGATTCTCCGTTACGCCGGCCGGTCAATGGGATTTCCCATTGTGGGGCAGCCCCACGCCGTCGGGGAACCCCTGGGCTGCCGGCAAAACGGAGAATCCCGCCGGTGGAGAATCCCGCCCACCGTCTTTCAGGTGAGATGAGTTGCCCAGAGCGTGAGCTTAAGTCCCAGAGACCTGAAATGAGAGTGTTACTGCTGAGACAAAACGATAGTCATGGATTAGAGAGCAGACCCCTTGGTGTCGTGACTAAGTTGGGGACATGGTGCAAATGGAACTGTGGTCAAGCATCGCACCCATCCCATTTTGTAGAACAATATCAATTGCACAGAGCCTCTAAAGTATTAATTGTGATTCAGATTGACTTCCAGAAAATTGAACCCTACTTGACTGACCTTCCACCTCTGTCACAATTATAATCAGGTTTAATTGCTTTTTAAGTGACCTGGTATAGGAAGTCCTCAAACCCCGAAGATACACAACTGCTCAACTGGTTGCCCTGCCCATCAGTACCAGCAGGTCATAATCACTTTAGTATGATACTTCTTCTCAAGCAGAGGACAGCAATTTGAACCAAGTCTTCTCCAGCAGTATTCACTGATGGCGGCAGGGAAGCCCTGGTTCTTGATGGACTATGGAGCGGAATAGAGGAAAGAAAACATAATGGGCATGATTTCTTGGAAACGTTTCTAAGTGTGGTAGCGAGCGGGAATTGCCGCAAGCTTCCCGATGCTTGACCCGGCAAGCCCGTCACTGGTATCAAATGCTGATTGGTCCACTTAACGAGGCCCCATGTGCTTCATATTGCAATGATGGTCCCGCCAGCTGATTCACCGAGATCACGCCCGCCAGCTCCCTGCTAACAAGGGGGAGCTGCCCTTAAACCGATCCTGCAGAGCAAACCCACACAGCACACAGCCATGCCACCGAAGAGACCAGCCCCACGATTCGGGGATGCCGAGCTGGACAGAATGTTGGACACGGTCGAGTACAGACAGGATGCCCTGTTCTCCTGTTGGGTTCGGAGGGTAAGCCACAGGGCAGCCAGTGTCGCCTGAGAGGAAGTAGCAGCGGCCGTCAGCTCGGGGAGCGTCACCAGGAGGACAGGCACCCAGTGCCATAAGAAGAGAAAAGACCTCCACCAGGCCACACGGGTGAGTTGGCGCTAGCCCCCTGGCACCGGCCCCACCCGCCATCCCCGCCCAGCCCCCTTGAAGACCATGCACCTGACACCACCCCTGCCCAGCACCAAACCACGCCCCAGACCTGTATCTCTATGCAATAACACACGCGGCTCCGTACTAAACTACATCTAATGACTAAGAAGGCCTTTACTTAACTTTGAGTGACCGGCACTGTGCGAGATAAGGCTTTAATCTGGGTCCATGTGGTCGGTTTGGAATTGGTTGGGTTCATCTCAGCTGGGCCCGTCCTTCAGGAATGGTCGCGGGTCCTTGAACTTGGTTGTTCTGCTGCAATTGGTCGCACACAGGCCGGTCCCAAAAGAGACCGATCTCTAGTGCGCAGGGCTTTTTATCCTTCATCTCTTTCGCGCTCTTTTGGGCAGTCCTTACTCCAGATCCAATGGATCGATAGGGTTCTCGATCACCCTCATCGATCTCAGCCAATTCAGGGGTGGATACCTCGATAGCTGGGCGGGTCCTAGCTATCATTGTCCCAGGCATGTAGGCCTTTCCAAATAAGGGGGGGTGGCGCCGGTTAGTCTGCTACTGTTGTAACTCCTTGATTCAAACTCTATTGTCCTGGGGGAAATGGTGATCGATTCTTAATGGATACAAGTTTCAGCCAAGTCTGGTTTCTTTGCGCAATACACAGAGGCTGTGTACCTGTCTGTGTCCCAAATTGACCACAATTCCCATGATCTTTTGCAGGTGGCCATTTTACATGACTACATTCCCTCCCCTTGATCCTGAACGCGAAGCGTGGTGGACCACAGTCTTGATCCCGTAGTCTACCTTATCAAGCCGGCACTGGTCAGTCAGTTCAGGTCCTACTCTACTCTGTCCTAAATGTATTGTACCATTTTACCTAATTCATTAATATTACATACATTCATTAAAACAATTCACTACTGATAGCTATTTCATGCCTAAAATCGGATCCATATAAAACATTTTAACTTAAATTAACATATAAAACAGTTGGTTTCTAACTAACCTTTCTAAACTACACTCATGCTGTTGGTTTTGCCTAAAGAACTTATCTATAAAACAAAATCTACAAAACGTAAACAGCAGCACCACATTCTTTTGTCTTATCACATTTCATCGGTACAGAGGTATAAAGGGCCCATTTAGTAGCGGTTATCATAGTTTTGTAAGTTATACATTTTTAGTAGAGTTCTATTGAATTCCAAAGAGGGGGCTCGAACTGTGTATATAGGGGGCCGGGAGGCTTTTGCCTTCCATTTACGGAGTTTGAATGTGAGGGCTACATTATAGATTACTGCAATCAGAAGGAGGGTCTCTATTATGTATGAGAGTGGGTTCCATTTTGCAATGCCTCCCCACCAGGTGGGGGTTTCGGTCTCTATCTCTAACAGTTGTTGTGTGGTATCCTGACTGGAGGTGGTCTGTGGGGTGGTGTCGTCGGGGCTGGCTTAGGTCCTACTCTAATTGTGTGTTGCCAAATTACCTTTTGTGGGTGTCCCGGGCCAATTTTTTCTTATCCTTATTGTGTTCCCTGCAATTTTATTTAAACATCCAATATCGGGGCACCCTTCATTAGTAAGTTCCCACCAACCTTCTGTTCCGGTTGCGCTCATGTAACATTCTGATGTGGACCCATTGGGCTTTCTGTAAATTGTCCGTTGATTATTGCACCCAAATATGATGCTTCTGTTCTTGCGTACCCATAGGGTGCCACTCTCACATTCCCCTGCATCTGGGGGACGGTACCACAGACCGCCGGGCTGGGGAAAGTCTTGGGTATCTTGTGCTTGGAGTCCGGTAAATGTGGCAATTATCTAGGCGGCGATCATGGGGGCTGATTTCATCCTGCGGTGTCTGGTTTCCGTGTAATCCGAGGGAATCAAGCGTAGTATCATGTCAGTACCGTTGGTTAATATCTGTGTGTGTTAGGCTCTCTCTCTTAGTTCCAATTTCCCTTTTTGATTGTCACCATGTGTGACTCCCCCATTTTGTTTAAAAAAAAAAGAGATTTGGAGAGGTACTAATCCAAGTGTCTCAATTCAAGTATTCAAGTGTCTCACGGCTTGTGTGGTCATTGCGAGGAGTGGGAGGATGCTTTCTTCGACTAGTCTCCATCTTTACTAGCAACCAAGGAGGTTGAGGTTTTGCTTAACTAGCCAAATTTCAGGGCGGACAGTTTTATAGAGTTTCATCCCAGGGGCTCAGAGGTAGCAACAGCGATCAGCAACCATTGTGTTTTTACGTGTAAATAGCATTTGGAGGTGACCCGAAGGGGTCGGAAAGAACAACGGAAGAAGGAAGGGTTTAGATTTGGAGTGGGGAGGAAGATTCAAGACCTGCCCAAAGCAGCAAAAGGGTGTAGTAAACCATTCCAGAGAGCATGATGTGAAACGTGGGGTGCGTGTGGGCCGCTGCGGGAGAAGAATGGGTGGGATCCCCGGGTAGGGCGGGGATTAGTGCCGTTACTCCACTACCCGAGCGTGATTGACTGGTTAATTTTGGGGCCCTCAGGTAGGGCGGGGATCAGTGTCGTGACTCCCTACCTGGGTGACCGGGATGAACGGAAAGAATTTGTAGTCAGATTGTAGTGCCTTCAACTGCCATTGGTCAGTAGACCATGTCTGACGGTTGAGTCAGAGGAGTAATTGCGACTACATAACTGAGTGTCGGGCCAACATAGATTAAAACCATGTGTTGGAGAGAAGAGGAGGTTAAAACAAGAAGATGGGCAGGATCCATCAGAAATTTGGACACCTTAATTCTTAGACAGTGTCCGTTTCTCATCATCTGCACACCTCAAATATTTGTGTGCATCAGTTCCATTAAATCATTTCCCAGAAGGGGCTCATCGCTTAAATCATCACCTTCTCCTGGTTGCCAGACTCGTGTCTGCAGATTCCGGGCGGTAGCCGCGTAGGTCTGTGGGTGGTCCGATTTGTCATGTCTTACCAACCTGTAGGAATTGTCACGGTGCCAGAAGGGAGTATCGGGGTTGTCGTGTGGCGGTGTGCAGTTGGGAAGTGGTGTACTGGAAATGGAAGCAACATTGTCGAGAGCGGGCGTAGGAAGAGTCGTTGGGCGGAGACGGTCGTACAAGGGGTCGAGAAAATCCAAGGCGTTGTTCCGGGGGCTAGGGTAGCTGATGGTGGGGAGGTCGCTAGGGGTGGTAGTCAAATCCGGGAGGCTCTCATCAGAGTCAAGTTCGAGGTTGAAACCTGTGAGGATGGGCGTAGGCGAGGGGAGAGTGTTTTCCTGAGGGGGGGAGGGTTGGAGCAGGCATCGGGCTAAATCGTCAGTGGGCAGAGCGTCATCCTCTCCCATTACCAAGGCTAAGTGGTGGGCGTGGCTACGTTGTGATCCGTAGAGTTTGAGTTGGTTGATGTGGATACTCTATGGGGTGAACCTTTCTGTCAAAGCTGGCTTTACTCTGCTTTATCCTAGCGCCTAGTCGGACAGCAGCAACTAGTTGTGCTGCTTTAATTTTTTCTGTGACCTATTGGACTGCTTTTTCGTGGGTGAGCGCGGTTCCTGCGGGATTTGCCAAATCGAGCCCTAATAAATATTCAATGCCTTTCATGGGTCTCCCTGTCATAAGGGTGTGGGGGTGAAACCTGTGGAACTGGAAACTGTGTTCCTGATAATCATGAGAGCAAAGGGTAGTACCGTGTCCCAAGTGGAATTGTTCTGCTGTACCGTCTTCCAAATGGTCGTTTTTAAAGTTTGGTTCATGCGCTCTACTATGCCGCTGGACTGGGGGTGGTAGGCTAAGTGGAATTTTTGTTTGATACTGAAAATGGTCATAACGTTTTGCATTACTCTGCCGGTGAAGTGGGAACCTTGATCTGACTCGTAGAAGACCCCAGCGCTTAAAGATCTGTTGGGTCAAAATTTTAGCGGTGGTCTTTGCCGTGTTTGAACGTGTGTGGAATGCTTCGACCCATTTTGTAAATGTATCGATGACGACTAGCACGTACTTGAAACCATTTCTGCAGGGGGGGTGGGGACCAATGTAATCAATTTGCAGATTTGTCCAGGGGCCTTCTACAGGTCGGGTGTGTCTTAATTGTCCCTTCTTTGCATAATGTTCCGGATTGTTCTGGGGGCAAATGAGGCAATTGTCCACATAATGTGTGACATCGCTTTTTAAATCGGGCCACCAGCACAAGGGTCTTAAATGGGCAATGGTTGTGTCTATTCCCTGATGTCCGTATCAGTCATGGAATTGGTAGATTAACTGGTTTCTGCCTTGGGTGGGGACCACATAAATTCCGTCCTTTAACACTATTCCATCCTGTATTGTGAGTGTGTCCTTCCATTTATCATACGGGGCTGGGTAGATGCCGTTCTGTAGCTGTTTGAGGGAGTTGTCTGCTTTCTGTGCCTGAGATAAATCCTCAATATTGGTTTGGGAGACCTGGATTGAATGTATCTGTTCACACTCGGGGGGTTGCCAGAAGTGACCAGTGCGTGATCCAGCTTTAAGTAAGGCGTCGGCCTTGCGATTCTCGGGGGGGGGGAGGTGATGGCTCTTTACTTTAATGATGCCGTATGTGCGGCCGGTGGCTTTCTTAAGAATATGTTTCAGGAGAGTGGCGGATCTGTCGGAGTGTATGTCCGCAGGCGTTGGAAAGGACTCTGGGTGATCAATTAAATAAGCTATTGTTGCCAGTTCGGCTGCCTGCGAACCCAAGTGGCTGGATAATTTTAAAGATACCGCTTCTACTGGGCGTCCCTGTGAGTCCTCCATGTAAATCCCGCATCCTGTGTTTCTTACTCCATCCTCAACAGTGGAGGAGCCATCTACATGGATCTTTACTGTGTCCCCTGTGTCTTGGGAACTTTGTGTCTCACCATTTACACATGGTTGTTGTTGCTAGCTTTTGGTTGGTTCAATTGGCTCTGTTTTATAATCTTTGCTCTAGAGTCGCCAGGTATCTTTATGATACCGCCACGAGGTTCAAGTTCAAGTAATGATCAATAACTCAATACACCAATTAGTAAGATTCAAATCAAAGCACATTTATTATACACAGTAAATCGCTACTCATGCATAAACTCTACTTTCTAGGCTATTTCTATCACTAACAGGCCAATATTTAGCTTCGGACTGGCCCACCAGGTCAGGGGAACAAATGGCCTTTCGTTCGGGTTCTGAGTCTGCGGGATTCAAAAGCTGGTATGGACTGGTAGCTAGGAGCGCCTATCTCGTAGCGAGCGTTGACTTGAGACTTACATTCTTTGCAGGCAGCTGGACAGGTCACTGTCAAGGGTTGGTTCGCGTTGCTGAATGACCCTGTCAAGAAGGACGATTTGAACTTGGGGGCTTTACTTTATAGTCCCCAGGGGCTTCCCGCCTTTCAGGGTGGACCCCGTACCTGGTTTCAAGTGATTGGACTTCGTTCCAATCGCTTGGTTCGATTTCTCCAATACTGGAGCGGTTCCCTGATCGATGGGCGGTGTTTAGGTGTCCGTTAGCCTCTTTTGTGTTGGCTCCTGCTGGCGCCGAGGAGTCTGGCTTGGCCTTGTTTATCTCAAATGTTTTGATTGTTCCCGGGGATCACTCATTAGTATGTAGATGGCCGCTACATTTTTATGCAGATGGCTGCTTGTATCGATGCTGTCTGGGCTTTTGCAGAGTCTAATACACAGTAAATGTGCACCTGCTAGTTTCTGCCTGTGTTAGCTGAATTTCCCTTCAGCCTTTGCTGTTCTCCATTTTGCGTCGGGAATTGGCAAACCCAGGTGGCTACATTGTGACGATTTAGGAACAAAGAGTCCTATGGGGTGTGTGGCTGCAATTATCTGGCAATCGTGTGGGGTCCCTGCGTATTGTAAATTGTCTGCTAAGAACATGTGGGCCTTGGTGCGTTTCACAGAAATATCGCTGCCTTGTAATAAGAGTGTCCAGCGAGCTGCTCTGATCTGGCTAACTGAACCACCCTTTAGTTTGCCGTCGTTGGGTGGGGGTGTGCTCGGTTAATATCGTGACTGGATTGAGGCCTGTAATGTAGGCAAAGTACCGGACTGCCCAGAAGACTGCAAGCAAGTGTCGTTCGCAGGCAGAAAATCCTTGTTCTACGGGGTCTAAAACTCGAGAGGCATCGGCTACCAGGCCTAATCGGTCGTGGCGTTCCTGTAGGAGCACTGCTAAGAGGGTTCGGTCAGTGGTTGCTACCTCTATGGTGTAGGGCAAGGCAGGGTCGGGAACTTGTAAAGCGGGAGCTGTACCTAGGGCGATTTTTAAATTGCCTATGGCATCATTGCTGGGGGAGCCAATTCCATGGGGTGTTCTTTTTCAGAAGCTCTGAGGGCAGGGCGGCCTCTGTGGCAAAACCGTCTATATAATTTCTGCAGTATCCCACTAAACCTAGAAATGAGCGGAGTACACTTACTTTATGGGGCAGGGGCAAGTTCACAATGGCGTCAATGCGGTTTTGTTCAATTTCACGTTTGCCATCTGTAATAGTGGTGCCTAAATAAAGTACCTTTTCCCTCAATATCTGTGCCTTTTTGGGGTTTACCTTACATCTGATGGACTGTAGCAGGGTTAGTAATTCAGCCAATAGAGACACATGCTCTTCCCTGGTATCGGTTTGTAGGAGCAGGACACCTACATACTGAATTAGGCATTCGGGGCAAGAGAATTTGGAAAGACCAGAGGCTAGCTGTCTGTGGAAAATGGAGGGGGAATTATGGAAGCCTTGGGGGAGACACGTCCACGTGTACTGTTGTCCTTGGAAAGTGAATGCGAATTTATACTGGCAAGCCCATCTAGGGGAATGGACCAAAAACCATTGCTGATATCCAGCACGGTGAAATACTTTGCTTGCACTCCCTGCTTAAGCATGGTCGCGGGACTCTTGGCAACGGTGGGTGCTGTTAAAGGGGTAACTTTGTTCAGTTTGCGGTAGTCAATGGTGAGTCACCTGGTTTCTTTATGGGCCAAATCGGGGCTTTATTAGTCGAAGCTACGGGTTGAATCACTCCTTGCTTTAACAGACTGTTAATTACCTTTAAAATTTCGCCCTCAGCCTGCTATGGAAATCCATACTGTTTCTGTGGTTTGGGGTCGGGACCTGAGATCATAATCGTACCTGGAATGTGCCCGCAGTCGCGCTTGTGTTGGGCAAATGCACCTTTGTGTGTGGCTAATACCTGTCTAATGCTGTCGTCTGTGCTAATTGCCGAAGGGTTAAACCAATAGTCCCCTACTGAGCAAATCCTGTTTTCGTAATCTCGCACTGAGAGTGTGGCGGGGGCTCTAGCTGTCCTGGACATTCGCCAGACACACTTGTTTACGGGGTCGAAGGAGAGGTTATGGGAGTTCATAAAGTCAATGCCTAGGATGTGTTCAGCAGTCGGGGGTAGGTCTACTAGAACAACGGGGTGGGTAGTGGTTATGTTTCCTATTTGGACAGATATAGGGGCTGTGATGTATCCCTCTTGCATGTGGCCTATGAATCCACTGAGTGTGACGGCATCTGTGGTGGGCCAGGGTGTATTTTGGAATAGGTTTGCGGAGTTTAGAGTGGTTCGGGATCCTCCTGTGTCCCAAAGAAAATCAACTGCTTGTCCCCGGACTGTGCCTGTGACTACCGGTCTTCCTACGTTGTCCCAGCGCGTGTCACAGACCCATGTTGGAGACTCTGGACACCGTCAATCTGAGGAGTTATAAGCGAGGTTGTCTGAACGGGCGTTTACGTTATGCCTGGGTCGAGCGTTGCCTTCTAGCTGTCGCGACTGGCGATCGTGGTCTGGCCTACTGTTTGGGCTGTTGGGGTCGTTGGTGGTGTGGGGGGTTGGGCTGTTGGGGTTGTTGGTGGTGTGGGGGGTTTTGTCTGCAATTGTGGGCAAAATGTCCTACTTGTCCACAAGTGTAACATGGACCTCGTGGTGTGTGGGCTGGGGTTTGTGCTCTGGGGTACTGTTCTCGGGGGAAATGTTGCTCTCTTCTGCCCTCATTTATCCATGCAGGTTTCTGGCTAGTTCTGACTGGGTACATTGTGGCTTCTACTGTGTTCTGGTCCATCTGATCCTGAAGTGACTGTTCCCATGCCCTGGATAGGTGTCTAAGTACCCAAATCTCATTATGCGTGATATCTGCCGAGTCATAATTCGCGCAAGCCCTTTTACCTGCTTCAGTGGCATGTGAAACTAATGTACAGGAACATTTAGTGGTATCTTCCTCATCGAGGTGAGCGCGGTTTAAATTTCCGTATACTGCCTTGAAATGTATCCAGAGGCGACCGTCAAAGGCAGTCGGATGTTCCCCTGCATTTGTTCAAACCCTCTACTGGATCCCCTTTGTTGTATCCGATAGCATCTAATATTGCGGCCTTCATTTCCTCTAGGGTTCCTCCTCCTACGTTTCGGGGGTTTGGCAAAGCTGATCGTACCGACTGGCTGTGACTCATTACAATCAATTTAACTTCCTCCCTCTCATCTAATCCGTACATAACCTTTTGCTGGCACAACTCCTCGAAGAAGCTATGCGGGTCTGTGGTGGGCTGGAATGGAGTAATTTTACTGCAAGCGTCCCTCAACTGAGTTACCGAAAGTGGGGTGGTGTAGGTGATATCTGGACCTGCCTGATCCCTTATCCTTCTTTCCATGGTGACCAGATTCATGGGTGTCGGGGCAGCTGTGGGGGTTGGTGCGACCTGTGCAGCAGGTGCTGCCGGGGCCTTTCTTTTTGGGATGTGTGGCGGCTGCTTTTGATTTTCTGTTCCTTTAACATACATTTGCGCACTTTCGGTTAACTCTTCCCAGTCTGCCACCTCTTCTTCATCTGGCTCATCTGTCCCGAAGGCACACATAAAACCATTCTGAACTGAAAGTAACGACTGGAGATTATCTATCTTCCGCTGGTATTTAACGTGGTCAATGGTGCTCTGCCTTTGTTCTTTAATGGACTGGTGCAGCGCTCTTAAAGCTGCCTTAAATCGGTGCATTTCTTTGTTAGCTGGGTGACCTGGTGTTCAGTCTCCTCCCTTATCAAGACTGCGCGCCGTGTGTCTCGATAGGCCTTAGTCGTACTGGATCTGAAAGTTGCTAAGGTGTACTATGCAAGACTGGTGGATGCGTTTAACATCGGTGATTTCCCTGTCTTTAGCGGCTAACTTCTTCCAGAGTTCCTCAATAATGTTCTCACTTTCTTTACTGTTTCTCTCATTCTCTTCTTCCTTCTCTGCTAACTGTCTGCAGAACGTCTCGACGACCTCCTCGGTGCCTCGCAACTGTGCCAAGCAGCACACTATTGCCATTGGCTTTCTAAACTTTGCTGCCTTTTCCTTACATAACTCACAAAGATTCTCCCACCAAGTCTGTCCTATTGCACAAAAATTCGACCAAAGGAGCCATCCTTTCCTCTTTGAATACTTTCTCAACACATCCTCCCATATGGGGCACTGCTCTGATTTATCAACTACTGTAACCTCGGATTGCTGCTGTGAGTTCATCAACTTCTCTATCATCTGCGCTGCCATCTCTTCTCTACTTAAAATTTGCAACAGGGGGGAATAAGGAGTCGATCGAACAATGGGTACAGCTTACGGCAAAATTCCGGTTCACAATCCCTCTAGGTTTGCATGCAAGTCTGACGAGTTTACCTTACCCTTCCCTGTTAGTTGCGCATGTGGTTAGTGCACACTTCCGAAAATCGTTTATTTGGCCAATATGAAACTTACTCTTGTGATTCATAGAACATAGAACATAGAACGATACAGCGCAGTACAGGCCCTTCGGCCCACGATGTTGCACCGACATGGGAAGTCAAAAAACAAAAGCCATCTAACCTACACTATGCCATTATCATCCATATGCTTATCCAATAAACTTTTAAATGCCCTCAATGTTGGCGAGTTCACTACTGTTTCAGGTAGGGCATTCCACGGCCTCACCACTCTTTGCATAAAGAACCTACCTCTGACCTCTGTCCTATATCTATTACCCCTCAGTTTAAGGCTATGTCCCCTCGTGCTAGCCATTTCCATCCGCGGGAGAAGGCTCTCACTGTCCACCCTATCTAACCCCCTGATCATTTTGTATGCCTCTATTAAGTCTCCTCTTAACCTTCTTCTCTCTAACGAAAACAACCTCAAGTCCATCAGCCTTTCCTCATAAGATTTTCCCCCCATACCAGGCAACATCCTGGTAAATCTCCTCTGCACCCGCTCCAAAGCTTCCACGTCCTTCCTATAATGAGGTGACCAGAACTGTACGCAATACTGCAAATGCGACCGTACCAGAGTTTTGTACAGCTGCAACATGACCTCATGACTCAGGAACTCAATCCCTCTACCAATAAAGGCCAACACTCCATAGGCCTTCTTCACAACCCTATCAACCTGGGTGGCAGCTTTCAGGGATCTATGTACATGGACACCGAGATCCCTCTGCTCATCCACACTTCCAAGAACTTTACCATGAGCCAAATATTCCGCATTCCTGTTATTCCTTCCAAAGTGAATCACCTCACACTTCTCTACATTAAACTCCATTTGCCACCTCTCAACCTAGCTCTGCAGCTTATCTATGTCCCTCTGTAACCTGCAACATCCTTCCGCACTGTCGACAACACCACCGACTTTGGTGTCGTCTGCAAATTTACTCACCCACCCTTCTGCGCCCTCCTCTAGGTCATTTATTAAAATGACAAACAGCAACGGCCCCAGAACAGATCCTTGTGGTACGCCACTTGTAACTGAACTCCATTCTGAACATCTCCCATCAACCACCACCCTCTGTCTTCTTTCAGTTAGCCAATTTCTGATCCACATCTCTAAATCACCCTCAATCCCCAGCCTCCGTATTTTCTGCAATAGCCTACCGTGGGAAACCTTATCAAACGCTTTACTGAAATCCATATACACCACATCAACTGCTCTACCCTCGTCTACCTGTTCAGTCACCTTCTCAAAGAACTCGATAAGGTTTGTGAGGCATTACCTACCCTTCACAAAGCCATGCTGACTATCCCTAATCATATTATTCCTATCTAGATGATTATAAATCTTGTCTCTTATAATCCCCTCCAAGACTTTACCCACTACAGACGTGAGGCTCACCGGTCTATAGTTGCCGGGGTTGTCTCTACTCCCCTTCTTGAACAAAGGAACCACATTTGCTATCCTCCAGTCCTCTGGCACTATTCCATTTCTCTTTCCCAATTTAATTCAAAGTTGTGTGAGCCCTCGGAGTAACAAAGTCACTTCTAATCGAGGTCCCACCAGAGTCGCCAATAAATGTTGCCTTCTTTACTTTGGGGTGAACTACAAGGTCTTATAGCAACCAAATGACCACACAACCAATATGTTAGCTCGAAAACACAGATTATTAGTAACACAAGACTTGTATCTCTGTGCAATAACACACTGGGCCCCGTACTAAACTACATCTAACGATTAAGATGACCTTTACTTAACTTCGAGTGACCGGCACTGTGTGAGATAAGGCCTTTATCTGGGTCCATGTGGTCGGTTTGGAAGTTGTTGGGTTTGTCTCAGTTGGGCTCGTTCTTCAGGAATGGTCATGGGTCCTTGAACTTGGTTGTTCTGCTGCAATTGGTCACACGCAGGCCGGTCCCAAAAGAGATCGATCTCTAGTGCGCAGGGCTTTTTATCCTTCGTCTCTTTCGCGTCCTTACTCCAGGTCAAATGGATCGATAGGATTCTCAATCACCCTCATCGATCTCAGCCAATTAGGGGGTGGATACCTCGATAGCTGGGCGGGTCCTAGCTATCATTGTCCCAGGCACATAGGCCTTTCCAAATAAGGGGGGGTGGTGCCGGTTAGTCTGCTACTGTTGTAACTCCTTGATTCAAACTCTATTGCCCTGGGGGAAATGGTGATCGATTCTTAATGGATACAAGTTTCAGCCAAGTCTGGTTTCTTTGCACAATACACAGAGGCTGTGTACCTGTCTGTGTCCCAAATTGACCACAATTCAAAGAACAAAGAACAAAGAAATGTACAGCACAGGAACAGGCCCTTCGGCCCTCCAAGCCCGTGCCGACCATACTGCCCGACTAAACTACAATCTTCTACACTTCCTGGGTCCGTATCCTTCTATTCCCATCCTATTCATATATTTGTCAAGATGCCCCTTAAATGTCCCTATCGTCCCTGCTTCCACTACCTCCTCCGGTAGTGAGTTCCAGGCACCCACTACCCTCTGCGTAAAAAACTTGCCTCGTACATCTACTCTAAACCTTGCCCCTCTCACCTTAAACCTATGCCCCCTAGTAATTGACCCCTCTACCCTGGGGAAAAGCCTCTGACTATCCACTCTGTCTATGCCCCTCATAATTTTGTATACCTCTATCAGGTCGCCCCTCAACCTCCTTCGTTCCAGTGAGAACAAACCGAGTTTATTCAATCGCTCCTCATAGCTTATGCCCTCCATACCAGGCAACATTCTGGTAAATCTCTTCTGCACCCTCTCTAAAGCCTCCACATCCTTCTGGTAGTGTGGCGACCAGAATTGAACACTATACTCCAAGTGTGGCCTAACTAAGGTTCTATACAGCTGCAACATGACTTGCCAATTCTTATACTCAATGCCCCGGCCAATGAAGGCAAGCATGCCGTATGCCTTCTTGACTACCTTCTCCACCTGTGTTGCCCCTTTCAATGACCTGTGGACCTGTACTCCTAGATCTCTTTGACTTTGGATTTCGGCGGCAGCGGTGCGCAGGGACCTTCTGGGAGGTGAGTAGTGTATTTAAAAACCTTACCTTTACAGGAGCAGCCCTTTGGATTTCGGCGGCAGCGGTGCGCAGGGACCTTCTGGGAGGTGAGTAGTGTATTTAAAAACCTTACCTTTACAGGAGCAGCCCTTTGGATTTCGGCGGCAGCGGTGCGCAGGGGCCTTCTGCGAGGTGAGTAGTGTATTTAAAAGCCTTACCTTTACAGGAGCAGCCCTTTGGATTTCGGCGGCAGCGGTGCGCAGGGGCCTTCTGGGAGGTGAGTAGTGTATTTAAAAGCCTTACCTTTACAGGAGCAGCCCTTTGGATTTCGGCGGCAGCGGTGCGCAGGGACCTTCTGGGAGGTGAGTAGTGTATTTAAAAACCTTACCTTTACAGGAGCAGCCCTTTGGATTTCGGCGGCAGCGGTGCGCAGGGACCTTCTGGGAGGTGAGTAGTGTATTTAAAAACCTTACCTTTACAGGAGCAGCCCTTTGGATTTCGGTGGCAGCGGTGCGCAGGGGCCTTCTGGGAGGTGAGTAGTGTATTTAAACGCCTTACCTTTACAGGAGCAGCCCTTTGGATTTCGCAAAATCTTGGAAAGGTTTATAAGAGATGGGATGTATAATCATCTGGAAAGGAATAATTTGATTAGAGATAGTCAACACGGTTTTGTGAAGGGTAGGTCGTGCCTCACAAACCTTATTGAGTTCTTTGAGAAGGTGACCAAATAGGTGGATGAGGGTAAAGCAGTTGATGTGGTGTATATGGATTTCATTAAAGCGTTTGATAAGGTTACCCACAGTAGGCTATTGCAGAAAATACGGAGGCATGGGATTCAGGGTGATTTAGCAGTTTGGATCAGAAATTGGCTAGCTGGAAGAAGACAAAGGGTGGTGGTTGATGGGAAATGTTCAGACTGGAGTCCAGTTACTAGTGGTGTACCACAAGGATCTGTTTTGGGGCCACTGCTGTTTGTCATTTTTATAAATGACCTGGAGGAGGGCGTAGAAGGATGGGTGAGTAAATTTGCAGATGACACTAAAGTCGGTGGAGTTGTGGACAGTGCAGAAGGATGTTACAAGTTACAGAGGGACATAGATAAGCTGCAGCGCTGGGCTGAGAGGTGGCAAATGGAGTATAATGCAGAAAAGTGTGAGGTAATTAATTTTGGAAGGAATAACGGGAAGACAGAGTACTGGGCTAATGGTAAGATTCTTGGCAGTGTGGATGAGCAGAGAGATCTCGGTGTCCATGTACATAGATCCCTGAAAGTTGCCACCCAGGTTGAGAGGGTTGTTAAGAAGGCGTATGGCGTGTTAGCTTTTATTGGTAGAGGGATTGAGTTTCGAAGTCATGTTGCAGCTGTACAAAACTCTGGTGCGGCTGCATTTGGAGTATTGCGTGCAATTCTGGTCGCCACATTATAGGAAGGATGTGGAAGCATTGGAAAGGATGCAGAGGAAATTTACCAGAATGTTGCCTGGTATGGAGGGAAGATCTTCTGAGGAAAGGCTGAGGGACTTGAGGCTGTTTTCATTAGAGAGAAGAAGGTTAAGAGGTGACTTAATTGAGGCATACAAGATGATCAGAGGATTGGATAGGGTGGACAGTGAGAGCCTTTTTCCTCAGATGGTGATGTCTCGCACGAGGGGTGTTGCTCTTAGTAGCCTTAGTTTTATTAGCTCTAATTCTGTCACCTTTGCTCACGAGTCACCAGATATCTTTCTGATACCGCCACCTGGTTCAAGCTCTAATTATGATTAATAAGACAGCACACCACTTAGTAAGATTAAAATCAACGGTCATTTATTATATACAGCAATAAATACTTATACAATAATCCTACTTTCTAGACTACTACCTACCACTACTGGCCAATACTTAACTTTTGGGAATGGCCCACCAGGTCAGGGAAATGAATGGCTTATTGAATTGGATCTGGCCTGCGGGATTCAAAGGCTGATACAGGTCGATGGCTTGGAGTCTCTATCGGGTAGCGATCGCTGGAGTCAAACTTACGGTTGCTGGTCGATGGTTCTTGCGAAGGTTGCGAGCAGGAGAAGAAGGGAGAGAAGGGTTGATCTGAACTTGGCCCCTATCTTTTATAGGTCCCAGGGGCCTCCCGCCTCTCGGGGCGGACCTTGACCCTGGTCCCAAGTGATTGGACTTGTTCCCAATCACTGGGTTCGATATGCTCCAATAATGAGGCGATTCCTTGATCGGGGGGGTGGTCGTTCACCTTTCTTAGTCTCGGCCGCTGCTGGCGCCGAGAGGTCTGGATCGGCATTCAATTGCTAATATGTTGCAATTGTTCCCGGGGATAGCCGATTAAACTGCAGATGTCTGGGTTGATGTGCTGCTAATAGTCGCAGGTATCGATCTGGGCCGACTTCCCCAGAGCCGAATACGCTATTCTGTCTGCAGCTGTCCGTTTGTGTCCTGTTGGCTGCTTTTCCCATCAGCCTTTTCGGTTAGCCATTTTACATCGGGTTTTGGCCAAATTAATCGGGAATCAGCCATTTTAGGTGGCTACAGGGGACATAGCTTTAAATTGAGGGGAGATAGATATAGGACAGATGTCAGAGGTAGGTTCTTTCCTCAGAGAGTAGTAAGGGCGTGGAATGCCCTGCCTGCAACAGTAGTGGACTTGCCAACACTAAGGGCATTCAAATGGTCATTGGATAGACATATGGACGATAAGGGAATAGTGTAGATGGGCTTTAGAGTGGTTTCACAGGTCGGCGCAACATCGAGGGCCGAAGGGCCTGTACTGCGCTGTTATGTTCTATGTTCTATGTTTGTCAGGGCGCTCCACAACATGTCGCAGTCACTGAGGAACATCGCATGGGGTGCCGCCTGGGCTGGCAGAGCCAGCTGATGCAGGGGCAGCCGTGGCTCAATTCTGCTACCCCTCTGTCCCAAGGTGACCCCCAGGGCCCTGCAGGCACCAGCCGGGAGGAGGGGGCGCTGAGTGCCAACCCTACCGAGTGGCGACTGCAGCCAACCGTTCTCCGAGCTGCCACCACCTCACAAAGGCATGTCTCACAGTCAGCACCCAGAACAGGACGGCATGGCAAGGCATGTGCTGCGGACCCAGAGGACGCCTGCCAGATGCACAGGCGCATCGAAGGCCACAGGACGCGGTAAGCAGCAGGCTGCCTCCACCTCAGCCTAGACGCAGCGGTAGAACACACAAGGTTAATCAGTTTGAAGATCCCTGAAAGGGCACTGGGCGGGGAGGGCTGTAAGGGGAGTAAATAAGGGGGGTAAGGGGTGGGGGGAAGGGTTGGGGGATTGGGGAAGGCGGGGGCATGGCACCATCGGGTTTAAGGGAAGTTTGGGACACAAATATACGGCATGAAAACACATTGCACCCGAGAAATATGATACTCTGGTATGTTATTCATAATGCGGGCTGACCTCCAATCCCCTGCACTCAGCCCCCACCCGCAGGCATGGTACTCCTGGATTCACCCCCTCCCCCCAGCACACCACATGTAGGAGATGGGTTTGAGTAAGCACTCAGCAGGCAGGCAGCAGTCAGACTGAGGCGCACCAATGCTCAGCTCGTAGCGGGTTATCATCACCCTCCTGCACCACTCAATGACAGCCCAGGAGGCTGCATGGGTTGTATCAGGTCTCCACATTGGTCACCGGCCTCTTTACTGGCGTCATTAGCCAGGTCCTCAGCAGGTACCCCTTATCCCCCAAGAGACAACTGGGGTGGTCCTCAAAGAATCCAGGGATGTCTGACTGCCCCAGGATGCAAAATGGGATGCCTACCCATGGGAATCCACTTGGGAGCTGTGAAGTGTTCACTTCACTACGATTACCAATTCCCTATTCAGCTGTGCGGCCAGATGCCGACTGGGGTCAGTTTGAGTTATGGGTGGTCAGTGGCACAGACGGTCAGGAGTTGGGGTTGCCCCCACCCAAGCACTGGGGCAGCAGTCCCAGTGCCTCCGGGCTCACTGCCCGGGATTGAAGCTGGCTACTCACCTCCTCGGATCCCCACGGCAGCCATTCCACCAGCTTCATGTTTTAAAAAAGGAGTACTAATCGGTGCCACATTACCACTTGCTGGGAAGGTGGTTCGATCACGTGAGGCCTTAAATAGAGGGTCGTTCCTGTTAATTGTCTGAAGGTTGGGCTTAAGTGGTGATCATTGGTTACTCACCGTGCCATGGCAGGATTCTGATTTCGCCAATCGGGGCAGGCTGGTTGGATCGCAAGCAGATCGGCGTCTGGCCTGGTTTTAGATTTTGGCCTCTCCTGCGATCTAACAGCGTCGTCGCTTAAGCAACGCGGCCATTAAATTGCACCTCAAGGGCCCTGCCCGTTAATTATATGGCGATTGGCTTTACTTGGTGAACATTGGTTTCTCGCCATATCATGGCAGGATTCAGTTCTCGCCAACGGGGACAGGCCGATTAGAAAGCGAACCAATCAGAGCCTGGCACGTTTCCCAATTTTGGCCTTCCCCACAATCTAACACTCACGTTTTCGTGCTCTCACTCAAGCATGATGCGGCCATTAAATCAGGCCCAAAATGTCTGGTATCAGTGCAAGGGAAAGCACAGTTTATTCAGGAGGCAAAAGAAATTGGACTTCTAATTGATCTCAGCAATTAAATGTGCTTAATTGGTGTGGTAGTATGTATTAGGGGTCATGTGGGACTGGAAGCCCTAATGTCATTGGCTGACAGATCCCGGGTCCTGGTTGGCCGTTGACCTCTAGCTCCGCCCTGAAGGCGGAGGAGTATAAGAAGCCGGAGTCCTCCCCCGCAGGCCATTCTACTATCGAGCTGCGGGGGAACAGACACGCTTAATAAAGCCTCATCGACTTCACTCTATTCGTCTCACGGAGTCTTTGTACGCTACAATTTATTAAGCGTGTCTGTTCCCCCGCAGCTCGATAGTAGAATGGCCTGTTTGCCTGTACTTGTACAGAGTCTAGTCATTAATTATATAACTGAACAAACCACTGCTGAATGGTGTAGTTCTTTCCACCACAGGTGAGGTAGCGTTTCAAAGAAACAGAAGATTATAACTACTAGTTGCTGTTCCAAGCTGTTGCTCACTGTCAAATTTTAGGAATTCTTTGTCTCAACAACAACCAAATCGTAGCATTTTCAACATCGTAAAATTTCTTAAACGCTTCAGAGAAATGTCACCAGATTAAGTTTGATGTCGAATCAACCATGGGGATATCGTGGGCAAAATAACTGGCCATAGAACTAGATCTTAAGAAGCATTTCAAAAGGAGAGAGCAGGGAGATCAACGGCCACGTGATAATGGGGAGGTCATCTGTTTTTAAGTGTTACTGAGGGATAAATATTGGGCAGTGCTTCACCCCGAGAGGACAGGCGGAGCCTTGGATTATTTGAAGAACAGAGACTCCAACCCTGCAGTCCTCCCTCACTCCTTGCACTGGAGAGTCCGCCTGGCTTTTGTCCACGGAACGATGGCATAAACCCACAACCTTTTCTGACTCATACGCAAGAGGGGCCACCCACTGAACCATAGTTAAGATGCTTAGCAGCTGGTTCAAGAGCAGGATTGTGGAGGTCGAACGCAGTAACTCACTCATTCCTTGGCCAGCAATTGAGATGTGATAGAAAGGTTCCCAGCAAGATCCGAAGATCTAAAAGTGGGAGAAAAGTAAACAGAGACAAAGGAAAGCTAGCCTGCACTAAAAACGTCAACTAAGTTTGTTCCAAAGTACTGTTTGTCTGGCCTCCTGCCCACTCTGCATGCTGGTCCTCACACGATTGAGACCATTACTGCTGGACATGCAAACTGTCTCACAGTGCCAGTGTGCGAGGATTACATGAAAGCTGGTAGAGAGATGGAAAACCCTGCAGCAAAGCCTCCCAAAGACCTTCATGATTTAAAAATATATAAATTCAAAAGTTCAGGAAAACGATTGGAGGTGGTTATTTCCGGTACTGGATTTTCTGGTTGGGACTTGCAATGCCTATTTCTTTCCTGTCCTGAAGGGGGGGGCGCTGTTGCTGAAGTCGTGTTTCATGGGCTGTCACATGTCCTTGCTCAAGTGGTTGCCCTTAGACAGTGGACTATTCAATCGTGGGGCATGTCACAGCCGAGTAAAATCCCCTTCAAATTAAAATTGCAGTAGGGGCCTGATGACAACATTGGGATACAGCAAGCTCCTGTAAAGGTGGTGTGATGTTCTTTGATTTCTTACTGGGGATGGCTTCGAAGTGTAGTGTCTCACAATGTACATCAAGCTATGTTTTGAACAAAGCTAATTTATTTGCACGACAAAATAAATGGATTTGTCTTGCTTGCTAAGATGTAAAAGATTACAGATTGACTAAGCTATGATACTAACTACAGAGCTCCTGATAACATGACTATTCACTATCTCGCCTAACAACCTATTCCCCGAATCAAGAATATCCCATGATCCACGTGTATGTCCTTGATCGCCATCTAGTGGTTGGATGTAGTTAAAGTAAATTGTTACCCCTTCATTATTTTTACAATACACACTTCACTATCACATGTCCACTATTACATTCCAAGTAGGGAAAAGAACTTTGCTTCATTTACCCCTCACTAAACCAATTGTAATTTCCCACTCGAGCTAGCTGAGGCCACTTGACCATCAGTTCATGGGCCCTGATCTCAATATTGCTTAATGTACCTGGGAGATTTGAACATAGGTGGATGGAGACTGAAACACATCAGGTTTCCTGCCAGTGAGAAGCCACCATTCAGGGTTTAAGCCGGATGTCTGAGCAGATTTCAAGGGTTCCTTCCCAAAGCTGCCGGGATCCTTCTTTACTTGTTCTTGTTGGATTCCGAAGTTGTCATCAGAACCGGCCTGCAATTTTAACTCCGACTTGAGTGGAAAAGCAGGTTGTGGCTTTCCTGGCAGGTGAAAACCGTGAGAAGAGGGCAGAATTTGCCCAAGCATGCTCTCTGTGAAACCAGGAGAGCTCTCACCTGAGTCCCACACGGCAAACTCAGGCCTCTTACCCCTTCCCAATTCTGAGAACCCAGGGAGGTGGCCCGAGAAGCCGACTCTATGAATTTCCGCTGCTGCTGTTGAAGCTCCATCCAGATAATCTAATTTAAACAAGGGCCAGGAGTCACAATTGCCAATTGGATTGGAGAGCGGGTTTCTAGTTCACATATTGCCGAAAACCAAACCAATGTTAAAATTGGAAGTGTTTATCGTCCACTGAACCACGGAAAGAGCCTAAAGTTATTTTTCTTCCTTCAAATTATTGGATTGATTCTGTTAACAATTATATCCCTCAGTACAACGTCAACAATAATTATATTTACATAGCACCTTTAACATAATGAAATATTCCAAGGCTTTACAGGAGCTTTACAAATAAAATATGACATAGAGCTTTGAGAGCTATTAGGTCAGATCAGTCAAAAGGGTTGGTTTAAGGAGTGTCTTAGAGGAGGAGAGCAAAGTGGCTGGTATCCCACATTCTACTTGAAGTAGAAAGGCAGATAGTTTTAGGGAGGGAATCCAAGAGCTCTGGTCTGCGCCTACTAATGGTGAATCGGTAAAAATCGGGGATGCCCAGAATGCCAGGATTAGCCGAGCACCGATATCTCAAGGGTTATGGGAGATCATAGCGATAAGACGGGGGCAAGGCCATATAATGGTTTGAAAACAAGGATGAGCATTTTAAAATCAGGCCATTGCTTGACAGTGCAGGTCAGCGAGCACAGGCACGGTAGGTGAATGGGAATCAATCCGAATCAAGATATGGGCAGCAGAATTTCGGGTGACCTTGAGTTTCCAATTGGTAGAATGTGGGAGTACAGACAGGAATGTGTTGGAAATGTCGAGTCTAGATGTAACGAAGGCATGATTGAGAGTTTTAGCAGCAGAAGAGTTGAGACGAGGGGCGGATCTACTATGAAACTAATGAAGCTTAAGCTTCAGGGCCGCTAATCCCGGAGCGGCCCCAGAAGCGACTTTAGTCCGCATTGCTTAAAAATTTTGGGTCTACTGTATGAGAAGGGGTTTAAAAAATTAAAAAAATATTAATAATATAGTGTAATTCAATACAAAATAATAGTTAAAATAAAAATGAAACGATTAAAGTATCATGTAGGCTAGCCGTAAACGAAGAAACGTTCAAATTAAGGATGTTTCATTCTAAATATATTTAATATAAAATAATTATAAATAATTTAAAACACTATTAACATTTATGACAGAAATACAAACAGTAGATGACGTGTCGTAACAAAAAAGGGGAGCCCTTGAAAAGGCAATCACAATGCTAACGTGAATTTTCAACGTGATAGCATCTTGAGAAATGTAAAAATGAAAAAGTAAATGCTACTTACCTACCCAAAGCCGTGTATGAAGAATTGATAGAAATCATGGGAAAACATGTGCAAGATGGAATTGTGAATCAAATAAACAACCTAGACACCAATTACTACTCTATTATTGTTGACTCTACGCCTGACCTGACACATGTTGACCAGCTGGTAATTGTGGTTCGATACTGCTATAATGGAAAACCCTGTGAGAGATTTTTAACATTTTTACCGATAGAAAACCATTCATCCACGACCTTGTTCAACAAAATACAACAAGTCCAGGGTGAACATAAGCTTTCACTTGAAAATATCCGTGGTCAGTCCTACGATAATGCATCTAACATGAAGGGCTCGGAGAAAGGGCTGCAAGCACTCTTTAAAAACATTAACAGGTACGCAGACTATGTACCATGTGCAGCCCATTCACTTAACCTTGTTGGAGAAAAGGCAGTGTCGACTGTACCTGAAGCTGTTGACTATTTTGTAGGAGCTGTATGTTTTCTTTTCTGGATCTCCACGAAGATGGGGGATTTTAAACACACAGGGCAATCTACATTTTTCTCTAAAGAGCTTAAGTGTAACTAGATGGTCTGCACACTATGAAGCAGTCGGGGCAAGTAAAAATGGATATATGGGTATTTTACAAACTCTCAAACAGATTTTTGAAGACTCAGAAGAGAAGTCTGAATGTGAACGAGATGCAAAGAATTTATACCACAAGTTGGTAAAGCTGGAATATGCTATTTTAACAGTCATTTGGGAAGAAGTGCTGGAACGTTTCAACAAAACATGTAAGAAAATCCAAACCCCTGGTTTTGATGCATTTAAAGGTTATCTTCTGCTATCATCTTTACTTTTGTTTGTTGAAGAACTCAGAGAAAATTCAGCCGATAGGATTGCACACTATGAATCAGAAGCAAAAGGTTTGTGTGAAGATATCACCTCAAGTTATTCTGATGCTTCCAAACGCATTGTTACAAGGAAATTTTCAGATGGAACAAGTGGTATTGCTTCTTTGAGAGGAGCTGACAAATTTATGATAGAAGTTCTATATCAACTCTATGACTGCTTGATAATCCAGTTACACAAGAGGATTGACCCATATGAGCAGATTGCGAAAAGGTTCAAGTTCCTCTCAGAATTGGTGAACAATTCTGAAATTGATGAGGACAGTATTAAACTTATAATATCGTATTTCAAAGATGATATTGACCACAAATTAGTAAACGAGTGTTATCAGTTCAAAGAATATTTGCACCGAAGGAAATCCCAGAACACAGAAGAAAACACGCCATCTAAAATGCAATGCGCAGAAGTTCTTCAGCTTATTTGTGAGCAACACCTAATTGAAGTGTTCCCCAATATTACTACTGCGCTTAAGCTGTACTTGACAATGCCTATCATGAGCTGTGAAGCAGAAAGACATTTTTCAAAGCTATCTGTGGTGGTATGTATTCGGAGTAGTACGGTACCCAGTGATGCCGAGAGGCTATTGGTGGACAGACACTGGGTCCTGATTGGATCTGCCACCTGCTGGCTCCACCCAGTAAGGCGGAGTATAAGAACCCGGGTTCTCCCAGCAGCCGCATTCTGTAACTGAGCTGCTGGGGAACAAATCTGCGTAATAAAGCCATCGATTGACTTAATCTCTTCTCGCCTCGTGAGTGATTGATTGTGCTACAATTTATTACGCACACTTTAAAGGACTATGGAGCTCCGGATTGCCCTGGAGTGTCTGCGAATCAGCCCCCATGCAGCAAACTCAGTGGCCACGTTTAAACACTGGCTAGCGTGCTTTGAGGGATACCTCCAAACGGCCCCCAGCAGACCTACAGAAGACCAGAAAATACAGGTCCTGCATTCCAGGGTGAGTCCGGAGATCTACACGCTCATCGAAGATGCGGAGGATTTCCCGACGGCGCTCACCATGCTGAGAGGGATCTACATTCGGCCCGTAAACCAGGTCTACACATGCCACCAACTCGCGGTGAGACGGCAAATCCCCGGAGAATTACTGGACGAGTTCTACAGCGCGCTGCTAATATTGGGAAGGAGCTGCAACTGCCCACCGGTGACGGCTAACGAACATACAGAACTCCTAATCAGGGATGCTTTCGTAGCAGGTATGACCTCATCCCAAATTCGCCAGTGACTGCTGGAAAGAGACTCGCTGGGGCTCACGGAGGCACGGGCCCTTGCGGCCTCCCTTGATGTGGCATCGCAGATGCCTGCGCTTACGCCCCCGACCACGCGGCAGCCCCTTGGGCTCCGTGGACACCCGCCGCGACCGACTCCCTGGCACCCCCCATTGCCCCGCAAGCCTGCGCGGCCAGAGCACCAGACCACCCGGAGGGGCCCCGCTGATACTTTTGCGGGCAATCAAAACACCCCCGGCAGCACTGCCCGGCCCGCTCGGCCATCTGTAAACGTTGTGGCAAGAAGTGGCATTATTCAGCGGTGTGCCAGCCCCGGGGGGTCGCCGCAATCTCTGGGGGAGAACTGGGATCACAGACTCAACCCCCCCCCCAACGATTCATATGCGGCCAACGGGCGCCGCCATTTTGGGACCCGGACTCCATGCAGGGGGGATGGGCGCCGCCATCTTGTGCCCCGCCGGAGCGTGCGATTCATGGGCTCCACCATTTTGTCCGCCCCGACCGCGTGCGATCCGTGGACGACGCCATCTTGGCTGACAGCAAGAACCCCAACATGGACGGCCCCACGGGGCCTGAAGAGAACGCCCTGATGCAGCAACCGCGACTGGCTTCTGTGACCCTGGACCAGTCGCGGCCCCAGACGCTCCAAACGGCAACGACGACGGTGCTGGTTAACGGGTACGAAACACCATGCCTGATCGACTCTGGGAGCACGGAAAGTTTTATCCATCCGGATACGGTCAGACGCTGTTTTTCTGGCAGCGGGATCCCATTCCGTAGAAATCAAGGGGTTCTGCATCGCGAATCTAATGGTGCAGGGGAGAGAGTTTAAGAATTACCGACTTTATGTCCTCCCCCACCTCTGCGCTCCCACTCTCCTGGGGCTAGATTTTCAATGTAGCCTTCAGAGTTTAACGTTCCAATTCGGCCGCCCTATACCCCCACTTACTATCTGCAGCCTCGCGACCTCAAGGTTGAACCGCCTTCCTTGTTTGCGAACCTCACCCCGGATTGCAAACCCGTCGCCATAAGGAGCAGGCGGTACAGCGCCCAGGACTGAACATTTATCCAGTCTGAAGCCCAGCGGCTGCTGAAGGAAGGCATAATCCAGGCCAGCAATAGTCCCTGGAGAGCTCAGGTGGTAGTTGTGAAGACCGGGGAGAAGCAGAGGATGGTCGTAGACTATAGCCAGACCATCAATAGGTACACGCAGCTTGATGCGTACCCTCTCCCCCGCATGTCCGACATGGTCAATCGGATTGCACAGTACAAGGTCTTTTCCACCGTGGACCTTAAGTCCGCATATCATCAACTCCCCATCTGCCCAAGCTACCGCAAGTACACTGCCTTCGAAGCAGACGGGCGGCTCTACCACTTTTTAAGGGTTCCATTCGGCGTCACTGACGGAGTCTCAGTCTTCCAATGGGGGATGGACCGAATGGTTGACCAGCACGGTTTGTGGGCCACGTTCCCGTACCTCGATAACGTCACCATCTGCAGCCATGATCAGCTGGACCACAACGCCAAACTCCGTAAATTTCTCCAGACCGCTAACGCCCTGAACCTCACCTACAACAGGGAAAAATGCGTGTTTAGCACGAACCGTCTAGCCATCCTTGGCTACGTAGTGCGTAATGGAGTGATAGGCCCCGACCCTGAACGCATGCGCCCCCTTATGGAGTTTCCCCTCCCTCACTGTTCCAAAGCCCTGAAACGCTGCCTGGGCTTTTTCTCTTATTACGCCCAGTGGGTCCCCAACTACGCAGAACAAGGCCCGCCCGCTAATTCAGTCCACCGTCTTTCCCCTGTCGACAGAGGCCCACCGGGCCTTCAGCCGCATCAATGCGGATATCCCAAAGGCCACGATGCACGCAATTGACGAGTCCCTCCCCTTCCAAGTCAAGAGCGACGCATCCGACGTAGCTCTGGCAGCCACTCTCAACCAAGCGGGCAGGCCCGTGGCCTTTTTCTCCCGTACCCTCCACGCTTCAGAGATCCGCCACTCCTAAGTGGAAAAGGAAGCCCAGGCCATAGTAGAAGCTGTGCAGCATTGGGGGCATTACCTGGCCGGCAGGAGATTCACTCTCCTCACGGACCAATGGTCGGTAGCCTTCATGTTCGATAATGCGCAGCGGGGCAAGATCAAGAACGACAAGATCTTGCGGTGGAGGATCGAACTCTCCACATATAATTATGAGATCTTGTATCGTCCCGGAAAGCTGAACGAGCCTTTCGATGCCCTATCCCGCGGCACATGTGCCAACGCACAAGTGGACCGTCTCCAAGCCCTCCACGAGGACCTCTGCCACCCGGGGAGTCACTCGATTCTACCACTTGGTGAAGACGCGCAACCTCCCCTACTCCGTCGAGGAGGTCCGAACAGCCACCAGGAACTGCCAAATCTGCGCAGAGTGCAAGCTGCATTTTTTCAGGCCAGATAGAGCGCACCTGATAAAGGCTTCCTGTCCCTTTGGGCGCCTCAGTCTGGACTTCAAAGGCCCCCTCCCCTCCACCGATCGCAACACGTACTTCCTAAACGTGGTTAAAAAAAATATATATTTTTATTAAAGTGTTTTCATAAAATATCAATAACAAAATGAAAAAGAAACCCAACAGGGTTAAGTACAAAACACAGTCCAGAAAAACAACCCTCCATACCCCCCTCCCCCCTGTACATAAATAATAAATTTGCATTAACACCCCAACTTAATACAAGTATATACAACCCCTCAGACCCTCCAGTATAAATAACAAAAACAAAAAAGTAAAGTGACCCCCCCCCGCCAGAGTTGCTGCTGCCATTGACCAATGTCTACCGCTCTGCCAGGAAGTCTAAGAACGGTTGCCACCGCCTAAAGAACCCTTGTGCCGACCCTCTCAAGGCAAATTTCACCCTCTCCAACTTGATAAACCCCACCATACCGTTGATCCAGGATTCCACGCTTGGGGGCCTCGCATCCTTCCACTGAAGAAGAATCCTTCGCTGGGCTACCAGGGACGCAAAGGCCAGAATTCCGGCCTCTTTCACCTCTTGCACTCCCGGCTCCTCTGCCACCCCAAATATTGCGAGCCCCCGGCCCCGCTTGACCCTGGATCCTACCACTCTCGACACAGTCCTCGCTACGCCCTTCCAAAATTCCTCCAGCGCTTGGCATGCCCAGAACATATTGGTGTGGTTTGCTGGGCTCCCTGAGCACCTAACACACCTGTCCTCACCCCCCAAAAAACGACTCATCCTTGTCCCGGTCATGTGTGCCCTGTGCAGCACCTTAAACTGTATGAGGCTGAGCCTTGCGCACGATGAGGAAGAGTTCACCCTCCCCAGGGCGTCTGCCCACGTCCCTTCCTCAATTTCCTCTCCCACTCCTCCTCCCACTTACCTTTTACCGCCACCACCGAGGCCTCCTCCTCCTCATGCATCACTTGGTAAGTTTCCGAGATCTTCCCCACTCCCCCCACCCCCCCAAGAGCACCCTGTCCTGTACTGTGTGTGGCCGTAGCCGCGGGAATTCCGCCACCTGCCGTCTGGCAAACGCCCTTACCTGTAAGTACCTGAAGGTGTTCCCCGAGGGGAGCCCGTACTTCTCCTCCAGCTCACCCAGGCTCGCGAACTTCCCGTCCACAAACAGGTCCCCCAACCTTCGTATCCCTGCCACCCCGCAAACCCTCCACCTGTTCTTCCTGGGGCGAACTGGTGGTTCCCCCGTAATGGGGTCCCCGCCGAGGCCCCCACTTCCCCCCTGTGCCGCCTCCACTGCCCCCAGATTTTGAGGGCAGCCACCACCACCGGGCTCGTGATATACCTCCTTGGAGGGAGCGGCAGCGGCGCCGTTGCCAGCGCCCCCAGACTCGTACCCACACAAGATGCCGTCTCCAGCCTCTTCCATGCGGCCCCCTCCCCCTCCATCACTTACTTGCGCACCATCGTCACATTGGGCAGCACGGTAGCATTGTGGATAGCACAATTGCTTCACGGCTCCAGGGTCCCAGGTTCGATTCCGGCTTGGGTCATGTCTGTGCGGAGTCTGCACATCCTCCCCGTGTGTGCGTGGGTTTCCTCTGGGTGCTCCGGTTTCCACCCACAGTCCAAAGATGTGCAGGTTAGGTGGGTTGGCCATGATAAATTGCCCTTAGTGTCCAAAGTTGCCCTTTGTGTTGGGTGGGGTTACTGGTTTGTGGGGATAGGGTGGAGGTGTGCACCTTGGGTAGGGTGCTCTTTCCAAGAGCCAGTGCAGACTCGATGGGGCGAATGGTCTCCTTCTGCACTGTAAATTCTATTGGCGGCCCAGTAGTATCCACAGAGGTTGGGCAGCGCCAGCCCCTCGCTATCTCTACTCTGCTCCAGAAACGCCCTTCTCACCCTCGGAGTCCCTCGCGCCCACACAAACCCCATTATACTTCTGTTAACCTGCCTGAAAAAAGCCTTCGGGATAAACACGGGGAGGCACTGGACCAGGAACAAAAACCTCAGGAGCACTGTCATTTTGATTGACTGCACCCTACCCGCGAAGGACAGCGGCAACGCGTCCCACCTCTTGAACTCCTCCTCCATTTGCTCCACCAGCCTTGTAAAATTAAGCCTATGCAGGGCCCCCCAGCTCCTGGCCATCTGGACTCCCTGATACCTGAAGCTCCTCTCCGCCTTTTTTAGTGGGAGCTCGCCAATCCCCCTCTCCTGGTCCCCTGGATGAACTACAAACAGCTCGCTCTTCCCCATGTTGAGCTTGTACCCCGAAAAGTCCCCGAATTCCCTAAGAATCCTCATTACTTCCGGCATTCCTCCCACTGGGTCCGCCACATACAGCAGCCGGTCGTCCGCATAAAGTGACACCCTATGCTCCTCCCCACCCCGCACCAACCCCCTCCAGTTCCTTGACTCCCTCAGTGCCATAGCCAGGGGTTCAATTGCCAGTGCGAAGAGCAGGGGGGATAAGGGTCTCGTCCCTTGGTGCAACCGAAAGTACTCGGACCTCCTCCTGTTTGTGGCCACACTCGCTATCGGGACCTCATACAACAGCCTAACCCACCTGACAAACCCCTCCCCAAACCCGAACCTCTTCAGCACCTCCCACAGGTACTCCCACTCTACCCTATCGAAGGCTTTCTCAGCGTCCATCGTCACCACTATCTCCGCCTCCCCCTCCCTCGCCGGCATCATGATAACGTTCAAAAGCCTCCGCACATTCGCGTTCAACTGCCTCCCCTTCACAAACCCCATCTGGTCTTCATGGGCGATCTGCGGCACACAATCCTCAATCCTCGTGGCTAAGACCTTCGCCAGCACCTTGGCATCTACATTTAGCAAGGAAATCGGTCTGTAAGACCCACACTGCAGGGGATCCTTGTCCCGCTTCAGGATCAAGGAGATTAGTGCCCGGGACATCGTCGGGGGCAAAGCCGCCCCCTCCCTTGCCTCATTGAAGGTCCTAACTAACAGCGGGCCCAACAGGTCCTTATATTTTTTATAGAATTCGACCGGGAAACCGTCCGGCCCCGGTGCCTTCCCCGCCTGCATGCTTCCTATCCCTTTGATCAGCTCCTCCAGCCCAATCGGGGCCCCCAATCCCGCCAACAGTCCCTCTTCCACCTTTGGAAACCTCAATTGGTCCAGGAAGCGGCCCATCCCTCCCTCCTCCCGTGGGGGCTCGGATCGGTACAATTCCTCGTAGAAGTCCCTGAAGACCCCATTGATGCCAGCTCCACTCCGCACCACACTCCCTCCCCTGTCCTTAACTCCCCCGATCTCCATAGCTGCATCCCGCTTCCGAAGCTGATGCGCCAGCATCCGGCTTGCCTTTTCCCTGGGCTTTTCTCCACTGCACCTCCGCCTTCCTGGTGGTCACCAGGTCGAATTTGGCCTGGAGGCTACGCCTCTTCCTCAACAATCCTTCCTCGGGCTCCTCCGCATACCTCCTGTCTACCCTCACCATCTCCCCCACCAGCCTCTTCCTATCCCCCCGCTCCCTCCGCTCCTTGTGGGCCCTAATGGAGATCAGCTCTCCCCTCACCACCGCCTTCAGTGCCTCCCATACCATCCCCACTCGGAGCTCCCCATTGTCGTTGGTCTCCAGGTACCTCTCTATACTTCCTCGGACCCGCTCGCTCACCTCCTCGTCCGTCAACAGCCCCACCTCCAAGTGCCACAGCGGGCACTGGTCCCTCTCCTCCCCCATCTCCAAGTCCACCCAATGCAGGGCGTGGTCTGAAATGGCTATTGCCGAATACTCAGTATCCTCTACTCTCGCTATCAATGCCCTACTCAAAATGAAAAAGTCGATTCGGGAATAAGCCTTATGGACATGTGAGAAGAATGACAATTCCCTAGCCCCCGGCCTTGCAAATCTCCAAGGGTCCACCCATCCCATCTGGTCCATAAACCCCCTCAGCACTCCAGCCGCCGCCGGCTTCCTACCCATCCTAGACCTGGAGCGATCCAGTGCCAGGTCCAGCACCGTGTTAAAGTCTCCCCCCATTATCAGGCCCCCCATTTCCAAGTCTGGGATCCGACCCAACATACGCCGCATAAAACCCGCATCGTCCCAGTTCGGGGCATACACATTGACCAGTACCACCCTCTCTCCCTGCAACTTACCACTTACCATTATGTACCTGCCGCCATTATCTGCCACAATGCTCGACGCCTCAAACGACACCTTCTTTCCCACCAAGATCGCCACCCCTCGATTTTTGGCATCCAGCCCCGAGTGAAACACCTGACCTACCCATCCTTTCCTCAATCTTACCTGGTCTGCCACCTTCAGGTGTGTCTCCTGAAGCATAACAACATCCGCCTTGAGCCCCTTCAGGTGTGCGAACACGCAGGCCCGCTTAACCGGCCCATTTAGTCCCCTTACATTCCAGGTTATCAGCCGGATCAGGGGGCTACCCGCCCCCCTCACCCGCCGACTAGCCCCCTCCTTGGCCAGCCACGCGCCCGCACCCCACACCCGGCCCGTTCCCCACAGCGGCACACCCCCCCCCATCTCGATCCCCCCACTCGCTCCTGCTCCTCCTTGACCCTAGCAGCAGCAACTCGATCCCCCCCCCCCCCCCCCCCCCCCCGGGCTAGGACCCATCCTAGCTGAGTTACTCCCCCCATTGCACTTCCGCAAGTCAGCTGACTCCTGCTGACCCCGGCCACTCCCGCCTCTCCTTCGACTCCTCCCATTGTGTGGCACACCCTCCTTCCTGTCCCCATCCATAGGCTCTCCCCCTCCCCTTCTATTCTAAGTGCGGGAAACAACCCTTGCTTCCCCGCCCCGGCCCCGCCCGCTCCAGTCTTCAGCGCGGGAAAAAGCCCGCGCTTTCCACCTACCAGGCCACGCCACCTCTGATGCAGCTTCTTTTACAGGCCCGGTCCCCTCACCCCTGACTCGGGCCATCCCCTTCCTCCGCGGGGCCCCATCTCACCTCCAAGAGCCCCCCCCCCCCGGCCAACCCAACCAAAACAGTGCCCAACCCGCCCCAGCCACCCCACCGACCCAAAAGAGAAAAAACACAAAGAAAAAGAAACCCGGAGCAATACTAAGGCCCCTCCCCTCAAAACAAAAATAAACACAGCATATCAACCGCAGTCCCCAATCGCCCGTCCCGATCCTCAATCTGTGTCCAGCTTCTTGGCCTGAACAAAGGCTCACGCCTCCTCCGGAGACTCAAAATAATGGTGCCGGTCCTTGTAGATAACCCACAGTCGCGCCGGCTGCAACCTGCCAAACTTCACCCCCTTCCTGTGCAGCACCGTCTTCGCTCGATTGTACCCGGCCCTCCTCTTCGCCACCTCCGCACTCCAGTCTTGATATATCCGAACCTCCGCATTCTCCCACCTGCTGCTCCTCTCCTTCTTGGCCCACCTGAGCACACACTCCCGATCGACGAACCTATGGGACCTCACCAGCACCGCCCGCGGAGGCTCGTTAGCCTTGGGCCTCCTCGCCAGCACTCTATGGGCCCCTTCCAGCTCCAGAGGCCCCTGGAAGGACCCCGCTCCCATCAGCGAGTTCAACATGGTGACCACATAGGCCCCCACGTCCGGCCCCTCCAGCCCCTTGGGAGGCCCAGAATCTGCAGATTCTTCCGCCTCGACCGATTCTCCATCTCCTCGAACCGCTCCTGCCATTTCTTGTGGAGCGCCTCGTGCGCCTCCACCTTTACCGCCAGGCGTAAGATCTCGTCCTCATTGTCAGATCTTTTGTCGAGCCTCGCAGATCGCCACTCCCTGGGCTGTCTGTGTCTCCAGCAGCTTATCAATAGACGCCTTCATTGGCTCTAGCAGGTCCGTTTTAATCTCTCTGAAGCAGCGCTGGATACCCTCCTGCTGCTCCTCCGCCCACTGCATCCACGCTGCTTGGTCTCCGCCCGCCGCCATTTTGTCCTTCTTCCCTCGCACCTTCTTCGGGTCCACCACCACCTTTTTTGTCGCCCCGCTCCTCGTTGAAGCCATATACTGACGGGGAGCTGTTGTAGACTCCTTCCCACACCGGGAAAGGTCGAAAAAGTGCTGTTGGGGGCCCTGAAAAGAGCCCAAAAGTCCATTTTTGCGGGAGCCGCCGAATGTGCGACTTAGCTCCGCATGGCCGCAACCGGAAGTCTCCTAAACGTGGTTGACGAATACTCCCGTTTCCCTTTCGCCATCCCCTGCCCCGACATGACCGTGGCCACAGTCATTAAAGCCCTCTGCACCATCTTTACACTGTTTGGTTTCCCCGCCTACATCCATAGCGATAGGGGGTCCTCCTTCATGAGCGATGAACTGCGTCAATTCCTGCTCAGCAAGGGCATCGCCTCGAGCAAGGCGACCAGTTACAACCCACGTGGGAACGGTCAGGTAGAGAGGGAGAACGGAACGGTCTGGAAGACCGTCCTACTGGCCCTACGGTCCAGATGTCTCCCAGTTTCCCGCTGGCAGGAAGTCCTCCCGGATGCCCTCAACTCCATCCGGTCGCTGCTGTGTACCACAACTAATCAAACGCCTCACGAGCGCCTCCTTGTCTTCCCTAGGAAGTCCTCCTCCGGAACGTCACTTCCGACCTGGCTGGCAGCCCCAGGACCCATCTTGCTCCGAAAGCATGTGCGGGCGCACAAATCGGACCCGTTGGTCGAGAGGCTTCATCTCCTCCATGCGAATCCTCAATACGCCTACGTGTCATACCCCGACGGCGGACAGGACACGGTCTCCCTGCGGGACCTGCCGCCCGCCGGAGCTCCCCACACCCCCCCAACACCAATCACCCCCTCCCTCCTGCCGGTTCACCCCACAGCCGCTCCCTTCCCAGGTGGATCATTCCTCCTCCCGTGCCCGCCCAGGAGTAGTGAAACAGGAACAAACATTGCGATGTTCCCAGAGACGACAGTGCCCGAGCCAGCGCCTGCACCACCACCGGAGCTGAGACAATCGGCAAGGACGACCAGGGCACCCACTCGACTCATTGAATCTGATGATAAAGCAAGATCTGTAAATAATTCAGTAGCCCAATGGGGCAGCACGGTAGTATTGTGGATAGCACAATTGCTTCACAGCTCCAGGGTCCCAGGTTCGATTCCGGCTTGGGTCACTGTCTGTGCGGAGTCTGCACATCCTCCCCGTGTGTGCGTAGGTTTCCTCCGGGTGCTCCGGTTTCCTCCCACAGTCCAAAGATGTGCAGGTTAGGTGGATTGGCCATGATAAATTGCCCTTAGTGTCCAAAATTGCCCTTAGTGTTGGGTGGATTTTTTAAGTAAGGCGGAGTATAAGAACCCGGGTTCTCCCAGCAGCCGCATTCTGTAACCGAGCTGCTGGGGAACAGGTCTGCGTAATAAAGCCATCGATTGACTTCATCTCTTCTCGCCTCGTGAGTGATTGATTGTGCTACACTATCCTTTATAAAGAACAAATTTTGGTCTACCATGACTGAAGAACGCTTAAATTCTTTATGCATATTGTCTCTAGAAAATGACATTGCAAGGAAGCTCTCATCTGACAAAACTGTATGTGAATATGTTGCTAGAAAAAACAGAAAAAAGAGTATTTTGTAAAATGTGCTTCATGTAGTATGTATTCTCATAGGTGTCTAAAATAAAAGATTATATTGACTGTGGTTTTTTCTATTATTTATTTCATCGTTCTATGATGCATCATGTATGTCTATAACATTTCCCTAATTGTCATCCCCCCATAACTCGAACACTATAAGGCATAGGAAATTTTTATTCACACCAGTGACTTTGACATGTGAGATAATCCAGTACAGCAATTTTAATCAAAATCTGAGATGTAGTGGTTAAATTTTTAAAAAATTTGTGGTGATCTGTTGTGGAACAACCCCATTGAAGAAGATAACAGTGGTTACCCAGACCTCGTTGCTGGTTGCGAAGGGGCCCCTGTAACAGTTCAAGCTTCAGGACCCCAGAAATGTAGGTCCGCCATTGGTTGAGACGGGGCGACGTCAGTCAAAACTGCGAAAGTAGAAAAATGGTGGTCTTAGTGGAGACACTAATATGAGGTTGGATGATTATCTCCGATTTAAATGTGACACCAAGTTTGCAAACAGACTGGTTTAATCTCAGACTGTTGCCACTAATCCATTTGGTAATTAAAAAATTGCACTGTGGGATATCTACCAGGAGCTGTTGGATGCGGAGGAAACCCCGGTGGAAGAGCTTAAGGGCACGTGGGAGGATGAGCTTGGTGGAAAGTTAGAGGCAGGTCTATGGGCGGACGCCCTAAGCAGGGTCAATTCCTTCTCTTCATGTGCTAGGCATAGCCTAATACAATTTAAGGTGATCCACCGGGCACATATGTCGGCGGCGAGGATGAGCAAGTTTCTCGGGGTAGAAGATAGATGTGTGAGGTGTGCGGGAACCCCAGCAAACCATGTCCACATGTTCTGGGCATGCCCGAAGCTCAGAGGGTTTTGGCAGCGGTTTGCGAAGATCGGGTCTGTGAGTTTGAGTTCTTAGACCTGGCCAGGCAGACCTTGGCAAAGTGTCCTTTTCGCCTGCAGCTGCTGCAGTTCGCGTTGCAGGCTGGGCAGTGCGGCCGGGGGTGTTGGGACTGGCCGCAAAAGTAGCAGGGTAGCCCCCCATGATGGCCGGGCTGCCGGGCGGCACAGGCCTGGGGTAGTCTCGGGTCGGGGGCCCACGAGGGAGTTGCCTGATCGGCCGGGAACTCAGTAAGGCTCTGAAAAGTGGCCTCCAGAGAGGTAGCCAGTTTTACCGTGTCGTCCAGGACCTGGGCCCCTTTATCGAGCAGGCGCAGTCTCACATAGTTCGATCAGACACCCGCCACGTAAACATCTCGGACGGCGAGCTCCATGTACTGAGTGGCCGTAACGGCCTGGTAGTTACAGTTGCGCGCGAGGGCTTTGAGGTTGCGTAGGTAATCATCTAGTGACTCCCCGGGGCGCTGGCGACGAGTGGTGAAGACGTGTCGCGCGTATACCTCGTTCACAAGCCGTACATAGAGGCGTTCGAGTAGTGCGAGGGCCTCTGTATAGGAAGCGGCTTCGTCGAGCTGGACAGAAATGCGATGGCTCACCCGTGCGTGGAGGAGGCTCAGCTTCTGTTCGTCAGTGACGGATGGCGTAGACGACGCGTCGAGATAGGCCTTGAAACATCGAAGTCAATGTGAAAACATTTCTCTCGCCTCCGCGGCCTGTGGATCGAGTTCCAGTCTGTCAGGTTTGAGGGCTGATTCCATAGTAGTATTTTAAGCTGATTAAATTGATGCGACCATCAATTCACTCGAAGACACGTGGAGAAGTAAACCGTGGTTTTAATCAGCTTAGAATTGAGCCTGCCTGTGACAGGTACAACACTGAAGGCAGCCCCGCAGGTCAACAGCTCTTATACTTCCTGTAAAGGGGGTGGAGCCATGGGCAGAGCCTGTACATGCCCCAACATATCCCCTGTGGGTGAAGCCACACAATGGCCCATAGGTAGAGCCCACAGGGTTAATAACATAACACAGTGCACTGGTGAATTATCAGTAATTATACATTCACCACACACATGTTCTGGTCATGCCCGAAGCTCAGAGGGTTTTGGCAGCGGTTTGCGAAGGCAATGTCCATGGTGCTAGGAACCCGGGTGGCGCCGAGTCCAGAGGTAGCGATCTTTGGAGTGTCAGAAGATCCGGGAGTTCAGGGAGTGAAAGAGGCCGATGTCCTGGCCTTTGGCTCCCTGGTAGCCCGGAGACGGATTCTTTTAATGTGGAGGGATTCGAAGCCCCCCGAGTGTCGAGACCTGGGTTAGTGACATGGCTGGGTTTCTCAGGCTTGAAAAAATAAAATTTGCCTTAAGAGGGTCATTGTTGGGGTTCTCCCGGAGGTGGCAGACGTTTGGCGATTTTCTCGGGGAAAATTAAAATGTCAGCAGAAGCAGTATTCCAAAGGGGGCGGGGGGGGGGGGGGGAGTGGGCGGGTGTATAGGTGTTAGATGGTTGTGGTGTGTGAAGGTTGGGTCAGGTGGGGAAATGTTTATTCTACCATGTCAATGTCATTGTTACTGTTTTTGTTATTGTTATAAAAATTTGCAAATACTTTAATAAAAAAAAATTTTTTTTTAAATTGCACAGTGTGGCTTACAAGTATTCATGGTGTCTCTTCATGATTAATTACAACTCTGTCTCTCGATTACAAGAACATTTAAAATGAATGATATCTGAAGCCCTTATTGCAAAAAAAAGTAAAAATGATTCTTCCTTTCACAGTTGTAGACTTAAGGAGAGTGGCTGGTTACTTCAACAACTAGGGTTTTCCATCAAAACGCAGGGTTGGTCTCGAACTGTGGGTCATTTGTAATCCTCAGAACGGGGTATCTGTTACCACCAAGCTGACTTGGATTGCCAATCACTAAGTTAGTTTTCAGCTCAATGACTGAATCACTGCTGTGGTTTAAAACTTCTAACTATTCTGAGAGTGGTCTCGAGATTCAGCACAAGATTTTATAGCCAAGATCCATTACCTTACGAAGGGGTTCTCTCCAGCACTGACTCTTGGTTGTTGCATTTTGAATATGTTTCTCAATATAGTTCACCAATTGGAGTTTGCACATTCTCCCCATGTCTGCGTGGGTCTCACCCCCACAGCCCAACGAAGTGCAGCTTAGGTGGATTAGCCATGCTAAATTGCCTCTTAATTAATATATATATATAGTTCACCAATAAATATGTTGTCATCAACTGCTATTAATCAGGTTTTATAATGGCTGCGATCTACCTGCCACGCGCGCCCGCCTGGGAGCGCTGCGTGGCAGGTAGATGCCAGGTGAAGTCTCCCGCGGGCTTCCCAGCAGCCACGATGCCTCGCAGATCGACCCAAGTCCCACGAGATGGCATGACCAGACCACAATGGGTGGGACCAAGCCGCGCGTGCTTAAGTAGGTTTTAAACCTACTTAAGCGTACGTACTGGCGGTCTACAGCCAAGCGCCATTCAGTACTGACCCACGCAAACGTGGAACAGCCGAATGGCACCGAGGGGGTCTCCCAGGCAATTGAAGGCCCATGGGTGATCAGGGTTGGACAGGGTGGCCCCCTGACCCTCCCCCTGGAACGCGGGCACCACAGGAGCATTCCCAGGGTAGCAGTGCAGGATGTCCAAGTGCCAGGGTGGCACTGCCAAGGGTCAGGGCATTGCGGGGGCCATGTCCATGAAAGGAGGTTGGAGTGGGGTATGAAAAATGGGGGGATACAGGGGGGTCTCTTGGCGGTTGAGGGAGTGAACAGTGGGGGTCCTGGAGTGGGGTGGCCGGCAAGGGAGTATGGGGGTGCCTGAAGAGTGGGGCCCTCAGGGACCCCATAGCGGGGTGTCCTCACTAGGTGGTGTGTAGGGTAATGCCCATGTGTGTGTGGGACCCTCCAGCTTACTTCGAGACCTAGAGCCAGGATCGAATCTGGGACCTCAGCGCCGTGAGGCAGCAGTGCTAACCCACTACGCCATCGTGCTGCCCACTTTAAGGAGGTTTAATAAAAGGAATGGTATCATGTTAAAGATCAAACGTTAAGTCAATATTCCCATTATTCCCCAAACTGTTCTTTAGTATTCTTGTGTCTTAGACCTTAATATGTGAGGGAATTGGTTTCCCTGGTTTTTCAGTGTCCTTGGAAAGGAGAACCTTTCAACAATTTTATTTTCTTCCCCTCAAACTCTTTTCTTCTCACCCCAACTTCTCCAAGACAAGAACCATTTCTCCAAAGGGAAAACAAGCAGGTCCCCTAACACTAGGAATCCAATAATGCCTGCTTGTAACTGGCCACGAGTAGGTGAATGAGAGCAGCTCCAGGTCCAACATCTTGGTGGTGCACACTCTACATTTTGCACCACTTCACGCTTTTGATGAAGAGGGCAGGGGCAAGTGGAACAAGGTTAGAGGGCAGGGGAGAATAAATGACAAAGATCTCAAGGAACACAAGACCAAAGGAGTCATAATGATAGTATTAAAGACTAAAGCAGGTGTTAATAGTGGGTCAGTAATGTCTGAAGGAGGGGTTAGGAGGGGTCATTGGGTTACGGGGATAGGGTGGAAGTGAGGGCTTAAGTGGGTCGGGCACACTCGATGGGCCGAATGGCCTCCTTCTGCACTCTATGTTCTATGAGTGCAAATAGCAGAATATGTCAACGGCAGAAAAAGGGTCAGTTTCAAATTGAAAACAAAAATATGAGAGCAACATATAGATACAAAGGCACTTAGGGGTCGGGGGCACGGTTGGGAATGATGATGGTGGGAAATCAAAAATGGTGGAAAGAGATTAAGGTTAAACTCAATGCTGAGAGGACGGAACGGTGGTGCAGTAGTTAGCACTGCTGCCTCACGGTGTCGAGGAGCCGGGTTCGATCCAGGCCCCGGGTCACTGTCCATGTGGAGTTCTTCTCCCTGTGTCTACGTGGGTCTCACCCCCACAAAAAGATGTGCAGGGTAGGTGAATTGACCATACTAAATTGCCCCTTAATTGGAAAATAATTAAGAAAAATATAAATAAATAAACTCAATGTAGAGCCCAGAAGGGTGTAAAAGTACCAAGGGCGGGCATGTAAGCATGTGAGCAAGATGGTGATTTGAAATGGCAAGCAACTGGGAGGTCAGGGTCATGACTGTGGACAAAATTGAAGTATTCTGCAAAGCAGTCACCCAGTTTGCGTTTAGTCTCCCCAATGTAGAGGAGACCACATTGTGAGCAGAGGATACAGTAGATCAAACTGAAAGATGTGCAAGTGAATAGAAGCAGGAGTAGGTCATTCGGCCCTTCAAACCTGCTCCACCATTCATTATGTTATTGGCTGATCATCAAATTCAAAACCGTGATCCTGCCTTCCCCCATAACCCTCCCTTTTAGCCCCAAGATCTATATCTAATTCCTTCCTGAAATTACACAACGTTTTGGCCCCAGCTATTTTCTGTGGTAGTGAATTCCAAAGATTCACCACTCAGTGAAGAAATTTCTCCTCACCTCAGTCCTAAAAGGTTTACCCCTTATCCTCAAACTACGAGCCCTAGTTCTGGACTCCCCCACCATCGGGAACATTCTTTCTGAATCTACCTGGTCTAATCCTGTTAGAATTTTCTAAGTTATTGAATTTGATGATCAGCCAATAACATAATGAATGGCGGAGCAGGTTTGAAGGGTCGAATGGCCTACTCCTGCTTCTATTTTCCATGTATTGCTCTACGTATGTTAAAGACACCAGACTGGATTCTTCCGCCTCTCCCGCCACAAGATCGCCATGGGCAGGACGCGGATTATATAAAGGTCTATTGGCATACTATGAGATCCCTTTTCCTCTTCTAAACTCCAATGAATATAATCCTAACTGACTTAGTCTCTCCTCATATGGCAGTCCCGCCATCCCAGGAATCAGCCTGGTAAACTTTTACTGGACTCCCTGCATCGCAAGAAAATCCTTTTTTAGATAAGGACACCAAAACTGCACACAATACCCCAGGTGTGGCCTCACCAATGCCTTATACACTTGCATTAAAACATCCCTATTTCTATACTCAAATCCTCTGGATATGTCAAAGTGCTTTATGGCCAATGAAGTACTTTTGAAATGTACGGAAACATGACAGCCAATTAGTTCACAGCAGGCTCCCCCCAACAGCGTTGATGATGGAATCATAGAATTTCTACAATACAGATGGAAGCCATTCAGCCCATCAAGTCTGCACCGACCCTTGGAAAAACCATCCTATCTAGGCCCACGCCTGACCCGATCCCCGTAACCCCACCTAATCTTTTGGACCCTAAAGGGCTATTTATCACAGCCAAACCACTTAAGATGTACATCTTTGGACTGTGGGAGGAAACTGGAGCACCCAGAGGAAATCCACGCAGACATGGGGAGAAAGTGCAAACTCCACAGAGGCAGTCACCCGAGGCCGGAATTGGACCCAGGTCCCTGGTGCTAAGAGGCAGCAGTACTAACCACTGTGCCACCATGCCGCCATATTAATCGCCCCGCTTTATCAGCCTACATGACCCTGGCCTCAAGAAAACGAAGAGCAAAAACATAACACACTAATATTTACAGCCCCCTGCCCAACTTTTACATACAAAAAATCCCACTAGCCCTCCTCGAACCAGTCCTTTGTCCTTGATGAAGGTCTCAGCCTGCTCTGGCATGTCAAATTAGTGATCCTTTGAATCCAGCGTGACTCTCAGTCTCGCTGGTTACACCACCCCGAAGTGCACACCCTTGTTTTATAGTACCACCTTCATCAATGTCCTTCACCAATGTCTTGGTAGATGCATACCTTGCGCCCGCCCCAATCAATGTGCCCATTCTTCTTGGCCCACTCCAGGATCTGCTCCTTCCTCTGGTTGACTGTGAAATCAGACGATCACCACCCATGGCAGCTCGCTCGGCTATGGCTTCTGCCGCAGAGCCCGGTGCGCCAATTCTGGAACAGAGAACACTTCACCCCCTCCCACCAATCGAGAGGACATTTCTGAAAAATACTCGGTTGGTCTTGGGCGCTGCACTACCTCCAACAAGCCTACCACTCTGAGATTCACGTAGCTCGACATGTTCACCAGATCTTCAATCTTGGCCTTCAGGCCCTTATTCCTGGCCGCCATGAGCAGCATTTCAGCTTCCAACAAGGCCTCGACAAGACCTCCTCCAACCCTTCAGTGTCTCCTCTTGCTCCTTCACAGCTTTTACCATCTTGTCCAGCTCCTCCTATATCGGGCCCAACACCTCCTCGATGGTGGCTTTGAATGACTCTTTAATCTCCTTCCCTTGTCGCTCAAATTGACCATCCATCAGCCTGCCAAACTTCTCCAACTCCTGCAGCGTCACCCCCGCCAGCGTCTCGAACATGATGGGTGTAGCCGTCTCCGCCATGTTTTCTCCCCTAGATTCCTTTGTTGGGCTACCAGCTGGGGATTTCTTTCCCGTGGCCTTTTTCACTGAGGCTTTCCGTCGCCTTTCCATTCTCCTAACCAACATACTGGGTCAGAACCCAAAATCCCCCGAACAAAACGGGCAAAAGGTACCAAAATACTGGGACCCTGGCAGGAGCCACGTTTCATGCGATCTGCTTTTACACGCCATCACCGGAAGTCTCATGTGGAAAGCTTTTATAAGCGTTGTTGGAGCTGCACCTATGGAGGCAAATGGAGGGTATTCTCTCACATTCCTGACTTGTGCTTTGTAGATGATGGACAACCCTTGGGAGTCAGAAAGCGAGTTACCCGCTGCAAGATTCCTAGCCTTTGATTTGCTCTTATATCTTCACTATTTTTATGGCCAGTCCAGTTCAGTTTCTGGTCTTGGTGACACATGGAATGTCGATGATGGAGGATTCGGTGTTGGTAATGCCATTGAACGTCATGAGCTATGGTTAGATTCTCTCTTGTGAGGTGGTCAGTGCCTGGCACGTGTATGGTGCGAATGTTGTTTGCCACTTGTCAGCCCTTCGACTGGCTATTGTACATATGACTTAGTGCTGTTTGGGGGATTCACATTGATAAAAAGTGAGTAGCTGCCATGACTCAGTTGGTAGCACTCTTGCCTTTAAGGGAGGTTCTGGGTTCAATTCCAATTCAAGGTCTTGAACACAATAATCAAGTCTGACACTCCGGTGCAGTACACTGTCAGAGGTACGGTCCTTTGGATGGGATATTAAACTGGGGCCCTGTCCATCCTCTCAGGTGGATGGAAAATAAATACCATGACACTATTTTGAAGAAGAGCAGGAGAGTTATTCCCAACATCCTGGCCAAAATTTATCCCACAATCAATGACACAAAAAAATATCATCAGGTATGATGTTTCGAGGTTCTTGCTGTGCACAAATTGGTTGTCACTTTTCCAAGATTATAACAGTCACTCCTCCTTTTAGTACCATGCTCTAAGAAGCCATTGGCAACCAAAAACATGCATTGGATTGGTCAATGTTTATATTGCCTTGTGCAGTATGACCAACCAGGAAACTCTCCCACTCTTACCACCTGCCAATGGAGAGGATTCAGCGGCTGACAATCAACCTACAATAGTGCCTGCACTTCAAAAGGTTCTGTGTTAGCCAGGAAGTGCATTGTGATGCCTGGAGGTCATGAAAAGTGCTCCTTGATTGCAAGTCCTCAGAGTGCTCCAGTTTCCTCCCACAGCCCAAAGATGTGCAAGTTCGGTGGGGTTATGGGGATAGGGCGGGATGAGGGCCTGGGTAGAGTGCTCTTTCTGAGGTTCGGTGCAGACTCAATGAGCCGAATAGCTTCCTTCTGCATTGTAGGGATTCTATGGATTCTCTTCTTTACTGGGATGACAATGTGGGATCTTTCGTGCCCACCTAAACAAGACAAATGGGACCTCAGTTTAAATTCTTCCCTGAAAGCAGGTGCCTCTGGCACCATGGCACTCACCCTGTGAATTAGGCGCTCAAGTCTGGCTGCCAAGTGGAACTTGTCACTTAACTCTGGGGGCATGGTGGGAAAGCTACCCATTGAGACACTTCCTCCTTTTGCCCATTTTGTGGGTGGCACTACTGCCTCACAGCATCAGGGACCCAGGTTAAATTCTGGCCCTGGGTAACTGTCTGTGTGGAATTTGCACTTTCTCCCAGTGTCTGTGTGGGTTTCCTCTGGGTACTCCGGTTACCTCCCACAGTCCAAAGACGTACAGGTTAGGTGGATTGGCTATGCTAAATTGTCCCTTAGTGTCCAAAAGGTTAGATGGGATTACTGGGTTAAGTGGATAGGGTGGGGCCTGACCCTAGGTTGGGTGCTCTTTCAGAGGGTCGGTGCAGACTCGATGGGCTGAATGGCCTCCTTCTGCACTGTAGCAATCTTCCAAAAAGAAAAGCTGACAAATAGGAAGAGAAACCATTATGAGGTTGGAAAGTTGTTGGGAACAGTGAGACTCATGGATTTGGGAGAGAGAGAGAAGGGGGGGTTGGGGGAAGTGAACTCCGGTTCCTGTAAAATCCAGTCCGGGGAGTTTGGGAAGGCGAGGCGAGCGGATCCATTCCTGGGAATCCATGTAGAGTTTTGTGTGGGGCTGGGCTTGAGGAGAGAGTGAAGCTCGGAATTGTGAGGAGAAGTTCAGTGAGAGGGGTGGAGAGGGCGAGGGAGAGGGGAGGAGAACTTTGTGCAAAGTTGGAGCAAGAGGCAGAGACGGGACAGCTCCGCTCAAGGACTTTTGAATCACTTTCTTCTCCCAGCCCCAGCGGCCGATCAGCGGGAGATTTCTGTGAGGAGTTTGGGTTGGGAGAGAGAGAAAGAAAGGGAGAAGACTGAAGAGAAATGGGCCGGAGAAAAGTTTCGCTGCTCCACTGGCGTCTCCTCATCCAAATTCTTTTCCTCTCCTGTGTGAGTACAAGTGTCCCAACTTTCTTCCCCCGCCCGCTTCTTCTTGCATTTCTCTGGAGATTTTGAGACCCGTTTACGTGGTGAAGGGAGGGCGAACTCTCAAAGTAACCTCAACCCATCAAAGCTAAAAGTTTTCGAAAACTTTTTGAAAAGTTGTGGAAAATCTGCAGCCCAGCCGGGGTCACTTTAAACTGGGGGTGGGGTGGAGGGGGACTTTGAGATTGTACCATACCAAAGGGTACCTTGAGTATATTTGTGTAAAAGTGCCACCAGCAAGCAGCTAAAGGCTAATTTTATCCAGTCTGGAACTCTTGCTATGTTTCAAAACCTATTCATAGAGTTTCTTCTAAATCAGTCTGTCCCTGGCATTACCTTTTTATTTGCATTAAGTACGATGGTTGGACGTCTTGTTTGTGGCTTGAAAAGATGATTGTAATTTAAACAAAAAAAGACTTGTAAAACTCTGACACTATCAAATTCATTTCTGAACGGCGAATTTTGGTTTGGAAAATGTGTTCGGATATTGCAAGATTTATGCTCCCTTCAGGGGGCCCTCAAGCCACTCACTGTGTTACAACCCTGGTGTCCCTCAGCAGGTTACAGACTAGGTATCGCCCTTGCACTCAGCTCAGCTCCTGCTTTATCAGCCCAGTTGGATGCACTTTGATCCCCCCCCCCCCCCCCCAATGAAAGTAGCTAACTGTGGGGAGAAAGTAGACCGAAGCTTCGAGCCTGTTTCTGAATCTTCTCACTTGTCTGATTTAGCTCTGCCTGCTGAATTGCAATGTCAAGCTATAATAACGTTTGCCCCCCCCCCCCCCGTTGCTAGAGCAGATACTAAGTCGATTCACAGGACCTGGGACCTACTTCCAGTCACATTTTAGAAATCTGAAAATCCAGGCAAATGATCCAAGTACAGTTGTTCTGACTGTTGTGAATTGAAGCTTTGTGAAAATTTGTCTAAAACCCAGGGTGATCCCTGGAAATGGTGCGAACCATGTTAAATCAGTTCTTGGCAAAGTTGCAGCTCCATTACACTGCCTCTTTATTACACGACCAATGCTGAAAAAACCCTAGACTTAATTCTGAAGTAGAGTTTGAAACCAGTCCACATGCTCCTCTTGACTCTCCCCAGATAGCTGTGCTGGTTAAGTGCGATCAGTCCTCCAGGGCAGGAGGGGTGCAAGTTTGAACCCGGCTCTGTGCTGACGTTGACAGGTCTCTGGGGGTGGTGTCACGGGGTCTGTGTTTGGTTCCTCTGTCCCTCGGGTGTGAAGAGGAGTGCGGGAGAATGAGGAGTGACGATGGATCTGTGATGCTGAATGGAATCCAATGCCCCCTGTTGGAAACTGGGTGGGCCATGGATTGGATTTGAGGCTCCAGTCATACACCCATTCTCCTCTACATTGGCTTAGTTAAAAAGGAAATTCAGGCTGGCCTGTAATGGTGTCTGATCAGTGGCCAGTTTCCTGCTCCTGTTAATGTTGGCAATGGTCCTCCTGTTGTATATGTTCAGATTCATTTGCAGGAATGATCGTTCTATGGCAGTGCTGGTCAGTGCAAGTGGGTGGCACAGTGGTCGACAATGCTGCCTCTCAGCGCCAGAGACCTGGGTTCAATTCCAGCCTCGGTCTCTGGCTGTGTGGAGTTTGCAGTTTCTCCCCGTGCCTGTGTGAGTTTCCTTTGGGTGCTCTGGTTTTGTCCCACAGTCCAGAGATGTGCAAGTGAGGTGAATTAGCCATGTCTGGCTAACTGTCCCTTAATGCCCCCCCAAAAGGTTTGGTGGGGTCGTGCAGTTACATGGATAGGGTGGGGCATGGGCTTAAGTAGGGTGCTCTTTCAGAGGGTCGGTGCAGACCTGATGGGCCAAATGGCCTTCTGTACTGTAGTATTTCCATGGTTCTATGAAGTGGTAACTGCAGCATGACTCTCAGTATCTGTGTTGTGCTGCCTCTTGATGGAATCTTCCAATGTGTGGAGTCTGCACGTTCCGCCTGTGTCTGCGTGGGTTTCCTCCGGGTGCTCTGGTTTCCTCCCACAAGTCTCGAAAGACGTGCTGTTAGATAATTTGGACATTCTGAATTCTCCCTCTGTGTACCCGAACAGGAGCCGGAATATGGCGACTGGGGGCTTTTCACAGTAACTTCATTGCACTGTTAATGTAAGCCTACTTGTGACAATAATAAAGGTTATTATTATAATAACAATTATTATTATCCGGTTTGATCTCTGTGCTGAACATTACCTCACCACCACCACCACCTGTGAGGGCTGTCCCTCGACAGCCCTCACACTTAAATCATTGTCCACCGCCAAGTTCTGGTGAATCAGAACTTCCTCCGGCTCATCATCAGAGACTCGCTAGCGATTCCCTTCCCTTGCATTGAAGTATATTGTGTGCAATCTTCCTGCCCTCTCTGACGCTGAGGTTTTAAAATATTTGTTATTTCATGGGATGTGGGCGTCGCTGACTGGGCCAGCATTTGTTGCCCATCCCTAATTAAACTTGAACTGAATGGCTTTCTAGGCCATTTCAGAGCGGTAGTTAAGAGTCAGCCGCATTGCTGTGGGTCTGGAGTCACATGTAGGCTAGACCGGCTGAGGATGGCAGATTTCCTTCCCTAAAATGCAATAGTAAATCAGATGGGTTTTTACGGTAATTGATGTAGATTCAAGATCATCGTGCTCGTTACTTGCTTTGTATTCCAGATTTTATTGATTGAATTCAAATTCCACCAGCTGCTGCGGAGGCAGGATTAACCAGGGCCTCCGGATCATTAGCTCTGTGACATTATGACTAGGTCACCATCTCCCCCAAACTCCAGTCAGCCTCTGTCTCAAGGCAGCTTACTTACTTCCACCTTTTGAAATGCTGCTTACCTCTTGAATATTGCAAACCTTCAAGCTGACCTCAGTATAAAGGCGGTTGCCTTTTGTTATGTTAAACCTAACTCTCCTAATGTTCATCTTGGAATCCCTTCATAACTCAACTTTAATAAACTTGTCCGACACTTCTGATGTATCCATTGCCACATTAAGAGATGGCCGCTATTGTCATTGTCTTAGCCCTATGGTAAAACCCACAACCATGCCATAACTCTCTGCAGCACAAGATATACTGACTGCTTTGCTGTCATATTTACCAATGCCAATTGTGATTAAATGGATTCCTGGAGGTTTCATCACATGATTTGCCCCCACCCGCCAGCCATTAGTCGGCCAAACGTCCATCCTAGTGACACACGGCCTTCCTACACCAATTGGAAAGCAAAAAGATTCATTACCCAATTGGATGATTCTTGACTGTGAGACAAACGGCCTTTTCTCCCCTAGTTTCCATATTTTAAAACCTGGTGAAGAGAAATGTTCAAAGAAAATAGAAACTATATTTTTATCATCCCAATGATTTTCCTTCAGGGATGCCCTCTGCAGTATCCTGGCGATTGATCTTCAGTTCCTGGAGACTCCAAGCCAATCCTGGAGGGTTGGCAACCCTAACCATGTTTTACCTGGTTATCTAGAGGTGTGTGAGCCACCTACTGTATCCACCTGAGTGTAGCCTCCAGCAGACAAAATAACTTCCATTTCTATATCATTGGTCGTGTGGTAAAACATGGTGAGGTGCTCCACAGGATCAACATTGACATCAAAGCATGTCAGCTGAGGTGATGTTAGGATTGGTGACCAAAAGCTTGATCAAAGAGGTATGTTCCCAGGAGTATGTGAGAGGTGGAGAGGTTCAGGGAGGGAATTTCACAACCAGGCAGCTGAAGGCATGGCCGTCAGGGGTAGGTAAGAGTGATTAAAATCCAGGATGCAGAAGAAGCCAGAATTGGAGGAGAGATCAGAACTTGGGGTTGGAGAAAGTTACAGAGAAAGGGGTGAGAGAAAGTTACAGATAAAGGGAAGGATGAAGATGAGAAGGGATTTGCAAACCAGGATGAGAATTTTAGAATGGGGACACCTGTCAGCCGGGAACGGGGTACGTCGGCGAGCTTGGGGGCGATGGGTAAACAGGATTTAGTGAGAGTTCAGAGATCTATAAGATTATCTTCTCGCTGAGATAGGCAAGGGAACAATAGGAATGGCTAATCACAGTGACTGACCGAATGTCAGTCTTTTGATAGTAATCCAAAGTCCACACTCTTGATTTGAGACGATATGGTAATAAAAGACAAAGAGTTTGAAAAAATAGCAAGAAAGAGATGAAAATTAGATTACAAAACAACTGTGACTCGTGTGCATGTTAATTCAGTACAAGAATCACAGAAATGTCATTATCTTTAACTTGCATCAAGGGGAATGTATTGTTCCTTTCAGAAAACCAAGTGCCTGAGGTGCTCGCCCGGTTTAATTGCTCTGCCTTGTCTGGTGTTGTGCTTTACAGAATGCACATGTTGAAGATTTGACTCTTGGTCTGTATTGTGTCAATTGGTTTCTGTTGTGCTGGCTTTGCCCTAGGCTGGGGGCAGGGCATGGGGAGGGGGTAGGAGTTTGGCGGCAGTCGAACCTATTAGAAAGTATGTGCGCAGGGATGTGAGGTAAGGGCAGCATTGATCCACCCTCTTTGGGCGCAATGCCTTGCTGTGGCTCCTACTTGAATGGTCTCATGGATGAGATACTGATGAGAACCTCAGCACGTCCATCTTCAGGAGGGGTGGCGGCAGGTGTCATTCCAGTCAAGTCTTAGAAAGCATTGCGACGGGCCTTTGACATTGTGTTAACAGCAAGTTCTTAAAAAAAATTGCTGTAACTGAACCTTCTTTGCATCGATGCAGTATTTTTAGAAAGGATAAATTTCCTGCACAAAGCTGCCCTTGTAATTGTGGGCCCGTTCGCGCATGTACAGGAGTGTTCCCGGCAGCCCCTCGAGCCGGCTTTGGCTGGCAGGCCGCCCCCTCGAGCCGGTTTCATCATTTGGTTAAACCCCCACATGGCTGATCTGCTCGCACACGCAATGTCTGACTGGCCAGTGTGTATTTCCATGACAAGCAAAAGTTTTCATTCCGGAGATTCACGCTATCTGCAGATACTTTTTCCATGCTCAACAGTAAAATTCACTTGCATTGGCGAGCTCTCACTCCCAATAGAACTGGGATGGGACCATTTTTGCAGGGAATCAGGGATAGCTAAATGAAGACATTAGTGATTATACAGGATCCCACCTTATGGGCGCGATTCTCCACTCCCACACCGGTTGGGAGAATCACCTGGGCCGCCAAAATTTCCAGGGACGCCGGTCCGACACCCTCCCATGATTCTCCCAAGCGGCGGGAACGGCCCGGTCGAGTTTCGCAGGCCGGAGAATCGCCGGAGACACCCAAAATGGTGATTCTCCCGCACCCCCGCTATTCTGAAGCCCGGATGGGCCGAGCGGCCAGGCCAAAACGGCGGGTTCCCCCCGGCGCCGTCCACACCTGGTCGCTGCAGTCGTGGGCGGTGCGTGAACGCTGGGGGGGCGGCCTTTGGGCGGGCGAGGGGGGATCCTGCACCGGGGTTCACCGGCAATGTGGGGTGCCCGCGATCGGTGCCCACTGATCGTCGGGCCGTCCTCTCTGAAGGAGGACCTCCTTCCTTCCGCGGCCTTCAAGATCTGTCCCCCATCTTCTTGCGGGGCGGATTTGGACAGGGTGGCAACCACGCATGTGCGGGTTGGCGCCGGCCAACCCGCGCATGCGCGGATGACGTCCGTTATGCGGCACCGGCCGCGTCATCTATGCGGCGCCGCTTTTACGCGGGCGACAAGGCCTGGCGCGGGTAGATGACGCGGCCCGGATACTGGCCCATTGTCAGGGCCTGAATCGGTCGGGGCCGTTCCGCACCGTCGTGAACCTCGACGGCGTTCACGACGGCGTGGGGGTGGAAAATCCCGCCCTATATCTTGCTCAACAGAAAAAAGTCACACGCACGGCTCCAGGGAATGAGCAACTTTAATTAGAAAGTTTGGAGAAGTTGGGACTATTTTCCTTGGAGAAGAAGAGATTGGCTAGAGGTGTTCAAAATAATGAGGGGTCTGGACAGCGTAGATAGGGACAAACTGTTCCCACTGGCAGAAGGATCGAGAATGAGTGGGCGGAGATTTAAGGTAATTGGCAAAAGCATCAATGGAAACATGCACTGGAATTTTCTGACCATTCCCGATGGTGGCGAAATGCTGCCATGGGTTTCCTGGCGGTGGAGGCTGCGTACAAGGAGAAACCTGGTTGACATCAATGGGACCAGAAGATCCCACCAAGAGCAGGCCACGTCCACCACCGTAAAATATGTTGTTGGGGACGGGGGAGTGAAGGGGCGTGGAAAATCCCACCCATGAGAAATGTCTCACATCAGTCAGTGATTAAGACTGGAGTGCACCATCTGCGAGTCGTGGGGGCAGGTTCAATCGAAACATTCAAGAGGGACTTGGATCATTATCTGCAAAGGGTGAACGCGCGATGTTATGGGGAGAAGGCGGGACATTAGGTAGACTGCTCATTCGGAGAGCCAGTGCAGACACGATGAACCAAATGGCCTCTTTCTGTGCTGCACCTGTTCTGTGAATAGGTGTTCCTGGGATCCTGAGCACTTTGTGCCACGGCTAAGCTTGTATTAACGCTGGGGAAACATTAGTGGGCTTGGCAGCTGAATCTGTGTGGACTGCCACCAGGTATGGTTGGCACAAGAGGATTGATCAGTCCATAAAATGGTTCAGTGCCTTGAAACGCTTATTCAAATATTGTTTGGCACGGGTCTTATTTTAGTCACGTTTTGCAACAGGAGATTAAATTTTCAAGATTTGCTGTGAAGCCTATAAATCTGTCATTGGGTTGCTGTTGTGTTGCAGCAGGGATTCAAAGCAGAGAATAGGAGAGAGCCTGTGTGCTGGCTGCCTGTCTGTGGTTTATCTGGACCTCAGCTGGGCTTTTCATGAAGGAGTGAAAAATGGTGATTTCATCTTAACATGAGCAAACCCCGCATTGCTCCAGCGGTTGGAGACAGCTGGGAGATTAGATTATTGGAGGCGGGTAAACACACTTATCATTGCCGTCGAGTTACAGCTGATCAATAATCTGCTACTTTGAAGGCAAGCTTTTTGATTAATCAACAGCTCAAATATTTGTATTAAAGGTAAAATATTCAAACGACAAACAGGCTGCCAACACCTTGGAAGCGTCTGGCTGGGACCATGGCCTTTTGAGTGAGCTTCCTGTGGGACTGTGTCCAGCACCAACTGCTGCTGTGAAGACTCTGGGAGAAATAGACCCGGGGAGTGCCTCGTTGGCTGGTTTGCCAAGAGAGATCTTGTGATATTTTATATAGGTTATCGGGGGTGGATGAGGCAACAGTCAGATCAGCTGTGATCTTATTGAGTACAGGCTCAAGGGGCTGAATGGCCTACTCCTTACTCTTAATTCGTACGTCGGTATCGCCTTGCATTTTGAACAAAGAACAATACAGCACAGGGACAGGCCCTTCGGCCCTCCAAGCCTGTACCGGTCATAATACCAACCTTTGCCAAAACCCTCAGCACTTCCATGTGTCGTATCCCTTTATACCAATCCTACCCATGTGTTTGTCAAGATGCCTTTTGAACACCGTTATTGTATCTGCTTCCACAACCTACCCTGGCAACGCGTCCCACACACTCCTCACTCTCTGCGTAAAAACCTGCCTCGCACGTCTCCTTTGCCCCACGGACCTTAAACCTATGCCTGGTAACTGACCCCTCCACCCTGGGAAAGAGTGCTTGCCCATCCCCTCATAATCTTGTAAACCTCTATCAGGTCACCCCCTCAACCTCTGTCATACTAATGCAAATAATCCAATTCTATTCAGCCTCTCCGTGTAGCTAACAGCCTCCAGACCAGGCAACATCCTGGTAAACCTCCTCTGTACCCTCTCCAAAGCCTCCACATCCTTCTGGTAGTGTGGCGACCAGAATTGTGTGCAATATTCCAAATATTTAGTTGGGAATTGATGCTCGATTTACAGAATCTTAGTGGAGGCCATTCAGCCCATCACGCGTGCCTCCACCTTTCCTTCAGGCTGCGCATCCTGGACTGTAACGCAGGAGAATGGGGATGAGAAAATATCAGCCGTGATTGAATGGCGGAGCAGACCTGATGGGTCAAGTGGCCTAATTCTGCTCCGATGTCTTATATAACAACCTCTGTGCGTAAGAACATTTGCCTGATCTCCCACCATTGCATTAACCTGACTCCCTTCCAATGCAGACACGAGATTGCCTTTAATGTTTTATTGTCTGCAATCTTGGTTTTAAATCTTCTAACTGCAGGTAAACAGTGGAAGCTAATTATAGCGCAGCCTTTGTGAATGATTTTGAAGAATATTATTATATGCTTAGGAATTGAGCTTGCTTCAAGTCTGTGTTCAGCTAATTGTTCCTCGTTTGTAACTGTGCGCACTTTTTCCTGTAAATTCTGTTAGTGTTTTCCTGCTGGATGAAACCTGTGACCATAGCACTAAAATTACACCAGACAATCGGAACTCCTGCACCCCCCCCCCGGTGGAATCTTGGGTGGGGGGGGGCGTCAGATTTTGCTCTGCGTGGCCGTTGCATCAGCACAGCACTGCGAGGGCGAAAACAGCTCTGCCCTTCGCTGTGCTTTGTAAACCCAGGCAGTGTGTCCCCAGGCATTCCATAGCTCTGAGATCAGAGGAAGGATAGGGTTTGCCTGAAAGGAAAGCTGCAATGCCTAAAGAAACACGATAGTCAAGGGCTCGGGAAACTGAATTCAAGAATCCTGTCACCTGGCCAGGCGTGTTCGGGCTTCAGTTAAGTGTGTGTGCCCGTGTGTATTGTCTGGGAGTTTGTGGTGAACTTTCAGACACCATGATAAGTGGTTACACTGCCCTGTGGCTGCAATGATTTGGAACATAGAACTGTATGGAAGCTCTTTCTTTCTTTAAAATTAAATGTAGACAGTTGATTGGACAACAAGAGTTGTTGTGTTGGATCCGATGAAATGTTGAATAAAGTTATGAATTGGTGCTAAAATTCAGACCAGAAGAGCCGCGTAAATTTTAATGAGGTGTAAGTGTCACTGGCAAGGCCAACCAACACTTGTTGTCCTTGAGAAGATGGCACTTCTTGAACCTTGAGGACCTTGTATTTTGATCCAGGTACGATGAAGGACCGATGATATAGTTATGTGTCGGGATCATATGGGGAGTGGTGGGAAGACACTGTCTGTGCGGAGTCTGCACGTTCTCCCCGTGTCTGCGTGGGTTTCCTCCAGGTGCTCCGGTTTCCTCCCACAGTCCAAAGATGTGCAGGTTAGGTGGATTGGCCATGCTAAATTTCCCTTAGTGTCCAAAATTGCCCATAGTGCTGGGTGGGGTTACTGGGTTATGGGGATAGGGTGGAGGTGTGGACTTGGGTAGGGTGCTCTTTTCAAGAGTCGGTGCAGACTCGATGGGCCAAATGGCCTCTGGAACTGTAAATTCTATGTAACCTGTCTCTGCTGCCGGGTCCAGATTGTCACAGATACCAAACTCCAATGCTGCTGCACTCCCTGACACTGTAATAATCCCCAGCACTGTCCCTCTCCCTCGACACTGTAATAATCCCCAGCACTGTCCTTCTCCCTTGGCACTGTAAAAAACCCCTGCACTGTCCCTCTCCCTCCCCACTGTAATAAACCCCAGCACTGTCCCTCTCCCTTGACACTGTAATAAACCGCAGCACTGTCCCTCTCCCTCGACACTGTAATAAACCCCAACACTGTCCTTCTCCCTCGACACTGTAATAAACCCCAGCACTGTCCCTCTCCCGAACACTGTAATAAACCCCAGCACTGTCCCTGCCCCAACACTGTAATATACCCCAGCACTGTCCCTCTCCCTAACATTGTGATAAACACCAGCACAGTCCCTCTCCCTCGACACTGTAATAAACCCCAGCACTGTCCCTTTCCCGAACACTGCAATAAACCCCAGCACTGTCCCTAACACTGAAATAAACCCCAGCACTGTCCCTCTCCCTCGGCACTGTAATAAACTCCAGCACTGTCCCTCTCCCTCGACACTGTAATAAACCCCAGCACTGTCCCTCTCCCGAACACTGCAATAAACCCCAGCACTGTCCCTAACACTGAAATAAATCCCAGCACTGTCCCTCTCCCTCGGCACTGTAATAAACCCCAGCACTGTCCCTCTCCATCGACAGTTTAATAAACCCCAGCACTGTCCCTCTCCCTCGACAGTGTAATAAACCCCAGCACTGTCCCTCTCCTTCGACAGTGTAATAAACCCCAGCACTGTCCCTCTCCCTCGGCACTGTAATAAACTCCAGCACTGTCCCTGTTCCACAGCACTGTAATAAACCCCAGCACTGTCCCTATCCCTAACACTGTAATAAACTCAAGCACAGTCTCTCTCCCTCGACACTAATAAACCTCAGCACTGTCCCTCTCCCTCGGCACTGTAATAAACTCCAGCACTGTCCCTGTTCCACAGCACTGTAATAAACCCCAGCACTGTCCCTATCCCTAACACTGTAATAAACCCCAACACTGTCCCTATCCCTAACACTGTAATAAACCCCAGCACTGTCCCTCTCCCTCGACACTGTAATAAACCCCAGCACTGTCCCTCTCCCTCGACACTGTAATAAACCCCAGCACTGTCCCTCTCCCTCGGCACTGTAATAAACTCCAGCACTGTCCCTCTCCCTCGGCACTGTAATAAACTCCAGCACTGTCTCTCTCCCTCGACACTGTAATAAACCCCAGCACTGTCCCTATCCTTAACACTGTAATAAACCCCAGCACTGTCCCTCTCCCGAACACTGTAATAAACCCCAGCACTGTCTCTCTCCCTCGACACTGTAATAAACCCCAGCACTGTCCCTATCCTTAACACTGTAATAAACCCCAGCCCTGTCCCTCTCCCTCGACACTGTAATAAACTCCAGCACTGTCCCTTCCCCTCTACACAGTAATAAACCCCAGCACTGTCCCTCTCCCTTGACACTGACATAAACCCCAGCACTGTCCCTCTTCCTAACACTGAAATAAACACCAGCAATGTCCCCCTCCCTAACACATTAAGAAACTCCAATACTGTCCCTCTCCCTCGACACTTTAATAAACCCCAGCAATGTCCCTCTCCCTAACACTGTAATAAACACCAGCAATGTCCCTGTCCCTAACTATGTAATAAACACCAGCACTGTCCCTCTCCCTAACACATTAAGAAACTCCAATACTGTCCCTCTCCCTTGGTACTGTAATACACCCCAGCAATGTTCCCCTCCATCGGCACTGTAATAAACACCAGCAATGTCCCTCTCCCTAACACAGAAATTAACCACAACACTGTCCCTCTCCGCAACTGTAATAAACTCCAGCACTGTCCCTCTCCCTCGACATGGTAATAAACTCCTGGACTGTCCCTCTCCCTCAACACTGTATTAAACCCCAGCACTGTTCCCTCTCCCTCGACACTGTAATAAACTCCTGCACTGTCTCTCCCTCTCGACACTGTAATACATTCCAGCACAGTCCCTCTCCGTCGACACTGTAATAAACCCCAGCACCGTCCCTCTTACTCAACACTGTAAAAAAACTCCTGGACTGTCCCTCTCTCTCGACACTAATAAACGTCAGCACTGTCCATCTCCCTAACACTGTAATAAACTCCAGCACTGTCCCTCTCCCTCGGCACTGTAATAAACCCCTGCACTGTCCCTCTCTCTCGACACTGTAATAAATTCCAGCACAGTCCCTCTTACTCAACTTAATGCATTTTGGAAGGTCTAATGCAGGTAGGGAATATACAGTGAATGGTAGAACCCTCAAGAGTATTGAAAGTCAAAGAGATCTAGGAGTACAGGTCCACAGGTCATTGAAAGGGGCAACACAGGTGGAGAAGGTAGTCAAGAAGGCATACGGCATGCTTGCCTTCATTGGCCGGGGCATTGAGTATAAGAATTGGCAAGTCATGTTGCAGCTGTATAGAACCTTAGTTAGGCCACACTTGGAGTATAGTGTTCAATTCTGGTCGCCACACTACCAGAAGGATGTGGAGGCTTTAGAGAGGGTGCAGAAGAGATTTACCAGAATGTTGCCTGGTATGGAGGGCATTAGCTATGAGGAGCGATTGAATAAACTTGGTTTGTTCTCACTGGAACGAAAGAGGTTGAGGGGAGACCTGATAGAGGTATACAAAATTATGAGGGGCATAGACAGAGTGGATAGTCAGAGGCTTTTCCCCAGGGTAGAGGGGTCAATTACTAGGGGGCATAGGTTTAAGGTGAGAGGGGCAAGGTTTAGAGTAGATGTACGAGGCAAGTTTTTTTTTTTACGCAGAGGGTAGTGGGTGCCTGGAACTCGCTACCGGAGGAGGTAGTGGAAGCAGGGACGATAGGGACATTTAAGGGGCATCTTGACAAATATATGAATAGGATGGGAATAGAAGGATACGGACCCAGGAAGTGTAGAAGATTGTAGTTTAGTGGGGCAGCATGGTCGGCACGGGCTTGGAGGGCCGAAGGGCCTGTTCCTGTGCTGTACATTTCTTTCTTCTTTGTTCTTTGTTGTTCAACACTGTAAAAAAAACTCCTGGACTGTCCCTCTCTCTCGACACTGTAATAACCCTCAGCACTGTCCCTCTCCCTAACACTGTAATAAACCCCAGCACTGTCCCTCTCCCTCGACACTGTAATAAACTCTTGCACTGTCTCTCCCTCTCGACACTGTAATAAATTCCAGCACAGTCCCTCTCCATCGACACTGTAATAAACTCCAGCACCGTCCCTCTTACTCAACACTGTAAAAAAAAACTCCTGGACTGTCCCTCTCTCTCGACACTGTAATAAACCTCAGCACTGTCCCTCTCCCTCGGCACTGTAATAAACTCCAGCACTGTCCCTCTCCCTCGGCACCCCTGCACTGTCCCTCTCTCTTGACACTCTAATAAACTCCTGCACTGTCCCTCTCCCTCGACACTGTAATAAACCCCAGCACTGTCCCTCTCTCTCGACACTGTAATAAACCTCAGCACTGTCCCTCTCCCTCGGCACTGTAATAAACTCCAGCACTGTCCCTCTCCCTCGGCACTGTAATAAACCCCTGCACTGTCCCTCTCCCTCGACACTGTAATAAACTCCAGCACTGTCCCTCTCCCTCGACACTGTAATAAACTCCAGCACTGTCCCTCTCTCTCAATACTATAATAATCTCCAGCCTGAAGCTTTGTTCAGTTGTGGCTTTTGACCACAAACCTTTGACTCCAAGGCAGGAGGACTGCCAACTTGGACAAGCTGCCACTTGGATTGAGGAGGCTCCATTCTGAGCTGTATGTGATATGGAGATTGCGGAGAGCAAAATGTCAAAAAAAAAAGAAGGGCTTTTGTTTTTCGTTATGTTTAAGCCCCTTAAGGTCTCCAGCAGCTGTAGTGCTTAAATATACACTTGCATAGCAGATAATCACAAGAGTTGTGCAGATTGGAGAAATATATGGAAACCCTGATCATAAAATTCAATGTTGGACATGAATATGTCTTTTTTTTTAAACCATGACAGTGAGGCTAACTTTATGCCTTTTTGCTATCGATAATTTCCTTCCCATGCAGCTAATCCTTTGATTTCGGAATATTCTTTAATCAGATCTACCTTTTGACAGCAAAATCCTTGACCCGAAATGTGGCTTGAAATCAAGTGAAACTGTACCGTAATAAAATAAACAATCAGGGGAAAATAAAAGGCAGATGTGCTGGGAAAAACTGAAGTTGGCTCAGCTAAATGGGGACTTTCTCTGAAATTTAGATTTGCTGAAAGAGTTTGGCAATCGGTGATTATAGTTGTACCTGTTGTAGGGTAAGCCATGCCTGGGCAAACAGGCTTTATTGTTATAGATCCTTATTATGTACAAGTTATAGGAAGACTATCTAACACAACTAGCCCCTGTAGCAGTGCATTCTCCCCAATTTCTGCCTGAAGAAATGCCCCTTTAATTCTTTATTGGTTGCTCCCGTGTTTATTGTTCAGGACTTCCCCACTGTGCGGAAACAGTTTTGGAATTTGAGCTCACCCTTGCCAGTATGGAGAGGCGTTAGTTCCCAGTTTCCCAGGGCTGGGCTATTCCCATCATTGTTCAATCAATGGGCCAAATGGTCATCTCCTGTGCCTTAACAATTCTGCGATTTTTGATTAGATTGTCCTCCTCTCTTGCACATTTCATGGGATGTGGGCGTCTCTGTCTCGGCCAGCACTTTTATTGTCCAGCCCTAATTGCCCTTGAGAAGGTGGCAGTGAGCTGCCGCCTTGAACCGCTGCAGTTCATGTGGTGTAGGTACACCCACAGTGCTGTTAGGGAGGGGGTTCCAGGATTTTGACCCAATGGCAGTGAAGGAACAGACATAAATTTCCAAGTCAGGATGTTGAGTGACTTGGAGGGGAACTCGCAGGTGGCAGAGTTCTTATGAGCCTGCTGCTGTTGTCCTTCTAGATGGTAGAAGTTGTGGGTTTGGAAGGTGCCTTCGAAAGAGCCTTGGCAACTTGCCTCAGTGCATCTTGAAGATGGTCCGCACAGATCTCCAGTATCGTGCATCAGTGAGGGGTGCCAGACAAGTGGGTTGCTTTGTCTTGAATGGTGCTGAGCATCCTGTGTTGTTGGAGCTGCACTCATCAGCCAAGGGGAGAGTATTCTATCACACTCCTGACTCATACCTTGTAGGTGGTGGACTGGTTTTGGGGAGTCAGGAAGTGAGTTTTTACCTGCAGAATTCCCAAGATCGGACCTCTTGTCGCCACAGTGTTTATATAGCTGGTTCAGTTTTTGGTCAATGGCAGCACCCAGGATGTTAGTGGAGGATTCAGTGATGGTAATGCCATTGAATGTCAAGGGCAGGTGGTTGGATTCTCTCTTGATGGAGGTGTTCATTGCATGGCACTTGTGCAGCATGAATGTTACTTCCCACTAGCCAGTCCAAACCTGGATATTGTCGTGGCTTGCTGCACAGCGGCATGGACTGCTTCAGTATCTGAGGAATTATGAATGGTACTGAACATTGTGCTGTCATTAGCGAATACCCCACTTTTGACCTCATGATGGAAAGTGGTCATTGATGAAACAGCTGAAGATGGTTGTGCCCCTGACACTACCCTGAGGATCTCCTTCAGCGACGTCCTGGAACTGAGATAATTGACCTCCAACAACCGCAACCATCTTCCTTTCTTCTGGGTATGACTCCAATCACTGGAGAGTTTCCCCCCTGATTCTTATTAACTCCCATTTTGATAGGGCTTCTTGATGCCATACTCTTATCAAATATTGCCTTGATGTCAAGGGTAGTCACTTTTATCTCGCATCTCGAGTTCAGTTCTTTTTTTCATGTTTGGACCAAGGCCGTAATGAGGTCAGGAGCTGAGTGGCCCTGGCGGAACCCAAACTGAGCGTCCGTGACTAGATTATTGCTAAGCAAGTGTCGCTAGATGACACCTTCCATCACTTCACTGATGATTGAGAATAGACTGGTGGGGCGGTAATGGGCTGGGTTGGATTTGTCCTGCTTTTGTGTATCGGATGTACCTGGGCAATGTTTTGCATTGCTGGATAGATGTCAGTGTTGTAGGTGTACTGAACAGCTTGGCTAGGGGGTGTGGCAAGTTCTGGAGCCCAGATCTCCAGTACTATTACCGGACGATTGTCAGGGGCCACAGCTTTTGCAGTATCCAATGCTTTCAGACAATTCTTAATACCATGTGGAGTCAATCGAATTGGCTGAAGACTGCCATCTGATGTTGAGGACCTCGGGAGAAGGCCGGGATGGATCATCCCCTCGGCACTTCTGGCTGAAGATTGTTGCAGATGTCTCGGCCTTATATTTTGTACTGATGTGCCGTGCTCCTCCATCATTGAGGATGGGGATCTTTGTGCAGCCTCCTCCTCCAGTTGTTTAATTGTCCACCATCATTCACTTTTGGATGTGGCAGGACTGCAAAGCTTAGATCTGATCTGTTGGTTTTGGTATCACTTAACTCTATTCTTTCTCTGTTTGACATGCAAGTAAATAATAATAATCTTTATTTGTGTCACAAGTAGGCTTACATTAACACTGCAATGAAGTCACTGCGAAAATCCCCTAGGTGCCAGACTCCGCGCCTGAGCGGGTACACTGAGGGAGAATTCAGAATGTCCAAATTATCTAACAGCATGTCTTTCAGGACTTGTGGGAGGAAACCGGAGCACCCGGAGGAAACCCACGCAGACATAGGCAGAGGGTGCAGACTCCACACAGAGTGGCCCAAGCCGGGAATCGAACCCGGATCCCTGGAGTTGTGAAGCAACAGTGCTAACTACTGTGCCGCCCAGTAGTCCTGTGTTGTAGCTTCGCCAGGTTTACATCTCATTTTTCGGTATGCCTGGTGTTGCTCCTGGCCTGCCCTCCTATACTTTTCATTGAACCGGGGTTAATCCCCTGGTTTGATGGTAAGGTGCTGTCTGGTTCATTATCTATAAGGTATAACTCCATGGGTATGACTATGTCAGGCTGTTGCTTGACTAGACTGTGAGACAGCTCTGCCGATTTTGACACGAGCCCCCAGATGTCAGAGTTGAAAGGGCTGGGTTTGCCATTGTCATTTCTGGTGCCTGGGTTGATGGCGGGTGATCAGCCCAGTTTCATTCCTTTTAGACTTTGTAGCGGTTTGATATAACAGAGAGATTGCTCGGCTATATCAGGGGCGGAGTGAACCATCGCTGTGGGTCTGGAGTCACATGGAGGCGAGACCAGGCTAATCAGTGAATTTCCTCCCATCAATGATATTTGTGAATCAGATGGTTTTTCCTGGCAATGGTTTCATGGTCGCTATCATCGGAACCAGCTTTTTAATTCCAGATTAGTTTAAATTCCACCAGCTGCTGTGGTGACGTTTGAACCCATGTCCCTAGAGTATTAGCCTGGATTACTAGTCTGGTGACATTACCACTATGCAACTACCACCAAATCTCCGCCCTCCAACCCTGAGGCAATTCCTTGCAATCGGGTGAACACCTGTCTGCTTTCAGCCACGCCAGCTGCACTTCTGATCTCTGAGTGAGTGAGTGTAGCGGAAACGGCAGCAGCGCAGACAGTGGTTTATATTTCTTTATTCCTGGTGGAATTAAAGTGTTCTCGGTGCAGAGTAATCATTCCTGAGCAATTTATTTGATTGTGTAATGACTGTGTGTGGTTTTACTGTTTATTGTGTTGCGAGATTGAGCTTGATGGTTGGACTATTGCGATGTGAGTCAGGACGCCGCTGTCTGCTGGCATTGGAAGCGATCGAGAGCGAGGACAGAGTGAAGGAGGAAAGATCCCTTTGCGTCTTGCTTCTTCTCCTGCTTTTCTTCAATTCTCTCTCAGTGCGCATCTGTGTTATCCGTCCATCCGATTTCTCCTCTTTCCCCTTCTGCCTTTAGCCTCAATTTATCCTTCTGTTTTTGCCAGCGAAAGACATTGGGTCTTTGTTTCCACTGTCTGTACTTGGCTATCTTGCTTTCTCTCATTCTAACTGTACTTAGAAATCCTTTTGATTTCCAAACTCTTGATTTAATCCACTCATTTGTCCTTCAGTCCACACAGAAATGCTGCGGCAGTATGATCTATGCAGAATGTTTAAAATATGCCCTGGTGCTGTCCATATGTTGGATTTAACAACAAAAGAATGGAATTGCATTTTATAGTGCCTTTTATTTCCTCAGGGCACCTTGAACTGCTTAACAGCCAAGTATAACATGGGGAGACCTGGCAGCGAATTCAGACACAGGATGGCATGGTAGCACAATGATTAACATTGTTGCTTCACAGCGCCATTGTCCCAGGTTTGATTCCCAGCTTGGGTCACTGTCTGTGTGGAGTCTGCACGTTCACCCTGTGTCTGCGTGGGTTTCCTCCGGTTTCCTCCCACAAGTCCCAAAAGATGTGCTGTTGGGTAATTTGGACATTCTGAATCCCCCCTCTGTGTACCCGAACAGGTGCCGGAATGTGGCGACTAGGGGCTTTTCACATGAACTTCATTGCAGTGTTCCTATTTACCTACATGTGACAATAAAGATGATGATTATTATTATTAATAAATTAAATAGCAATGACCTCCACCCCCGTCACAGCTGCACTAGTGTCAGGCTGGATGTTGTGCGTGAGCCTCTGGAATGGTGCTTGAACTCATGGCCTAACTTGGGCTACAGCTGAGTTAGTGCTAGTGTATTTAGGATTTGGAGGAGAGGCACTTGATGGCTGAAATGGACCAGTGTCCTTGCTGCTCCCTTGGCTGAAATCCGCAGAGAGCACAGTTAGATGCTGCCGTGTGTAGCAGGGTCTGTTTACTTGCTGTGGGAGCTTCCCAAACATTTTTTTTTATTCATTTGAATAAATTAGGGGGAAAAGGGTGCAATGAGCAGAAGATAACTTGGGGAATGCGGTTTCTAAACTGGTGCTCTGGCTACAGGTTGAGAGAACTGTTTTATGGTTAGATATGTTGGGATAAATGGACCATCATAGATCAGTCAGCAGTATGAAGGGACTGATGTGAACATTTGCTCTGGAGACACTTCCAAACCGTTTAATTATATTCACGTAGAAAGAACATGAGCTGGGATGGGAGTGGATGGGTTCCATGTCAACTGGTTTGTATGAGGAAAGACCAAAATCATGACTTCAAAGAATTAAAGACTGAGTTTATAATGGTCTGCAGATCACTCATGCGAACATTGGGATTAAGAGACATTGATTTTTAAAAACCACAACCAAAATATATATATTTAAAATTACCACAGCCATTTCATAGATGTAACAATGAAAATTCCATCCTATATCCGCATGATTGTGAGATGGCTGTGGCAAATGTTAAACATTTTAAAATTCATTCTGAAATTGAATCTCTGGATCAACCGCATAATTTAGAGAAAATATTCAAAGCAAAGTCGGAGGAAGAGTTGGGAGAGGGTGGGAGGAAGAGTTGGGAGAGGGTGGGAGGAAGAGTTGGGAGAGGGTGGGAGGAAGAGTTGGAAGAGGGTGGGAGGAAGAGTTGGGAGAGGGTGGGAGGAAGAGTTGGGAGAGGGTGGGAGGAAGAGTTGGGAGAGGGTGGGAGGAAGAGTTGGGAGAGGGTGGGAGGAAGAGTTGGGAGAGGGTGGGAGGAAGAGTTGGGAGAGGGTGGGAGGAAGAGTTGGGAGAGGGTGGGAGGAAGAGTTGGGAGAGGGTGGGAGGAAGAGTTGGGAGAGGGTGGGAGGAAGAGTTGGGAGAGAGTGGGAGGAAGAGTTGGGAGAGGGTGGGAGGAAGAGTTGGGAGAGGGTGGGAGGAAGAGTTGGGAGAGGGTGGGAGGAAGAGTTGGGAGAGGGTGGGAGGAAGAGTTGGGAGAGGGTGGGAGGAAGAGTTGGGAGAGGGTGGGAGGAGGGGTTCTGGTGTGAGGTGCTCCAGAGAGTGAACGCCTCCACCTCGTGCGTGAGGTTGGGGCTGATACAGCTGAAGGTGGGATATAGATCACATCTCACGAGTGCGAGGATGAGCCGGCTCTTTGAGGGGGTAGAAGATGCGTGTGAATGTTGCGGCGGGGGGGGCTCCGCAAATCACGTTCATATGTTTTCGTCCTGTCCAAAGCTGGAGGATTACTGGAAGGAGGTTTTTAGGGTAATCCCTAAAGTGGTGCACGTGAAACCGGACCCGAGCCCTCGGGAGGCCATATTCGGGGTGACCGGAGTTGGAAACTGGTGTGGAGGCTAATGTTGTAGCCTTCACCTCGTTGATTGCCCAAAGGCGGATCCTGTTGGGATGGAGAGCAACCTCTCCACCCTGTGTCCTGGCATGGCGGGGGGACCTGTTGGAATTCTTGATTCTTGAGAAGGTTAAGTTTGAACTGAGGGGAAGGATGGAGGGGTTCTACAATTCATGGGCATTATTCATTATGTACTTTCAAGAATTGGATAATATCGAACTTTAGTTGGGGTGGGGGTGCTGGGAGGGTTGGGGGGAGGGGGACTATGTGTTAATGGTGACTATGGGTGATTCCTGACTCCCATTTGTTATTTGTTTGTTAACATGCAGGCTAGTGTTTGGGGGTTGGTGTGAGGATGGGATTGTTGTCGCTGATATGGGGTTTGACATTATATTCGTTACTGCTTATTTATTGTTGGTGGGTGCAAATTTGGGAGAAAATGTAAGTCTAGACTAATGCAGTGCAGTACTTACTGATGGAAAGCTATGCTATCAGAGGTGCTGTCTTTCAAATGAGCCATTAAGCTAAGGCCTGTCTCATTTGATGGATGTAAAAGCACTGTTTGAACAAGCGGAAGGGAGTTTCCCCAGCTATCCTGTCCAATAGTATAAATGTATTGAGCCGGATTTTTGTGCACCATTCCCCCCCAGTAATGTGCTACAGACCTTGGCTTCCTAGTTTCTCTTTGTGCCCCTTCTCAAGTCCCTGACATCTTCATTTAACAATTTATTCCCCGGTTGAGAACACACAAGCTCTCGGACTTGCTCCTGAGCAATCTGCTGGAACATGCGTAGACATGGCCTGGTTAACTGGCCCTTTGAATGAAAATTTATTTTAAATGACCAACAAATGTTGGCCGAGCCGACAGTGGCCACATCTCATCATGGAACAGTCCAAAAAAACTCATGCCTTCTGTTCCAAATCCCCGATATTGAATTCCCTGTCCATGGGTTTGAAATGCATCAGTGTAGTCTGCTTCTATCCACTCTGTCCCACCCTTCCATAATTTTAAACGCTTTTAACATATGGCCTGATAATATGTTGATTTGTCCTGGATGGTGTTGAGCTTCTTGGGTGTGTTGTGAGGTTCCTTCTGTTCCTTCTGCTGTTTGTCATTTTTATAAATGAACTGGAGAAGGGCGTAGAAGGATGGGTGAGTAAATTTGCAGATGACACTAAAGTAGATGGAGTTGTGGACAGTGCGAAAGGATGTTACAAGTTACAGAGGGACATAGATAAGCTGCAGTGCTGGGCTGAGAGATGGCAAATGGAGTTTAATGCAGAAAAGTGTGAGGTGATTTATTTTTAAAGGAATAACAGGAAGACCGAGTACTGGGCTAATGGTAAGATTCTTGTCAGTGTGGATGAGCAGAGAGATCTCGGTGTCCATGTACATAGATCCCTGAAAGTTGCCACCCAGGTTGAGAGGGTTGGAAAGAAGGCGTACGGTATGTTAGCTTTTATTGGTAGAGGGATTGAGTTTTGGAGCCATGAGATCATGTTGCAGCTGTACAAAACACTGGTGCGGCTGCAGTTGGAGTATTGCGTGCAATTCTGGTTGCCGCATTATCGGAAGCATTGGAAAGGGTGCAGAGGAGATTTACCAGAATGTTGTCTGGTATGGAGGGAAGATCTTATGAGGAAGGGCTGAGGGACTTGAGGCTGTTTTCGTTAGAGAGAAGAAGGTTAAGAGGTGACTTAATTGAGGCATACAAGATGATCAGAGGATTGGATAGGGTGGACAGTGAGAGCCTTTTTCCTTGGATGGTGATGTGTAGCACGAGGGGACATAGCTTTAAATTGAGGGGAGATAGATATAGGACAGATGTCAGAGGTAGGTTCTTTCCTCAGAGTAGTAAGGGCGTGGAATGCCCTGCCTGCAACAGTAGTGGATTCGCCAACACTAAGGGCATTCAAATGGTCATTGGATAGACATATGGACGATAAGGGAATAGTGTAGATGGGCTTTAGAGTGGTTTCACAGGTCGGCGCAACATCGAGGGCCGAAGGGCCTGTACTGCGCTGTTATGTTCTATGCTCTGTGCTCGTATATGAGTAAAGATCCCATTTCAAGAACAGTAGGGAGGTTCTCCCACATTGTCATGGCCAATACTTAACCCAGAAACGTTGTTTATATCTTTGTTGTTTATGGCACAAAGGCACAGTGGTTAGCATTGCTGTCTCAGAGCACCAGGGACATTGGTTTGATTCTGGCCTTTGGGTGACTGTGTGGACTTTGCATGTTCTCCCCCATGTTTGCGTGGGTTTCCTCCGGGTGCTCCGGTTTCCTCCCAAAGTTTAAAGATGTGCAGGTTAGGTGATTGACCATAATGTGTGAGGTTACGGGAATAGAGTGGGGGAGTGGACCTAGGTAGAGTGCTCTTGAGGGTCAATACAGACTCGCTAGGTTGAATGGCCTCCTTCAACACTAAGGATTCAGGACTTTCCTGTTGTGTTTCCCACACTACAAGAGTGACTACACTTGTTTGAGAGGAGATGAGGTGATCCCTGTTGTGCCAGCAGTGGCTCCACTGTGTAAATAACTTCCTTCCGTCAGTCAGTGACTGGAATGGATCTTGCTCATCAGATGGCTCGTCTGATGTGACAGAAAACTAGCAGGAGCAAAATGAGCTGCAACAGCTGGTCTCAGAACGAAAGGCCAGCTTTCGGTATCTACTGTGGTACTTGACCAGACAAACTGGACACCCATTCAGCCAGCAGTAGGAAGGCAGAGAAATCCTCTGTTTCGCCATTAATAGTTTCAAATGACCTTCCACCTTTCTGGTTGTTTTACTGTGGTTTTGCCATTTATCAGGTTGTGTGAACATAGAACATCCGTTCTATAGCTCAGGACATCATTAGGAATTTATGTCAAGATATGCTGAAAGCATTGAATGGTTTCATCAAAACATTAAGAGATTAAACTTCCGAGGACAGGCAGTCACGTTCCTATTTTTCTTACACAGTGCTGGAGTTTCGCATTTCTGGCCCAGATCTCTGATATCTGGCACCTGTAGAAATGTGGAGTGTATCTGTTCTGCGTCCTCTCTCGTAGTTCAGGATCATCGGAAGTAACCGATCCACGTCCCTTTTTAAGGGACTAGCTGTCGTAGTTGAATAAGTTTTCATTCACAAAGACAGTGAGAAGCTTTGGGACATTTAAATAGCTTTTCTAAATGTTAGTGACTGAGTGTTGCAAGTGGTTATGGTGATGGGATGACAGACTGGTAGGTAACGGCAGGTAGGATGGCAAGGTGGTGATATCAGGTCGGTGGTTAGGTCGGGTTTGGGGGTAGTCGGAGGGTCGGGATGGGGTGTTGGGTATTGGAGAGTCTGGGGGAGGATTCCGGGGTGGTCAATCTACGTGATGGGTACCCAGGATGTTGAACTGTTTCGCGGATAACTATCCAGGTAACTTGTCTGAACTCTCCGATGTCTCCGACTCTAATTCAGATTGAGAGTCCTTTTTGAAAGGTCCCGGAAGCAATCTTCCAGGGCAATTCCCACAGGGTCAGGACATTCGAACCTCCGAGGGGCCCAGTATTGCATCTTGGGGAGGGGGGTGGGGGGGGGTGCATCCGAGTTACGACCACTCAGAGATCAGAAGTCTGAGCCAACATCATTACTTGAATGGTTAACTTGCCATCAACGTTGGCTCAGTGTTGGATTCTTGCGTGGCAGAGGTGAGATTCACCATTCGGTCCTCCACGGGATGTGAGGATGAGATGGAATCAGCCACTTCAAAATATCCAGTGTTCTGGCTCAAGGTTGGAGAACATTCTCAAACTCTCTCAGCTGAACTATGATGTCTGTTGGAGAAAGGCAGGCTAAAGAGGATCAAGATGAATAAGAGCTTCTCTGGCATTGGGAGTTTGATACAGAATTTCACAGCTGACAGCCATAAAAATGAGAACAGTATTGTCAGTGGGATTTGGTTCATGTCATGGGTGTGCCCAGTTTTTGTACTGTGACTGCTTGAACCGAAACGTCCCCGTAGTCCAGTTACTAGTTTGATCTTTCCAAACCATGGCTTTGTGTCTAATGTGCACTAAACACAGTGCTTGTTCCACTCTTCAGTTAGATCCCAGCTAATCTGTTCCTCATCTATATTTACCAGCCATTGCTCCACGTCTCATGATGGATTTTTATTAGGCAAGGATATTAAGGGTTAGAAGACCAAGGTGAGTAGATGGCTAAGATAGCATTTAACCACTATCTGATTGGGTGATGGTGGAATATGCTCGAGGGAATGAATGGTCTAGTTCAGCTCATGTGCTGTTCATGACTGAGGTAATGGAGGATTGCCAGTGACCGGACCACACACAGTAAGAGGGAGTGCATTGGGAGGGGAGCAACAAAACCTGCAAGAGAAAAATAATTGAAGCGTGTAACATTAAAGTGCATGGGGCTGGGGGTAGTGTATTGAGATGGATAGAAAATTGGTTGGCAGACAGGAAACAAAGAGTAGGAATAAACAAATTGTTTTCCAAGTGGCAGGCAGTGAGTGGACAAATGTATGTTAGATGCAGTATAATAATAATAAGAACCTTTTATTGTCACAAATATGAAGTTACTGTGAAAAGCCCCTAGTCGCCACATTCCGTATAATGTGGACAAGCAGGAGGTTATCCACTTTGCTAGCAAAATCAGGGAGGCAGACTATTATCTGAATGGCTATAAATTGAGAGGGGAATGTGCAAGGAGACCTGGGTGTCCTTGTTCACCAGTCACTGAAGGTATGCATGCAGATGCAGCAGGTGGTGAAGAAGGCAAATGGTGTGTTAGCCTTCACAGCGAGAGGATTCAAATACAGGAGCAGGGATATCTTGATGTAAATATACAGTGCCTTGGTGAAACCACACCTGGAATATTCCTCCTTTTATTTGAGGAAGGATGTTCTTGCTATGGAGGGAGTGCAGGAAAGGTTTACCAGACTGATTCCTGGCATAGCGGGACTAACATACGAGGAGAGATTGGGTTGGTTAGGATTATATTCGCAGGAGTTTAGATGAATGAGAGGGGATCTCATAGAAACATAACATTCGAACACGACTGGACAGGGTAGATGCGGAAAGGATGTGGGGGAGTCCAGAACCAGGGGTCACTGACTGAGAGGAGGATAAATTTCTTCATCCAGGGAGTGGTGAGCCAGTGGAATTCGCTACCACTAGTAGTTGAGGCCAAAATATTTTATGTTTTCGAGGAGTTGGGTATGCTTTTGGGGAGAAAGGGATTAAAGGATATTGGGGGTGGGGAGGGGGGGGGGGGGAGGGGGCAGGGGGTGGAGGGCGGGAACAAGCTATTGAATTGGATGATCATAATGAACGGCTGAATGGGCTCAAAGGGCTCAATTTTGATGTTTCTATGAAGTATTTACGTATGAGATGGGGAGGAATTTGCCTAAAGTTTGGAAAAGACTTGAGAAGGAGGAAAGCATAGTTAAGGAACTGCTGGCTGTATACACCATTTTGGTTTTCTATTAACCTAGTATAGCGTGGCACGGTGAGACAGTGGGTATCACTGCTGCCTCACGGCGCCGAGGATCTAGGTTCAATCCCAGCCCCAGGTTACTGTCCGTATGAAGTTTGTATGTTCTCCCTGTGTCTGCGTGGGTCTCTCCCTACAGCCCAAAAAGATGTGCAGGGTAGGCGGATTGGTCACGCTAAATAGAGCCTTAATTGGGAAAAAAATTGGGAAATCTAAATTTAATTTTAAAAAATCCAGTGTGGATGAATTCATGACGGCACTGTGGTTAGCACTGCTACCTCACAACACCAGGGACCCGGGTTCGATTCCGACCTTAGGTGACTGTGTGGAGTTTGCATGTTCCACCCATATTTGCCTGGGTTTCTTCCGGGTGCTCTGGTTTCCTTCCACAGTCCAACGATGTGCAGGTTAGGTGGATTGGCCATGCTAAAAGGTTAGGTGGGGTTACAGGATTAGGAGATGGGGCAGAGTGTAGGCCCAGGGAGGGTGCCCTTTTGGAGAGTTGGTGCAGACTCAATGGGCTGAATACGCTCCTTCTACACTAGGGATTTTGAGTGACAAATAATAATAGACAAAACAAACATATGAGTGAGTGTGTTGGAGCTTGCTTAAAATCAAAGCAGATGTCATAGATAAAAGTTCAAACAAGGATTATTTCACAGTATGAATTCTTTAGGAGGTAAATTCAATGCTTTGGTGATAAATGCTGTCTGAGATTTCTGATGCCTGTGCATTCGTTGTCATCTTGAAGGTTATGGGGTGAAATTCGGCCCGTTGGAAATTTGACCAAATTATATTTCCTCAAAGCTATTGACGTTATCACTTCGATGTGATATGTGAATCTGTTCCACGAGTTTGTTCTCCTGCTCTCAAGCTGCCCAAGGCCAGGCAGTCAGTTCTGACCATGTTAGCTTATATGTCCCGGGTTTCCTCTTTCTCCCGCCTTCTGTTGTTGAGGTTCAGCTTGGAGACCATCACAAGATCTTTAACTATGAAAATCCAAATGTTGCAACTGGATCCCCTGCAATCCACCCATTCCCTCTTCCATTCTCCCTTGCAAATACCAAGAAAGTAATTCAGTTAATTAATTTGACTTACCTACCTATCATATTGCCCAGCGTGTGTTTGTATGGGTTGTTAAACATACATCGTTAGTGCAGAATTTCCACTTTCCCCAAAATACACACCCAGTTGAACTTTACTTGACTGCAGTTAAGTAAGGAAAGTGAATTTTGTTTCCTCCGCGTAGTGCAGTTGAAGGGACACTTGAGTGTTTTTCTAGCTGTGGGCAGTTTTGATGTTTAACTTTTAACCTGCGCGGGATCAAGGAGTGCATACTCTGGCCTGGATCCTTCAGCACCACGAGGGAATATCTAATGGGCAAGAAACACATTGTGACTTTCAAACAACTGTGGAAAAAACTGAACCTTTGGGTTTCTTTTGTTGTGTGTGACGGGCCAATAACAATACTCCCTTCCTATATTAATAATTGGCATATCAAACCTTTCCATTTAATGGGCCTGTCTTCACCTTGAAGCTGGTGGCTCATATTTCTGTTTGCGGATGCAGGAACAATCTGTGCAAATAAATTCCCTGATAAAACTGATGCATGCCTTTCCGCCACCCACAGATTGACTGGTGATTAATTTTTCTGTTGTTTTGTCTGGTTATTGTCTGCCTGGAGGAGGTTAGTGGTATGTTTGCATCGCCTGACTGACCTCTTTATTTCTCTCTCTCCAGTCTGATTTCCTCGGCGAATTGGAATCACAAATAAGCAAATTGCCCCGGTGTAAATCATGTTGAGATTTCTGGGCTACCCAGGTTTTCTCCAAATAGTTGTGCAAACTGAAAAAGGAAAGACTTGCATTTATACATCGTCTTTCACAACACTCACCCCCCCAAAACATCTCAAAACACTGTACAGTCAGAGATACTTTTTGAAGTGTGATCATTGTTGTTATGTAGGAAATGCGGCAGCCAATATGTGCACATCAAGCTCCCGTAAGCAGCAGTATGATAATGACCAGGATAATTTGTATTTGACATGGTGATTTAAGGGATAAATACTTTTGGTTCCATGTCTCCTTCTTGAAGCCAGCTCCACAGGCACTGCACCTCTTCTCTCTCTCTTTCTCTTTCTCTCTCCCCCCCCCCCCCCCCCCCCCCAAGTCCAAGGTAGAGCAAAGGAAATGTTTCAAAGACACTCCTGAAGCCCTCCTTGAAGCACAGCAGCATTGGCGCAGCTTGCTACCAGTCATTCAAAATGGTCACAACTTGTCCATAGCATTTTAAGACACAACGCCCTGATGATGAGGCAGAGTGGCGGTAAGCAAAGAACGGAAAGTAAGTGAATCCTAGGTTCTGGATCCCATTACCTCGTAGGACATTCTTCTCCAGGTGCCAAAAGATGTGAGTCGCGCATTGACCTGTTAAGTCACATGAAGACCCAAGGTGGAAACTGGTGACTCTGAGTAGATGTTGAGGGTCAGCTGCTGACAACAAATAAACATTGGCCAGCGCACCAGGGATGTCTCCCCTGCTTCGTCCTGGAATAACACCATGGAATCCTTGATGCACGATCAATGACCACTAAAGCGAGGTTGTAGTCCAACTGAAGGCTTTAATAAGCTAGATGTTTCCCCCAGCAGCTCAGGCACAGAATGAAGGCTGCTGGGGCGGCACGGGCTCTTATACCCTGCCTAGCAGGGTGGAGCTACCATACAGCTTGACCAATAGGAAGCATACAGTTTCTACCAATGGTGTTCTAGCATTATCAGGTACCGTAATACCTCCACTACCACATTCGCCTCCTGTTAAAAACGAGTCCGGCGGGGGTGGCGGCGGCCTGATACTACAAACATGGCAACGTGGTAGAATTAGTTATGGAGGTACCGTAATACCTCCGTACAGCGTTTTGTAACTATTTACAATTCTAGTAACTACTTACAATTTATGATTTAAATTTACAACTTAAAATGAAGCAATCAGTCGATCGGGGGCCCTGGTCGTCCTCTGTGATCGGCGGAGCTTCGGTGGTGACTGCGGTGGAGGCTCGGGCGTCTGTGACTCCAGGAGCGCGGCATCGATCTCTGTGGCAGCTTCTTATTGAAGAATAAAGGGATTAAGGGTTATGGTGTTCAGGCCGGAAAGTGGAGCTGAGTCCACAAAAGATAAGCCATGATCTCATTGAATGGTGGAGCAGGCTCGAGGGGCCAGATGGCCTACTCTTGCTCCTAGTTCTTATGTTCTTATGACACCCATAGATGGCGCTGGTGGGGAAAACGGTTGACCTGGGAAGGGAGCGCCTGTGGGGTGGGTCGGTGGGTGGGGGGGGCCTAGCCGGGGCCGGCGGAAGGACCGATCCTCCTGTAAGGTGCCCTGGTGGAGAGGAGGGTGGGGCTCCGGCGGGCGCCAGGTCTCATAGGGAGACTGTATCTTGTCGGCCGTCGGGGTACGCCACGTAGGAGTACTGGGGGTTAGCGTGGAGAAGATGGACCCTCTCAACCAACGGGTCCGACTTGTGCGCCCGCATGTTTTTTCGGAGCAGGATGGGTCCGAGAGCTGCCAGCCAGGTCGGGAGCGAGGTCCCAGAGGAGGCCTTCCTGGGGAAGAAAAGGAGATGTTCGTGAGGTGTCTGGTTGGTTGTGGTACAAAGCAGCGACCGGATGGAGTGGAGGGCATCCGGGAGGACTTCCTGCCAGCGGGAGACTGGGAGATTCCTGGACCGTAGGGCCAGTAGGACGGTCTTCCAGACTGTTCCGTTCTCCCTCTCTACTGTCCGTTACTCCGGGGGTTGTCACAGGTCGTCTTGCTCGAGGCGATGTCCTTGCTGAGCAGGAATTGATGCAGTTCGTCGCTCATAAAGGAGGACCCCCTATCGCTATGTATGTAGGTGGGGAACCCGATCAGTGCAAAGATGCTATGGAGGGCCTTGATTACGGTGGTTGCAGTCATGTCGGGGCAGGGGATGGTGAATGAGAACCGGGAGTACTCGTCAATCACGTTCAGGAAGTACGTATTGTGGTCGGTGGAGGGGAGAGGGCCTTTGAAGTCCATGCTGAGGCATTCAAAGGGATGGGAAGCCTTTATCAGGTGCGCTTCTCTGGCCGGTAGAAGTGCGGTTTGCACTCTGCGCAGATTTGGCAATCCCTGGTGGCTGTCCTGACCTCCTCGATGGAGTAGGGCAGAATGCAGGTCTTGATAAAGTGGAAAAATCGAGTGACCCCCGGGTGGCAGAGGTCCTCATGGAGGGCTCGGAGACGGTCCACTTGTGCGTTGGCACATGTGCCGCGGGACAGGGTGCCAGAACGCTCGTTTAGATTCTCGGGACGATACAAGATCTCGTAGTTGTAGGTGGAGAATTCGATCCTCCACTGCAAGATCTTATCGTTTTTTATCTTGCCCCGCTGTGCATTATCGAACATGATAATGTTCGACCGTTGGTCAGTGAGGAGAGTGAACCTCCTGCCGGCAGGTAATGCCTCCAATGTCGCACAGCTTCTACTATGGCCTGGGCCTCCTTTTCGACTGAGGAGTGGCGGATTTCGGAAGCATGGAGGGTACGTGAGAAGAAGGCCACGGCCTGCCCGTTTGGTTAAGGGTGGCCTCCAGAGCTACGTCAGACGCGTCGCTCTCGACCCGGAAGGGGAGGGACTCATCGATGGCGTGCATCGTGGCCTTTGCAATGTCCGTTTTGATGTGGCTGAAGGCCTGACTGGCCTCTATCGACAGCGGAAAAGCTGTGGATTGGATCAGGGGACGGGCCTTGTCCGCATAGTTGGGGACCCAGTGGGCGTAGTAACTGAATAACCCTAGGCAGCGCTTCAGGGCCTTGGAGCATTGAGGGAGGGGGAACTCCACAAGGGGGCGCATGCACTCCGGGTCAGGGCCTACAACTCCATTTCGCACTACGCAGCCGAGGATGGCTAGGCGGTCGGTGCTAAAGACGCATTTATCCTTGTTGTATGTAAGGTTAATGATCTTTGCAGTCTGGAGGAATTTTCGGAGGTTGGTGTCGTGGTCCTGCTGATCATGGCCACAGATGGTGACATTATCGAGATACGGGAATGTTGCCCGTAAACCGTACCGGTTAACTATTCGGTCCATCTCGCGCTGGAAGACCGAGACCCCGTTGGTAACACCGAAGGGAACCGTTAAGAAGTAATAGAGCCGCCATCTGCCTCGAAGGCAGTGTATTTGCGGTCACTAGAGCGGATGGGGAGCTGGTGGTAGGCGGACTTAAGATCCACCATGGAGAAGACCTTGTAATGCGCGATCCTGTTTACCAGGTTAGATATGCGGGGGCGAGGGTACGCGTCCAGCTGCGTAAACCTGTTGATGGTCTGACTGTAGTCGATGACCATCCTATGCTTCTCCCCGGTCGTTACCACCACTACCTGAGCTCTCCAGGGACTGTTGCTGGCTTCAATGACTCCTTCCCCCGGTAGCCTTTGGACCTCTGACCTAGTAAAGATCCGGTCCTGGGCACTGTACCGTCTGCTCCTGGTGGCGACGGGTTTGCAATCCGGGGTGAGGTTTGCAAACAGGGAAGGCGGGTCGACCTTAAGGGTTGCAAGGCCGCAGACAGTAAGGGGTTTATAGGGCCGCCGAATTTGAAGGTCAGACTTTGAAGGTTACACTGGAAGTCTAAACCCAGGAGTGTGGCCGCGCAGAGGTGGGGAAGGACGTAGAGCCGGTAATTTTTAAACTCCCTTCCCTGGACTGAGGTTTGCTACACCAAACCCCTTTATCTCTACTGAGTGGGAACCGGAGGCCAGGGAGATTTTTTGATTAATGGGTTGGACGAGGAGAGAACAGCGCCTTACCGTGTCGGGGTGTATAAAGCTCTCCGTGCTCCCAGAGTCGATTAGGCACGATGTCTTGTGCCCGTTGATAAATACAGTCGTTGTCGCAATTGAGAGTGTTCGAGGCTGGGACTGATCCAGAGTCACCGAGGCTAATGAAAATCACTTATTGTCACAAGTAGGCTTCAAATGAAGTTACTGTGAAAAGCCCCTAGTCGCCACATTCCGGCGCCAGTTCGGGGAGGCTGGTACGGGAATTGAACCGTGCTGCTGGCCTGCCTTGGTCTGCTTTCAAAGCCAGCGATTTAGCCCTGTGCTAAACAGCCCCTAATCGCAGCAGTTGAGTGTTCCGTTCGGGCAGTGTGTGGCCAGTGAGCTGGGGTCCTGGGGGTCCATCCAAGATGGCGGCTCCCATTGGTCGCACATGGCTGGGGGTGCATAAAATGGCGGCGCCCATCCATCTAACGTGGCGTCCGCAGGACAAGATGGCGGCGCCCGGGGGCCGCACATGGTCCTGGAGTAGGAAGATGGCGGCACCCGCTGGCTGCACTGGGACCGTGGAGAGCTTTGTGGTGGCGGTCCGCATTCGCCGCCGGGGACCGCAGCACCCGCACGGGCCTGGCATACCCCCACGAAATGGCCCTTTTTACCGAATCCCTTGCAGGTGGATGCACGGGCCGGGCAGCGCTGGCGGGGCTACTTGGCCTGCCCGCAAAAGTAGCAGCGGGGCCCCCCGGGTTTTCCAGGCCGCCTTGCAGCCCAAGCTTGTGAGGGGATGGGGGATGTCTTGGGGTCGGCTGCAGAAGGGTTCCACGCTGCCCAGGGGGCTGCTGCGCGGTTGGGAACGTAAGCGCGGGCGTTTCTGGAGGCCACTTCCAGGGAGCCTGCAAGAGCCCCTGCCTCCTTGAGACTTAGTGTCTTTTTCCAACAATCACTGGCGGATTTGGGAGGACAGCATACCTGCCACGAAAAAGTCCCGGACCAAGTGTTCAGTGTGTTCGCTCGCCGAAACTTGCAGGCAGCTGTAGTTTCTCCACAACACTAGGAGTGCACGGTAGAATTCTTCCAGCGATTTCCCCAGGGATTTGTCGCCTCATTGCTAGCAGATGTCAGGCGTAGACCTGGTTTACCGGGCAAATATAATGTCTTTTTAGCAGCTCTATTGCTGCATCGAAGTCTTCCGCTTCCTCGATGAGGGTGTAAATCTCCGGGCTCACCCTCGAGTGCAGGACTTGCAGTTTCTGCTCTCCCGTGGGTGTGTTTTCGGCCGTCCCGAGATATCCTTTAAAACACGCCAGCCAGTGCTTGAAGATTGTCGCTGAGTTCGCCGTGTGGGGGCTGAGTTGCAGACAGTCCGGCTTGATTCGGAGCTCCATCCTTTTAAATCTAGCTTATTAAATTGATGCATGATCAATGACCACTAAAGCGAGGTTGTAGTCCAACTGAAGGCTTTAATAAGCTAGATGTTTCCCCCAGCAGCTCAGGTACAGAATGAAGGCTGCTGGGGCGGCACGGGCTCTTATACCCTGGCTAGCAGGGCAGAGCTACCATACAGCTTGACCAATAGGAAGCATACAATTTCTACCAATGGTGTTCCAGTAGAGGTACCATAATACCTCTACTACCACAATCCTTTACTCCCACCTGAGCAGGTAGACAGGGTCTTGGTTTAACATCTGATCTGAAAGCCAAAACCTCCAACACGTGCTCCCTCAACATTGGACTTGAGTGTCAGCCTTGACTTTTGTACTCCAACCCTGAAGTGGCTTGCCCCCAGAAACGCGAGGGTGAGATGTCAGTGACTGAAGCACAGCTGGGAGTCTTAAAAGTACATACAGCAAGCAACAAAGCTCTGTCCTGTTATGTGTCAGGATGTGTTTAATATGGCTCTCTTCTTGGCCTAGGAACAGCACATGTGCAATCCTTTCATCTGTTTCATTTGTGGCTCGTAAAACATTTAAAGGGAAGCTTATTTCAATCTTGGCTTCTCCATCTTGACATTATACCTGCTTAATAAATTTGAAGTGGAACGAATGTAAAGTGGTAGAATATTGACCTTTTAACTGGGCCATGGATTCAAATGCTGCCCAAACATGACTTTTGTCTCTTTTAACAAAGTTTGTTTTGTTCTGTTTTTACCAAGTTACTTTTGTCCTCCATCTGTCAGATAAATCATTACAATCTAGATTTAAGTTTAAAAGGGTGTATCCTTACATATGAACAAGGATTAGGCCATTCAGCCCCCCGAGCCTGCTCTGCCCTTGAATAAGATGATGTCTAATCTAATTGTAACCTCAAACCTACATACCACCTACCCCAAATAATCTATCACTCCCTCCCCCCAGTTGACCTCGAATCTATCCACCTCTGCCTTCATGGTATTCAAAGTCTCTGTTTCCACCACATTTTGAGGAAAAGAATTTCAGAAACTCATGACCCTCTGTTTTAAATGGGTGATCCCTTTTTAAACATTGAAACCTAGTTCTCGATTCTCCCACAAGAGGAAACATCCTCTCCACATCCACCCAATCAAGGCGCCGCAGGATACTAGGGTAGCAGAGTGGTTAACGTTGCTGTCTCGCGGCACAAGGGTCCCGGGTTCGAATCCAACCTCTGGTTACTGTCTGTGTGGTGTTTGCATGTTCTCCCTGCGTCTGCGTGGGTTTCCTCCGGGTGGTCCGGAGTTTCCTCCCACAGCCCAAAGATGTACAGCTTGGGTGGATTGGCCATGCTAAATTGCCCCTTAATGCCCAAAGATTAGGTGGGGTTACGGGAATAGGGCGGGGAATTGGGCCTGGTTGGGGGGCTCGCTCAGAGGGTCAGTGCAGACTCTTTCTGTACTGTAGGGATTCTATTATTGTGTTTCAGTCAAGTTGCCTCTTACTCTTCTGAACTCCAGTCGATGCAAACCTAACCTGTCCAACCTTTCCTCATAAGACAACCCACCCATTCCAGGTGTTAGTCTGGTAAACCTCTGGACTGCTTCCAATGCATTTACATCCTTCCTTAAATAAGGTGACCAATATTGTACATGATACTCCAGATGTGGTAACACTAGACCCCTGCACAATTGAAGCATAACCTCCCTACTCTTGTATTCAATTCCCTTCAAAATAAATGATAACACTCCATTAGCTTTCTGGATTACTTGCTGTACCTGCATACTAATCTTTTGCAATCCATGCATGGGGGCACCCAGATCCCTCTGCACCTCAAGGGCTCTGTAATGACTGCAAAGTGCCATCATCACGGCGGTCTACATCTCACCCCAGACGAAAGTGAAAAAGGCACTTGATGAATTGTACACCGCTATAAATAACATTGAAACAGAATACCCAGAGGCCTTGCTCACCGTGGCCGGCGACTTCAACCAGACTGACCTCAAGAGTACTGCCAAAATTCCACCAACATATCACCTGTCCCACAAGGGGTGCCGACATCCTTGACCACTGCTACACAAACATCAAGGGCGCCTACCGATCCATCCCCCAACTGCACTTCGGAAAATCGAACCACAAGTTGGTGCTCCTTCTCCCGGCATACAAGCAGAAACCTATCTTTAGTTCGCAGATGACACAAAAGTTGGTGGGGTGGTAAATAGCGAGGAAGAATGCCTTTGATTATCGGATGATATAGATAGGCTGGTCAGATGGGCAGAACAGTGCCACGTATAATTTAACCCTGAAAAGTGTGAGGTGATGCGTTTTGGGAGGACAAACCAGGCAAGGGAATACATAATGTATGTTAGGACACTGGGAAGTACTGAGGACCAGAGGGACCTTGGGGTGCAGGTCCAAAGCTCTCTGAAGGCAGCAGGACGGGTAGATAAGGTGGTTAAGAAGACGTGTGGAATACTTGCTTTTATTAACCAAGGCATGGAATATGGTTATGATGGAGCTGTATAAATTCTTGTTTGGCCACAGCTAGAGTACTGTGTGCAGTTCCGGTTGCCACACTATAGGGAGGACGTATTGCACTAGAAAGGGTGCAGAGGAGATTAGCCAGTAACGTTTCACCTATGAAGAGAGGCTGGTTAGGCTTTGGAGTGTAGAAGTCGGAGGAGGGAGCTCATTTAGGTGTACAAAATTGAGGGATATATATAGGGTAGATGGGAAGAAACATTTCCCTTGCCTAGAAAATAACCAAAGGGCATAGATTTTAAGGTAAGGGGCAGGAGATTTAGAGGAGATTTGGGGAAATAATATTTCACCCAGAGGGCTGTGGGAATCTGGAACTCACTCCCTGAAAGGGTGGTAGAGGCGGGAACCCTCAACATTTAAGAAACATTTAGGTGAGCACTTGAGATGCTATAGCATTTAAGGTTACAAACCAAGTGCTAGAAAATGGGATTAGAATAGACAGGTGTTTGATGGCTGGTACAGACACTAAGGGCTGAAGGGCATATTTCTGTGATGTAAAAGTCTATGACCGTGCATTTATCTACGACCCCAACTTCCATTTGTCTAGCGTTTATCTGCACCATGGTGAAACACCCCAAGGCACCATGGGAGTGTAAGCGGCCAAAAATAAGTCCCACCGAGTCAAAGAATGAGTCACTAAAAGCTTGGATTTATGAAATGTCTTAAAGTGGGGATGAGCGAAATGGAAAATCAGAAATGGTGCAAGAATATGCACAGAGAAATCATTACGATCTTGGCTTTAGTTCAAAAATTATTCTTGTGTGACTGTAGTTAATCTTGGGTGTCGTGTATGAATATAAGTGGGTGGTGTCAATTGTTCAATCTGAATTGGATGACGAGCAAGGACTGATGTGCCCTGACAGAGTTATCACACTGATGCTCACAAAGAATATTGTCCTGGTAGCTGTACTTAAAGAAGATCCGCGCCCCTTTCAATCAAATCCAAATTGATTGCTGAAAAGGCAGACAGGGGTTGCCATCAGATGACCCTGCTATTAGTACAGATTTTAGTTCATTTGGTCAGTCGAAAATTAATCATTCTTATGGAAACTGTGCAGAGCTGCCACTCTTTATTAAATTGGATGCTATACCTTTAAGTGATTATAGCATGAGGCTGGACTGAAGAATCATTACATAGAATTTACAGTGCAGAAGGAGGCCATTCGGCCCATCGAGTCTGCACCGGCTCTTGGAAAGAGCACCCTTCCCAAGGTCAACACCTCCACCCTATCCCCATAACCCAGTAACCCCACCCAACACTAAGGGCAATTTATCATGACCAATCCACCTAACCTGCACATCTTTGGACTGTGGGAGGAAACCGGAGCTCCTGGAGGAAACCCACGCACACACTGGGAGGATGTGCAGACTCCGCACAGACAGTGACCCAAGCCGGGATCGAACATGGGACCCTGGAGCTGTGAAGCAATTGTGCTATCCACAAGGCTACCGTGCTGCCCCGTCATGTGGAAGGACCATTCTTCATTCTCAAATTTCAACTTCCAGGAGAACTTGGATCCTGGGCTCCACGTGTTTCAGAGTGTTTTTGAAGTGTTTTCTTTATCCTCCCCTAAAATGTAGGCCATTTGAGAGTTCAGGCAGCAGTACCTGGTGTAGGGGGTGCTTCTTTTCCATCCAGGTGCAGTGTCCGGCCCATCAAAGTTGATTTTGCCTGAATGCTTGTGGAGCTGGCTTCAGGAAGGAGACATCAAACCAGCAATATTTGTCCCTAAATCAGCACAGCAAAAACTGATTATCTGGCCATTATCGTATTGCTGTTCATGGGAGCTTGCTGTGCATATATTGGCTGCTGCATTTCCCACCCACAGGGAGTGCTTATGAAAATGTGACCTGGATGTAAGCTGCGTGAGATCCCCTCCTGCAATGGAGAAAGAGTGATGGTACTGGTCATGTGCTTGGTGAGTTAGCATTCGACCTTGTGTGAAGGTGGGCACTGTATCCAAGGTTTTCTTTAATTCTTGGGGTGTGGTGTTGCTGAAAAAAGTGTTTTGTTGCCCATTCTTAATTTCCCTTAATTGGCTGACTCCGCTATTTCAGAGGGTAGTTGAGAGTCAACCACATTGCTGTGGATCTGGCGTCACATGTAGGCCAGACCGGGTAAGGACGGCGGATTTCCTTCCCTAAAGAAGATTAGCGAACCAGATGGCTTTTTATGACGATCAGAAATAGTTTTGCCATTACTGAAACTCACTTCCAGTTGAAGATTTTTTTCATTATTAAAACATTGGCTTGAAATCAATTAATTTTATGAATTCATATTTTTCCAACTGCCTTGGTGGGATTTGAATCCTTGTCCGCTAGGGTATTAGCCCGAGTTTCTACATTACCAGCCCAGTGACATTGCCACTACACCGCTGTGTCCCCTTCTTAAACTTCAGTGAATGAATTTTCCAGCTGTAATGAAAGGCCTTTATGGTGCCATTTGTGATGACAGGATGTTCTAAAGTACATTACAGCTAATGAAGCACTTTTGAAGTATCGTCATTGTTGTAATGTGGGAAAAGGACCAGACAATTTGGGCACCACAAACGACTGCAAACAGCAATGTGATAAAGGCCAGCTTATGCATGTTTTAGAAATGGTGGCTGAGGCATAAATGTTGGCCAGAATATGGGGGAGATTTGCCCTGCTCTTCTTTGAGATTGTACTCTGAGACCTTCTACATCTGAGGGAGCAGACTGGGTCACAGTGTAATGTTTCATCCATAAGGAGCAATAACTGCCAGAACTAGGGGTTAAAATCAGTATTTGCACAGGTTTTATCCATCACGGCAGGTTTTGCTGCCTGATATTGTCTGTCTAGATGTACTGTAGTAATTCATTTGGGATTTAATGTGATATATGAGACCGTACTTGACAAATCTGTCTATCTGCATATTTACAAGTTTGCTCCACTGTGAACTATCAAAGTTCGATCCGTAAATGATTGAAGCACTTCCAGCTGGAATTTCTTTCACATTAGTGCCGCTTTTGCATGCGTGAGTTAAACATCTGTAGGCAAAACGCAGGAACTGGAATTCTGCAAACTCGTGATAATATCTTGGGCTGAGCAAAGCTTGATAAATGTTAACAAGTATTCTGTGGCGTTGCAAAATAAAAAAAATTGGTTCCTTAATTTGTAATGATGTGGAGATGCTGGCGTTGGACTGGGGTGAGCACAGTAAGAAGTCTTACATCACCAGGTTAAAGTCCAACAGGTTTGTTTCAAACACTAGCTTTCGGAGCATTGCTCCTTCCTCAGGTGAATGAAGAGGTATGTTCCAAAAACATATATATTATATAGACAAATTCAAAGATGCCAGACAATGCTTAGAATGCGAGCATTAGCAGGTGATTAAATCTTTACAGATCCAGAGATGGGGTAACCCCAGGTTAAAGAGGTGTGAATTGTGTCAAGCCAGGACAGTTGGTAGGATTACGCAAGCCCAGGCCAGATGTGGGGGGATGAATGCGACATGAATCCCACGTCCCGGTTGAGGCCGCACTCGTGTGCGGAACTTGGCTATAGGTTTCTGCTCGCCGATTCTGCTTTGTCGCGCGTCCTGAAGGCCGCCTTGGAGAACGCTTACCAGGAGATCAGAGGCTGAATGCCCTTGACTGCTGAAGTGTTCCCTGACTGGAAGGGAACATTCCTGCCTGGTGATTGTCACGCGATGTCCGTTCATTCGTTGTTGCAGCGTCTGCATGGTCTCGCCAATGTACCACGCTTCGGGACATCCTTTCCTGCAGCATATGAGGTAGACAACGTTGGCCGAGTATGTACCGCGTACCTGGTGGGTGGTGTTCTCACGTGTAATGGTGGTATCCATGTCGATGATCTGGCACGTCTTGCAGAGATTGCCATGGCAGGGTTGTGTGGTGTCGTGGTCACTGTTCAGAAGGCTGGGTAGTTTGCTGTAAACAATGGTTTGTTTGAGGTCGCACGGCTGTTTGAAGGCAAGTAGTGGGGGTGTAGGGATGACCTTGGCAAGATGTTCATCTTCATCGATGACGTGTTGAAGGCTGCGAAGAAGATGTCGTAGTTTCTCTGCTCCGGGAAAGTACTGGACGACGAAGGGTATTCTATTGGTTGTGTCCCGTGTTTGTCTTCTGAGAAGGTTGGTGCGTTTTTTTGCTGTGGCGCGTTGGAACTGTCGATCGATGAGTCAAGCGCCATATCCCGTTCGTACGAGGGCATCTTTCAGCATCTGTAGGTGTCTATTACGCTCCTCCTCGCCTGAGCAGATCCTGTGTATACGGAGGGCTTGTCCATAGGGGATGGCTTCTTAATGTGTTTAGGGTGGAAGCTGGAGAAGTGGAGCATCGTGAGGTTATCCGTGGGCTTGCGGTTCAGCAAAGTGCTCAGGTGACCGTCCTTGATGAAGACGAGTGTGTCCAAGAAGGCAACTGATTTTGGAGAGCAGTCCATGGTGAGTCTGATGGTTGGATGGAACTTATTGATGTCATCGTATAGTCGTTTCAGTGATTCTTCGCCGTGGGTCCAAAGGAAAAAAATGTCATCGATGTGTCTGGTGTATAACGTCGGTTGAAGGTCCTGTGCGGTGAGGAGGCCTTGTTCAAACTTGTGCATGAAGATGTTGGCGTATTGGGGTGTGAATTTGGTTCCTATGGATGTTCCGTGCATCTGGATGAAGAACTTGTTGTCGAAGGTGAAGGTGTTGTGATCCAGAATGAAGCGGATGAGTTGCAGAATTGCGCCTGGAGATTGGCAGTTGTCGGTGTTGAGTACTGAGGCTGTTGCAGCAATGCCGTCATCATGGGGGCTGCTGGTGTAGAGTGCCGAGACGTCCATTGTGACGAGGAATGTTCCTGGTTCAACTGGTCCATGGGTGCTGAGTTTCTGTAGGAAGTCCGTCGTGTCGCGACAGAAGCTGGGCATACCTTGTACGAAGGGTTTCAAAATGCCCTCTATGTAGCCAGAGAGGTTCTCACACAGGGTCCCATTGCCTGAAACGATAGGACGGCCTGGTGTGTTGGCCTTGTGAATTTTCGGGAGGCAGTAGAGATCTCCAATGCGGAAAGTATGTGGGATGAGAGCACGTAGGGTGCTCTGAAGGTCTGGATCCAAGGTCTTGATCAGTCTGTTGAGTTGGTGGATGTGTCCCTTGGTCGGATCTGTGGGTAATTGTCTGTAGTGTTCCTGGTTGTTGAGTTGTCGGTATACTTCTTTGCAGTAGTCCGTTCTGTTCAGTATGACAGTGGCCCCTCCTTTGTCTGCTGGTTTGATGACGATGTTGCGGTTGGTCTTGAGAGCGCGGATGGCGTTGGGTTGTGCTTGGGTGATGTTGGGGCTGTCTTATGAATGCGACTGATTAATCTGGCATTTACGCGACCCCTGACGGCTTGAGCATAAATGTCGAGTCTAGGGCAGTGGCCTTCCGGAGGGGTCCAATTCGACTCTTTCCTCTTCAGTTGCCGCACTGCAGATCTCTCGGTCTGCTGTTCCGTTTCATTGATAGTCTGCTTGGGTTCGCTGTTGGCCTCTTGGGGTCTGTGGAAGAATTCCCGGAGCCTCATTCGCCTGATGAATTCCTCCGTGTCTGCCGCGAGACTGATGGGGTCCATTTTGGTGGTGGTTCAGAAATTGAGCCCTCTGCTGAGGACTTCGATTTCGTCTGGTTGAAGGGTGTAGTCTGACAAGTTGACAATAGATTTCCCTGTATTGTTTTCTACTGTGGTACCGGGGAGGCTTGGTTGCTGCTGGTGGTGATGCCGAGTTTCTCAAGCTTCCTGTTCTTGGTGTGAATATAGGTGACATAGTATTGTTGTCTTATCTGTTTGGCGGTGTTCCGCAGCTGGTCTGCTGCGTCCTGAGCGCAAGTTGAGAATATGGCCTCTATCTTGGTTTCCAGGTTGCGTCGTCTGCTGTAGAGCTGGCGTACGAGGTGGTTGAGGAGTGTGAGAGAGGTGCCTTAATTTGTACACAGACAGGACGGGGAGTACAGGACTCAAACATCGCTGAAGAGAGACATGATGAGAGACATGAGACATGTTCATCTTGCACTCATCAGAATGCAAAATTTCAAACTATCACCACAAGGGTGCTGCTTGGCCAGGGCGTTGCCATGGTGAGAGAAAGGAGGAGCCATTTGGCTTTGGCTAAATCCTTAATTTGTATTCTTGTTTCCCTATCTGTAGTGAGTCAGAGTGCACTTTCTTTGTAATGGTAAAGATGTAGAAAGATTTGTGGCACAGATGGAGGCCATTTGGCTGATTTGTCTGTGCCAGTTCTCAAAGGGCAATCCAGTCTAATACCATTTTCTGGCACCTCATCTGTAGCCCTGTAGGTTCTAATACAAAGTGTGCTGTGAAATTCATGTTCATGGAGGGTTTTAGTAAGGGAGCTGTTACTGTAGCGTGCTGTATCAAGGGGCCTTTGTGTGTAAAACTGTCCTTAAAAGGGAGTCTGCAATAATCTGCCTTCTAGTGATTGTTGTAACATTAGTCCAAGCACCATCTGTTTACTGTCACCTGTACAGACTCATTACTAGAATTGTAATTACTTTATAATGCCAAAACCTGATGATGCATTAGTTTTCAAGCTTTTAATAGCCTGGCAATGGACCATATTGGAGATTGAAATGTGACCAAATAGCAGTTTACACAGGAACAATACCACCTGCCTGCGGAAAACTCGAGCGAGTTTTAAATTGCAGATTGTTCCTCGTTTTGAAGCATTTACTTTTGAAGTTCAACCTGTGACATTCTACTGAACATGCATTGACAGGATATGCAAGAAGGTTTAAACGGTGCCTGCCTTTATCCTCTGATATTGTAAAGGTGTGCCAGGTTCCAGCCCTCTGCAGGATGTGTTGCAATTGCTTGTTTAATCCAGATGTTTTTGTGTTCATGCCAAGAACATTAGAGCAGTGACTCTGAATTCTGAAACAATCCAAAAACCTGGCGCTAGCTAGACATTGCTCGCTGCTTGTCTCTTTGGCTTCCTCGTGCTCTGTCTGACAGTGCCCCATTTGAAAACCATTGCTTGACTGCACAAATTCAGATCCAAAGTTCATTGTTATTTGACTCCTGGTTTGGGAGAGCGTGTTCAGCAAAGGCAACTTATCTGTTCGTGCCTCAGGGGAGTTGATTTAAATATATCTGTTCTAGGAAACCTCGTGGTCATTTTTGCCTGTATGCTTGGCTAGGCCTGGGAGATGTTGGAGCCCAACATTAAAGCCGGTTGTCTCTTTGCTCTGTTAGGGGTTCCAGCAGCTCCTGTGTAAGCCTAGAAAGTGTGCCTTGTGGAGTTGCCGGGCATTTGACTTGGCAAGGCATCACAGTTGAACTGGCTCTTGTTTACATCCAGTACACACACACACACACACACTGTTCAAGGGGACAGTTTTCTTTCCTCCCCCACATCATTTATCGAGTTGTGTTCTGTAGCAGTTTTCTCTGTACAAGCACAACAGGATCACCATAAGTTGCTGATCTACCCATGTTAGCACCTTTCCTCTCAACCTCTCTAATTTGTTAAAATGTTCCCCAAAAAGCTAACTCTCTGCTGTCCCACTGCCCCTTGGCTATCCTGATTCTACTTTACTTGGCTCATTGTTGAATTTGATGACGTTCAGGCCTTGGACGTTGTACTATGTTACTTACTGACTCTCAAACTCTGATTTCAGGTGTGCAGTTTCGTAGGTAGGCTACAGCGAGTGTTTTTACAGATGACTCTTAATGTTTCATTAACTGTGGTTTGAAGGTTAAGGATAAAGACCTCTTTCATCGGGCAGGGGATACAAAAGTCTGCAGAACCGGTTCAAAAGCAGCTTCTTCCCCACTGTTACGAAACTCCTGACTGACCCTCTTATGGACTGAACTAATCTCTCCCCACACCTTCTGTTCTGAATAGTACTACACTCCGTATGCTTCACCCGCTGTCTGTGTCTATGTATTTACATTGTGTATTTATTGTATGCCCATGTTTATTTCATGGATGAAACGATCTGTCTGGACTGTCCACAGAACAATACTTTTCACTATTCCTCGGTACACGTGACAAATCTTTTCTTTTATTTGAAAAAAATTAGAGTACCCAATTATTTATTTCCAATTAGGGGCAATTTTAGTGTGGCCAATCCACCTAACCTGCATATCTTTGGGTTGTGAGGATGAAACTCCCGCAGACACGGGGGGGAATGTGTAAACTCCACACAGAATGTGACCCGAGACCGAGATTGAACCCGGGTCCTCAACGTCATAGGCAGCAGTGCTAACCACTGCACCACCGTCACCCAAGCAAGTTGAGCGTATTGATTGATGAAGTCTCTTGAGCACATATAAAAAGAGACCGCTGGACACTGGTAGGCAGGGGGCAGAGATGTGCAATGCTGCATTCTGTGAACAAACTGACTACCAACAAAAGGACCTGTGCCTAATTTTGCCGTCTGGCTTGGATCCATTTTATAGTGACTTGTACCGTGTGCAGCACTGTCCATGCCCAAGTAAAACAAATAGCTAAAGAAAGGGAGATTTTGTATTTTGTATAAATTAAAACCCTTTCAACTTGGCTTTTGTTTTTGCGTCAGCAGAGAATACGCGACTAAAGACTCAGGCTCTTCATGAGTTTCTGAATAAGATTCCTGTTTGGTTCAAATACTGGCACATTCTGTGTAGACTCCATAATGCTTCCTGGACCATAAATTCCATGAATTCTCCAAGCATTGATCCTCTTCAGAAGGATTTTGATAGTGATGTTTACTTAGGACATTGCAATGGATAGATAAATAGTGGCCTTCCTCTGTAAAACACTGTGTGTTTGAGGGATTTACTTTGATCTCTCCCGATTGCAAAGAGGGTGGAGTTGTAAGTGTGTGATTTAAAAGCAGGCTATTAGTGTGGGTCTGTGTGACCCTGTTAACTTTCATCAGTGGTCTGTGTCAGGGTTTGGGTAGGATGGTAGGTGGGGGGAGGAGAACACAAGACTTGAAGGTGACTGGTTAATGTTCTTGTCCCCTCGTAATGTTGTACGTTAAATCTCATGGTCTCATAAACAAAACCTGTTCCAGCCTGTGATTTCATTCAGAGCAGTAAGCAGCTTGCAAACCAAATAGATTGTGATGGTATGTTGAGAATTACTTTGCAAGATCCAACATTTGAACAGACATGAGGGTTTGGAGCTGCCTCCTTTATAAATTTCCTTTCCCCTATCTGGTGTGCGACTCTCTCTTTCTTTTGCGAGGATTCTTATTTGGTATCCTCATGCCAACAAATGCATAACGTGCAAATACAGGAATGGACTGTGATCATATGGGTCAACGGATCGGTGTGTTGCTTATTTTTAATTCATTGATTACATCTGTGTTTTAAATTAGTGACGTGCTTATTTACAGTACCATCTCAGATTCATTATTCATTAACCCCCCTCACATTCCTCGCCTCAATCCTACCTCCCGTATCCATCTCTGCTGGGGGAAAAACTGTCCCCCAATTCTTTTAAAACTACCTGTTCAAAATTATAACCATCTCGCCTTGGTTCGTCCATGTGCTGCAACAGTGGACAGCACGAGAGCACAGTGGTTAGCACTGTTGCTTCACAGCGCCAGGGTCCTGGGTTCAATTCCCAGTTAGTGTCGCTGGCTGTGCGGAGTCTGCACGTTCTCCCCGTGTCTGCGTGGGTTTCCTCCGGGCGCTCCGGTTTCCACCCACAAGTCCTGAAAAGACGTGCTGTTAGGTAATTTTGACACTGAATTCTCCCTCTGTGTACCTGAACAGGTGCCAGAATGTGGCAACTAGGGGTTTTTCACAGTAACTTCATTGCAGTGTTAATGTAAGCCTACTTGTGGCAATAATAGATTATTATTGTTACATTTCTGCAGCTACTAATTTATTCAGCCACACCTTCATCTCTTGTCTACGATGCAACCATCCGCAACAAACCCCTTTCTCTCTGTCTCACCCTGGCTGTTCCCCCAGTGCAGTCTTCATGTCTGCTCTCTTAAATCCAAGGAATGCTGACTTGAAAATATATGACAGATAACTGGTTTAACCATCCACTGCCAAAATTGGCGGGAAAACATAAAATGCTTTCTGGGTCCTTTGTTAGTTTTGCTAAATGAGGGTGGCACGGTGGCGCAATGGTTAGCACTGCTGCCTCACGGCACCGAGGACCCAGGTTCAAGCCTGGCCCCAGGTCGCCGTCCGTGTGGAGTTTGCACATTCTCCTCGTGTCTGCGTGGGTCTCGCGCCCACAACTCAAAGATATGCAGGGTAGGTGGGTTGGCCACGCTAAATTGCCCCTTAATTGGAACATTTTAAAAAATGGCTAAAATTGTTCCAGCTCTCCAGTTATCTTCTTAAACACCTCTCGCCTCCAACAACAAATGTGAGGAGCTCTTGGATTTCTTTGGAGTGTCTTGATCTGAGTAGCAACCAGATGTCTCAGCCATGCCCCTCCCTTGTACTAGCCCACCTGGTCAAACCTCCTTCACTGCTTCTTCCTTGCCCTAATCCTGAACCTGCATCTTTCTCTCCTTACTTTCTCTCCTATCTTCACTCAGCTTCCTTTCCTGGCTCCCATGTCGGCCAATGTTGGGAACGGTTCTTCAGCTGTTATCCCTCTTACCATTAAATCTGCCATCATCACCCGTCGCCTCAAAAAAAAATCAACCCTTGACTCCACTGTCCTTGAAAACTATCGTTCCTTCTCCAACCTCCTTTTGTTTTTAACCAAAGATCTTGGAACATTTTGTCTCCCAGATCCCTTCCCATTTTTCCTGAAATCCATGATCGCATCTTCTAAGTCGGGTTTCCATTCCCTCTGCAGAACAGTTATCAAAGTCTCAAATTGCATCCTAGGTGACTTAGACAAATGTGAACTTTGCCCCCTCATTCTTCCTGACCTGTCAGCAGCCTTTGAGATTATTGGCCACACCTTCTTCTTCAATATCTCTCTACCGTGTCCAGCTGGGTGGGACAGCTTTCCAGTTATGAGTGAAATGGGGGTAAGCTCTCTCTTTCCAGCCCCCCCCCCCCCCAACCTGCCCAAGCCTGATACAGAAGGGGAAGGATTTGGGATATTGGTGGAGAGTGATGCAATGAAGTGTTCAGCGAAGGCTTTAGCTGTGATGGGTGGGAGTTAAGTGATTAGGTGAGAGGCAAGTACAAGGGGATGGCTGTGAATATGGGTTGGGGAATTGACCTGGAGGGAGAGATTAGGGGAGGATATGAGGGTAGTAAACTCCGAAGGGGGAGAGGGCATGAGTTGATAACCATAGAATCCCTACAGTACAGAAGGAGGCCATTCGTCTCATCAAGTCTACACCAACCCCACGAAAGAGCCCTCCACCTAGACCCACTCCCCTACCCTATCCCTGTAACCCTGCGAGAGAGTTGGCAAATGGAGCAACAGCCTAGTATTTGTAGACTACAGCTAGCTTAGCCTATTGTAATGTAAGTAGGCCTAAGCTAACCATACATAAAGTAGATTCGAAAACGTGAAAATATCCGAACACTGAAAGGCAAACAGCCCCAAGTATTTTGGATAAAGCATCTGTAGAATCAGTGGCAAATCACAAGCTCAGCAGGACACTTGAGGCCCCTCAATCATTGCAGTCATGGGGGAGGGAGGAGGAAAATAAACTGATCAAAGATACTTTAAATATCGCAAAAGACCCGCAAGTCAGCGAGTTGGGTCTTATGGTACAACCACTGTAACCCAGAGCAGAACTGTGACCATGATTTCCTGTGAGGTCCAAGAATTTGAAGCCAGGTTTGAGAGAAAATCAACAGCCAGATATTTTCCAGAGCTCACAAGGTAAGGTCTAGGGATGGGCTTTGATTCATCAGACAGAGGTCGTTTCAGTTAATTAGTAACCTGAAGTTCTGGTTGAAATGTTCTCGCTGTTTGAATCAGGAGAGGTTAAACAGCAGAAGTGAGGACTTGGGGGTGAGAAAGACCAATGAGAAAGGCGTCGGATGGGCATTAATAAGCATGCATCGTGAGGAGCACCTGAGGAACTGACTGTCCAGCAGCCAACACTTCTTGTCCCATAAGACAGCAGCTATACTGCACCCAGTGCAAACCCAAAACCCATGAGATAGCCTCCCGCAGGTTTCTGTCAATTTAATAGTCACAAGTCTGCTGTCTCTTTTTTTGCTGATGGTGCATCCTACAGCTCCTCATGTTGGTCTTTGTATAGAATTGTAACCAAGGTCGTACTTTCTCCTGGGTACACTTTGAGAGTTGGCAAGTAGAATTGTTTCTCGTAAATGGTTCCCTCCGTCTGAAGCCTTTCTTTGTCCGTGCAGATGGGTTGCTTCAGTGCTACGCCAAATGTGTGAACGTGGCCAGTCAGATTTGGTTCTGATCCTTTGTTTGAAGTTTGTGAGCCTGTATGTGTGATCAAATGCTAGTTCGGATTATGAATTATGGACCTGTCTTCTCTTTGAAAACCAGTATAGGCTGCTTAACCTATCCAATCTCTAAAGGCAAAGCACCATTCATGCATTGAGAGAATAAACGATTGTTCAAATCGTCATTGGGAGGCATGTTCTGTTTGAAGGATTCGGAGCGCTTATGCGGAATTGCACATTTGGCTACTGAAATAGTTGAAATGTGCCAAATGCTGTTCAGTTTTCAGTGTTCTCCTCGGTCGGCACGTTTGCCCTTGGTGAACAGCCAGTGAACCCGGCTGTAAATGAGACAGGCTTAGGGTGAGTAAATCAAACTCCGGCCTGAAGGTAACAGTGTGGTGTGAGAACCATTCTAAGTTCCACCGGACGTGAATCATTAATTCATTTTTAAAACCTATCCAGTGCTTTTATCGTAAACCGAGCCAAAAGTGTTGGCAACAGAAGTCCAGAACCTGCCATGTTTTGAATGTAGTACTTTGGCCATGGTTATGTTAACTGAAAGTCACATGATCCGTTGCCCAACGTTTTATCCCAGAGAAACGTTTGACCTCTTGAGTTTAATTTCTGTCTTTTAAGATACAATAATGTGAGATAGCCTAGGTGCAAAGGGATATTTTTTTTTTAAGAAGTGATTCCATCTCTGGCCCCAAATAGTCACTGTAAACTAGGAGCAGTTAGTGCCTGTTCTGTGCCTGGACTTGGAACATAGAATTTACAGTGCAGAAGGAGGCCATTCGGTCCATCGACTCTGCACCGACCCTTGGAAAGAGCACCCCACTTAAGCCCTACATCACCCTATACCCGTAACCCCACCTAACCTTTTTGGACACTAAAGGGCAATTTAGCATGGCCAATCCACCTAACCTGCACATCCTTGGACTGTGGGAGGAAAGCGGAGCACCCGGAGGAAACCCACGCAGACACGGGGAGAACATGCAGACTCGCACAGACAGTGATCAAAGTCTTTTTTATTTTTTGTTAAGGCACGGCTGGTGGTAAATGCCGAGGTGTTCTAATCCTAGAAGGGAAGCTTGAAACAATTACCCTCAACTGAGTTTGCAATCTGTATCGTACGAGGAGAAGTTTGAAATCTAGGAAATGATGTCTCTGACTTTTTATGATGATTTCAATAAAGTAAATGTTGATTAAGAAATAGAAGAAAAAACAATAAGTAAACTAGAAGTACACTTAACTAAGACAACTACACAGCATCAACTCTTTAAACTGTTCCAAACCATCGTAACTACCATCAGAACTAACTCTCCCCAATCTGTTCCACAACACTTTTATAGGTTTTGAGATCCATAAAAAATCCACTAACTGTTACTACACAGTGCAATTGTGTCTCTTGGGATCGCTTCCAGCAGCTTGCTTTTCGAATCCGGCTGCCTTCACCCACCGCTGTCTGGAAGTTAAACAGCTATTCCTGCTGTTGGCTGAGATCTAAAATAACTGCTCCGCTGTGCAGGTTTCAGTATCTCCTTAAATATATTTTTTCCCTTTTGCCTTCTTTCTTACCCCATTTCCCCCCTCCCCCAGATTTAATCATCTTCATCTCTATTTTGGTTTTTGGAGTTTAAATCAAATGTAAACTCCCTTCATGCCACTTGTTGCCTCCCCACTGCGTGCTCTCAACTAGTTGATCCCATGGAAAATCTTGCTGCCTTTTTGCATCACACTATTCTCTCTTGGATTTATCCCCTTCCAGGGAAGTTGCTTTCCTGAACATTTGCAGGACGAAAGTATTCTCTGCTGCATGATAGAACCTGTACCCTGTACTCGGGATCGTTCTTTAGTGTCGTACAGTTGATAAAGTCCATCCATTCAGGCCAGCGTTGCCACGTTCCCCCGTCCCCCACTCCCTCCATTCCTATCTGGTTTTAAATTCTGAACAAAGTGTGTTATACTTTAACCAGCCCTACGTGCACAGTGGAAGCAAAATACATTCCATTTGAGTGAAACGCAGAGATCACAGAACAAGCAAAAGAAAGACTTTCATTGATGTAGCACCGTTCATGCCCTCAAAGCATCCTGAGTTGCTTTACAGCCTGTGAAGTGCTTTTGAAATGTAGTTGCTTTTGTATCCTAAATTTGCCCAAATGCTGCAATTGTTATTTAAATGTTTTTGACTATAGTGTGCCTTCAAGCACGAATGTGCAAGTCATTTGATTCCTGCGCCCCCTTCTGTTTGTACACTGCTGACTGAGCTATACAATTGGTGACCCTGCCTATCACGCACATCATCCATTATTCACATGCCCTTGTTTTTTGGCACTCCCATTTGTCGAAGCCTTTTTATCACGTTTTAAATCACAGCTCTCGTGTCTGGGGCCATTCTCGGCCTGTGCGAGGCGTGACCTAGCAACAGGAATAGGTTGTTGGCAGTGACCATCATGCTTCACAATTGTTCCGCAAGGGACAATCACAAGTATTGTTCCATTTTGTGTCAAAATGGGTTAAATTCTCTCTCACCGTACTGTCTAATTATCTAATTCTGTTTTTTTAAACAAAAGTAGCAAAGTCGTGCAGTTGCTGTATATCAGAACTAAAAACAGAAAATGCTGGAAAAACTCCGTCTGGCTTCTGTGGCGAGAGAAACCGTGTTCGGCTTTCCGATCAAACATCTGGTGACAGGTTACTGACCTGAAACGTTCGGCAAGATTTTTGGTAGGACCAGATATTCCTGCCCAAAGTCAAAGGACTAATGGCTACTCTACAAATCCCCCGGCCGTGGTGGGAAAGATTATTAACCAAAACGTTGGTTGTTGCCTCACTGCGCCAGGGGCCTGTGTTCAGTTCCAGCCTCGGGTGACTGCCTGTGTGGCGTTTGCACGTTCTCTCTGTGTTTGCGTGGGTTTCCTACGGATCCTCCACTCCTCCCACAGTCCAAAGACGTGCAGGTTAGGTGGGATTGCGGGGATATGGCAGGGTGGTGGCCCTAGATAGTGTGCTCTTTCAGAGGGCTGGTGCAGACTTGATAGCCCAAATGGCCTCCCTCTGCACTTTAGGGATTCTATTCCACATCCTGGCCATTAACTCTCCACAGATGCTGTCGGTCCTGCCGAGTATTCCCAGCATTTTCTGTTTTTTATTCCTATTGCTAATAGCACATTGGGGTGAGAGAACCACGTTCTTAATGACTTGTCCGTAGTTGTATGCAAGTTCTTCCTTCATAAGTTAGTTTTGTTTCCAAGTTCCTGGCCTGTCGACATTGCCCATGTAAGATTACCCAGCTGTCCTGAGCAGCTGCTTTCTTGAAGCCCTGACTTGCTGCTTCTCCCACAATGGTGTTTGCTGGGGAACTGGCTCAACAGCGACAAAGGGAGATACCCAACTCTGGGTGGAGTGCGACCTGGAGGTGACATTTTAAAGGCCGTGTCCTAGCTGGAAGAGGTTATAGGGTTGGCAGACACGATTACTCATGGTGAGCGAGTTCCTGCTGTCTCTAGATGACTCGATTACACTGGGGCTGAATAAATGCTTCATTGTTGGCACTGCCACTGGATGGAATGTTAAACTGAAGCATATCCGATTGTTCCGTGGACATTCAAAGTGCCAGGAACTGTCATTGAAGATGATCCAGTGCCCAGTCTGTGATGGCAGGTGAAGGCTTCATCGATTATGTGATGCACCTTGGGTTGTTCTGAGAAGCATGCCATGGCAATGTGTGGACACGATCTGTCACTGCTGGCTGATATGTTGGTGGAACATAACCTAGAAGAACAGGAGTAGGCCGTTTGGCTCGTGAAGCCTGCTCCACCATTCAATAAGATCATGGCTGATCTGATCATGACCTCAACTCCTGCATGCCTCCATAACCCTCTACTCCCTCGGAGAACAAATATCTGCCTGTCTCCAGCTTGAAAATATTCAGTGGCCCAGCCTCCGCTGCCTTCTTGGGAGGAAATTCCAAAGCTAAACAGCCCATTAAGGTCATTTATCAGAGTTAGTCCTTTTCTGGCCAGAAGTGTGACTATAGGTGAGAATTCTGTAGATGTTAATATACCGGGTGCTGTTTACAGTCTGACCTGAACTTTATCAGCTCCAGGATTAATTAACATTGCTGCAGTTTTGGTCATTTGGTTGTGGGAAGGACTGGCAGTGAGGCAGGGGTGGGAAAAGCTGTTGGAATGTGAGCCGTCTGATGTGGAAATATTTGGTGAAATGTCGGCTGAACAGACTGTACAAGCCTTTGTGTTCTGTCTGCCATAAACCACAGGCATATTATCATGTTATCACTCTCTTAAACCTCCTTTTTGTAATCATTTCCATTGTGTTGAACAAGTTTGAATCCATCAGATAAAGCTCACTTCGCTGCTTAGATTTGACTTCGCCCAGAAGCTAGCTTGCCTCCATGAGCTGTCTCGTCACAGTCCCTTGTGTAGATTAGGCGCGTGCAGTGGTTGTATGCGCTGGGGCATGTTTTGTGGAGTGTACAAAAGGAATTCAAGCAGATACAATATCCCTTTTAGAACGAGGGAGCTTGGAGCATTCGGAAAGCCAAAGAATGGTTAGCAACATGGCTGAAACGGAATGCAGTTCAATACTAATGAAACAGTCTGGCTTTCTGGGCATCAGGGATCTGTGTCCAATTCTCGTCGTCGAGCGAGAAATGGGACAAATCGGAAAATTGGAGGACCTCGGCAAATCTTCCTCCCAGAAGTATTCCGTTGTCAGGTAAGAGAGAGAGACTTCCGCATTTCAGTGAACAAGGAGTAACGTGTCCAATGGCCTGGTAACCAGAGGTATCATGCTTGGCAAAGGTTGGTGGGGGTGGAGGCGTGAAGGTGGCGTGGTGGGAGGGAAAATGAGAATCCTTTTGCGCTGTGAGTTTTGATGATCTGGAACACACTGAAGCAGACTCCGTGGATAAATACTTCAAAAGAAACAATTTGCAGGCCATTGGGGAAAGAGCAGGGGTGTTCATTATTGGAAACTCTTTATCAGCAGGCTAAGCACAGGTACACTTGGGCTGAATGGCCCCTTGCTATGCTGTGTTATTCTATGATTCGGCTTGCAATGGAGAAATTAGTAAGGTGATCTTTTTAGTTGAACAGTTCGTTCAGGAAATCGAAAGGGTAAATCCAGAATTTAATTTGTACCAGTAAAGGGCCCTGCCCCCTCCCAGTTTGTACTGCTGAGAGTAATTTTGGGGACTGCGGGACTGCTATCAGAAAATTCTGAGGCAGAAAGCTCCAAGCCTATTGGATGCTGACTTGATGAGGCTTTAGGATCTCAGTGGATGGATGATTATATAGATGTTGTGACTTTTTATTTATTTTCCGTTTTTATTGGAGAAAATAGAGGTGTGAGAGTTTGAGCCTGTCCCCGATGTATTGGTGTGATTTATGTGGACTCCATTTGGATAGTGAAAGTAGCTATATGATGGGGAGGTGGGCCACAAAACACTGGGAGCGGAGTTTGATCATGTTGCTGGGAGATGCTGGGCACTTGCTTCTTTCTGCAGCAAAGCATGTACGCGCGCACGCACACACGCACACACGTGCACACACACACACACACACACTAGCTCTGCTGAGTAGAAAGTATCCAGCTGCGAATGCCTTTGTGTGGTGACCAGGGAAATGGAAGGGACAATATAATTGGTCTTGGCCTCACTTGCTTGGGCGGTTGATTGTTGGCTGCTTTACTTTATCCTGGATGCTGTCTATCTGATCTTCTTGTGTGGATGTCCAGTGACGTCAGGATCGACCGTGGCTGTCACACCCATTTCCCATTGTCCGAGGTTTTGTCAACATTTGCCATTGGGGCTGACACTTTAAAAGAATGTTCATTTGCTGGACACACTTGCGAACGATTGTTGCATCCCAGGCCACTGTTTTGTTATGCTCTTGACGTAGCATAAGCTGCTTCCTTAATGTGCACTCTGACAAAGGAAGGTTCAGACTTGGGAGATAGCTTTAACACGTTTATTAAACTGTTAACAATTCTCCTACTTGGATTCGACGCTACTGTTAATCCTGCTATAGCTACTCAGACTGATGAACCAGTCTGCTACAATCCACGTGGTGGGTGTGATGTTCAATCAACCCTGTGTTTGTACTCACTGAGTGACTCCGCTGGAAAGAGGCTGAGCATGTGTGATGTGTCCTTTTATATGGGTTGGTGTAATGCCCTCCTGTGGTAGTGTCACCTTTGTGTGTATCGTGACTGCCCATTGGTCATGTCCTATCTTACTGACCTATTGGTTGACTGTCTGTGTGTCATGTCTCTGGTGTTCCCTCTAGTGTCTAGCTAAGTAGTGTATGTACATTAACCCTTTGTGTACTTACAGTGATGTATGTATATCACCACAGCCACATCTTGCCGAGAAGCCAATTCCCGTGGTGGGGAAGAGTGTCAGGAATTCCAGGTCACTAATGTATTCAATTTTTACTGAGTCTGGTCTGGTGGAACGTGCTGTGGCCAGTCGCATCGCTGATTAAAATCGGCCGGTTGTGATGCGCTTTTAAAAAGAAATGTTGCCACTCTCCTTTCTGATGGTTTGTTTCTTATCCCCTGCACACTCTGCTCTCACAGGTTGCTGCATCCTGCTGTCAGAGCCGGTGTGTGAGCACCGTGGAACCAAACCCGGCGAGCACTGGACACTAGCTCAGAGTAACTCTCATAAGGAGCCTCCTATTGGAGTATTGCTGCAAATCTTGGACTCGCTGCACATTACCCCTCAGCTTATTGTTGGGAATTCCCGTTGGCTCTTGTTCAGCAGCCTTTGGAGGCACCAGCGTTGTGTGACCTCATGATGCAAAGTCAGTCGCTGCCGACAGTCCGATTTGGTGTCCAAGGTGTGCCTGAGTTGTCGTCGAGTCTTGGAAGCTTATTAGGGCTCAGTGACCAAAATGTGCTCTCCTCACTGTGCTCACTGTTCTTGCAGTGTAACTTGCCTTGCTTTCGGCTGCTTTATCAATATAGAGGAGGAATTGCTTCTTTCATGCAAAGGTGTCCATTTTAAGGTGGCACTCTTGTTTTTCATTCTTTGCCTTTATTTAGTGCTATGTATCATGTTTTTATGCTTTAAGGGAACTCAGCAGAAACTCGTGCAATTTGTTGAAAGCTGCTGTTACATTGCTCGAGGGCAGCAGTTCCCACCTTTTTATATGACATGGTACACCTCTATTCTATAAAAAGATTTTGAGGCACACCTATTTTCGCTGACTTCTTCCCTTCCTGGGAACTTGATTTTTAACTTTTCCCGGCCCTCTCTCTTGTATTTTTTTAACCTCTTCCTGTCTCTCTCACTTCTCCCAGAAGTTTTGAGCCCTTTTTCAATTTTTGCTTTTTGTGCAGGTGCACGGGACCTTTGTCTTCAGCTTCAAGTCCCGTTGGCCAAGCGCATGGGCCTGACCAACGTAAAAAATCTAAACCATACGTTTGCAGCTTTTTCCCAGCGGTGCATGCGTGGGCGGCCCAAGATCCGTCGGCTCTTGGAGATGCCAACCACAAAGCTGGGATATGGGGCTGTGCTTCACGGCACACCAGTGTGCTATGGTGCACTGGTTGGGAATTACTGCTCTAGGGTCTTGCCAGTGTCACTGAGTCCAGCAACATCTAAGAAAACTCAGTCGATTTGCCAAGGCTGGCCATCAGGTAAACTTCGTTTGGCGTGGATGCCAGCTGTGGGAGCCTACAACCTAAGTGTGGCATTACCACAGCTCACTGGCCACTGGCTGTCCAGCCTTCCACTGGATAGCCTGTGTTCCCCTTCGGGCATCGGAGACCATGGCAGGCTGTACAATTGAGCACTCAGTGGCAGATTAATCAAGCTGCTGTCCTTGTTAAGGTGATGGCCTTTGCCTCAGTGCCAGAACTCTTGCTTCCTGTCATAATAAAACCATAAGACATAGGAGCAGAATTAGGCCACTCGGCCCGTCACGGCTGATATTTTTTTCATCCCCATTCTCCTGCCTTTTCCCCATAACCCCTGATCCCCTTCTTAATCAAGAACCTATTTATCTGTCTTAAAGACACTCAGTGATTTGGCCTCCATAGCCTTCTGCGGCAAAGAGTTCCACAGATTCACCGCCATCTGGCTGAAGAAATTCCTCCTCATCTCTGTTTTAAAGGATCGTCCCTTTAGTCTGAGATTGTGTCCTCTGCTTCTAGTTTTTCCTACAAGTGGAAACATCCTCTCTGCGTCCATGTCCAATCTATCCAGGCCTCGCAGTATCCTGTAAGTTTCAATACGATTCTCCCCTCATTCTTCGAAACGCCAACGAATACAAACCCAGAGTCCTCAACCGTTCCTCATACGACAAGCTCTTCATTCCAGGGATCAATCTTGTGAACCTCCTCTGGACCCTTTCGAAGGCCAGCACATCCATCCTTTGATACAGGGCCAAAAGCTGCTTACAATACTCCAAATGGGGTTTGACCAGAGCCATATCTAGGCTCAGAAGCATATTTGTGTATTTGAGCCCTCTCGACATGATGTTGTGGGTTCAAGCCCCATTTCAGAGTCTTGAACACATGTTCCAGGCTGACGTTCCCAGTGCAGACCGAGGGAGTACTGCACTGACCGAGGTGCTGCAGTCCGTCAGATGACTTGTTAGACTGTGATCTTGTGTAGAACGTCGGGTGAACGTAAAGCCTCCCCCAGCACTGTTTGAAGAAGAAAAGGGCGTGCTCCCCCCGTGTTGAGGCTAAAATTCCTTAACTGACTCTGAAAATCGATCATTTGATCATTGTCTCATTGATTTTTGAGGCTGCTGTCTGTGTACAAATTAGCTGCTGCATTTCATACAGCATGCTGTGTTGGCTGTGAAGCACTTTAGGCCATCCTGAGATCACAAAAGGAGCTAGATAGATGCCAGTCCTTTCTTTCTGTTTTATTTGTTTCCTGCTTTAATGTAAAATGGTTTCCATGGTTCTTCTCACATGTTGTTGCTGTTCACATTACTCGCAAACTCATCTTGTGAACTGGTTGTGCACGTACTTGCACTCGGCTAGCGGGCTGGTTTTACGTCCAACTCTCTTGGCTCCAAAACCATCTAATGAGGAGTCCCCACTCATCCTGTGTACAACTCCAGCCCCTGGATAAGGAAATCCATTGAGATGTCCGGCAGAGGATGGAAGCAAATAATGAGTGTGCTGGCTTCCTCGTCTGCAAAGAAATATCCCTCTGCAGTCATCAGTCACCTTTTAGCTATTTGCCTTGATCTTGCACAGTGGAGATTCCAGTCATGGATTTTGATCTGGCAGCATTTTGCCGTGATGACCCTTGTGAGGTCTGTAAGTGTCTGTGTCTCCTGATGCTGTCTGCCATGGGAGGAGGGAGCAGTGGCTCTGAGGTTACTAGCCTGGCGATGATTCACTTCTTTCAAAGCTCAACTTACTGTCTTGTTTCTTGGGGAGCTGTGCAACGCTGCACGTACAAGTTTGTGAAGGTTTATTAAAGAGGCTGTTACTTTCATGAGTGAACATATAATGTTTTTTTAAAAAAAATCTTTTAAAAATTCCCGTGAATATTTGCCGTTTTCCTTTGAAAATTAAACCAAATCAGGTGGAAAGAAAGGAACATTGTAGTTTGACTGAAAGGAACTTTGGGAAAATGGTTATATAATGCTTCCTTGTCCTCCTTTTGGAAGTGAATATCTGACTTAAATCTGTTTTGAAGCCAGACAGATGAGGCATCATTAGTTACTGATGTGTTGGGAGAGGGAGGAGAGAGGGAATCTGGCTGGCTGGTGGTGGGGGGGGGGTAAATATCCAAACAGCGACCAGGGATTCTGCATCAGAAATTCTGTGGGTCACAAAATTGAGATTGATTCCAAAACCTGATCAGGATAAGTAATTTAAAATTACGGAACCACAACTTGAAAGTGTACCCGGGGAGAGGGCTGGTGATGGGTTCCATGTCACCTCCTTTGGGGCCGGGTAGAAACATCACCCCCTAAGAGCTGCTGACCAATCAGAAGCTGGCAGCACCAGCAGGAGTGGTGGCAGAGGATTGGGGTTACAGGGTGAGGATTGCGGTATGGAGGAAGGGGGGGGGGGGGGGGGGGAGCCTTGTAGTGCTGCCCAGCCACCCCATTCCTGGTCCTTTGACCAGGTACTGAGGGATCCCCGTGAGCCCCTGCAAGCAACTGCAATAGGATTTGCTTTTTAGGCTCCCCTGATGGCGAGTACCATGCCTGCAGCAGTGGCAGGATGAGGCACTTGACCAGGCATTAATTGCCCACTTAAGGACCTCCATTGATTACTGGTCGGGATGGCTGTCCAAGATCCTTCCTGTCCCAGATTTAATTGAGGCAGGAAGGCAGTGAGCCTTCACACAAACCTGCCTCCCATCCATTGACTCCATCTACACCTCCCGCTGCCTGGGGAAAGCGGGCAGCATAATCAAAGATCCCTCCCACCTGGCTTACTCACTCTTCCAACTTCTTCCATCGGGCAGGGGATACAGAAGTCTGAGAACACGCACGAACAGACTCAAAAACAGCTTCTTCCCGCTGTTACCAGACTCCTAAACGACCCTCTTATGGACTGACCTCATTAACACTACACCCCTGTATGCTTCACCTGATGCCGGTGCTTATGTAGTTTATTGTGTACCTCGTGTTGCCCTATTATGCATTTTCTTTTATTAATGATCTGTTCAGCTGCTCGCAGAAAAATACTTTTCACTGTACCTCAGTGCAAGTGACAATAAACAAATCCAATCCAATCACCACCCTCCGGTCCAATTAAATATTTCCTCGGCCCAAACCGCCTCAGTCGAAGGCATTAAATACTGTCAATGGTGTACAAAATCCAAAGTTGTTTAAATCGCCTGTCCAACCCCATCTTTTCTCCGAAGGGTTGAAATGAGTATATCTCATGAAGTGCAGGCTGACCCTTCACTGTGGTACTGAGGGAGTTCTGTACTGCCCGAGATGTGTCTTCCTGTTGAGACATTAAACCAACTTTCCTCTCAGCCAGAGCAAAAACATTGCATGGCCTCATTTGGAAGAAGAGCAGAGTCATTCCCTCAGTCCCCTTGAGCTAATTATCTCAATATTATTACATTGCTGTTTGTGGGAGATTTGAACATCCCTTAAGCGTCTATTCTTAGCCATCATCTATTTCTCATCTATATGCTCCTGCTCGCCGACATCATCCAAAAGCACAGTGTTAGTTTCCACACTAACTCACTAAGATGGCCGATTGCCACCTCCTGAAACATTGCCTGACTTCCCTCTGCCTTGAGCCACATTGCCTCCGTGTTGGTGATGATGCCTTCTGCTGCCCAGGCCCTAACCTCTGGAAAGCCCTCTCTGTGCTATACCTAGCTGTCCTCCTTGAAAAGGCTCCTCACCACCTATTTCTGTTATCAAGCTTTTGGTTACCTGGCACAATATCTCCTCCTGTGGTTTGCTGTCCTGCTTTGTCTTCTATTATTCCTGTGTGGCATCTTGTGATATTGTATACATGAAAGGCGTGACCTCAATGTAAATTGTAAATAGATGGGGAACAGAAACAAATAACTTGTTTGTTCATCCTTTCTGCACTCCTCTGCATGTTCCGACTAAACGTTTTTAATCCCTTGTCCACATAGTCCTAGAATTGTCGTTGACTGATTGGTGTATTAGATGTGTGGAATGTTAACGGGTGACCAGGTTTTTAAGCACCACCTTTTTGGTGCCGCCAACCCCCCTCCCTGCTTCCCAGACACTTCATTCTTGATTCCTCCCCCCCCCCCTCCCCCATTCCCGCCCGGTAAACAAACAGGACACACCAAGTTGAAGGCATGAATGGTAATGTTAGCCAAAGCTTGACCCAGTGTTGTTTAGCCGTGAAACATTCGTCCAGCCTGACTGCCTTCACTTTCATTGACTGTGACTCGACAACTCTTCAGCTAGCAGCTGTTATTAAAATTAACTGCTGAGGTTACCGAGGGGTAATGAGTGACTCTGATTTTGAAAGTCAAGGTGTTTTAAATCAAAGTGAATGCCATGCCTGCTGTAGGTTGGCCTGTCTGGTAAGTGGAGGAAGTAATGTATTCCAGATTTTTAAAAACACCTTTCTTGTTCTTGGGCGGTGCTGTAGAAACCTCCTTCCCACATTGCGCCCCCCACCCCCACAATGTTCCCAGAGTCTCCACACCCTGTTGTACCCACTTCCCAGAGTCTCCGTACTCTCTTGCCCCCCCACCCCCCCACACACACAAAAGGATCCGGTCTGCCTGCCCCGTCGCGCCACCACCCCGCATCCAATCTCCCTCTGAAACGTTGCTTGTCCAAATTCCGGATCACTCTGTGGAGACAAAGGTTACTGTTAATTGCAGCTGATTTATTTTCTCTCCCTCCGGATGGAATTCTCCGTTTGCTCCTCAATGCATTTCCATGGCGAATGGCTCCAAAGAGGCATTTTTAATATGAAGCCTGGCAAAGGAGCCAGGATGCGATGTGGGGCAAAGTTTTTATATAGAGATCTGGAGCAGATTACCTGAAATAACGAAGGAAGAAGATTCATAACTTTCAAAAGAGGATTGGATAAATACTTCAAAAAAGGGGGAATTTACAGGGCTCTTGTCAAAGAGCGGATCTCATTGGGGAGCTCTTTCCAAGAACTGCTACAGTCACCCTGTACTGGTTGAGTCATACAGCAAATAAGGAGATAGAATGCTTGTCAGGGCTGGTTTTACTGATGACCTGGAATTAATTTAAAATTGTGATTCAAGTCAGAAATTCAGAATATGCCCAAATTTCACTGTTGTATTAATCACTGCCACATATAAATGCAGTGCCTGGTCTTCTTTTGCGATTGGCCTGTGTTTGTCCTTGGATTTTATACTCTCGTTGATAAATCATGCTTTTTTGTGCCTGAAAGATTTTGGTGCTTTGAAGTCCCCTGACGTTCATTATATTTGAGATATTTTTCTGTTGCCATAAGTAATTTTAATGAGACAACATTTTGAACATCTTGAATTGGAACTTGATCGCTGGACCTGAGCTGATGAGTGATGATTTATTTTTAATAAAGGGCGCGATTCCCACCTCCGCCGAATATCCGGTGCCGGAGAATTCAGCAACCGGCGGGGCGGGATTCACGCCAGCCCCCGGCGATTCTCCGGCCTGGCGGGGGGTCGGAGAATCCCGCCCCTTATTTATCTACATGAGTTATAATATGCTGTTTTGTCCCTCCTCCTTCTACATCTTTAACTCCTCATCTATTTCAAAGACAGCCTGGAGTGATACATGTTTATGAATTAGCACTGTTAAAGGTCCCTTGTGCGGTTGTCTAACTAATTCCCGTCTCCCCTGTTTATTGACTTTATCGTTGCCATTCCTTAATGACAGTACAAAGCATAGCTCAAGCAGCATGCTTCTTGTGGTGGGATGGTGGAAATGCAGTTCTTGCAGAGAAAGAGCAGCTTTTTAGCATTGATGAGAAGGTTGAACCAGCTATCAGAAGTACAGAGTGCTCCTGGTCGGGGGGAAACAGAGAACCTTCTGCTGCGCAAGTCTGAATTGCTGCAATCATTACATCATTGAGGTTGGAATTGTGACATCCCAATGTTGGTTCCACGAGAGCAGAGGACAGAAATGCAAGCGACTTTTGTCCCCCATCTCCTGTGTAAAATCTGTGTATGAAAGTACTATGGAGCAGCCAGAATCCGGTATCTTCTCTGCGCATGTCCTAAGATTCAGCCCTGCTGTGAAAAAGACTGAAAAGCAAAAGCACCCAGTCGAAACCTGTGCTGGCGCAATATCACCCGATCCATTGCTTGGCACTTGCTCTAGGCCTCGTTCGTTCCAGGAATGAACAAGGCCATTCATCCACCTTGAATGTGAGGAACCTTGTGGTCTTTCAGATGGTGCATCTCTGGTTGGCAGGAGGAAGCCCTTCTCTCTATCATCTCTTGCCCTCTGCAAGCCCACATTCGGCCAGCGTGAGTTGTGTTGCCATGCTCGATCGGCATGAGTCACTATATAAATTAAGGTATGAATTAAGATCAGGAATAGGCCGCTAAGCCCCTCAAGCCTGCTCTCCTGACCCAGTCTAAATAAATTAATGTACCTGCAAACGTAAAAATAAATTTGGTTCACAGTTCCTACCTCCCAACAGCAGTGTGGCTACATCTCAGTAAAACTCACTCCACTGTTAGTGTCCCGTCAGCAGGACATTCTGCATCCAGCCCTGAATATGGTCACTGACTGGAGTTATAATGGTTTAGCTGTGGGTGAGGAAAAGAATAAATCGTCAGTTTATCTTCATTCACCTCTTTCAAAAGTGGCCTAGATGGATTTTAGTTGATGAGAGTATCGAAGGGTATGGAACTAAAGTGGTTCGATAGATTTGACCTAATTGAATGGCAGAATAAGTTCAAGGGTTCAATGACTTCCCACAACTAGCTTCCAAATCATTCACATGTTGAGCTGTGTACCGGACTCACCATGCTGTATCATTAATGGCGTACCTTTAGATACACAGTACACTAGGAACATAATGTAAAACAGTATGTTGTAACCAAACAATAAATGTAGTTAAGAAACACTTCTTTAAATAGTAATCCGAACCATATTGTGAATATTTCCCAGTTACTGAATAATGCCAGGCTTAGTTTGTAGTTTAGTTTCAGTTATAGCAGATGATCATCTTGGAGGGAAATAAAATTAGTGTTCACCCCCCTGTTTGATATCCCGTGCACTTGGCATTGCTCAATGCGGAGGGTGGTTGTGCTACCTGGTCTCTGGTGGTAGCACTGCCCAGCTCCCTGGAAAGAGGGGAATGTGCCTGCGGAGTCCAAGGTAGTTTCTCTCCCGGATATTACTTTGCTCCTGTGGTGCAGCTCCTCGATGCTTATCTGTCCCAGTTTTTAAAAAAATGTTTTTATTCTCCATTTTCACATTTTCTTTCAAAATTTACACCCCATCCACAAACAGTAAACGGTAACAAATACAGAATCAATCCCCTTAACAATACCAATGATCCCATCCTCCCACCACCCCAAACAACGGCCCACCTGTCAATATATGCATCATAAAACAAACCCTCCCACGGTGGCAACAAAAAAACAAAGGAGAAAAAGGAGTCCGGGACCACCCATGGTCACCATTGACCTGTAGAGTCCCCCCCCCCCCCACTCAACGCCCTCCAACCTCTGAAAGAGTACCTCCCGTCCACTGCCTCTTGTAAAACTCCTCCCCCCAATCTCGGTTCCTTCCCCCAACTTTCCACCCCGGCTAGACCACTCGGACCCGGTTCTGCCAGGCTCCGATGGCCGCAGCCCCTCCCCCCACCTCACTCCTGTTCACTGGCCGGCTTTAACCGGCCAGCGTAGAGGCCCCCGCCCGGGTCCCTTTCCCCCTTGCCTGGCCCTAGGAAAGCCCAGAAATCACCTTTTAGCATACAAACCCCGCATATCCACCTAAACTCCAAAGAGCCCGCAATTCGAGTGAAAGTCCCATCATTCCCTTGTCCAAATATACACAACATTTGTTCCTTTAATCGCTACACCCGCACACTGAAACAAAAAAGAAGAAAATGCAGTCATGAGGTTACATCGGCACATGGCCATTTCTCAATTTGTCAGTTCTGCCACAGTCCTTCTGCCTTCGCAAACTCCTCTGCTGTTTCCGCCGTTCCAAAATAAAAGTCCCTGAGCTTGTAAGTCACCCTCAGCTTCGCTGGATATGCAATGCAGCACTGCACCTTGCTAATGTACAGTGCCGTCTTCACCCGGTTGAAGGCAGCCCGCCTCCTCGCCAGCTCCACCGTAAAGTCCTGGTATACACGTATACCAGATCGAGCCCACTGCACCACCCGCTTCTGCTTGGCTCAGCTCCGCATTTTCTCCTTCACATTGTACCTACGGAAGCACAGAGTCACTACCCTTGGCGGCTCACTCGCCTTTGGTGCAGGCCTCCACGACCGATGAGCCCGATCCAGTTCATATCGGGAGGGATCCTCCCCCTCCCCCAATAGTTTCGGCAGCATCGCGGCAAAATACTCAGTTGGCCTCGGTCCTACAACTCCTTCGGGCAGCCCCACAATCCTAAAAATTCTGTCGCCTGGATTCATTTTTCCTCGCAAATCCTTGTTAATGTCCATCACCTTCCGCATCTCCTTCCCCATCGAGGCAAGTTGATCACCGTGTTGCAATAACGTCTCCTCCACTTCCTTCAGCGCCTCCCCTTGCTCTCGCACCTCCGCCACTGCGCTTGCCACCGCCTTCGTCACCGGGGAAATCGCCTCCTCCACCAGCACACTCAGAACCTCTCTCATCTCCTTCCTCGTTGTCTCCATGTATTTTGTAAACTGCCTTTCGAATTCCGCAGCCATCACCTTAGTTATTTCTTCAGCCGTAAGCAATGCGGCCTCTCCTGGTGCTTCAGCCTCCATTTTCCTTGGTGACCCCGCGGTGACCTTTCCACTCCCCGACGGACCTTCAGCTGTTTTCCTTACGGACGGTCTTTTGCTCACCCACGACATTTTTCTTCACTGTGCCTTCACTCTGCCGCCTCTGTGCCTTCTCCCTGCTTTTGCCGCCTCCGTGGACCCTGGGACCGGGCTTAAAGCCCTGAAAATGCCATTCCCGAACAGGAGCCCTCCATTGTGCGGCCGCCTCCCGCCCGCCGTCACCGGAAGTCCCCTTATCTGTCCCAGTTAAGCCACAATCAAGATCGGAAACCCTGTGTACAGATCCAAGTCCTGCAGTTCTCCGTTCCAGCAGATCAGCAGGATGTACAAGCCACCACTGTTTAACTAAAACAGATTCTTTATCATCAGGTAGTAATTACAGAGCTGCAGTTGATGCAGACTGGCCCATCTGTAACTTGTTTAAAATGAGAAGAGCATGTTTTTTGAGAGTATGTGGCTTCGAACAATTGGAATTATTCTGAGAAAGTTAATTGTACTTTTGAAAATTGTCCTGCCATGAGATTTCAGAACTTTCCATTAAGCAGCAAAATATCGTCCTTAAGAGCAATGTTTCTGTCATGGCAGATGGAAGAACAGCTGAACAATATAAATAAAATGGAGCAAAAGATGCTGACTTTGTGCTGGTTCCTTTGATTTTGAAAGCAGGATCTGTCCCCCAGAGGAAGGCCTAGCAATTATTGCCAATTCACAGGAACTCTAAGCAGCAATTAATCTCTCGCTGTCCTCAGGGTAGCCAGAGTTCGCAGCACATGGGGCCATGTAGCCCAGCTGGGCAGTACTAGCTATTGAACTGGAGTGACCTGCTCTAATCTCAATCACCTTTCTTTTCACTACATTCTGTAATTATTTTTGCTTTTTAGGTATTTGTTCAATGCAATAAATGCTGGCATATTCCTGCCTCAGTAGAACTATTGAAGTGTGTGGCAAGGAAACACTCAGTTCTGTTAACCGCTTGTCTGGGATTTAATCTCAGAATTTCCCAAATATGTTTTTGACCACTTTCTCCTGAGAAGGTACCTTAAGGAGCCAGGCTGGGTTTAAATACTCCAACATCTTGATAGTTAAACAAACGTCCTTCTCACTCCACGGAAAATTGACTTGCGATTTTTTTTTTTAAGAATGCTTGCTCAGGTTGAAAGTTAATTTATTTGAGTGACGAACCTCTTTCCATCCAATAGTTGTTGTGATTCAGTTCACATGCAAACATGTCCCAGAGTCATTGTGCTACATAATATCTTGTGCAGTGCAGAAGGTGACGCATCTCTCTTTTGTTACTGGCGACTAAAGGCTGTTGATGTTGTGGATTTCCTCTTAAAGATAACTGTGTATTCCCGAATTGCTCAGTGGGCAACCAGATAAATGACTGTGGTTCTGAGCTGCGCAAACGAAAACTGTCCCAAATTTTGACCGAGGGAGAAGGTCACGAAGGCAGCAACTCTTACTGGTGTGCAAATGTTGGGGGAGGATAGCAATGGCCAACATTCAACCTTCTCACACCTGTATATGTCTCTGTTAAGTGTATTGAATGGCAAATGCGACCTGTGGACCTGCACCCTGACAGGACTTTCTGCTTTCAGGGAATAGTAGAGAGAAGAGGAACTGCTTTCTAAGTTATTATTCAAAGGTCCACGGTAGAAGCGTGTAATGTTTGAGGCATCCTTCAACTTCAATTATATTTGATTATAGCTCGTCCTCTTGCTGCAAGCTGTGCTCTGAGATTGTGGACAATAATGTTATCCAAGTTCAGTTTTGTTTAGATTCCACTTTATCCCCAAGTACAGATGTTTATGGCCCAGCTCATCAATGAGAAATCCCAGATGAGTGCGTGTGTTGTTTTATTGCAGTTATACAAACTTTCACAGATCATGCTGCTCTCCCTGCCAAAGGTCAGCCAGCTGCCGTGATCAACAGATGTTTGAGTATTGGGGTCTTGCCAGGTGAATTTTGTAGTTGATTGCTGGAGCCTTGTCAATCCAGTTATTTCTTGTCAGAATTTGTCGGATTTCGATTGGACATGTTAACCTAATGGGGCAGCTGAAGAAGTGACACACATTTCCAGCCTCTTCACTTGTATTGTTATGCCTTTCCCCTCTTGATTTGCACAGTTTGCTAACCTGCTGTATTTGCTATTCATGCAACAAAATCAAATACTTGAACTTCTATAGACCCACTTAGCATAATAAAGCGCCCGAGGTGCTAGTGTGTTACGAAGAAAAGTGGGACTCCGAGTCACATAAGCAAGTATTACAGCAGTTAGCTAAGAGATTGGCTATTGGGAATTGAGGAGCATCTTAAGGAAGGAAAGCGAGGTAGAGAGATGGAGGGGCTTAAGGAAGGAATTCCAGAGCTCGAGGGCCCAGGTGGATGATAACAATTAAAATTGAGGATGTTCACCAAGCCAGAAATGGAGGAGTGCAGATTTCTCACGAGGTCGTAGTGCGAGAGGAGGTTACTTTGGTAGGAGGCAGAAATAAATACATGAAATATATCTTGGACACATTGCAAGCAACCTTTTATTACCAGAACAGCAACAGGTTAGAGTTGAAAAACATCTGATTGGATTGTTCGCTCGGTTAGGTGTAGTATTTAGTCCTGGCCGAGCAGAAGTCTAGTTTATAGTCATTTCGGGCAATTATCATTTAAGTGCATGGAAAGTGAAACCACCTGCACAGACGCCTGTTGGAATTATGATCGTTGCATTATTGTCTTTCGCTCATGGATGGCTACAGCTCTGAACAGCATTCTTAGAACCTAGTTATATTGAGGAGATGCTGGAAGGCAGCACACTCCTATCCCAAGAGTGGTAGAATCATAACTGTTGTGTTATGTACTCTGGGATAACACAGGCTGCAACTGGATTCAGCTTTGACCAAAAGATACTCCAGACCTTGAAGTTAGTTCAATCTGATTTATTGAACCAATAGCACCGTTCTCTGAGTTCAACTCTCTGCTGACCTGTGGTTACTCTGTCTGACTGAACCAGACTAGCTCTTAGCCACGTGCTGGAGGTGTGATACTGTACACACACCCTGACTCACTCTGTAGATGTTCTTCAGTAGAAAGAGGCAGAGTGTGAGTGCCTCGTGCCTTTTATAGTGAGATACCACCCCTGAGTGTCCTACCTGCTCATTGGTCATGTCCTGTTCTCTGTGTCCATTAGCTGCCTGTCTGTGTATCATTATCTGCATATCTGCATATCATGACAATAACTAGGCCCCATTTCCCCATTATGGTATCAGCTGTACATCAGTAAAGGTCTTGTGCACTTGCTATCCTTAAACCTTCCTTCTGTTGTCATGGTTTTTTGATCCAAGTTCCTTCCGCTGACAATTCTCAATCAGTTTTGATTTGTCAAGGTTTGTTGAACCAAATGGAAACTCTCAAAACTCTTTCACCCGCCATTCTTTTCAAGAACTGAAATGAATGTCAAAGGGAGATTTTAAATTTTGAAACATCAAATTTTTACAGTAAGATGGTTAAATGAATCCATTGCCCTTTTCTATCTGTCGCGTTTCTTTACTTTAAGGCATCAGTCTTCCTCAACAGTCTGGGCTTTCACAAGCTATCTCTAGGGTGGTACCGACGATGTGCAAAGATTAAAAATGGAGCTCCCAATTCTAATAGTGGTTAATAGTTTGCCATGCCCACTGCAGCATGAGCCGATTTCTGGCTGTACTCGGGAGCCATTTGTGCTGTGGATAAGCACTGCTCCTGATACCCAGCTTTGCATGTGATGCTTTGTTAGGTATAACTTGTGTTGTTGGTGTATACTGGCAGCACACCAGGTAACCTGCTTCCTCTCTCGTGTGTGTGTGCTATTATAGGGTTTTGGTTACAGCCTGGTAGGTCTGAATAAGTAATCGTCGTTGCAAGTAGATTAAATGAAAGTCTTCAACTAACAACTATTGACTTTTTTTAAATTAAGGGGCAGTTTAGCGTGGCCGATCTACCTGCCCTGCACATGTTTGGGTTGTGGGGGGGGGGGGGGGGGGGGGGGGGGGGGGGGGGAGACCCATGCAAACACGGGGAGAATGTGCAAACTCCACATGGACAGTGACCCAGGGCTGGGATTGAACCCGGGTTGTTGCCGCAGTGAGGCAGCAGTGCTAACCACTGCGCCACCGTGCCACCCTAGAACTATTTACAATTGTACAATGAAGGGTCCAGGCTCGGAGCTGCCTCCATGCTCGAGTCTGCATGCTGACTCTGGGTGCGGGTCATGTGTCTCTTGCATGACTGTGCACTGTCCTTTTTTTTTTGAGGAGAGAATTCTTCATTTACTGTTCATTCTTCCATTTTTGGTATTTTCTATTTCTGTTCGCATGTTGGCCTGTGGACACACATTGTTGGAAAATGAGTCTGCTCACAATTTTCTTTCATTATTCTTCATTCCAAATCTGAATGGTTCTAGTCACTGATTTGTCAGCACACGATGGAACAGTTTCTGCTGGCATTGACTGGATGCCTGTGGAATGTTTGACTTCTGGTTGCCCATGTGAGTGAACAGTAGAATTTACAAACCTCTGCCAGTTCATGGGAAAACCTGGCATTTGCTGTGTCATTGGAAGTTTCCTTGACATGTATAAATTACTGTATTCCACCAATATTGGGCTGGTTTAGCACACTGGGCTAAATCGCTGGCTTTTAAAGCAGACCAAGGCAGGCCAGCAGCACGGTTCGATTCCCGTACCAGACTCCCCGAACAGGCGCTGGAATGTGGCGACTAGGGGCTTTTCACAGTAACTTCATTGAAGCCTACTCGTGACAATAAGTGATTTTCATTTCATTTTCATATTGCAACTTCCCGCAGTGCACGAGGTTTGGAGAACTGTTGCTGCCCATATTAAGGTCCTTGGTAATTTTAGATTTTGCATGTTTGATGGAGTCCAGGTCTCTCAGATCAACTTGGACCTCTTAGTAGATGTGCTGAACTATGTCTGTCTTCTTCAGATCAGTGGATGTTCATCATCTTGTGGACTCCATGCAAGAACCATGCAAGGATTGCCTAACTCTAATTTAGCTGAAAATGCTGATGGATGAAATTGCCATTGGTCATTTAGTTTGTACAAAACCTGCATCTAACTGTGATCAGATTTTATATCCCTGCTTGGCAAACTCTGTGGGGGAAACTTATTTGGCGTTCTTCAAACTTTGAACAGACCAAACACCGACTTGATGATGACTTGTTCTCTACCTGAGTTTACCTGTAATACTAAATATGTTCAGATGTACAGTGAGTTATTTCACGCGATGTAATTCTGGATCGAGAGGTTTGTCAGGCGAATGAGACCTGCCCACAATTGCGCAGAGTGTTGGCACCAAAGTTGGAGGTAGCTTTCTCTGTCGCTTGTGCAATGGAGTTTAAAATACAGGGTTAACCATCACTTGGCGAAGCAGGCCGCCTGGAGCACATACTTACCTGTTAGAAAATCTGTGGTGATTTGTATGGCAGTATAATTATTAGTTGTGTCTTTGAACATCGATTGCTATGTGCATCCATATTCAATGTCATTAAACATAATGGAAGCATTGGAAGGAGGAGCTGAAGTTCTCAAACTGGAATAAGTCTCTCCTAGAAAGCTCTTGAGGTTCACTGTACACTGAGTGAACGACTAATCTGAAGATGTGCTCTTCTGTCTGACCCAACTTGATGGTGATAGGCTTACTTTCAACATTTAAGTCCGAGATTAGGAAGAATCTTTTCTCTCATAGCTTCGTGGTTTTCTGGAACTCTCTTCCTCAAAAGGCAGTGGGGGCAGCGTCTTTAAGGCCGAGGTAGAGGGATTCTTGATTTTAAAAAAAGAGGGTGAAAGGCAGGAATGTGGGGTCGAGGTTACAATCCGGTCAGCCACAATCTTATTGAATGATGGAGCAGGCTCGAGGGGCTGAATGGCCTCCTCCTGCTTCTATTTCTTATAATCTCACTCAGGGCCATATGAACTGCTGTGTTTTGTGGAAGGAAAACTTGGAGGAGGAAACCATCCTAATACTGAAGTGTGACGGTGCTGCCTATATACATACAAACTACGAGGAGGTGGCCACTCGGCCCTTCCGAGGCTGGAATACCGTGGCTGATCTGATTGTGGCTTTATCTCCGTTTTCCTGTCTGTCCCCCATAACCCTTGACTCACTTGTCGATCAAAAATCTGCCTAACTCGACTTCAAATCTGTTCAATGCCCCACCTTCCATTGCTCATGGGGAAGAGCGTTCTAAAGACTAATGGACCTCATCTCCATCTTAAATCTAAGATCATTACTTTTAAACTATTTCTAGACTGTCCCACAAGAGGAAACAATCTCCCAGCAAATTAAGTCTCCTCAGAATTATGTTTCTATAAGAGCATTTCTCGTTCTTCTAGACTCCAGTGAGTACAGGTCTAACCTGCACAACCGGGGGTGCAATGGAGTTTAAATACACGGTTAACCATCACTGGGGGGGTTTTAACTCGGGTTGCTAGACAGCTGGTTTTTGATGCAGAGCGAGGCCAGCAGCACGGGTTTAAGCTCTGTAACGGCTGAGGCTATTCATGAAGGCTCTGCCTTCTCAACCTTATCTCTCTCCTGAGGTGTGGTGGTCCACACCAGTCAGCTCTCCCCCCTCAAAGGGAAAAGCAGCCTATGGTCATCTGGGATTATGGCAGCTTTACCGTAACCTGTTAAAACAACCCGTTCATCCCAGGAATCACCCTTCAGTAAGGAGACCAAAACTGTAGGCAGTATTCCAGATACGGCCTCACTAAAGTCCCATACAGCTGCAGCAGCACTTCCCTACTTGTATACTTGATCCCACCTTGCATTAAAGGCTATACCATTCCTTCTTAATCACTTGCTGTGCTTGCATGCAATGTATTTGCAATATATGTAGTAAGACACCCAGATGTGCACTGCAGAGCTCTCCAGTCCCTTTCCATTTAATTAATATTCTATCCTTCCAGCCAAAGTGAACGAGCTTAGCCAGGGCTCTGCCAGTATAATTCTCTAGGACCATTTCCAAGACCAGGCATCTGAAACATTGAACCCTTCATTCAACACCATCAGGTTCTGTCTGGGATTGAACACAATCCTAAATCAGGAACATTTGCACCATTTGCTTCTCGTGATTATTTAGTGTAACTGGGCCCTCTGTTGTTGGGGATAACTGACCTGAACATCGTCGTCTCCTCCTCCTCCTCGCTCACTCTTTCCCCCCCCCACCCCCCAAGATGTATTTTTTTTTGTGTTGTTGGTATGACTCTACCAAACGGTGTGCGGTAAGCCCAGGAATAATAATACTTGCTCTTTCATTTCCATTTCCCTGTAGCATTCCGACTGTGCAATGAACGACATTCATTTACATTGCATCTTCATGACCGTGGGATGTCCCAACCTGCTTTGCAGTCAATTACGGACTTTTGAAGTGTACTTAATGTTGTAATCTCGGAAATGAGGCAGCTAATTTTGCGCAAAGTTAGCTTCCTTAACGATGTGATAATGATCAGACACTGCATTAGTGAAGTTTTGTGATGAATAAATATTGCTAAGGAGACCAGGGAGGACTCCCTCTTTGAACTAAAGCCACGGAATCTTTTATGTCCATCTAAAAGGACAGTCAGGACCTTGGTTTAACATCTCAATCCGATAGGTGGCAGCTAAGCACTCCTTCAGTGCTGCTTTAGAGTATCAATCTCACTTCTTTCACCCCCAGTCTCTGGAGTGGGACTTGGACCAACAACGTTCTGACTCCAGCGATGATAGAACGTGGGCTCGTCGTTAGTTGGTCTTGGAGGATCATTTGGGGGAAATAAGTTGCAGATTTTGGGTTGCCTGCTTTAAAGTGTCGCCACACTTCCCCAATGTTGCGACATCTGTGTCCAGGAAATGAGGAGCATTGTTTCAGTGATGTGCTTGTAACTGTGGGATGTTTTGTGGTGGGAGGCGGTGTCTGTGGCTGATGAAGATGGGTTGAGGTTGAGAAGCAGCAGGGTTGAGTCAATCCCCAACCAGCTGAATTGTGTAAATCTTACAATGTTTTTAAAGAATTTGGAATGCCATGTTTCCTTCTTTCTTCCGTTCTTGCTTTTATCGCTTATTGTCACAAGTAGGCTTCAAATGCAGTTACTGTGAAAAGCCCCTAGTCGCCACATTCTGGCGCCTTTTCGGGGAGGCCGGTACAGTTTAAAATCTTGCCTTCTATTCCATGGGCCTGCACCATGTCAAATGCCTTCCTGAAATCGAGATAGCAACCTGCATCACCCCTATCTATTGGATTGTGGTCTTATCAAAAGATTGCAACAAGTTTTAAAAATTATTTCATGAGATGTGGGCATCCCCCGCCAAGGCCAGCATTCCGAGTCCATCCCTAATTATCCTTGAATTGAATGGCTTGCTAAGCCAGTTCAGAAGGCAGTTAAGAGTCGACTACATTGCTGTGTAGTCACATGTAGGCCAGAGGCTGACAGATTTCCTTCCCTAAAGTACACTAGCGAACTAAATGGGTTCTTTTGGCAATCAATAATGGTTGTCATAATCACCACTGCTGTCCTAGTTTTAATTCCATATTTTTAACAATTCACCCAGCTGCTGTGATGGGATTTGAACCCATGTCTCTGTTAGTAATCCGGTGACATTCCTACTTTTCCACCATCTCCCCCAGTTAGATAGGTCCTGCTTCGTAACCCAGCTGTCTGTCCCTCGTGTGACCCTGTTCTTCCAGACTATTCTTTATGTTATTCCTCACCCAGTTCATTTCCTCTATTTACAGATCATTTGGAGCTTCATTAAAATGTATGAGATTTGGACGATTTTTCATCATCATATAGACTGAGCTCGGTTCTAGCTGCTTCTGCTCTGAGTGGGTTTTTAAGCACCATAAATACAAATCCAGGAAAAGTGACTAATGTTAATGTTGCACTTGGAAACAAGTTTATTTTACTGTAAATCTGCTCTGTGAATGCAGATGTTTTCTTTCGTTTGGTTGTCATTGCTGTCGAGATTGCCGCTGGTATAAATATAACAGTTAGCATTGTTTAACGGTCTTGCTCCATTTTCTCTCTCACTCTCCTGCAATTTGGATCAGCACCTTCAATGATGCAGAAAATCAAGCTGCGGCTTTTAAGTCTGTTTGTTAACGCAGCAGATTTTGCCCTGACTCCATTATACTTAGCTCAGCGTGACTCAACATGAATTTGACTCAACATGTGTCTTCCAATGAACCATCTGTGCTTTGTGCTTTAGCAGACTTCATGCCTATTGGCGCTGCTCAGGAACAGTGCCCATGATAAGTATTTGATACCTGGTCACCCAGTTGCAAAGTAAAAAATCGTCTTCAATGACTGCCAAGTGAGCCGGTTTCTTTTGAGCCCTGCAATGTTGTGGTTGGGGGGGGGGGGGGGTGCTGCTGGTAACGTCATAAATTCCTTTCCAATAATGGGCCTAGCTAGAAGTGGATTTGAAGAGTCCTCCTGGTACAATAGCCTTTAAACCAGCTAAAGAGTCTGTGGTTTGAACAAACTGCTCAGACACTGAGGTCAGCCAGACAAAGAGAACACACGATGTCAAGCAATTCAGGCAAGAATAGAGCATACATGATACCAATGGAGAGGCAATGCTGGTATGAAAAGCAACATTCCAGTGACACTAGAATTAATTCAGGATTGCTTCAAAGGTCAATTATTTTACCAGATAACATTAACGGGTCCGGCTTTCACTCGTGCCTGCTTCAAATTGTCTTTTCTTGAAGGGAGGATAATTGCCAAGAGGTCGATGAGAAAGCAATTGCACGTGGGGAAAACTTTACTGGAATGGAGTTAAAAAAGAGCTGATTCACGAGGGCAGTTTGCGTAGACTATGCTGGCTTTCTGACTGTAGCAGAGAATAGAGAGCAACTATTTCCTCTTGTTAGAAGAGTCCAGGACTAAAGTCTGAGGGCGGCATGTTAAAATGAGAGTTAGGTTGTGCAAGGTGGATCGCAAAGAAGAAAATCTCTTCACAACTATCGGTGGAAGGATGGAGCTCTCCCATAGGAAGTAAATCGAATATTTTGAAACAGAGTTGGTAGTTTTTTTCGTGACACCAGGATGTTGAGGACTACGTGAACATAGTGGTAAATGTGGGGTACAGATTGACCATGTTAGTGGAACAGGCTCAGGAGGATGACTTTTTTTTTTCTGTCCCTAGATTTTTGTTTTTATCCTTTTTTGTTCTTGTTTTCTCATCACAGTGGCTACCTGTGGGTGGACCATTTCAACCATAGGCATTTCAGTCTGGTGCCAGTTCCAAATGGCTGCGATTCTTCTGAGAGTTTTAACTGCTAGGAACGAGGGGGAAGGGAACACCTCAAAACACTAATCTTTCTTCACTTGGCATCCGCAAGGATTACTGGAAAGCGACGATGATTAGAATCAATGGTTCATTTCTCCATGAGCAAGAAGAGCTGAGGGCAATGTAGCCCCTCTCCATCTGGTTTGGTTCGCTCATCACAGAACGGAGGTATTGCATCTGAAACCCTCATGACCCGTGTATCTTGGCACCTCGCTGGGTAAGCACACCGAACTCACTTGCATTACAAGCCATGTCATTGTAGCAAATGCTGTTAAGAAGTATTTGGTTTCGTGGAGGGCAGTTTTCAGAGTAATTGAGGGACTGCCCAGGCACAAGCCTATTCGAGGAACCATGGAGCTTCAAGAGGATGGAATAGCTTTCAAAGGCCCGAATATGATTTAATTGAAATGTTCATGTTAAAAAAAGTGAAGTTTGTATCCAGAACAAGGATGTCGATGTGAGGCCTCTGGAGGTCTTGGTCAGACTGATCTTGTTTAAGCCACTCAGTTACTGTTCAGTGTGCGCTAACATTTTCAGCAACTGCTCTCTGTTATTATCTTCTATTACATCTTCAGTCTCAATGGTTCTTTCTGTTGCCTTAAAGACACATGCTCTTATTGATTATATAATTAATTGTATATTGTGCCTCTCATTAATAGCCAAGCTGAGAGTGATGAGGCAGAGAGGAATATTGGCACCTTCAAAGTGCAGTTATTGGATGTGGAAATCCCCTCAACTGAGGCTGAAAGTTAGCGAGATGTGGCCGAAGAAGTTGCTAGTTTTGCGTATATAATTATACAGTTAAAACTCCATCTGGGCTGGGAGAAAGCTACATTGTGTTGGCAGCAGGTTCGTGAGGATCAACAGAGAAATCCTGGAGGCTGTCCGATGTTAAGTCCAATTAATGTCTGTAGGTAAACTGTTCTTTGAACATTTGGGCTTTGTGAGGGGCCTTTGAAAACAAATGGGCTTACCTCACACTTATTAACTCCACAACCTACTGATAGAAGCCAGCATTGGAGATTTTTGTGTCCCATTTGTATTTTTCCTGAATAAAATGAGGTGCAATGCAAAATTGATAGGAACCAGGCTTGTAGAAAATATTCCCGGATATTTCATGGATTCTAGGAACTTGCCAAGGGAAGTGGAACTTCATTCAATTCTGATCTTTTCAAGGCAAGCGTTTTCAGGATCTGGGCATGCTTTTAAAACATGACCTATAATTTTGAAACTGCCAAAACTTTGAGCTCTAAGTTGATCTCAACATACAGAAATTCCCACATCTATTTGTGTCTTCCCTGTGGTATTACTTTAATATAATTCTGCTGATTTCCTGAGGAGTTGTACTGGATAACCTGCCTTTGATGTTTTGCTCAAATTCCACCTTTAAACCTCTCTCTGCCTCTCTCTGTCTCTCTCTCACTGTCTCTCTCAGTCTCTCTCTCTCTCTCTCTCTCTCTCTCTCTCTCGGTCTCGGTCTCGGTCTCTCTCTCGGTCTCTGTCTCTCTCTCTCCCTCTGTGACCTGATGTGGCTTCACACCTTCTGGTTTGTTGCTTTAATCTTGTATCAATATGTCCCCTCTGCTCCTTTATGTGGGTTGAAGCACTGTACTATACCAGAGTACACAATTATTTGATGGAAAAGCACAGAAGCTCCAGATAATGGTTCAGAATGAAGTTCTTGTACACCGAAAGGTAGAGGGTCCAATAGGGAACTAAACTCTTAAAGGCGAACTGCACCATATTCCTTTTCCCTGTTTAGATGGGAGATGTGTTGATCGCTCTGTGGAACTTTAACCTATAGACAATGAGTAAGGAAGTCTCTCACTGAGAAGAGGCAGTGTCATTTTCTTTGCCCTTTGTCATTTTAAAGTACATCTTGTATAGAAAAAAACCCATCCCTTGTCTTCTTGCCATTTCCACGGCTTACTGGGCTAAATAGGTTGGGCGAAGGGACACGCTCTCAAGGCTTCTGCTTCCAAGAGCTTGCTTTATTCAGCTGTGTGGCTGAGCAGCTGAGTTTTAACACACTGCACTTCATATGTGGACAGGCAAACATCCTGCTTCATCTCGCTTGTCTCAAATAGCCAAAGTGCGAAGATGACATCTTGTTTTGAAGGCACGAAGGACTACATTCAGTCATTTTGACAGTTCCATGAAAAGCCTAATGTACTCCAAATGATTCATCGAACTTGTGAAAACGCTTAACAGCTTGATGCTGTAGTGTCGCAGAAGAGTGTGGAAAATACTTGGACTATAAACCTGTCCGAGGTCAGTTTATAAACCTCTTTGTAAAGAGTGCCGAGGCCATGCAGCTTGGGCTGATTGTCACAGCAGAAGGGATGGATTCAACAGAACAGAGTTAGCACGTGATGATTTGGAATTTGAGAACTCTTGACCGTAGTGGCCACAGTATTGGTATGGATATGTGCATCCCCCTGAGTTGGTGGGGGCAGCACTGGAGGACAGGGTGTGGCAGGGTTGCTGGGGGACGGGACGGTGAAAGTGAATTATTAAAAAGAGGGAGAGAACTTCCAGTCTTTCCTTATCCTTACTGTACCTGATGTGTGGGTGCCCGATACTGGGTGGAAAAGGTGAAGCGTATTTCATTGCCAGTATTGAGATGATGGGCACGATTCAGCGGGCATAAAACAAAGTCTGCTTTGAGGCACGTTTGGGGGGTATTTCTCAGCGGCTGCAATGCTGAGATTCACCTCGCTATTCACCGGTATTTGTTGCTTTTTTGAGCCTCTGAGTTTTTCCCCGTCGAGGCTATACTGAGCTGAGGACCATTTTGACTGGCTGCTGCAATCTCGTGCCCAACTTCTTGTTTTCAGACCCCCCCACCCCTCCTTACCTCCACAACCCTTTTGTGGTCCATGGGCCTGATCCATGGCAGTGCCAGCAGGATGCCAGGGTGTCCTGGTGACACTTCTCAGGCGGCACTGCCAGTGTGCCAGGCTGGTAGTGCCCAGGCACTGGGGGAGTGCCAGGGTACTACCCTGACCTGTCCCTGACTACAGGGGGGGGTCCCTAATGGCCCATGAGACCCCCTCATGGTACCGTCATGCCTGGTCTACGTTTGTGGAAACCAGTGCTTAACATTTAAATATGCCGATCTGGTTCATGCCCAGTGAGGGCGTGATGCAGATCGCTCCAGGCGTAGCGAATCGGGTGACTCTTGATCGGCCCGGCTCTTGCGGATTCACCCGAGCCAGGTGCAATACGGTGGCTGAATCACGCCCGATGTCTTGAACACAGAACTGCACTGAAATAGTTGTGCATTAAAGCATGATTTAATGTGAGATTAGGTGCATCAAACTGCAGCACTAATCTCATTTTAAAATCTGACTTTAATTTAACCCTGGTGGTATGGTATTTTAATTACTTAACAGAGCTGTAATGGAGCAGAAGCCTGGAGGCCCAAACCTGTGTGCAATCTTTGTCCCCCAAAATCATGATTTACACCATACGGTTGCTCTCCACTGAATCAGGCTCATTATGGATGGAAGTTTATTAAAGAAGTTTTGTCTGTCTCCAATTCATGTTTTTCAAAAGGGAGAAAGTAATTTCAGTGAAAGGTACTTGAACTGCTTCAATCTGACGAGGTGCTAATTGGGACATTTCTCATTTTTGTGCCAGACGTCAACAGCGTAAGCTACAGGTCTGTTTGTAGATGTGGGTTAAGCAAAAATAAAACAACGTGCATTTATCCATGCACAGATCCATCTGCACAAATTCAGCTAAGGCCCCTGCAACTCCGCTATTCCCACCTCTGGCACTCACTGCAACAGGGAAAAACTTATTCATATGATCTTAGGACGGCCCAAGAGCCGATAACAGACTTTTGAAGTGTCGGTCCTGTTGCAGTGAGTCCTTATGTACATGGCAAGCTCCCGCAAACAGTAATGGCCTGTCTTTTATTAAATTGATGTTGATTGTTGGATAAATATTGGCCAAGACACCAGGAACACTCGGCTGCCCTCATAGTGGCAATGCACATATCACATCCACTTCAGAAGGCAGGCAGGACCTCAGTAATTTGTGGCAACAACGATTGTAGGAATCTGCTATATAAAGGAGGTAACAGGGGGCAACTATGTTTTGGCCCATCATTGGATTCCATAGAACCTTAGAATTCTTACAGTGCGGAAGGAGGCCATTTGGCCCATCGAGTCTCTACCTCCGAGAGAGCACCCTACTTAGGACTGCTCCCCCTCTTATCTCTGTAACCCCATGACAGCACCTAAGCTGCACCTTTGGATTCAGAAACCATTTGCAATATTAAATGCCTCATTTTCAGTGTTGGAGGGTATAAGAAGAAAAATGGAGACTGTTCTCTATGCTAGACATGTACGTAATCTAAAATTGGTGGACATGAGTCTAAGTCCTATTGATGGCTGGGGAGTATGCCAACCTGTTTGATGCTCTGCAAATTTTACTTCTGACCTGGGACAGATCCATCTTGTCATTAGTCATCTTGCTGGCTAATTGGAGGTAATCTTTCTTCCCGGAGACAACTTTCTATTCCTTCATAAATCACTATGTTTATGCTCTCTCTGGCAAAGGAAGATCTTATCAAATTCGTAGTTCAAAATTGTGACTTCTAAGAGACTTAAACAGATAAGTACCTGGAACTTAACACAACTTCGGTATGTGTCCTTGTTTTGGAATGTCAACGGTAATGCTAATCGTGCAATTTTGGAGTAATATATAATGGCTTTTGAAAGGCTAACAGCGGTTAAATGAATCAGTGTGAAATTAAACCTTGGGAGTTTTTACAATTATCCCTTGGCTCCTCGCTCTCTTAGTTGCTTGGTTTTCCCTTCTCAAAATCGCACTGAATTAATTCACGTACGATATGTAGCCCAGAAACAGGCCATTCGGCCCAACCAGGCCATGTTGTTATTTATACTGTACTCCAACCTCCTCCCATCTTTCCTCCCCTAAATCTATCACCATAATGCTCTATTCCAGTCTTCCTCAAATGCTTCTATAGTTTCTAATGTATCTGTATTCACTTCGACCACTCCCCGTGGTAGTCGGTTCCACATTCTCGTCACTCTTTGGGCAAAGACGTTTCTTCTGAATTCCCGATTGGATTTCTCGGTGACTATCTGATAATGATGGTCTCTAGTTCTGCTCTTCCCCACAAGAGGAACATTCTCTCTGTGGGGCTACAGGGAGACGGCAGGGGAGTGGGCCTAGGTTAGGGTGCTCTTTCGGTGAGTCGGTGCCGACTCGATGGGCCAAATGGCCGCCTCCTGCACTGTAGTGATTCTATCCACTCTCTCAAACCTTTAATCATTTCAAAGACCTCGATTAGGTCATCAGGTCGTCTTTTTCCCCAAATAGAAAGGAGACCCAGCCTGTCGAGCCTTTCCTGCTATGTATACCCACGCATTTCTAGTATCATCCATGTACATTTTCTCTGCATCACCGCCAGTGCCACTGTATCCTTTTTATATGTGGCCTAACTAAGGCTCGATGCAGGTTCAGCATAACTTCCCTCCTTTTCAACTTTATCCCTGCCTTCTGCTTGATTTCCTTTTTCTATGACCATGCTATCCTGTGGCACAACGCTTTAGTGATTGTTCCACTCGTAACCTGAAATCCCTTTGTTCCTCTGTGCTACCTAGGCTTGCACCTGCCAAGTCGTAAGTGACCTCCCTATTCTACATCATAGTTTTTTTAAAGAAAATATTTTATTGAGGCATTTATAATTTTAACATTTTAACCTTTTAAACAACGGAGATCCAACACACGCAAAAACCCCACAATAACACACCCAACCCTAACTACCCATACATTAGATTCCCTGCCCTTAATCGTCACTTCCGCTGACTGACGGGCAATTTTCCTTGAAGAAGTCGATGAACGGCTGCCACCTCCCGAGCGAACCCCTGAGTCACCAATCTGGAAAGATTGCTCAGTATTACGGCAGTGCAGGACATTGCCGTGAAACTTCAGAGAGGTTCGCCATCGCTGATCTGCACGTTGGCCTTGCTCCAGAAGTATCCACCTTATATTCAAAAAAGCGATATGCTTGTCACCCCTGTAACCTGAAGGAATCCAGTAAACCACTTGCTGTCAATTGAAGGTTGCAGTCAACAAACAATGTGTTGGATTTAAAATTGCTCTCAAACCCGAGGACACAGCACACGCAACGATACCCAAATCCGTAATATTTGCAATGTAAAGACAATTAATGGCAAGATGTCTTGTCTAATCCCAAGTGAAAACGAAAGGTTTGCATCTATCTCTCGCTTTTTATGATGTTAGGTGTCACAAAGTCCTTTAAGTCAATTAAATAATTTGTGGTGTAGCCTCTGTTTTAATGCCAGAAACATGCAGCCGATTTACAACTTCAAGGTCCCATAAATACTATTATGAACTTTTTTTATTAATGTTTAAGTGGCAAATATTAGTCTGGCCACTGAGGAGAGCTCCTCTGCTATTGTTCAAATAATGACACTGGATCGTCCATGTCTACTTGAGTGTCTGAGTTTAACGTCTCATATCCTAAAGATGAAATCCCAGATAGTGTAACGCTCCCTCGGTATTGTGGCGCTTCCTTGGTGTTGTGGTGATCCATAATATCCAAGGGTGAATTATGAGGAGACGGTGGCACCGTGGTTAGCACTGCTGCCTCACAGTGCCAGGGACCCGGGTTTGATTCTGGCCTTGGGTGTCTGTGTAGAGTCTGCACGTTCTCCCCGTGTCTGCGTGGGTTTCCTCCGGGTGCTCCGGTTTCCCTTCTCAGTCCAAAGATAGAATCATAGAATTTACAGCGCAGAAGGAGGCCATTCAGCCCATCGAGTCTGCACTGGCCCTGCGAAAGAGCATCCTACCCAAACCCACACCTCCAACCTATCCCAGTAACCCCACCCAATCTTTTTAAACACTGACAATTTAGCATGGCCAATCCACCTGACCTGCACATCTTTGGACTGTGGGAGGAAACCGGAGCACCCGGAGGAAACCCACGTGGACACGGGGAGAACATGCAGACTCCGCACAGACAGTGACCCAAGCCGGGAATTGTACCTGAGACCCTGGAGCTGTAAAGCAACTGTGCTAACCACTATGCTACCGTGCAGATGTGTAGGTTAGGTGGATTGGCGGTGATCACTGCTCGTTTACGGGGTATAGGGTTGGGGAGTGGGCCGAGGACGGGGGATAGGATTGGGGAGTGGGCCGAGGCAGGGTGCTCTTTCAGAGGGAGAGTGCAGACTCAATGGGCCAAATGGCCTCCTGCACTGTAGGGGTTGTATGGAGAGTTTGTTTAAAAAATGTTTTAAAAATTATTCAACTTTGCAAGGAGGGAATCATGCAGGAGATTATTATACACCAAGTGAAATCGGAAATGTTACCTCTGCACACGATCTCAAACTACAATGATTGCTATACATCAAGCATAGTTCTTTGACTGCCTAGCTGCCATAAAAAGATCTGCAAATGTAAGTCTTTAATTTATTGCTGACATTTGAAGCTCAGGATATAAAGCATTCCAAATCGTATGCCATCGTGTTTTTTTGGGGGGGATTGTGGGCCCCAAGGTCCACAACTTACCAATGCCATTCAGTGTTTGTTTCAGTCGTGTTACTCTGAATGAGAATCATGTGGTGGCTCTTGCTGTGGTTCGTGCTGTGCAGTGATCCCAATGTCTGGAAGCGAATGCCCCTCACCACTTGATCCGCTCCCTGGGTTGGAATGAAGAATTAAAATTGTTTGGCCTGTTAAACAATGTTGTTTCCGTTAAATATACGCACGTGCACCCTTCCCAAACAATGTTGAGTAATTATGCGAGTAACTTCGGAGTTTTTCCACTTGGCAAAGTGCTGCAGTCAGCACGAAAAGAATATTTAGCATACCTGTTGCAACATTTGCCGGCAATCTTTGCAGTGAGAAAGGATTGTTGTGGAATACCCTCGGGATGCCTGACACCTGATGGAAATGAATCTTCCCACCCCACAACTGGCTTCTGGAATCGCTCAAAAAATAGTTTCTTTCTTCAGGGATTGGCAATTGGAAGTTGGCCAGTCAGATGAGAGAAGTCCCATCCTCCCGAATAACTTACTGACCTTTTTACATCTGCATAAACTGAACGAGGCAGTAACCCACAGGGAACCAGAGCTTCTCCTCTCATCTGAAAGTTAGATAACATAGTGCGGCCGTTTGATGTCTTGTGCGTGAAATGGATACAGCTCATTGTAGTTTATTGTGGAACAGCAGAGCTAACGGCGAAAAAGATTCTGAAATTTCATGATAATTAATGTTTTGTGTTGTTGGGGCTACATCTGGTATCTGTATAACTTTGCTTGCAGATCAGGGATTAGCAACGTCAATTGATTCGAACACAACAGAATATAAAAAAGGACTGCTGGAGACTGAGGCCACCAGCTTATTTGATCACTGACACACGTAGGATACAATTCAAAGGCCATGCCAACAATGTGGTTCTCTGGTTGATGTGCTAATCATTCTTCATTGGGAATGGAATTGGTCAGTCACCCTCCCCCAGGAGGTTGGAGTAAAACAGGAATCTCCTTTACCCTTAATTATAAAGAGAGCAGAAGTCAAAGTCTCTCTTGCAGCATGAATGTAATCGGCCAGTTAAAGAGTTAAAGATAGAATGTGAGCCATTCTCCGCTGAATTCCCAATTGTTAGGGTCCCAAGAAACACACAACTGCCCCCACAGTTCTCAGCATACAGAAATTCCAACTAAACTTATTATCACAACTCCCAGTTGTTTCCAGCTGTTCTGGTCAGCTGGTAACCTATGGAATATATCTTTCTTGGTTTTGGACTGTTTGAGTCGGAGTGCTCCATTCCAACGGCAGATTAATTTTCTCAGTGACAGTCAGATCTTTGGCCATTGTTCTGCTCTGGAAAGCAAGCCTTGCCATTTCCTCTCTGGAAAGGTTCGATAAGGTTGTTAGTGTTTTCGGATTCCTGCACAGGGCTAATTACTCGGTCGGTGGTTACCTTTTTTAAAAAAAAAAAAAAAAATCATTTTTACAGGATACGGGCCTCACTAGCTAGGCCAGCATTCCGAGTTACCCTTCAGAAGGTGGTGGTGAGCTGTCTTCTTGAACCGCTACAGTCATGTGGTGTAGGCACACCCACCGTGCTGCTCTCGAGGGAGTTCCAGGATTTTGACCCAGTAATAGTGAAGTAACGGTGATATGTTTCCAAGTCAGGTTGGTGAGTGGCTTTGAGGGGAAACACCCAGGTGGTGGGGTGCCCAGATATCTGCTGCTCTTGTCCTTCTAGATGGTGGTGGACATGGGTTTGGAAGGTGCTGTCTAAGCAACCTTGATGAGTTCCTGCAGTGCGTTCTGTAGATGGTGTACACTGCTGCCACCGCTTACATAGAAACATAAATAGAAGCAGCAGTTGACCATTCGAGCCTGATCCACCATTCGTTATGATCATGGCTGATCATCAAATTCGGTACCCTGATTCTGCCTTGCCACCATATCTCCTTGATCCTTTTAGCCCCAACAACTGTATCTAATCCCTTCTTGAAATCACACAATGTTTTGTCCTCAACTAGTTTCTGTGGTAGTGAATATCACTCTCTGGGTGAAGAAACTTTCAGTCCTAAATGGTTTACCCTTTATCCTCAGACTATGACCCCTAGTTCTGGACTCCCCCACCAGTGGGAACATTCTTTCTGAATCTTCCCTATCTAATCCTGTTAGAATTTCAATGAGATCCCCTTTCACTCTTCTAAACTCCAATGCATGTAATCCTAACCAACTGTCTTCCCTCATAAGACAGTCCTGCCATCCCAGGAATCAGCTTGATAAACCTTCGCTGCACTCCCTCCATAGCAAGAACATCCTTCCTCAGATAAGGACAGCAAAAGTGCACACAATACACCAGGTGTCGCCTCACCAACACCCTATACAATTTGTCAGTGGTGGAGGGATTGAATGTTTGTGGAAGGAGTAGCTTTGTCCTGGATGGTGTCAATCTCCTTGAGTGTTGTTGGAGCCACACTTATCCTGTATTCCATCACATTCCTGATTTGTGCCTTGTAGATGGTGAACAGGCTTTGGGGAGTTGAGAGGCGAGTTACTCTGCACAGAATTCCTAACCTTTGACTTGCTCTGGTAGCCACTGTATTAATATGGCTCGTCCAGTTCAGTTTTTGGTCAATGGTAACTCCCAAGATGTTGATAGTGATGGTAATGCCATTGAATGTCCAGGGGCTATGGTTAGATCGTCTCTTGTCAGAGATAGTCATTGCCTGGCCCAAGGCTGGATACTATGCATGTCTTGCTGCATCGAGGACTTGACTTCAATACTTTGTTTATCCATAGTGTACTATTTTGGACCATAGGAAATGACGAGAGACCATGGTAAGATTATACTCAGTTGGAGTACAGGTTGAGACCCAAATGATGGGGTGACAGTGATCATTGCAGCACTTGATTATGAAGCTGTTATTTTATAGAATAGGGGATTCAACTCCTGGCCAAATCAACCAAAAAAACAACATTTGCATGAGAACATCCCATGTCTTTCAACCATTAGCTCTTTTTGATAAGCCAGGCCCATTGTCTTAGAATGTTGTCCAGATCTGTTAGAGTTCATCTTTAAACCTTTCATAGGCAATCTGATCATTCACAAAGAATTTCCACTTTCCAGCGTTGGTATTTAGAATATCATGCACGGTAGAGGCATCTATTGGCAGTGGTTTGTTTTCTGGTCCCCGAACAGTCATCCAACAGCTGTATTCCGTTTTATTCTTTGGTATTCCCATAGCCTCTCTTCCTTTCTTGGATAACATTCATTCAGAACCACTTTTGGCAAAGGGGGTTATTTTTCATCTTTCCACCGTTTCATCACTTTCTAGAGAAAAACCTGAATAAGTCCTGCTTAAGGCCATGAAGATCCTGGAAAGATGAGGTGTAACATTTCAGTATCGCTGTGCAATTTTGTACATGCTTCTTTATAAAACCTGTGCTGCTTTGTAGCTGTAAACCTTTTCTGTTTAATATGTTCATCCTACCATCCTTAGTTTGGTAAGTGGAACAGATCTTTAAGGTTCTTGTACTAGAGTGTCGTTTTAAAAAAAAAAATTCTATTTTCATCTCTATTTTCACAAAGAAACTCCAATATGCGGAGAAACATTATGTCGCACTTATGTTCCCAGTTCTTCCTGCAGAAAATCAAATGTAAGACGGCTGGAACTTGTTGAAGTCGGTGACTTAAAGACCTGTCTGTACAGCAGCCAAACTTATCAAATATGGACAGATAAACCTCTTGACTAGTGTCACGTGTTAGCCCTTTGGCAATTGCGTTCTCTCCACTTGCCTGGTTGAGTCTGGCTCCAACAGTACTTAAAAAAAAAAAAACCCGACATCATGCAGGACATAGCAACCCGCTTGTTTGGCACCCTAACCACAATTTAATCATTCACTCCCTCCACCACCGATGCACAGTAGCAGCCGTGTGTAACATCTACAGGGTGCACTGCAGGAATTGCCCAGGCTCCTTAGACAGCACCTAACAGAAGATGAATGAGAGTACCATCACCACCTATGAACGTCCCGCCAAGCAACACACCATCCTCATTTGAAATACATAGCCATTCCTTCACTGTCACTGGGTCAAAGTTCTGTAAATCCTACCTAGCAAGGCTATGGAGATTCACGCAGATTGCATTGGTTCAGGAAGGTGCCATGCGAGCATGTTCTCCAGGGGTATTAGAAATGTATAACGAACAGTGGCCTTACTAGTGACGCCTAGATTCCAAAATTAATTTATTACAAAACTTCATCATCAAGGAGTTGAGGGGGGCTCTTTGTCAGCTCAAAGACCACAATGAAGCTCATTTTATGAGGAAAGCTGAGATGAAAGGGACAGTCGAACAGGTCATTGTTCCTAAACAAGTAGAAGTGCATAAGTCTGATCTGGCAAAGGTGTACTGATAAAAGAATGGGATGAGTCTGCAAAGTCGATTACAAATTTGTCAATGGGGATAAATTTGCTTTCTCACCTCTTTGGCCAAAGAATGGGGGGTGGTCGGTAACAAGCAGTTCAAAATGGTTGTACGGGACAGCTGTAAACCATCCTTGCAAGCAGATGCAGCACTTTGCCAGATTATAGAGCAGCTCAGTTGGTGATTCAGTCCTTCTTCAAACTGTAACAGGGTTTGGAAGATGAAGTTGCTGTTGTGGTCAATGCTGAGTCAATATGTGCTTATGATGCTGATGTCAACCATGGCTCAGTGGTAGCTCTTGTCACCTCTGAGTCAGTGGCAAGAGATTCAAGTCCCATTCCAGAGATTTGAACACCAAACTAGGCTAACGTTCTGTTGCACTACGGATGGAGTGCTCCACTGATGGCGGTGCTATCTTTCGGGTGAGACACTAAACTGAGGTGCATTTTGTTGTCTGGTAGGTTAGGGTTAGGTTCCTGTTTTGAAGAAGAGCAGCGAGGTTCTCATGGTGTCCTGGCCAGTGTTTATTCGCCAACCATCCCTACCAGCTAACCAATGGGCCACCGATCCCACTGCTGTTTTTGGAGTCTTGATGTTTGCAAAGTGGTTTTGCTTGCATTTTAACCGTAATAAAATTCATAAGTACTTCAGATATTTTGGGGTGTTCTGAAGGATTTGAAAGGCAGGTCCTAAGGGGCTGGTTTAGCACACTGGGCTAAATCGCTGGCTTTTAAAGCAGGCCAGCAGCATGGTTCAATTCCCGCACCAGCCTCCCCGAACAGGCGCCGGAATGTGGTGACTAGGGGCTTTTCACAGTAACTTCATTGAAGCCTCCTTGTGACAATAAGCGATTTTCATTTCATATCTTGCATTGCTCAGATCCATCAGTCTGGTCCCCATCTCCATGCATGCAGTTAACTTGTAATAATTCAGTTGATTTTTTTTTTTTTTGCTTAAGTTTGATTTATCCAAAAATTTACATAAAGCACCATAAATAATGAAGTGTGAATTAAATGTTTAAAAACGCTGAATTATCAGATGCTTTGAACTTTGAGAAAGGAGGAACTGACAAATTGAACCTTGATTAAGGCATTCGAGAGTGAATTGCATTCTTATTTGAGAAGGAAGAATGTGCAGGGTTATGGGAGAAGGTTGGTTGGGGGGAAATTGCATTTGGTGCCAATCAGAGCTGGTGTAGACACGACCGACCAAATGTCCTCCTCCTGTGCTCTAACTATTCTGTGATTCTGAATTTTTAATAGTTTAAATTGGTTTCAGTTTGTTCTGAGCGAGGCTACAGATTTTTGGGAATGTGCAAGACTGTGATTTCCCCCCCCTTCCCTCCCCCACCCACCCACCAAACTCTCAATCTAGTACCTGGTTTATTGAATAAATCTTTTCCTTTGTCCCTACCTGATTTTCACACCGATTTTCATTCCTGCTGTATGCTGGCTCACACCTTGCAAGACAATAACTTGGAACAGCCGTCATTCTCTCTCACACCCACCCTTCCCTGGAGGGATGGAAATTGAAACTTGATGCTTTTCGGAATTTTTCTTTTCCTAATCTGTTACCACGCCTGAGGTTATGAATTTTTTCCATTTATGTGTCATAGTGTGGGAGCGGGAATGCAGTGGGAAACAGTTGCAATCTCAGGTTTAGAATGTGTGACTATTTGCACACTGTACCATGGCACTGCAGGTATTGACTTTAGTATCCCTGTTGTTGGGTGCTTAAATTTCTTTTGTTGATGTCGTGCAATTTGGTTACAGTACCGGACATCTTGTCCAAGCCTATATTGGTACATGAACCAATGTTGACCAATCGGGTCCTATACACATACTTGTGATGTACAACTTTAGCTCTTAGCAGCTCTGGGGGTCCATTTCATACAGGCAACTTTGTGATTTGATTGGTTCTCCAATATAAACTTAACTTTACTTGCTGGATGTATGTTGTGAATTGACATTATTTTGTCTTGTTCCAAGTCACTCCAGATTGTAATGACTCGCCTCTTGTCACGGTGGACAAATGTTAGTTGTTGGGTTCAAATATGTGACTAGAACACTTGATATTGATTACTGGCAGCCCTTCATGTGTCTGAGGTGACCGTGCCACTTCACATCATAAGATGGTGGGTCCACGTGATCTTGATTGACACTTCAATGCAGTACTGAGAAAGTGCTGCACTGTCAGAAGTTGTCTCATTTGGATGAAAAGTTTAATGAAAGCCTTCCCGTGACACAGAACCATGGCAACTCTGCAAAGAACTTGGGTGTTCTCTTGTTATTGTGATCAATACGACTGAAAACAGACAAAGCAGCCGTTTATCTCATTTCTATGTGTGGGAGAGCCGTGGACTAATTGGCGAATGATTTCCAGTGCCTTTGTAAATAATTTTTAAAAAAAGTTAGAGTCCCCAATTCATTTTTTTTCCAATTAAGGGGCAATTTAGCGTGTTCAATCCAGCTACCTTGCACATCTTTTGGGTTGTGGGGGCGAAACCCACGCAAACACTGGGAGAATGTACAAACTCCACACGGACAGTGACCCAGAGCCGGGATCGAACCTGGGACCTCGGCGCCGTGAGACCGCAGTGCTACCACTGCGCAACCGTGCTGCCCGCCTTTGTAAATAATTCGCTGGTTGTGAAGCGCAACACTTTGAGTTTGCGAAGGCTCAAAATATAAATCCTTCGTTGAGATCACACAAAAGAAATCACCAATACAAATTTTAGTCTAAAAGGCTGGTTTTATTTTTGCAAAGCTTTATAGGTTTTCTGGGATGAATCCTGTGGTTGGTTGGAACAGTTAGTGAGGTTGTGGGAACGTCAGTCTACTTCTATGCTGTGCTCCCTCATATCTGGATGTAAGCTGTTATAAATTAGTTTGCACCTCAGACATGCAAAGCTTTTGGGCCACATCAAAATCGTTATTGAAATAAAGCCCAGAAAGTTGGCATTGGGAAGCAGTGCCTTTGGTTGTGAGGAGGTGACATCATCTATTTTGCATTCTCTCATCACGTACAACATCACCACCAGAAGCGGCAATTCGATGGCTTGTGGGGATGGTTTATGGTCATTTGGAGTGGGACCATTGTTCCAAGTCATTCCAGATTGTAATGACTCGCCTCTTGTCATGGTGGACAAATGTTAGTTGTTAGTTTATGGTCATGTGGAGTTTTCCTGCAGCAGTAGATTTAAGAACCAGTTTAGTTGCAGGAGGAGAAACTGCTCAAGGGGCGAACATGGCCACTGGTGAAATAAGAACTAGGAGCAGGAGTAGGCCATCTGGCCCCTCGAGCCTGCTCCGCCATTCAGTGAGATCATGGCTGATCTTTTGTGGACTCAGCTCCACTTTCCGGCCTGAACACCATAACCCTTAATCCCTTTATTCTTTGAAAAACTATCTATCTTTATCTTAAAAACATTTAATGAAGGAGCCTCAACTGCTTCACTGGGCACGGAATTCCAGAGATTCACAACCCTTTGGGTGAAGAAGTTCCTCCTAAACTCAGTCCTAAATCTACTTCCCCTTATTTTGAGGCTATGCCCTCTAGTTCTGCTTTCACCCGCCAGTGGAAACAACCTGCCCGCATCTATCCTATCTATTCCCTTCTTAATTTTATATGTTTCCATAAGATCCCCTCTCATCCTTCTAAATTCCAACGTGTACAGTCCCAGTCTACTCAACCTCTCCTTGTAATCCAGCCCCTTCAGCTCTGGGATTAACCTAGTGAATTTCCTCTGCACACCCTCCAGTGCCAGTACTTGATTCAGTTCTGGTTCTGCAGAGTGATATGAGCATGTCTTATGAGACAGCAGTTTGGATTCTTGTAGTGCTATTAATGTTAGGCTATATTGTCCCATTATGGCAATGCTCAGTGTTTCAAAAAAATTGATCTTGCGCTGTATGCACGTGTTGGCTAGTTGGGGGTAAATTTAACAAAATTAATAAACTGAAGTTAAATTGGTGTTGAACTATTGGTATTGTGGGCTCGCTGACTGAAAGGATGATGGATGCAGCTTCAATCATAACTTTCAATAAGAGAATTGGATGTATGTTTGAAAGGGAATAAATTTGCAGGGGCAGTTCACTCGGAGTCAAAGTTGCTGTAGCAACTTTTTACATGTAGTCTGAAGCTATGGATAGTGATGGTAGAGGCTCCAACTTTCACCACATGGCTGACCAGGAATCTCTTCCTCTCTTACCGCCTGCCATTGGCAAGAGTTGGAAGGATTTGTTGCTCGAGTCTCGATCTGTTTGACCGCGTTCTGAACACCTTCCTTGGCCATCAAACCCTGGGAAGAGACGCTAACCGAGAGCTTCTGGCGCAGATGTGGGGATGCTGCCCACTCTCAGCCATAAGACCTCAGTCTATGATGGAGGAATGAGATGAAGTAGATGGCTCAGAGAGTCAGCACGTACACAATGAATCGAATAGCTTCCTTCCATGTCGTAATTCTGTGGTAAACAAGATTCCGAGGACTGGCGGTTCAATGGTGGTATAATTTGAGGGGTGGTGCCCAACAGACTGGGATACATTTAATCTGGCCCTGGAGATTTTTTTTCTCCAAATTGAGAGTACCCAATTCATTTCTTCTAATGACGGGGCAATTTAGCGTGGCCGATGCACCTACCCTGAACATCTTTACATTGTGGGGACGAAACCCACGCAACCACTGGGAGAATGTGCAAACTCCACACGGACAGTGATGTACAAACTCCACACGGACAGTGACCCAGAGCCGGGATCGAACCTGGGACCTCAACGCCGTGAGGCAGCAATGCTAACCACTGCGCCACCGTGCTGCCCGCTGGCCCTGGGGATGTGTCTACTTTTAAGCCTGCAAGAACACTCAGAACCTCATGTTAATTTCTTTAATTTTATTATAGTCCTTCTTCCTGATTTCTATACTCACACTGTCCCTCTCACGAGTGAACACCGACACAAAGTATTCATTTAGAACCCTACCTACATCCTCTGGCTCCAGACACAAACTACCACTATGGTCCTGAATGGGTCCTACTCTTTTCCTAGTTATCCTTTGTGAAACAACTTGGGATTTTCCTTTATTTTAGTGGGCAGCACGATAGCATAGTGATTAGCACAATTGCTTCACAGCTCCAGGGTCCCAGGTTCGATTCCCGGCTTGGGTCACTGTCTGTGCGGAGTCTGCACGTTCTCCCTGTGTGTGTGTGTGCGTTTCCTCCGGGTGCTCCGGTTTCCTCCCATGTCCAAAGATGTGCAGGTTAGGTGGACTGGCCATGCTAAATTGCCCTGAGCGTCCAAAATTGCCCTTAAGTGTTGGATGGGGTAAGGATAGGGTGGAGGTGTGCGGTTGGGAAGGGTGCTCTTTCCAAGAGCCGGTGCAGACTCGATGGGCTGAATGGCCTCCTTCTGCACTGTAAATTCTATGAATCAAAACATGCCAGTATTCTTTCATGTCCCCTTTTTGCTCTCCTAATTTCCTTCTAAGTTCCCTTTTGCATATTCTATACCCCTCTAGGATTTCCTTCTAAGTTCCTTTTTGCACATTCTATACCCCACTAGGACTTGTATTCGCCTCCATACGTGCATTCTATACGTCTCGTGCACATCCTTTATGCCTCTAGTGTTTGCATTCAAAGTCTATACGAGCTTATTTGATGACCTGCAACAGCCAGTTGTGTATCCTGTCCCTTGTGTGCTAGACAAGGGTGCATGCAAGATGAGGGTGTATGCAAGATGAGGGTGTGCGCAAGACGAGGGTGTGCGCATGCCATGAGTTTGGGGAAGCACCGTGAGGGGATTGGAATTTAAAATTGAAGTGTGCAGTTTCAGGTCCCACCTTTATTAAGTATGGGCATGGACTGGTTGATAAAATAACTTTTTCAGGTCACACCTTTTTAAGTTTGGGCATGGGCTGGTTGATGAAATAACTTTATAAGAAAAGCTTTGACATGCTGAATATCTACTGAGATATTGAGATGCCCGTGCCCACCAGCAATATTGCCAACCTTGAAGTTGATGCAGGGTTTAGGGGTCCTGCTGCACTCCTGTCACTGCTATGGAAAGAGCATCGGAATGGGGCCAAGGAAGATTTTGAGGCCACTGAATACCAGTGACCTGTTTTTCGCTAAATGTGCAGCACTGTTTTGGTGCATGGGATAAGTACAGTGAGCGTACGCTGGCCAGCACGGGCTGTTGGTAAAAGCAAATTACCACGGATGCTGGAATCTGTAACAAAAACAGAAAATGATGGACAACGTCAGCAGGTCTAACAGCATCTGTGGAGAGAGAACAGAGGTAATGTTTTGAGTCTGCATGGCTCTTTGTCAAAGCTCCATGGATATCTTGACTGTTCCCACTGGAGAGGCCGTGAAGGCTGCACACTAACAGAGAGGGGTAAGGGATACGCCACAGCTACCTTCGCCTGTCCATTGGGCCACAGCTGAACTCTGAAGTATCTTCACCCATTTAACATTCAGCGTCTTTGACCACTGACCCGACAGGGGGAGAGTCACTTATAAAAAGCACAGCTTCTGTTTGGTTTGTGGCTCATGCCCTGTGGAATGTTTTCATATTTGATGGGATTGTTGATTCAGTGACGTTCTGTTCTTGTGGACTGGCGGTCGGTTAAATAACTATTTTGTAACATTGTCTTCATCAGATGGGACTGTGTGTGCGAGTGTGTGTGTGTGTGTAGCGCAGAACATTTTCTGTTTCATCAAACACACAGCCCCCAGGGTTAAAAGAGACAGTCTTCAAAATGGCTTCCGGGCTGCACTCGGTATACCTGTTGCCGAACTCGCAAAATGGATTTGTTGATACTGCACCCACCAACATCATTATCCACCACGGAATCTCTGAAATTAACTCTCTACTCTTTCCTATCATCTTTCATTTATTTCCTATTTCCCTGTTTACTATCACATTTTTATGTAACAACGTTATTTTGTAACCAGTCTTACAAAACGTGAGTTTTCCTGGAGTCCGTTTGCATGTTCTGTAGCTGCCGCTCAGGGCAGGAGCCCACCACACCATTTCCTCTTTTGTTAATTTTTTTTTTCTTACTGGTTACGATAAGCCAGTGGCTCGAGTTGCGTGATATAAAGTACAAAATAATATTAATGCTGTTGATGTAGCAAAATAATGCTGCATACATAATCCAAGTGTTGCCATTTCTTTGTGCCTTTAGTTTGCCAGGATGTGTTTGTTGGTGCACGTTGTTGCCATGTTGTGCGCTGCTCCCATGCTTAAAAGATTTTGAATGGATTTTGTACAAACCTGTGACAAGACTGAATTTGTCAGTTGTCCCCCAGATGTTGCTAAATTTTATAGCCTGACATTAAGAGTTGCAACGTGCGTCTGTAGGCTTCCCTCCTGCGAATCAAGCGTGGACGCATGTGGAACCGGACCAGAGTTTGCAATGCATATTTCACACCGACTATGTGGCGGTCCATGAAGACGGCTCATCGCAACACTGCTTTCTCAAGGCAATAATTGCTGGCCTTAAGCCCTACAGTGTAGTAGAAGGCCATCTGGCGCATTGAGTCTGCACCAGCCCTTTGAAAGGGCACCTCGCCCATGTCCACTCCCCATCCACCCTGCCTTAACCCCGTGACCTAACCTGCACCTACCTGGCATTAAGCGACAATTTAGCATGGCCAATCCACCCAACCTGCACATCTTTGGAATGTGGGAGGAAACTAGAGCACTCGGAAGAAATCTACGCAGACACGGGGAGAATGTGCAAACTCCACACACAAACGGACTCCAGCAAAGCTTCTCACAGAAAGTCACCCAAGGTCGGAATTGAATGCGGATCCCTGGCGCTGTGAGGCAGTATTGTGCCACCATGCTGCCCTACATGATGCCCACATCCTCCGAATGAATATTAAAACAGACTAATGTCTGTGCTTCCGGTTTAAACACTTTGAATGTCAAAAATGAAAATCTAAATCTTGAGTGAATTTCTAAATTGCTGCTCTTTTTGTTATACACACCTTTCTTTTTAAACTTTAGAGTATCCAATTCAGTTTTTCCAATTAAGGGGCAATTTAGTGTGGCCACTTCACCTACCCTGCACATCTGAGGGCTGTGGGGGTGAAACCCACACGTAGAGTGTGGGGCAGCACGGTAGCATTGTGGATAGCACAATTGCTTCACAGCTCCAGGGTCCGAGGTTCGATTCCGGCTTGGGCCACTGTCTGTGCGGAGTCTGCACATCCTCCCCGTGTCTGTGTGGATTTCCTCCGGGTGCTCCGGTTTCCTCCCACAGTCCAAAGATGTGCAGGTTAGGTGGATTGGCCATGCTAAATTGCCCTTAGTGTCCAAAATTGCCCTTAGTGTTGGGTGGGGTTACTGGGTTATGGGGATGGGGTGGAGGTGTTGACCTTGGGTAGGGTGCTCTTTCCAAGAGCCGGTGCAGACTCGATGGGCAGAATGGCCTCCTTCTGCACTGTAAATTCTATGATAATTTCAGTGACCCAGAGCCGGGATCGAACCTGAAACCTCGGCGCTGTGAGACAGCAATGCTAACCACTGCGCCACCGTGCTGCCCCTGCGCTATATATACTTGAAACAAACGTGCTTGGTATCAGCTGCTTTTGTCTTTTTCCTCCTTGAGATATTGCTAATTTCTGAGAAGGCATGGAACTTCAGCCAGGGTTACATCAAGACAACCCGATCTCAACATTCTTTGGACAGTTCCTGACACACATTTTGGAATGTGGTGTCCAGTTTCTGGATCCCCAGATGCTGAATTAATTTGGAAAGCTGTAACTGACAAAGCCAGCTGTGAATTCCTGTTGAAAATGATGGAAATTGCAGACTATCCTGTGAGAAAGGGTTCAGACTTTCAGCTGAATGTTGCATATGTGAGGAGGCAGTTGGTTACCTTCCAAACTTGTGAATTCATTTTGCAACGGGATTATCTCCCACACTCGGATAAACAACTTGTGTAATACAATTATTGTTGGCTGTTTGCAACGGTGCTGGCCTCACTTTGGATAAGAGATGACCTGGTTGGAAAACTTTTTACCATTTCACAGAACTTTTGATGATAGGGTTTGGAAGGTTTGAGCCAAATATTCATGCTGGCTTCATGACCTGAGGAATGCTGCTGCCAGGAGTGCCACGCTAAATGGAAGATGCTGCCCCACGGGGGAGGGAAGGTCACTCTGAGCTGTTCATAGAATCCCTACAGTGCAGAAGGAGACCATTCAGCTCATCAAGTCTGTACCAAGCTTCTGAAAGTGCACTCCACCCATGCCCACTTCTCTTCCCTATGCCAATCACCCCTTCATCTCACCTACACAATGCTGGACACACAGGGCCAATTCATCATGGCCAGTCCTCCCCACCGGAAACCGGAGCATCGGAGGAGACCCTTCTTGTGCATCTCGAGGCAAACCATATTTGAATGGCATTGGTGGAGTTTATTTTTAATTTGCTCATGGGTACGAGTGCCACTGACCAACCTGCCACTTATTGCCCATGCCCTAGTGTCCTTGAGACTGTGGTGATCAGCTGCCTTTTGAACTGCTTCAGGCCACGTGGTATAGGTACGCCCGCCCACAGTGTTCTGCTTAATATAACAAACTTACTTGCCTGGCCAATCCAGGGCGACAGGTTTATAGACGATCATCTTGCTGCGGATCTGAAGTGAATTGTGGGGCAGACCGGATAAGAATGGGCATTTTCCTTCCCATGGAAGGGATGAATGAACCAGGTGGGTGTTCATGACAGTCTGGTAGTTTCATGGTACTTGTTACTTGAGATTAGCTTTTTTTTTAACTTCCAGATTTATTTATTAATTCAGTTGAACTCGTGTCTCTGGATCATTAGTCCCACCCTTGCAGATTACTGGTTTAGGAGCATTGTTGCTGTGCTCCCATTCCTGTGGGCTACTGCATGAATGAGCAGATAGGCAGAGTGGATGTGAGGGACGTTGGATTTAGGAGCAGGAGCAGCCCTTTCAAGCCTGCTCCGCCATTCGATGAGGTCATGGCTGACTTGATTGTGGCCTCGACTCATTTTCTTACATGTCCCCCGTAACCCTCGACTTCCTTGCTTCCTGTCCTGAAACAAAAAGTCAGTTACTAACTAAAACAAACTGAATGGTTAGTTCAGGCCAAGGAAGGAAGGCCAAACAGAGAAATCCGAGACGGTGATTATCTGTGGGTTAAACACTAACTGGGGAAAGTGAGAAGAGCACCATTTTGTTCTTTTTCTACTGTTGGGTGACCTCCGTTTTGAAGACCATATTTAGTTTTATTCATGGGCTAAACTTGTTTTGATGAAGTGGTTGTGAATTAACCACCTTAGAAGGACTTTAGATGCAGCAGAGCAATGGAACTTGGCTATAAAACACGAGTACATGCCAGTTTTTGGAATATAAATTACTTCTCTGACTCATGCAAAACAAGATCCAAAAAAGGGGTCATCTTGTATTTTTCACTTTGGTTTTTAATGCTGTTGTTAAAACAATGATTTCTTTCTCTGGCCTTCTGCCTGTAGCATGAGGGTTCAATGTGAACATTTTCAGGAGTTTGTGCAAGAGTACAAGGAGAATAGATAGCACCAAGACACACTTTCGCTCTAAACACAGCACCGTGATGCCACTGTGTACCTACATACGAGTACAACTATTGTGCAACAAGGGATCATGGTCTTGACATAAATCCTTCCCACCCTCCCCCACCAGAGGCTGGGAGCTACACGTGGAAAAAACAATGAGTGGGGCCCTGACAGCCAAAGTGCTAAGTTTCCTGTATCCTGCAGTTGCCACACATGTTTCCCTGGCAGGGAAAGCGATAAGGGAGTTGCTGGTACAGGAAGTTGAGTGCTTTTCCCGGCACAGCTTGCGGGCCAGGAGCAGCAGTCTTCTCGGAAGCTTTCAGCCTTCCCTCGGTGCTTTATCGCCTTTCTCACTCCTGTCACCATTGCCGATCTTCCCCTCTGGTGCCACATAGCTGTTAGAGGGTGCAGCAGTGAACACCGATTATTGCAAAAAATTGCTGGCTACCTGGCACAAAGTAGATGTCATTAATGTGCCCGACAGCCTGCACCTGGTGCCAACCAAATAAATACAATAAAAACTTTGATAACTCGCATCCGCTACACGTAAATCACAACCTGAGATTAAGTAGTAAATGAATGCTGGTATTAGTTTGATAGCTAACTAAGCCTTTTAACCGCGTGTGCACAGTTGGAGACCCCTCAACAAATCTGTTATCTTTGTTTTCTATGAAGCTTTGATTGCCCCTAATTCAAGACGTATTTTTCAGTGGCGTAAGGTGAAAGGACTGTAGAAATGCAGTTGAGGGAGGTGGTGAGATTAAAGATGAGCAGTTTCTAGGTCAGCAGCAAAGCTTGCGTGTTTAGAAACTTGGCAGTTCACACTTCACTACAGTCCTGGAGGTTTAATTTCTATTTTATTTCTTCTGATCGGAATGATTCTAGTATTCCCTCATCCGTTCCTGCCCCCCCCGCCCCCCCCGCCCCCAATCCCTTCAACGCATGAATATTAATTTATTTGAACTTATTGCTGTTCTCCATTACAGGGTATTCTTCCAGCTTTTAGTCTCGGGTTGATGGTGAACAATTCACCAAAATTGTCTGTGGGAATTGTTAGCTTGCTGATGACCCATCTGCCCTGTATCGGAGCTTCTGATAATTTCCATGAATAAGAGTGGTCCATTCAGACCCACAAGTTAATTCGATCACGTTTCATCTTGAACCTCAGCCCCATTTACCCACCTCTGTCCCATATCTCTCGGTAGCCTTGCCTAACAAAAATCTGGCGTCTTGAAAATTTAAATTGGTTATTGGGTGAGGGGGTGGTGGGGAGGGTGCTTGTTGTGGTGGGAGAGGGGTGTTGTGGCATGGGGTAGTGCTTCCTCCAGAAGACACAAATTTAAACATAAGCTCCGTGAGAGAGCACTGCACTTCTGTGAGCCATTCCATTCAATAATTTTCAGCGAAACCAAGCCCACCCTCCGCAGTGGCGTTAACATGTTAACGCCAGTATATTTCGAAGGTGCCGGTTTCCTTGTGAAATCCATTCAGTGTCGGCTTGTGAAGTTCTTGTTTAAATACAATTGCAGCAACTTTCTTGAGCAGCAAAGAATGGACGACATCCTGCATCATTCAGAGTGAGAACAACAAGATCTGGAAGGAAGGAAGAACAAACTGGCATTTATATAACCCCTTTCACAGGTTCAGGCCATCCCTGGGCGATTTGAAGGGAAGCCACGTTTCTAATGCAGGAAGCATGACGGCCAATTTTCACATGGTAAGCACCAGATCAAATGTTTCGGTGATGTTCAATGAGGGATAAAAGTTGGCCAGGGCGCAGGAGAGAACACTGCAGATCTTCTGAAATAATGCCATGCGGTAATTTTTTTTTTTTTTACAAGGGAGCAGGCTGCACCTCGGTTTAACATCTAATCTGAAAGATGGCACCTCTGACACTGAGGGCCTCCCCCAGTACTGCATTGGAGTGTCTGTTTGGCTTCTGTTCCGAGGCGGATCCTGACCCCAAAACCTTCTGACTCTGAGCCGAGTGTTACTCTCTGAACTAGGGCAAACATTGACGCTCCAATCCTGCCCAGTCTGGCTTAACTGAATGTATTGATTGCTGTTGAGACAACACCACAGCCATCAGAGCTGAAAAGTGTGGTGAGCCATGTATGGCTGTTGTATATATTATTGTATTTACTCACTGTTACTGTTGTGTTGATGATGTTGTTGGCTCCGCCTGTGGCTCCGCCCCTCTGAGAAGGTATATAACCCATCAATCCGGGACAGCCTCTCAGTGCGGGAGGAGCTACTGGTGGGCACATTCTAGCTCATTAAAACCACAGTTCTTGTTAACTACCATTTCAACTGAATTGATTGGTATCAATTTAATCAACTAGATTTTTTTTAACATGGAAGCAGTTTTAAAACCAGAACGCCTCGAACTTGACCCACAGGCGCCGGAGGCTACGGCAATATTTGAGCACTGGCTCAATTGCTTTGAGTCCCACCTCCGCTCCTTCGCCGCCGAGGTCTCCCCGAAATTGAACAGCATCCCCTCAATGCCCGGGTGAGCCATAGGATTTTCCAACTCATCAGAGATGCGGCCTCACACACGGAGCCAGTGGAGCTGCTCAAACGACAGTTTGTGAGGCCAGTGAACGATGTACTCGCTCGACACCTCCTGACCACGCGGCGTCAGTGCCAGGGTGAGTCACTCGCTGAATATCTGGATGAACTGAGAGTACACGTCTGCAGTTGTAACTGCAGTAATGTCACAGCGGTCGAGCACGCGGAGCTGATGGTCCGAGACACCTATGTGGCAGTCCCTCGAACTCGAGGAGACTGTGAAGCTGGCTACCTCGCTGGAAGTGGCCTTCCAGAGCCTGAATGCCTTCCCATCCGACCACGCGACATCCTCAGGAACGTCGGAGGCGCAGCCATCACCCGACCCAGGTGTGCCTCATTCCTGCGCCGCGCGGCAGCCGTCCAGCTCCGAAGGACCATGCTGTTACTTCTGAGGTCGGGGCCAGAACCCCAGGCAGCGTTGCTCGGCTCGGAACTCCACGTGTACTGAGTGTGGCAAGAAGGGGCCCTATGCTAAGGTATGCCTAGCTAAGCCTAAAAATCAAAATCAAAATCCGAAAGCATGTCAGGCCCGGTCTGAGACTCACAGACCCCGCAGCGTGACATCATGCCTGCCTGGAGCGCCCTCTGCTGACGTGTCACTCGCCGCGTGCGACCTGTGGGGGCAGCCATCTTGGCCAACATCGTTGACTCCGCCCGCCGCGTGCGATCCATGGGGGCCGCCATCGTGTCTGACATCATCGACGTTGAACGCCGCGTGCTGTTGCTAACTTTGGTTGGCTCTTAAATTGTTGCCCGTTGTGTCTTTACTTAATTTGCTCTGTTTCTATAACCTTTGCTCTAGAGTCGCCAGGTATCTTTATGATACCGCCACGAGGTTCAAGTTCAAGTACTGATCAACAACTCGACACACCAATTAGTAAGATTCAAATCAAAACACATTTATTATACACACTCAATCACTACTCATGCATAAAACTCTACTTACTTGACTATCTCTATCACTAGAAGGCCTATACTTCGCTTCGGAACTGGCCCACCAGGTCAGGGGAACAAATGGCCTTTCGTTCGATTCTGAGTCTGCAGGATTCAAAAGCTGGTTTGGATTGGTAGCTAGGAGCGCCTATCTCGTAGCGTGTGTTGACTGGAGACTTGGTTGATGCGGCAGCTTGGGCAGGTCACTCAAGTGTTGTTTCGCGCTGCTGAGTGACCCTGCCAAGAAGACTGAATTGAACTTGGGGGCTCTACTTTATAGTCCCCAGGGGCTTTGTGCTGTTCAGGGCGGACCCCGTATCTGAGTCCAAGTGATTGGACTACGTTCCGATCACTTGGATCGATTTCTCCAATACTGGAGCCGTTCCCTGATCGCTGGGCAGTCCCTGAGTGTCCGTTGGCCTTCCTTTGTCTTGGCTCCTGCTGGCACCGAGGAGTCTGGCTTGGCCTTATTCACCTTACATGTTTCAATTGTTCCCGGGGATCGCTATTTGTATGCAGATGGCTGTGAGTTTCAGTGCTGTCTGGGTTTCTGCAAGTTCTAATACACAGGAGACTTTGCACTTGCTAGTTTTTCCTGGCTTGGCTGAATTTCCCTGCATTCTTTACGGACCTCCATTTTAAGTCGGGAAGTGGCCAACCCAGGTGGCTACACTGCGATCCATGGGGGGCCGCCATTTTGTCCGACTTCGTCGACGACGCCATTTTGCGACCAGCACCACAATCATCGCCATCAACTCGGCTCCATTCAACTTGGCCAGTCCCGGCCTTGCCATCTTCAAAGTTCGATGATGGCCATCAGCCTCAACGGGCAGGAGACATCCTGCGTCTTCGACTCCGGGAGCACGGATAGCTTCGTCCACCCAGACATGGTAAGGCGCTGTTCCCTACGGGTTCTCCCTGCCTCACAAGTCATATCCCTAGCTTCCGGATCACACTCCTAGCAGACCCGGAGTACTGCACCGCCAACCTGGCAATACAGGGCGTCGAATACGCCAATTTCAAACTCTGCGTCCTCCCCCATCTCTGCGCCCCTCTCCTACTGGGTTTAGACTTTCAGTGCAACTTCCGTAGTCTAACCCTGAAATTCGGGAGACCCCTGCCACCCCTCACCCTGAAGGTCACCCCTCCCTCGCTCTTCGCGAACCTCAGCCCAGACTGTAAGCCTGTCGCCACCCGGAGCACATGGTACAGTGTTCACGACAAGGCCTTCATTAGGTCAGAGGTCCAGCGACTCCTGAGGGAAGGGATCATTGAGGCCAGTAATAGCCCCTGGAGAGCACAAGTGGTGGTCGTCAGGACCGGGGAGAAGAACCGGATGGTCATCGACTACAGTCAGACGATCAACCGGTACATGCAGCTCGATGCGTACCCCCTCCCGCGCATATCTGACATGGTCCATCAGATTGCGCAGTATCGAGTCTTCTATATGGTGGACTTGAAGTACACGTACCACCAGCTCCCTATCCGGCGGGAGGACCGCCAATACACTGCCTTTGAGGCAGATGGCTGTCTCTTCCATTTCCTCAGGGTCCCCTTTGGCGTCACCAACGGGGTTTCGGTCTTCCAACGAACGATGGACCGAATGGTCGACCAGTACGGGCTGCGGGCCACGTTCCCGTACTTGGATAATGTTACCATCTGCGGCCATGACCTGCAGGGCCATGACACCAACCTTCAAAAATTCCTTCGCACCGCCCGACTCCTTAATTGGACATATAATAAGGAGAAATGCGTTTTCCGCACAACCCGGCTAGCCATCCTCGGCTATGTCGTGGAAAACGGAGTCCGAGGGCCTCACCCCGAATGCATGCGCCCCCTCCTGCAACTCCCCTTCCCCACTGCCCCAAGGCCCTGAAAAGGTGTTTGGGGTTCTTCTCCTTCTATGCCCAGTGGGTCCCCAACTATGCGGACAAAGCCCGCCCACTCATTAAGTCCACCACTTTTCCCCTGACGGCTGAGGCCCGCCTGGCCTTCAACCGCATCAGATCCGAAATTGCCAAGGCCACGATGCACACCGTGGATGAATCCATCCCGTTTCAGGTGGAAAGTGATGCGTCTGACTTTGCCCTGGCAGCCACTCTTAACCAGGCAGGGAGGCCTGTCGCCTATTTTTCCCATTACCCTCCATGCCTCTGAAATTCGGCACTCCTCTGTTGAAAAGGAGGCGCAAGCCATTGTGGAAGCTGTGGGGCACTGGAGGCATTACCTGGCCGGCAGGAGATTCACTCTTCTCACAGACCAACGGTCGGTTGCCTTCATGTTCAACAACACGCAGCGGGGCAAAATTAAGAACGACAAGATTTTGCGGTGGAGGATCGAGCTCTCCACCTATAACTATGACATCTTGTATCGTCCTGGGAAGCTCAATGAGCCCCCAGATGCCCTGTCCCGTGGCACCTGCGCCAACGCGCAGGCAGACCGGTTATGGGCTATCCACAACAACCTCTGTCACCCGGGGGTCACCCGGCTTCTCCACTTTGTCAAGGCCCGCAACCTGCCCTACTCCACAGAGGAGGTCAGGGCCATGACCAGGGACTGCCAAGTCTGTGCGGAGTGCAAGCCGCACTTCTATCGGCCAGACAAGGCCCACCTGGTGAAGACCTCCCGTCCTTTTGAATGCCTCGGTATGGATTTCAAAAGGCCACTCCCCTCCACTGATCGTAACGTGTACTTTCGTAATGAGTACTCACGTTTTCCTTTTGCCATCCCATGCCCTGACGTGACCTCTGCCACAGTCATCAGGGCGCTGCGCAGCATCTTCACCCTGTTCGGTTTCCCCACTTATATTCACAGCGATCGGGGATCCTCATTCCTGAGCGATGAGCTGCGTCAGTACCTGCTCAGTAAGGGCATCGCCTCGAGCAGGACTACCAGCTAAAACCCCAGGGGAAACGGGCAGGTGGTGAGGGAGAATGCTACGGTCTGGAAGGCCGTCCATCTGGCCTTACGGTCTAGAAGTCTCCCAGTCGCCCGCTGGCAGGACGTCCTCCCTGACACACTCCAGTCCATCCGGTTACTGTTGTGTACTGCCACTATCGAGACCCCTCACGACCATCTATTTGTCTTTCCCAGGACGTTGATCTCCGGGGTCTCACTTCCTACCTGGCTCATGACTCCTGGGCCGGTACTCCTCCGGAAGCACATGAGGAGCCATAAGGCCGACCCCTTGGTCGAGAGGGTTCACCTCCTCCATGCGAACCCTCAGTACGCATACGTGACACACCGCGACGGGCGGCAGGACACAGTCTCCCTCAGGGACCTGGCCCCGCGGGTACCCCTGCGCCCACCATCACCTCACCGCTTCCTCCCCATCTACCCCATCAACTCATCCGGGGTCCATTAGCACCGCCCCTGCGCTGTCACCCTGCCCGGGACCCTGTTGTGAGGACGACGTGCTCCCGGAGTCGAAGGTTCGACGCCAGCGCCGACACTGCGACGTTCACAGCGGACAATGCACCCTCCTGTGAGACTGAACCTGTGAGTCCACTTCACCCCCGCCGGACTTTTTTTTAACAGGGGGTGAATGTGGTGAGCCACATATGGCTGTTGTATATATTATTGTATTTACTCACTGTTACTGTTGTTGTGTTGATGTTGTTGTTGGCTCCTCCGCCCCTCTGAGAAGGTACATAATGCATCGATCCGGGACAAACTCTCAGTGCGGGAGGAGCTACTAATGGGCACATTCTAGCTGATTAAAACCACAGTTCTTGTTAACTACCGTTTCGACTGAATTGATTGGTATCAAAAAGACCAATTCCCAGTCAGGGCATGAAACTAGATGGCTTGGGGTCTATCTAGGCAGAAATGCCTTAACGGGTCATGGTGCTCGAGACTTCAGGGCGTTGAAAGATCCTGGAACAATTCACACTGAGGCATCAACCCGAGCTATTTCGAGGTAAACATGGATGAATAATTCCAAGTCTATAAATGTTTTCTTATCAGGATGACTCTTGCTAGTTGGTGTCTTGCACTGAATACTCACTCGTCCAGGCTGTCCTCCGACTCGTCAATGAATGTGTTTGTTCCACTTGTTTTCAATTACGTCGTTCTTGATATATTGGATGTATTTGTTAAGCCCAGGAGGGTTCATTGCTTCATTGCCCCCCCCCCCCCGCCCCCTCCTTAGCTGGGGAAAACTCGTAAAATTTTGTTGATTTGTGCCACATTCCATTGTCGCTTATTTTAGTTGAATGAATTATCGCTCCAGACGGGCACTGATTCCATGAATGAAATGGAGAAGAAATTGATGGACTTTTCACCAAACATTTTTTGTGTTTGCTCCACTGGATACCAGTAAGAATCCATGACCCTAACCAGAATATAAAGAGCCTTGCACTTGAGCTGGCTGTTCAAAGGGTTAAACACAAGAGGACCCCAGTGTAAGCAGACAAATAGAACCTTCATACAGAGTGGAACATTAAATCAGAGCGGAACATAAACTTCTCAAGGAGGGGAGGGGGGGGGGGTCAAGGACTTTATTCAGTGATGTACACAAGGAGTTCAGAACATTTCTGTGGCACGTGCTTACAGTAGCAAGTGGTTTCTACGGCAACAGGAATTCTGAGGGCCCCTCACACCAGCGCACATATAAAATGCCACCGTGGTTTGGCAAACTGCCAGATGCCTCCTATTCAATACACACCAGTTTCTTAATAGAATTTAGTAATTGTTACTGGTCAGCTCCCATATTGGGCTAAATGCTACATGTACCCTTTTTTTTTGATGGAGAGTTTTAATCCAGACAAATTGGAATCCAGTGTAGATTCAGCATTTGATGTGTTCAAACCCGAGTACACACCTCCTAAACTGTACGTGTACCTGGTTCCACGTTAAACTTGTGTACTGTGGGGCTAGAGTTCCCATCCTAGCGGAATCTCTGACTTTTCCATTCTGTAGAATCCCTGAAAGAAGGAAGTAGTAAAATTTGACATTGCAAATTCCCTTGAGGATTACAGCAGGCAATTTGATATGGGAACTAATTGGGAGGCTGTGCAAATCAAATCATGACTTTGGGCTGACTCCCAATGGGTTAGAGATAGTGTCCCTGTTTCCAAATCACTGTGTTGTAATCTCCTCCAACCGACTACTTTCCAGAGAATGCTGTGCTAATTCTGACCTCTTGAGCACCCCCAGGTTTAATTGTTCCAGCACGAGTGGCTGTAACTTCAGTTGCCCAGTCCTGAATCCTCAAATTCCCTGCATGGCACTTTCTGACTCTCTTTCCGGCTTTAAGGCGCACTTTAATGAAGAGGCCTGAATTGGAGCAGGGCAGATAGATCAGAGGGCTGTGGGGCTAGAGGAGATGACCGAGGTGGGAGATGCCAGTCCATGGAGGAAATTGGATACAGGGTTGAGGATTTTAAGATTGCGGCACTGCTTAATCATGAGCCAATGTAGGTCACTGAGCACAGGAATGGCAGCGAAGTGGGACTTGTAGGGTGTTTGCACCTAGGCAGTGTAATCATAGATTGACAGAGGATTTTATTCGTTCAATGGATGTAGGTATTGCTGGCTGGGTCAGCATTTATTGCCCATCCTTAAGGAGTCAACCACGTTGTTGTGGATCTGGAGTCACATGTAGGCCAGACCAGGTAAGGATGGCAGATTTCCTTCCCTTCCCTAAGGGATATGAGTGAACCAGATGTGTTTTTCCGACAATCGGCAAGGGTTTCGTGGTCATCATTATTAGACTTTTAATTCCAAATTTTTATTGAGTTCAAATTTCACCCGCTGTCCTGGTGGGTTTTGAACCCTCGGTCTCTGGATTACTAGTTATTACACAATACCACTACGCCACTGCATAGAACATGGGAAGCTGGGCAGGAGTGTATGGGATAGTTTGAGTCTGGAGATTTTTTTGCCCTAATCAGTTGCTTCGCAGATCATGTTGACACATTACGGGCACTAAATCCATTGAAAATTATTTAACCTCTCGTAAATCTATATTTTGCATCTATATAAAACGAATTGTAATCCAATGAGCAAGTTAGCAACTTTTATCAAGGGCCGAGGGTGTTGGGTGACTTCAATCTAGCAGTCCCTCTTTCTCTTGTGCCGGGTGTCAGGACTTTGGAATGAATGATCAATCTACATTCCTGCTTCATGACGCTCACTTATTGCAATAGTTAGAGAGGCCATGGCTCTTTATTCTAATCTCCATTGATTTAAGCGAAATGTTAATCATTGCACGAACCCTTGCTTAACCTGCTGCCTGTACAATTTGATTCTTGAGCCTCCGCACACTCGTTATAACCCTGCCTATCTATCCCTTTGGACTTTTCACTTTGTTGAAGGCACCACGGAAACACAAAATTGTTGTTGTATCATTTTTCCGTTAGCCAGCATCACAGCTGGTTGTTTTAGTTAATTCGCTGCTTGTGGGATATTGCTATGTGCAAGTTGACGTTTGCTTGCATTACAACGGCAATCATTTGAAAAGTGCCTGTGAGCTGTGCTTCGGGGCATCCTGGGGACTTGATAAAGTGTGCGTTTTTAAAAAGTGAAACATGCCTCCTTTGTTTGGTAATTCCGTGCTAATTTATTTCATTCCCCAGTGGTGTTGATTGCCATTTGTCAATGATCCTTCATGGTGTTTGTATTAGCTTTCTTTTTGTTGCTTTAAAAGGTATAATAAAAATGCCGTGAGTTATTTCGGGCGATAGAACTGGGTTGTAAAAATGAGGTAACTTGGACTATGGACAAGAATGTCTGCAGGGATCCTGATTGAGTGGTTTACAGGCTTACCTGAAAAGCTTATTAGTAATTTAAGATTCTTTGAGGAGATAAGTCTCTGGATTGCTGTCTGCTGGTTAATGCATTTACAATAAAAGACTAAAACAGATGACAATTTTATAACTAGAGAGCATTTGAAATAGAAATAGAACGTACAGTGCAGAAGGAGGCCATTCGGCCCACTTAAGCCCTCACTTCCACCCTATCCCCATAACCCAATAACCCCTCCTAACCTTTTTTGGTCACGAAGGGCAATTTATCATGGCCAATCCACCTAACCTGCACGTCTTTTCTTAGAATTTCTCTCTCACTCTTTCTGAAGAAGCATTTAACGTCCATTCTGCACTAATCCGTTAGACTTGAGATCTGACACAGTCCTGCAACAGCCTGATGATGCTGTGGTGTCTGGTGCTGCCTTATCATAGAATCCCGACAGAGCAGAAGGAGGCCATTCGGCCTATCGAGTCTGCACTGGTCCTTGGAAAGAGCACCCTACCTAAGCCTACTTATTTTCCTTTAATTGGAAGAATTAAGTAAATAAACAGGAGCAAACATTGGCAGCCTCCGTGACTGCTAACGCTGCTTTTAAACTTTCAAAAAAACCACTCAATTTACATATCAGTCGCTGCTGTAACCGGTGTTACCGGACTGTTTTCAAGTTAACTGATCAATCTAATCCTGACTGGGAACAATTCCTGGATTGGGGTTGGAGCGATGGAATGCTGGTGGGAGAAAGTGAGGGAAAGAGACGAAGTTGGGAAGTTACCGTTTATACCCGCTGTGACTCTGGGGAGAAAAGGTTGGCTCGTCTATTTTGTTAAAACGTTAAATTGTCTGCTTGCTTCAGGATATTTCAAACTGTATCCACGGCATTCCTGGTCTGTGTGCCCAGAATCGCTGCTGAGACACGGTACTAGAGGACGTGAGAGTTTTGTAAAAAGTCCTTGGTTCAGAACCAGCACTGAGCGTCCTCATTGTATTGTCTTCCCGGGTGATAACATGCTTCAGGTTTCAGTTTTACTTAACAAGCCTTGAGATAACTAGGATGGTTCTGTCAGTCTGCAGCAGCCCCTGAATGATCATATTATTGAACTCTTTTATGGGTTTCTATTTAAATAGCTCGAGACGTGCAGAGCCTATGTCGAGAGCGTCAAATATTTTTGATACAACATTAGAAAAGAGGTTTGCTCGTCACCTTCCCAGGCTGATCTTGCAGAGTGAAACTCCGATATGTTGCAATGTATTTTGGGGCATGCCCGTGCTGGATCCTCTCTTGACCTTTGTGGGATTGTGTGTAATAAAGTTGTTTCATTGTGGTACATTCCTTTGACATACAGGAATGGGTGTACTTTATACACAGCCACATGAAGCTGGTTTCTCCGTTTCAGCGATGAAGTGCCAGCTGAAGGGGATAATTTGCGGGCATTTTACGACACCAAAATCGGCGCCAAACCTTTACCGATTACGGGACCAGTGAGGGGCTAGCAGCGGCGGCGGGTGAAGCTCCTGGCTCCCACACCGAAAACGACCAGAGAATGACTGGGTTTGTGGCCGCGTATGCGCACGGTGACGACCTGCAGCGGTCGTGCTGTACAGCATGGCGCCAGCCGTGCGCGGACCTGACCCACCATCCGTGACCCCACAGGCCAACCACCCCCCCCAGCCCCCGCCAGCGACACGAATCCCGGCCGACTGTGGCGGCGCTGAACCAGTCCGCAGCCATCACGCCGGGATCCCGACCGCTTGGACCACACATCAACTCGGGAACTCGACCCATCGGAGGTGAAGGATCGCAGGAGGGTCTTCTGCCAACACCATTGCACAGACGTGTGGCAAGCGACACGATTACGGCACACCCGTGGGGGCAGAGCATGGCTGACTGGCATCAAACTGGCGACGGCCCCGATTTGGGCATTGGAATGCATTCTCCACCCGATCGCCGATTATGATAATGGCGTTGAGCAACGGAGAATCCTGTCCAAGATTTTTCTCACTCACTTACTCACTCAGACACGCATGTTAATCATAGAATTTACAGTGCAGAAACTGGTCAATTTGCAAGCCGTTGCGATTATTTCATTTTCAGGCCAAGATTGCACGTTGTTACAAGTAAAGACCACTAACTTTTGAAAATAAATTTGGACTTCCAGTCACCGACTGAAAGGATCACACAAGATTTAAAATTTGTAGGCTTTCACTGTAACACACAAACTAAAAGCAAAATTGACTGAACACAATTTTATCAGGCAACTTCTGTAAACTATAGAAAGGATGTCCCATTTAACTTTCCAAACTACCAAAAATCTCCCTCTACAGTTATTCTTTACTCTGTCCCTTAATTAGACACTTCGTTCTCCAGGAACCAGTCCAAAGTGATTCCATTTTCCTATTTTAGCCAGATAACTTCTGACCCCTAAATGACTTTCAGGGTGTGGGTTACTTTGGCGATCCCTCCCTCAGGTTGAAACTAGGCAAATCTTCCAGCTTCATTTAAACCATCACAATTTTGGTGTCTAGAACCATTTACAGGTTCCCAACTGCATTTTGTGTTGTGAGCAATGGAGACTGTATGTATGTGTCTGTCTCTCTCAATTTCTCTGTCTCTGTCACTTTCTCTGTCTCTGTCACTTTCTCTGTCTCTGTCAATTTCTCTTTCTCCCTCTCTCTGCTTCTCCCTCTCTCTGCTTCTCCCTCTGTCTGTCTGTCTCATCTCCATGGTGACATGAATCACAAGGGCATTGTATCCAAATAGAAATGCAAATGAGCTATCCTCCATACCCCCCTCCCCCCCCCCCCCCCCCCTCCATTCTGTCTTGGAATTAAATGGTTTCAAGTATAATCATTTGCAAGACCTGATATTCCTCCATTTTCCTGTGACTTGGAGGAGACTCACATTCTATCCACTGTTAGCACAGCTGCTCAGGTCATTGTTTGCGGGCGTGAGCATCTTCCATCTTCTTCCCAGTAAGACAACCCTCTAACCTATAAGAACCTTGTTGTCGGGCAGAATTCAGAACAGGTCACATGACCTGATCATTCTTCCATTTCCCTCTAAATTAAAGGGAATCCCAAAGCACAGCAATTTGACAAACTTCATATTTTTAACTTTTTCTATAAAGTCACTGGATGTTATTACTGGAGAAAAAGAATAACTTTAACATGGACTTAAATGGTAGAACATAGAGTTTATTTGTCTTGCTTTTTATATTACACGTTATTCTCGATGGTGGATGTGGTACTGGCATGTGGTGATGCTATTATCCCAACCACATCCTATTGTAGGCCAGTGCTTACCAAACTTTTCCTATTGTGACCCAATTGTTTTGCTTCAGACTACTTTGTGTGGCCCCCAAAGTGGAAGGGTGGGGTGGGGGAAGATTGATGGACACAGAAAAAAACAAGATCAAGGGGCTGGTAACTTTAGAATATGGCCCCAGTTCCAGTTCCATGGCTGCCACTGCTGTTTCAGAGCCCACAACCCCGTGTCCTGGGACTGCAACTCACAGTTTGGAAGCCCTTGTTGTAGACAGCATGACTTAAGCACATCTTAAAAGACGTAGTTGGTTCTGACAGAGGTGATTGTTGGCAAGTATTTTGATTATTGGAGAAATAGTGTTTGCTAGAGAAAGGGCAGCCAGCTACATTCACAAATATCCACGGTTAAACTGTACTCAAATCAATTTGTTAATAATTATCTTTGCCAGCCGTTTGTGTGTGGTACCTTGACTTGGGTTCAAATCCCATATGACAGACAGTGGAATTTATTTTCAATTAATCCGGAATGTAACTAACCTCAGTCATGGTGGCCATGACAACATCCTCGATTGTTGTAACAACCCACCTGGTTCACTAATGCCCTTTTAGGGAGGGAAATCTGCCGTCCTTGCCTGGTCTGGCCTATGTGACTCGAGACCCACAGCAATGTGGTTGACTCTTGGCATGGCCGAGCAAGCTACTGAGTGCAAGGGTAATTCAGGATGGACAGCAAATGCTGGCCTCGCAAGCAGTGCCCCGAAATAAAACATCACCTCGTCTTGTTGCCCAGCCCCTATTTAAATAATTTGCCAAAACTACACTGAGGAAAGCATTGCCAAGGTGCAACACTTAGTGTTTGGTAGTGTGAAGCGATTCCTGCCGTCAGTTGGACACTTCCTGCTGACTTCCCCCTCACTCGCACGCTGCAGCCTGGTAACTCGTGTAATACAGAGGGAGAAGGAACATGCTGCCTGCTTTGGATCGACGGTGATGTGCGACCCACCAATAGCCACAAACCAGACTCGAATCCTCTCTTAAAAATCACAAATGGAAGTGAGCGAGATTAAAATAGAACCCACTTTTGAAAAGTCATTGTCTGTAGGATGAGGTTTGCTCAACTTTCTCATGAGCTGCACAAACAAAAGAAAGCCCACAGCTGTGAACTGTGAAGCGGCCTGCTTCCCGTCGCTGGCCCTGCCCGCTTCCCATTCCTGCCTGTTTTCTGCCCACTCCCCATCCAATTTAGCGAATTGCCCTTTGCCTGCATGGTGGCCATTTTTACCCTTGAAGCCATGCTGTGTGAATGGTGTGTTCTAACCCTTAAGCTTTTGTATTCAGTTTTCTCCTCTGCGAGTTAATTGTGAGATTAAAATTATTTAACAGATGGATTAATGCCTATGGTAGAAGAGCCGCCATTGTCTTCATCGCTATAAAATGGATCAAACTAACTGGACTGTTAATGGATACATGATGGGTGAGATGTGCCATGTAGCTAGGAGGAAGGTTACAGGAGTTGTGCATACCGATATTGGCGAGAGAGGGAGAGTAATGTGGAAGGGGAGTATGCTCCCTCCATCTGGGAGTAATTGGGAATATAGATCATGTAGTGTAGTAACACAGGAGTGACGAGATCTCTGAGAACTTAGTCCCAACATTCAGCAACTTAGTTCTATGTGGAGCTGGTGGTTCTGGTGTTTCAGAATCTTGAGGGTTTGCAACAATTGGGAAGGTGGTTTCAGAGTGCCATCGATGTACAAGAGGAATTCTGAGGTTTGGAGGCACTGGGAGGGGAGTGTTGGTGCCTGCCAGTGGTGAAGAGATATCTGCAGCAACACTGGGATAGCAGAGCTCGGAAGTTGGAACATTTTGGGGTGGGAAGGAGGTGCTGGTGGGGTAACTGGGTGGGAGTACTGATGGGGCAATTCTGACTGATTGAACAATCATCTAAATCATTTACAAACCTACTGGGATCAGTGTTACCCATGATGAGTTGGCTGTGAGAAATAGAAAAATGGCGCAGACGTGGGGTATGGAAGGGATGAGATGGGTCAAGGACATTGGGGGGGGGGTTAGAGAATTGAAGGTCTTTGGATTTGAACCAATGAGTGGGGGAGTCAATGATGTCGTGGTAATGTCACCAGGCTAGTAATCCAGTGGTCCTGGCTAATGCTCAAGCGTAAATAAAGCTCTGGCAGGTCACTTCTGAAAGCTTTTGATAGATTGATTAGAACTAGGCTGGCAATGCCAAGGTGCCCGGCTGGCATTCTGCCTGTGCTGGGCATCAGGCTTGGGGATGCCATGCTCTTATAAGGAGGGGCGTGTGAGGCTCCAGGACACCTTTTAGGTGAGTTGGGGCATTTGGGAGGGCGATGTCTAGAGGCCGATCTCGTCCTGTACTGGCGAGCAGAGCTCGTTAGTGCAGGAAAGTGGCCCGAGTGAGACCTCGGCGGGGCATTCCTCACTGGGGCCCCAAAATGAAGCCGCGTCCCATTTAATAGCGGGGGTCATTCTCAGCACTACCAATGCCGCTAAACGCCCTTGACACGCGACTCTCTTTTTGTTTAAATCGTGTCTCTCCAGTCAGTTTGGGGGTTGTGAGAACATTGTTTTGAAGGCGGATAAGGGTTATGAGCTTCCTTAGGATGGGGTTGACACTGTGCCTTGGGGTTAATTTTGGGGTCAATTTCAGCTAGATTGGACTGGGCGATCTTTTCACCATTTGTTGATAAGATTCACATTCACTAGCCTTTGGAATTACCTAGTTGTAAATTAGAGAAGCTTTAATCTGGTATGTCCTGCGTTGAACGGGACGTTTAAATAATTTAGGCCTGAGAGAAAGGAGCTCTCGGACGCTACTGACAAAATGACAGGTAATGCTGACTGTACATTCAGATTTGTTTGTAAATCTTTGTTAGTGAAGAAGTCAAACTGCGTTTGTGCAGAACAGTGTTTTTGTATGTTTTTGAAGATGATTGAGTGCAAACCAACCAATAAATTTAACAAGATTTTCAGCTCATTCTCAAAAGCGCAGAGTCTTAACATGTGCAAAAGAAGCCATGTGTATAACCATCCTGTTCACATTCTTAAAGCCAATTAATCCCTGCATAGGATTTGCTTGGACAGTGAATAAAATAAATACTTGTTATTTAATGAAAAAGTGAGGTGATTTATTTTTGCACATGATAACAACAGAAATTTGATATCTTAAATGATTTGTTCAGTCAGTGATTTATCCACCAAACATGTCGGGATGCATCGTTGACTGAACAAAGCTCTTCCAGGTTACTTTTGTTGATAGATTGGTTGAAACATTGTGGGGTCAACCCGTCTGGTAAGTGAGTACAGGAATCAAGGCTGACACTGCAGTACCATAACTTGGCAGTGCTGCAGTGTCAGAGGTGCCACCTTTCAGGTGAGATATTAAACCGAGACCCTGTCTGCACCCCCCTCGGTTGGATGTAAAGATCCCATACCAATATGTTGAAGAAGAGGTGGAATCTGGCTTCAATAGTGCGGAAGGAAGCCATTCGGCTCATCCAGTCTCGGCGACCCTCTGAAATAGCCCACCTCGGCCCTCCTCTCTACCCTGTCCCCGCAACCCCACCTAACCTGCACATCTTTGGACACCTAAGGGGCAATTCTTAGCATGGCTAATCGACCTAACCTGCACATCATTGGATTCCAAGCCAATAGTTATAATTCATTCATAGAATAGAACCTTAGAATCCCTACAGTGCAGAAGGAGGCCATTCGACCCATCGAATCTACATCAACCCTCTGAAAGAGCACCCTACCTAGACCCATGCCCCCACCCTATCCCCGTAACCCCACATACTCTTTGGACACTAAGGGACAATTTATCATTCAAATCACCTAACCTGCACATCTTTAGAATGTGGGAGGAAACCGAAGCACCCTGAGGAAACCCAGGCAGACCCTGGGAGAATGTACAAACGCCACAGTCATCCAGGGCTGGAATTGAACCCAGGTACCTGGCGCTATGAGGCAGCAACGCTAACCACTGTACCACCTTGCCACCCATATCAATATGACTGTGAAAATTTGCTGTGTTCAAATCGGCTGCCACATTTAAGTGCTGTGTGCTGCATGGTGGCGCAGTGGTTCGTATTGCTGCCTCACGGCGCGAGGTCCCAGGTTCGATCCCGGCATTGGGTCATTGTCCATGCGGAATTTGCACACTCTCCCCGTGTTTGCATGGGTTCCACCCCCGCAACCTAAAGATGTGCAGGGTAAGAGGATTGGCCACGCTAAATTGCCCGTTAATTGGGAAAAAAAGTGCTGTGCGATATCCGGTGGTCATGAAAGGTGAAAAATAAATGCAAGCCTTTCTTTGAAACCTCAGCAGTGCTGTTTGTAGGCTTTGCATGTAATCGGCTCTCAAAGCGAAGCCCAGTGGACGGCACAAGTAGCACAGTGGTTAGCACTGTTGCTTCATTGCGACAAGGTCCCAGGTTCGATTCCCGGCTTGGTGACTGACTGTGTGGAGTCTGCACATTTACTCCGTGTCTGCGTGGGTTTCCTCCGGGTGCTCCGGTTTCCTCCCACAAGTCCAGAAAGACGTGTTTGTTAGGTGAATTGGACATTTTGAATTCTCCCTCTGTGTACCCGAACAGGCACCCGAGTGTGGCGACTAGGGTATTTTCACAGTAATTTCATTGCAGTGTTAATGTAAGCCTACTTGTGACAATAAAGATTATTATATTATTATTATAAATTAGCTGAATTTTCCTCATTGAAAATTAAGTTGCATGTTACCATTCCAGCGAGGCCGTGGCACCGAGTCGCATATGGGGCCACCCCAGGTGTAAAGCTTTTTCAGGATGAGAACACCCATCAAAGCTGTCAGGTCCCTGTTCGGCTATATTGAATTTCCCCTGGATTGACATCCCTGGGAATTGCCAGTCTCTTGCTCAGCAGCGAAGTGTGGCAAGATTATACTTCCTTACAAGGGCGCTATTGTTTCTCGGAGGGAGGACAAATTGAAAAGCGAAACCATATTTGATTTCTTCAAATTGTCCAGTATAGCACAGATCCACATTGATACATGCATAATATAATCCTCTCACATTCTGCACACGCTCCAGGCATTGGGAGCAATTTTAACCCATTGTGAACCTTTTTGCGTTCTCTTTTATAAAAAAAAAAAAAAAAAATTTAGAGTACTCAATTCATTTTTTCCAATTAAGGGGCAATTTAGCGTGGCCAATCCACCTAGCCTGCACATCTTTGTGTTGTGGAGGCGAAACCCAGGCAAACACGAGGAGAATGTGCAAATTCTACACACAGTGACCTAGAGCTGGGATCGAATCTGGGACCTCGGCGCCGTGAGGCAGCAGGGCTAACCCACTGCGCCACCGTGCTGCCCTCACTTATTGTGAACCTGACCAGAATTGGATACAAAGCTGCTCCCACATCCTGCTTAATGTTACTGCTCATTTAACATTAGTGAGTTAACATTACACCTATTTCACTGCCTAGCACCTGAGGAAAAGGGAGGAATGTTAAAATGACCTGATACTTGTGCCACTTCTTTCTAACTTTCTTGTCATCAGGGACCTTGTCCATTCACCTTGTCATCAGGGGCGTTGAAATGGTGTCTGAGTACCTGCACCAAAAAAAAGCAGGACTCCTTGAACCCAACCAGCTACTACTCCACCAGCCTACGCTCGAGGGATTGGCCTGCAGCCAAGCGATGGGAGAGTCGCGAGCAGTTTTATTAATCCGCATCAGGGGCTCTGTTAAAGGTGGTATATTAATGAGTTGTAAGGCTGGCACGGTGGTGCAGCGGTTAGCACTGCTGCTTCACGGCGAAGAGGACCCGGGTTCGATCCCGGCCCTGGGTCACGGTCCATGTGGAGTTTGCGCATTCTCCCCATGTTGGCGTGGGTCTCACCCCCACAACCCAAAGATGCGCAGGTATAGGTGAATTGGCCACGCTTAATTGCCCCTTAATTAGAAAAAAAAGAATTGGGGACTCTAAATTTATTTTTAAAAGTATTAAACAGCATCTACTTAGCAAATTCCTCCCTATAGGATGCATGGTAGTGTAGCATTGCAGAATGTTCAGCACAATACAACAAACTGGTCAGGCAACAGCCAAAAACAGATTGAAGGAGGCATTGCTCCTCACATTACTGAGTTTGCCTTCCAATTGTGACCACTCAGCTCCAGACCACATTACGACCTTGGTGCAAACCTGGACAAAAAAGCTCCATTCCAGAAATTAGGTAAGAGCGACTGCTCTTGACATCACCGCAGTGTTTGACCATGTGTGGAATCAAGGGGACCTCGCAAAATTGAGATAATTTGCATCTTTGTGGACTTATTTAGATAGTGAGGCAGTCGATGCCCACATGCAGAATAGGCTCGGGCTGATAAGTGGCAAGCAAGATTTCTGGTACACAAATGTAATTTCCAACAGAACTGTCTTCCTTGTCATTCAATATCATTACATTGCTAACAGTCACAATCAACCAAAAACACAACTGGATCAACCACATAAATATCTTGTCGGCTAGGGTAGGTCAGAGGCTGAGTATTATGTAGCACTTATGCATAGAGACTGAATTGAAAACCAAAGTGGTAATTTCTTCCCGATGAAGGAGATTAAGAATATAATTGGCCTATCTTCAATAAGTGGTAGAAGAGAGTTAGATTGTAAGCCACATGATGCAGAATACCCAGCCTGTGAACTGCCCTAATAGCCAAGTCAGTTAGTGGCTGATCAGTTGTGATTCTCGTTAATTGTGGCTTGTAGCAGTGTAATTTTGCTGAATGTCAAGGGGAGATGATTAGGGCTCCACATAGATGTGTGTAGCCAACACGTGAGGAAATGTGGGCACATTTCACAAATCAGGAGTACGATTGCAACTCTCTACTTGTCTGGAGGATGTCACTTCACCCTGGTTCAGGGCATGTATCAGCATTTGATGACCAATCGTCGCTCGCTCAGGATTCTGTGTCCAAGAGTAATGTGGGATCTAAAACAGAAAGAATGAGCAGGTTGGCCTCCGGTCGATTTCTTTCTTTTTTCCTCACCATCCTCCTGATGCAGGCATTGACCCATTGCTGAGGCGACATTGCAATGGGCACCATTTCCCTTCCCAGACCCTGCCTGCAAGCTCCCCTGGTGCAAGACAAGTCTGAACATGTTGGCAACTATTCAGCTGTGAGGTAAAAAGAAAGATTTGCATTTATACAATGAATTTCATGACCCGGGGCCATTCCAAAGCACTGCGCAGCCAGTTAAGTACTTTTTTGATGTGTGGTCACAGTTTCTTGTGTGATGCTATACATGCCTATATGGATTGGGTTGGCATATCCAGTTCACTGAACTTGTTTGTTTCCAGTGAAGAACTTTAAAGTTATAAACTTGGCCTGTCTTCAAAAGCAGCACATATTTCAAATTCGGACCTAAGTGCTTGAGAAATTTCTCACTGACCTATCTTCCAATAATTACAATTGGGCAATTGTGCGACAGTGGCTCTCTGGTCCGCCACCCCCAGTCTCTGCGAGGGGAGGCAGTCCTCATTGGCAGAAGCTAGATCATAGCTGACGTATTGTTACAAGACTGGGAACATGTACCGTTGACGTGATCTGTCCAAGTTGACCTCGCCTAACTTGGAGAATTCTTTCAAGGCTGCCTGCTCAATTATACAGGAGAGCTGGTGACTGCTGCCTATTGTTCTGTTCTGATAGAACATTCCTCAGCTTGGAGTCCACTTTGCAGATTATGTCATTGATTATTAATGTGAATTTGCTGCTTTATCTCATTTTTTTTGACCAGCTTAAATGGAGTTTGCATGAGGCTGGGCTAACTTTCCCACGGTAGTCTCCTCTCAGATGGTCAGACTGGGCTGTGGAAGGGAAGAGGAGGAGGAGGAAGGGGGCCACTGAGTCAGTTGGAAAATTGCATGAGTCGTCTGGGAAACTCAGTCAGCATGTGCACATGAAGCCATTGTTTAACTAGTCGGAGTGGGAAGTAGTGAATAGTCAGTTCTGAGTGATGTGCAATTCCTAAACGGGCAGAGGACCTCAAATCCTTGGCAGCCTTGGAACAGAGGCTGTGCTGCTTTCTGGAACTTGGTCAGGTTTTGGAGTGGGGGGATGGTGGGGGGTGAAATCAGACCGCCTGGGAATCGAGGTTCACTGGAGCGCAGGAAACATCAGGCGCGCAAAGCAGATTAGTACTCAACAATGCCCCAAACGTTTCCGAGCTGGGTCTAGGAGGGTCAGGGTTCACTGGAATATAGGGGGAGGGGGCGGGGTTAAAAAAAAGTCTGTTTTTTGAGGTTCTTTACCTGCACTAATTTTGGTCCAGTAAATGACCCATGGTTTTGTTCAAGGATTTGCATCGAGTTATGTATATGAGGGTCAAACTGATAATTAATATACATTTTCTCTAATAGGTTACCAAATCAAAGCACGTTTGAAGTTTACAGAAATTCCTTTGCATAGCTTTGACAGGTTCCACACACTAATTTTCAGGAGGCATATCACTGCTCGTTAGTCGCCATCTTCTTCCTGTTCCGGTGGCAATTGAGTTTTTTTTTAATGTCAAAGGCATGTCTTTCTTGGCAAGCTTGGTGACTTGTTTTTGTTCAGAGCTGTTGGTAAGTATATGATTTAATCTGACTCTGCAGGCACTGGTCTTCAATATAACTGAAAAGCGATCCACCCATCGACTGGTTTTGGGAGATGTTGGTGCTACGCCAAGGCCCAGGATCTCTTTGTCCTGGTGTGTCGGTGCTCCGCCAAGGCCCAGGATCTCTTTGTCCTGGTGTGTCGGTGCAGCGACAAGGACCAGGATCACTTTGTCCTGGTGTGTCGGTGCAGCGACAAGGACCAGGATCACTCTGTCCTGGTGTGTCGGTGCTACGACAAGGCCCAGGCTCTCTTTGTCCTGGTGTGTCGGTGCTACGACAAGGCCCAGGATCTCTTTGTCCTGGTGAGTCGGTGCAGCGACAAGGACCAGGATCACTCTGTCCTGGTGTGTCGGTGCAGCGACAAGGACCAGGATCACTCTGTCCTGGTGTGCTGCTGCTACAACAAGGCCCAGGATCACTTTGTCCTGGTGTGTCGGTGCTATGAGAAGGCCCAGGATCATTTGTCCTGGTGTGTCGGTGCTACGACGAGGCCCAGGATCACTTTGTCCTGGTGTGTCGGTACTACGACAAGGCCCAGGATCTCTTTGTCCTGGTGTGTCGGTGCTATGAGAAGGCCCAGGATCATTTGTCCTGGTGTGTCGGTGCTACGACGAGGCCCAGGATCACTTTGTCTTGGTGTGTTGGTGCTACGACAAGGCCCAGGATCACTTTGTCCTGGTGTGCTGGTGCTACGACAAGGCCCAGAATCTCTTTGTCTTGGTGTGTCGGTGCTACTACAAGGTCCAGGATCACTGCTGGTGTAACGGTGCTGCAACATGGTCTAGTATTATCAGTATTTGAATTTTACTATTCAAGTCCTTAAAATATAAAATTTGCCAATGGAATGGCCTCCTTTAAAGAGAACTGCTAATATTTAAATCAAAGAAAGTCCGTAACTTTAAATCAGATGGTCCATTTTCATGTACTGCATCTCCTGAGGGCAGCAGGATCTGATTTCCTTGCAGATGCATATTTTTTGGCAGCATATCTATCTTCCCCCATTCGAGTGTTGGCTGTGATATCTATCTTTGTGCTCTGTTTCAAGCCAAATATCTGTCTGCTGAATCATTTGCTCAGATCAGTGTGTGTTCACCTGTTAAAATCCCTCAGTCTCTTTATCAATCCACATCTGTCATACTTTTGCCAGTTGATTTTCATTTCCTTTTATTATTGCTGTCTGCTCTCCTCAGCTATGCTTTTTTTCTCTTCATGAATACCTGTGTGCCTCTAGATGTTTCCCTGTCATGTGAGTGCTCCCCTTTGAAGCAACCAAACCTCTCACAGGAATGGCACTATTGAATCATGGAATTCTAGAACAGGGAAAGAAACCATTTGACCTATCGTGCCTATGCTAGCTTTGAAAGAGCAATCCAAGTTGTTCCACATCTCTCCACACTTTCCCCATCACCCTGTATTTGTTCCCAATATATTGCAGGACCTGATCCCAATAGGTTGCTGAGATTATAGGCCCAAAGCGCGCTCTTTCCTAATTTCTGCTTGGGATGAGCAATAGGCATTTCCATTTGGCCGCTGGTTTATCTCGCTCTGGTTTCTCGAACAACGGATTGGCAGAAAACTCTGCTCTCGTACTAATGCTCTTCAGTGTCTACATGGGGAGCATTCTGCTAATGGCGTCCTGTAGATCTCCACAAGTGGATGACCTTCCCCTCGCCCACAGCAGCACCTTCAATGACTGAGTCCACTGTAAAAGGTGACAAACAGCATGCAGGAATATCACCAGAAAGCCAAGCTCAGGCAAAACCCGCACAAAACTGCAGTCAGTGCATTCCACCTTAGGAATGCTAATCGCTGGCAATACTGTGCGACATGTCTCTTGCGCCTCCATCACCACCTGTCGAGGGTAGCTGCCAAGATGAAGGTGAGGGTCAAATCAGCCCTGGAACTGCAAATACAAGCTGGGTAGCTTGAGTGCTTTTGGACATCAGCGATGGCCCTTGTTTGCTCTTGTAGCTGGTGAAACACCACTATGAAACAGAAGTAGTCATGTTTGACTTGTTGATGCCTAAGTAAACACACCATCATTGGAAACCACAAATTGATGGCACACCCTGGTAGCCTGTGTCATTCACCCATATTTGTCCACCACAATGCTGCAACTCTCTGGAAGTCCAGCAAATCAAGGAAAGCTCATTTTTTTTCCCATCCACCTGGTCCTCAACAATACCCTCCAACACACTTGTAGTCACATGCATCATTTTTGGACCCATATGTTTAACCTTTAACAACATGACTTCAACCTTAAAGAAACTTGGAAATCTACAAGTAACTCAAGTCTCAAACAAGCACCGTGTGAAAGACCTGTGTATACCTGGCTTTTATCTTCATTAAAGATACTGAGTAACCCTAAACAGCACAATCTGTGGCGGATTGCGTATACTTGATGCAGAAAATGGAAAACTCTCCAGTGTGTGACTGTGGTCACCCAGAACAGACAATGCAACACATAACCGCTCGATGCCTGATTCACCAGTACGCAGGAGACTTCACAGCCGTACTCGTCGCTGTTACTGACATTGATACTGAGCGTAACATCTGAATGTCAAGTTATAGTTGTTGCTCAACATTGGCCAGAAAGATAAGAAAACATAATATCAAAGTGTTTTCTCTGTCTCTCTCAATCTTGCTTATTTTCTTGCTTGTTCTCGGCCCTGAGCGATTGCTCTCTTTCCTCTTGCTCTTCCTTGCTTCTCCTTTCACTTGATCTCTATCTGTCTTTCTCCCTATCTGAATCTATCCCATGCATGCCCTGTGTCGAATTGCGGCAGATTGCTGTTCCAGCATTACATAGTGCAGGCAGCGTAACACATCTGATTGCTGCCTGCGCCATCATTGGAGAATTCTGCCATTTTGCAAATCCTCCTTTCTCTATTCACTGAGCAGCCTGTAATAATAATCCGATTGTTTTTGTTCTTCAAAAAATGCTGTGTCTTTAAATTCTTTCAAGTGAAGTTGGCAGCGTGCACTGATTGGCAGAGTATTTGGGCTATCTGATATAAAGCACTGTAGATTCAGGAACATTCTCACTATCACCAGACCATTCCACATCTCACTGCTTTGCTTTCACTTGTTAAATAAATTGTGTTGTCAGGGTGTCAGGCCAAGTTATTAAACTATTCACTGAAAAACCCCCTGGTTGTTTTAATGTATCTAAATTACTTCCCATGTTGAGGACGCTTTCAATATTTGTCACTGTGAAATTGCATTTATTTCTAATATACTAAGTCCCATGCCCTTCATGCCAAAGTATTTGCATAAGTACCTATGACCATGTTTCTAATGGAAGTTCTCTATGTAAACTTGTCCCAGTGTCGGTAGGAGTGATCACTGACACAGTCCTTGAGGATTCACTGTCATGTATTCACATTGAGAACCCCCTCCACACAGTATTGTGTGGCCCCACCATGGTGCTGAATGGGATAGATTCAAAACTGATCTAGCAGCTCAAAAGTGGGCATCCATGAGGTGCTGTGGGCCGTAGCAGCAGCAGAATTGTATTTGACCATAATCTCTAACTTCATGGCTCGGCATATCCCTTGTTCTACCATTACCACCAAGGCGGAGGGAGAGTTAGCCTCATTCAATGAGAATTCAAGAGGGCATGCCAGGAACAGCACCACGCCTACTTAAAAGTGATCTCACAATCAAAGGATCAAATCAAAGCTCTGCAGTCCTGCCACACACACCCAGTCATAAATGGTGGTGAAAAAATGAAGCAAGGAACAGCGGAAGAATAGAATAGAATCATAGAATCCCTGCAATGTAGAAGGAGGCCATTCAGCACATCAAATCTGGACTGACCCTCTGAAAGAGTACTCCACCCAAGCCCACTTCTCTGCCCTATCCCAATAACCCCTTAACCTAAACTACACACCTGGACATGAAGGGACAATGAATTTTGGCCAATCCACCTAGCCTATACATCTTTGCAATGTGGGAGGAAAGCGGAGCACCTGGAGGAAACCCACGCAGACATGGGGAGAACGTGCAAACTCCACACGGACAGTCACCCGAGGTCGGAATTAAATCTGGGTCCGGGTCCCTAGTGCTGCAAGACAGCAGTGCCAACCACTGTGCCACCGTGCTGCCCCAAGAGGGTCCATAAAATCCCAGTTCTCAGTGATGGCAATGCTGGAACATGTGCAACCATTTTCAGAAAGAAGAGTCAAGTACGTGGCTCCTCCAGAGTTACCCAGCATGGCATAGGAGTACAGCTGTGGGTATAGCAATGACTGTGGGCTCAACAGCCTCCCATAGGAGTCCTAGACCAATCCATCTTCAGCATCCTCTTCAATGACTTTGCTTCCATCATGACCAGCATGTGATCAAGCGACATCAAAGGGCCTCAAAGTAAAATTGATGTAATTGTGGATTCATTTCCCATCTCCAATTGCCCGTGAGAAGGCAGATCACCACCACCTTCCCAAGGATAGTTAGGGGTGGACAAAAAACACAGCCCTAGTCAGCAACTCCCACAGCCCTTGACTTCATTTTTAAAAAAGATGAAAACTCTCCATTGGTTGGAGTCATACCTAGCACAAAGGAAGATTGTTTTGGCGGTTAGAGGCCAATCATCTCCGAATCACTGCAGGAGTTCATCAAGGTAATGGCCAAGGTTGCTTCATCAGTGATGTTCCCTCTGTCATAAGGCCAAAAGTAGGGATGCTTGAGATAATTGCAACTCCTCATAAGCAGTCTGTGTCCATATGGAATAAGACCTGAGCAACATGGGAGCTGCTAAGTGGCAAATAATATTCATGCTGCACAAGTGCTGAGGAATGATCATCTCAAAGAGTTTAAATGCATCCCCTGGACACATCATGTCAGAAGCTGGTTATTATGTGACTGGTCACTCGCCACCTGGACCCCCCCCCAAAAAACCTGTCCAACATTTACAAGGTACAAGTCAGGAGTGTAATGGAATTCTCTCCGCTTGCCTTTATAAATGCAATTAAAATATCACTCAAGAAGGCCAACAGCACCCTGGATGAAGCAATTTGCTTGATTAGCACCTCACCCACTTCCTTAAATATTCACTCCCTCCACCACCAATGCACTGTGCTAGCGGTGTACAATGTAGGAGATGCACTGCAGCAACTTGCTCAAGTCTCTTTGACAGCATCTTCCAGACCTGTACTGATTGAAAGGTACAAGGGCAGCAGATACTTGGGGAACACCACTACTGCCAAGCCCCCCCCCCCCCCCCCCCCACCTCCAAATCATACACCATCCTGAATTCCAAGTATATCATTGTGCCTAGCTTAAAACCCTGGGACTCCTTTCCTAACAGTGCTGTGGAAGTACTTTCACCACGCAGAGTGCAGCAGTTCAAGAATCTTAACACCACCTTATCAAGGCAATTAAAGATGAGCAACAAATGCTGGCCTTCCCAGTAATGCTCTTGTCCCAACACTGAAAAAAAAACCATTGTGTTGTAATTGCACTTCTTGACCAGCGGAGTGGCTGCAGAACCAGCCCGGCCACACCTTGTCACATATGCAATTCCGATTAGAAATCTGAAACTTTAATTTTTTAGAAGAAAAGTAGGTTTCTGACTCTAAAATGGTCACTGAATTTCATCAACGCTTCAGTCATCCACCGCCCGTTCACTCCTCTTTATCTGAAAATTGCATGGGGTCTTTGCACTGTGCCCGACGTTTGTGCTGGTACCTTTCACAGCAGTACGACTATCTCCAAGCGGAATTTTCTCTGAAATGAAAGCATTGCCACAAATCGCATGCTTTGAGCCTGTAATGGTGATACAAGGAAATCATATAAGGCGCCCAATTAAACTTCCCCTCCTATTACACGCCAATGCCTCAGCTAGAGTGTGAAACCCGCTCCATGCAGCAGCCTTTATTGCCATAGGGACAAGGGCCTTTGAACAGACATTCTCCGACTTGACAATAGTTTTCCAATCACCCTACGTATTAAAAGTCATATAAAATACGCAATAGGAATCCTCCAGGTTTTTGTTTTCTTTCTCTTATCTGACTTGGAGCTGATGCTGAGTGCAGGCTCCAGTTTCATAGCCACCAACCACCTTCCGAACTGGCTACTGGAAACCTAGGCAATGAAGATCAGCCAACAATTTCAATGGGTCACTTGAATGAAGAGCGAATGAATCACAGCCAATTGAGCGTTTAGCACTTTTACATCCTTTCTGCCGCTCCAGCTTTGCTCTGAGCTCCTTCTCGAGCCATGAACGCTGAATTAGATTTGTTGATGTCCTGACTGCTGCTCCTGCTGGGATCACTTGATACAAATTTAATAACTTTTGACAAGTTGGTAATGGAATCGCGGGGCTTATTAAGATGCAAACGTGTCTGTGTAATTTGATTCAGTCTTGTGCATTGCTGATAACAAAGGGCTCTTCTTGTTAACGGTACCTTGCAAGACTACTCAGGTTTGTGAATGGGTGTGTAGCGTGCGGCATGATTTCTTTGTGCGAGAAATGCGGCCCACTTACAGGCAACCTTTGTTTGGTAATTGTTAAGATGAGAAGAAAACAAGAAGAGCACTTCAAACAAGTTTGTGCAGTGACAGGTCGAAATGGTTCGTCGGCGGGATTTGTTCTGACAAGCAAGCTGATTTTTCAGCAGAGCTTTCACATCATCCTGATTAATCTGTTCATCTACAAGGTCAAAACGAACAGTTACTCTTCACCTGCCCTCTTGATGCCTTCTTCATAATGATCTGAATTCATGATCTCCTCTTTGACTGATATCATGTAACATATGTTTAAGAACCCGAGAGAAAACTCATTGGAAGTAGTTAATGCTGTGTGAATGGTTAGTATCTCTTCCCCAACTCCCCACTGCCATCGAACCCTTGAATCCAATTGGTGTTCAGGGTAATGTATACGGTGTCAGGACTGAGCTCTATGAACATTACCAACTGCAATTGTCCACAATGATTCATGTGATCAAGAAATGCAGGATCCATTTACTATTCTCTCAACCATCGCTAAAAGTCTTTAATACTGACTGTCGCTGAAGTATAAAAATACAGGCCTCTCTCTGGAAGCTGCGAACACATGCACATGCGTCTCGAGTCCAAACTGTTGTCCAGGTGCAATGCAACACTCATTTATGGATCTGCAGTGAGGGACAGGTCATCAACTCCAGGTTAAACCTAAACCAGTTGGCTATTTAACTTTGCAGGTGGCATATCCTTGCTGCATCTCCTAAATCCTGGATCCAGAACTGTAGAGCCCCCTCGTATCCCTTCGATAATGCTTGGTCTGGTTGTTGCTGTTATTGCTTCAAATTCTCACTTACTTTGGTAGTGTGTGCTGCTTAATTTAAGAAAAACAATCGTCGAGGCTGGTCGTAGGTTCACTTTTAATTTCAATTTTGCCTAAAATAAGAACTTGGGGATTCCCTTGTCGCATTCTGACACCAACACTTTATTCTAAATCGACACGATCTTTTGATTCTGCGAGAATATTCCACCTTCCAAGTTTTCCCAATATTTGCTCTCTTTTTTGCCTCACATTCTACATCAACCATGTGAAGATCGTGAGGTGTTGTGACTTCTCGTGTGAGCTTTCCGCACCGCTGGCCAGGGCTAACAAAATGGCAGAAAATTCTGTTAGCCTTGGACTGGTGGAAGGATGGTGCCACAATGTGTACTCTACACCACCATCCCCCACCCAAGTTGGTTAATGGTATAGAACATACAGCAGTACAGGCCCTTCAGCCTACGATGTTGTGCCGACCATTTATCCTAATCTAAGAACAACCTAGCCTACACCCCTTCAATTTACTGCAGTCCATGTGCCTGTCCAAGAGTCGCTTAAATGTTCTGACTCCTAATGATTCTGACTCCACGACCTCTGCTGGTAGTGCATTCCATACACCCATCACTCTGTGTAAAGAACCTACCTCTGACATCTCCCCTATACCCTCTTCCAATAACCTTAAAATTATGACCCCTTGTGGCAACCATTTCCGCCCTGGGGAAAAGTCTCTGGCTATCCACTCTATCCTTGCCTCTCATCACCTTGTACACCTCTATCAAGTCACCTCTCTTCCTTCTTCGCTCCAGTGAGAAAAGCCCTAACTCCCTCAACCTTTCTTCATAAGACATGCCCTCCAGTCCAGGCAGCATCCTGGTAAATCTCTGCGCCCTCTCCAAAGCATCCACATCCTTCCCTATAATGAGGCGACCAGAACTGGACACACTATTCCAAGTGTGGTCTAACCAGGGTTTTATAAAGCTGCAGCAAAACCGTGCGGCTCTTAAACTTAATCCTCCTGTTAATGAAAGCCAACACACCATACGCCTTCTTAACAACCCTATCAACCTGGGTGGCAACTTTGAAAGATCTATGTACGTGGACGCCAAGATCCCTCTGTTCCTCCACACTTCCAAGAATCCTGCCTTTAACCCTGTATTCAGCATTCAAATTCGACCTTCCAAAATGAATCACTTCACATTTATCTAGGTTGAACTCCATCTGCCACTTCTCAGCCCAGCTCTGCATCCTGTCAATATCCTGTATTAACCTGCAACAGCCCTCGACACTATCTACAACTCCACCAACATTCGTGTCATCGGCAAACTTACTAACCCACCCTTCCACTTCCTCATCCAAGTCATTTATAAAAACCACTAAGAGCAGCGGTCCCAGAACAGATCCCTGCGGGACTCGACTGGTCACTGACCTCCAGTCGGAATACTTTCCATCCACTACCACTCGCTGTCTTTTTTTGGCCAGCCAATTTTGTATCCAGGCAGCCAAATTTCCCTGTATCCCAAGCCCCCTAACTTTCTGAATGAGCCTACCATGGGGAACCTTATCAAATGCTTTACTGAAATCCATATACACCACAGGCAATGCCCGACCTTCATCAATGTGTCTTGTCACATCTTCAAAGAATTCAATGAGGCTTGTGAGGCATGACCTGCCCCTCGCAATGCCATGCTGACTATCTTTAATCAAACAATGTTTTTCTAAATAATCATAAATCCTATCTCTCAGAATCCTTCCCAATATTTTGCTCACCACCGACGTAAGACTGACTGGTCTGTAATTCCCAGGGATTTCCCTATTCCCTTTCTTGAACAGGGGAACGAACAACATTTGCCTCCCTCCAATCATCCAGTACTACTCCAGTGGAGAGTGAGGACGCAAAGACTATTGCCAACGGCGCAGCAATCTCCTCCCTCGCTTCCCGTAGTAACCTTGGGTATACCCCGTCAGGCCCAGGGGACTTATCTAAAATTTCCAGCACATCCTCCTTCTTAATATCAACCTGTTTGAGTCTATTAATCTGATTCACACTATTCTCATGAGCAACAAGGTCCCTCTCTCTAGTGAATACTGAAGCAAAATATTCATTTCGGGCCTCCACTATCTCCTCAGACTCTAGGCACAAGTTCCCTGCACTATCCCTGATCGGCCCTACTCTCACTCTGATCACCCTCTTATTTCTCACATAAGTGTAGAACGCCTTGGGGTTTTCCCTAACCCTTCCCGCCAGGGCTTTTTCATGCCCCCTTCTAGCTCTCCGAAATCCATTTTTGAGTTCCTTCCTGGCTACCTTGTAACCCTCTAGAGCCGTGCCAGATCCTTGCTTCCTCAACCTTATGTAAGCTTCCTCCTTCCTCTTAACTGGAAGTTCCACTTCTCTTGTCATCCAAAGCTCCTTCACCTTACCATTCCTTCCTCGTCTCAGTGGGGCAAAACTATGTCCTACTTGTCTGTGGAGATTGTAAAGGAAGCTATGATCATATTTCAGGAACTTCATTTAGCTAAAAGCTCTCCTGTGAATGTACGGTGGAGTATTGTAGAGGAAGTTGCTGTCTCTTCGGTACTGCCACTTTGTCTTGCTTTACGGTGCCTCTCACTTCACTGTTAACACGGGCACATTAGCTCCTGCCATGCTTTAGTCAAGTCTTTTTTTGTTGCAATTAAGAAATCCTTCATTGCCTTTCAGGTCCCTTGAAATAGTATTAGCCTGCCTCATGTGCAGAGAATTCCTTTGGCGTAACTGTTATTACGTGGGTGACAGTAGATGCAGTGACATGCAGAGTGTAATCAACAGTGCAGGGGTTACGGTGCAGTACTGGGCTCGCAATCCAGAGAGCTCGGGTTCCACCACGACAAATGACCTTGGAAGAGCTTTTTTTATTTGTTGGCAAGACCAGCATTTATTGCCTGTCCTTCATTGCATGTGAGAAGATGATGGTGAGCTGTCGCCTTCAACCACTGCGGTCATTGTGGTGTACCAGGATTTTGACCCAGTGACAGTGAAGGAACGTTGATATAGTTCCAGGTCAGGGTGGTGTATGAGTTGGGGGGCGAGTTTGCGGATGGTGATGTTTCCCAATTATCCAGTGCCCTTGATTCTAGCTGGCAAAAGCCATGGATTTAGAAAGTGTCGTTGAAGTTGCTGGATGTTGTGAAAACCCATGTGTTTTTTGATCTGGCTGACGTGTGACTCCAGTCTCTTGTGAAGCGCGTGAAAATTCAGTTGCTTCAAGACGGCAGCCCATCGCCATCTTCTCGGGTTGATGGCCAATGGATACAATCTTATCATCATTGCCTACATCCTGAAAATAATCTTTTAAAAACAATTATCCAGCTCATTGCTGCTGATTTGAGGGAGCAATCTTCTCATCTGTAAATTGAGTGCAAGTGATGCAATTATATCACCTCCCATATGCGCTGGCTTGAAAATAGAATGTAACAAGCTGTTACATGTTATAAATAAATTGAAATTATGGGCTGGAGACAAGTTTGGTGGGTGACACTTTGCTAAAACATTTAATATGGAACAAGCAATAAAGCTCTGGGTTGTAGATCTAAATTGAATCAAGCTGCAATTACCTTTATGATCTCAGTGAAGTCATGCATTGACTCCTCAGTTTGGAGTCCTTTTCAAAGGCCCTACATTAGCACAGGGCTAAATCGCTGGCTTTGAAAGCAGACCAAGACAGGCCAGCAGCACAGTTCAATTCCCATACTAGCCTCCCCGAACTGGTGCCGGAATGTGGTGACTAGGGGCTTTTCACAGTAACTTCATTTGAAGCCTACTTGTGACAATTAGCGATTTTCATTTCATTTTTTTCAGTGAGGAGACCTGTAGTTTTCTTTAAATGTAGTGAAACGCTGTGAGCTTCAAGCACTTAGCAAATAATAATAATAAATTCTTCTCCCATTGTTATTCTTGTCATAATATACACACAAGTATATGATGGTGCACAGACAGACATTGATTGACACAAAGGATGACCAATGAACATACAGAACACAGCAGCCAATCACCAGACAGGACACAGCCACTATAAAACCAGAGGGCACTAGTTTTCCCGCTCTCTTGGGATGTAGCCTCTGAGATAGTGAGAGCCTGTGAGCAACAGCTAGAACATCCACCATGTGGTAGTAAGATAGTCTGGTCAGGTTAGCCTCAGGTCTCCAGTCAACTCAGCATAGTGTCAACCCACAGTTAAAGTATGTTTAATAGTTAAGAGTTTAATAAAATAGAGTTGCATTTCTTCAAGTGTTGGAAGCCTATCTCTCTCGCTGCTACTGTAAACGCAGTCCTCGCAGACCCAGCTTACCCAACACATCAATTCTCTGACTTCATTGCCATTTGTGTTTTCCACCAATGACTTTTGAGACGTAAAGAGTGGGGTGCTGATGTTGTAAATGGTACGTTTGTACTTTGAAGCAGGGAAAGGCATGGTTCTATTTGTTGAATCCAAACGATAAGGTGGCTCATCAACTTGCCACTAATTTTAATTGGTGTTGCTCCATGGAGCTGAATATTGCAAACTGATCATTATTGGTACGTAAGGTAATGTTTGCCGGTTAGAATATGGAGTAGCAGCATTCTTACTGAACCGTGGAGGGTGGGAATGGGACAAAGGCATTCCCAGTGCCTTAACTGACGTATGTTGGAGTGTGAGGCAGATGGCACTTCCCACTGGATGCAACAGTTGGGACAAACGTGGATCATCAACCTTCTACGGAACAGGAGTCTGTGCTTATAGACTCATAGAATCCCTACAGCGCAGAAGGAGGCCATTTGACCCATTGAGTTCGCACCTACCCTCTGAAAGAGCACTCCACCCAAATCCACTTAACTGCCCTATCTCAATAACCCCTGAGACTAACCTACACATCCCTGGACATGAAGGGGCAATTTAGCACGGCCAATCTTCCTAACCTGCACATCTTTGAACTGTGGAAGGAAACTGGAGCACAGGGAGAATGTGCAAACTCCACACAGACATTTTATCTGTGAAGTCCCTTTTAAATTGGATTAGATGCATATGTTTTAAAGATGACTTTTTTAGATCATCCTGCTTGAGCCTTCAAAAACTTCGCTATGGTTTTGATTGAATATAGCTGTTTGTAATTTTAGACTAATATCTTGGAGTCAAGGCACACAAAGTGGTGAGAATGTGAAACTCCCTACCACAAGGGAGGAGCTGAGTTGAACAATATTGTACATTGAAGTCAAAGTTAGGGAAGTATAAGGGGGTCGGTTTAGCTCAGTTGGCTGGTTTGTGATGTGGAGCGATGCCAACAGCGTGGGTTTAATTCCCGTATCGGCTGAGGTTGTCCATGAGGTTATCCTTCTCAACCTCTGCCCTCGCCTGAGGTGTGGTGACCCTCCGGTAAATCATCGCCTGCCAGCTCTCTCCACCAAGCAAGGGGAAAGGAGCTTTATGGTTCTTGAGGACTATTGGGACTTTTAGCGAAGCATATGAGGGAGAAAGAAATAGAAGGTTATGTTGATAATGACAACAGCAACTTGTATTTACCTCACACTTTTTAATGTAATTCAATCATCCCAAGGTGCTTCACACGATCCTTATAAAACAAAGTACAACACCGAGCCAGGATGAGATGTAGGGTAGGGCGAGGTCCCTGTAGTACATGAATGCTGATATGTTGGCTTGAGTGCCCTGTGTCTGTGCTGTGAAATTCTGTGTAATTTTAGATCTATAATCTTAAGGACTTATTCAAAGATTTCACACATCTGTCTTCACAGAATCAGAGAATTGTTGTGGTGCAGGAGGAACCCAGCATTGCCCTCATCAAATCTTTCTTGTTACCTCTTCAAATAAAAACTCCAAGTTAAATAAACATGATTTTTTTTCCCTTAAGTAATTAATGCTGGCTTTCCTTAATCAACTTGCCTTTGTCCATGTGACTATTCATTAACACCATGAATTATTGTTTCTAGAAGTTTTCCCACCACTGACGTTAAACTGACTTTCTTCAGCCAGAGGGTGGTGAATCTGTGGAACTCTTTGCCGCAGAAGGCTGTGGAGGCCAAATCACTGAGTGTCTTTAAAACAGAGATAGATAGGTTTTTGATTAATAAGGGGATCAGGGATTATGGGGAGAAGGCAGGAGAATGGGGATGAGAAACATATCAACCATGATTGAATGGCGGAGCAGAATCGATGGGCCAAGTGGCCAATTCTGCTCCAATGTCTTATGGTCTTATGGACTGGCTGGTAGATGCTGGGCTTATATTTACACCCTTTTTTGTTAGTCTCATCTTGTTCTCTTGCCTCAGGATAAGTCACTATCTGTCCCGGTTGGAAGGCATTTGACCACCTGGTTGTTTTTTGTTTACGTATATATTTTTACATCAATCTTTTCCCCTGTTCCTCTCGCGAAAGTATTAACTCTGAGCTGCAGTTCCAGTCAGTCTCTCTTGTTGAAGTAGAGCAAAAATCTGGCATCAACCCAACTTTAGAAAACTGCCCAATGATGTCCTATTAACAAAAAGCAGGACAAGTGTTATCAAGCAATAACCTGCTCACTGATGCTCAATTTGAGTTCCCCTGGGGTCATTTAGTTCTTGGCCTCATTAAACCTTGGTCCAAACATGAACAAATGAACTGATCTCGAGAGGAGTGAGAATGGCTGCCCTTGACATCAAGTCTGCATTTGACAGTGTGTGGTATCAAGGAGCCCCAGCAAAACGGAAGTCAGTGGAAACTGTTTGCGCCACACAAGTGTCGGGCAATGACCATATCCAACAAAAAGAATACAACCACCTCCCCTTGAATTTAGTAAGGTTGTCATCACGGAATCTCCCACTATCAACATCCTGGGGTCAATTGACCAGAAAGTTAACTGGACCAGCCATATTACTGGGCGGTAGTTAGCACTGTTGCTTCACAGCGCCAGGGTACCAGGTTGGGTCACTGTCTGTGTGGAGTCTGCACATTCTGCATGGGTTTTCTCTGGGAGCTCTGGTTTCCTCCCACAAGTCCCGAAAGACATGCTGTTAGGTAATTTGGACATTTTGGTTTCTCCCTCAGTGTATCCGAACAGGCGCCAGAGTGTGGCGACAAGGGGATTGTCACAGTATCATCATTGCAGTGTTAATGTAAGCCTACTTGTGACAATAATAATGATTATTATTGTTACCATAAATACTGTGGCCACAAGAGCAGGTCAGGTGCTGGGAATTCTGTGCAGGTTAACTCACCCCCAGACTTCACAAAGTCTGTTCACAAGTCAGGAGTGTGATGGAATGCTCTCCACTTGCCTGGATGAGTATAACTCCAGCAACAAGCAAGAAGCTCAAAACCATCTAGGGCAGTGAGTGCAGCCTGCTGGATCAATACCCCATCCACCAACTTAAAGATTCATTTCCTCCACCATCGACACACAGTGGCAGCAGTGAGTGCTATATGGAAGATGCACTGCAGCAACTCACTGAACCTCTTTGGACAGCACCTTCCAAACCTGCGACTTCTACCATCTGAAAGGACAAAGGGTGCACATGCATGGGAACACCAACCCTTGCAAGTTTCCTTTCAAGCCACATACCATCCTGATATGGTACAATATCACAGTACCTTCATTGTCACTGGGTCAAAATTTTGAAACTCCCTCCCTAACAGCACTGTAGGTATACCTGCACCGCATGGAGTGCAGCTGTTCAAGAATGCAGCTCTCCACTACCTTCTCAAGGGAAATTAGGGTTGGATTAAAATCTTGGACAGTCCCATGAAAGAATTTAAGAAAGCATGATGCGTCAGGTGTCTGTCTGCCTATCACACCTGTGCAAATGCCTATTTGTATGGCTGATCCTGCTTTTAATGGTCATCCGATTCTTCACAAGGCCAATTATAACCCATCCCAATCCTGTCTTCACCAGAGACACATTGCCAGCCTGGAATATAACTGCCTGGAATGGGAGCCTTGGCTGACTTCCCATCCCCTCTCACATTAGATTTTGTGTTATATATTTAATCTATATATCAGCAGTGGTAAGTACTGGCCTTTAACAACTGGATTCATCTCTTTGCTGTATGCGTGAGATGCACTAGTCTACCTACTTGTCACAAATGGAGTACACACAATTAACCTTCCTGCCCGGCTTCCATGTATGTAGAAATGGTGGACTGAGCTCTTTGATTTGCCTGTGGCTGCACTTTGTGGAGAGGGTTCACTGGGCACTTTGAGAATTTGTCCAGCTATTCAAGCTGCTGAAGATCCTTTCCTGGGGATCGATCTCAAAAAATGTCCCATTGGTGCCAGTGCCTCCTCCTGGTTGGTGAAGGCAGCATGTCTTTTTGGAGTAGGGTGCGCGGAACGGAGAAGTTCCCCGACAATTTAATGCGGGTTATTTGACTGCGTTTCCCTTTGGGATCCTCGTTCACCTGTAGAAGACTCGGGGAAAGGAATTCTGCAACTTGATGAATAACAAAACTTTTAACTTCATGGCTATTTGTCTTTACAATTCTGGCTTTCGCTCTTTTCCACACACGTGTTGGGTCTCCGTGATGCATTGTGCAGGAACGTTTGCCAATAAAACCTAGACCAGCTGTTAGACGTTATCGGTGAAGAACAGCCAGTGGAGATCAGATGTTGGATTCATTTGGTTTGACAAGAACAGGCCAAACTGTTCTGCCAATATGTTGAAGTTACCCAGCTGTGGCGTTACTGAGTTTAATGGGGCCATATCCTGGAAGATTGCCCTTTGGGCGGTCTTCAAGGGGGATAGTTGTATAAGAGTAACTCAACCCTAATTTTCAATCATTCATTCTGACCGTACTTGCATATATTTCAGCCGTTTGACATTATTTATATATAGGTAGCAAAACTGAGAGCGGCCGTGTATAGAGTTGATGAGGAACGGGCAGAATTGTCAGAGAAGCAACAGATGATATTTCACGTGTGTCAAGCTTGGTCATCTGCCCAATGTCAAGTCGGGCTAGTATCTGCCACGCATTCTGGGAGGAGTCTGTCATTGGCTACATTGCCTAAGATGTTGATGGATAGATTTGATTGGCCAAGTGTATTTTTCTTGCTTGGTCTATTTTCCTGATTGTTCAACATTAGCACAAAATTAATAGAACCTTAGTTTTCACTCGGGTGTGCCTCCTCTCAAGTCACCTATTGCCCATGATGGTCCATGTCTGTAGAAACTTGTGATAATCTACTCTGTTGTTTTGCTTTTGTTCCCTCAGTTCCCCACTTCTTCATCTGCAATATTGCAGTGAATAACTCAAGTTCATAGTGGCAAAGCCTTTAGATTGTTAAGAACCAGGGTCGGACCCCAACATTTGTTAGGAAGCTGCACAAGAACTCCAAACACTCTGGGCGGGATTCTCCACTCCCGCGCCGAAGTGCCCACGCCGTCGTGAACGGCGTTGAGGTTCACGACGGCGCGAAACGGCCCCTATCCCGACCGAGTCAGGGCCCGATAATGGGCTAGGAGCGGGGCCGCGTAATTTACATGCGGCAGGCCTTGTCGCCACGTAAAGGCGGCGCCGCATACATGACGCGGCCGGCGCCGCATAACTGGCATCACCAGCGCATGCGCGGGTTGGCTGGCGCCAACCTGTGCATGCATGGTTGCCGTCCTCTCCGAGTCCGCCCCGCAAGAAGATGTCAGACGCGGCTGCGGAAGAAAGGAGGTCCTCCTTCCGAGACCCCATTTGAGCCCCCCTCTTCCCACCCCCCCGCAGGCCGCGCCCCCAGAGTTCCTGCGCTGTTCCCGCCGGCAGCGACCAGGTGTGGACGGCGCCGGGGGGAACCCGCCGTTTTGGCCTGGCCGCTTGGCCCATCCGGGCCTGAGAATAGCAGTGGTGCCGGAGAATCGCCATTTTGGGTGTCTAGGGCGATTCTCCGGCCTGCGCCGCGCGGAACTCGATGGGGCCGATCTCGCCGCTTGGGAGAATCGTGGGAGGGCGTCGGACCGGCGTCGCGGGAAAATTCGGCGACCCAGGCGATTCTCCCAACCGGCGCGGGAGTGGAGAATCCCGCCCTCTATCTTAATTTGTAAAACTGTGAGGAAAGGATATTTGAATCCCAGGAGTGACGATTCTGACAGAGTTATTTCATGTTAAAACAAATTTTTTTATTATTACATAGGATTAACCACATTAACATCACAGAAAATAGTTTTACAATTAACAGTTATACAATTCTTAAAATAAAAGGAAACAATTTAATTACTAGCTTATATGTTCTCTATCCCCAATTGAGCAAAGCCCAGGCGGGATAGAGGGGGATGTAAAAGGGGAGGCGGAGTTGCGCTACTTGTTCGGGAGAATATCACAGCTGTACTGCGAGAGGACACCTCAGAGGGCAGTGAGGCTATATGGGTAGAGATCAGGAATAAGAAGGGTGCAGTCACAATGTTGGGGGTATACTACAGGCCTCCCAACAGCCAGCGGGAGATAGAGGAGCAGATAGGTAGACAGATTTTGGAAAAGAGTAAAAACAATAGGGTTGTGGTGATGGGAGTCTTCAACTTCCCCAATATTGACTGGGACTCACTTAGTGCCAGGGGCTTAGACGGGGCGGAGTTTGTAAGGAGCATCCAGGAGGGCTTCTTAAAACAATATGTAGACAGTCCAACTAGGGAAGGGGCGGTACTGGACCTGGTATTGGGGAATGAGCCCGGCCAGGTGGTAGATGTTTCAGTAGGGGAGCATTTCGGTAACAGTGGCCACAATTCAGTAAGTTTTAAAGTACTGGTGGACAAGGATAAGAGTGGTCCGCGGATGAATGTGCTAAATTGGGGGAAGGCTAATTATAACAATATTAGGCGGGAACTGAAGAACATAGATTGGGGGCGGATGTTTGAGGGCAAATCAACATCTGACATGTGGGAGGCTTTCAAGTGTCAGTTGAAAGGAATACAGGACCGGCATGTTCCTGTGAGGAAGAAAGATAAATACGGCAATTTTCGGGAACCTTGGATGACGAGTGATATTGTAGGCCTCGTCAAAAAAAAAAGGAGGCATTTGTCAGGGCTAAAAGGCTGGGAACAGACGAAGCCTGCGTGGAATATAAGGAAAGTAGGAAGGAACTTAAGCAAGGAGTCAGGAGGGCTAGAAGGGGTCACAAAAAGTCATTGGCAAATAGGGTTAAGGAAAATCCCAAGGCTTTTTACACGTACATAAAAAGCAAGAGGGTAGCCAGGGAAAGGGTTGGCCCACTGAAGGATAGGCAAGGGAATCTATGTGTGGAGCCAGAGGAAATGAGCGAGGTACTAAATGAATACTTTGCATCAGTATTCACCAAAGAGAAGGAATTGGTAGATGTTGAGTCTGGAGAAGGGGGTGTAGATAGCCTGGGTCACATTGTGATCCAAAAAGACGAGGTGTTGGGTGTCTTAAAAAATATTAAGGTAGATAAGTCCCCAGGGCCTGATGGGATCTACCCCAGAATACTGAAGGAGGCTGGAGAGGAAATTGCTGAGGCCTTGACAGAAATCTTTGGATCCTCGCTGTCTTCAGGGGATGTCCCGGAGGACTGGAGAATTGCCAATGTTGTTCCTCTGTTTAAGAAGGGTAGCAAGGATAATCCCGGGAACTACAGGCTGGTGAGCCTTACTTCAGTGGTAGGGAAATTACTGGAGAGAATTCTTCGAGACAGGATCTACTCCCATTTGGAAGCAAATGGACGTATTAGTGAGAGGCAGCACGGTTTTGTGAAGGGGAGGTCGTGTCTCACTAACTTGATAGAGTTTTTCGAGGAGGTCACTAAGATGATTGATGCAGGTAGGGCAGTAGATGTTGTCTATATGGACTTCAGTAAGGCCTTTGACAAGGTCCCTCATGGTAGACTAGTACAAAAGGTGAAGTCACACAGGATCAGGGGTGAGCTGGCAAGGTGGATACAGAACTGGCTAGGCCATAGAAGGCAGAGAGTAGCAATGGAGGGATGCTTTTCTAATTGGAGGGCTGTGACCAGTGGTGTTCCACAGGGATCAGTGCTGGGACCTTTGCTCTTTGTAGTATATATAAATGATTTGGAGGAAAATGTAACTGGTCTGATTAGTAAGTTTGCAGACGACACAAAGGTTGGTGGAATTGCGGATAGCGATGAGGACTGTCGGAGGATACAGCAGGATTTAGATTGTCTGGAGACTTGGGCGGAGAGATGGCAGATGGAGTTTAATCCGGACAAATGTGAGGTAATGCATTTTGGAAGGTCTAATGCAGGTAGGGAATATACAGTGAATGGTAGAACCCTCAAGAGTATTGAAAGTCAAAGAGATCTAGGAGTACAGGTCCACAGGCCATTGAAAGGGGCAACACAGGTGGAGAAGGTAGTCAAGAAGGCATACGGCATGCTTGCCTTCATTGGCCGGGGCATTGAGTATAAGAATTGGCAAGTCATGTTGCAGCTGTATAGAACCTTAGTTAGGCCACACTTGGAGTATAGTGTTCAATTCTGGTCGCCACACTACCAGAAGGATGTGGAGGCTTTAGAGAGGGTGCAGAAGAGATTTACCAGAATGTTGCCTGGTATGGAGGGCATTAGCTATGAGGAGCGGTTGAATAAACTCTGTTTGTTCTCACTGGAACGAAGGAGGTTGAGGGGAGACCTGATAGAGGTATACAAAATTATGAGGGGCATAGACAGAGTGGATAGTCAGAGGCTTTTCCCCAGGGTAGAGGGGTCAATTACTAGGGGGCATAGGTTTAAGGTGAGAGGGGCAAGGTTTAGAGTAGATGTACGAGGCAAGTTTTTTTTACGCAGAGGGTAGTGGGTGCCTGGAACTCGCTACCGGAGGAGGTGGTGGAAGCAGGGACGATAGTGACATTTAAGGGGCATCTTGACAAATACATGAATAGGATGGGAATAGAGGGATACGGACCCAGGAAGTGTAGAAGATTGTAGTTTAGTCGGGCAGCATGGTCGGCACGGGCTTGGAGGGCCGAAGGGCCTGTTCCTGTGCTGTACATTTCTTTGTTCTTGTTCTTTGTTAAAGTTCAAAAGCCATTGGTAAATAGCATTAGTAAACACAGGGTTTCTTCGTGTACTACTGTGTGGAGATTTCTTGGAGCAGAAGACCCTTTCCTGGAAATCCTTCTGTCTTTATCAGCTTCAAAAAAAACGTACAGCTAAACTGCTTGCTACAGATGTGGCGCCTCACATTCATTACATCATCTCAATCCACTCAGATGTCCCACGACTAGCTTACCCAAGTCTAAATACTGTCTCAAATTATCTACCCCTCCAGGGAACCATTCCAAAATGCACAATATTCTAATAACCCCATATAGGTAAACAAGTACGTGGTTAAAATTAATGATTATCTCATTATTATGACATCTTAATCGCATCTTTTGCAGACACAAAGACTGGATACCTGAACCCTAGGTTCTTTAATATTACTGCCACAGATATATAGTGACAGTGAAACATTAATGCAACAGATATAAAATACAATATATATATTATAATAATTTCCTATATTCATCACATGATAAAGAAGGAACAAAGATGCATTTATCTAGCATCTTTCATGACCCAAGGATGTCCCAAAGCACTTTATAGCTATCTAGGTAGATGACACTAATATTTAAAACCCCATTGATTTGCAAATAATTAATTCCCTGAATATTTCACACCTTGAGAACACAAACCGCACAGCTGAAGTGTGGGGTGCACAGGGATCAGGCCCACTTAGCTCATTCTCTAATTATTGGCTTTACCAAATCTTTGAGCATATGATGCATTGCTCAGTCTCTGTGACTAAATGCTTGTATCTTTGTATGTGCTGAATAGAACTCCCGACGATCCTTAATTTCAGACATGCATTTTCCACTTTAAGTATATTTTAATTTGGTTCTGCTCCTCACAAGCCCGTTGCTGATGAAAACCGTATCGATTTTTGTCAATTCTGGACTTCATTCATCCAACAACTCCCGATCCAGATATCTGAACTCTCCCCATCAAAATCTCCCAACTCAATCAGCCCTCAGTTACCTACATCCCACCTACTCGGGGTGCCAACCCTCCAGGAGTAGCCCCGTGTCTACAGGAGTTAAAGATCAATCTCCAGGACACTGCCCTGTGGAAGCCCTGGAGAAAAACCATCAGGACAATGACACTTTTTTTTTTTTTGTTATTTTCTTTCAACATTTCTCTTTGCCAGATATAAAAATATTGAAACCGGGGTAGAGTAAGGCTGTTTGGTTGACTATCAACATTGTCCAATTGAGCAATAAGTCTTTCTCCTTTCCAATTGGCGTAGGAAGGTTGTGCATCACAAGGATGGACGTGTTGGCCGACTGGTGGGGTGGGGAGGGGGGGAGGGTGGAGGGGTGGAAGGGGGGGTGGGGGGGTGGAGGGGGGTGGAGGGGGAGGGGGTGGAAAGTCATGTGATGAGTCCTCCAGGAATGCATTCAATCACAGTTGGCAAGCCTGCATCCTACACCCAAGTGCTGTTCACCGTCACTCTGGGGCACTGATGATCTAAACTGGATGCATTTCCCAGTACAATAATTTAAGTCAGGATGGCTGAGCGGTGTAAGGCGCTGCGTTCAGGTCGCAGTCTTCTCTGGAGGCGTGGGTTCAAATCCCACTCCTGACATTGATTTAGGGCAACACGGTAGCATAGTGGTTAGCACAGTTGATTCACAGCTCCAGGGTCCCAGGCTCAATTCCCGGCTGGGTCGCTGTCTGTGCAGAGTCTGCACCTTCTCCCTGTGTCTGCAGGTTTCCTTCCACAGTCCAAAGATGTACGGGTTAGGTGGATTGGCCACGCTAAATTGCCCTTAGTGTCCAAAAATGTGAAGTGGGGGTTACAGGGTTATGGGGATAGAGTAGATATGTGGGCTTGAGTAGGGTGCTCTTTGTAAGGGCCGGTGCAGACTCGATGGGCCGAATGGCCTCCTTCTGCATTGTAAATTCTATGATAATTCTATGAAATTGAAACCTCCAAAAGCCTCTGTCGCTTCTGGGACTCTCCATCATTGAACCCCCTCTAAATTCCGAAAGTAAAATGTTGCAAATACTCAGCGGGACGTGCGGTATCTCTGGAGATGTTTCTCTCTCAGATTTCCAGCACCTGTGCTATTTTGCCTCCTAACTCTTTCTTTGCGTTTGAAACCATTCTTGTAACTTGTTCTCAAAATATATACAAATCTGTCCCCTCTTTAAATGACATGGGGAATGTTTCTGCGTTAAAGGCACTGGTTTAGAACAGGGCTAAATAGTTGGCTTTTAAAGCAGACCATGGCAGGCCAGCAGCACGGTTCAATTCCCGTACCAGCCTCCCCGAACAGATGCCGGAATGTGGTGACTAGGGGCTTTTCACAGTAATTTCATTGAAGCCTACTTGTGACAAGCAATTTTCATTCTATTTCATTTCATTTCAAGTGCAAGTTTTGTTTGACTGTTACTCCAGCTGGTGACTGGGTCAGGCAACACCTGCTTCACTCCGATTTCAACGATGAAATGCTGAAACTTTAGGGAATCGGAAAGCGCTGAGCAATTTTAATTAATTTTGAGTCTCAAGTCTTTATTCGCACATGTGGTGAGCACCAGCATTTTGGGCATTTCACCACCCGTTCAGTTAGCTGCCATCACGCACCAAGATTGTGATTGAACTGGGTTTTCAGCATGAATCAGAGAGATTTTCAATGATGGTGGTTACTGTGGACTGACTGCTGAGGAACTCTCGTGGGCAGTTCGAAGGCTGAACGTCCCAAATGCGCTTTTACACTTTGCAACACCTGATTTTAAACATATTTTTTTAAACTACCACTACTCAAGCCTGTGTATTTTGTTTAACATACTTTTGTTAAAATAATGAAACAGGACCCCATGCTGGGGTGACTCTCTGCAGAATGTGGTTAGATTTGCAGCAGAAATTGCTTTGTTTGTGCTGCAGATTACTGTAATGATGTACCTTCAGAAAATGGCCGCTCGTGTGAGTGGTTAGGGTCTGGTATGCAGGCTCAGTCGAAGCATTCGAAAGGGAATGAGATGGTGTGTGAAAGGGGAGAATAATGCAGAATCTCAGTGAGAAGGCGGGTGGGAGGGGGGGAATGGCACTCGGAATTGTTCATTTGCAGAGCAGGTGCCAATATGATGGGCTGAATGGCCTCTTTTTGTGTTGTAACAGTTCTGTGGAAAAAAGAGCTGGTATTATAGCTTTAACGTAATAAAAAAGTCCTAAGGTGCATTGCCAAAAGAATTGTGCCTCCCAGCTGCGTGAGATGTTAGTTCAGATGGCCAAATGCTTGATCAAATCGGCGAGCTCTGAGGCGTGTTTTAGAAGAGGAAAGATGGGCAGAGAGGTACAGGGAGGGTATTCCAGAGCTTGAGGCCCAGGCAGCTGACGGCGCAGCAACCAATAGTGGAGCGATTAAAATCGAGGGATGCTCAAGAGGCCAGAATTGAATGGGGCATAGATATCTCCGGAGAATCCCTATGGTGCAGAAGGAGGCCATTCAGCCCATCGAGTTTGCACCGCTGACAGCACGGTGGCGCACAGTGGTTAGCACTGCTGCCTCACGGCGCGAGGTCCCAGGTTCAATCCTGGCTCCGGGTCACTGTCCACGTGGAGTTTGCACATTCTCTCCGTGTTTGCGTGGGTTTTGCCCCACAACCCAAAAGATGTCCAGGGTAGGTAGATTGGCCATGCTAAATTGACCCTTAATTAGAAAAAATGAATTGTGCGTTCTAAATTTAAAAAAAAAGTGTTTGCACCGACCCTCTGAAGGAGCACCCTAGCTAAGCCCACACTCCCGCCCTGTCCCCGGAACCCCATCTAATCTGCACACTTTTGGGCAATTTTTTAGGAAGGGTCACAGTAGGGTTGGCGACTCTGGCTGATGTATTCCGGAAGATGTCGATGGGAATCATGTCATGGAAAGTCGATGGTGTGGCGTTAGTGGGCTCTTAAGGGAGTGTGAGAGAGGATAACACGTCAAAGCTTCAATCAACCCCACTGTAAGAGCCGAATTAGCTATCAGCTCATGCTACCTGTATAAACTCTCACCAATTTGCGCAGTGGTTTCCGTTTTAAACTACGTCTGTGTGACCTACATCTCTACTAGGTTACATTTGATCATACTGTGCTGCCAGGCACATAAACTGTGCATCATTTTACAGCGAGTGATGAACTTCCGTGCTGTGTAGGAATTATTTTGTATATTTATTTATTGGCGTTAAAATTTTTAAAATCCAATAAAAATATTTTTCAAAAAAAATGTTTTAAAATCTCCCGGATTGCCCTCAATAGCCCCTGGGAGAAGGATGCCAAATTCCAATAGATTCCTGCCCATTCTGGGTGAGTTGTAGAGTTGGAGGATGAGGCCATGGCAGGATTTGAAAAACAAGAATGAGCATTTTAAAATCAAGACGTTGCTTGGAACAGGAGCCACCACAGGTCGGCGAACGCTGGAGTTACGAGGGAATTGCTGTGGGTTTGAGTTAAGGCTCGGCAGCCACGTTTTGGAGGAATGAATACTGGAGACTAGTCAGGAGTGCGTTGGAATAATTGAGTCTAAAGGAAACAAGGGTGCAGACGAGGGAAAGCTGAGACCGGGGTGGAGTTGGGCGATGAGATGGATGTGGAAATAGCGATCCAAGCGAGGACACAGACATGGGATCAGGAGCTCATCTCGGGGTCAGATTTGACATTGAGGTTGTGGACAGGCAAGTTCAATCTTGTATTGTTGCCAGGGAGGGATGCAAAATCATGCATCTGCAAAAATAATGAGTACGTACAAAAGTGCAAATTTGTAAACATACACAATGATGCATACACACACAAACAGCAACATTTTATTAAATGGGGAAAGGGAAGTCATTGCTCTGTGAGGAACATGTGCTGCAATGGATGCTGGACCAGGTCCCTGTGTGAAGCTGCAGAGGATGGTTTGACAGGGGAAAAAAATAGGGTTTTCTTCAGGAAATACCCCGATTAATCTCAATGTAGATTGCATGTGGCAGTGAGCCGTTTTGTAACTGCTAGTAATAGTATGTCATAGAATTTACAGTGCAGAAGGAGGCCATTCAGCCCATCGAGTCTGCACTGGCTCTTGGAAAGAGCACCCTACCCAAGGTCAACACCTCCACCCTATCCCCATAACCCAGTAACCCCACCCAGCACTAAGGGCAATTTTGGACACGAAGGGCAATTTATCATGGCCAATCCACCTAACCTGCACATCTTTGGACTGTGGGAGGAAACCGGAGCACCCGGAGGAACCCACGCACAGACGGGGAGGACGTGCAGACTCAGCACAGACAGTGACCCAAGCTGGAATCGAACCTGGGACCCTGGAGCTGTGAAGCAATTGTGCTATCCACAATGCTACCGTGCTGCATGAAACTGTTTTGTTATGCTCTTGATGTAGCATAAGCTGCTTCCTTGATGTGCACTCTGACAAAGGAAGGTTCAGACTTGGAGATAGCTTTAACACATTTATTAAACTATTAACAATTCTCCTACTTGGATTCGACTTTCCTGTTAATCCTTCTATAGCTACTCAGACGATCTAACCAGTCTGCTACAATCCACGTGGGTGTGATGTTCAATCAACCCTGTGTACTCACTAAGTGTCTCCACTGGAAAGAGACTGAGCATGTGTGCTGTGTCCTTTTATATGGGTTGGTGTAATCCCCCCTGTGGTAGTGTCACCTCTGTGTGTATCTTGAATGCCCATTGGTTGTGTCCTATCTTACTGGCCTATTGGTTGAATGTCTGTGTGTCATGTCTCTGGTGCTCCCTCTAGTGTCTATCTAGTCTACGTGTATTTACATTAACCCCTTGTGTATTTACAATGATGCGTATCACCACAGAAACTTTAAAAATGCAAGTAAGGTGGTGATGAAACTGCTGGTGGTTGTGATCCTCTGGAGAGAACATGTTGTAGGAAGAGGCTGAAATTGGAATCCTAGAAACCTGCAGTCCTTTCAGCCCATTGTGTCTGTGCGAGCTCTTTGAAGCAGCAGTCGTGCTTAGTCCCGAACCCTGGCTTTTTATCCGTTATCCTGCACATTCCTGTTCACCCAGGACCCGTCCAACCTGCCTTCAGAATGACTGATGGAAAGGATGGCATGTGGAGCAGTGGTTAGCACTGGGACTGCGGCGCTGAGGACCCGGGTTCGAATCCCGGCCCTGGGTCACTGTCCGTGTGGAGTTTGCCCATTCTCCCCCTGTCTGTGCGGGTTTCACCCCCACAACCCAAAGATGTACAGGCTAGGTGGATTGGCCACGCTAAATTGCCCCTTAATTGGAGAAAAAATAATTGGGTACTCTCAATTTATATTGGGAAAAAAAAAGAATGATGGATGGAATCCGCTTCCACTAGCTTTTCTGGTAGGGCCCTTGCAGCACGGTAGCATTGTGGATAGCACAATTGCTTCACAGCTCCAGGGTCTCGGGTTCGATTCCGGCTTGGGTCACTGTCTGTGTGGAGTCTGTACGTTCTCCCCTTGTGTGCGTGGGTTTCCTCCGGGTGCTCCGGTTTCCTCCCACAGTCCAAAAAGATGTGCAGGTTAGGTGGATTGGCCATGATAAATTGCCCTTAGTGTCCAAAATTGCCCTTAGTGTTGGGTGGGGTTACTGGGTTATGGGGATAGGGTGGAGGTGTTGACCTTGGGAAGGGTGCTCTTTCCAAGAGCCGGTGCAGACTCGATGGGCCGAATGGCCTCCTTCTGCACTGTAAATCCTATGATAATCTATGATAATCTATGATAATACTGACAATTCTCACCTCCACTCCGCATCTTTCGCCAACCATTTTGAATCTATGAACTTTGGTCATTGATCCACTCTCAAGAGGTAATGGTTTTCCTCTCTTTACCCTGTCAAAACTGCATGTCATCCTGAAAACTTCTGCCAGATTACCCCTTAACCTTCTCTGTTCTGCTTTTAAGTTGTACTGTTGTAAACATGACTGCGAGTACAAGAATTAGGAGCAGAAGGAGGCCATTGGGCCGACCGGCCTGCTCCACCATTTGATAAGAGCATGGCTGATCCGATGCTGGCTTCAACTCCACCTTACTACTTGCCCTCCATAACCCTCGACCCCCTTGTCAATCAAAAATCTGTCGCACTCAGACTTGAATAAATTCAATGACCCAACCTCCCTCTACTCTCTGGGGAAGAGAATTCCGCAGACTAACGGCCCTCTGAGAGAAAATAATTATCTTCATTCTGAATTGGAGACCTCTTATTTTTAAACCGTGCCCCCTAGTTCTAGTCTGTCCCACAAGGGGAAACACCACCTTGGCATCCACTCTGTTAAGCCCCCTCCGTAATATCACCGCTCATTCTTCTGATCTCCCATGGATACAGGCTCGACCTATCCAAACTTTCCTCATGGGATGATCGCTTCAATCGAAAAGTCAATTTAGTGAACCTTCTCCAAACTGCTTCTAATGCACTTGCATTATTTATTAAGTAAGGAGGCCCAAGCTTCAGATGCGGTCTCACCGTGGCCCTGTCTAGCTGCAGTAAAAGGTTCCTACTTTTGTATTCCATTCCCCTTGCAATAAACACCAACATTCTACTTGCCTTCCTAATCACTCGCTGTACCTGCATACTAACTTTTTGTGATACTAAGTTATTGTGATTAATGAGCTAAACCTATCATTCGACCACCAACTAAATGGTTTAGTTGTCACAAATTGCACTTAATTTTTGCATTTCCTTGTGTGTAAAATAACTGAACCTGTGCTGAGTGTCTTGAGGCCAGTCAATTAAGTCCTTTCTGGTTTGGAATCTTCAGCATCCACCACCTCAGTGATTCGATGTTCGTTCTGTACAAATAGAATGTGAATTTACTGAATTGCTGTTCGAAAATAAAAGTCATTCCCTGTTTCTTGTCCCTTCAGATTGTGAATGCATCGAAGGTTTTAGATGAAGTCCCAATCCCCGAGGATTCCGAGCTGGTCCAGAGTCACCTTCGACGGCGGAGGTTCCCCGTGGAATCTGATGATGAGGACTTTGCAGCATCTGCTGGTAAGAAGCTGAAGGAGTCCGATTGAAAGAGGGGATGAAATTTGGCCACTAGCTCCAGATTGGCTGATTCTGATTCCATTGTTGGCTCCTTGCTGGGCGGTGCTTTCATTGGCAATCTCCAGGACCTTGTCGGCTGGTTATTATCCTAGCCCAGTATCTATTTTACCATTGGGGGCATCACAATAAATCTTAATGCTTTCCTCGCTTCATGATCACATTGTGCCTTGGTTGCGGGGAGTGGGGGAGAGGGTGGTGAGGGTCATTAGCCAGCCTCACAGTGGGGTGGGCAGGGAAGGGGGGGTGGAGGGTGCGGGTGCTGCAGCTGGCTTGTAATAAGGAGCTAGAACTCTGTTGATTCTTCCCACCTTTCCTTACGGCTTTTTGGAGTTATTGTTAATGCCTGATCTGTCTGAGAGTAGCTCGCCAAACACCTGAATGGGAATCAGACCTGATGGCCTTCATTATCTCTTATTGCCCAGCCATTGAAAGTTCCCAACTTGCTGAACCATTGCGGTACTTTCCTTTATTAACAAAGCAAATCTGCAACTTCTGAACAGCAGCACCGAGGTGTGAGTCAGCAGCTGTCTTAAAGTCTTCTTTTTTTTTTAAAAGGTGGAGTAATGCCTTACTATTGAATCTGGAAAATGCGGTTTCCTCTTAAATTACTCTAGAGAAAACAGTAATTTGTTGAAGAAACAGTTCTGAGTGCCTGTCCTGAAGGTGTGTCTCTGAGGCGAACGGATTCAGGTTCAGGGCAGGAGTGTCGAGATGGATGGTCCACACTCTAGTCCTGTCCACACAGCTACTCAGGTTGGGCAGCCTCCACACAGCTACTCGGGCCTACAGCACTGCAATGCCTTAAGCCACTGTTAAATCAGTGTGCAAATTGAAATTCAAATCATTGGATAATTAACTGACTTGCACTTTGAATTGCCAGGAGTAGACAGTCTGTCCAAATCTCAACATAAGATCTCAAGAGAGAGCTGGAATTATTGTAATTGTTCATGGGGATTTTGCTGTTCTTTTTCCAGAGGGGAGTGCTGAGTTAGAGGAGGGCAGCACACCCACCACAACTGTAATTGAACGTAGAATTCCAACAATATCAGTGATTCCAAGGAAAAAAACAGGTAAGAAAAACATCACTTAAGTTACTTCGACCGCTCTTCAGCGACTATGTTGTACATGCTGTAAATGTGGGATTGCTTTAGCGAGGCAGGAAAGCCTCATTTGCTGCTAACTAGTGTTTTCACAGAGTGGCACGGTGGCACAGTGATTGCCACTGCTGCCTCACAGCACCAGGGACCTGGGTTTGATTTTGGCCTTGGGTGATTGTGTTCAGTTTGCACGTTCTCCCCATGTCTGCGTTTGTTTCCTCTGGGTGCTCCTATTTCCTCCCACAGTCCAAAAATGGGTAGGTTAGGTGGATTGGCCATGCTAAATTTCCCTTTAGTGTCCAAAGATGGGCAAATTATGTGGGATTGTGAGGATAGGACGGGAGAGTGGGCCTAGGGAGGTGCTCTTGCGGAGGGCCGGTGCAGACCCGATGGGCCCAATGGTCTCCTTCTGCACTGTGGAAATATAAGTTAACGGTCACCATCTTTATAAGTGGCAGTGTGCAGCAGGACTCATTCACGGACATCACTGGCCCTGGCAGCAGGAGGAGCGAACATTGTGAATTTCTGTCCTGGATTGAATGATGGATTTTGGAAACCCCTTTTACAGGGTTAGAAGGGAACTAAAATTCATTCCTTGTGAGATATTTTCCCCTAGTCATGTTGGTGAGTAGGTTGCTATATGGTGAATGTTAAGACTGTATTACTTCCCCTCATTTTTGTCCTTCTGCCACTCAAGTGCCAAGCTCCAGCAGAGATTTCTGCACATGCATGAAACATTGTGCAGACGGGGTATCACCCACCACCTTGCATGGCTGTGTTGTGTTGGCAGGAGAGACAGCGGGCGGGAAAATTCCAATCCTGCTTTTATCACTTAATCCAGCACTTAGAACGGGCTTCTCCTGGGCTGGATTCTGGCGGGCACCTTGGGAGCATTGTCTTTCTGGACAACTGGATTAGCTAGAGATTAATCTGAAGGCTCGTATCAATTCCTTTTTGAAGCAGGTAATGTGAGAGCCTGTGTCAGAGATACTCCAGGTCTTGGAACAGAGAACCAGGTGTATATTTTGAGGTCAAAATGCACATTTGGCATGAGCATTTTGCACGGCAGGAATACAGAATGGGTTTCTGGTGATGCTGCAGGATGGTTCAGATGTTATAAACTGAGCTTCACTCGTGCAGTTTGTTAGTTGAAGGCCTTGCAGAGATCTTTGAAGACAAATTCTCTGGCCTTTCCTGACCAACACTTATTCCCGACCAACACTTATTCCCAACCAACAACAGCAAAACTGATCAACTGATCATTGCGGTTTGTGAGATCTTGCAGTGTATAAATTAGCTGCCATGGTACAGCAATAACTATACTCTAGAATTATTTGTTAGGCTGTGTTATTCTTGAGGCACCCCCGGAATGTGGAGTGGGCTCTGTGACTGTGACTTTTTGTGTTCTGACTTGCTGGAGATGTGCTGATGTGGAATCACATTGAGGGGAGCTTATGGCAGTGCGGCAGGGAACAAACGGTTTGTGCAAACAGCTAAAACTCCAGGCACCAGCCAGTGGCCATTGGTTTAACTGCTTAGTCCTTCTATGCAGTGGCCCTCCTGTTTCATTAATGGCAGACCAACTCCATACTCCTTAAAGAAGTTGATGAACAGCTTCCACCTCGACGTGAATCCCTCCTCTCTGCCACTGATGGCGAACTTCATTTTCTCTAAGTGCAGGAACTCTGCCAAGTCGCTCACCTACACCCCTATGCTCGGCGGCTTCGGGTGCCCCCTGCCCAATAAAATCGGTCTCTGGGCTAACAGGGAGGCAAAGATCAACACATCGGTCTCTCTCCTCACCTGCACTCCCAGATCCTCCGCCACCCAAATATTGCCACCTCTGGACTCTGAGCTATAGTTACCCCAAAACTTTTTGACATTATATCTGCAAATCCCATCCAAAACTCCCCCCACCTCGGACATGCCCAAAATCTATGAAACTGGTTTGCCGGCCTCCCTGCATACCGTCCATACCTATCCTCCACCCTGGAAAGAACTGACTTACCCTGGACACAGCCATGTGGGCCCTGTGCACCACTTTGAACTGAATGAGACTTAGCCTCGCACACGACGAGGACGCATTAACCCTCCACAAATCCCAATCCGTACTCCAGCCCCCCAGAAAACCAACCAGCTCCTCCTCCCACTTACCCTCCTCTACTGGGGTGCTCTCTCTCTTGAACAGCTCCCCATATATGTCCAAGACTTTGCCCACTCCTGTCTCCTCCTCGGACAGGAGTTTGTCCTGCAGCACTGGGGGTGGCAGCGTCGGAAACAAAGGCACCACCTTCCTCGTGAAGTCCCTACCTGCAGGAACCGGCAACTGATATGTCTCCTCCAGCTCCACCAAGCCTGCAAACTTCCCTCCAACAATAAATCCCTGAAGTATTCATTCCCACCTGCTGCCAACCCCCAGAACCTCACATCCAACCCTGTTGGGGCAAACCGATGATTGTCACAAATCACGCCCACCAGGACATGCCCTCCATTCTGAAATGGTGTCGGCACTGGTTCCACACCCTCAGCATTGATACCACTGGGCTTGTGGAGTAATCTCCCACCACTGTGGTTGATCCCCCCCCCCCCCCCCCCCCCCACACACGTACACACACACACACACACACATCCTTTCAAGCTCTCAACAAGGTCCAGGATATACAGCAGGAGATCACCCGCATACAAGGAACCCCCCCCCATTAAAGAAAGGAACAGAAAATGAAACACCTACACCCTCCACGGATCGAAGCTCCTACCTTTCTCCCGTTATCTACCCTACCTGCTGGGTGACACGCAGTGGTTAGCACTGCTGCCTACGGCGTTGAGGACCCGGGTTTCATCCTAGCCCCCGGGTCACTGTCTGTGTGGAGTTTGCACAATTTCCTGTGTCTGCATGGGTTTCACCCCCACAATCCAAAGATGTGCATATTAGGTGGATTGGCCACGCTAAATTGCCCTTAATTGGGAAAGCACCATCTCTGCCTCCAACGAAGCTAGCCATTCCACTTGATCCTCCACCTTCTGGAGTGCCAAACTTTGCGCCTCCAGCCTTTGCTCCACTCTCTCCACAGCCGCCCTGATCGGCTTTGCCACTGTAGCCAGGTCCTCTAAGGCCCCTTGCCTCTGCTGTTGGAACTTGGCATTCAGGAACTCTACCATTGCTCAGTTGACCACTGGGCCAGGACAACCCCAGAGCCATCCGCCATCTCCTCTCTGATGCAATTCGAAAGTCCTCCGGGCTGGACCGCTGCCCCTTAATCGTTGCACTCCTCGTCTGATAAGCCATAGACAGGCCCTACCAGAGGAGAATTACTATCTCTCAATGATCATGCACTTTGACCCAGCAAACACCCCCTAATTGGGTAAAAAGTACCAAACAATTCAACCTCGATCAGGAGCCACCAAATGTGCGACCACTCACTCCATGGCCGGCACCGGATGTCCCATTCAGCATGTATTTAAGTTTCTTTCTTATCAAAGAAATTCAATGGCAATTTTACTCTATTTCAAATGTTTCTTTGGCAACTTTTTTCATCTGGTATTGTGCTAATAATTTAAAAGATGCAGATTTCAGCTAGTCAATGGAGTAGAAAATCACTAAACTGAATTTCAATGTCCCCAGGCCGGGCTAGGGAGGCACCCGACGAAATCAAAAAGATTAAAAATTGAGACAGCGTAAAGAAAAGGTTCCAAATAAATAGCTATGACTTGTGATTAGGGGAATGACTTACCAATATTTAGAAACAATTATAAAAACAGAACCAACAATGGGCCAAATACTGAGCAGTTATATGGAGCTAAGGGCACTGCATATATGGCTGCAACATCTAAAGTGAGAATACTGGCAACCAGGCTGCAGCCAGGAAAACCATTGTGACTCTAGTGAAATGAATGTGCTCCTTACATGAGAGGAATGTCAAGACTGCACAGTAGTTGGAATGATTTGCCTCTGTACAACTTTTTGATGATGCTCATCACACTGCTCCTAGTCCTTTGTCCGCTTTTAGACTTGACAAAAGATTGCAGTCTTTTTTCCAAGTCAGCTGGCTAATTGCTGCGATAAATCTGAACAGCTTGTCAGAGCTACGTTGCAAGTAACGGGTTTTACTCAAAGCTGTATCAGTTTTTACGTGGGCATTGGCTAGCTGTTAGAGAGGGGATACGCATTTGGGCCTGAACTTTTGTTTTAGAAGCTTTCCTGAGGGGTATTTTGGGATTATTGCATGCAGTTCATGGGGTGGCAGCTGTTTGAAATGGGACCCTTATTTATTACACTTTATTGTTCACAGCCTTCCCAAAATAAAGAATAATTTCACAGTATGAAGCGAGTCTGCAATTAGCAGACTAACTCATTTCACATGGGCTTAATATAGTCATCTGTACAGTTGTGCTGTTTGCAGTCCAGTTTTAAGCTGGGTTCGGATCAGTATTTCTAAGCTTGCTCTGGATCGCTGAGGCTAATGTTGTGCCCAATGTTTCAAGCACTTTGTAGAAACTGTCATGTGAATTGCTAATGACAGATTTCCCCCAGCTTCTACCATCCTACAAGTCACAATACAATCGATAATGGAGTTGTTAACTATCCACAGCAGGTCAGTCCCTACCAATTAACCAAAAACAGACCCAGGTATGAGATGAAGAACTTTGGAAAACATAGGACCAAACTCACTTGGTCTTCCCAAGCCTGCGACACTCGCAACATCTCATGCCTCCGATTGCACACACAATGTATCCCAAAGAGTTATTTTCTGTAAAAGAAAATGGATTGAGTTTGTCCGTGTGGAGTTTGCCCATTCTCCCCGTGCCTGCGTGGGTCTCACCCCCACAACCCAATGATGTGCAGGTAGGTGGATTGGCCACATCTAATTGCCCGTTAATTGGAAAAAAAATAATTGGGTGCTCTAAATTTATTTTAAAAAAAGAAAATGCATTGAGTTTACACTTTTTTAATAAACATTTTATTGAGGTATTTTTAGTTTTACAACAACGACAAAATAAACAATGTACATGAGTCTATAAACATAGTGCAAAAAGCCTCCATCATCCCTTATAGGCCCCACTTTTGTTAACCCCCGACTCTTAAGCTAAACTAACCACCCCTCCCCCTTCTGCTGAAGATTAATTTTCTGCAAAGAAGTCGATGGACGGCGAACCCTAACATTGACCCTCTCAAGGCGAACTTGATTTTCTCCAAACAGAGAAAGCTAGTGATGTCAGATCGTCAGGTCTCCGACTTCTGGGGCTTTGAGTCCCTCCAAGCTAATAATACCCGTCTTCGGGATACCTGGGAAGCGAAGGCCAGAACGTCTGCCTCTTTCTCCTCCTGGATTCCCGGATCTTCCGACACCCCAAAAATCGCCACCTCCGGACTCGGTGCCACCGTTGTTTTTAACACCGTGGACATGACGTCCGCAAACCCCTGCCAAAATCGCCTAAGCTTTGGGCATGTCCAAAACATGTGGACATGATTCGCTGCCCCCCCCCCCCCCCCCTCCCCCCAGAGACCATCCTCTATCACTCCTCCTAACTCCCCTTCCCATTTGCACTTCAGCTCCTCAGTCTGCGTGTCCTCTGACCCCACGAGTTCCTTATAGATGTCAGAGACCTTCCCTTCACACACCCACACTCTGGAAACTACTCTATCCTGTATCCTCCTTGGTGGTAGGAGCGGGAAGGTTGAGACCTGCCTACGTGGGAAGTCCCGCACCTGCAGGTACTTGAATTTGTTTCCCCTTGCCAATCCAAATTTCTCCTCCAGCTCCCTCAAGCTAGGGAAGCTCCCTTCTATAAACATATCCCCCATCCTCTCAATTCCTGCCCTCTGCCATCTCCGAAACCCCCCATCCATCCTTCCCGGGACAGACCGGTGATTATTACAGATTGGAGACCAGACCGATGCTCCCTCCACTCCCACGTGCTTCCTCCAATTCCCACCAGACTCTCAGGGATGCCACTACCACGGGGCTGGTGGAGTACCGTGCCGACTGGAACGGCAGAGACGCTGTTATCAACGACCCCAATCTGCCCTTACATGAGGCCGCCTCCATACGCTCCCATGCCGATCCTCCCCCCACCACCCACTTCCTAATCATGGCGATATTCGCCGTCCAATAATAGTTACTGAAGTTTGGCAGCGCCAGCCCGCCCCCCCCCCCCCCCCACCCCCCCACCCCCCCCGGCTCCGCTCAAGTACCCCCTTTTTTACTCGCAGGATCTTACCCGCGCATAAAAAGCCCGTGATAACTTTGTCAACCCGTTTAAAAAAGAACCGCGGAATAAAGATGGGGAGACACTGGAACACAAACCGGAATCTAGGAAGGACCGTCATCTGCACCGTCTGCACCCTCCCAGCTAATCACAACAGGAGCGCATCCCACCTTCGGAAATCATCCTTCATTTGGTCCACTAGTCGGGACAGATTAAGTTTGTGCAACCGTTCCCATTCCCGCGCCACTTGGATGCCTAGATACCTAAAGCTTCCCCCTACCACTCTATAAACGGTAGTTCCCCTAGTCGCCTCTCCTGTCCCCTTGCCTGGATCGCAAACATCTCGCTTTTCCCCATATTTAGTTTGTACACCCGAAAACCGGCCAAATTACCCCAGAATCCTCATGATTTATTCCATCCGCTCTACTGGATTCAATACATACAGGAGCAGGTCGGCTGCGTAAAGCGAGACTCTGTGTTCCACTCCCCCTGGACCAGCCCCTTGGGGCTCTTAGTGCAATTGCCAACGGCTCTATAGCTAACGCGAACAACAGTGCGGAGAGGGGGCATCCCTGTCTCGTCCCCCGTATGTAGCCTAAAATAGTGCGATGTTGTCCTATTTGTCCGTACGCTCGCCACAGGAGCCTGATACAACAACCTGACCCAGTCAATAAAGCCCCGCCCAAATCCTAACTGTCCCAGTACCTCCCACAGATATTCCCATTCTACTCGATCAAAAGCCATCTCTGCGTCCATTGCGACCACTACCTCCACGTCCCTACCTTCTGGGGGCATCATGATCGCATTTAGCAACCTTCTTACATTGGCCACCAACTGCCTTACCTGAACAAACCCCGTCCGGTCCTCCCCAATCATGTCCGGAACGCAGTCTTCAATCGTAGAGGACAAAATTTTGGCCAGCAGTTTGGCGTCCACATTCAATAGGGATATCGACCTGTAGGACCCACACAGCTACGGATTCTTGTCACGCTTCAGGGTCAGCAAGATCGTGGCCTGTGACATCGTCGGGGGAAGCACCCCTCTCTCCCCAGCTTCATTGAATGTCCTCATCAACACCATCCCCAATATCCCAGAGAACGTTTTATAGAATTCCACTAGGTACCCATCCGGCCCCGGGGCTTTACCCGACTGCATGGCCTTTAGTCCCTCTACTATCGTTTCGATCCCGATCGGGGTCCCCAGCCCTTCTACCAGCTCCCTGTCCACCTTCGGGGAATTCAGCCCCCCTAGGAAGTGCCTCATCCCCTCCGGCCCAGGTGGGGGTTCCGATCCGTACAGCCTACTATAAAACTCCTTAAATGCCTTATTCACCCCTGCTGAGTCTCCCACCAGGTTCCCGTCTCCATCCTTTACTTTCCCTATCTCCCTGGCTGCCTCCCTCGTTCTAAGCTGCTGTGCAAGCATTCTGTTGGCCTTCTCTCCATGCACATAAATCGCCCCCCTCACCTTTCTCAGCTGCTCTATCACCCTTCCTGTGGTTAACAAGCTGAACTCCGCCTGTATCCTCTGCCGTTCCCTTAAAAGCCCTGCCTCTGGGGTCTCCGCATATCTCCTGTCGACCTGCGATATCTCCTTTACCAATCTTTCCATCTCTGCCCTATCTACCTTCTCCCTGTGGGCCTGTATCAAAATCAGCTCCCCTCTAACCACCACCTTCAATGCCTCCCAGACCACCGCTGCTGAAATTTCCCCCGTGGTCCTTGACCTCCAGGTAGTTCTGAATACATTTCCTCAACCGCCCGCACACCCCTTCGTCCGCTAAAAGTCCCACGCCTAACCTCCAGTGCGGGCGCTGGTTACTGTCTTTACTAACCTGTAGGTCACCCCAGTGCGGGCCATGGTCTGAGATTGTGATCGCCGAGTACCCCGTGTCCACCGTCAGTAGAGCCTTGCTTAAAATAAAGAAATCAATCCAGGAGTACACTTTATGCACGTGTGAGTAGAAGGAGAACTCCTTCACTCTTGGCTGCCCAAATCTCCATGGGTCCACTCCCCCATCTGCTCCATGAACCCTTTTAGCTCCTTAGCCATTGCTGGCACCCTGCCCGTTTTTGAGCTTGACCGGTCTAAATCAGGGTCAATAACTGTGTTGAAGTCCCCTCCCATGACCAGCTTATGCGAATCCAGGTCCGGTATCTTCCCCAGCATCCTCTTTATAAACTCCACATCGTCCCAGTTTGGCGCATATACATTTGCTAGTACCACCTGCACCCCCTTCCAATTTCCCACTGACCATAATGTACTGGCCTCCCACATCCGAAACTATTCTTCCCGCCTCAAACGCACTCGGTTATTGATCAGGATCCCAACGCCTCTAGTCTTCGAGTCCAGTCCCGAGTGAAAAACCTGTTCGACCCAACCTTTCCTTAATCTAATCTGGTCAGCTACTCTAAGGTGCGTCTCCTGCAGCATTACCACATCCACCTTCAGTCCTCTCAAATGCACGAATACGCGTGCCCTCTTGACCGGCCCATTGAGCCCTCTTACATTCCAGGTGATCAGTCTAGTTGGGGGGCTCATTTCCCCCCCCCTCCTTCGCCAATCAACCATCCCCTCTCTTGGGCCAGTCGCCAGCCCGTGCCCCACGCCTCCACTGGCCCGCCCCCAGGCAGCCTCCGCCCCCGAGTCCTCTCTGTCCCTCAGCAAAAGTCCCTCCCTTGTCAGCAGAACATTTTCTCCCCCCCCTCCCCCAGTAACAGCACCCCTTTGATAAGCCTAACATCTGCTCACCCCCCACTACGCTTCCGTAAGCTAGCCCACCCAGCTGGCTTGGTGGCCCTCGTCCCTGGCGCCAGACATTCACCCACCTATTGTTTCCCCCCCCCCCCCCACTCATACATATTCAAATGAAAAACAATCCCAACACATTTGCCCGACAGAGAAAAAAAAGCCAAGTTGAACAAAGAAAAGGTCAAGCAAAAGATCCAGCATCTGAACAAACGCACCTCCATCCCCCAACAGTGCAAATGCAGACTTTAACTCGCTTAGCTCTGCAACTGGCCCCAGATCAATAAAGCAGGCATTACAAATAACATCTGCAAAACGAAAAACAAGAAATTTTTTTAAAAACATAAACGTTGCAGCAGAGTTCAAAGTTCTCAGTCCGACATCAGTACTTTCCTTTCCGTGAAGACCAGTGCTCCCTCAGGCAACTCAAAATAGAAATGTTGCTCCTCGTATGTGACCCAGAGGCGGGCCGGATACAACAGCCCGAACTTCACCTTTGTCTTGAAAAGGGTCGACCTGATCTGGTTAAACCCCGCTCTTCTCCTGGCCAACTTCGCACTCAGGTCCTGATAGATCCGCAGGATACTATTGTCCCATTTGCAGCTCAATGTCTGCTAAGCCCACTGTAAAATACGCTCCTTATCCAGATACCTGTGGAATCGCACCATCATTGCCCTCCGGGGGGGGGTCTCCCATTTGCGGCTTCCTCGCGAGCGCTCTGTGTGCCCTGTCCACCTCCAAGAGAATGCCCCATCCCCCAGCAGCTTCTCGAACATAGCCACTATGTATTCCCCAGCGTCCGCTACTTCGGATCCCTCCGGAAGCCCAACGATTCTCTATTTCTGACGGCGGGACCTGTTCTCTAAGTCCTCCACCTTCTCCAGGAGCCTTTTCTGCTGGCCTCTCAGCATTCCCACCTCCAACTCCACCGCTGTTTGATGTTCCTCCTGGTCAGCTAGCGCATTCTCTCCATTCTGGATCGTCCGATCTTGGGCATCCAATCTAAGCTCCAACCTCACAATTGCCTCTTTAATCGGGTCCAAGCAGTCCTGCTTGGCGAAGCCCCCCTGGATAACTTGCATCAGCTGCTCCGTTGACCGCTGGGTCGACAGGCCAGAGGTCCGGTCCTCCGCCATGCTTTCTCCCACTGCAGCTTCAGCCCCAGCCTTCTCTGTCATTGAGTTTACACCTGAACCAATCAACGCTTCCGGTTGTTCTCATCCCCCTGATGAGTGCAGTTCCAACAACATTCAAGAAGCTCAACACCATCCAAGAGAAAGCAGCCCGCTTGATTGCAACTCCTTCCACAAACATTCAAACACTCCACCACGGCGAACAGTGGCAGCCGTGTGTACCCATCTACAAGATGCACTGCAGGAACTCACCAAGGTTCCTTCGGCAACACCTTCCAAACCCACGACCGCTACCATCTGGAAAGACAAGAGCAGCAAATACCCGGGAACCCCAACATCTGAAGGTTCCCCTCCAAGTCACTCACCATCCCGACTTGGAAATATATTGCCGTTCATTCACTGTTGCTGTGTCAAAAGCCTGGAACTCCCTCCCTAACAGCACTGTGGGTGTACCTACACCTCCGGCACTGCAGTGGTTTAAAAAGGCAGCTCACCACCACCTTTTGAAGGGCAACTGGGGCTGGGCAAGCCAGCGATGCGCACTTACCGTAAATGAATTGTAAAAAAGCAGGCTTGAGGGGCTACTCCTTGTTCACGTTGTGTTCGAGTGCCCCATTATGGGACACTTATTTATTGAACTTTTGTTTAATTTATTGATTTTTTTTTTTTGTTACACCAAAAGAACATGTAAAGAGACACTCACATATTGAGGGGGGCATTAGACCCAACTGTTTGCTGTCTTTTGTAGTTACAACCATGTCCAGGTGCTCTTGGAGAAGGCGCATGCGATGTTCACTAGTAAGCTTGAGGCCTTCCGCAACTGGTGGGCGCTGCGGGAGCTGAGTGCATTATTACTCATAATGACATTTTAATTCAAGTTTCTTTTGATATTTTTGTTTTGGTTTCAGTGTCCCTTCAAGAGCTGGTTAATTACTTATTTTTGTTTATTGATTATCAAAAGAGTATAAAGAGACACTGCTCCTTCCAAAGGGGGCACTGAGTTGATATGTGTTGTTCAGAAGATGTATAAAGAGGCATTTATTGACACTGGTGGTATGTTGTAGAGCTAGGAACTATACATTTATAATATTTTACTTGTGAATAAATCCAGAACTGAGTAAAGATTAACTTCTGGTCTCTTTCACCAACTGGCTGTCAGAGGTTTAGCAGTCTCATCGACCTCTTCAGATGGACAGTTAAAGATCCATTATTCAGAGAGGAGCAGCGGAGTCTTCCCACTGCCCTGACCAAACATTCTTCCCTCTGCTTACTTTACCAAACTGTTTCGCTGGTCATTTAGCTTGCTTGAGGTTTATGGGATGTTGCAGAATGCAAATTATCTGTCAGATTTGTAGATTGGCGGCACAGTGGTTAGCTGCTCCACCGTGCCAGAGACCAGAGTTCGATTCTGACCTCGAGTGACTGTGTGGAATTTGTACATTCTTTCCCGTGTCTATGTGGGTTTCCTCCGGGTGCTCTGGTTTCCTCCCACAGTCCAAAGATGTGCAGGTTAGGCGGATTGGCTTATCCCCGGGTTACGGGGACAGGGCGGGCGATTGGGCCTAGGTAGAATGTCCTTACAGAGGGTCAGTTCGGACTCGATGGGCCAAATGGCCTCCTTCTGCACTGTAGGGATTCTGAGTCTATTAACCGAGACTCATCAGCCAAGATAAGGTGTTGGCTGTTCAACACACAGGGACGTTCTGAGAATCTGAGAGGTGCTATATAAATGCAGGTTTGCCCTTATCCGATAAAAGTAGTGGAAATTTCTTCTCCGCTATCCATTAAGCAAAAGTAAATAGAAATAATTTGCTTTTATATAACATCTTTCACAACCTCAGCATAGCCAGAACCAATGAAGTGACTTGTAATGTGGGAATCAGTAAATAGGGCAGAATGTGAACCTTCATGTATTCAATATTACACACGATGGATGGGTCTGCAGCCAGGGCTGTACTCTACTTCCTGTAACTAATTAATTCACAGGTTTGTCTGTCGTATTTACATCAAAAGGCTCCAGAAATCTGCAGAAAGGTTTATGGGACCTTAGTTACTCTGTACCAAAAATAGAAGTTGAGATATGTTTCAAAAGAATTGTGGCAGCAGTAATTTTGCAAAATGTCTGGATCCACGCCAGGACACTGGCTTCAATGTATTTGCCTCTAACACTGTCTTGGTTTTGTACCAATTGTACACACGTTCTGCACACGTCTGTTCAGGCCTTGAAAACTGTTCAAGGTAGCTTCCAAAAACCCGGTTGACCCAAAGCTTTAGAACATAGAACATAGAAAATATAGCACAGAACAGGCCCACAATGTTGTGCCGAACATTTGTCCTAGATTAATCATAGATTATCATTGAATTTACAGTGCAGAAGTAGGCCATTCGTCCCCTTGAGTCTGCACCGGCTCTTGGAAAGAGCACCCTACCCAAGGTCAACACCTCCACCCAACACTAAGGGCAATTTTGGAAACTAAGGGCAATTTATCATGGCCAATCCACCTAACCTGCACATCTTTGGACTGTGGGAGGAAACCGGAGCACCCGGAGGGAACCCACGCAGACACGGGGAGGATGTGCAGACTCCGCACAGACAGTGATCCAAGCCGGAATCGAACCTGGGACCCTGGAGCTGTGAAGCAATTGTGCTATCCACAATGCTACCGTGCTGCCCTTAAGAACAAATAAATCTACACTATATCATTTTACCGTAATCCATGTACCTATCCAATAGCTGCTTGAAGGTCCCTAATGTTTCCGACTCAACTACTTCCACAGGCAGTGCATTCCATGCCCCCACTACTCTCTGGGTAAAGAACCTACCTCTGATATCTCTCCGATATCTTCCACCTTTCACCTTAAATTTACGTCCCCTTGTAATGGTTTGTTCCACCTGGGGAAAAAGTCTCTGACTGTCTACTCTATCTATTCCCCTGATCATCTTATAAACCTCTATCAAGTCGCCCCTCATCCTTCTCCGTTCTAATGAGAAAAGGCCTAGCACCCTCAACCTTTCCTCGTAAGACCTACTCTCCATTCCAGGCAACATCCTGGTAAATCTTCTTTGCACCTTTTCCAAAGCTTCCACATCCTTCCTAAAATGAGGCGACCAGAACTGTACACAGTACTCCAAATGTGGCCTTACCAAAGTTTTGTACAGCTGCATCATCACCTCACGGCTCTTAAATTCAATCCCTCTGTTAATGAACGCGAGCACACCATAGGCCTTCTTCACAGCTCTATCCACTTGAGTGGCAACTTTCAAAGATGTATGAACATAGACCCCAAGGTCTCTCTGCTCTTCCACATTGCCAAGAACTCTACCGTTAACCCTGTATTCCGCATTCATATTTGTCCTTCCAAAATGGACAACCTCACTTTTCAGGGTTAAACCCCATCTGCTACTTCTCAGCCCAGCTCTGCATCCTATCTATGTCTCTTTGCAGCCGACAACAGCCCTCCTTACTATCCACAACTCCATCAATCTTCGTATCGTCTGCAAATTTACTTACCCACCCTTCAACTCCCTCATCCAAGTCATTAATGAAAATCACACACAGCAGAGGACCCAGAACTGATCCCTGCGGTACGCCACTGGTAACTGGGATCCAGGCTGAATATTTGCCATCCACCACCACTCTCTGACTTCTATCGGTTAGCCAGTTTGTTATCCAACTGGCCAAATTTCACACTATCCCATGCCTCCTTACTTTCTGCAGAAGCCTACCATGGGGAACCTTATCAAATGCCTTACTAAAATCAATGCACACTACTTTGCTGTCTATATCCTCATTACACCACATCCTGTTCGCCCATCCACCCCCTGAGCTCACCGAACTACATTGTTCATAGATCATAGAAATAGATTGATTCTATTCAAACAATGAAACAACGTGCAAGGGAACGGGGGAAAAGATGGGGAATGGCACTAAGTCATGCTTATTTTGGAGAACCGGTCCAGACACGATGGGCCAAATTGCCTCCTTCTGTGCCGCAACAGTTCTGTGATTCTGTGAAGGTCTAGAATTCCTACCCTTTGGAAGCGATGGTGGTGCAGTGGTAATGTCACTGACTAGTAATCCCGAGCTAATGCTCTGGGGGCAGGGGTTCAAATCCCTCCAAGACAGCTGGCAGAATTAAAATTCAATTAATAAATCTTTCCAAGCCATTTTTAAAAATTCCTTCATGGGATGTGACTGTCTCTGGCTCGGCCAATATTTATTGCCCATCCCTAATTACCCTCGAGAAGCTGGTGATGAGACGCCTTCTTGAACCGTTACAGTCCTCGTGGTGTAGGAACACCCAGGATGCTGTTGGGAAGGGAAATCCCAGGATTTTACATAAGAACATAAGAACTAGGAACAGGAGTAGGCCATCTGGCCCCTCGAGCCTGCTCCGCCATTTAATGAGATCATGGCTGATATTGACCCAGAGTCAGTGACGGAACTGTGAGTAGTATAATAATCTTTATTGTCACAAGTAGGCCTACATTAACACAGCAATGAAGTCACTGTGAAAAGCCCCTAGTCGCCACATTCCAGCGCCTGTTTGGGTACACGGAGGGAGAATTCAGAATGTCCAAATTATCTCTTTCGGGACTTGTGGGAGGAAACCGGAGCACCCGGAGGAAACCCACGCACACACGGGGAGAGCGTACAGACTCCGCACAGACAATGACCCAAGCCGGAAATCGAACCTGGGACCCTGGAGTTGTGAAGCAACAGTGTTAACCACTGTGCTAACATGCCGCCAACATAGGCCACAAGTAGATTTACATTAACACTGCAATGAAGCTGCTGTGAAAAGCCCCTAGTCGCCACTTTCCGGCGCCTGTTCGGGTACACCGAGGGAGACTTCAGAATGTCCAAATTATCTAACAGTAAGGTGAATGGAAGCAACAGTCTTTGGCACAGTGTGTTTTTCCTTTAGTGTCTTTGATTCTGCTTGTTTGAAATGTTATTGAAATTGTATCTGGCAAAGCTTTATGGCCGAGTAGCAAGGCAGCGCAATGTCTTTAGCTCCGTGACGGGAAGGACAAACCATGACGCAGGGAAAATATTGGAAGTGGCTTCATCTGGTTATTTTCATTCCGGATTCGAAATGAGTCAAAGTTCTCACATGGGTGTTTGTTTCAACACAATTGGGTGCCGCTCTTTCAGTCCAAGGTTTACTCCCACAAGATTTACATGGATTTGAGGTTCAAAGCTGGCCCGACAAGCACAACAAAACCGTGTCTGTGTCAGCAAATGAATGCCTCTTGCTGATTGTCAGGAGGAGTAATTAAAAGGAAAGAAGATTGGGTAATTAAATTAATCTCTTGAACACCTAGCTTTAACAATCCTTAAACAAATATACAATACATGTCTTCCCAGGTCACAATGGGTTTATGACTGAAGTTTGGTGATGTAGCCTTGAGGCATATTGGGCGAAATTCTCCCCCAACGGTGTGATGTCCGCCGACTGGCGCCCAAATCGGCGCCAATCAGACGGGCATCGCGCCGCCCCAAAGGTGCGGAATGCTCCGCATCTTTGGGGGCCGAGCCCCAACATTGAGGGGCTAGGCCGACGCCGGAGGGATTTCCGCCCCGCCAACTGGCGGAAATGGCGTTTGTTGCCCCGCCAGCTGGCGCGGAAATGCGGCACATGCGCGGGAGCGTCAGCGGCCGCTGACAGTTTCCCTGCGCGTGCGCAGTGGGGAGAGTCTCTTCCGCTTCCGCCATGGTGGAGACCGTGGCGGAGGCGGAAGGGAAAGAGTGCCCCCACGGCACAGGCCCGCCCGCGGATCGGTGGGCCCCGATCGCGGGCCAGGCCACCTTGGGGGCACCCCCCGGGGTCAGATCGCCCCGCGCCCCCCCCAGGACCCCGGAGCCCGCCCACGCCGCCTGGTCCCGCCGGTAAATACCAGGTTTAATTTACGCCGGCGGGACAGGCAATTTCTGGGCGGGACTTCGGCCCATCCGGGCCGGAGAATTGAGTGGGGGGTCCCGCCAACCGTCGCGGCCCGATTCCCGCCCCCCGCCCAATCTCCGGTACCGGAGACTTTGGCGGGGGCGGGATTCACGGCGGTCAACGGCCATTCTCCGACCCAACAGGGGGTCGGAGAATGACGCCCATTATGTTGAGTAGTAAATGTACTTAATTTGAACTAGCAATGATCTTGTCATTATTGTAGATAAGTGGAGGTTATTTAAGTCTCTGGAGGTAAGTTAATAACCCCTGGGTAATCATCACATTATTCTCAAAATTTTATTTCTTTGCTCTGGCTGAGTAAGTTAACATCAAGGTGATGGCGATGCTGGGGGAACGGGCCTGCCTTTCTCTCTGATTTGCAGACAGCCCTGTGCAATAAAATTGTACCCTATCACAGTCTGATCGTCTTGGCTTTTAATGTCGTTCCGCTGCAGTTAGAAGATGTGAAAAGCTTGTGCCCCAAAGCACTGGGGTGGTCAACTTGTCCAAATCAGAGGATTGTGTGCCAATGCAGAGGGCCGCTCCTGTTTCTGCACTCGCTAAAACACTAAGTCGATAGCCAGTAAATCCGATCATGTTAAATTCCCTGTAACCTGTTATGTTGGGATATTTCATCTGAAAGCTTAAATCTTGGGGCTGAATTGTTCACTGGTTCTTGAGCTTTATTGGTCGTGTACTGTTTGTGGTAGTACCAGGTATTGCGGTACCCAAGAGGCTGATGACCATTGGTTAGACCCAGGAATCTACCATTGGCTGTTGTACGTAGCTCTGCCCTGACAGACGGAATATAAGAGATGGTGCCGTCCCAGCAGCCTTCACTTTCAGTACCGAAGCTGCTGGGGAACAAGTTCTAGTAGATTAAAGCCTTCAGTTATGAAATCACTTCGTCTTGAGTGTAATTGATCGCGCATCCATTTAATCTACTAGAATTAAGCTGGAAGGATGGATCTCCGAATCAAACCGGAGTGCCTTCAACTCAGCCCCCACGCGGAGAACTCGGCTGCAATATTTAAACACTGGCTGGCGTGCTTTAAAGGCTACCTCGAGACGGCCGGAGGCACCCCCTCAGAAGGACAGAAAATGCATCTCCTGCGCTCAAGGGTCAGCCCTGGGATCTACCCCCTTATCGAGGAGGCGGAGAACTATGATGCCGCGATCGAACTGCTAGAAGGACATTATATCCGCCCTGTAAATCAGGTCTACGCACGTCACCTGCTTGCGACTAGACGGCAAAGCCTCGGCGAATCGTTGGAAGATTTCTACCGGGCGCTACTGGTGCTGGGCCGAAACTGTGGCTGCCCGCAAGTTTCGGGGAGCGAGCACACGGAACTTTTAATCAGGGATGCTTTCGTAGCAGGTATAAGCTCCCCAGATATCCGCCGAAGGCTCCTAGAAAGGGACACTCTGGGACTTAGAGGCACGGGCCCTGGCAGGGTCCATGGACATTGCCTACAGAAATGTGCAGTCCTATGCGCCCGACCGCGCGGCGGCCCCCTGGGCTGCATGGCACCCCGCAGCGGCAGCCCCACAGTCCTTCCCCCTGACCCCGCAGGCCCGCACTACGAGACGGCTCGCTAACGCCGCCGGGCCCCGCTGTTTCTTCGGCGGGCAGGCGAATCATCACCGCCCACGTTGCCCGGCCTGCACCGCCACCTGCAAAGGGTGCGGCAAGAAGGGCCACTTTGTGGGGGTCTGCCAGGCCCGCGCCGTGGCCGCCGTCTCCAGCGACTATGGACCGCCGCGGCAACCCCCCCTTCAGGCCCCGACCGGCCAGCGCTCACCGCCACCCCCCTATCCTGGGGCCACGGGCGCGGCCATCTTCCCCACCGGACACCACGCTGGACGGGTGGGCGCCACCATTTTGTCCATCGCCGCCGCCATCTTGTTCAACCCCGGACACCATGTGCAACCCATGGGTGACGCCATCTTGGATGGGGCCCCAGGCCACCAGCACCGCCGACTACACGCTGCCCAATCAGAACTCGCAATTGCTTCATCTGGCCTCGGTGACACTGGACCAAAGTCGACCCCGGACACTCGCAACAGCTACAACGATGGTCTTCATCAACGGCCACAAGACTGGGAGCATGGAAAACTTTGTTCACCCCGACATGGTAAGGCGCTGTTCACTTGTAACCCACCCTGTAAACCAAAGGATCTCCCTGGCCTCCGAGTCACACTCGGTGGAGATAAAGGGATTCTGCCTAGCGAACCTCATTGTCCAAGGCAGGAAATTCGACAATTTCCGCCTGTATGTCCTGTCGCACCTCTGCGCGGCTACTCTCCTGGGGCTGGACTTCCAATGCCATTTGCAAAGCCTGACCTTTAAATTTGGCGGCCCTATACCTCCCCTTACTGTCTGCGGCCTCACGACCCTTAAGGTCGACTCGCCTTCCCTGTTTGCGAACCTCACCCCGGATTGCAAACCCCTCGCCACCAGGAGCAGACGGTACAGCACCCAGGACCGGACCTTCATCAGGTCAGAGGTCCAAAGGCTGCTGGGGGAAGGGGTCATCGAAACGAGCAACAGTCCCTGGAGAGCTCGAGTAGTGGTGGTAAAGACCAGGGAGAAGCTAGGATGGTCATTGACTACAGCCAGACCATCAACAGGTTTACGCAGCTGGACACGTACCCTCTCCCCCGTATAGCCGACCTGGTAAACAGGATCGCACAATACAAGGTCTTCTCCACGGTGGATCTCAAGTCCGCCTACCACCAGCTGCCCCTCCGTAATAGTGACCGCAAGTACACTGCCTTCGAAGCAGATGGGCGGCCCTATCACTTTCTAAGAGTTCCCTTTGGTGTCACTAATGGGGTCTTGGTCTTCCAGCGAGAGATGGACCGAATGGTTGACCGGTACGGCTTACGCGCAACGTTCCCGTATCTGAATAACATCACCATCTGCGGCCACGACCAGCAGGACCATGACACCAACCTCCGAAAATTTCTCCAGACCGCAGAAATCCTTAATCTGACATACAATAAGGATAAATGTGTGTTTAGCACCGACCGTCTAGCCATTCTAGGCTGCGAAGTGCAGTTATAGGCCCCGACCCTGAGCGCATGCGCCCCCTTATGGAGTTCCCCCTGCCTCACTGCCCCAAGGCCCTGAAGCACTGTCTCGGGTTCTTCAGCTATTATGCACAGTGGGTCCCCAACAACGCAGACAAAGCCCGACCCCTCATCCAGTCCACAACCTTCCCCCTGTCGACGGAGGCCCGCCAGGCCTTCAGCCGCATCAAAGCAGACATTGCAAAGGCCACGATGCGCGCCATCGACGAGTCCCTCCCCTTCCAGGTCGAGAGCGATGCGTCCGACGTAGCTCTGGCAGCCACCCTCAACCAAGCAGGCAGGCCTGTGGCTTTCTTCTCCCGTACCGTCCATGCTTCTGAAATACGCCATTCCTCGGTCGAAAAAGAGGTACAAGCCATAGTAGAAGCTGTGAGATATTGGAGGCATTACCTGGCCGGCAGGAGATTCACTCTCCTCAAGGACCAACGGTCGGTTGCCTTCGTGTTCGATAATGCACAGCGGGGCAAGATAAAAAAGGCAAGATCTTGCGGTGGAGGATAGAACTCTCCACCTTCAACTACGAGATCTTGTACCGTCCGGGGAAGCTAAATGAGTCTCCTGATGCCCTGTCCCGCGGCACTTGTGCCACTGCACAAGTGGACTGCCTCCGATCCCTCCACGAGGACCTCTGCCACCCGGGGGTCACTCGCGTTTTCCATTTTGTCAAGACCCGCAACCTGCCCTACTCCATCGAGGAGGTCAGGTCAGTCACCAGGGACTGCCAAATCTGTGCAGAGTGCAAACCGCACTTCTACCGGCCACAGAGGGCGCACCTGATAAAGACTTCCCATCCCTTTGAACGCCTCAGCATGGATTTCAAAGGCCCCCTCCCCTCCACCGACTGCAACACGTATTTCCTGAACCTGATTGATGAGTACTCCCAGTTCCCTTTCGCCATCCCCTGCCCAGACATGACGGCAACCGCCGTCATCAAGGCCCTCCAGGGTATCTTTACACTGTTCAGTTTCCCCGCGTACATACACAGTGATAGGGGGTCCTCCTTTATGAGCAACGAACCGCGTCAATTCCTGCTCAGCAAGGGCATCGCCTCAAGCAGGATGACCAGTTACAACCCCTGGGGAAATGGGCAGGTAGAGAGAGAGAACGGAACGGTCTGGAAGACTGTTCTACTGGCTCTACGGTCCAGGGATCTCCCAGTCTCCCGCTGGCAAGAAGTCCTCCCGATGGCCCGCCACGCCATCCGGTCGCTGCTCTGTACAACCGCAAATCAGACACCTCATGAACGTCTCCTTGTTTTCCCCAGAAAGTCCTCCTCCGGAACCTCACTCCCAACCTGGCTAGCGACACCCGGACCCATCCTGCTTCGGAAGCACGTGCGGGCGCACAAGTTGGACCCGTTGGTCGAGAGCGTCCACCTGCTGCACGCTAACCCCCAGTACGCCTACGTGGCGTACCCTAACGGCCGGCAAGATACAGTCTCCCTCCGGGACTTGGCGCCCGCCGGAACCCCACGCGCACCCGAACCATTGCCCCCACCCCACCTCCCCCACAGCACCTCACTGGAGGGTCAGTACTCCCGCCGCTCCTGCCCAGGCCCGACCACCCACCGACTCCCCCTACAGCCCCCCCCCCCAACGTGTCAACCTTTTGCCCCAACACCGCCACGTGGGGGTGACAAAGCTGCCAGGGAGGAGGAAACCACACCCTCCCGGAGTCGCAACCACAGGGTCCCCCATCAGAATCACCACCGAAGCCCAGACGCTCCAGAAGGACGACCAGGCCACCCAATCGACTGATTGCTTCACTGTGAACACTTTGTAAATATCCTCGACACCACGGTACCTCCATACCTAGTCATACCATGCTAAAGGCCACCAACCCCTCTGAACTCTTTTTTTAACAGGGGGTGAAAGTGGTAGTACCTGGTATTGCGGTACCTAAGAGGCTGATGACCATTGGTTAGACCCAGGAGTCTACCATTGGCTGTCGTACGTAGCTCCGCCCTGACAGGCGGAGTATAAGAGATGGTGCCGTCCCAGCAGCCTTCACTTTCTGTATCGTAGCTGCTGGGGAACAAGTTCTAGTAGATTAAAGCCTTCAGTTATGAAATCACTTCGTCTTGAGTGTAATTGATTGCACATCACTGTTCTTTAGATTTACCAACCTTTTTGCATAACCCCACAGGCAGTTCCTTTTTTTAAAAATACCCCTCTGATGACTGCATGTTTCCTAAGTCATTATAATTACAGGTTACGCATATGTCATTAATGGTTAGTAAACAATTATTATTTATGTGACGGATGATTTGTTTGTTGGAACCTCCAGTGGGAGACTTCCCACCCTGCTCTCTTTAGGGCCCCCCCCCCCCCCCACCCCCACCCCCCAGCTGTGAGCGAAGGCTCAGGAGAAAGGACAGCAAGTCGGAAGTGCTGAGGATTTGAGGGGAGGGATGGAGCATGCTGGAAGGTCGGACGGAGGTGTGCTGTTCAACAGCAAGTGAGAAAGTCGGTCGGAGAAAGTGGTGTGCAGGAGCGTTTCGGGAGGTAGAACCGGCGAACAGAAGTGTCAACGGAACAGAGGTGGCAAGGAGGGGAGGGTTGTGGGAGTTCCAGAGATTCATGACCTTCTGAGAGAAAAAAATTATCCTCATCTCCATCTTAAATGAATGACCCCTTATTTTCAAACTGTGACCCCAAGTTCTAGATTCTCCAACTATAGGAAACACCCACTCCACATCCACCCTGTTAATACCCCTTAAGATTTAAAGGTTTTGATCAATTTTCCTCTTATTCTTCTAAACTCTAGGCAACCTGCCCATTTCTGGTATTAGTCTAGTAAACCTTCTCTGAACTGCTAGCTCATTTACACCTTCCTTTAACAAGGAGACCAATACTGTGTGTAATACCCTGGATGCGGTTTCACCAATGCCCTGTACAACTAAAGCATAACCTCCCCACTTTTGTAATCAATTCCCCTCATAATAAACAATAATGTTCTATTAACTTTCCTAATTATTTGCCGTACCTGCATACCTTTTGTGATTCATTTGTATGCGGGATTTGTAAATCTAGAGGTTTGAACAAGTATAGAGTGTGAATTCCAATGTTAGTATCGATGCTTCAAACGCCTTCAATATATTTAATTTTGTTATGTTATCATCATAGTTCGGGTCAATTGTGTCTCCCCTGATTTGCAATGAGCAGTGTTACAAGACTCCTGTCATCCAACGGTGTGACTTATTCATTCACTTGTGGTCCTAACCACTGTGTAAGATTGAGTTTGAGTACATAAGGACAGGAGAAGGCCATCTAACTCCTCAATATGATTTGAGGGATGTATATTAAATGATGATTAATCTCCAAACAAAGATCATCTTCTAAGCGATGTAGAATAATTTGAGACGTGAGATCTCAGCTAACTACCTTTGGGGAATGACTGAATGCCCTCCAATGTAGGTTTTGAAGGTCTTGGGTTAATTTCTTCCACTTTTCGTCATCCCATTCCAACCTTCACGTCCTAACGATGATGTGTGTTTGCGTTCATGTCAGGAAATTGGAATGGTCTGTCTCAAGATATAATGGTTGTTGCTGGTTGGGAAGCATACCCCATTTGAATATCGGAGGAGATACCCAGAGTGCTGTTTACTCATCACAAGTCACTCACCAACAATGAGCAATTGCGGGCAGCACGGTGGCATAGTGGTTAGCACAATTGCTTCACAGCTCCAGGGTCCCAGGTTCGATTCCCAGCTTGGGTCACTGTCTGTGCGGAGTCTACACGTTCTCTCCGTGTGTGCGTGGGTTTCCTCCGGGTACTCCGGTTTCTTCCCACAGTCCAAAGATGCGCAGGTTAGGTGGATTGGCCATGCTAAATTGCCCTTAGTGTCCAAAATTGGCATTAGTGTTGGGTAGGGTTGCTGGATTGTGGGTATAGGGTGGAGGTGCGGGCTTGGGTAGGGTGCTTTTTCCAAGAGCCGGTGCAGACTCGATGGGCCGAATGGCCTCCTTCTGCACTGTAAATTCTATGATTCTATGAATTGATTAGATTCATGGGGCAAAATTCTCCCGAAACGGCGCGATGTCCGTCGACTGGCGCCCAGAACGGCGGCAATCGGACGGGCATCGCGCTGCCCCAAAGGTGCGGAATGCTCCGCATCTTTCGGGGCCGAGCCCCAACATTAATGGGGCTAGGCCGACGCCGGAGGAATTTCCGCCCCGCCAGCTGGCGGAAACGGCCTTTGTTGCCCCGCCAGCTGGCGCGGAAATGACATCCCCGGGCGGCGCATGCGCGGGAGCGTCAGCGGCCGCTGACAGTTTCCCACGCATGCGCAGTGGGAGGGAGTCTCTTCCGTCTCCGCCATGGTGGAGACCGTGGCGGAAGGGAAAGAGTGCCCCCACGGCATAGGCCCACCCGCGGATCGGTGGGCCCCGATCGCGGGCCAGGCCACCGTGGGGGCACCCCCCGGGGTCAGATCGCCCCGCGCCCCCCCCCCCCCCCCCCCCCCCCCCCCCGGAGCCCGCCCACGCCGCCTTGTCCCGCCGTTCAAAAGGTGGTTTAATCCACGCCGGCGGGACAGGCAATTTATCGGCGGGACTTCGGCCCATCCGGGCCGGAGAATCGAGCGGGGGGGCCCGCCAACCAGCGCGGCCCGATTCCCGCCCCCGCCGAATATCCGGTACCGGAGACTTCGGCAACCGGCGGGGGCGGGATTCACAGCAGCCCCCGGCGATTCTCCAACCCGGCGGGGGGTCGGAGAATGACGCCCATGATTTTGGACAGTTCAAGGACTTGATTTCATAGTTATTTCGCAATGAATTGATTGCTGTTTGTGATGATCTTGAGAATATTTTTCAAATGAATCTGACATGAACATAAAATCCTCTGATAAAAGCCGTAATATTTTAACTTGATGATTTGCAGGCTGGAAAGGCATTTCTTTGCAGAAGTTGAAGTGTGGATCGAGAGGCCAATTGTAACAATGTTGATACTGTTTCTTAGATTGAAGTCCACAAGAGGTGTCAGCCTTGGTTCTGCAGTAGCATGTTCACCCTTGTGTCAGAAAGTCATGGGTTCAATTTCCACCCCGAAACCCAAGTACATTTTCACCCTTCAGTGGAATACTGAAGGAGTGTTGCACTGTCCGAGATGAGTGTCAAAGGTCTCATGGCACAAGAGGAGCCAAGGGAGTTCTCCCTGATTTCCTGGACAATATTCATCCCCAGGCCAGCATCGTTAAAGTAGATAATATTGTTATGGGCCAGGGTTTAGAGAGCCCCAAAGTGTATCACCTGACCCACAACTTTGAATAGATTGTGGTTATGGGGAACACACGGGCCTACTTTATAGGTGTGATGCAACAGAAATCTACAGTACTTTTAAATTAAAACAATGTTTATTTATGAAACCAGTTAACACTTTAGAAACCCCCAGTAAACATCTTAACAACTATCAACACCGATAAATCCCCCAAAGAATACAGTACTCTCTAAGTAACTCTTAATCTTTCCTGGCAACATCCATAAGACAAAAAGAACCCTTTGTACAGAAAGACATCAGGTTTAACTTCACTACTGAGAACAGTTAATGTTGAAATCACCAATTCATAAGCTTGCAGAGATTCATACACATCTTGCTGTGACTGCAGTTTCCAAATCTAAAACAAAACTAAACAGACCCTGTAGCTGCAAGCCCAAAGCGAAAGTAAAAGCAGCTCCACTCCACACTCTGACATCACTGATAAACACCCATTTCTTAAAGGTACATCCACTACAGCTATTTTCTAAACCCAAATTTCTTAAAGCTACTCTCACATCACAATATGGTCAGGTATCTCGTTGTGTTGTGGAATTTTGATGTGCGCTAATTGGCTTATTTTACTCCGCCTGGCGTTCTCCACCCCAGAGGGTTGTGGAAGCTCAATCATTCAGCATGTTCAAGCCAGAAATCATAGATTTCAGGAGAGCAGTGATATGAAGGGATATGGAGATGGTGCAGGAAAGTGGTGTTGAGGTAGATGATCAGCCGTGGTACTAACCACGGTGGCGCAATGGTTAGCACTGCTGCCACACAGCGTCAGAGACGCGGGTTCGATTCCAATCTCGGGTGACTGTGGAGTGTGCGCATTCTTCCCGTGTCTGCGTGGATTCCCTCCGGATGCTATGGTTTCCTCCCACAGCTTAAGGATGTGCAGGTGAGGTGGATTGGCCGTGCTAAATTACCCCGAGGTGGGGTTATGGGGATAGCGTGTGGGATTGGGCCTCGGTGGGGTGCTCTTTGAGGGCCGGTGCAGACACCACGGGCCAAATGGTCTCCTTCTTCACTGTAGAGATTCTATGTGATCTAATTGAGGGCAGAGCAGGCTCAAAGGGCCGAATGGCCTACCCCAGTGTAGGAACATGCTGCAGAAGGTACTTTATTGCTTGCCAAGCGCCTTGGCATGCTTTTGAGATTGTGAAAGGTGTAAAGTAAATGTAAGTTCTTTCCTCGGGGAGAGTACATTGATGAAGCAGCTTAAGTAATTCTAAAATCATCTTCCTGCCTTCACAATTCAGTCACCCCTGTTTTATTCATGACATTGCACTCCTACATTGTTTTTAGACAGTTTATTTAGGATACCAAATTTTTAACCAAACAGCCATTTAAGGTGATAAACTTGTCAATGAGATTAAAAAGGGATAAATTATGTTTGTTGAATGATTTGTCAGAAGAGTGTGGATTCGGCTTCTGCTCGCAAGACCTCGGCACATAACCCAGGCTAACACTCTAGTGGAATCCTGAGGGAATGTTGCACTGTCGGAGGGTTCAAAGATGCACGGGGTATGCATTTTCCAGGTGACATAAATAACGGGGACGATTCTCCGCGGCGTGGATCAAGTGCCCGCGCCATCGTGAACGCCATCGCGAACAGGGACCGGGCGCAACTTATTCTGGCCCCCACAGGGGGCCAGCACGGCGCTGGAGTGGTTCATGCCGCTCCAGCGTCCTTACGCGGCGCGAAATGGGCGCCTCGCCAACCCACGCATGTGCAGTTGGGGCAGCCCAATCCTGCGCATGCGCAGTTGGGCCGCGCCATCCTGCGCATGCGTGGGCAACGTCTTACGCACGCCGGCCCCTCACCAACATGGCGCCGGTGCTCTGGGGCCGCGCGCGGATAGAGGTAGGCCCGGGGGGGGGAAGAGGCAAGCCCGCCGATCGGTGGGCCCCGATCGCCGGCCAGACCCCATTGGAGGCCACCTCGGTGAAGGAGCCCCCTCCCCCCTCACAGGCCGCCTCCCCCAACGGTCCCACAGGGTTCCCGCCGGCAGCGGCCAGGGTGGACGGCGCCGGCGGAAACCTGTCATGTCGTAGTGGCCGCTCGGCCCATCCGGGGCGGAGAATCGCCGCTCGCCGGTTCTCCGAGCGGCCCAGTGCGAATCGCGCGCCACTGGTTTCCGGAGGGTGGGAGAGTCTCGTGCGGGGGTCGGGGCTGCGATTCTCCCACCCGGCGTGGGGGGGGGGGGGGGGGGACTCGCGCCCATCATTCCTCCTTAATGAACACCAGCAAAAAGGCAGATTTAGCATCGCATGTGCAAAATTAGCTGTCTTATTACCCTCCTTAGCAGCGGTGTTACTGAAGCGAATGAATCCAAGTGAGAAAATTGCTCCAGATCTGGTGTGAAGCCAGCCTTTTGCCATTCGGGCTAACAAAGACGCGGATTCTCTGAACTCTCTGGCTGCCTGATCCTATCTCTGGAGCCCTTTTCAGCCCCAGAATCCTTGAACATTCTGATTTCCTTTGACAGTCTGGTCTTCCATTTTCCAAGCCCTACGCTCTGAAATTCCCTCCCTAGAGATCTCTGCTTTGCTTTCTTCCTTTAAAATGGTCCTTAAAACCAATCTCTTTGACCAAGCTTATGACTCAGTGGCAAATGAATGGTGCTGTATAAATGTGAGTTTCAGACATAATACCTGTTGTGTTCAGCTGTGCCTCAGTGGACAGCAGTCTCATCTCTGATGCAGAATGTTGTGAGATTTAATCCCAATCCAGGATCGAAGCACAAAGAAACCTAGGCTGACGCTCCAGAAAAGGACTGAGGGAATGCTCCACTGTCAGAGGTGCCATCTTTTAGATGAGATATTAAACCGAGGCCCAGTCTACACTCTCAGGTGGGCGTAAATAAAATGTCAGGGGCCTGACTTTTCAGGATGGCGAGGCCTGATCGATGCCCGTCATCTGGAGAACCAGAGGAAATACATCCCCGCCACCTCGGTCGGGTCAGCTGCCATTTCACACACAAATGGGCATTGATCGGCAGCAGACTGGGCTTCCGTCCTCACTTCGATGGAAATACTGCCTTGGAGAGTTCTCCAGCCCATCCAGGCACAGCGTAACAGTGGCTGGAAGAGGTACTGCATCGTCATGCCTGAGAATAGGTCCTGGGAACCGCAGTGCTGGCAAGCACCAGGGGCCCCGGTGAGAAATGGGGCGTCATGAAATGCGGGAGCGGAGGGTAGTGAGAGTAGGCCGGGTCTCCAGTCCTTGAGGGGAGTGTACCCCCAGTCTAAAAGGGCCTTCTGATGGAGGCATCCCCTGCCCGAGACCGTTTCCCTCCCTTGGTGGTCGGTTACCCAACAGCTTAAAAATTGAGGCTGGGTGGGGAAAAGGCCCTTAAATGGCCACTTCAGAGCCTTAATTGGGGCATGAGCAGGCTTCCCGACCGAGACCCTGTCCGCCCCAGCATAAAATTGCTGGTGGGGGCGGGGGGGGTAAATTCTGGACAAGGTATTTTTTCAAGGAACAGCAGGCGAACTATCCCTGGTATCCTATCCAATATTTATCCCACAAACAACATCCCCATAATAATACATGACCCAGTTGTTGCTGCATGTGGGAGCTTGTTGTGCACGAACTGGATGCTGCATTTCTTTTTTTTAAATAAATTTAGCGTACCCAATTCATTTTTTTCAATTAAGGGGCGATTTTAGCATGGCCAATCCACCTACCCTGCACATCCCCAAACACGGGGAGAATGTGCAAACTCCACACGGACAGTGACCCAGAGCCGGGATCGAACCTAGGACCTCGGTGCCGTGAGACAGCAGTGCTAACCACTGCACCGCCGTGCTGCCCTTGGATGCTGCATTTCTAAATCCCAACAGTGACAACTCTTCAAAAAGCACTTCATCGGCTGTAAAGCAGGTTGGGGCTTCCTGAGATTGTAGAAAGCGTTACAGAATTGCACCTTTTTATTTTCATGATATTGCAGAACTGTTCCAAAACGGCAGTGTTAAACCAAGTGAGTTTTGGAACGAGCCCTATTAATGGATGTTGGTGAAATGGCCAGCATGTTGGTGAAATACAGTGTGCCCATCGCTGGGGACATACATCATTAAGTGAAACCGAAGCATAAGACCCCCTCTACTGGGACAATTGAGAGGTGTCCTCTGTCTTGACACATGGTCGAAGGGTGAGAGATGATAAAATTCTCCAGGTCTGACAATCTGTGAACTTTGACCCCCCCCCCCCCCGGAGCTTGGACACTTAACACCCACTATGGTTTGAAACAATCTCGTTTGGTGTTGTGAGGCCTGTAATTACAGAACAGTGTGCCACAGGTACGTTTTGGGAATGCATCAATGGAAACGCTCTTCAGACAATATCCTAGTCCTTTGATGTGATTTCTCTGCACTGAGGAAAAGGAGATTAGCGGTCGCCTTGTACCGTATGCCTTTGAAGTGAACTTTCAATTGTGTTGCTGGTAACTGTATGGGTTTTTACTGAGTTATAATCACGGTTTAATTTTATTCATGTTGCTCTATAATCAGTTTACCTTTTTACAGCTGAAAACATTGTACCAGGGGATATACTTATTGGGAAGTAATCATGTTTTCTAGAAATATGCCATTAAATGAATGTTTACATTGTTGTGAAGATGTCAAACACTGATAGATTCTCGTATCTCCTTTTCTTTTCTTGTCTTCTGTTCCTTGTCTGCTTTCGTCCCACATCGATACGTTCCTGCAAATTAAATGTTTTGTACATCAAAAAAGAAAGTGCTGTCTTTTCTCAGCATTTTGATAGCAGCTTGCCTTACTAGCCGACACGTGGGCCTGACCACATTCAGCCTGTCAACTATTTGTTCATTTGATAGATTGCATCAAAATCAAACATATATGGAATTGTACATCCACCATTCATCTGATCTTATTTCCCTAGCCTGCGGTCCACCTTCAATCCGCTGTTTTAAAGGTCCCTATCTTTAGTAAGTCTCCTGAAATTTTAACCAAAAGGGCCATCGAAAACAAAAGCAAGGAGGCTCTGTTCAACTTGTATTAAACACTAGAGTATTACTTCCAGTTCTAGGCTGTTTAGGAAGCATGTGTAGGCATTAGAGAGTGCATAAAAGATTCCCAAGAATGGTTCCAGGGATGAAGCACTTCATCCCATTCCAGGGATGAATTACATGGAGAGATTGGAGAAGTTAGGACTGTTTTCCTTGGAGAAGAGGAAGTTGAGAGGAGATTTGATGGATGTATTCAAAATCATGAGGGGTCTAGTCTGGGTAGATAGAGAAACTGTTCCTTTTGGTGGCAGGATCGAGAATGAGAGGGCAGAGATTAAAAGTAACAGGCAAAATGAGCAATAGCGACAGGAGGGGTATCCTTTTCACATGGTGTGGTCAGGAATGTGTTGCCTGAGAGTGTGGTGGAGGCTGGGTCAATTGAGGGATTCCAGAGGGAGATGGATTACGGCCTGAGAAGGAAGATGTTCATGATTGTGGGGGAATGGCACCAGGTGAATTGTTCTTTCAGAGAGTCCTCACAGACACGATGGGCTGAATGGCCTCCTCCATCTCTGTAACAATTTTATGTTTCAATGAGAACCGATGCGCCGACTTGCATTTATGTCATGCCTTCAGCGTCAATATACCAGGGCTTTGAGCAGTAGGGCTAGGCCAGAGGACTACCGAGACAAACTTTTGAGGGGATATTTGAAGCTAGGGGAGGGGGGGAATATTTTTGAGAGGAAAGTGGAAGTAAGACTTGGGCTATTATTTGTAGGTGATAGAATGGGTTGAGGAAGGCAACAGTGGTGACCGTTTTGAAATAGATGACCGAGGAATAGAAAGGAAGTTCACAAGAAGGATAGTGAATATTGAGTCAAGGAAAGGAAGTTGTGTGTTTAAGAGGGAGTTGAGGACAGAAGAGAGTGAAGAAGCTGAATCTTCTGAGAGCTGTGGACGAGATGGGGGGAGGGGGCTGACATGGATGAATTATTCCAATCTTATTCGGGTCTACAACTACTTGAAGTGTTTGCAAAATGAGGGCAGGGGAATACAAGGGAAATTTATTGCTTTGTCAAAAAAGGAATTGACATTGTGAATTTGTTTTTTAAAAGTGGTGCCTCCATGCATTGGGAGTCCTGTGGATCATTCGCTAGATTTCATATTTCCTGAAGTTGCCCTATTGACCTGACGGCACTTGCAGTACTTAAACAGCTGGAAATCCTACCATTGAGCGTGTGTAAAATAAATCACAGCTAAACTGTTGAGAGAAAAGTCATCTGTTTAAGACCAAAATGAGAAAACACAGGGAACGTTGGTTATTGACATTATTGGTTTTGCTATTTTAAACATGGGGCAGTTTAAGGAGCTGCAGACCTGCCTTCCTGTGTCTTCACCCTCGTTGTGTGGTGGCAGGTTGTACAGAAAGAGGCAATCTGCCCTTTGCTGACACCACAGTCCTGCGACGCCTCAGTGGCACAGAGCCTTAGTCAGACCCATCTGGAGTAACTGAATTGTGTCCAGGGCACCATGAAGGATATATTGGCCTTCGAGCAAATGCAGCACAGGTTAGCCAGTAAGTTACCAGAGCTCAGTGTGTTACATTATGAGGACAGGCTGCATAAACTCAATTTGTATTCCTTTGGATGTCAAAAATTAAGGGGTGATCTGAATGAGCCTTTTAAAATATTAGAAAGATTTGTTAGGGTAGACAGAGGGGAAGTACTTCCTCTGTTGGGGGGAATGATAACATGAATTGGGTAGCCGTGGAATGTGTTAAAACAGAATCCCTACAGTGCAGAAGGAAACCATTTGGGGCTACACCGACCATCTGAAAGAACACCCTACCCAGGCCGCTCCCCCGCCCTATGCCTGCAACATAACATACACATCTCTGGATAGGAAGGGAAATTTAGCATGGCCATTCGAACTAAATTGCACATCTTTGGACCGTGGGAGGAAACCGGCACACGCGGAGAAAACCCACCCAGACATGTGGGGACAGTGCAAACTCCGCACACGCACACGCACACACACACACACACGCACAGTCACTGAAGGTGGGAATCGAACCCGGGTCCCGGGCGCTGTGAGGCGGCAGTGCTAACCACTGTGCTGCCCGTATGTTCAAGCTAAACTCTTAAGGAAGGAAATTGGGAAGCACTTCCTCACACGCACGGAGCTAAAAATCTGAAACTTTTCCCCAAAGTACTGTTGATGCTGGGGAGCTATCGAGACAGATGGGTAGATTATATTGGATCAGGGTGGCGAGGGCTATGGAGCTAATGAAGTTGAGTTGAGTGAAAATATAGATGACGTCTGTCCTAATTAACTGGTGGAGTAAGCTCAAAGGACAGAATAGCCTCCCCTTTTCCCAGTATTAGCAGTTTATTGGTCAGGATTCCAAAAAACCCAAATCAGGCTGATGGCTTTTCTGGATGATTCGTCAGAGCGTTGAGTTGTGGAAGATGTGGCATGATGGTCATTTTGTCAGATGAAGTGTATTCCACGCTTAAAAGGACAAAGCAAATGAAAAAGCCTGTCATTTTGAATTCTCAGTCCTCCTCGCACTCTGACCTCTCTGTCCTTGGCCCTTGACAGGGCTCCATTGAAGCTCAAGGCAAGCCCATGGACCAGCACCTCATCTTTCAATGAGGCACTTTGCAATCATTGAGGCTGCACGTTGGGTTCAACATTTTCACACCATGACTGCTGCTCCCATTTGTTTGGATGCAGCTGCTGGTGATGGCTTGGCTGTATCTATTTATGCTGCCTCCAGACACATCTTGGCCTGGATTCTCCGATTTGAAGAACAAGTGCTGACGCCAGTGTGGGACAGTTGCAATTTACGCCCCCAAAATTCGGCGCGAAAGCTGCACCGATCTTCGGTCTGGTGGGGGGACTAGCAGGCATACAGCGGATATGGCCGGAGAATTGTCGGGTCTGCGGTCGCGCATGCACAGGGTGATGGCCTGCAGCGGCCGCACCATGCAACATGGCGCCGGCCTGCCAAATAATGCACCCCTATGACCAGGCTCGCCACCCCCGGACCACGTGCCCCCAGCCCCGCCAAAGTCAGAATGGCTCCCACCCGACTGTGGCAGCACTGGACTCAGTCCGCCGCTGCCACACCGGTTCCCGAAAAAAAAATAGCACAGTGAGTACGCTGTTTTGGAGGGTGCGGAGCATTGCAAAAGTGGCGTCACGCCCCCCCATTTCAGCGCCATCGGGGATTCTCCAGCCGATTGACGAACGCGATTTCGGCATCAGAGACCAGAGAATCCTGCTCCTTTTTGTTTCTTTACTTGTCTCATTACCAGCCCCTTTTAGTCTTCCAGCAATTTAGTCCTTTTTTTCATCTAATCGATCCTGCCTTTCATCCGATCACAGATCTTCCCTCCCCTTTCACCCTGCCTCTGCACTCCACTTAAAACCTGTTGCATCTCTAACTTCTCTACAGTTCCGATGAAAAGTTGTCACTATAAAATTTTCTCTCCACAGATGCTGCCTGATCTGCTGAGAGTTTCCAGCATTCCCTGAATTCATTTCCTGCTCTCCAGCAGCTGTAGATCCTGTGCAACCTTTTCACCAGTCAATGCTGAGTTTCGGCTGCAACGCGCGTCATCTAGGATAATAGTTGTATCAACACGAAATCCCAGCTGTCCTTTTATCAGTAAATCAAAGCACAATGACTCCTCTGGGCAGTGTACGGATGGGCTGATAACAGAACCATCTGTGTGGCTGGCAGTGTCAATTGCTGTGGTATTGGCCCTCAGGGAGTGGTCAGTCTTAAAAGCCTATCCGCTCCAATGCGGAGTGGCAACAACCGAGCAATGAGGAGTTACTGCGTAATAAAACTTAAAACTAGTTCCCAAGTTCTCTTAAATGCCTGGGGACACGGAGGGAGGAAGGAGATGGAGGGGGATTGGTGTCCAGCATTAGATTGTGAGTTCAAGAAGCAAAGGAACGATAAATGGGAGCCAGGGAGGAAGACATCTGTCAAAAGCTCATTAAACATGTGCACAGACTAATCCTGTTTCATTGATAGGAATTTCTGGGTTTTTTTTTTCCAAAACAAACCCTGCTGAACTCCCTTGGCACTGGGGTATTTAAAGCAGACATCATCACTGGTGTGATTAAGAGTATCTTGAGAGAACGCACAGGGCTAAATAGCTGTCTTTGAAAGCAGACCATGGCAGTCCAGCAGCTCGGTTCAATTCCCGTACCAGCCTCCCCGAATAGGCGCCGGAATGTGGCGACTAGGGGCTTTTCACAGTAACTTCGTTTGAAGCCTACTTGTGACAATAAGCGATTTTCATTTCATTGAGAGCTGGGCAACCAGCAATGGTTTGCTTTTTAACCCTGATGTAAATATACAAGCTGGTCTGGGAACAAATTCAATTTAATTTTTTCCACTCGTGGATTTCTTATTGTCTCCGTTTCACTCTGGTGAGTGACCCAATTTTGGGAATAATATTATTTGGGTCTTCCATGGCACCAGCGTTAATGTTGAGGCAAAGAGAGACTAATCAGGCCAGACTGTGGTCTCATGCTCCTCTTCAGTCCTGCTTCACAGGGAAATACTGCCTTATTTTGATCATGGGATCGGGCGTCACTGGCAAGGCCAGCATATTTTTGCCATGGAGAAAACAGTGGTGAGTTGCCATATTAAATTGCTGCAATTCGTGAAATTGAGTTCATGCTCACAGCACATTTTGGGATGGATCACCTCTAACCTGCTCTTGTGGCCACAGTATTTATAAGGCTGGTCCAGTTCAGTTTCTGGTCAATGGTGACCCTGAGGGATGTTGATATTGGGATTGCAGTTTTTGGCAATTCCATTGAATGTCAAGTGGGGATGGCTGGTCACCGTCTCCAGAACATAACATAAGAAACAGGAGCAGGATGATGCTATTCATCCCTGTGGATCCTTTTGTATTGGATTCACTAACCAATAGAAATAGTATCGCTTTCTCTACCCTATCTGATCCCCTTAATATTTTGAGAACTTGGTTCAAATTGCCTCTTAACTTTCTAAATTTTAGAGAATCCTATCCTAGTATGTGGAACCTCTCCTCATAATTTAACATATGTTCTGGTGAATTTACATTGCCATTATATCTTTCCTCATGTGTGGTGCCCAGAACATTTTGTTTATTCATTTATGGGTTGTTTATTGCACATCCCGAATTGCATGTGAACTGAGTGTTTTGCTCGGCCATCTCAGGAGGTATTTAAGAGTCAGGGATCTGGAGTCACATGTAGGCAGATCAGATTTCCTTCCCTAACGGCCGTTAACTAACCAGGTCAGTTTTTACAATCTGGTTAAGGGTCATTATTCGACGTTTAATCCAAATTTCTTTTTTCTTGAATTCAAATTCCAACATCTGCCGTTGTGGGATTCGAACCCAGCTCCCCAGAGCATTACCCTGGGTCTCTGGATTATCAGTCCAAGTGACAAATTCTCCCTGTGCCACTTGCTGCTCACAGCATTCCGGGCGGGAATGCTGTAGAAATAAAAGCTAGCATTCCATTAGCTTCTGAATCATTTTCTGCTCCTGTTTATGACATTTTAACGACCAACGCAGATGGGGTTGCCATGGTGATGTTGGAGATGGTGGTGGGAATGGGCAGAGCTGAAGCCAACTCGGTGCTCTGCCTGACTGGAAATCCAAATCGACCAGATGAGGAAGAGCAGAGCAGAAAAAGCAGTGGGAGGCCTCGCTCAAATGGCACTAGCCAAGGCCAGCAGTTGTGGTGCTCGAGTTGGGCCTGGGCCAGGTTCAGGCTTCGGCTTCGGCTTCTCTGGATGGACAGGCTGTGGGTGGGGGCCTGCCGGTGAGTGAGAGGGCAGGCATCAGAAGGGTGACCTTCTTCATGCAGTGGGTGACCAAGTAATTAAGAACGTGCTGCCTGGGAGTATGATGGAGGCAGGTTCAATTGAGATATTCAAGGAGGAATTGGATTGTTACCTGAAAAGGAAGAATGTATAGGGTTATGAGGAGAAGCAATGGCTGAGGTGCCTTATTCATTCGGAGAGCTGGTACAAATATGACGATCCAAATTGTCTATTCTGTGATTCTGTGAAGTAACATAGCCACTAGTCCAAGTAACGCCACCATGATGCTGCTGTTCCCCATTTCTCAACTGATATTCTTCGTGGACCTTTTTATAGATTAGTATATCTAGAATTTGCAAACCAATTGTTCTATGCCAGTGTTTCTGCTCCACTCAAGCCTGTACCTGCTCTACTCTGTATATTCATTCCCCTCCCATGTATGGATCAAAAACTGCTGGAAAAACAAATACGGTTTTGAAATTTGTGCTTCATTTGTTTTTTGGGGGGATCTATTCTCTATAATTTTGATTATTAACAAGTATGTATTTGTTTTTAGTTTGTGGGCATTTGACCTGTGGACTGGTTCAGAAAGATCTAGGACACGTGGTGAGTAGATTGGCATTGTGGTGTGGTAGAGAGGATTTGTAGAAAGGGCAGGCAATCCTGTGGAAGCGGATATTTGTAGAGAGCACAAGGGAAATGTATCTCAGGATGTGGCCCAAACTCTAATACTTGGGAGTTGAGTGTGATAAACTATGATTACAGTGTGACAAAGCTTTCTTTAAAAGATTAGAGTGAAGAGGCAGTACTCTGTGATAAAATCACTGCTACTGTAGTAACTTAAAGCAGTGTTTATATCTTGAAAATGTGTAACATGAGTAACACGGCACGGTAGCACAGTGGTTAGGACTTGCTTCACAGTGCCAGGGACCCTGGTTCGATTCCCGGCTTGGGTCACTGTCTGTGCGGAGTCTGCACGTTCTCCCTGTGTCTACGTGGGTTTCCTCTGTGTGCTCCGGTTTCCTCCCACAAGTCCCGAAAGACGTGCTTGTTTGGTGATTTGGACATTCTGAATTCTCCCTCTGTACCCGAACAGGCGCCGGAGTGTGGTGACTAGGGGATTTTCACAGCAACCTCATTGCAGTGTTAATGTAAGCCTACTTGTGACATGAATAAAGATTATTAGTATTATTATTATTATGTGAGCTGTTCAAAGAGAGAATTATTGGAATCCCTCTGCTCTGTCTTGGGTGCCGGTTACTGTCTGAATCAGTTTCTGGCATTTGTTCACTTATTAAATTTGATTGCCCATTGTCTCCAGCCCTGTGTGGGTCTTGGGGTGATGCATGACCAGTGATTTAAAATAGATTATATATTTTTTTTAAAATGGGAATGTATTTTGCCTGAAACCAGTTCATTTATATTTCCTTGAATCTCAATTTTACATTTGTCTTGTGATTGTCACCAAAGCTTTCTGCAGACATAAATAAACTTGCCTTTCCTGCAAGGAGACTCCGTTTTACCACACAGGCTGAATGGGAGTCAGACAGGAGACTGATGGTGAAAGCCTACTAGAGAACAAATCAATCACTTGGTCCATGCATTCACTCCTGGGAATTTCACTTGTACACTTCCTGAACGAGGTTGGATGGAAGTTGCCTCTGTCTGATTGCTGAGAATTGGGGCTGTCCTGAGCCCCAAGCACTTCTAAGATGTTTAAGGTTTTGATTGTTTCAATGTAAGAGAAAATCAAACCCTAATTGCTGTAAATTTGACCAAATTTGGAAGCATCCGTATTAGAGTGCTGCAGTGGAATGCACAGCTCCAATAAACAAAGGCTTGTATTTATCTAGTGCCTTTCCCGATCTCGGGATGTCCCAACACATTTCACAGCCAATGTAATTCGGAAGTGTAGTCACTGTGGTAATTAATGTAGGAAAAGTATCAGCCAATTTTCACAGAGTGAGGCTCTGCATACAGCAATGTAATAATGGCCAGATCATTTATTGAATAAGTGGTTAATATTAGTCGGGTCAGACTCGATGGGCTGAATGGCCTCCTTCTGCACTGTAGGGATTCTATGGGAAGCCTGGACACTGGGTGGGCAGTAATAATCTGTTATTCAAAGAGTACTATGGGATCTTTATGTCTACCTGAGAGGGCAGTCGGGAGCTTGGTTCAATATCTCATCTAATGCATGATAATGCAGCACTTGCTCAGTACACCACTGGAGCATCTGCAGAGATTGACAGTCTGTGGAATGGACCTAAACCCTCAACCTTCTGACTTGGAGGAGAGGCCGCTACCCTCCGATTGAGCCTCAGCTGATACAGAACTGAAGAACAATATGAGCCCGGAGCGGATGCCTGTGTCAGACTCTGCTGATTGACCGTTCAATGATGCTGGCTCCACTGGCTAGCTTCATGTTCGTGAGGCAATTGTACATCTTCATTACTGAGCAGTATTTCTTTCTTACGGATTGTTTTTTTTGGTTCCATCAGGAATTTTCCGGTTACAAAAAAAAATAAAATATTTTTTGATGTGAAAAAGCACTTTGAAGACAGCTCATTTCATCTGATTTTATGTCTTTGGAGAAAAAATAAAATCCAATATCAGAAGGCCTTCTCGTGAGGCTATCTGACATGATAAGATTTCGAGATTGTCAGTCAAACGACAAAAACATTTCCTCCTCAATGTTGCTTATCTGATTTCATCCACTCTGGAATGAAAGCAGCAGATTTGGGACTATTCCAAACTTAAAACTACATACAATTTTCTCTGTGGAGAATGTATTGTGGAGAATGTATTGTTCCGCTATTAAGCTGGAGCAGGGTCTTGAGGCCACAAGGTATAATAAGTAAATAAAGCATCAGATATTTGGTGATTGAACTGTGCCAGATGTTTTGTCAGTGTCTATTTGCACACTGTAATGAAGACAATCCAATCAAAGCTCATCGGCTTGTAATAACACTCCAGCGCCCCACTGGAGGAGAATATAGTACCACCGCTATCAGACTGCTGTAACAATAGTGTTTACATAGGTAATTTCCATTGTAAATGATAGAATTTCTCGTGGAAAATAAGGACAAAATATCAAGCCTGAAAAGTACGAATTGCCATGTTTATATAATGATATAAAGGCACTAGTTACTCGTAAGGGGTTGGATAAACACATTGTGGGTTCATTTAGTCTAGGCACATATGAATAATTATACATAGATGTCAAACTTGAAGACATCAGCAGCGCTGTGTGTGCTGCGCTCTGCTCAAAAGCAAAAGTGAAACTAAAACTGGATCGCATGACACGCTTCTTTCCGAGTGATGCTGCTATCCCTTTGTGGTGGTATGTATTAGGGGTCATGTGGGACTGTGAAGCCGTGATGCTATTGGCTGACAGATCCCGGGTCCTGGTTGGCTGTTGACTCCTGGCTCCGCCCTGAAGGCGGAGTATAAGAACCCGAGCTTCTCCCTGCCGCTTCATTCTGTTGCTGAACTGCTGGGGACAAGTCTCGCTTAATAAAGCCTCATCGACTTCATCACTACTCGTCTCTCTCGTAAGTCATTGTGCGCTCCACCCTTAAAGGCATATTGCAGAAGGGATGGCATTACATCTGCACACAGCCTATTACTTGCCCTTTATTTCTGTATAATTCGACCTTGCCTTCTCAACCACGCCCCTCGCCTGAGGTGTGGTGATCCTCAGGTTAAATCACCACCTCAAAGGGTCATCTGGGACTATGGTGACTTTACTTACTTTACTTTTATGTTTGTAGAATTAGTTGATGTATGGAAAATATTTACGGTTATATGTTATGTGTAGAAACTTTAGGGACACTTGTATACAAGCAGAATCACTGCCCTAAAACTGTATTGGGAATGTTAAGCCGGATACTTTTCAACTGGGTTTTGCAGATATTACAGGAAGCTCATGCTGTTGGTCCTCTTGAATGGGTGAAATGATTTGGGTGCATTTCCAACATTACTTCCTGGCTCTCCTAAATTTGTGAATTGACTACTGATGTCAGCCTGGGCGGTATTGGGCTCAGCACCCTATCTGCCCTCCAAAAGCACTTGGGAAGCATTTCCGGGCGGGCAACAAATGTTGGCTTTGCCAGCAATACCCACAACCCATGAAAGAATTTTTTTAAACCTCCCTAGTGGTACTGTGGGCTTACCTGCACCGGGTGGACTGCAGTGGTTGGAGAAAGCGGCTCACCACCACCTTCGCAAGGGCAATTAGGGATGGGAAATAAATGAGGGCCTAGCCAGTGATCCTCCCAGCCTGTGAAAGAAACACAACTCTCCCGAAATGAGAAGAGCTGCCTTTTCCATGGGCCTCACTGAACTCTCAAGACCTTTTGTAGCAGTTCAGCATAACCAGTTAAATCTGCTGCTGAACACGGCCGCTCAGTTCCCACTCCCTCCATGCACCCAGAGCATGTTCCAATATGCAGTGGGAGGAATGAACCATCATTAAAATGCCACAGAGTCCAACCTACACGCCCATGCAGAATGACCTTGCACACTTCCAGCTGCAACACCAGAGGCAAGCTGGTCTTTCTGTTCCTACATTTGATCATTTACGCTTTGTTTCCTCTACAGCTGATGTGTCTGGAACACTGTGGCTTGACTTAGCTTGCAAGTTAATTTTCAACTTGAATTATTCAGGTTTGAACAAGTAGCTCACTGCATTAATACCTACACTTCTGCACTTAGGATTTCATTATCTTGGGCCTTTGTGATGCTCCACTCTTTTACAAAGGAAGGTCCCAGACCAACAGCTTGCATTTATACAGCACCTTTAACATAATGCAATGTTCCAAAGCACTTGAGAGCAGTGTTATCAAACATAACCTGATACTGAACAATTTTAAGGAGTTAGAAAGACAGCTCTCCAGAAGCTTGGCCACAGAAATTGATTTTAGAGCTATTTAGTGGTGAGTTGGTGAGACAGACGGGTTTAGGAAGGGAATTCCATAGCTTGGGGCCAAGGTAGCTGAAAGCATACCTACCACTGGTGGTGCAATTAAAAATTGAGGAAGCGCAGGAGGCCAGAATTGGAGGAATGCAAATATCTTGGTTGTAGGCTGGAAGAGATTACAGAGAGGGAATGGGTGAACAAGGATGAGTATTTTAAACCAGCTAAAACCAAATGAGATTGCCAGTCGTGCTACTGTTGGAAGTTAACAAGTAGGGAGGGGATTACAAAGCGACTTTACAAAAATCAGAATATTCTGATTTCTGTGACATTGCGAATGGGGGGTGGGAAGTTAAAACGAGGGAGGAGGCATCTTTGTTTCTGCGGCCAGGCTCCGTTGGGAACCAATGTTTCCTCTCTATTTTGTAGTGTGAAACAGTTCATTGAAATGCATGGCACCATAACAGGACAGTTCTTGAGCAGCCCACGCGGGACCCTTTGGGTAGCTGTGCCTTCGTACACACGCCTTGGAAGAAAGATTGGTAGGAACTGGGAGCAATCTTCAATAATTGCCCAAAAAAATGCATTTGCTTCAACAGGCTGTTCAGCTCGCTATTGCCAACCAGCTGCTGGTGAAATCTGGATCACTGGGTTTTATCACTGACATGTGTTCACTGTGATAAAATACCAGTGACCTCAGATTTGCTGATGTTGATTATCCATGTTTTTTCTTTAACAGAAAGCTGTATGCTTTAAGTTTGACAATCGGAGATATTCAGGAGAATAAAGGACTGTCAAGCAAAAGGGGGACTTGATAGTGTAGTGGTAATGTCATTGGACATGCAATCCAGAGGCTCTGGGGCCATGGGTTCAAATCCAACCATTGAATTTAAATGAATTAATAAATCTGGAATAGAAACCTCGTCTCCGTAATGATGACGATGAAACTATCATCAATTGTCGTAAAAACTCATGTTTACTAATGACCATTAGGGAAGGAAATCCGCTATCTTTACAAGATCTGGCCTCTACACCCGCTGCATTGTGTTTGACTTTTAACTGCCCTCTGAAATGGCTGAACAATTAATCACTCCGTTTAAGGGAAATTCAGAAGGGGCAGCAAATTGCTGGCCTTGCCAACGACACCCAAATCCAATGAAAGAATAAAAAAAGTTTTAAGTTGTAACCGGAATGGATTTCAAGAAACCACTTGCTGCGCAAAAGGAAATTCTCCCTCCTGTTCCCCTTTCCGTCTTGTACTGTTGGCTAATGGAAACAGTCTAACCAAACCGAGTTTCATGGGAGGCTCAGAGATTTTGAGTTTCCCTGTATTTGAAGACGTTTAATCAGCATCAAGATGTCTGCTGCCCTCAGTAAGGCCAGGTGAGCTCGCTGGGAGCCGGGGCCTCTATTTCCCTCTCTCAGCTCCAGATTCAGTGCGGGTTGTTAACTTCTATCACCATCAAACCGAGAGGCCACCCATTCATAGGAATTTGATTTTTTTTTAAAAGAAAAGACCAGGGGCGGGATTCTCCGGGAATCGGCTGGGTGGGGGTCCCGGCGGGACGGAGTGACATGAACCACTCTGGCGTTGGGCCGCCCTAAAGGTACAGAATCCTCCACACCTTCAGGGGCTAGGCTGGCGCCGGAGTGGTTTGCACCTCGCCAGCTGGCGTGAAAGGCCTTTGGCGCTGCGCCAGCTGGGGCCGAAGGGGCTCCGCCGGCCGGCGCGGGTTCGCACATGCGGGGAGCGTCAGCGGCTGCTGACGTCTTCCCGGCGCATGTGCAGGGGGGTTCACCTTCGCGCCAGCCATCGCGGAGGCTTACACGGCCGGCAAGTAGGAAAAGAGTGCCCCCACGGCACAGGCCCGCCCGTGGATCGGTGGGCCCCGACCGTGGGCCAGGCCACCGTGGGGGCACCCCCTGGGGCCAGATCGCCCCCCGCCCCCCCCCCCCCCCCCCCCCCCCCAGGACCTCAGAGCGCGCCCGCGCCGCCAGGTCCCGCAGGTAGGGGACCAACTCTAATTTACGCCAGCGGAAACTGCATAGAACAAGCGGGACTTCGGCCCATCGCGGATCGGAGAATCGCCAAGGGGGGGGGGGGGCGCTGCGAGCGGCAGCCGACCGGCGGCGTGTGATTCTACCCCCGCCAATTCTCCGACGTCGGAGAATTCGGCGGCCGTCGAGGGCGGGATTCATGCCGGCCCCCTGCAATTCTCCGATCCGGCGGGGGTTCGGAGAATCCCGCCCCAGATTTTCGGCCTTGCTTTCCTCCGGGCTGTCCATCCTGCAGCACATTAGAGACTTGAGAGGGAGAAAAGATGTCTGAGTTTTCACGAGGAAACACCCTGCTCACTCCAGATGTAGGGATGTTAGAGTGAAGATGATGCAAAAACAAACTTCCTACAGTTACTTAAAAATTGTAAAAAGCATCAACTGTTTACACATGAGCAAGACAATTGACTTGTAAAAGGGATTGGATTTTAATGCCTGATCTAATGTTCAAACTGCTGTTATCCATTTTGTATTTTATCTGGCGTTACTCACTTTCTTTTTCTTCTTTTCTCTCCCACCTCCCTTATTGAATCCACTTGTGTCCTCTGTCATGTTTCCTCTCACTGTTTTCTGTTCATGCTTTACCCCATTTTCTTTCTCTTCATTAACATGTCCTGCTTTATTCACTCCACTGCCCTACTCCATTCCATACCCTCTCTGTTTGTCCATGTTTCTCCCTATGGGAAGGCCCAGAGTCCCACGTTTACCCTCTAATTATTCCAGTAGTAGCAGAAATGAATAGCAGCCCAGAACCCCCTGAGTACGGTAAGTGTTTCTGCACCCAGTGCGTGTTGGACTGTAATGTAGTTTGCTACTGCACTGTGAGCTGTCTGCTCTGTTACAGCAACCCAGATGCCGATGAACATGTCATGCTGCATGCAAAGGCTTGATAAGTGACTTTGAATGCATGTTGCTTTTTTTATGGATTAATCTCACCTACACCACGTGGACTGCAACGCTTCAAGAATGGGACTCACCACTACCTTCTTGAGGGCAATGAGGGACAGGCAATTATTGTTCTCGTTTTCAGTAACGCTCACTTCCTCCAAATATTAAATTATTCCGAGTTCCCTGATCTGAAAATGCAAGGTGCACATGCATGGTACACCGAGTCCAAATTCCAGTCCCCAGCTACTTACCTTATCCCTCTGCCCGACAGCTGTCCGAGACCAACAAAACTGCTTGAAACTTTAGTATCTTGGTTGACCCCAAGCTTCCAAACACCTATCTGCACAGTCACTAAAACCGCTTATTTCTACCTCTGTAACATCACTCAACTTCTCCTCTGCTCAGCTGCTGCTGAAACGCTGGTTCATGCCTTTGGTATCTCTAAACTCGACTACTGTAACCCACTCCAAGCTGGTCTTCCACATTCGACTCTCTGTAAACTTGAAGTCATCCATAACTCTGTCCATGTCTTAAATTGCAACAAGTCTCAATCACCTAACATCCAGTACTTGCTGAGCTATATTGGCTCTAAGTTAAGCAATGCCTCATTTTAAACTTCTTGTCCATGTTTGCAAGTCCCGCCATGATCTTGCTTCCTATCTCTGTAATCTCATCCAGCCTTACAACTCCTGAGGTGTCTGTGCTCATCAAATTCTGGCTTGTTGTGCATCCCAATTTTAATTACTCCACCATCAGTGGCAGGGACCTTCGCTGCCTGAACCCCAAGCTCTGGAATTTGCTCCCTGCACATTCTGCCCCTCTTTTCTCCTTCAAGATGCCTTGAGGCCTGCCCCATTGACCAATGTTTTCTTCATCTGACCTAATTTTATGTGACCCAGTGCCTAATTTTGCTTCATAATGTCTGATGACGTGCCTTGGGATGTTTTATTAGGTTAAAGGCAGGTGTTGTTGACTGGTGGAAGAATTTTGAATGCCACCAAACCTCTGACCTTTGAACATACTTACATTCAGCCAATGTTACAATTCCGATACAGACAGATAATTTCAAAAATGATATTTGAATTTCTAGTGACTGGGAAGGATCACATGGCGAGAATTAAAGTTTTAAGACTTTTACTGTAACAAGCAAACTAAACGCAACATTGGCTAAACATAATTTCTTTCGGCAACTTATACTCTAAAATACAGAAATTTTACTCGTGGCATTGAACGGAACTGACAATCCCAGGCCAAGACTATATTTTACCCTGTCCCTTAAGTGGATACTTTATTCTCCTGGAACAAGTAGAAAGTTATTCTCCACTCCTGATGGCCTGCTTCCCATTTTTGTACCCAGCTGCGTAACTTCTAATCTGAGAGCTGACTTTAACTGTGAGGAACACATTGGAGATCCCTTCTCTTTAGCCCAATCTGGGCAAATCTTCCATCCTCCTTTAGATCTTCAACTACCTTGGTCTCTTCAATCTGAATGCAGGTTCCCACCCATATTCTGGGTGATGAACTAATATGATCAGAATTTTCTCTGCTTCAGGTGCATGTCTGGCTGCTTTTATGTTCCTGATTTTTTTGCTGTCAGATTCTTGCAGACTCTCTTGTATTTGTGAGTTTCAGAAGTAACCCAAAACCATGAGAACTTAAACTACAATGACCATCTATAAACTCTTATCCCCCGAGCTAATCTCTATCGCCCTGTGAATCACATGGACTTTGTATAAATGCCAATTAGCTCTCCTCTCCCCTCCTAACTTTATTCTAACTTGGAACTAAATAGTTTAAACCATTATAACACATGGTATTCCTCATACATCTTTCTTTGTGGGCGTTGGAGAATTACAGGCTACGTCTGGTCAGCCAAAATGCTTTTGCCAATTTCTGCAGGTGTGAACATCTTGCAGCTTCTCAGCAAGTCTCTTTATTTGGGTCCCTTTTATCCCCAGAGCATCTATGTCTCCCAGGCTTCTTGTTGAGTGAAATTCAGAGCAGATCACAGGACTCTCCTTCAATCCTCCATTTTACCTTAAATTAAAGAGAGCCCCAAAATATAACAAACCTTTTTTAAAAATGTACTTTATTCCAAACTTCTTCAAGTGTTTACAATACATAAACAGTCTGGGGAACATACTCCCCAATACACAATTATACAGTTTGTACAATTTTATATGGCCACAAACCTCAGCTGAACCCTTAGTTCGTGTTTGATCTTTTCCAGACAGAGAAAGTTGTACAAGTCCCTCAGCCAGGTCTCCACCTCCGGTGGTGTTGCCGACTGCCATTCCAGTAAGATCCTTCGCCGGGCAACCAGAGAGGCGAAAGCTATGACATCGGCCTTCCTCCCCTCCATCAGCTCCGGCTTCTCCGATATCCCAAGTATCATCACCAAAGGGTCCATCCCAACCTCCTCCCCCAGTATCCTTGTTGGTGTCGTAAACATTCCCACCCAGAATTTCTCCCAACTTCTTGCAACCCCAGAACATATGTGCATGGTTTGCTGGTCCCCGACCATACTTCTCGCAATCGTCCCGACCATACTTCTCGCAATCGTCTGCCATTCCTTGGAAGAACCCACCCATTATTGCCCGAGTCATATGTACCACCTTGAACTGTATCAGGCTCATCCTTGCACACAAGGAAGTTACCCTGCGTAGCGCCTCACTCTACACTCCCGTTTATCTCCCGTCCCAACTCCCCCTCCTACTTATCCTTAATCTTCACCCCCTACTCACAAGAACACAAGAACTAGGAGCAGGAGTAGGCCATCTGGCCCCTCGAGCCTGCTCCGCCATTCAATGAGATCATGGCTGATCTTTTGTGGACTCAGCTCCACTTTCTGGCCCGAACACCATAACCCTTAATCCCTTTATTCTTCAAAAAACTATCTATCTTTATCTTAAAAACATTTAATGAAGGAGCCTCTACTGCTTCACTGGGCAAGGAATTCCATAGATTCACAACCGTTTGGGTGAAGAAGTTCCTCCTAAACTCAGTCCTAAATCTACTTCCCCTTATTTTGAGGCTATGCCCCCTAGTTCTGCTTTCACCCGCCAGTGGAAACAACCTGCCCACATCTATCCTATCGATTCCCTTCATAATTTTATATGTTTCTATAAGATCCCCCCCTCATCCTTCTAAATTCCAACGAGTACAGTCCCAGTCTACTCAACCTCTCCTCGTAATCCAACCCCTTCAGCTCTGGGATTAACCTAGTGAATCTCCTCTGCACACCCTCCAGTGCCAGTACGTCCTTTCTCAAGTAAGGAGACCAAAACTGAACACAATACTCCAGGTGTGGCCTCACTAACACCTTATACAATTGCAGCATAACCTCCCTAGTCTTAAACTCCATCCCTCTAGCAATGAAGGACAAAATTCCATTTGCCTTCTTAATCACCTGTTGCACCTGAAAACCAACTTTCTGCGACTCATGCACGAGCACACCCAGGTCTCTCTGCACAGCAGCATGTTTTAATGTTTTATCATTTAATAATAATCCCTTTTGCCGTTATTCTTACCAAAATGGATAACCTCACATTTGTCAACATTGTATTCCATCTGCCAGACCCTAGCCCATTCACTTAGCCTGTCCAAATCCCTCTGCAGACTTCCAGTATCCTCTGCACTTTTTGCTTTACCACTTATCTTAGTGTCGTCTGCAAACTTGGACACATTGCCCTTGGTCCCCAACTCCAAATCATCTATGTAAATTGTGAACAGTTGTGGGCCTAACACTGATCCCTGAGGGACACCACTAGCTACTGATTGCCAACCAGAGAAACACCCATTAATCCCCACTCTTTGCTTTCTATTAATTAACCAATCCTCTATCCATGCTCCTACTTTCCCCTTAATGCCATGCATCTTTATCTTATGCAACAACCTTTTGTGTGGCACCTTGTCAAAGGCTTTCTGGAAATCCAGATATACCACATCCATTGGCTCCCCGTTATCTACCGCACTGTTAATGTCCTCAAAAAATTCCACTAAATTAGTTAGGCACGACCTGCCCTTTATGAACCCATGCTGCGTCTGTCCAATGGGACAATTTCCATCTAGATGCCTCTCTATTTCTTCCTTGATGATAGATTCCAGCATCTTCCCTACTACCGAAGTTAAGCTCACTGGCCTATAATTACCCACTTTCTGCCTACCTCCTTTTTTAAACAGTGGTGTCACGTTTGCTAATTTCCAATCCGCCGGGACCACCCCAGAGTCTAGTGAATTTTGGTAAATTATCACTAGTGCATTTGCAATTTCCCTAGCCATCTCTTTTAGCACTCTGGGATGCATTCCATCAGGGCCAGGAGACTTGTCTACCTTTAGCCCCATTAGCTTGCCCATCACTACCTCCTTGGTGATATCAATCCTCTCAAGGTCCTCACCTGTCATAGCCTCATTTCCATCAGTCACTGGCATGTTATTTGTGTCTTCCACTGTGAAGACCGACCCAAAAAACCTGTTCAGTTCCTCAGCCATTTCCTCATCTCCCATTATTAAATCTCCCTTCTCATCCTCTAAAGGACCAATATTTACCTTAGCCACTCTTTTTTGTTTTATGTATTTGTAGAAACTTTTACTATCTGTTTTTATATTCTGAGCAAGTTTACTCTCATAATCTATCTTACTCTTTATAGCTTTTTTAGTAGCTTTCTGTTGCCCCCTAAAGATTTCCCAGTCCTCTAGTCTCCCACTGATCTTTGCTACTTTGTATGTTTTTTCCTTCAATTTGATACTCTCCCTTATTTCCTTAGATATCCACGGTCGATTTTCCCTCTTTTTACCGTCCTTCCTTTTTGTTGGTATAAACCTTTGCTGGGCACTGTGAAAAATCACTTGGAAGGTTCTCCACTGTTCCTCAACTGTTTCACCATAAAGTCTTTGCTCCCAGTCTACCTTAGCTAGTTCTTCTCTCATCCCATTGTAATCTCCTTTGTTTAAGCACAAAACACTAGTGCTTGATTTTACCTTCTCACCCTCCATCTGTATTTTAAATTCCACCATATTGTGATCGCTCCTTCCGAGAGGATCCCTAACTATGAGATCCTGAATCAATCCTGTCTCATTACACAGGACCAGATCTAGGACCGCTTGTTCCCTCGTAGGTTCCATTACATACTGTTCGAGGAAACTATCGCGGATACATTCTATAAACTCCTCCTCAAGGCTGCCTTGACCGACCTGGTTAAACCAATCAACATGTAGATTAAAATCCCCCATGATAACTGCTGTACCATTTCTACATGCATCTGTTATTTCTTTGTTTATAGCCTGCCCCACCATAATGTTACTATTTGGTGGCCTATAGATTACTCCTATCAGTGACTTTTTTGCCTTACTATTCCTGATTTCCACCCAAATGGATTCAACATTATCCTCCATAGCACCGATGTCATCCCTTACTGTTGCCCGGATGTCATCCTTAAATAACAGAGCTACACCACCTCCCTTACCATCCACGCTGTCCTTCCGAAAAGTTTGATACCCTCGGATATTTAACTCCCAGTCGTTTTAACTCACCTCTCTGCTCTCCCAGCCATCCATATATGTCTACGATCCTGCCCTCCCCTTCCACGTCCGAAAGCAGCTGTGGCTCCAGCAGGGCATGCTTCGGTAGCCTGGGGTACACTTTCCAAACCTTCCACGCAAAGTCCCTTACCTGCAAATATCTAAACTCACTTCCTCTCGAGCTCAACCCTCTCCTTCAGTTCTTCCACACTGGCAAACCCCTCTTCCAGGTACAGATTCCCCCACTTCTCTCCACTTCCTAAACATGCTTTCTGCCCCCCCACCCCCGGCTCGAATCCGTGGCTTTCGAACAGCGGCTTCAACACCGACATCCCCTCTATCCTAAAGTGCCTCCTCGACTGGTTCCAGACCCAAAATATAACAATCTTATTAACTTTGCATTTGTGGTCTCTGCCATCTCTTGCATGCATTGTTAAAGCTGACTTTCATTTTGTTGCGCTCTCTCATATTGGCTAAACTAAAAAATATTTTTTTGTTATCGGGAATATGCAGCATAAAAACATTCTGCAAATACTGCCAGAGAGAGCATAACATGGGAAGTGGAGGGTGAGTTAATTATGCATTCCAATAACTTCTTGAAGTGTGACAGTAATTTGCATTTTGGAACACACATCCCGTACCAGCCTCCCCGAGCAGGCTCCGGAATGTGGCGACTAGGGGCTTTTCACAGTAACTTCACTTGAAGCCTACTTGCGACAATAAGTGATTTTCATTTCATTTCATTTTCAAGTTGTGTCTTGTATCTGCCCTAAGTTGATTGCAAAGAAAAAGTGGAATCTAAGTCAAGCCTTTGTCCAACCCTGAAGCTCTGAGTTTAAAAGGGGCTTTTGTACTTCATGAGTGACATTGTGTTCCCCATGCAGTGAATTTACCATTATTAGGACCCACTAGAACCACATCTCCCAAGCTACCTCTATTAACCTCAGCTGTTTTGTGTTTGCTGCGTAGCCAACTTCATATGGATCATGCTTGGAGAAGCTCAGATCTCCCACGTGTCCAAAATGTACTGCTGGGCTGGAACCCTCCCCCCGCCGCCGCCCCATCAGTTTTACTTTATAATGCATGGAAATGCGTTTCTTCTGTTGCCTTGGACCTTTGGTGTCTCGGGCTGCTTGATGAATACCACAGATTGCTTTCGGATGCTGGTTGATCGGTTCCCAGACGAGCGGATGTTGTTTAACAATAGTAGAATTAAAAATACACACAGCTTCCTGCAGCGTTGGATGAAACACAGAAACTGGGCTTCTTTTCTGGTCGCGATAGCTTCCCACCATTTGCACAATGAACCATGATTGATCATGATACACATGCAATTCGAAATGTCGAATGAGAGGGCGCTCACCGTCTGAAGTAATGAACACTGACCAGCTGTTCAAACATTTATTAATGCTTCACATATTTACCACGTGCACTTAATGCCCACTCCCTACTGGAGGATTTGTCTGTGGAAGCGTATGTGAGAGGAAGAATTGACACCTTGAGGAATGGAAGGAGAAATATTGCGCACAAGTCACCGACCACTCAGCAGGAGGGTTGATTGTCTAGTTGTAAGTGCTTGGCCAGTTTTGACCCACTTAGTGTTGCAAGGTTGCTTGACTCTAAGTCACTAAGTAGAAAATATTGGAGCAGGGAGCTGTTACAGAGCATCTACTAGAGTGGAAATTTCCACCTGAACTCTGTGGGACATGTTGTGTTATGTAATTTGGAATAACACAAGCTGCCACTTGATACAGTTTTGAGTAAAAGATGCTCCAGACTTTGAAGTGAATTGAGTTCAATGTGTTTTATTGAACTATTAGCACAGTTCTCAATGAGTTCGACTCTCTGCTAATCTAAATGTAGTTACTCAGCCCAACTGAACCAGCCTTGCTCTAAGCCACGTGCTGGGGTGTGATGCTGAGGGTACACCCCTGTCTCACTCTGTAGATGGTGGTCTGTGGAACGAGGCGGGGTGTGAGTGCCTCATCCCTTTTATAGTGAGATACCACCCCTGAGTGTCCTGACTGCTCATTGGTCGTGTCCTATTCTATGTGTTCATTAGCTGCATGTTTGCATATCATGACATCTCCATGTTTTTTTGTGTTTTGTTGGTGTATGTGAATGTATTTACATGTGAATGAGTCTGTCTAACATGACTGACGGAGTACAACAGTACGAAGTCTTGGAAGATCGCGCATATAGACACTGACATTAAGTTTCTACAAAGATTCAAGAAAGCAGACATAAGACTTCGTATTGTGCTCACCCCAGTCCAACGCCGGCATCTCCACATCAGGATTACCACAGAAAAGAGCAAACAAAACAAACGTTCACAAGTCCAGTCTCTGAGGCTTGCGTCTGATCCTGGTCGACTGCTGGAGAGGTGGCGGAGGGGACGACGGTGCCTTGACAGGCGGGATGGAAGTCTGACTGGTGGCCTAGTGGTGTGAGGTATCAGGAGGTGGCAATTCAACATCTGGAAATGGAGGAGAAAGTGGTTGCGGGCAGGCAACATTGCGCTGTGCCCGTTGATTCCTTCGCATGATGGAGCCATCAGCCATACGTACAACATAAGAGCGGGGTGCGGCCTGTCGAGCAACGACAGCCGGGCAGACCACTCACCATCCGGTATCTTGATTCTGACAGTGTCTGCTGGGGAGAGCACGGCCAGATCGGTGGCATGGGCATCATAGCCCTGCTTTTGACGGTCTCTGAGCTGCTGCATCTTCTGCAGCACCGGGAGGTGATCCAGGTTGGGCAGGTGTATGGTTGGAAGCGCGTCCGCAGTTCATCAGGAGGCGACATGCCAGTGGACAATGGAGTCGTCCTGTACGTGAGCAGTGCAAGGTTTATGGCGGAAGCAGAGTCCGCGGCCTTGCAGATGAGCTGTTTCACACCACTTTCTCGACTTTTCCATTGGACTGCGTATAGTGCGGACTGGCGGTGACATGCTGGAAACTGGTACGACCTGGCAAACCATTTTCGACTGGTAAAGCACGGGCCATTGTCGCTCATGACGGTGATTGGGATGCTTTCACACCACTTTCTCGACTTTTCCATTGGACTGCGTATAGTGCGGACTGGCGGTGACATGCTGGAAACTGGTACGACCTGGCAAACCATTTTCGACTGGTAAAGCACGGGCCATTGTCGCTCATGACGGTGATTGGGATGCCATGCCTTGAGAACGTCCCCTTACAGGCTTTGATGACGGTCCGAGAGGTGAGGTGTGGGAGCTTCAGCACCTCCGGGTAATTCGAGAAATAGTCGATGATCGATAAGTAGTCACGACCGTTCGCATGAAAGAGGTCGATGCCAACCTTGGACCACGGAGAGGTCACTATGTCATGCTATTGGAGCGTCTCCTTGCTCTGCGCTGGCTGGAACCGCTGACAGGTAGCACAGTTCAGGACTATGTTCGTGATGTCCTGGCTGATGCCGGGCCAGTAGACAGCTTGCCGGGCTCTGCATCTGCACTTCTTGACGCCCAAGTGTCCCTCATGAATCTGGCGCAGCGCCAAGCTCTGGAGATGGAGCAGAATGACAATCCTGTCCAGCTTGAGGAGGATACCATCAATCACAGTCAGGTCATCCTTCACATTGTAAAATTGTGGCTACTGGTGCCCTGGATGATGTGTCATCTTGTTGAAGCAACACCGCACCAATGCCATTCTGACTCGCATCTGTGGATATCTTTGTCTCCCGGTCCAGGTGGAAGGATGCCAGGACTGGTGCAGTGGTGAGCTTGGCTTTCAGCTCCAGCCACTCTGTCTGGTGCGCCGCCTTCCACTCAAAGGCAGTTGACTTTTTCACCAGGTTGCGTAGGGCCGTGGTGTGTGTGGCCATGTTTGGAATGAACTTGCCCAGAAAATTGACCAAGCGCAGCCCTGCCTTTTTGTCCTCAGGGACCTTCATCGCCACGATGGCCTTCATTTTGTCTGTGTCCGGGTGCACACCATGTTGTGAGATCTGGTCGCCTAGGAACTTGAGCGTCGATGTGCCAAAACAACATTTGGACCTGTTTAACTTTAGGCCGTTGGCATGTACATGTTGGATACCTTCTGGAGACGGGACACATGTTCTTCAGGGGTCGTGGAGCATATGATGATGTCATCCACGTACACACGAACCCCTTCAATGCCTTCCATCATCTGCTCCATTATGCAATGGAATATCTCCGATGCCGAGATGATGCCAAATTGCATGCAATTGCAGCAGTATCCGCCAAAAGGCGTGTTGAAGATGCAGAGCCTTCGCCTGGACTCTTCCAGCTGGATTTGACAAAATCCCTGTGATACATCCAATTTGGTGAAGAAGCGCTCATGTGCCATCTCCCTCGCGAGTTCCTCCTGCTTCGGGGTGGGGCAGTGTTCCAGCACGATATTATGATTGAGATCTTTGGGATCAATGCAGATGCGCAGGTCCCCCAAAGGCTTCTTTACGCACACCATCGAGCTGACCCAGTCAGTCAGTTCGGTGACCTTGGATATGATGCCTTTTTGCTGAAGGTCCTTGAGCTGTGCCTTCAGGCGTTCTCTCAGTGGAGCAGGGACACGTCGTGGTGCCAGACACTGGCTTGGCATCAGGTCGTAGCAGAATCTTGTATCGATACGGCAGCGTGCCCATCCCATTGAACACATCTGAATACTGGGCGAGGATGTCGTTGATGCCAGCCTGAAGATCCACATGGGAGGATGTCATGGTGTAAACCCTTTGAATGCGGTTCAGCTGCTTGCAGGCGTGCTCACCTAGTAGGGATGCCCTGTCCGGCTTAACAATTTCAAAGCGTAACCGTGCTTGTGTGTGTCGGTTGGATACGTGCAAATGGCAGGATCCCAGTGCCGTGATGGCATTCCCGTTGTAATCCAGGAGCTTGCAGGCAGCTGGAAGGACCGTGGGGGGCTTCTTAATGCATCTGAAGTCTGCCTGTGAGAGGAGGTGAGAGGTGAGAGGCAGACCTGTGTGCAGCTTGAACTGGAAGGGGCAGTGGTTGACCTTCCTCACTGCTCGCCATTCGTCCTCAGAATCCACAGCTAAGATTGACTGGACTTGCGATGAGTCTGGTGTGGCATATTCACACGTTGTAATGATGCCCACACTATAGGCGTTGTCCAGGCATTCATCATCTGGATCCATTGCACTGCCGGGATCAGAATCCTGTAGGCGTTGTTGCACAATCCGGATGCGCCGTCGTCGGAATTGGCTTCTGATTGGCGGTGCAGATCTTCACAGGGCTGCATAGTGGCCTGGCTTCCTGCAGTTTAAACAGCGTCTGCCTCTTGCAGGTCAGTGTTTCTTTAAATGGGCAGTGTCAAAGTTTGAACACGTCATGACTTCGGCGTCCTGACGCCCCGTGCGTCGTTTCACATGCACAGTGTGGTTCTCAGACGTCTGCACCCGCACAGTGCGGTTTCGGCCGCTTCGGTATCCCGTTCGCATCGCGCATGCGGCGGGCCCCGGGAAGAGCATGCGAAATGGCCGCTTTCATCAATGTTGAGGCACTGCATCTGGGAGTTGGCCTGCACACACTCCGCCTCATGGGAGGCTAGTTTATCATTTTCTGCCGTTTTGTACTGGGAATAGCGATTTTTAGCATGCTCGTGCACTGCATGTTTCAATCGCGACTGGCATGGTCATATGCTTGATCTTCAGTAACTGCTCTCTCAGAGGATCAAAGTAAACAACAAAAATGATTTGGTTTCTGATCATGGAGTCAATGATACCACCGAAGTTGCAGGATTGCGCTCGCAGTCTAAGGTTAGTTCAATATGAGTTGAAGGATTCATCTTTACCTTGCAATCGCTGCTTGAATATGTAGTGCTCGAAGATTTCATTGGTGTCCACCTCACAGTGGCTGTCAAACTTGTCTAGGATAGTCTGAAACTTTGTCTTGTCACAGATAAGTGACATCCATTTGCTGGTTTGTGATGCGATGCAACGCCAACAGCGCGGGTTCAATTCCTGTACCGGTTGAGGTTATCCATGAAGGCCCTGCCTTCGCACCCTTGCCCCTCACCTGAGGTGTGGTGACCCTCAAGTTAAATCACCACCAGTCAACTCTCTTTCCAAGGGGAGGGCAGCCTCTAGAATGGTGGTGACATTACTGGTTCCACAAGCCAGAGGCCCGTGTCACATGATTCCCACCTCCCCACACAACCTTTGACAACGGATGTGCATCGCTCATCTGGGTCCCTGAGATTATTAAATGTCTCAGTCATTAAGAATTGAAAGAAGACAAGCAGGCCAACATAGGTTATGAAATGCAGACGGCCTTTGTATTGGTCTCTTTGAATACAGCCCACTGAGCTTCATTAGTGTCTCCCCAGAGATAACGATATATGTGTTTCCCTGATATGGCCAGGCAGCTCTTTTTGTTGAAAAGTTGGAAACAGTACCGCTTTTTGTTGAAAGGTTGGAACCAGTACCGCTTGGTCTCAGCTCTGCTGCAGGGGTTGCCTGAAAGCTGCTGATAGATAACAGGTTACCACTGACAGGACTCCCCTCGGGATTTTCGTTCAAGGTTTACTCTCTTGACCCTTTTCTCTCCCGAGACACCCCCCAGGCTACTTACCCACGGAGGTCTGATCTGTGGGCACCAGGGTGTGAGCACACATCGGTGGGTCTGTATGTCATGCACCACCCATTGCGCTAACACACTTGATGCATCACATCAATTTTGTCTATACTCCAGGGAATATAGACTGAATTTACTCAGCATCCCATCACAGGAACTAATCTAGTGAACCTTCTATATACCACCCGCAATGCAGCTATATTTATCTTTGTATATGGACATCAAAATTTCAGTTTTCCAGGTGTGATTTCTCCAAAGCGACATACACTTGCAGCAAAACTTTATTCTTGTATTCCAATGCGGGCAATGGCCAGCGTGCCATTCTCTTTCCTAATTGCTGCTGTACCTGCATGCTAACTCTATGCGTTTCTTGTATGAACACCCAAGTCCCTCCGAACATCAACATTTACAAGTTTTGCGTCTTTTGAAAAATATTCTGCTTTTTTATTCTTACGACCAAAGTGAATAACCTCACACTTTCTCACATTACACTCCATCTGCCACTTTTATTCCCAATCACTTTTCCTATGTCTCTTGGTGTTCTCCTCACAGTTTACAATAGAATCCATAGAATAGAATTCATAGACTCCTTACAGTGCAGGAGGCCATTCAGCCCATCGAGTTTGCACTGATCCTCTGAAAGAGCACCCCACATAGGCCCACTCCCCCGCCGTATCCCTGTAAGCTCACCTAACCTGCATCACACCCCAGCACGTGGCTTAGAGCAAGGCTGGTTCAGTTAGACTGAGTTACTACATTTAGATTAGCAAATAGTCAAACTCATGAGAACTGTGCTAATAGTTCAATAAAACACATTGAATTCACTTCAAAGTCTGAAGCATCTTTTACTCAAAACTGCATCAAGTGGCAGCTTGTGTTATTCCAAATTACATAACACAACATGATACCAGGTGTCTGTTCAATCTAGTTCAACTCAGCAAGATCCATGATGACCAGCGAATGTATATCGGTACAATGGAAAAGATTCCAGCTCCTCACCAGCTCAGGACCTCCGGCAACCTCAGTGCCAACTGGCGGCCATTCAAGCAGAAATTTCGGCTTTACGTCGAAGCATCAGATCTCAATGGTGCGTCTGATGCACGGAAGATAGCTCTTTTCCTCACCACAGCGGGTGATCACGTCTTGGAAATATTCAACTCCTTTCACTTCGCCGAAGACCAGGACCAGGACCAGCTCAGTTTTAAAATCCTGATCCCTTTCTTAAAATACCTCCCTGGCCTCACCCCTCCCTATCTCTGTAAACTCAAACCTCATAACCCTAGAGGGCTCTGCACTTCTCCGATTCTGGTCTCTCCAATTCTGGCCTCTCGATGATTCCAGATTTTTATGATGCCGCCATCGGCTGCTGTGCCTTCAGCTGTCTAGAGCCTAAGCTCTGGAGTTTACTCCTTAAACCTCTTCTCCTCTGCATCATATTCTCTTCCTTTAAGTTTCTCCTTAAACCTACCTCTTTGCTCTTTATCGCCTGTCCAAATATTTTCTTATGTAGCTCAGTGTCGAGGTATTTTGGGCAACGCTCCTGTGAAGGGTGAAGCACTTTGGGCCATGTTGTAATTTGTTTTGAGTTTCTTTATGTCCATTCTACTGCTGTAAATTACAAAGACTCATCCCACTACTGGCCTCTGGATCTGCTCTGGTTTTCCCCAACTCCCCAATGTAACATCTTGAAAAATTAATGATCATTTTCAGCATTAAGAACAATTTATTTTCCTCTACCCCTGATTACTTCTGTCGTGGAAGCCGGGTGGAGGTAATGTTCTCGCCCTTGTTTGTAAACAATACATCTCAAAAACAAATGGATGGATTTCAGTGAAACTTGGTGGACAGGTTGAGGTACAAGGAAGAACTTATTCAGATTTGGCGAAGTGCTGCTCTGGATCCTGGAATTTTTTAAAAGGGTTGCTTTTTTTTTACTATGTTGTGAGTTGTTTTGTTTAGAATGTGTGGTTTGTCTCAGCTGCTATGATGGAATTTGTCACACATGTCAAAATTTGGGCAGAGTTTTCAGAGCAGATTATTGGATGCGGATTGGCCTGAAACCTCCTCCATAAGATGGAAACTCTAATAAAAAAAAGTTGGTTTCACCTTTGTAGTTACAGCGCAACCATGGAGCAGGGAAAAGCCTCAGGGAAGAGCTATGTAATTGTAATAACTTTGAGGTGATGCAGTGTGGTGGAGTTATGTGTTCTACCCAGTGTCCTCTTCACTTGTTTACCCTGCATTAACCCACAACTATTCAGCTTCAGTTTAGTCTTCTGTGTGGCAGTTTGTTAAATGCCTTTTGGGGACTATTGAAAGAAATATAGGTTCATAGTTTATATTTGAGTGGCAAACACTTTGGACTTACCAACCTATCTTGCCGATTCTAGGCTCTTACATGAATTGCCTATAATTGAGAGAAGTGAAATATTTCTTTGATTACATGGGTTCTTTTTTAAATGGCCACGTGGATACAATCCTGACGCATGTTGAAATGCTTCACAAACAGCATACCTCATCAGCTGACTGGCTCGGTCTCTGTTTCTTTTATCATCGGATGCCGGCTGCTTTATTTAAATGGACTCACTGGGAAGGCATGCCAGCGAACATTGTTTTAAGGCGTTGAGATGGCAAATCAGACTTTTCAGTGTGCCAGCTGTCTCTGTTGAGCTGATATGGGTAAAGCTTTCAAATAAAACTTGTGGAGGTGCATCCTACTTTACAGGCTTCCTTTTCATTGAAACTTTACAAGCTTGCGAGATTATAAGTCACACCGGTTAAAGGCAAAAGGCAGTCCGAGGTATTTCTAGGCTTAATCAGCTTGATGTATGAAAGAGGGAACTGAATATAGCAGCCTTTGTGATGTCCCAAAGGACTTACCAGACACATTAAGTACTTTTGAAATATTGTCACCGTGGTAGAGAATTGTGGCAGCCCAGTTTTGCACAAAGGTTCCACAACAGGCTTTGACATAATTACTGATTGCTGATATTGGTTGAGGAATAATTATTGTCCAGGGTGAATTTGCCTGCCCTTTTTTGAAATAGTACCAAGGGATAATTTTAAGTCGAGCCATGGGGGTCAGCGAGGCTTTATTTTAAATGTGTTATCTGAAAATCTGCACCTGGCGAGCAACATAACGTCTGCATTTTGATTATGTTTCGCTTGAGCCAAGACCTCCTAAACTGCCCTTTGGAGTGGCCCAGAAAGTCACTGAGTAGTATCAAATTGCTGCAACCAGAGATGGATCAAGAGAACATCCACTATCGCCTTCTCAGGGCTACTAGGAGTGGGCAATAAATTACAGCTTTTTCAGCAGCACCTCCATTCCAAGAATGAAAAAAGGAAGGGAAGAATAAGTCAAAACCTCTGCTTCTGGGAGCGACATGGTGGCGCAGTGGTTAGCACTGCTGCCTCACGTTGCCGAGGACCCGGGTTCGATCCCGGCCCTGGGTCACTGACCATGTGGAATTTGCACATTCTCCCCGTATCTGCGTGGGTCTCACCCCCACAACCCAAAGATGTGCCTGGTGGGTGAATTGGCCACACTAAATAGTCCCTCAATTGCAAAAAATAGAATCGGGTACTCTAAATTTATTTTTTAAAAGTATCGCTGCTTCAGTGCCACCTTTCCTCAGTGGGTAGCCTCTCGCCTCAGGGTCAGAAGGCCTTGCGTTCAAATTGCACTCCAGAAAATTGAGCGCAAATCCAGGCTGGCGCTCTTGTGCAGTACTGAGATTACTGCACATGTAATTGCATACAATATTATTGAGAATGTATAGCATAGTGTACGGCACAGTAATATATCAACATCCTGGGGTTACTTTTTTTAAAAATATATTTTTTATTCTCCTTTTTCACATTTTCTCCCAAATTTACACCCAACAACAATAAACAATAATCAGTAACAAATATGTCAATCCCCATATCAATAACAACGATCCCATCCTCCCACCAAACCCCAAACACTAGCCCGCATGTTCACACAAACAAATGACAAAAAGGAATTAGGGATCACCCATAGTCGCCATGAACAGACACAGCTCCCCTTCCCCCCAACCCTCCCACCCACACGCCCCAACTAATGTTCCATGTTATCCAGTTCTTGAAAGTGCATGATGAATAATGCCCATGAATTGTAGAACCCCTCCATCCTTCCCCTCAGTTTAAGAGTCAAGAATTCCAACAGGCCCCCCGCCACGCCAGGGCAACTATCAGGATCCGCCTTCAGGCGATCAACGAGGCGAAGGCTACAACATCTGCCTCCGCACCCATTTCCAACCCTGCTGGTCCGACACCCCGTTTATGGCCTCCCGGGGCCGGGTCCAGTTTCACGTGCACCACTTTAGAAATTACCCTAAAAACCTCCTTCCAGTAATCCTCTAGCTTTCGACAGGACCAAAACATATGAACTTGATTAGTGCCCCCCCCCCGCAATGTTTAGAATTATCATAGTATTTACAGTGCAGAATGAGGCCATTCAGCCCATCGAGTCTGCACCGGCTCTTGGAAAGAGCACCCTACCCAAGGTCAACACCGCCACCCTATCCCCATAACCCAGTAACCCCACCCAACACTAAGGGCAATTTTGGACACTAAGGGTAATTTATCACGGCCAATCCACCTAACCTGCACATCTTTGGACTGTGGGAGGAAACTGGAGCACCCGGAGGAAACCCATGCACACACTGGGAGGATGTGCAGACTCCGCACAGACAGTGACCCAAGTCGGAATCGAACCTGGGACCTTGGAGCTGTGAAGCAATTGTGCTATCCACAATGCTACTGTGCTGCTCTAATGTTCACACACATTCCTTCAAAGAATCGGCTCATCCTCGCCCTCGTGAGGTGTGCTCTGTATACCACCTTCAGCTGTATCAACCCCAACCTCGCGCACGGGGTGGAGGCATTCACTCTCCGGAGCACCTCACACCAGAACCCCTCCTCCATATCCTCTCCCATCTCTTCCTCCCACTTTGCTTTGATCCCTTCCAGTGATGCCTTCTCTTCCAAAATAGCTCCGTAAACCGCCGACACTACCCCATTCTCCAATCCCCCTTCACCAGCAATGTGGAGGCCGGCTCCACCGGGAAGCTCTGTATTTTCTTTCTGGCAAAATCTCGAACCTGCATGTATCCAAATATTTCACCCTTCTCCAGCCCATACTTCGCTACCAGTTCTTTCAATCCTGCAAACCGACCCCGAAGAAACAAATCTTTTAGCGTCTTAATCCCCTTCTCCTCCCATTTCCGAAAATTTCCATCCCACTTTCCAGGCTCAAATCTGTGGTTCCCCCGAATCAACATTTCCTTTGACCCTGCCCCCAATCCGAAGAGTTGGCGAAACTGCCTCCAAATTCTCAATGAAGCTGTTATTACCGGACTCCCTGAGTATATCCCCGGGGACAGCGGGAGCGGCACTGTTGCTAGTGCTTTCAATCCCGATCCCCTGCACAAACTCTTCTCCATTCTGACCCACTGGGAATCAACCCCTCTGACCCAACTCCACACCTTCTCCACATTCGCCGCTCAGTAGTAGTACAACAGGTTCAGGAGACCCAAACCCCCTGCCTTCCCCTCTGTAGCAGCACCTTTCTCACTCTGGCCACCTTCCCTACCCATATGAATGAGGTAATCCTTCCCTCAATCTCCCTGAAAAAAGACTTTGGCAGGAAAATCGGTAGGCATTGAAAAATAAACAGATATCGCGGCAACACGTTCATTTTAACCGCCAGTACCCGACCCGCCAGTGCCAGAGGGAGACCATCCCACCTTGCCAGATAAGCTTTCACTCTCCCCACCAAACTAGAAATGTTGTACCTGCGGAGCCCCCCCCACTCCCAGGCAACCTGCACCCCCAGATACCTAAAGTGAGTCCCTGCCCTACGGAATGGCACCCCCCCCCCACACCCGGCCGAGACACCACAAAGTACTCACTCTTGTCTAGATTTAGTTTGTACCCCGAGAAGGACCCAAACACTCTAAGCAGCACCAATATTCCCCCTATCGACACACTCGGTTCCGACATGTATAACAGCAAGTCATCGGCATATAAGGACACCCTATGCTCTAACCCCGCACTATTCCTTTCCACACCCCGAGCTTCTTAATGCGATGGCCAACGGCTCAATCGCGAGTGCAAGCAGCAGGGGGGACATAGGACATCCCTGTCTCGTCCCACGGTGGAGAGAAAAGTATCTCGAGCTGATGTTGTTTGTGCGGACACTCGCCCTCGGCTCCTTATATAGTAGCTTTGCCCAGTTCACAAATCTTGGTCCAATTACAATCGCTCCAGAACTGCCATCAAGTACCCCCATTCTACCCAGTCAAACGCCTTCTCAGCGTCCAATGCCACAACCACCTCTGTTTCCTTCCCCTCTGCCGGTGCCATAACAACGTTCAATACCCTTCTAACGTTTGAAAAGAGCTGCCTCCCTCTCACGAACCCTGTCTGATCTTCACCTATCACCTTCGAGAGGCACTCCTCCAGCCTACACGCCAGCACCTTTGTCTATACTTTTGCATCCACATTCAGAAGTGATATGGGTCTCTACGACCCACACTCCATCGGATCCTTATCTTTTTTTAGCAACAGGGAAACCGATGCCTGCCCCAAAGGTTGTGGCAATACCCCCTTCCCTATCGCCTCTTCAAACATCCCCACCATCAGGGGTGCCAGCTTATCCTTGAATTTTTTATAATATTCCACCGGAAACCCATTTGGCCTTGTCCTGGGGTTACTTTTGACTGGAAACTGAACTGGACTAGCCATATGTGGCTACGAGAGCAGGTCAGGGGCTTGGAAGTCTGCAGCGAGTAACTCAACCTCCTGACTCCATAAAACCTGTCCACCATCTCCAAGGCAAAAGTCAGGAAAGTAATGGAATGCTCTCCACTTGATTGGATGAGTGCAGCTCCAACAACACTCAAGAAGCTCAACGTCATCAAGGACAAAGCAGCCCGCTTAATTGGCACCCTTTCTACAAACATTCACTCCATCCATCACCGACGCAGTGAACATGTAGGTGATCAATATATATCAGCAAAAAGCAAGGGTCTCAACACTGATCCAACACATTGGGAACTCCAATACAAACTTACTCCAGCACAAAAAAAAATCTATTCACCACTAATTAATAAAAGTAAAATACTGCAGATGCTGGAAATCTGAAATGAAAGCCGAAATTGCTGGAAAATCTCGGCAGGTCTGGCAGCGTCCGTGGAGAGAGAAACACAGCTTTGAAGAAAGGTCACAAAGACTCAAAACATTAATTCATTAACTAATACATTAATTGTTCCTGATTATTGTTTCTAGGAGTTTCCTCAACACTAAACTGACTGACCCGTAGTTACTGGGCTAATCTTTACACCCTTTTTTGAACAAAGTGTGTGCTGTCTGCAATTCTCCAGTCCTCTGACACTACGTCTGAATGTAAGGAAGACTTTAAAATTATGGCCAGTGTCTTTGCAATTTCCAGTCTTACTTCCTTGGATGCAGCTCTTGGATAGCCTTATCAAGAGGCAGGCTAGTTAAAACATCCAATCTACAGTAGCAGCAGAATATTACACTGTGCCTTGCATGGAATCTAATATGCTATCTGATGTAATGTGAGCAGTGTCAGACCACTGCTAAGTATTGAAGAACTGACTATCCAATCTAACCTCTCTCACCCACATCACGTTGAGAGCAAATGCGGCATCATTACTCTCTGACCTTCTGCCCACATATGCAATCCCTTTTCCAGAATTCTTCACGTATCAGAATAATGGTGCTTTCAAGAACAGTTTGCATGAATGACACCCGACTGTAATGAGATTCCACCACACAAGCACAGATGGTCCAGGAGTAGGGCATTGACTGCTCACTCACAAGAGCAGGCTCAGTGCCAAGACCAGTTGACATTCAGAATCATGTGGCCTCCAAGGGCACCATTCATAATTTTTTGACCAAGGCAATGGCTCCAACTTGTAAACCCGAGTATGCATCCACACATGCACAAACAGTTCCATCAACAATGGTCCTTGTTGATTCGAGATTCAGTCCATTTTGTTTTAAGGGGAACAACATCTCGGGTGAGAAATACTTTTTGTGAAAAGTAAGCTCCAAATTTATACTGAAAAAATAAATAGAAGCTTGACGGTTTTTAAAAATAGTTATCTGCGGAGTGGCATGTCAGATCACAGTGGGGTGGCACGGTAGCACAGTGGTTAGCATTGCTACTTCACTGCGCCAGGAACCCGGGTTCGATCCCGGTTTTGGGTCACTGTCTGTGTGGAGCCTGCACGTTCTCCCCGTGCCTGCGTGGGTTTCCTCCGGGTGCTCCGGTTTCCTCCCACAAGTCCCGAAAGACGTGCTGTTAAGTGAAATGGACATTCTAAATTCTCCCTCTGTGTACCTGAACAGGCGCCGGAATGTGGCAACTGGGGGATTTTCACAGTAACTTCATTGCAGTGTTAATTTCATAGAATGTACAGTGCAGAAAGAGGCCATTCGGCCATCGAGTCTGCACCGGCTCTTGGAAAGAGCACCCTACCCAAACCCACACCTCCACCCTATCCCCATAACCCAGTAACCCCACCTAATACTAAAGGTAATTTGGACACTAAGGGCAATTTAGCATGGCCAATCCACCTAACCTGCACATCTTTGGACTCTGGGAGGAAACCAGAGCACCCGGAGGAAAGCCACGCACACACGGGGAGGACGTGCATACTCCGCACAGACAGTGACCCAAGGCGGGAATCAACCTGGGACCCTGGAGCTGTGAAGCATTTGTGCTAACCACTATGCTACCGTGCTGCCAAACATACTTGTGACAATTATGTTGGCGGCACAATAGCACAGTGGTTAGCACTGTTGCTTCACAGTTTCAGGGCCCCAGGTTCGATTCCCTGCTTGGGTCACTGTCTGTGCTATACATTGTTTGGCATGTGCTATATATTGTTTGGTATTGATTTTATGTATCACATAATGTAATATTTGATTAATTTCTCATGTTCGAAGCATACCAACTTTAGAAGGTATGTTCACAAAGCACGTTTCAAGTACTCTGGATGCTTCCTAAGAATTTAATTTGTAGACAAAGATGGCACCCAATTTGTACACCGAAAGTTCCCACAAGCAACAGTGATTGATCGGATGGTCCATTTTTGGTGGTGTTGGTCGAGGGATAAATATTGGCCACTGCTGTTAGTGCCTTGGAATCTTTTACCTCCACGTGAGGGTAGATGAAGGACCTCAATTTGAAGTCCCCTCTGAAAGTGCTGCACTCCCTCAGCACTCCTGTGAAACGTCAGCCTAGATTATATGTTCCTGTCGCTCGTCTGGAACTTGAAATCAAAGTCTTCTGATTTGCAGACCAGAATGGTGTGATTAAAAGCTGCCATTATATTGAAGGATAACATGTTTTATTTGAAGGTTTTAAATGTGTTTTAACCAGTGTTCTGGAAAGACTCAAGCCATGGAAATGTGTATTAGAGAGCCTGAGATAAACACGTGAAATGAATATATATATATATATATACATTACCCCAAGGTTTAGTTTGTAGTTCAAAGCTGCCTCTGGATATCTATTCCAGATATAGTATTGATAAAATGATTGATAAAACATTGGAGTTTTCAACTTTTATGTTGGATGCCTCATGTTCAACCTGAATCATAAGTTACAATTCTTCAAATAGCAATGCCTCAGTCTCAATTTACCTTCAGCTGGTTGCTTGTTCTTTGCCTGAGATTGACGTGGCTTGACGATTGGTGTGTAAAGGCGAATGTTTTGTCTTATCCATAGTAGGTGGTGAGGGCAGCTCAGCACACGGCAACAATCAATCAAGGAAGTAGCTGCCATGGAATGAAAGTTTCTTCAGCTGCCACAGGGGAAACTGCAAAGCTCCACGATAGAGCCAGTGTGGCACAGGGGGAGGCCATTCGGCCTGTCGAGGCAAAGCTGGCTTTCTGTAGAGCAACCTAGTCAATCCAGTTACCTCGCGTTCCCATCCAATATCCTTTCGAAATCATTGATCGTCTGCTTCCACCACCCTCTTGGGCAGCGGGTTCCAGCTCATTACCACTCGCTGTGTAAACGAAAAGGTTCTTTCTCACATCCCCTCTGTGTTTCTTAGCCAAAACATTAACCCTTGTGCGATCAGTTAATGGGAACAACCTTCATTTGTCTACTTTATCGGAACCAATCATAATCTTCTGCACCTCTGTCAAACTTCCCCTCAACCTCCTTTGCTATTTGAGAACAACCCCCAGCTTCTCCAACCTAACCTTGCAGCTAAAATCCCCTCATCCCTGGAAGCATTCTGGTAAATCTCCTTTGCACCTTCTCGAGGACTCCCGTATCCTTCCTAAAGTGCGGTGACCAGAACTGGGTTCAGTACTCTAGCTGTGGCCTAACCAGAGCCTCCGAGGCTTTTCAAAAGCAAAACTGGGTCCCGCATATTCATCGGGAGTATAACATATTGGTGACACGTGACCCTTCATTGTTAACAACGCAAAGATCAATAATACAAAGGAGAACTTGGATTTATATCGAGCTGTTAACAATCTCAGGCCGTTTGAAAGCACTTTACAGCTAATAAAGTGTTTTTGAGGTGTTGACAAGGTGCAGTGTACTTCTGCACAGCAAGCTCTCACGAACAGCAATATGATAATGATCCAATAACCTGCTTTAATGATATCGGCTGAGGGACAGATATTGACATTAGGGATAACTCCTTTGGATAAGGTGCGCAAAGAGACACCGAGTCCCTACAGTACAGGAGGCTATTTGGCCCATCGAGTCTGGACCGACCCCCCAAAAGAACACCCTACCTACCTATCCCCAGCCCTAACCCCATAATCTCAACCTAACACATCTTTGGGCACTAAGAGGCAATTTATCGTGGCCAATCCACCTAACCTGCACATCTTTAGACTGTGGGAGGAAGCCGGAGCAACCGGAGGAAACCCACACAGACACTGGGAGAACATGCAAACTCCACACAGACTATCTCCCAAGGCTGGAATTGACCCCGGGTCGCTAGCACTCCGAGACAGCAGTGCTATCCACTGTGCGACCCTGCCGCCCCTATATCTGAGAGAATGGATGGGATCTCTGTTTAACATCTCATCTAAAACACCAAAATTCTGACTGCCTGACACTCCCTGGGTAGAATTGAACCTGAGTCACTGGTGCTGTGAGGCAGCAGTGCTAGCCACTGTGCCAACCTGCCGGCCCTATTTATCTGAGAGGGGAGATGGGATCTCTGTTTAACATCTTGTCTAAAACATCAAGGGCGAAATTCTCCCCCAACGGCGGGATGCCCGCCGACTGGCGCCAAAGCCGGCGCCAATCAGACGGGCATCGTGCCGGCCCAAAGGTGCGGAAGGCTCCGCATCTTTGGCGGCCTAGCCCCAACATTGAGGGGCTAGGCCGACGCCGGAGGGATTTCTGCCCCGCCAGCTGGCGGAAATGGCGTTTGTTGCCCCGCCAGCTGGCGCGGAAATGCGGCGCATGCGCGGGAGCGTCAGCGGCCGCTGTCAGTTTCCCGCGCATGTGCAGTGGGGAGAGTCTCTTCCGCCTCCGCCATGGTGGAGGCCGTAGCGGAGGCGGAAGGGAAAGAGTGCCCCCACGGCACAGGCCCGCCCGTGGATCGGTGGGCCCCGATCGCGGGCCAGGCCACCGTGCCCCGGGGTCAGATCGCCCCGCGCCCCCCCCCCCAGGACCCCGGAGCCCGCCCACGCCGCCTGGTCCCGCCGGTAAATACCAGGTTTGATTTACGTTGGCGGGACAGGCAATTCCTGGGCGGGACTTCGGCCCATCCGGGCCGGAGAATCCAGCGGGGGGTCCCGCCAACCGGCGCGGCCGGATTCCCGCCCCCGCCCAATCTCCGGGGGCGGGATTCACGGCGGCCAACGGCCATTCTCCGACCTGGCGGGGGGTCGGAGAATGACGCCCCCTAGCTCTGACTGCGCAGCACTCCCTCAGTCGTGAACTGGAGTATCTGCCTCGGTTTTGTGCTCCAGTTTCTGGAGTGGGGCTTCTTCCTACAACCTTCTGACTTGGACGGTAGAGTGCTACTACTGACCGGTTAACATCAAATTATTTGTGAGAAAGCAGTAAAGCTGTACAACTACACCAAAGCTATTAAAAAAAAAAAGAACTGGATATCTCAAGTTAGGAGTAATCCTAATAAATCTAGAAATTTACCCACTTTTTTAAAAAGCTCTCAATGGTCGGAATACCTCAGCAACACAGTGAAGATTGTTGCCAATAGTGCTCAATTTCTTTTCCTAATTTCCAGTTACTCTGCCCAGTGGTGCACGTTACACCTGCCCAACAGGCAGCACCTTTTTATGGTGTTTCGTCTTTCAAAATATATTGTGCGTTCCCCTGCAGGGAGTGCAGGTCAGACGAGGTCCGAGACGGGACGGCAACATTCCAGTTCTAATTCTCTAATTTTCTTTGAATATGTTTACCCACAGGGAGTGTTGGATCACAGAATCTCTCTTCACATCCTTTTGTATAATAGCTATGGCGAAAACTAGTTTCCACAAACTTACCTATAGAAATCCACCTGTGTCTAATTCTCTTCTTGGTAGAAGTTGGCGGAAGCCACATTGGCGTTTCCATCCCCCCCAACCGAGTTTCCACCCCTACACAGTAAGTTGCATCTTGCCAAGTCTGACATTCAGGATAAATAGTGGCATAAATTGCTAAAGGCTTTGCACAGATATCAATCAAAATGTTTAATTAAATATTAATTTGCCTTTGCACAGATATCAATCAAGATTTTTAAATAAATATTAATTTGCCATGTGTGTTATAGATTGTAAATCAAGGGATTTTGAAAACTATGCAGTGTTCAAGACTCTAATACATTAAGAATATACAACATTGCTTCAGTATTTAACGTCTGTTCCATTAAGTGGAGGTGGTAGGGTAATCGTATTCTCGACTAGTAACCCAGAGACCCACGGTAATGCTCTGGGGACCTGGGTTTGAATCCCACCAGAACCCCAGAACAGATGGTGAAATTTGAATTCAATATAAATCTGGAATTCAAAGTCTTTAATGATGACCACAAAGCCATTGTTGATTAAACTCCCATCTGGTTCACTAATCTTATCTAGAGAAGGAAATCTGCCGTCCTTACCTGGTCTGGACTACATGTGACTCCAGATCAACAGCAAGGTAGTTGACTCTTAAATACTCTCCAGGATGGGCAATAAATGCTGGCCCAGCCAGTGATGCCCACATCTCATGAACGAATAAGAACAATTATCTTTTTGGTTTTGGTTTGAAAGTACATCAGAGGAATATACTCGGACAAAAGTTGACACCAATCCAAAGAATAATGTATCTGGGCAGATGATGACTACAGGCTTTGAGTAGCACCTTTAAAAAGGGGAGAGAATTTGGGAGCTGACAGCTAGATGGTTGAAGGAATGGCCACCAAAGGACAGCCACCAAAAAGGAAACTAGGTTTGGAATAATGCAGAATTCTCAGAGGTGTAGGACTCGAGAAGGTTACAGAGATAGAGAAGAGTGGAACCATAGAAGAAGTGAGCCTCCAGTGCCATCTTTCAATCACAAAACCTTTTCCTGCAATTCAGTGTTGCTGGAATAGGAAATAATGACCCTTTGGAGAAGAAACACCTTCCACACTTGGAACCTTAAGAGTGAGGCAAATTGAGCTTCAGTATTATTTTTAGCACAGCAATATTTTAAAATTCCATCGCAATGATTCAGGTTTACAAAAAAAAGTAGTATTTGAAGAATTGCAAAGGAATTTAGATATTAGTGGGCTTCCCAGACCTCTACGATCTCTGATACTGACCCTTCCATTCTAGTTTGAAGACCCATTGATTTTAGAAGACTTAAAGCTTTCCCGATGAAAATTGGGCGTAAAATAATAAATCAAAGAATTGGCATTTAGGTGCAAATATTTGAAGAGTGGTATCCAAGAACACTTTCAGAACAGGGTGTGTCAGATCGAAAAGATTTACTGTTCAGGTTGTAATTTAATTGTGCTGGAAGGTCCTTCAGGTACAGAAGAGGTCAAAGCTTTGTTCAGCAAACATAGACCTATCCATTAAAAGAGGTCCTCGCAGGCTGTCTGTTCATTCAAATAATTGGGACTTTTTTCTTTCATTATGAGAAATTCCTCAACTTTTATTTAGTCTCGGCTTCAGTCAGAATGTTACTGGTTGCTGCTGAGGGAGTGCTGTACTATTGAAGGTGCCATCTTTCGGTTGAGATGTTAATTCGAGGCCCCGTTGCCTGTGCAAGTGGATGGAACAAATCTCATGACACTATTTAAAGATGGGGGTCTACCTGGTGTCCTGGGGTTCGTATTTAATCCTCAACCAACAGTAACAAAAACTGATTACCTTGGAGGTTACCTTACCTGGTAACCTTACAGAGTCGCAGATTTTTTTACAGCACGGAAAGGGGACCTTTGGTCCATCGTGTCTGTGCCGGCCATCAAGCACCTATCTATTCTAAATGCTTCTTAAATGTTGTTGAGGGTTCCCGCTTCTGCCACCCTTTCAGGCAGTCAGTTCCAGATTCCCACAGGTAAAAAAGTTTTTCCTCACACCCACTCTAAACCTCCTGCCCTTTTCTTTAAATTCATGCTCCCTGGTTAGTTATTGATCCCTCCGCTAAGAGGAAATGTTCCTTCCTATCCACCCCATCTATGCACCTCAGAAATTTATACACCTCAATTGGGTCCCCCCTCAACCTTCTCTGCCCCAGGGAAAACAACCTCAGCCATTCAGTCTCTCTTGATAGCTGTAACGCTCCAGCCCAGGCAACATCCTGGTGAATCTCTTCTGTCCCCTCTAGTGCAATCACCTTCCTATTATGTAGCGTGGTTGTGGTTTTCTGTATGGGGACCTGCTGTGTAAATTAACTGCTATGTTTGCCTACATTGTGAAGGCCACTACAGTTTAACACCAACGCAGTGATGTACTGCAAGGATGTAGGTGAAAGTTATTCGTGCAACATGTGCGGACAGGAAGATGGTGGAGGGATAATCTACTTTTAGATTAGAAAATCCCATCCTACCCCCAGCTTCTCCAAACAGAGGGGTGATGTTCTTCAAGTACATTCCTAACTCCGCACAGCAGTAAATTCTAACAGGCAACCTCGAGGAATGATTGGGACCATTTTTCACTCTTCATGCTGGGCTGAAGCGAGCTGAGGCCGGTGTGCTTCGACATAGGAAGGTAGATTTTGAGGTCTGATAATCTGGCCTGGTATCTGCTTTTTAAAAATGTGTTCCTGCGATGTGGGCATTGCTGGCTGGGCCAGCATTTGTTGCTCATCCCTAATTGCCCTTGAACTCCGTAGCTTGCTAGGCCATTTGAGAGGAGGCAGTTCAGAGTCAACTGCTTCGCTGTGTGGGTCTGGAGTCACAGGTCTGCCAGACTGGCTAAGGATGGCAGATTTCCTTCCCTGAAGTAAGGAAGGTCATTAGTGAACCAGATGGGTTTTTACAACAATCGGCAATGGTTTCATGGTCATCATTAGACTTTTAATTCCAGATTTTTATTGAATTCCAAATTCACCATCTGCCACGGTGAGATTTGAACCCCGAACCCCAGTTCATTACCCTGGGTGTCTGAATTACTCACCTCGTGACAGTACCACTGCACAATACCATCTTCCTTCTAAGCCCACCTTACGTATGGGCAAGGCGGGCCAAATTGCCTCCTCCGATGCTGTTACCGCTCTATGATTCTGTGAACTGTGCAATCCCACATTTTGACTTGGTTTAAAAAAAGATTTGAGCAACATTTTTCTCTGAAAATTTAAAATGTGGGGGAAAAAAATCTATAATCAAAGCAACATGGTAGTTAGAAAGGTACTGCAAACATTGTGAGAAAACCCTTATAAAGTGTTTGTTGCACAATTTTTGAGCTACTTTGGCCTCGCTCCAAACCAGCACACAAGGAAAACCATCAGCAAATGTGGCTTTTAAATATTTCAGCATTACTCCTGGAGCCTTAAAGAGCGAAGGAATGAATTGGGCACGAGTTCTGCTGCTGATTAAATGCTGGGTTCTTGCCCAAATTGATGCAAAGCCTGCTTGCTCTCTTATCCTGCTGCACACACAAGGATACAGGACCTGTCTGTCGATATGGATTGTGCTGTTACTGGAGGCTGGTGTGGTGAGGGGAAAGAGAGTCAACAGCTGAAATGGCTGCGGTTGGGCATGCTGATTTGAATTCCCTATAATTACACGCATCGGACTTGGTATCCGGAAGCCCCATTGCAACTGATTTTGAAACTGATGCAACGGGCAGCACAATCGGTGCCCAGGATTCTGTAGATCACAAGAAGCCGCAAACATACATTTTTACAGAGGCTACCACGATCTCAGAACTTTCCAAAGCACTTTACACGCTGATCAAGTACTTTCCAATGCAGCCACTGTCAAAATGAAGCAAAATTCTAAGTTCCCCTCCCCATGCCTCATGGCAGTCAAATCAGGCTGTCTGATTATCAGATGGTGGTAGTGCGGTAATGTCGCTGGTCTAGTAATCCAAAAGCCCAGGTTAATGCTCCAGGGAGATGGGTTCAAATCCCGCCATGACAATCATCAATTGTCGTAAAAAATAAAACCCACCTGGTTCACTAATGTCCTGCGGTGAAAGAAATTGCCATTCTTATCTGTCTATGACTCCAGACCCACAGCAATGTGGTTGACTTTTCACTGACCTCTGAAATGACCCAAACAATCCACTCAGTTCAAGGGCAATTCTGGGGTGGGCAGCAAATGCTGACCCTGCCAGCGACGCCCACATCCCATGAATGAACTCTCAGTTCAAACATGGCTATCATTACTGCCACTGCAGTTCTTGCACAGACAGTGCTCACAGAATTTCCCGACAAGTAAAGTAAGCTGAAGGAAACAGTAAGGTTTCCACGGTACTCATTGTCTGGTTCGAAAAGCTTTGATTTCCTCCCTTTCTTTTTCTTCCGTAGTGCTTCTGCCTGTGATGATCTGCACTCTGATATGGCTCAATTGGTAGCTGCTGCCTTCCATTACCTTCAGTTGTCGAGTAGGGTATTCACCCATGGAATAGGGGAGCTCGGCTCTGTCCTAGCAATGCCCATGGGGCCTTTCCAACAAAGATCATTGCACTGTGACCAGAAGTGGGACCAAGTGCCTAAACACCCTTGCTTCTCGGATATTCCGCCCCCCCAGTCCCACTCCAGCAACCCACCCACCCAAAACTCCTTACTTTGGCCAGCGAAGTCAGCACAGACCAGCCAACATAGAGTCGTCCTAGTCCACATGGATTGATACTCCCTCGCACAGCACACTGGTCATTATCTCAGTGAGCACACTACTTCACTGAACTCCACATCAAGGGCAAAGGTTAGTTTTTGGGGGGGTTTTGGTAGGTGGGTATGCTGACAGGATTGTGCTGTCACTCATTGGCTCATGGTGGATCATCTTGTGGTGAAGGTGATCTGGCAGGGGCTGTTGGCAGGGGAGTTGCAGTATATTGGCCAAGCAATATTGGAAGAAGGGAGACATATGGCCAAATTGTTTGAGGCGGAGAGGAGCTGTTTGAGGTGATGGTGTTCCCGCGGTGCTGCTGCCCCGTCCTTCCTTTGGGGTTAGGGGTCACAAGGTAGGAAGGTGCTGCCGAAGTAGCGGTTTCATTCTGGTGAAGGTTTGAACCGGTCTTTGAGGCTTAATTGCCACTGAAATTTCGAGTTACGACCTTGGAGATCAGATGGTCTCAGTGTTAATGACTGCGTCGTGTGTCACGAAAAATCTGGATCTCCCCAGTCCCAGCGGAAAACAAATTTTGCAGAAGGAAGTGAAGAACATAATTTCCTATGAATAGCAAATTTGTCTGTTTTTCTTGTTTATATCCATAATTGTGTTTCAGTCTTGGAACGTCGTGTGGAAGTAACTTTGCAGATGTTGGGCGGAAGCCATCTATTGTTCTGAAATAGTGGTGAGGTTTTATTGAAAGCTGATGAATCCTGTTTCTACTCGACTCCCGTGGTCCGGGTAAGAAGCTGAGCCGAAGGGTCAATCATCCGTGGCCAATTTTATTGTGTTATTCGATTGAACGAATGCTATAGCAGAGGCAGTTAGGGACAGGTATAGGCCATTCAGCCTCTTTATCTTGTTCAGTTATTGCACCTTTAAAAGCAAGCAATTACAAGTAGTTCCATACAGAAGTGTTTAATGAAGTATTCCACTGATTTTTGCCATTAGAAGCTGGTTTTAATAATTGTGCTATTGTCCAATTTTCTGACATGTTTCCCTTGTGTGCACAGATCATTTGAAATCTCATGGGTGTTTTTTCAAGAACATCTTTAAAAATTATTTCATAGATTGTGGGTATCGCTGTCCAGGCCCATCCTTAACTACTATTGGGAAGGTGTTGGTGAGCTGCCTTGAACCGCTGCGGTCCATCTGATGTAATTACACCCACAGCACTATTAGGGAGGGAGTTCCAAGATTTTGATCCAGCGGCAGTGAAAGAATGACGATATTGTTCAAGGTCAGGATGGTGAGTGACTTGGGGGGGAACATCCAGGCTGTGGTGTTCCCAGGTATCTGCTGCTCTTGTCCTTCTAGATGGTAGTGGTTGTGGGTTTGGAAGGTGCTGCCTAAGGAGCCTTGGTGAGTTCCTGTAGTGCATTTTGTAGATGGTGGATATGGCTGCCACTGTTCGTTGGTGATGGAACGAGTGGATATTTGTGGACAGGGTGCCAATCCAAGCGGGCTGCTTTGTCCTGTATGGTGTCGAGCCTCTTGAGTGTTGTTGGAGCAGCACTCATTCAGGCAAGTGGAGAGTATTCAATCACACTCCTGCCTTGTGCCTTGCAGATTGTGAACAGGCAGAATTCCCAGCCTTTGACTTGCTCTTGTAGCTACAGTATTTATATGGCTAGTCCAGTTCAGTTTCTGGTCGATGGTAACCCCCCAGAATGTTGTTAGTGGGGGATTCTGCGATAGTAATGCCACTGAATGTGCTGGGGTGATCGTTGGATTCTCTCATTTTGGAGATGGCCATTAGCTGGCACTTTTGAGGCATAAATGTTTCTTGCCACTTAATAGTCCAAGCCTGAACAGGTTCAGCTCTTGCTGCAAGTCATGATATTCAAGTGAACATCACAGCACATGCACACATACATAATGATAGACAGAACAACGGACCAATTAGCACACATAACACGACAGCCAATCACAGACAAGAGCATACACAGTACAAAACAATAAACACGACACTTCCTGGGCAGTCCATCAGGAGACGGCACAGGGCAAGGACCTCAAAGCCAGACACTCACACAGCCACCACGTGCTGAGTACCAAGTTTGTTATATAAATAGTTTAAAGAAATAAAACTGCGTTGTACCAATCGCAACCGTGTTGGTTCATCTGTATCTCAGAGCACCCAACACTTCACTGCATATGGACACGAACTGTAGGCAGTATGCTAATTGTAAGCTGTGTACTAATTGTAGGCAACGTACTACTTGTATAGTTTCTTTCATTTTCATGTTAACAGTTTTGGGTTCCTTGGAAAGGATGAGTTGGAGTGAGGACAGGTAGTGTGATCAATCTTGAGGTTGTAAGGAGGAGGAGATGGGCTTGCTGACGGGATGTTTGGAGTTGAAACTGTGGCACAACTGAATCATTACAAATCAACCAAAGTTCAAGAATTCACTGTGGTTCGCTTTCCCACAAGATGGAAGCAGTGGGAAGGTTTTGAATGAAGTCTTTGGGTTATAGCATGTCTTGTGACATGATTCCAAGCATTCTGTCTTTGCTCAGAAGCACCACTGTATGCTTAACACTTAGAAAATGTGTTCTCTCGGCACAGTCTGATCCCCTTGGCAGGAGTTAATGGTTTTGAGCATTTTTTCCACTTCATTTGGTGGTCAGCGTCAGCCAAATCCTGGGCTCATTAAGACCCATTGGAGAAGGTCTAGTCTCTCCATGCCATGACTACCAATAAGGTTCAATATGGCTCTGGTGTTATGGCACTGAGACCCAGGGTTGATGAAGGACTGTGGCACAGAGAGGAGGCTGGGTGTTGCTGTAAGATTGCTTCCCTGAGCGGAGCCTGACCTGACGGCCTTTTCGTAGAACCCCATTTAGTGCTTTCATGCCACAGTGTGAATAGTGGGGCAGAGCAACTGGGAACAGAGCTTTAAACAATTTGACTATCCGAACAAGTCCTCAAGTTGCCATCTAGGTTGATAGGGTTGTTAAGAAGGTGTACAGTGTGTTAGCTTTTATTGGTAGAGGGATTGAGTTTCGGAGCCATGAGGTCATGTTGCAGCAGTAAAAAAAACTCTGGTGCGGCCGCATTTGGAGTATTGCGTTCTGTTCTGGTCGCCGCATTATAGGAAGGATGTGGAAGCATTGGAAAGGGTGCAGAGGAGATTTACCAGGATGTTGCCTGATAGGGCAGCACGGTAGCATAGTGGATAGCACAATTGCTTCACAGCTCCAGGATCCCAGGTTCGATTCCGGCTTGGGTCACTGTCTGTGCGGAGTCTGCACGTCCTCCCCGTGTGTGCGTGGGTTTCCTCCGGGTGCTCCGGTTTCCTCCCACAGTCCAAAGATGTGCAGGTTAGGTGGATTGACCATGCTAAATTGCCCTTAGTGTTGGGTGGGGTTACTGGGTTATGGGGATAGGGTGGAGGTGTGAGCTTGGGTAGGGTGGACTCAGCAACACTAAGGGCATTCAAATGGTCATTGGATAAACATATGGATGATAATGGAATAGTGTAGATGGGCTTTAGATTGGTTTCACAGGTCGGCGCAACATCGAGGGATGAAGGGCCTGTAATGTTCTGTGTTCAAGGTCACAAACCTCGACATGATATGCTGTGGACAACTCTGTGACTCTGAGGGCACAGTGCTCTTTGAAAAGCTGAGAGAGAAAGTCAAGACAGTGCGATTCCGAGGATTGGCTTGGTTGCTGCGAATGGTTGTTACACTGGGAAATAATTTGGAGCTTATTCCACAGCCGCAACAGTGCTGAAGCCAAAACATATCCAGAATTTCCCTGTGTAAGGAACTTAGTTGCTTCTTTGGGTTTTAATTGGCTCTGCAGCTGTATTGACCATTCTCACATTGGACCGTGTCAGCATCTGAAAAGCGATGACAGCGCTGAGTGTATATCAATCCATCACAGGCACTCTTGTAGATACTACATGGATGCACTCCTTGCTATTGGCACTCCGTGTCACCAACTGCTCCTTGCTGCCCTTTCCTTGTAACTCTTAGGAGCCTGCTGTGGTTCAGTGTTAGCACTTTCATCCTTGATTTAGAAGGTTCAGTTCCATGGTCCAGACAGTCCATGTACTGACAGGCCGCATTTTGTTGGGGATTGAGCATGAAATCTAGGCTGACACATCAGTGTAATACTGTGGGAGTGCTGCACTGTCAAAGGTGCTGTCCTTCAGATGAGATGTTGAGCCGAGGCTCTGTCTGCCAAATCAGGTAAAAGATCCCATGGCGGCAATTCAGTCAATAGCAGGGTGGCTCTCCAAGGTGCGCTGGCCGATATTCTTTTCCTCAACTAAAACACACAAACACTACCTCATTGCGGTGTGAAAAATCAGATGCCACCTTTCCTACATTTATACAGTGGCCACAATTTTAAAAAAATTAATTGATCGTAAACCACTCTTGGTCCTAGCATTGTGAAAGTCTGTCTTTCTCAAACACGGTCCCTTCATTTCAGCTCTGACCTCCAATGTGGCAAAAATAAGGCACGGGAATTGAAATCGGGCAGAGAATAGCATGCAATGAAAAATTGTGATTTTTCCCGGTGCCGATTCGATCACCATGTTCCAGTCCCTCGCTGCCGGCGATCACCATGTTCCAGTCCCTCGCTGCCGGCGTAATCGTAGTTTGCACCCCATGCTGGTGGGCCCATGCAAAAACATCATTTGCATGGATTTGAATATCATTAGCGGGTTGACCAATGCATGCTCCACCCTTCTGTGATGCTATGTCCCTCTTAGGCAGAATTCTCGCAGGCATGAATTGGTGCAAGTGTTTGCAAACGGAGCCTGGCTGCCACGACTGTTGGGAGGCTAAAATAAATATTGTTGAGCTTACTAGAGATTGGCTACCCAGGCCGGGCGTAGTAGTGGGGAATGACTTGGTGCCACGTCCATGAACACGGGGTGCCCTCCTCGGGATCCAGGTGGTCCGGCTCAGACCTGCTTAGATGGCTGCATTATGTGGGTTTAAACTCACCTCTTTGGTGCTACTTATAGACCTCTGGCTGCTGACACTGCTGAATGCTCACTGTGTCTTGTGAATAATTAGAGAGTCTCTAGTGGTGTGGGAGCTCACCCAGGCCACCGCTCTACCCCAGCGGTATCATCAAGGGGATGGGTGTGACCAAGCTCAATCAGTAACACATCAGTGTTGGCATTCCTCAGAAGTGCAGCCTCACTGCAAAGGAAGAGAGATTAGCAGAGCTCACCCCAAACAAAGGACGCCCGCACCATGGCCTTTGAAACCCTCCCTGGTACTCTACCTCTCTCAGGGCAGAGGTCACACCAGTGACCCCCACACCCCAGAGTCCACAGCTGTCTCCTCCTGGTGAGAGGGTGTCCCTCCTCTCGTTGGCACGAGTAGAGGCTCCACCTCTGTCTCCTGAAATCAGGGGGGCAGGTCTTCTCTGAGCCATCTGAGTGGTTGCGTGTGTGTGAGTGTTGAGTGGAGCGCTTAAAAACAGCTCCAGCTGTCAGGCTCTGTAGGGCTAATTCTGGCCCCAGTGGTTGCACACCCTGCTGGGCCGGGAATTGCTTCCAATTTGCGCAGGCAGACTGCTGGCCCACATACATGTCCTGAATCGGGGAACGTATAGCGCCCACAATGGGAGTGCGAATCGCACACTATTCGATCCTTGCGGGAACACTTATACTCCAAAACAAAATCCCGGCCCTGTAGTTTTCTCTTCTATCTTTAAAATGGTCCATGTTAAAATGTGTCTTCAATAATGCATAGGGAAACATTTCTGCCAGGTAATCTGGTGGCTACTTTAATACAAAATATTATGATGTAAAAGCAGCCTGAATCTTTCGTCAGGCATCATACAGGGCCTTACGCGGAGAGAGGAAACTCACCGCGGTGCAATATGAATGTTTTTTATTATAACCTGCCTGCTTACCATTGGCTGGGGACTAATGACAATCCCACAATCCTGTGGGAGTATGAGCTTCCCCAATGAGGGGGGGCGGAAAAACCATTAGCAGACTCCCTGTATAAATACAGCTGGCCAGTTTGGGACCAGCAGGAAGGCGTGAGCAGTAAACGAAGTTGCTGCTGCTGTTGTGTGTGTATATATATGTTATTGTAAATAAATGTTATTTCTTTGTATCCTTAAAACTCGTGCTGGATTCTTCGTGGTCCTCACAAAACGTTTGAATTGGTTTGACCCTCGAGACTCAATTTACACGACACAAGTTTGCTTTTAATGAAAAGCTGGAAGCTACTGTATGCGTTTGGAGCCATTAAACATGGTCGTACCTCAGGGGTGTGTCAAAATTTATTTGTACAGAATTGGGAATCCTGAGGTTTGAGCTATGTTTGTCGACAGAGCTTCACGTGGAATTTTACTGCCTAGAAACAGGCCATTTGGCCCAACATAACTATGCTGCTGTCTATGCTGCTTTGTGAGGCTCATCCCACCCAAACTCTTTATCGCCCCATTAACATATCCTTCCCCAAAAGTGTTCTTAACTGGTTTTCCTGAAGTACCTTGAGTGTTTATTCACACCATGTGGTAGTGAGTTCAACATTTTAAAAAAAATAATAATAATAATATGGCAGCTAGCTTTGGATTCCTCACAAGTGAAAACATCTTTTCTACTTCTACCCCCATCAAACTCTTGTTATATCTTTGTCTCCTTCATTGAACTGGTTGGTGCTACTTCCAGTATTAAAGTGGATAGTTTTGTATGAAGGAGCTTTGTTAAACAGAGCAGTGGTATTTGTCAGCCAAGGAAACAGGGTTTGAATTTCTCTGGTGCATTGCACAATGTTGGAAACTTGTTCCTTGCTCGCTGATATATCCATCACTGAACCGATGAAAGAACCTGGTGGCGATCTCAAGTGGACCTCTCCACTCTTGAGACAGTGGCAAGTCATAGCTAATTGGACTGGACTAAGGATGATTGCATATGTTGTGCCCTTGAAGTAATTATTGCCGAGGACATTATGCTCTATATTCTGATAAATTGGCTGCCAGCAGCAGCACTGTGAGACAAGGAGGTGATGCTGCTGCTTTCCAAGTGCCTAAAAATTAGTTGACTTTGTCTTCTCTGGCGGCTGTAAGACTGGAACATCGATGTAAGTACCACCCTTTTCTTTCCAGCATTGGTCTTTACATGCCAGTTAAGTTCTTCGATGCTCTCCCCTCCCCTACACTCAGCCTCTAGTCTATCCATGCCCTAGTTATTATCGGCACAGACCAAGTGCTCCCTAAGCCATTGTGATGGCTGCGAGACTGTGCTGCTGTTGTTGGATAACTGCATAAATGCATTTGCTTTTATTGGTATAAATGGAGTGGATTCCACAGCCTGAGCGATCAAGAGGCTACTTGAAGCAGTTATGTAATCTAAATACATCGTTAATCTACCAAGTTTGGCTGAGGCGGTATTTCATAAAATCAAGGATCTTTGTAAAATCCCTTCAGGAGCACTTTCATAACACGGACAATGGCTTAATTTCTTTCGTCAATGAAGGAAGGTCGAGAAATGCAACAGAGAAGTTGTAGAAGCTGAAAGTGATAAACTATACATTGCAGACTGAATATATATTGCGGGTGCGTTGCTGGGATATACATGTTCATCAGGAGACGAATGGTGATAAATTGTTTGCACTGGAGATTGAGGCCGCAAATTTGAGATAATTGCAAAAAAGATCAAAAGGGGCAGACCATTGATTTGAATAGAGATTTAATATGTGAACATGTTCCAAGAAAAACCTAAACCAAGCGTGAAGGACTACTAGTAGGAGATAGGGTCAATGCTACTTGCTTGTGCAAAAGATTTGCACGTTCAAATCACACTCCGAAGACTTGAGCACATAACCTATGCTGACACTCCAAAGCAGTGGCAAGTGCTGTGTTGTTAGAAGTGTTTGGCTTTCAGGTCAGAAGCTAAACTGAGCACCCACACCTCCACTCTCCCCACTGATCAATGCCAATGTAAATGTCACCACGGTCCCAGAGGACCATAGGCTATGCATATAGGCCATTGCATTTACAGCACTTCAGACAACAAAAATAATTGGTGATGAAGAATTTTGTGCTGTCCTAAGGTTGTAAGAGGCTCTAGATATCTGATTTGAGGTACTTACCAGCCACTGCCATCACATGGCACTTACAAACTGCAAATAGTTCTACAAAGTTTGTTTTGTATGACATATCTTGTCAAGCTCGATATAAAATTTCTCCAGGACGGGAGAGGGGTGAAAACAGTAAAATGTTTCCTTCATGACTCCTTTGTACTAATGGTCGACTTCCAGTTCGCGAGCTTCTGCTGTGTACTGCTGCTGATGTAATATTTACGCTGTTTACATTGTGTGCTGAATTCTATCTGACAACGCGATAATGCAGAATATAGAGGTTCCAACCTGGTTGGTTGGAAATTTGAGTTGTGGTCCTCTGTTTCAGGCCCTGGATCGTCATTAATATTAGGGGCTGCTGATGGTTTGGAAAGATGGACTAGAAACAGATATTCACAACTTGCTCCTGAAGAGGAGCTTTGGAAAATGGGAGCTTTTCCTCCAGGAAGTCCCCTGCTTTCCAGCGGACAATAGTGTATGGTAGACAAAAGCAAATTACTTCAGATTAAGGAATCTGAAACAAAAACAGAAATTGCTGGACAATCTCAGCAAGTCCAAAAGCATCTGCAGAGAGAGAATGGAGCTAATGTTTTGAATCTGGATGACTCTTTGTCAAAGCTCATATTTATAGCTTTGTCATAGCTATGTTTATGGTAATGTTGACTAATCGGGGCATTAAGGAAAGGATTGGATTTTTTAAAATTGTTGTGTCATTTGCCTTATTTGAAGGTAAACCTGAGATTAAATCTAGTTTTCAGACAGTCCCCGATGATGCAGTCCCCGAAAAATCAATCCCCATTTTGATGTTTACTGTTATATCCATGTGTTTATTTCCAGTGTACTACCGTGTGTTGGTGAACTTCACAACTTCAATTGAGTATGATCCTCAGTTGGAAGACTTCGAATCTGAAACATTCAGGGAAGTATCTGAAGGAATCATAGACACAGTAAGTATAATTCTACTTCATAGTTCTGATTTTAAAACCTAAACTTCATTCATTTTCTTTTGACTGTCAGGAAGGAATGAATAGGCTGGGGCTCGACAAGAGAGAAGACTGAGAGTTTGCTCAATAAGAGTTCTTCAAAACGATGGGAGGTTTGGATAGGGGAGGTGTAGAGAAGATGTTTCTGCTTCTGGAGTTAATCCAAAACTAGGACCCTTGAATGTAAGATTGCAGTTATTCCAATGGGGGAATTATTTACTCAGAGAGGTGAATAATGTAGAATCATTGAATGGAAAGTGGACACATACATGGGGAAATAAAAGAGCAGGAGATTATGGTGATGATGATGGGATGAAGTAGGGTGTGTGGTTCGTTACCAATATACTGGGAAATAAAGGATTCTGGGACTAATTTTGAATTTGGGCAATATTGTTAATAGCAATATTGGACCAATCACCTCTTATACATTGAATGGAAATAAAACTCAGGAGGGATGCCAAACAGGATTTAATATCATCCGTTTCATGCAAAGGGGCCAAGTCAGGACAACGCACCGACACAAGAGGGGTTTATCTGACCGACCCGTTTCTGTGCTGTAGATTCTATCGAATTCAAAGAGTTACTGAGGTTTTGCTGCTGGATTTAATATAATTTGAGTTCATGAGTGTGTAGTTTGCTCGGCAGTTGATGAGGATTCGGGATTTTTGGAAATTTCTGAAGTTGATTTCTTCTGTGTTTTAACTGTTTTTCTGCCCCCTCACCGTCAGGCATCATCCCTGGCGGAAGAGACAAGTTCCAAGAGTGTGAAATAGTGAGTGAGGCAGCAGACGGTTATTTTGGGTTATAGTTCTAAATCAGTCCAAGAACACAGAATCTTGCTGTTTAAGGACCTGTTAGCATGTTCAAGATTGCAGGATGTGAGAGGAAGGTTGCAGGTGAAGAACGGCACCAGGTGAGGAGGTGGAGGCATCCGAATAATCCCAACTCGCTCACTGGAGGGAGGGCAAATCTGAGGGACACTACAGTCAAGAATCTTGGCTTTGATCGGCCCTGATTTCCTGCTTCCCTGATCTGATTGGTGGGAGAAGTGGGATCTCTTGCTCTGGCATCTGACTAGTCTGAAGAGATGCTGCAGGTGCACATTTTTACCCTCTAATACTTGTAGAAATCTTTTCTTACGTGTCTCTCCAAGCCCTTGCAAAGGAAGTAGCTCACGCTTGCATACCATTCTCCAGATGCTAATTGTCCACACCCAAATGGCCAATGCTAATATGTGAGCTTAATGTGAGAGAGCTGTTACTCTGAGAGGGGCCACACAGCCGAGCAGTAACCCTGGTACTTCACTGAATAGTGATCGCGAGCAGGCAACCTGGTTTATTTTTCCACAATTCATGAGGCCAGTGTCATTCCCTTTCCTCTCTCCACAAGCACAGGACCAACTGTGGTTTTAACCAGTCCTTGCTAGCCTGTATCTCATGCCTTTGGTGCATTTAATCATCATTTAACTGTTACTAATCCCACAGAGTTAGTCCTCGATGGGACTGGAAAATCCCACCGGCAGGAAGGGCTGGAAAATCCCAAACAATATTTGTGTCAATGACCGTTCATCCAGAACATCCAAATTATGATATATTGCCTATTGCTTGTCTTGTTAGGACATAGGGTGTACTCGTTAAATTTACCTCTTTACAAATTCGAGCAGGTTTTTCTGTACAAAGTCCAGCTTAAAATGAAAAAAATAATTCTTGGGATGCTTGGACAACATTTCTTGCCAATCCCTAATTGCCCTTGAGAAAGTATCTGAGCATTGGTCATCTACATGGTCCCTTGAACTGGGGTCTACTCCGTCACTTTCTGGGGTATACAACAGTCAAGATCTTGTGATCTTGTATGATGCAACTTTTTGACAGGTACTCAGTTGTTTATTACATTGAGCTGAGGTTGGCACCGGAAGCTGGTCCTTCAGGATTCCCAATTCAGTAAGTGACAGATTCACTGTGAAAGGCCCTTAACCTTCCTGCTTTGACCCTCTTTACTTCCATAACCTGGAAACCTGGCTGAAAGAATTTTGAATGTTACATTGCGGCCAACATGCTGATTGGATGTGTCACATCACTTGAAATGGGCTAATTCTTGAATAATTATTCAAAAACAATATTCAGAAGTGGACGCAATCTTGGAGGCTTTCAAGCCTGCCCTTGATTCAAAACTTTAATAAATGCACTTTCTTTACAGCTTGAATCTGAATTTTATCGGATCCCAGGAGACCAGTCAGTTACTGTGGTATGGATCAAGTAAGTGCAGCTTCATCAAAATTTCAACTGAGGTCGGAATGATCTTCTGTAGGCCCAGTGTCAGACAAAGCAAAACATAATATGATCGTCCTCAGATTAATCTTAACAAACTATCAAAGCTATGAGGGCTTATTCACCAGTTGAGGGAAAGGGAATTTTCAGCTCAAGCGAGTACAGATAATCCTGAAATGATTAATGTTCATGGACCACATTCTTTTTTTAACCTCCGTTCTTAAGTATAATTGTCATGTATTATCTAATTATTTCACAATTATTCCTACTGGCACACGTTAATGGAACATAAATCTCTCTTTTTTTGTCCTAACCCTTGATGATTTTGTTTTTAAATCAATGTAATATGCATCATTTGCTAATTCCTCATTTGGTGATGTATGATCAGTTCTCATCATTGAAAGATATGTGGGCACGCATTTACACGGCAGAGTTGTTGACGAGGTCAAAGGTATTTCATTAAGGGCAAGAGCAGGGATTTCACATTTAACATACACTGTCCCACTTGCACCTTGCATTTTTTTTGGCCTTCTCATCCAGATTGGTTTTGTTTTGTCTGTTCTGTTTGCTGAGTTTCAGCAGCTGAACCCACTTATTGTGGATTAGATGATGACCCAAGAGTCACCCACAATGTTTCGATACTGTGTGTTTCAAGTGACTACCTGAAGCATGAAGTTACAAATCTGTAAGGCATCTCTTATCTCGCCTGACTTGGTTACTATTGCAACCATTTAATTTCCGAAAGGAAAAATATGTCTGAGCCTGATTCTTAATCGCAGGTGAGGAAACTTCCAGAATGTCTATCCATATCCACATAGAATCCCTACACTGCAGAAGGAGCCCATTCAGCCTATCGAGTCTGCACCAACCCTCTGAAAGAGCACCCTCCTAGGCCCAACCCCCCCGTCCTACCCCTTTAACCCTATCTAAGCAACACATCTTTTGACAATTAGGGGCAATTGATCATGGCCAATCCACCTAACCTGCACATCTTTAGACTGTAGGAGGAAACAGGAGTACCCGGGGAAAACCCACACACACATGGGAAGAAAGTGCAGATTGAACAGAAACAGTCACTCAAGGCCGGATTTGAACCTGGATCCCTGGTGCTGTGAAGCATCAGTGCTAACCACTGTTCCACCGTGCCACCCTTCATTATTCATCCTTGACTGGCTGCCCTTCACTGACAAAACCCTCTGTTCAATGCAGGAACCACTTTGGAGCATAGAACATTTCGCACAGAGCACAGAGGACCCAGCGCCAGGGAGCCAGGTTCGATTGCCAGCCTGGGTCACTGTCTGTGTGGAGTTTGCATGTTCTCCCCATGTCTGCATGGGTTTCCTCCGGGTGCTCCGGTTTCCTCCCACAAGTCCTGAAAGACGTGCTTGTTAGATGAATTGGACATTCTGAATTCTCCCCCAGTGTACCCGAATAGGTGCCGCAATGTGGCGACTAGGGGATTTTCACAGTAACTTCATTGCAGTGTTAAAGTCTACTTGTGACACTAACAAAGATTATTATTATTGATCACCTCTGTGTTTGCACATTTTCATAATCATTAATCCAGGAATCTCACTGAATAGAAGAAAGACAAGCAGCCCATTATATATTTGCCAGCACTTTTAAAGGATGTTCTGATTAGCTCTTTCCCCATGACCTTGCCAGTTCCTTTGCTGAAGAATGCCATTAAAATAGATGACGCCAACAGTGACCGTTCAATAAAGAGTCAATATCAAATTTGGTTTTCTCAGCTTTGTTCCACAATGATTGGCCATTGCAACCAGTGCTGTGACATAGAACCATAGAACCCCTACAGTGCAGAAGGAGGCCATTCGGCCCATAAAGTCTGCACCGACCCTCGGAAAGAGAACCCAACCTAGGCCCACTCTCCCACCCAATCCCCGTAACTCCACCTAACCTGCAGATCTTTGGACTATGGGAAGAAATCAGAGCACCTGGGAGAAACGCACGCAGACACAGGAAGAAAGTACAAACTCCACATAGACAGTCACCCAAGGTCGGATTCGAACCCGGGTCCCTGGCGCTGTGAGGAAGCAGTGCTAACCACTGTACTACCGAGCCGAGGTGTATAAATCCAGGGTTGTTACACTGGAGTAAAAGGGCTCTTGGTCTGTTCCGTGCACCAGTTGCTTTGGGAGTGTGTTTGTGAGTGCACATGGGGAGGGAGGAAGGCACAATGATTTTACCAGCTGACTATGCTCCTGATGATGCTGGAAAGTGTGATGGCTTCTTTAATCCGTGTTAATCAATTGAAGACGATAACACAGCAGTGGAATATAAAGAGTGCGATTAAAAGCTGTGAGTGTTAATTGATGATTCCTTTGGGAATCAGTGGGAATGAAGAACGGCTCTCTGCAGCTGGAACCATGAGTCATTTTAACAAGCAGACCTACTCAACCTCACCCCTGTCATATGAGTAACTTTGAACTGTATTAGGCTGAGCCTGGCGCAAGAGGAGGAAGAATTAACCCTACTCAGGGCATCAGCCCTCAGACCCTCATCTATCTCCTCCCCAAGCTCCTCCTCCCACTTGCCCTTTAACTCCTCCACCGAGGCCTCCTCCTCTTCCTTCAGCTCCTGGTATATCGCTGAAACCTTGCCTTCTCCAACCCATACACCCGAAGTCACCCTGTCCTGAATCCCACGTGCCGGAAGCAGCGGGAATTCCCTCACCTGCCACCTCACAAACGCCCTCACTTGCATGTACCTGAAAGCGTTTCCCGGGGGTAGCCCAAACTTCTCCTCCAGCGCCCCTAGGCTCGCAAACGTCCCAGGTAGAAAATTGAGGGCTTCTTTCCCGCGCTAAAGAAGGGGGGTGGGCGGTGCCGGAGGGGTGTCCGTATCGAATTGAAGGGGGAGGGGGGACTTTGACGGGGAATCTAAAGGGGGGATCGTTGGCCGAGGCAGGAGCGGCTGGGGTCAGCAGGAGTCAGCTGACCTACAGGAGTGCAATGGGGGGAGCAAGGGGGCTAGACAGTTTACTAGCCGGGGGGGGGCTGACTGGGTTGCTGCTGCATTGACCGAAGGGGAGCTGGAGGTAAGAGGGAGAGTCGGGGCGGGGGTCCTCCGCCTGGGGGGCCGGAGAGTGCGGGAAGCGTGGGCATGAGGCTGGCCTAAGAAAGGAGATGGCTAGTCGGCAGGGGGGGGGGTGGCAGCGGGCAGTCCCTTGATCCGGCTGATCACATGGAACGTGATGGGCCTGAACGGGCCGGTCAAGAGGGCCCGTGTATTCATGCACTTAAAGGGACTGAAAGCAGACATTGCTACGTTGCAAGAGATGCACTTGAAAGTGGTGGATCAGATCAGGCTGAGAAGGGGATGGGTGGGGCAGGTCTTTCATTCGTGGCTGGATGCGAAGAATAGAGGGATTGCAATCCTGGTGAGTAAGCGGGTGTCGTTCGAGGTGCTGAACATTGTGGCTGATAATGAGGGTCGATATGCGATGGTGAGTGATAGGCTGCAGGGGACCCGGGTGGTGCTGGTGAATGTGTGTGCCCCAAATTGGGGCGAAGCAGGGTTCATGAAGCGCACACTGAGTCGGATCCCGGATCTGGAAGTGGGGAGCCTGATAATGGGGGGACACTTTAATACGGTACTGGACCCGGCACTGGACCGATCCAGGTCGAGTTCGGGCAAGAGGCCAGCTGCGGCCAAGGTTCTCAGGGGGTTTATGGATCAGATGGGGGGAAGTGGATCTGTGGAGGTTTGCTGGGCCGGTGGCCAGAGAGTTCTCTTTTTTCTCCCATGTGCATAAGGCCTATTCATGGATAGACTTCTTTGTGGTGAAACAGCTGTAGCATTAGTCCCAATCCTCTGTTGTTTTCCCATTTCACTGAAAATTTCTTCTTTTCAAAATTTACTCTGTTCTCTTTTGAAAGTTGCAATCAAATTTGCTTCCACATTTCAGGCTACACACTGCAGAGCATAAAAACGTGCTATGTTTAAAAACAAAAAAATTCTCCTCATCTTCTCCGATTGCTTTAAATCTGAGTACTACCGCTACTCGGCCTCCTGTGAAAAAGTGGGAAAGTTTCCTCCTAGTTGACTCTAGCAAAATATCTCAACTTTGACCACCTTCATTAAAACTCCCCTCAACATTTCCTGCTGAAAGAAGGTGAATCCCACCTTCTCCAGTCTACCCCGTGATCTCGGTCTTTCCAGAGCACAGTTGCTTTTTTAAAAACAAAACCTATTAGGTCTGATTTTGAATGGATGCCCCCTTCTTGCCTTGGAGTCAGGGGCTGATTCTCTTGTGCACTGCTTTCAGACTAACCCAATGTTGAAGTAAATTGACATTACCACCTCGAAAGCTTGATGAACAATGGGTCATTGTTAATGACCTTTCACTTTGTTGATCGTCCTGATTTTTGTTGGAGCTGAGATCCCTCGATACCTGTTGTACACCAATGTCTCCCTGAATGATCACTCTTCAAATGTTGAGACTAGGTGGAAAGTGTCAGCAGGCTTTTTGACACAAGGACAATGGAGCCTTAATTGTTCCCAGCACAGTGACCACAATTTGTTAGACTTTCTAACTTGATAGCACTCGGGAATAATTTTTAAATGATCAAAAGCTACGAACAATGAAGAGCCAAAGAGATTTAGGCTTCTATGTGCACTAACGTGTAGCAGTCAGTACAAACATTAATCAAGAAGGCCAATGAAATACTTGCCTTTATACTTAAGAGGGCTAGAAAATAACGAAGACGTTTTGCCAAAGCCATACAAAGTCCTGGTTAGACTACATCTGGAGTAGTGTGAAATACACCTGTGCATCACACCTGAGAATATATGTATTGACCTTGGAAACAATACAGCATGAAGTCAACAAAATGTATTTTTTTACTCATTCTTAAAGTTACAAAGCCAGGACGCAGAGTGGACAGGGCAAGCCCTTAATCCATCTCATTGCTTGTTCCAAAAACTAATTCAAATTCAAAGTGAACCCAAATCATGGTCTCCACAAGGGACACATACAAGGTCCAAGCTGACAAGATAAGGCATTGCACCTCATCTTGGGCTTGATCTGACTCATGATCTTAGCCTAAAGACTGAGAAGCAATGTCAACAGAATATTAACCAGGATATTAGATTAAAAGAGAGCGTACATAAACTAGACTTGTGTTGCCTGCAATACAAAGGGTTAAATTAGTGAACTCCAAGAGGCTTTCGGACTTGGAAAGGATTTGATCGGAGAGAAGCACAATTTCCATGAATGGAGGGAGACTAAAGCTAGGAGACATAGCTGTGAAATCAGAGCCAGATCATTTGGGGGAAGAGGTTGGAAATCAGTTCATACATAGGGGGTCATTGTGCACAAAAGAATGCCAATTGGCCCATCCAGGCCATGCCAGCACTCTGTGGTGCAATCCAGCCATCGCCCTGCAAATTTATTTACCTAAAATACCCATTCAGTTTGAAACTTTTCATTGTCTCCACTTCCAATACCCCATCGGCAGCGAGTTCCAGGTCATTACAACTCGCTGTGTGGAAATTCCAAAATTCGTCCTCACATTCCTGCTGCGTCTCTTGCTCAAAATTTTTAATTGGTGTTCCCTTACTGTATGATCAAGTTTGGAACTCTTGCCCACAAAATGAATGAAGTCTTAGCTTAATTTTAAATCTGAGGTCAACAGATTATTGCTAGGCCTATCACTGAATTTTGAGCCAAGGCATGTAGGTGCAGTTAAGTTCAGTTGTGAACTCAGTGAATAGATGAACAGGCTTGAGAGGTCAATGACCTACTCCTGTGTTGCTACATTTCTGGTGATGAATAAATTGATATTTTTACCCATATGCTGGATAATGTGAATATACATTATCAATCTCATTCTCTTACTGAAAGATCTTGGATGACCAACATAGTTGCATGTTGCATCCAGTTGGTTAAGAGCTTCTTAGTTTACATAGTTCTAAAAAATGAAACAGGATGAGGTTTCATACAATTATTTAAATTCGATTGGTTGCTTCATCGTACGTTTGTGAATTTAACTTTGGTTTGTCTAGTTCTGTATTGTCCTATCCCATTTGGTAGCTAGGACCCAAAGTGTTCAGTCTAGACTGACTAGGCTGCAATATGTGGCGTATAATTACAGAATTCTTTCCATTTAACTTTACAGGCAAGAGGACCAAAATGTGATTGTGGAGCTGGATGTCGGGTCTGGCGGAAACAGTAATGATGAGGAAATACGAGATGTGGTTTACTCAGTTGTGAGGAGTGGGTCCATCGGCCCTTATGAAACCTCAGTTGAAGGCTTCAAATTCCGACATCTGGGAGAAGGTATTTGTCATTCCTTCCTGTACGTGTTGCATGTTGATGTGGCTTGTCAAGAAAAGCTGCACGGACATTGAACTTCAAATCTGGGTGTTCAGTTAAGACTGAGAAAAAGTCAGTTCTGATATTAAAGCCAGTGCAGTTCTCACCCAGATGGATTGACCCGGAACTGAATATAATAATTCTGGACTATAGCACTTGTTACTATCCCCACAGAGACTGAAATTTTAAAAAGACATTCAAACTTCCAGTTGAAAATTGAACAAACGATGCATGATTTCACATTTTAAGACATTTACTGTAACAAACAGACGACAGGTATGTATCACTAAACAGTTATTACAGTCATCTTATACTTTAAATTACCAAACAGAAATTTTAACACAACTATTTTAAAAAAATACGATCAGGTATGCATTTCACAGCCCTTTAAGTAGACATTCAATTCTCCCAGAATGAGTCCAAAAAATAAATTTCCGCTCCCAAGGGTTTAGTTCTGATCTTTTCTTCTCCGAGCCTGGATCCCTTTGAATCCAGGGGCGGGATTCTTCGACCCCTCGCTGGGTCGGAGAATCGCCGGGGGCTGGCGTGAATCCCGCCCCCGCCGGTTGCCGAATTCCCCAGCACCGGATATTCGGCGGGGGTGGGAATCGCGCCGCGCCGGTTGGCGGGCTACCCCCGGCGATTCTCCGGCCCGCGATGGGCCGAAGCTCTGCTGCTGGAATGCCTGTCCCGCCGGCGAGAATCAAACCACCTCTCTTACCGGCGGGGCAAGGCGGCGCGGCCGGACTCCGGGGTCCTGGGGGGGGCGCGTGCAATCTGGCCCCGGGGGGGTGCCCCCACGGTAGACTGGCCTGCGAACGGGGCCCACCGATCCGCGGGCGGGCCTGTGCCGTGGGGCCACTCTTTTCCTTTTGCCTTCGCCATGGTCTCCACTATGGCGGAGGCGGAAGAGACCCCCTCCACTGCACATGCGTGGGGATGCCATGAGCGGCCGCTGACGCTCTCTCACGCATGCGCCGCACGGCATCATCATTTCCGCGCCAGCTGGCGGGGCACCAAAGGCCTTTCCCGCCAGCTGGCGGGGTGGAAATCAGTCCGGCGCGGGCCTAGCCCCTCAAGGTGAGGGCTCGGCCCCTCAAGATGCTGGACTGATTCGCGCCGGTTTTGGCGCTGGTCGGCGGACACCGCGCCGATAGCGGAGAATCCCTCCCCAGAACTTTCAAAAAAAAATCACGAAATGGGTTTTCCTGGATACTTGTCCTTGTAGCTAAAGCTCAGCAAATCTTCCAGCCTTGTTTTAACCTCCCATGAATTTTGTCTTTCCGATCCATGTACAATTTGTATGGTGAACCACGCTTGCTGCCCAGAGCTGCTGCTCTGCTGGATCCTGTCCGTGATATTCAGTGATATTTTAGGAAAGCCTGGAACCCATCTTTGTGATGGCTTGTTCTGCACTGTTCTCCATGGCAATATGAACAAAATGGGGCTTGTATCCAAATGGAAATGCTAACTAGCTATTATTTAGACACCCACCCTCTCCTACCCTGGTATCAAATGGACAGTTTTATATCGATAATGTAAGCCTACTTGTGACACTAATAAAGATTATTATTATACCCTTTAATAACCTGACATTTTTCACACTTATAAATCATAAAATCCCTACAGTGCAGAAGGAGACAATTTGGCTCATCGGGTCTGTACTGATCCTCTGAAAGAGCACCTGACCTAGACCCACACCCCTGCCCTATCCCCATAACCCCACCTAAAATTTTGAACCTGAAGGGGCAATTTTAGCATGGCCAATCCACCTAACCTGCACATCTTTGGACTTCTGTAAGACTTGGAGACCCACAGTCTATCCATCGCCCTCACAGCTGCTTTCCTAATGTTTGCAAGTGCGAATACCTTGCACATTCTTCGAGTAAAACTAATCTAGATCTCTCTTTAATCTTTAACAGCCAAATCATCCAGACCTGGGGCGTCATTCTCCGACCCCCCGCCGGGTCGGAGAATGGCCGTTGGCCGCCGTGAATCCCACCCCCGCCCCCGCTGAAGTCTCCGGTACCGGAGATTGGGCAGGGGCGGGAATCGGGCCGCGCCAGTTGGCAGGACCCCCCGCTCAATTCTCCGGCCCGGATGGGCCGAAGTCCCGCCCAGAAATTGCCTGTCCCGCCGGCGTAAATCAAAGCTGGTATTTACCGGTGGGACCAGGCGGCGTGGGCGGGCTCCGGGGTCCTGGGGGGGGCGCGGGGCGATCTGACGCCGGGGGGTGCCCCCACGGTGGCCTGGCCCGCGATCGGGGCCCACCGATCCGCGGGCGGGCCTGTGCCGTGGGGGCACTCTTTCCTTTCCGCCTCCGCCACGGCCTCCATCATGGCGGAGGCGGAAGAGACTCTCCCCACTGCGCATGCGCAAGAAACTGTCGGCGCCCGTTTACGCTCCCGCGCATGCGCCGCATTTCTGCGCCAGCTGGCGGGGCACCAAACGCCATTTCCGCCAGCTGGCGGGGCGGAAATCCCTCCGGCGTCGGCCTAGCCCCTCAATGTTGGGGCTCGGCCCCCAAAGATGCGGAGCATTCCGCACCTTTGGGCCGGCGTGATGCCCGTCTGATTGGCGCCGTTTTTGGTGCCAGTCGGCGGACATCGCGCTGTTGGGGGAGAATTTCGCCCCTGCTGTCAGGCAGACTTCAGTCCAGGCCACATGACCACCCTTTCATTTTACCCGAAAGAAACAGTCCAAAAGCATAATCTTATAAAACTCATATTGTAACGCCCTCAGTTGTTATGGAGAATACTATTTCAGGGTTGAGAAAGTCTTGTAGACTTTGACCGAATTCCCCTTCCTTGTCATTGCAGGAATGAAGCTCGGGGTTTTGTTCACAATGTAAAGTGCTGTGTGTCCCGTTGGCATAAATGTGCAGCTTCAGAACACTGCAGACAGGAGGTTTCTTTTCCTGGGGTGTAATTCCTGAGGTTTTTCATCATTCCGTCTTGAACAAGCACTTTTATTTTCGTTTAGCTAAATGGGAGAAGCTCGTCCTGGAGGAATAAATGTTTTTCAAATCTCTTAATGCCAGAATTATTTACCAACAACTCTACGCAGTCATCTCCTACTCCACTTGTGTGATCTTTTGGCAGAGGCACCTCACACGGCAGCAATGTGACTCCCTTGTCTGCCTGACTGGTCAATTCTGGTACTTTTGCGAAATTGTATTCCGGGCTTTTGTAACTAAGCCAGCAAGAAAAATGAACAAAATTGTATTCACACACCCCCACTCATGCCCTTAGGACATTCCAAAGTACTTTACAACATTTACAGTACTTTTTGAAGTGTAGTCACGGATGTAATGTAGAAAATATGACAGCTGAGAACTAATGTTGTAGATATGAAATGCAGGAGAATGTCTTGCTATTTAGCCAGCTGACAAACCTAACACTAATAGGATCCAAGCTGGTTGGTGCAGCCTAAACCAAGACACTGAGCTTTTCTCTACTTGGAGAGTTTAATAACTTTTTCAGTCTCACAGCTCTCCTTCCACCCAACCCAGTGTCCCAGCTATCGCCTAATTAGATGTGGTCATAGACAATTAATACCCATCATGTGTTTCTCTTAACTGTAACAACGTAATTGATATGACATTAATAAACCTTAATAATGACATTGACAAGACATTGACACCCCATATCCGCTATGTCTCTGCTAGAACATAGAACAGTACAGCACAGTACAGGCCCTTCAGCCAATGTTGTGCCAACCATTTATCCTAATCTAAGATCAACCTAACCTACACCCCTTCACTGGGTTAAATTAGGTTTAGTTTGATTTTCTCACCCTGGTGGGAAAATGCCATGTACACTTTGAAGCTCCACCTTGTGCTCCAAATCTTCCTTTCATTCACTGCTGCCCTCTGCCAGCTTAGATAGAAATATAAGAACTGACATCCATAGACTGGCTGACTGCAAGCCCTTGGTAATAAATAGAAGGACTGTACTCATGACAGTTACATCTTTTGTATAAAATGTTCTGTTACTGTTAATTGCTGCTCTGGGATTGAATGTTTTCCTGCTGAGCAGCTGCAGTCTCTAACATTAGCAAATGGAGCGGATTTTACATTTCCTACTCTGAACTTCCTGCTGTGAAATTAAGTCTTTGTCAATCTGGACACAGTGACTTACCCTGTATGTGTCTGTGCAGTTATTTTAAAGTTTCACAGACTTTTACATTGTGACTTGTGATACATACATTAATTTGGCACCTCACGATGACCTGACCGAAAAGAACACTTAGCTGCATGAGGCATTGCGGCCACAAATTAGTGTCTTGGGTCCAGTGCCTCTTGTAGAATCTTAATAAAATCCCTGCAGTGCAGAAGGAGGCTATTTGGCCCATCAAGCATGCACTGCCCTCCAAAGGAACTCCCTACCTAGGCCCACTCCTCTACACTATCCCTGTAACTCTACCTAACCTGCACATCTTTGGACACAAACGGGCAATTTAGCATGGCCAGTCCACCTAACCTGCACATCTTTGGTCTGTGCAGGAAACCGGAGCACCCGGAGAAAACCCACACAGGCACTGGGAGAATGTGCAAACCCCACACAGACAGTCACCCGAGGCCAGAACTGAACCTGGGTCCCTGCCACTGTGAGGCAGTAATGCTAACCACTGTGCCACCATGTAGCATACAAAGAAGTAATTTAGTCCATTCGTGCTGTGCTGGCTCTTTCAAAGAGCATTTGAACTACTCACACTGCCCTGCTGAGCCCTAAAAATATTTCCTTTACAAGTATGGATTCAGTTCCCTTTGAAATTTACCATTGAATCTGTATGTACTGCCATTACAGGCAGTGCATTCCACATCAAACTTACTGCGTTAAAAAGTCTAATCCTTATCTCACCCTCTGGTTCTTTATCTAATTATCTTAAAGCTGCGTCCTCTGGTTATGGACCCTCCTGCAATCAAAGTTGTTTTCCTATGGGCTCTTTGACATTCCCTATCTCATTGGTAGCCAGTAGATATTCATTCGTTAAGTATATTCAAGGCAAAAGTTGAGAGATTTTCAGTTTTGAGGATAATGTGAGAAGGTGGAGTTGAGATAGAGGATCAGTGATGATCTTATTAAGCAGCAGAGCAACCTCGGAGAGCTGAATTGGCCAATTCATCCTCCTTAGGTTTTAAGAAATGAGTATTTCATAATTATCGCAGTATATCCATCCGCCAAAGCAAAAACCACTTTGCAGTAACAATATACAAGTATATAAATTAGGTGTGAAGGCTGAACCTGACTTGGTTATAAAATGGAACATTCTCCTGAAAGCCTTGGTCAACTTTGTTTCGACTATGTTTGTGACAACCAGATTCAAGAAGCATGTGCCGAGGATCACTTTGGCAGTGATTGGGAAGGTTACCGTGGCAATGAACCTGTATGTGTCTGGCTCATTCCAGGCTGGAGCAAGCAATATTTGCAATATCCTCCAGTTCACAATCCATAGAGGCTGTTTGTACCAAGAGAATTGAATGCATTTCATTGTAGAGTAAAACATGCCTGTGTGGGTCTCACCCCCACAACCCAAAGGGTAGGTGGATTGGACATGCTAAATTGCCCCATAACCGGGAGAAAAATTTTTTTAATGGGAAGGAAATCTGCCGTCCTTACCCGGTCTGGTCTATATGAGACTCCAGACCCACAATGTAGTTGACTCTTAACTGTCCTCTGAAATGGTTCAGTAAGTCACTCAATTCAAAGGCAATTAGGGATGGGCAACAAATTGCCAGCAATTCCCACATGCCATGAAATAATAAATTTCTGATTCTCTTTGGAAAGTTACCCTGGAATCTGTTTCCTGCACCACTGCAGGCAGTGCAGTTAAATCATCGTAACTCGAAGTAAAAATTGTTCACCTCATCTTGCCCTGATACTTTGCCATCTATTTTAAATCTCTGTTCTTGGGTTTCTGACCCATCTGTCAGTCGAAACAGTGTCTTCCTAACCATCCAATCAAACCCTTCAAGGTTTGAATACCTATATTAAATCGCCACCCTAACTTCTGTTGAAGAAAACATAAGAACTGAAGAACATTTAAGAACTGGGAGCAGAATTAGGCAATTCAGCCCCTCGAGCTTACTCCGCCATTCAATACGATCATGGCTGATCTCCTCTCCGCTTCAATTCCACTTTCCTGCACGTTCTCCATAACCCTTCAACTCATTACTAATTGAAAATCTGTCTATTGCCTCCTTAAATTTATTCACTGTCCTGCCATCCACTGCACTCTGGGGTAGTGGATTCCATAGATTTGTGACACTTTGAAAGGAGTAATTTCTCCTCATCTCTGTTTTCTAGATTGCCCCATAAGATGACACATCTGCTCTACGTCTTCTTTGTCAATAGAGTTTATCATCTGATGTACCTCAATTAGATGATCTCTCATTCTTATAAACTCGAGAGTATAGGTCTAAAGTGCTCAATCACTCTTCATAAGACAAACCCCTCACCTCTGGATTTAATCCAGTGAACTTCCTCTGAACTGCCTCCAATGCAACTACATCCCCCCTCGAGAAAGGGGATCAAACTGTTCACAGTATCCAGGTATAGTTTCACCAATGCCTTGTACGGTTGCAGCAGTACCTCTCTATTTTTATACTCTTATTATACTAATGGATCTTGATTCCCTCTTCTTTTAAGATCCTAAAATGTAGGCTATCAGGCCCTGGGGACTTGTCTGTCTTCAATCCCAATAGTTTGTTTAGTACTTTTTCCCTATTGATGATAACTGTTCTAGGTTTTTCCCTCTCTATTACCTCATGCTTTACCTGTTACTATTGGGATGATACAAAACTGAAGTAAAATATTGATTTAGTGTCTCCGTCATTACGGTGTTCCCCACTACTGCCTCACAGCGCCAGGGACCCGTGTTCATTTCCGGCATCGAATGACTGTGTGGAGTTAGCACTTTTCTCCTTGTCTGCGTGAGTTTCCTTTGGGTGTTCCGGTTTCCTCCCACAGTCCAAAGATGTGCAGGTTAGACAATTGGCCATTATAAATTGCTCCTTAATGTCACTGTCCAAAAGGTTAGATGGGGTGACTGGGTTACGGGGATAGGGTGGGGGCATGATCCTAGGTAGAGTGTTCTTTCCAAGGGTTAGTGCAGACCCGATGGGTTGAATGGCTTCCTGTGCTGTAGGGATTCTATGATTAACTCCCTGGTCCCATCCTCCAATAGACCAAAATTCACTTTAGCTACTCTCTTCCCTTTTATGTACTTATAGAAGCTTTTGCTATCCTTTTCAACATTTTACACTAATTTTCTTTCAGAAGTTTCCGTTGCTCTTTTTATTTTTTGGTAATCCTTTGTTGATCTTTAAAAACAATTGCAGCTTCTCCTATGTTCCCAATATAACTGACGTCCCTCACCTCTGGAATCATTCCCATGGCTCCTTTCTGCACTCTCTGCAATGCCTTTACATCTTAGCTATGTCCGGCACCCAGAACTGAATGCATTACTCCAGCTGAGGCCACACTAGTGTCTTAGACAGGTTAAACATTAACTCCATGCTCTTGTACTCTGTGCCTCTATTAATTATGCTAAGAAATGGTAACCTTTATTTACTGCTCTCAACTTGCCCAGTCATCTTCAATGACTTAGGCACATATATACCCCAGGTCCTTCTGCTCTTGCACCCCCTTTAGAATTGTAATGACTTTCCATGTTTTTCCTGTATAAATCACTTCACTTTCTATGTATTTGATTTCATCTGCCACCTGCCTGCCCATTCCACTAACTTGTCTATGCCCATTGAAGTTCCGCACTATCCTCCTCCCAGTTCACAATGCTCCCAAGCTTTGCATTATCCCCAGATTTTGAAACCTGCACACGAAGGTCTAGGTCATTAATGGATATTAGGAAGAGCAAGGATGCCAATAGTGATTCCCAGGGAGCTCCATGATGCATCTTCCGCCAGGCTGAAAATCTTTCATTCACCATTACTTTCTGTTTGCAACCACTCTCAATTTTCTATTCATGTTACTACATGATACCGTGAGCTACAACTTTGTTCACAAGTTTTGCGGCACTGTACCAAAATGCCCTTTGGAGGTCTGTACATACCTGTATTGCTCTCATCAACCTTCTCGCTACCTCTTCAGAAAGGTGAGCAGGGGTGTGATGTTTGCAGTTCTCCATTCCTCACCTCACCTGAGTCTCAGGAAGACTGAAAAATTATGGTCAATGCTGTTGTAATTTCCACTCACTTACCTCAGTATCTTGGGTGCATCTCATCCCGACCTGTTGCCTTTATCAACTTCAAATAAGGACAGCCTATCCAATAACAGCTACTTATCAATGTTAAACACTTCTAGTGTCTGAATTGACCAAGTGGCCTTTTTGTCAGTGCTGTAGATTCTCAATAATGCAATAGTGAAAGACTAACAAATTGCCGAAAAAATTCCTTTGACTGGAGATTGTCATATCGCTGCAGTGTAGTGTTAAACTGGCTGGACAGCAAAAAGCACATCTATTGAAGAAGAAATTTATATTTATTTCGTGCCTTAGATTATCCTTATGATGCCTCAAAACAATCTTCAACCATTGCAAAATAACTTCAAAGCTAAAAAAGATAGTTGATTTTTTTACTCGCCAAAATCCAAAAATCAGCAAATGAATGATTTGACCAATTAATTTATTCTTAGAAATGTTGGAAAAGTTGGTGCCGAAGTTGGTTTGTTTGAGGCAGACCTGCGCATCACTGCTATTCCTTGAATGGAGCCCTGGGTTCTTTCACACCCACTCAGTCATACAGAAGGGCCTCACTTTAATGACTTATCCAAAAGACAACGTTAGCACTCGTTTAGTCGTGTACTAACACCTTACTGAAAGAACCTGATGACCTAAATAAATTTTCATATTGCAGTAAAGCTGCGAGGTGCTGATCCAAACTGACACACGCCAATTCTCCAGCCATTGTCATTCACTTTTCCCGCTGTCAGCACACCCCTTGCCCATGGGTTTCCCGGCGGTATGGGGTGGCTTCAATGGGAAATCCCATTGACAAGCGGCGGGAAGAGAGAATCCTGCCGTCAGCGAATGGAGCGCTGCTGAGAAACACGCGGCTGGGGGACTGGAGAATCCAGCCCCAGATGTTTATTGACTGGCATGCAATAGTAAATGCGGCAAGTGGCTTTGTTTTAATCAACTTCTTTCTGCCCCTGTGTTTAGATGTGATAACTCTCCCTCGCGAATGTGGTTCCAATGAGTTTTCCTGTGGTTCTGGCGAGTGTGTCCCTCTTGATTATCGCTGCGACTCGAGAGCTGATTGCAGTGACATGTCTGACGAAGACAACTGTGGTAAGGGCTCTATCAATCCTGATGTGTAGGAATTTTGAATTCAGTGCGCAGCTTCTTCCTCTGGAGAATAGCTGTGGTGGTCCCAATGTTTGCCATGTTCCCGGGTTGGGGAGGGGGGGGAATAATTGCCCACCAGAGCAATCACCAGATGTGCACCTTGTAGCACGTCTTCCTTTTGGTAATTCTGACCCACTGATCGGGGCCACCCAAAGGCATGTGTCCGGGACCCAGGATTCCAATCACATTGGAAATGAAGTGAAAGGTCGGGAGAATGCTAAGCAATGACTTTCAGATACATTAACATAATAATGATGATGGATGGGAAGGAACCCTCTGTCCATCCAGGTTGTGTCAAGACAGGACTTTGAATGTATTCAATGACCCAGCCTCACTGTGGGAGAGAATGCCAAAGACTAACAACCATCCCAATAATAAATGGAAGACACCTTGCTCTGGATTCTCCATTGCGCCGGCAGCCCGGAGATTTCCCGACGGCATGGGGTGCCCACAATGGGAAACCCCATTGGCCGCTGACAAGACAGAGAATCCCGGGGACGCACCGCACCAGAAATCTGGTGCGGCGGGACAGAGTATCCCTTATGTTTCAATAAAATCACAACTCATTCTAAATTCCAATGAGTATAGGTGCAACTTACTCAACTTTTCCCCATGAATCAGCCTGGTGAACCTACTGTGAACTGCCTCCAATGCAGAGTATCCCTCCATACGTAAGCAGACCAAAACTGCACACAGTACTCCAGGCGTGGTGCTAGCAATGTCCTGTTCAGCTCTAGCAAGTCTTCCCTACTTTTATACTCTATCCACTGTTCAGTACATTAATACCATATGGTGAAAGAATGAATCTAAAGCTAGGCTTTTACCTCGGGCAGGTTTATTCTCAATTCAGCCGAGTAGAGAGAGAGACTCTTCTAGTTCCTTTCATCCCCAACTGTTCCAGCAATGTCCATTTATCGGAGAGCTAATGCTTATTACCTGTCTTTAACAATGCAGTTAGCTTAACAATTGCTGATACGTTGACAGCCCCCCGACAAATTGTGCGCTGTCTAATATCTATGTTCTTCTCGGTGTTCCAAATGCATTTAGGATTGAAACATGTGCTTTAAGCCCCAGGAAGAAAATTGATGATGGAATGTTCCCGTTTCTTTTAAACCTCTTTGACCTCTCTTCCCTATGCCTCAGACTGGTTAACTGCAATATCTAAATGTATGAATTGTCAGTGAAACCGGTGTGTTCAGTGGACTTGAGGGAGGAGTTCTGTAACTAATCTGGGCCCATCTGAAAAGAAATGTCCCTTCAGCATTCCAACATCGACCTTCCGACATCTGCTTCTTTTGGTCTTTGAAGCCTCTGAGCAACCAGAGGTTGTGTGTCCTTTTGGGACCCGTGGCTTCCAATTTGTCTGATTTATTTTAAATATATACTTTTCACCACTTTATAATACGTATTTACAACTTGAACTCTCACCACCTGACCTTCCCCTCCTGTTCCCTCAATATTTCTTACGAAACGAAGGGAAAACCAAGGCAGTTTTCAGGCCTCGTGCACCCCGCCTCTCACTGCTCTTTCACAATTGCCAGTGGACAATAAATTCATAGTGGACGCTAGCTGATCGGGTAATAGTGAATCTGCCGCCTGTCTTACACTATGGCCACCAAATGTCCAATCATAACAAAGCGTGTAAGATGTATGGGAGATTCAGTATCACCAACTTTGTGCCGCTTTGAGACCAACGTGAAATTATTGGGGTACAATGTGGATCGTCCCAAGGTGTAAGTCTTAAAGTTGAATAGTCATAGAGCGGTGCGACACTCTGGAGAAGTGGGCGGTCAGTTCCAGCCCCACAGGCCCCGGAGTTCCAACACAAGTGAATTGAGCAATAATTCATATAAAGTTTCTGAGATCTTTGGCCCTTGACCGCTCCAACACGTACAGGCACTAGATTTGTAAGTAAAACACAAAACAACTGTTTATTTGTAACATCAGTAGAGATAAGACATGCAATGACAATCATAGAATATAGGCCAGCTAATCTCTTACTCCGCCCTCCCCAACCTCCACCTAAACACACACAAGGCAGAGATATACACAGGGGAAAGGAGTAAAATGATAGGGATTAAAATGGAAGAAAGAGAGTTAAGTGTCCTGTTTAGATTGTTGTAGAAGGGCATCTTCCCAGGACGTGGAGTGCCGAAACCACCGGTTGGTTTGCAGCTTCTTTTTTGGGGGTATTTTCAAATATTTACAAAAACAGAAATACTTGGTTTGGAACTTCGGGCTGGAACATTCAGGCCGGGCTCTCAGCTGTGGGATCCTTTCCAGGGAGTCACTTTAATTTGTATTGACCTGGGCCTTCACACAGAAGATTCCCCTCAGGTCTGTTCAATTCTAACTTGCTCTCACCAGATTAACTATCAGCCTCAATGAGATAAAACTAGAGTTCTTCATATGAGAATTTTAGAAGGGTTTTCAAACAACCCCCTCTGCCTGCAGCTGGCGCTGGACTGCATCCTTCTGCAGGTTAAACTGACTACAGTGAGAAAGTTCTTTATCCTGGACTATCAGAAAGAACCAATCAGGTGAGACAGAAATAAGAGCTGTGGCCTTCTTAGCTACTTAATCAAAACGAAACTGAAAGCCAGCACACTGTCTTACAAAGTGAGGAATGATGAGCAACAATCAGCATCAAGGATCTGTTAAGGCCTGGGAATTTAAAGTAACTGGTTGGCTGCCAGCCAAGTCCATCAAAATATGTCATCACTAGACCAAAGCAAGCAGCACATCTCACAGGGGGAATTCCTGAGTTCAGACCAAATAGCACATCTTCCAGGGATGTTTCTTTGTTTTTAAAATTAAAGTGCAGTCCATTTGAAAGGTGTAAGTCCCAGAAACTGTCAGGCCAGAACGAATAACAGAAAATAAAGGGAATATATAAGGGAAACCAGGTTTAAACAGGAGGATCCTTACAAGAGTGACATCTGAAATGAATTTCCTCGTCTTGTAAGGAAAGCTTTAGCCAGGACGGACTGGCTGCAGGCTTTAAGAAGATTTGCTTCTCATGTCTGCATTTTACTTTTTTGAAACCTGCAGCAGATATAATTGGACCATTTACCACGTCAACAACCCCTACAACAACACCTATTATCACAGCTAAGCCAGAGCGACGAACACCAAGGCCACTGGTTCCTACAGTACCCACTACCCCCATTGTTGATGTTCTAAGACCCTGCCCAATAGACAAAGCGGTGTGCCAGAATGGGCAGTGTATCCCCAGGGACTACCTGTGTGACGGAGAGAGGGATTGCATTGACAACAGCGATGAGTTGGATTGCGGTAAGTACCTGAAGTAGAATTTCTTGAGCACTAATCTGTTTGGGAGAGGGTGAAGGACATTCGCCGCTATTGAGTTGTTTTTTGTCACTGTGAAAATCAAATTAAGGAGGGAACGGCAAATTGCTCCTGGATGCGGCCAGTTATTAACTGTTAGAATGTTCTGAAAAATAAGCAGAAGAGGAGAATTGCCAAAGTGTTTCCACTTTGGAAAAAGCAGATAATTGGCTGCGAACCCCATTTCTGAATGATTACCTCTGACCCCTGCTGGAAAGTGAGTGAATACTGCTCACATTCAGACAGTGACCCATTCATGGAGGTTTCCATGCGCACACATTGGGGAAGAGCCAGGGTCAGGCTGTTTTGCGATGATTGAATATCCTAATGATATTACTGTCTGGGATCATGGGTGCTGTGGTGTGACAATCTGGATATTGTTATCTGTGGGATTGTACTTCATCATAAATTGCTATCATAAGGGGCAGCATGCGGCACAGTGGTTAGCACTGGCACTGCGGCACTGAGGACCCGGGTTCGAATCCTGGCCCTGGGTCACTGTCCGCGTGGAGTTTGCACATTCTCCCCATGTCTGCGTGGGTTTCACCCCCACAACCCAAAAGATGTGCAGGTTAGGTGGATTGGCCACGCTAAATTGCCCCTTAATTGGAAAAAAAATAATTTGGTACTTTAAAATTAAAAAATAAATAAATAAATAAATTGCTACCATATGCATTCACAATTTCAATAAGAGCTCGCTGCTCCTAACCCTCTCTACTGTGCCCCTCCACCCCCATTTTTAATCACCCTTTAAGACCTACACATTTGAACCGGTTGTAATTTTACAGATACTGATTTATTAATTGAACTTCTCTGTCATAGCTATACATTTCCTGTACACCACTTCTCCTTTCCTCTCCAGCCCTGATTCTTATGATGTCCTCTGGGTTGCAGTGCTGAAATAATAATTTCTTGCTTAACCAAGAAAGACCATTGGAGACTGGCCATCAGTGGGGTCACTGAAATTGGTCTTAATAATCCTGGGTTAAAAAGGAAAACAAATTAACCGAGAGTTAATTATTTCCTGAGTCTGATCCATAAATTCTGATTCCGGGATTGATCCTGCTGCCCTTACTGGGTTATAAAAAATAAGAGCAGAAATAGGCCATTCAAGCCAGCTCTGATAATCTGATAAGATCACGGCTGATCTGATTGTGACCTTAACTCAACTTTCCTGTCTGATCGTCATCTTTCCTCATAAGACAGCCCTTTCATCTCAAGAATCAACCTAGTGAAGTGATTTGCCTACCACGCAAGCGTGTCCCTGCTTAAATAAGGAGACCCAAGCCATACCCAGTACCTCAGGTGCAGTCTCCCCATTGCCCTGTGCCGTTGTTGCAAGACTTCCTTACTTTTATACCCCATCCCCCCTTGCAATAAAGGACAACATTCCACTTGGCTTGCTAATTTCTTGTAACTGCATGCTGACAATTTGATCATGTACAAGGACATCCAGATCCCACTGTATCTCAGAATTCTGCAGTCTCTCTACATTTAAATAATAATCTGTTTTTCCTGCCAAAGTGGGCAACCTCACAACCATCAAGGATGCCAGTCTTCAGCCAATTTGATTCACTCCATGTGCTATCAAGAAACACTGAAGGCACTTGATACTGGAAAGGCTATGGGCCCTGACAATATTCCGGCAATGGTACTGAAGACGTGTGTTCCAGAACTTGTCGTGCCCCTAGCCAAGTAGACCCAGCACTGGCATCTACCTGGCAATGTGAAAAATTGCCCATGTATGTCCTGTACCTCCAAAAAACAGGACAAATACGACCCAGCCAATTGCTGCCCTGTCGGTCTTCTCTCAATCGTCAGTAAAGTGGTGGAAGGGGTCATCAACTGTGCGATCAAGTGGCACTTACTTAGCAATAACCTGCTCACTGACGCTAAGATTGGATTCTGCCAAGGTCACTTAGCTCCTGACCTCATTTCAGCCTTGGTTCAAACATGGACAAAAAAGCTGAATGCCAGAGGTGAGGTGAGAGTGACTGCCCTTGACATCAAGGCAGCATTTGATTGAGTATGGCATCAAGGAGCCCTAGCTAAACTGGAGTCAATGGGATTCAGGGGGGAAACTCTCTACTAGTTAGAGTCATACTTGGCACAAAGGAAGATGGTTGTTGTTGGAGGTCAATTATCTCAGTCCCGGGACATTACTGCAGGAGTTCGTCACGGTTAGTGTCCTAGGCCCAACCATCATCACATGCTTCGTCAATGATCTTCCAAGGTCAGATATGGGGATGTTCGGAGCTGACATGACAGCACAATGTTCAGCACATTTGTGACTCCTCGGATACTGAAGCAGTTCACTTGCAAATGCAGCAAGACCTGGACAATATCCAAGCTGAGGCTGACAAATTAACATTCCTGTCTCACAAGTGCCAAGCAATGATGATCTCCAATAAGAGAGAATCAAACCATCACCCCTTTACCTTCAATGGCGTTACCATCATTGAATCCCCAACTGTCAATATCCTGGGGCTTACCATTGACCAGAAACTGAACTGGACTAGCCATATAAATACTGTGGCTACAAGAGCAGGTCAGAGGCTAGGAATCCTGCAACGAGTAACTCACCTCCTGACTTTCCAGAGCCTGTCCACCACCTACAAGGAACAAGTCAGGAGGTGATGGAATACTCCCCACTTGCCTGGATGAGTGCAGCTCCAACAACACTCAAGAAACACAACACCATCCAGGTCAAAACAGGCCGCTTGATTGGCACCCCATCCACAGACATTCACTTCGTCCACCACCGACGCACAATAGCAGCAGTGTGTATATCTACAAGATGCACTGCAGGAACTCACCAAGGCTCCTTAGACAACACCTTCTAAACTTATGACCATCTAGAAGAACAAGGGCAGCAGGATACATGGGAACACCACCACTTGGAAGATCCCCTCTAAGTCACTCACCAGCCTGAGTTAGAAATATATCGCTATTCTATGGGTGGCACAGTGGCGTAATGGTTAGCACTGCTGCATCACGGCGCCAAGGATCCGGGTTCGATCCTGGCACCGGGCCACTGTCCAGGTGGACTTTGCACATTCTCCCCACTGTTTGTGTGGGTCTGACGCCCACAACCCAAAGATATGGTCGGTGGATTGGCCATGCTAAATTGCCCCTTAATTGGAATTTTAAAAAATATATATCCCTGTTCCTTCACTGTGGCTGGGTCAAAATCCTGGAACTCCCTCATAGCACTGTGTGTATACCTACACCACATAGACTGCAGCGGTTCAAGAAAGCAGCCCACCACCACCTTTTCAAGGGCAACTAGGGATGAGCAACAAATGCTGGCCTAGCCAGCGAAGCCTACATCCCGTAAAAATGAATTTAAAAACCTATCCACATTCTACTCGATCTGCCATATTTCTACCCAATCGTTTAACCTATCTATATACCTTTGCGGAATCTTTGTACCTTCCTCACAACTTGTTTTCCTACCACTTTTCATATTGTCAATAAATCTGGCTATTGTGCAGCTGATCCCTTCGTCCAAGTCATTAACATACATCGGAAATTGTCCCAGCATAGATCCCTATGGCACTCCACCACTTAGTTTGTAAATCAGAAAATGACCCATTTGCCCTTTTCCTGTTAGTTAGCCAATACGCTGTCTATGTTAATACGCTGTCTGTAACATCATATTGTTATGGGCCAGGGTTTAGAGATCCCCAAAGTGTATCATGGAGTTCACCTGACCCACAACTTTTGATAGATTGCGGTATGGGGAGCACATGGCCCACTCTACAGGTGTGGTACAGCAGAAATGGAAAAGTATTTTTAAAAGCAAACAATGTTTATTCTCAAGTTAACCTTTTTAAAGCATACAGTGAACATCTTAGCAACCATTAATTCAAATACAACCCCCAAAGAATACAACACTAAGTAATCCTTAAGCTGTCCTTTTAACATCCTTAAGACTTAATTAACCTTTAAACAGAAGAAGCACATCAGGTTAAAGTCACTACTGAGAGCAGTTATTAGTTTTAAATCACCAAAGGATCGATTTACAGTCTTTAGATTACAAAGAGAGAGACTAATATCCCTTCTGGCTGTGACTGCAGCTATCCAGCTCTGAAAACGAAACTAAAACACACCCTGCAGCAAACAGCCTAAAACGAAAGTAAAAAGCTGTCAGACAGCCCAGCTCCACCCACACTCTGACATCACTGATAAACACCCATTTCTTAAAGGTACATTTCTTAAAGGTACTCTCACATGACCATGTTCTTCTGCTCAGTATCTCACCGCATCACAAAGCTACGTTTAGTCACTGATTATATGAGGGGTGAAAACTATTCTCCACATTTACTTCCATAACTCTGTATTGAATTTGGTGTGTAGTTTTCACACACTTTATTTGACAAACAGTGGTACTTGCATTGCACACACCCTTTCATCCGAAATCCAGAAGGGGCAGATCCTCATACCTACACATACAGCAACGATCTGGGGCACTCACTCTCCAGAGATAAAAGCCAGGGAGCATCCAGCAGTAGATCAGGCAGTTTTGGAAAGCGCAGCTCGGGCATTGCTTTGGAATTCAAGATGCATATTCAGTTTTTCTTGGTCCCTTTCTTGTGCCCTAGGAACACCATCACCATGTGAGCCCAATGAATTCAAGTGCAAGAATGGCCGCTGTGCCCTGAAGCTATGGCATTGTGATGGCGACAACGATTGCGGAGACAACTCCGATGAAGTATACTGTCGTAAGTCAGCGGGAAACGTCCTTCAGCCATGTCCATGCCCCAGGAACAGATTACGTGCAGCTGTGCTTTGTCAGCTAATTAATTTAAAACTTTTTGTACTCAAGCTTATTTCCGATTGCAGGGAGTGGATTATTGAAATAAGATGCTAATTAAGAAAAAGTAATTAAGTTTGCAACATGTGAGAAATCCCAGAACAATTAAGTAAATCAGTATTTGTTGCGCACCCTAAAAAGGCCAGAGCAATTGATTGTGACTTCCATTTTGATGAGTCACATTGTTAAGATCCTTCAAGGGCTGATGAATAGACCAGAAGCAAGGTGATGCCAGAACTTTCAACTCTTCAGTGTGGCTTTGTAGAAGATTTATAAATGAGAAATTCTACCTTTATGGTCCATGCTTTCAGAAAGAGCCATTGCGATAACAAAAGATGTACCATGTTTTAGATTATTGTAAGGAATTTGAGAAGTTGAAACATGAAGAATTGATGAACATGTTAGAGATGTCACTTTATCTTGAAGATAAAGATCTTAGAGAGTGATACTAACTCTTTATTGGGAACAAACTGTAGCTGTAAGTTAAAATGATCTAAACGATTTTGTGAAGTTTACAAGATAGGTCAAACAGGGCAGCACAGTGCCCTGTTGCTTCACGGCGCCGAGGTCCCAAGTTCGATCCCGGCTCTGGGTCACTGTCCATGAGGAGTTTGCACATTCTCCCCGTGTTTGCATGGGTTTCACCCCCACAACCCAAAGATGTGCTGGTTAGGTGGATTGGCCACGCTAAATTGCCCCTTAATTGGAAAAAATGAATTGGCTACTCTAAATTTATAAATGAAAAAAAAGATAGGTCAAACAAGGGTGTGTTTTCTTCCCAGATTTATTCTTGGAGAGATTGAAGATCTTTCTGGATTATGAGTTGGAGGCTTCAATTTATTAATATATGTCGATAATACTATTCTTATAGCCGATTACGAAGAGCAATTGCAAAGGATTTCGGATAGTGAGTGAAAGTGAGAAGAAAATGCTCAGTGTAAATTGTAAGAATTTTTAAAAAAAATCTGTGTCCAAAATGTTATTTGTGTTCAAAAAGAAAATCACACCAAAATGTAAGATCCCAGAGAAGAATGAAGATGTCACTCAGGTAGACAAATGTTGTTGCCCAGGAAGTGTGTGCACATTGGTAGAAAGTGTGACTAAGAAATAAGACTAAGGATTGGAACAGCCAAAGATACATTTCAGAATACGAAAAATATTATGATCAACTCCAAATTAGCTGTGAAAACAAGGCTGACTTTCGTGGAATACTACATTGCATCAATTTTGACAGAGGGAAACGAGTATTGGACGATCAGTGAGCAATGCCGAGAAGAACTAAGGCTGAGAGTTGTGGTTTCTGAAGCAAACAATGAAGATGTCTTGGACAAGTCACACGACCAAATGAAGAGGTGGCGGTAAAATCTGAACCTCTGCCGACCAATGTCAGGAAGAGACTGTTGGAATTTCCTGGGCACCGGCGACCGGAAAATCCCGCCTGAGGTCAATGGATTTTCCATTGTCGGAGTCTCGCCCGTGGCGCTCTTGCGGTGGGCAGGGCGGGAGAATCAAGCCCTCAGTCTTTCAATATTTGTAAGGCTGAGGTGGATAGATTCTTTATTAGCAAGGGGGTGAAAGGTTATCGGGGTGGGCCGGAATGTGGGGTTGAGGTTACAATCAGATCAGCCATGGTCTTACTGAAAGGCAGAGCAGTCTCGAGGGGCCCAGCGGCCTACTCCTAAATCGTATGTGCATATGTATGCTTTGTTTAATCGCTAATTTGCCCTGATATTTCCCTCTTGTCTATATTGTTTCTGTTATCATCTTGGACATGTTGTAAACCTTGAGCACAACATGCAGTGTGAGTACTGATCAAAGTCCTTTCCAATGAATGAGTTCTGGTAAAAGTGTGTTCTGTCAACTTTCAGCGACCAAAGGACCTGGAGACATGTGTGCTCCTGAGCAATTTGTCTGTGTTTCGACCCAAACCTGCATTCCGGCAAGTTACCAGTGTGATGAGGAGACTGACTGTCCTGATCGGTCAGATGAATTTGGATGCAGTAAGTAACCAGTGTTTGCCATTATGCAAATAAACTGTTGCCCTAACGAATGTATGTCGTTATCCACATTGGTGCTCAGGGAAGTGAGTTTGATATTGAACCCTTGTTGAAACTCCCACTTTGAAATTTTTGTTCATGTTACTTATTTTGTTGGCATTCTTTGTGTTGGAGGGCAAAAAGGCACGGGCGAAGAACTAATTGGATTGCTCTTTCCAATAGCTGACTCAGACCCGATGGGCTGAATGGACTCTCTGTCTTCTGCCATCGAAAACAGTTGCTTCAGCCCTTGATGAATTTGCACACCTCTGATCATTTCTGCTCCAAAGGCAGCAACCCTAGCTTCTCAAGTCTTTCCACATAGCTGAAGTTCACTAACTCTCTAATAAATCCTCTCCAGATCCTCTCTCTTAGCCTTGTTGTCCTTGGTGTGGTGCTTAGAATTGGGCATAGTACTCCAGTTGGGGTGTCTCAGTGATTTATGAAGGGTTGGCCATTCGCTGAATGAGTTCCTGAGGCAGTTCAAAGGCACGGCATAGAGGCAAATATCACCTTCAGCAAAATGGTTACAATGTTGAAATAATGACTTCGGTCTTTGGCCTTTTTTTTTAAACAGAAAGAATTAGATGGTGATTTGGGTGGCAGGACGACAGTCTGCAGAATCCAATGGGAAAGTGCCTGAACTTGCCTTATTGTTGTTTATTTAGCTTTCTTGTCACTGCCCTTTTCTTTTTTCGAAGAACCACGTTGTCTTCTGTTTCGTTTCTTCCCATCACGGAAGAGTTAAGACTGGGAACTCACAGGGTTGGGTCATCTGATTATTAGCCAGATCTCTCATTAGTTGAAACTGTTAATGACGCTTCTTCCGTCTCCCCATCAAGCCTTTAAAGGTATTCCATATGGGGATCGATTTATTTGAAAGTTCTGGGGTGCGATTCTCCAGCCTCCCAGCTGCATGTTTCTCGGCAGTGGGTCATTTGCTGGCAGGGGGGATTCTCTGCTCTGCTCTCCCATTGGAACCACCGCATGCTTCCGGGAAACCCGCGTGCGAGGGTGTACTGCCGGCAGGACTAGAGAATCGCACCGCATGCGAACATCAGGAGAATCCCGGCACTTGTGTTTTGACTTGAAGCCATTCTTAATCTGTGACCAAGAAATTGCGGCAGGGTTCTGCAGGGTCACCAAGTCACTGTTGAACATTACTCTTTACAGCTCCTCCTCAGGTGATCACACCGCCAGAAGAAACGGTCATGGTGAAGCGTGGCGCTACCGTCACATTAACTTGTGTGGCAGCAGGTGTTCCCACTCCAATCATTACGTGGCGGTTGAACTGGGGTCACATCCCTGTCACCAGCAGGTAACTATCACATGGTTCAGGAGTCAGTTGAATGTTTGCAATGTGCCTGTCGGAGCAACTCCAACTGGTCTGTAGATTGAGCACTTGAATGAAAAAGAGGACAGCGAACAATCTTTTAGTCCATCCCACAAAGCAACACTTCTGACAACCTGCGCCTTGGGCAGGGGGAGATGGGTGCCCTGGTCGTAATGTCACTGGGCTAGTAATCCAGAGGCACTGGGAAATGAGGTTCAAATCCCACCAAGGCAGTCAGTGGAATTTAAATGCAAAAACAAAAAATCCGAAATTGAAAGCAGGTTGTACAAAATTGGGGGGCCTGGATATAATAGATGGGAAGGGCCTACTTACCTTAACAGAGTGGTTATTGTCTAGGTTTAAAGTGATGTGTAGAAGGATTATAGAGGGGGGGAGTTAGCAAAACATTTTTCACCCAGAGGGTTCTGGGGATCTGGAACCTGCTGCCTGAAAGGGTGGTAGAGGCAGAAACCTCTAAACTCATTAAAAGGTGGATGTGCACCTCAGGTGCTATAGCCTGCAGGGCTACGGACTAAAATCTAGAAAGTGGGATGAAGCCTGTTGCTCAGCCAATGCAGACACAATGGGCCAAGTGGCCTCTTTCTGTGCCGGAAACCTTCTATGATTTTTTTCCTTTCATGGCATATGGGCGTCGCTGGCTGTGCCAGCATTTATTGCCCATCCCTAATTGCCCTAGAGGGAGCAGTTAAGAGTTAACCACATTGCTGTGGGTCTGGACTCACATGTAGGCCAGACCAGGTAAGGACGACAGATTTCCTTCCCTAAAGGACATTAGTGAACCAGATGGGTTTTTACGACACTCGGCAATGGTTTCATGATCATCACTAAGCTTTTAGGGGCTGGTTTAGCACAGGGCTAAATCGCTGGCTTTTAAAGCAGACCAAGGCAGGCCAGCAGCACGGTTCAATTCCCGTACCAGCCTCTCCGAACAGGCGCCGGAATGTGGCGACTAGGGGCTTTTCACAGTAACTTCATTTGAAGCCCACTTGTGACAATAAGCGATTTTCACTTCATTAATTCCAGATTTTGTTTTATTGAATTCAAATTTCACCATCTGCAGTGCCGGGATTTGAATCTGGATACCCAGAGCATTACCTTGGGTCTTAAGTTTACCAGTCCAGTGATAATACCACTATGATTCTAGTCTCATAGAATCATAGAATTTACAGTGCAGAAGAAGGCCATTCGGCCCATAAAGTCCGGAGCAGCTCTTGGAAAGAGCACTCTACTTAAGCTCATGCCTCTACCCTATCCCAGTAATCCAGTAACCCCACCTCACCTTTATTGGACACTAAGGGGCAATTTAGCATGGCCAATCCACCTAACCTGCACATCGTTGTACTGTGGGAGGAAATCGGAGCACCGGGAGGAAACCGGAGCACCCGGAGGAAACCCACGCAGACACAGGGAGAATGGGCAGACTCCACACGGACAGTGACCCAAGCCGGGAATCGAACCTTGGAACTTGAAGCAACTGTGCTAACCACTATGCTACTGTGCTGCTCCTCAATAATGGTGTCCCTCATGGTTTACCTGGTCTGGGCTACCTGTGACTCCAAACCCACAGCAATGTGGTTGACTCTTAACTGCCCACTGAAAATGTCTCCCAAGACTCTTGGTTCAAGGGCAATTGGGGATGGGCACCAAACGCCCACACCTCATGAAAGGGTGATAATAAAATCTCCTGGGCGAGGTGAAAAACTGGATGCAAACCGCGATCAAGCTGGAGTAGAAACAAAGGGCTGGATTCTCCGATTGCCGAGTCGAAATCACGTTTAGCGATCGGCAGGAGAATCCGCTTTTATGAGAAATCGGGGGCGGCGGGGTTTTTCGGACGCTCCGCCCTCTCAAAAACTGCATCATCGCTGAGTACGCAGCGCGCCATTGGATCGGCCTCGGGGGGGGGGGGATTGGTGGGAGCTGGTCCGGGGGGGGTAGGAGGAGGATTGGTGGGAGCTGGTCCGGGGGTGGCAGGGGTTTCGGGGGAGCACTATCTGGCAAGCCAGGTCCACAGCCAGTGCCATGTTGTACAGCGCGACCACTGCAGGTCGCTGCCGTGCACATGCGCAGCCACAGACCCGACAATTCTCCATCCGTATCTGCAGGTAAAGCAGGGGGCTTTACTTGGCACGGCTGCTAGTCCCCCACTGGGCGGAGCATTGGTGCGGGCGCAGCACCGACTATTTGGTCATAAGACGAGACTCAAGCTCGGGACATAGCCTCAAAATCGGAGAAGTGAATTTCCCCTCTGGGTCATTAAGGCAATTCAACTAATCCAAGAAAGCTTGCTGGCCCTATGTTAATGTAGTGCTAAAGATCCTCAGTTGTTGCTCGCCTTTTCCCTGATGTGTGGAGCTCGATAAACCGAGCCAAGACTGTAATGAAATCAGTGGGTGCGTAATTCAATGATTTTTTTTCTTGTATTTTAATTGGTTTAGTGTTTCCAGCTTTCCAAAATTGCAACCATACTTGTTCGATTGGATTTGCCAAATTATTAGTTTATTACTGTAATTAGAAGGAGTCTGTTCATGGAGGTTTAATCTTTACAGCCCTGAAAAGTCCTCACTAAAAGAGACTTAAAGCCAATCTGAAAGCTGCAGGGCACTGTATTCATACTCATTGCATTCTCTAACATCTTATACCCTCATAATTGTAATGTGTAAATCCAAGCTTTATTCCTTGGGTTGGAAAGACTTTTGCACAAGAAAAGAGATTGAATATGTCAAACAGTCATTTTGTGCATTGTTATACGGTGAACACATCCTGTTCACACACACCCAACATAAATATCTATCTATATAACTCCTCAGTCGCTCACTCACCCTCTCCTTTCCCCCACTTTCTCTCTGTCTCTCACATACGCACACACGCTCTCTCTCTTTACCTCTCTCCCCGAGTTCGCTGTTTTTGAGGGGGCGGAGCATCGCAAAAACGGCACCGTCCCCGATTCCGGCGTAAACGGGGATTCTCCAGCCGATCACCGAACGTGATCAGAGAATCCAGCCCTCTGTCTCCCTCTCCACGCATGCCCCCTCCCTATCCTCCCTCTCTCTCTTACACACACACACACGCACACATCTCTCTGTTCCCTGCTTTCCCTTCAATCCTGCTCCTGACCTATATCCCAGTCTCCTCACCCCACCCCCCTTCCACTGATGGGCTCTGGGAAAACCCAGATCAAGAACGAGGGAAAAGAGCAGCCAATAAATGTTGAATGTTTGATATCCATATTTCCTGGCTAAATAAAATTATTTGGGATCTGTGTTGCATTACTTTGTGCAGGCGTCAATGCACCTGCCTTCAGCAGCCTTTCCATTGAGTGAAGAAAGGTTACTTATTGTTTTGGAATGTTGTGTGGTACAGTTTGAATTCACAGCGAGTCTCCGGGCACACACTGGTATGGTGTGTTTTTGTAGCACAGCTTTATGCCAAAATTACAACTGCGACCAATTCTCATTGTTTTTTTTCTGCAGAGTTACCATGACTAGTCAGAATGGCCAGGGCACACTGATCATTAGGGATGTCAAGCAGTCCGATCAAGGAGCGTACACCTGCGAGGCCATCAATGCCAAAGGAATGATCTTTGCGATCCCTGATGCACTACTGATTTTGAAATCCAACCCAGGTAATCCTTTCACACTAAGCTCAACGGAACCTATTCATTAATAACCGAGACAATCCTTCATTCATCAGTATAAGTATTAATTCCAAACCCTGTGGCTGGTCAGGAGTTTGAATTGACAATGGAGGTCATTGACACAGGGATGGACTTTTATTATGTTCCAGCAATCCAGCTCTTGAGTTTGGTGGCAAATCTGTGGCCCTGTTGGCTTTTATATTTGGGGATCAATGGTGGAAATTTCGTCACTTTGGCTTTCTACAGAGGTGAAGGAATGATGGGTATCTCCTGACCAAGCCAGAAGAGCAATCCACCTGATGTTTCCCATGTGAGGAGCTTGGATGACCCTGTGCGGCCTGGAACTTCCCATATGGGGTGGATGATGAAAGGAGAGGGGAAGGCAGGGAACAACCAAGTAAACAATATACCATCTATAGGGCATGGGACCAGTAATCAGTTGGTTGTTGGCACCAATAGAATTATTCACAGCACCAAATATGCTGAGGACTAAATGGCATTCATTAACCGGGTACTTCTCAGTTTTTAACCCCTGTTGCATGTTGTTGCATTGCATCCCTACCTGACTATTAACACTGGTAAAATAATTGAAATGTGAAATGTTCCCACGAGGCACAGAAAGTGTGGTTTTCGAACGGTTAAGTCATGCAGAGCACACAAGGCTGGGGGTCACTGCCTGCTGTGTGTGAAGCCAGCTTTTCTCCGGTGGTGGCAAGAACTCTTTGCTTAGTGTCAGACCCACTGGGACAGGGAGGGGACGATTGATCCGCTGCTTCGGCATCTATTCACCCTTCCCAGAGCGATGGGCAGGCAGGGGCATGGCTGTGATGCCCATGTAGTTGGACAGCTAACAGATGATTGGTTGTGCCCGGTACTGAAAGCTGACTGGCAGAAGTGGAACTGTGATTCAGCAGGGAATCGGCCCTTTCAGGATGTGAAGGAAGAACATTGGTGAGAAAAGAATAATAAAATACAATTTGTACAGCTGAATTTGTGGCTTCCTCCGTTGACTGATAATGCAACTCAGGATTACCTGGATATATATCAAAGAAATAGCCATGTTGATATTTATGCTCCAGTCGAGTCACCTCCCATCCTTCTCCATCTAAATCTATCACTGTATCCCACTCGTCTCGCTTCCCGAATATGCATCTGTGCTATTTGCTTCAGGCACTCTCAGTGGTTGCAAGCTCCACATTCTCACCACTCTTTGTGTGAAGACGTTTGCTTCTTTCTGCTTTCCTCCTTTGAAACGCTTCTTAAAACAAGTTATTGGCCATCAGTCCTAATACTACCTTATATGGTTCTGTCTCATTTTACTGTTTTTATTTTTTATTTCCAAAACTGTCTTTTTAAAATTTTGTTGTGGAAGGAACTGATTTGACAGACTGGCAGTCTAGATGTGTACTATAAACTGATTCACGGTGAATTTCCAATGTCAATCTGGTTATCCTGGATTAGGTCAATTGTGCGTCGGTCGACACGGTCTTCCTTACTTTTCTAGCCGCCGATTTCTAGCCGGAGGTGGTGAAATAGGTTGCTTTTTAATTCTTTAACGGTCTGAGATGGAAGTGTTGGGGGGGGATAGGGAGGAGCTGAGGGCGAGATAACCAAAAGAGGTGAATGGAAAATAATTACATGCTGAAATAGCAACTTCCGGTGACGGCTATGAAGGAGTAGGTCGCATATTTGGTGGCTCCCTCTCGGGTCGGACCTTTGGACCTTTTCCCCCGATTTTTTGTCGGACTTGATTCGGCAAATTGATGGTGGAGGCAATTGTGGAGTGGATTCCTACATCGGTGCACAGAGCACTAGAAGTGCTCGCAAAGGAAGAAATAGGCGAACAGAGAAGGCTTGGGCTGAAGCTGCAGCGGGAGAAAGCATGGCAGACGACCGGGGTCCTGGCTTGACGGAGCAGCTGATGCAGTTTATTTTGGAGTGCTTCGCCAAGCAGAAACAGGAATGCTTGGACCCGATTAAAGAATCTATTGCGCGGCTGGAACATAGAGTGGATACCCAAGACTGGGCGATCCAGAAAGTAGAGAAGGCGCTGGCTGAGCAGGAGGAACATCAAACAGCGGTGGAGTTGGAGGTGGGGATGCTGAGGAATCAGCAGAAAAGGTTCCTGAAGAAGGTGAAGGACCTAGAGAACAGGTCCCGCCCGCAGAACTTGAGAATCGTCGGTCTCTTGAGGGGTCCGAAGGAGCGGACGCTGGGGCATACATCGCGAGCATGTTCGAGAAGTTTCTGGGGGATGGGATGTTCCCCGATCCTTGGAGATGGACAGGGCTCACAGAGCGCTCGCGAGGAAGTCGCGAGTGGGGGACCCCCCGAGGGCAATGGTGGTGAGATTCCACAGGTACTTGGACAAGGAGCGTATTTTACGGTGGGCCAGGCAGACACTGAGCTGTAAATGGGAGAACAGTATCCTGCGGATCTATCAGGATCTGAGTGCGAATGTAGCCAGGGGAAGAGCGGGGTTCAATCAGATAAAGTCGACCCTTTTTAAGAAAAAGGTTAAGTTTGGACTGCTGTATACGGCCCGTCTTTGGGTCACGTATGAGGAACAACATTTTTATTTTGAGTCGCCCAAGGAAGCGATGGACTTGGCTAGAAGGAAAGGACTGGTGGCGGACTAAGGTCTTTGAACTTTGCTGCAGCGCTCATGTAAAAAACGTTTCTTGTTTTTCGGACGTTATCTGTAATACCTTCTGTATTGATTTGGGGCCTGTTGCATAGCTGAGTGAGTTAAAGTTTACATTTGCACTGATGGGGGATGGAGGTGTGATTATTAGATGTTGGATCTTCTCTTTGATCTTTTCTTTGTTTTTCGCGTTTTATTTTCGGGCAATTGTGTGGGGATTGCTTTTGTTTTGCATATGTGTGTCCAGGCGGGGGAAGGGAACAATAGGTGGGAGAATGTCTGGTGCCATGGGCGGGGGTCACCAAGCTAGCTAGACGGGCTAGCTCACGGAAACGCAGTGGGGGGGTGAGCAGATGTTATGCTTGTTGAAGGGGTTGGTTTACATAGTGCTGTGCTAGAGGGGGGGGGGGAAATGTTCTGCTGACAGGGGAGGGACGTTTGCTGTGGGACAGAAAGGTGGTCAGGGGCGGAGGCTGCCTGAGGGCGGTCCGGCAGATACGTGGGGCGCAGGCTGGAGACTGTCCCAAGAAAGGTGATGGCTGATCGGCGAAGGGGGAGGATGGCGATGAGTCCCCCAACCAGGTTGATCACATGGAATGTAAGAGGGCTAAATGGGCCAGTTAAGAGGACACGCGTGTTCGCGCATCTGAGGGGTCTGTAGGCGGACGTGGTAATGTTACAGGAGAAGCACCTTAGAGTAACTGATTAAATTAGATTAAGGAAGGGATGGGTCGGACAGGTTTTTCACTCGGGGCTGGACTCGAAGACTAGAGGGGCCGAGATCCTGATTAACAAGCGAGTGGTGTTTGAGGCGGGAAGAATAGTTGCGGATGTGGGAGGATGGTACATTATGGTCAGTGGGAAGCTGAAAGGGTTGCCGGTGGTACTAGTGAACGTGTACGTGCCAAATTGGGATGATGTGGAGTTCATAAAGAGGATGTTGGGGAAGATCCCGGACCTGGATTTGCATAAGTTAGTCACAGGAGGGGACTTAACCACAGTTATCGACTCTGGATTAGACCGGTCGAGCTCAAGGACGGGCAGGGTGCCAGCAATGGCGAAGGAGCTAAAAGGGTTCATGGAGCAGATGGGGGTGGTGGATCCAGGGAGATTTTTAGCAGCCGAGAGTGAAGGAATTCTCCTTCTACTCACATGTGCATAAAGTGTACTCCCGGATTGACTTTTTTATTTTGAACAGGACTCAACTGACGGGGATAGTGGACACGGGATATTCGGCGATCACAATCTCAGATCATGCCCCACACTGGGTTGACCTACAGGTTAGCAAGGAGAGTAGCCAGCACCCGCACTGGAAGCTGGACGTGAGACTTTTAGCTGATGCAGAGGTGTGTGGGCGGCTGAGGGAATGTGTTCAGAGCTACCTGGAAGTCAACGACACGGGTGAAGTTTTGGCAGTGGTCTGGGCGACATTGATGGCGGAGGTTAGAGGGGAGCCAATCTCGGTACGGGCCCACAGGGAGAAGGCAGACAGAGCAGAGACGGACCGACTGATAAAGAAGATATTGCAGGTCGACAGGTATGCGGAGACCGCAGAGGCAGGGCTTCTAAGGGAGCGACGGAGGCTGCAGGCGGAGTTCGGCTTGTTAACTACAGGGAAGGCGAGGGGGGTGATTTATGAACATGGGGAGAAGACCAGCAGAATGCTTGCACAGCAGCTCAGAAAGAGGGAGGCAGCCAGGGGGATTGGGAAAGTAAGGGACGGGATGGGAACCTGGTTGGAGATTCAGGAGGGGTTAATAACGCGTTCAAGGAGTTTTACAGTAGGTTGTATGAGTTGGATCCCCCAGCTGGGCCGGAGGGGATGAGGCACTTTTTAGGGGGGCTGAAGTTCCCGAACGTCGACGGGGGGGTTGGTAGAAGTGCTGGGGACCCCGATCGGGTTGGAGGAAATAGCAGGGCGACTGAAGGCCATGCAGTCGGGTAAAGCCCCAGGGCCGGATGGGTACCCAGTGGAGTTCTATGAAAGGTTCTCTGGGATATTGGGATCACTGTTGATGAGGATATTCAATGAGGCAAGGGAACTTGGGGTGCTTCCCCGACTATGTCACAGGCCACTATCTCATTGATCCTGAAGCAGGACAAGGACCTGGAGATATGCCTTCGGGTCCTAGAGGCCGATATCCCTACTAAATGTGGACGCCAAACTGCTGGCCAAAATCTTGTCCTTTAGGATTGAAAACCAGAAGTGATTGGGGAGGACCAGACGGGATTTGTTAAGGGTAGGCAGTTGGCGGCAAACGTAAAAAGGTTGTTAAATGTGATTATGATGCCCCCAGAAGGTAGGGACGTGGAGGTAGTGGTCGCAGTGGACGCAGAGAAGGCTTTTGATCGGATGGAATGGGAATATCTGTGGGAGGTACTGGGGTGGTTTGGATTTGGGCGGGGCTTCATTGAATTGCTCAGACTGCTGTATCAGGCTCCTGTGGCAAGCGTACGGACGAAGCGACAACATCGGACTATTTCAGGCTACATCGGGGGACGAGACAGGAATGCCCCTTATCCTCATTGATGTTCGCGTTGGCCATAGAGCCGCTAGCAATTGCGCTGAGAGCCTCAAGGGGCTGATCTGGGGGGGAGTGGAACACAGAGTCTCGCTATACGCTGACGACCTGCTCCTATATGTTTTGGACCCACTAGAGGGGATGGAAGAAATTATGAGGATTCTGGGGGAATTTGGCCAGTTTTTGGGTCATAAACTAAATATGGGGAAAAGTGAGATGTTTGCGATCCAAGCAAGGGGGAAGGATAGGCGATTGGAGGAGCTGCCAGTTAGGGTGGTAGGGGGAAGCTTTCGATACCTAGGCATTCAGGTGGCCCGGGAATGGGAATTGCTACACAAGTTAAATTTGGCCCGATTAGAAGACCAAATGAAGGACGATTTCCGAAGGTGGGACGCGCTCCCGTTGTCATTAGCTGGGAGGGCGCTGACAGTAAAAATGACGGTCTTCCCGAGATTCCTGTTTGTGCTTCAGTGTCTCCCCATCTTTATTCCACGGTCCTTCTTTAAACGAGCCAATAAGATGATCACTGGCTTTATATGGGTGGGTAAGACCCCGCAAGTAAAAAAGGGGATGCTTGAGCGGAGCCGGGGGGGGAGGGCGGGCCGGCACTGCCAAACTTTAGTAATTATTATTGGGCGGCGAATATAGCCATGATCAGGGAGTGGGTGGTGGGGGAGGGTCGGTATGGGAGCGTGTGGAGGCGGCTTCATGCAAGGGCACCAGTTTGGGGGTGCTGGTAACGGCACCTCTGCCGTTCTCACCCGCACGGTAATCCACCAGCCCCATGGTGGTGGCGACCCTGAAGGTCTGGGGGCAATGGAGGAGGCATGTGGGGAGTGGAGGGAGCATTGGTGTGGTCTCTAATCTGTAAGAATCACCAGTTTGCCCCGGGAAGGCTGGGTGGAGGGTTCCGGAGATGGCAGAGAGCAGGGATTGAGAGGATGGGGGATATGTTTATGGAGGGGAGCTTTTCTAGCCTGAGGGAGTGGGAGGAGAAATTTGGATTGGTGAGAGGAAATAAGTTTAGGTACCTGCAGGTGCGGAATTTCCTATGCAACCTTCACGTTAACTTTAAGAGAATCTTGAACTAGGACTGCAAAGTCCCTTTGTGCTTCTGATTTCCTAAGCATTTTCCCATTTAGAAAATAGTCTATGCCCCCATTCTTCCTTCCAAATGCATAACCTCACACTTTTCCACATTGTATTCCATCTGCCACTTCTTTGCCCACTCTCCTAGTCTGTCCAAGTACTTCTGCAGCCCCCCTGCTTCCTCAATACCACCTGTCCCTCTTCATATCTTTGTATCATCTGCAAACTTAGCAACAGTGCCCTCAGTTACTTCCTCCAGATCATTACTGTTTCTTGTGAAAAGTTGTGGTCCCAACACTGACTCTGAGGCACACCACTAATCACCAGCTGCCATCCTGAAAAAGACCCTTTTATCCCCACCCCCTGCCTTCTGCCAGTCAACCAATCCTCTCTCCATGCCAGTACCTTACCCGTAACACGGTGGGCTCTTAATTTATTTACAGCTTCCTTTATGGCACCTTGTCAAAGACTTTCTGGAAATCTAAATAGATCACACCCACTGGTTCTCCTTTGTCTACCTCTTCAAAGAATTCTCAACCTTCCCGCTCCTACCACCAAGGGGGATTCAGGACAGGGTAGTTTCCAGAGTGTGGATGGGAGAAGGGAGGGTTTCTGACATTTACAAGGAAGTCATGGGGTCAGAGGAGACGTAGACCGAGGGGTTGAAACACAAGTGGGAAGAAGAGTTAGGAGGAGAGATAGAGGACGGTCTCTGGGTGGACGCGTTGAGTAGAGTCAACACGTCCACAACATGTGCCAGGCTCAGCCTGATACAATTTAAGGTCGTTCACCGGGCTCACATGACAGTGGCCCGGATGAGCAGGTTCTTTGGGGTGGAAGACAGGTGCGCAAGGTGTGCGGGAGGACCAGCGAACCATGTCCACATGTCCTGGGCATGCCCGAAGCTAAGGGGATTCTGACAGGGGTTGCGGATGTCATGTCCAGAGGTGGCGATTTCCGGGGTGTCGGAAGACCCGGGAATCCAGGAGGAGAAAAAGGCAGATGTTCTAGCCTTTGCTTCCCTGGTAGCCCGGAGACGGATACTATTAGCTTGGAGGGACCCGAAGACGGAGATCTGGCTATCTGACATGGCTAACTTCCTCTGTTTGGAGAAAATCAAGTTCGCCTTGAGAGGGTCCATGTTAGGGTTCGCCCGGAGGTGGCAACCGTTCATAGACTTCTTTGGGGAAAATTAACCGTCAGCAGAAGCGCGGGGGGGGGGTTAGTAAAGGTGGGACCTGTAAAGGAGGAAGACGGCTTTTGCACTATGTTTATATTTTCATGTACATTGTTTATTTTGTTGTTGTTGTAAAACCATAACTACCTCAATAAAATGTTTATTTAAAAAAAAAATGCTGAAATAACCGAGAACCGGCAAATTAAATTGCTTTCAAACAAGCACGGATAGATAAATGCAATTGTTTCAGAGCGGTATCTAGTCATTGAGGTCCAATTGCATAGGTGCCAGCAGAAATTCTCAGATCAACACCGATTAAATGATGTGTTGGGATTTTAGTTTTAATTCTCTCCTTTCCCGCTCCTCCCCTGCAATAGCCATTAATCTCATACACTGCTTTTCTTTTTCAGGAATCTGCCATGAAGGGCACTTCAATGTGCAGGGTAGTCTTCAATGTGTTCCCTGTTTCTGCTTTGGTGCTACCAGAAACTGTGAATCTACAAGCCACTATAGAAGCCAGATACATCTGCGTTTCACTGAGGAGGACAACTACATGGGTGAACAATTCTAAATAATATCTGCTCCATTGCAAGCAACATTTTGAAACCGTACCTTGAGTTGTGCTGTGAAGATTTTTGTAGAGATTTGATTTGATTTATTATTGTCACATGTATTAGTATACAGTGAAAAGTATTGTTTCTTGCATGCTGTACAAACGATGCATACCGTACAGAGGGAAGGAAGGAGAGACTGCAGAATATAATGTTACAGTTATAACAAGGTGTAGAGAATAGATCAACTTAATACGAGGTAGGTCCATTCAAAAGTCTGATGGCAGTAGAGAAGAAGCTGTTCTTGAGTCAGTTGGTACGTTGACTTCAAACTTGGTATCTTTTTTTCCTGATGGAAGAAGGTGGAAGAGAGTATGTCCAGGGTGCGTGGGGTCCTTAATTATGCTGGCTGCCTTTCTGAGGCATCGGGAATTATAGACAGCCAATGGATGGGAGGCTGGTTTGTGTGATGGACTGGACTACATTCACAACCTTTTGTAGTTTCCTGCGGTCTTGGGCAGAGCAGGCTCCATACCAAGCTGTGATACAACCAGAAAGAATGCTTTCTATGGTGCATCTGTGGAAGTTGGTGAGGGCCGTAGCTGACATGCCAAATTTCCTTCGTCTTCTGAGAAAGTAGAGTCGTTGGTGGGCTTTCTTAACTAGAGTGTCGGCATGGGGGGACCAGGGCAGGCTGTTGGTGATCTGTACACCTAAAAACTTGAGGTTCTCGACCCTTTCTGTCTGTCACCTTTCAGTCCCTGTTAGCTATTTTCCCTCATAAGGGCTAGCATGGATAAAGGATACATCTTAAGACATAGGAGCAGAATTAGGCCGCTCGGCCCATCGAGTCTGCTCCACCATTCAATCATGGCTGATATTTTTCTCATCCCCGTTCTCCTGCCTTCTTCCTATAGCCCCTTGTTAATCAGGAAACTATCTAACTCTGTCTTAAACACACCCAGTGATTTGGCCTCCACATCCTTCTGCGGCAAAGAGTTCCACAGATTCACCACCCTGTGGCTGAAAAAATTCCTCCGCATCTCTGTTTTAAAGGATCATCCCATTAGTCTGAGGTTGTGCCCTCTGGTTCTAGTTTTTCCCCCTCATGGAAACATCTTCTCCACGTCCACTCTATTCAGGCCTCGCAGTATCCGGTAAGATTCAATAAGATTCTCCCATCCTTCTAAACTCCAATGAGTACAGACCCCAGAGTCCTCAACCGCTCCTCATATGTCAAGCTGTTCATTCCAGGGATCATTCTTGTGAACATCCTCTGGACCCTTTCAAAGGACAGCACATCGTTCCTTAAATACGGGGCCCAAAACTGCTCACAATATTCCAAATGGGGTCTGATTAGAGCCTTATATAGCCTCAGAGTACTGCTCTTGTATTCTAGCCCTCTAGACATGAATGCTAACTTGGCCGATGCAGACTCGATGGCCTCCTTCTGCAGTGTAAATTCTATGATTGCATTTGCTTTCCTAACTGCCGGCTCAACCTTCACGTTAACTTTAAGAGAATCTTGAACTAGGACTGCGAAGTCCCATTGTGCTTCTGATTTCCTAAGCATTTTCCCATTTAGAAAATAGTCTGTGCCCCATTCTTCCTTCCATGTGCATAACCTCACACTTTTCCACATTGTATTCCATCTGCTTCTTCTTTGCCCACTCTCCTAGTCTGTCCAAGTCCTTCTGGAGCACCCCTGCTTCCTCAATACCACCTGTCCCTCTTCATGGGCGAGATTCTCCGACCCCCCGCCGGGCCGGAGAATCGCCGGGGGCTGGCGTGAATTCCGCCCCCGCCGGTTGCCGATGTCTCCGGCACCGGACATTCGACGGAGGCGGGAATCGCGCCGCGCCGGTTGGCGGGCCCCCCGCGCGATTCCCCGGCCCAGTTGGGCCGAAGTCCCGCCGCTAAAATGCCTGTCCCGCCAGCGTAAATTAAACCACCTACCTTACCGGCGGGACAAGGCGACGCGGGCGGGCTCCGGGGTCCTGGGGGGAGCTGGGGGCGATCTGGCCCCGGGGGGGTGCCCCACGGTGGCCTGGCCCGCGATCGGGTCCCACCGATCCACGGGCGGGCCTGTGCCGTGGGGGCACTCTTTCCCTTCCGCCTCCGCCACGGTCTCCACCATGGCGGAGGCGGAAGAGACGCCCTCCACTACGCATGCGCGGGAATGCTGTCAGCGGCCGCTGACGCTCCCGCGCATGCGCCGCCCGGAGATGTCATTTCCACGACAGCTGGTGGGGCACCAAAGGCCTTTTCCGCCAGCTGGCGGGCCGGAAATTCGTCCGGCGCCGGCCTAGCCCCTCAATGTTGGGGCTCGGCCCCCAAAGATGCGGAGCATTCCGCACCCTTGGGGCGGCGTGATGCCCGTCTGATTTGCGCCGTTTTGGGCGCCAGTTGGCAGACATCGCGCCGTTTCCGGAGAATTTCGCCCCATATCTTTGTATCATCTGCAAACTTAGCAACAGTGCCCTCAGTTACTTCCTCCAGATCATTAATGTTTCTTGTGAAAAGTTGTGGTCCCAACACTGACTCTGAGGTACACCACTAGTCACCGGCTGCCATCCTGAAAAAGACCCTTTTATCCCCACCCCCTGCCTTCTGCCAGTCAACCAATCCTCTCTCCATGCCAGTACCTTACCCGTAACACGGTGGGCTCTTAATTTATTTACAGCTTCCTTTATGGCACCTTGTCATAGACTTTCTGGAAATCTAAATAGATCACACCCACTGGTTCTCCTTTGTCTACCTCCTCAAAGAATTCAAACAGATTTGAAAATGAAATGAAATGAAAATCGCTTATTGTCACAAGTAGGCTTCAAATGAAGTTACTGTGAAAAGTCCCTAGTCGCCACATTCCGGCGCCTGTTCAGGGAGGCTGGTATGGGAATTGAACCGTGCTGCTCGCCTGCCTTGGTCTGCTTTAAAAGCCAGCTCTTTAGCCCTGTGCTAAACCAGACATGACCTCCTCTTGACGATGCTGTGCTGAATCAGTCGTATTTTATCAAGCACTTCCAGGGACTCCACAATTTCATCTTTATTAATGGACTCTAAAATCTTACCAATGACTGAAGGCAGTCTAACCGGCCTATAATTTCCCATCTTCTGCCTCCCTTTTTAAACAGGGGTGTGCATTACCCATTTGCCAGACCTCTGGGACCCTCCCTGCCTCCAGTGAAAATCACGACCAATGCCTCCACAATCTCTTCAGCTATCTCCTTTCAAACCCTGGGTGTAGTCCATCCCGTCCAGATGATTTATCCACCTTCAGACCTTTCAGCTTCCCCAGAACCTTCTCCATAGTGATGGCCACTACACTCCCCTCCACCCCTTTTTATATTACTAGCTAGCTTACACTCCTACTTAATTTTCTCCCCCCCCTTATTGCTTTTTTAGTTGTTGTCTGCTTGCTTTTAAAGGCTTCCCAATCCTCTGGCTTCCCACTAATGCTCACCACTTTGTATGCTTTCTCTTTAGCTTTTATGCTGTCCTTGACTTCCCTCATCAGCCACGGTTTCCTCGTCCAACCCTTAGCATGTTTCCTCCTCCTTGGGATTAATTTCTGTTGTGCGTCACGACTAACCCCCAAAACCCCTGCCATTGCTGTTCCACTTCAAGGCTCCCCTTCCAATCAACTCTGGCCAGCCCCTCCCTCATGTCTTTGTAGTTACCTTTATTTAATTGTAATGCTGTTACATCTGATTCTAGCTTCTCCCTCTCAAACTGCAGGGTAAATTCTATCATGTTCTGGTCAATGCTCCCAAAGGGTTACTTCACCTTAAGTTCCTTATTCAAGTCTGCCTCACTACACATCATCAAATCCAGAATTGCCTGTTCCCTCGTAGGCTCTGTCTCAAGCTGTTCCAAAAAAAATCTTAGACATTCCACAAATTTATTTTCTTGGGATCCACACCAACATGATTTTCCCAGTCCACCTGCATATTGAAGTCCCCCATGATTATTGTAATATTGACTTTCTTACATGCCTTCTCTATCTCCTGATTTATTTTCTGCCCTACATCCTGACGACTGCTACGGGGTCAACACATAACTTCCATCAGGTTCTTTTTACTTTTGCGATTCCTCAACTCTCCCCACACAGATTCTATTCCTTCTGATCGTATATCACATCTTGCTATTGATTTAATTTAGTTCCGTACTAATCACTAATTATTTTGAGACAATCTTATGGACTTGACTAGATGTCCAGCAACCACAATGCTTGATGCCTTGTAGATCCTGCAAAGTCCTCCTTACTAGCACAGGGGGATTGTGCCAATATTTGGTGACCTGTTCCACAGACTTGCTAAGCAACAGCCTGACATAGTCATACTCACAGAATTATACCTTACAGACAATATCCCAGGCACCATCATCACCATTCCTGGGTATGTCCTGCCTCACCGGCAGGACAGACCTAGCAGAGGTGGCGAGGTACAGTGGTATATAGTCGGGAGAGAGCTGCCCTGGGAGTCCTCAACATCGACTCTGAACCCCATGAAGTATCATGGCATCAGGTCAAACGTGAGCAAGGAAATCTACTGATTACCATGTACCGTCCCCTCTCAGCTGATGAATCAGTACTCCTTCATGTTAAACACCATTTGGAGAAAGTATTAAGGTTGGCAAGCACACAAAATGTACTCTGGGTGGAGGACTTCAAAGTCCATCACCATGAGCCGTTGGTAGCAGCACCACAAACCGAGCTGGCCGGGTACTAAAGGACATAGCTGCTGAATTGGGACTGCGGCAGGTGGTGAGCGAACCAACAGGAGGGAAAAATATACTTGACCTCATCCTCATCAACCTGCCTTTGTTAGTGACAGTATCAGGAGAAGTGACCACTGAACAGTCCTTGTGGAGATGAAGTCCTGTCTTCAAATCATGTTGTGTGGCACTATCATGTTTTTTTAAAAAATTGATTCATTCAAGCAGTGTGGGTTTTGCTGGTGAGGTCAGCATTCATTGCCTATCCATAATTGCCCTTTAAGGTGGTGGTGATCTGACTTCTTGAACTACTGCAGTCTATGTGGTGTAGGTACACCCACAGTGCTGTTAGGGAGGGAGCTCCAGGATTTTGACAGTGAGGGAACGGCAATATATTTCCAAGTCAGGATGGTGAGTGGCTTGAAGAGGAACCTGTAGGTGGTGGTGTTCCTATGTGTCAGCTGCCCTTGTCCTTCGAGATGATAGTGGTCGTGGGTTAGAAATGCGCTGTCTAAGGAGCATTGGTGACTTGCTGCAGTGCATCTTGTCGATGGTACACACGGCTTAAACTGTGTGTCAGTGGTGAAGGGAGTAAATCTTTGTGGAAGGGGTACCAGTCAAGCGGGCTGCTTTGTCCTGGATGGCGTCAACCTTCTTGAGTGTTGTTGAGGCTGCATTCATCCAGGCAAATGGAGAGTATTCCATCACACTCCTGACTTGTGTCTTGTAGATGGTGGACAGGCTTTGGGGAGTCAAGAGGTGAGTTACTCTCCACAGGATTCATAGCCTCTGGCCCAAACTTGTACCTACAGTAATGTTATGGCTAGTCCTGAGTTTCTGGTTACCCCTCAGGATGTTGATAGTGGTGGATTCACTGATGGTACTGGCATTGAATCTCAAGAGGCGATGGTTAGATTCTCTTATGCTGGCGATCATTATTGCCCGGCACCTATATGGCACCAACGTTGTTTGCCACTTGTCAGTTCAAGCCTGGATATTGTGCAGGTCCTGTTGCATTTGGGCATGGCGCGCTTCAGTATCTGAGGAGGTGCGAATATATATTGCAGTTCCTTCACTGTTACCAGGTCAAAAACCTGGAACTCCCTCCCTGCCATTGTGCCGTTTGTACCCATGTCCCTAGAGCACTAGCCTGGACATCTGGGCTACCAGTCCAGTGACACTATCACTGCACCACTCTCTCCACTCTCTGATATCTTCTACAGCTCACCAGCTGGTTCTTATGGCCAAAATACAAATGTCAGTTTATATGCAGAGATCTGTGGGAATGCTTGGAAACAACCAGAAAATTGTGCATGTAAGGGTGGTCAATGGAATGAATTGTATTCATGAAGAGTCATCTCCATTCTTTGAGATGATTGTTGAGGATAAAAACATGATTTGCCAAATGATGGTCCGCATTTGGCAAGTGAACAGGACGTCATTTGTTGAAAAATTCTATTTTATCGAAATCAATGAACGAAATATCACCGAAGTGACACATGGTTGGGTGACTACTTTGAAACTCCTGTACCGCCACCTGAAAGATGTGTTAGAGCTATAATCTAGAGTACGTGTGATGTTGCTCTGGGTACAGATGCAGGTGAACTTTAGGTGCCACCTCTTCTGATTTGTGTTTTGGCCACAAGAGCCAGCTGGTGAGCTGCAGAAGATACCAGGTAATAGTGGGGGAGACTGGTGTAATGGTACGTCACTGGACTGCTAATCCAGAGGCCCGGACTAATGTTACGGGGACAGGGGTTCAAATCCCACCATGGCTTCTGGTGTAATTGAAATTCAGTTGATAAAATTCATTTAATGTATAATTCTAGAGTTTAAAAAAACTAGCACTAGTAACAGTGACTTTGAATCTATCATCGATTGTCGTAAAACCCCACCTGGTTCACTAAAGTCCTTTAGGGAAGGACATCTGCCATCCTGGCCTGGTCTGGCCTGGGCAGGCTTATATGTGACTCCAGACCCAGGGCAATGTGGTTGACTGCCCTCTGAAATGGCCCAGCGAGCCACTCATTTCAATTAAGGGTAGACAGCAAATACCGTCCTTGCCAGTGACACCCACATCCCATGAAGGAATACATCAGCATTTTGTGCCTTGTACAGACCCTGGCAGACCCGCTTGAGCTGATAAAACGAAACGTCGCTTGCGATTTAGGTTGTGACTCGGAGGAGCAACCGATTCACCATTTGATGGCAATCAAAGAAACATGCCGATTAGCTTTTCCCAATTCCCTGACGCACCCTGAGCTGTTGGCTTTTTCGACTCCTCACTCTCTGCAAAGCAAGTGCCTTCAATTGCCTAAACTCTTAAACTCTGAAATATCTTCTCTACGCCCTTTGACCTTTCCTACCTCGCTTTCTTTCTTTAAGCCACTCTTTAAAACCTGTCCCTTTCACTAAGCTTTTGGTCACGTAACCTAATAGCTCCTTGTGTGACTCCGTGATTTATATATGCTCCTGTGACGAGCCTTGGGAATTTCAATTGCGCTAGAGGTGCCATATGATTGTAAGTTGTTGAGCTCCAGACTTGGAATCGTGCTATCCCGCTCAGCCGCTATCCGTCTCGATTGACGGTGTCTTGGAATTAATCAGTTTTCAAGGTTGTATTGAGGTACAATTGTCTTTCCTCTCCTAGGTGTGAATGTGACGGTACCAGCCCAGCCGGTGACACCTCCCCTCTCTACCTCTCAGATGATTGTGGACCCTGACTCAGGAGAATTTCAACTCGTCGATATCTCAAGACGGTTCCTCAACCATGATTCCTTCTGGACTCTCCCGAGACAGTTTCTGGGAAATCAGGTGCATTTGAAGTTTTTAAGATATTTAGCGTTATCCCTCAAACTTTGAGAGCTTTATCTCTCAAACTTTGTTATTCTGTTTATCTCACACTTACAGCACACTGGAGTTTCAGGCTGAAACCAGTCAGAATTGTTGTCCTGCTTTTAATCATGAGTGAAGATTTATGAAAGGCAACCTTCAGGCTGTTATCACTTGATGCAAACTCAGTCATAGCACATGAGTAAGAATAAAGAAGCTTTTGTCTGGCTGATGTTGTAAATATCAGTTTATATAAATTCTTATCTGTACAAGTTTGGAGTGGTACCAGTGTGGTCTTGTCAAATGGGTCAGATGTGCTGTCCCATCTTGGTGAGCCTGTATACTCTCCCACACTTGTGATCTCCCCTTGCCTTAGGCATGACTGAACTGTGATGGAAACTCAAGGCATCTATCTTCCCCTCAAAAGAAAGGAAGCTGAAGAGTGCTGTTGATAGCGGGGTGAAAACTTTTTGGGAAAGTGGCAAGCTGCTATAATTTTCATGGTTTCGCTATCCCTGCATGGTGAATTTTGGAGTAACCGTGCCTATATTATTGCTGCGGAACACAGGTAGCTGATGAAGATGAGGGAGTCAAAGGGTGGGGACGAAAATTATTAAAAGGATAAGAGAGAGGAGAGAGCACTTTACTGCCTGCAGCCCGATTTTGACACATTTATTCATTTGTTTTGGTGTAAGCAGTTCTTCAGATGTCCAACTTGTCACCATTTCAAAAGTGGGAATTGTCCAGTGTTGGCCATTCTGTAAATTGTTTTTCTCAGCTCTGTTTTTTTTTCCTGAACGAGCCCTGATATTTCTTTTTTACTCAGAAGCAGTTCCCACTCCTCCAGTGGCTGATATTTTGGTACCTCTTGGAACTTTTAATCATCGTGGTACAGTTTTGCAAAAATACTAAATTGTTCAGGAGATTAGCAGCAGGAGATATGAGTTTTCAATTCACAGGGAAGAAATTATTTCGATAAGTATTGGCTGGTTAGTCTCTCCTTTGAAAGAGTTCTGTGTTTTAACTGTCACGCCATAAGTCAAGATCATTTTTATGTTCCAGGCCCAAATCTTATTTCACCGTTGATTGTTGCACCTTCCATGTTTCTCAGCCACACTTGTGTACATTTCAAAGAAAATCACTGTCAGGGGCGGTGATTCTTTCTAGAAATGAAGCTTACTGTGCTTGCTTCATTCATGTTCCCTCGTGTTTGGACCTCCTTCCAAATGTATTGTGAGAATACGGATAGATTTGCACTGTTAAAGGGGACAGTCTAACTAAAATAAACTCCTTGCTATATTCAATGACATTTGGAAAGGCATCAAAAATTTGAAGGTGTTTGTGTCGGAATCAAGATCATGACGTATCGCATTGGGATATTTTTGGTTTTCTTTTTGGGTTATTGTCCAGGTAACTAATGTTCTCATGGCTAATTTAATAAGTCTTAAAACAGTTGTTGCTCAGTGGGAAATTTATAAAGTGGATCCACGTTGTAAGCATTGAAAGGTTAACACCTGTAGGCTAGCATTGAACATTAACATTGAAAGGTTAGCACAGTGGTTAACACGGCTGCTTCACAGCGCCAGGGTCCCGGGTTCGATTCACGCTTTGGTAACTGTCTGTGCGGAGTCTGCACGTTCTCCCCGTGTCTGCGTGGGTTTTCTCCAGGTGCTCTGGTTTCCTCCCAGAAGTCCCGAAAGACGTGCTTGTTCGGTGATTTGGACATTCTGAATTCTCCCTCTGTGTACCCGAACAGGTGCCGGAGTGTGGCGACTAGGGGATTTTCAGAGTAACGTCATTGCAATGTTAATGTAAGCCTACTTGTGACAATAATAAAGATTTTTAATAATTATTATTACCAGGGATTAACATTTTATTTTGCACAGATTTCATGGAGGAGTAGTTTTGGTTTCTTATGACCCAAATGTTCTTTTTTTATAGCACACTCTGTTTGCTCTCACGTCATCTTGCAGGAATTCTGATCTTGTTGGAATATCTTTCTTTGATTCTTGATTATCGTCACAGGATCTTATGCCTGATTTTTGTTTTGGAGCATAGTTATACATCTTAATTATCCCTGCGTAATTGCTAGACTTTATTTGCCATCTCATGCTGCTTACAGAGAAAGCCAACGTAGTTTTGTTCTGTATAGATTAGCATGAAATGCATTTCGCAAAGGAGCCAGCCATTAATCTAATTTAGCGGCGCAGTCAGTCAAATCCATCACCAAGCAGTGTTTTGGCCATTCTGCTTCCTGCTGTGCCACTTTGTGGGCCAACAATAACGAGATTTATCTAATCACTACCCGTAAGGCAATTAAATCTTTTTATTATCTTGGATTGGATTGGATTGGATTTGTTTATTGTCACGTGTACCGAGGTACAGTGAAAAGTATTTTTATGCGAGCAGCTCAACAGATCATTAAGTACATGAGAAGAAAAGGGAATAAAAGAAAATACATAATAGGGCAACACAACATATACAATGTAACTACAAAAGCACTGGCATCGGATGAAGCATTCAGGATGTAGTGTTAATGAAATCTTGAGCTGACAATTCAAGCTGACAATAGTTTTTGGTGGTGATATGATTCCAGCTGGCCCCAATATTTGGCCATAGCGTACTCTGCCAACATAGAACATAGAACTGTACAGCACAGAACAGGCCCTTCAGGCAACGATGTTGTGCCGAACTAGTCTGAAACTAAGATCAAATCAAACTACTCCCAATCATTCTAGTGCATTCCATATGCCTATCCAATAACTGCTTGAAAGTTCCTAAAGTGTCCGACTCCACTACCATAGCTGGGAGTGCGTTCCACACCCCAACCACTCTCTGAGTAAAGAACCTACCTCTGACATCCCTCCTATATCTTCCACCATGAACCTTATAGTTATGCCCCATTGTAACAGCTACATCCACCCGAGGAAAAAGTCGCTGAACGTCCACTTTATCTATCCCTCTCATCATCTTATACACCTCAATTAAGTCACCTCTAATCCTCCTTCGATCCAATGAGAAAAGCCCTAGCTCCCTCAACCTTTCCTCATAAGACCTACCCTCCAATCCAGGCAGTATCCTGGTAAATCTCCTTTGCACCCTTTCCAATGCTTCCACATCCTTCATCCTGCAGTTTCCTCCTAACTTGACACGGCGCAAGGATTAATTTGATGAAGAAAAACATTTAATTATCTACCAATTGACACAGTCATCTGTTCGAAATTCTAGATTGCGCCAGATATTTCTCTAATGCACCAAGGAACACTTCTGCAAGCAAACCCTGGGCTGGATTCTCCAAAAATGGGGCTATGTCCCCACACCGGGGCAAAAACGCTGGCGTTGCATGCCAGACTTCCCTTAAAAAAAAAATTAAGAGCTATTCACCTACCTGCAGGGAGCTGGAGGGCCCCGGAGTGCTTCTCGCAGCTTTAACTGATGATACGGGCCCCCGCACCTCCGGTTTCCAGTCCGCGCATGCGCCTCCAGCGGCCGAGCCGAACGCGATGGCGGACTCAGCCGGTGTATCTGGGCCAACAAACAAGGTCCCAACAATCTGCCCCACGCCGCTCCATCTAACCCGCCCAATCGCCGCCCCAGCCGCCCATAAGGTCCCCCTGGTACGTGATCCCCCGTCCCCCACCAGGGCGGCCACGGACTGAGTCCCGACCGGCCAGACGTCGTTAGAACCCCGCAGTCGGGAATCTGGCTGGCCGGGACCGGAGTATCGCTGGGAGGGCCTCTGGCAATGGCCCCTCAGCCGCGCTGCGTAATTCGCGTGCAAGCGATTCTCCGAGCCCAATTCTCGCCTAATCGGCGATTCTCTGCCTCCGCGCCAAACGTGATTTCAGCGCGGGACTGCGGAGAATCCAGCCCGCTGCCTTTCTATCAGCCATCAATTACCTTCTCGGCACGATATCTAGTATGTGTCTAGGCACTCACTCACCCTTTTGATTTCTGCAATGCAAAATGTCGAAATATACAAAGTACTTTAATCAGGAATGATGTAACTGTTGGGGTGCAAGTAAAATAAAATGTCTAGTGTAAGCAAGAAACCTTTTGACCTAATGTTTTTTGCATGTGCTGGGTGGTGAAGGATTTAATATTTGTTTCAATTAGTTGAAAATCCATTTGTTAAAGGAAGTTGAGTTGAATCTTGATAGCTGGATATGTTAGTTTCCAGGTCAGAGAATGTGCTTGTTTTAAGACGTTTAAAGTTCAGGATACCATAATGGCACCTGTTTTGAGAATGTGACGTTTGGTTGTGGGCAGGTCGATTCGTACGGTGGGTTCCTGCGCTACAAGATTCGCTACAGTGTGGCACGAGGGCAAGCAGAGCCTGAGCAAAAGGCAGATGTGATAATAATAGGAAATGGAAGAAAGCTAATCTACAAAACGAAGACCCCGACCCAGCCTGATGTCATTAATCAGAAAGAAATCCTGTTCACTGAGGTAAGAAGAGAATTTCCAAACCCAGTCATCTTCACTGGAGATTCTCATTCTGATTAACTGTAGGTGCTCATTCCTGATGCGAGGTTTGTCAGGCTGTGGACCTGGATCAGGCCTATGTCAGGCCGTTTTGATGACCCACTCCCATTAGATTTGGATGCTCTGGGCCTGTACGGCACTTGGGATGGACTGGAGAGCCATCAACAGTTACCACATGCCTTGTGTTGGAACCAACAAAATGTCAGAGGGAACAGTTGAAATCCATTGTTTCTTTCACAGTGGGTGCATTTGATTAAAAATGAAATCATGTTCAACAGAGCCAAGATTTTATTTGACGTCCTCAAATAAGGCTTTGAATTGCTAGAATTTGGGCTTGATGAATGATAGGAAGGCCATGTTCTAATTTTGCATTCCCTGGATCTAGTCTCTGCATTGAGTGCAATTTTGCTCCCAAACAAATTAAAGCTTTCGAGTCTTGTTTTTCACAAAAGTGCAACTTTTTAGTTTGTTTGATCGGGAATTAAGAATACTAACCTTTCCGGGAAATTGGAAAATTCGCGAACAAGAGGCTGTATGATGTAGAGTTCTTAGTCATGGTGCCCTTTTTACATTTCATTTCCCATATGTATTTAACTTAAAAGCTCATTAAGTGGTTGAATTTTGGTGAGAGCATGTCTCTGCTGAAGTTCAAAGATTTATTTTTGCTTGTGGAGCAATTTGAGCACTAATGCTGTTGGAAGACCATTGCTCTGACATGTTCACAGAACCTGGGATGAAAAGTACAAAATAAAGCAACAAATCCAGGATCCATACATTTAACAAATTAACAAAGTAATTGTAACCATGCAACATAAGTCATGATTTCCACGGCTGTTCTGTGTTTTGGCTCTGGTTTGAAACCCAATTTTGTTTCCTCGATTTAAATGCATGAGTGACTTTTGGTTGAAAATTAGCTTGCCGTTCGTTCGAGCATTATTGGTATGTTAACTCGCAATCTGGGCATTTCTAGAGTTCTGCAACATACGTGATCATCAAGGGCGACAGGGTGTCACAGTGGTTAGCACTGCAGCCTCACAGCGCTAGGGACCCAGGTCAAATTCCGGTCTTGGGTGACTGTCTGTGTGGAGTCTGCACAGTTTCCCCATGTCTGCATGGGTTTCCTCCGGGTGCTCAGTTTCTTCCCATAGTCCAAAGATGTGCATGTTAGGTGGATTGGACGTGCTAAATTGCCCCTTAGTGTCCAAAAATGTGTAGATTAGGTGGGATTAAGGGGATAGGGCCTGGATTGGGCCTAGGTAGGGAACTCTTTCGAAGGGCTGGTGTAGTCTTGATGGGTCAAATGGCCTCGTTCTGCACTGTCGGGATCCTATGATGATCAATTAACAGAATTGTAAATGTTTTCTCAATGGCTGACCAGTAACATGGCTGTAATTCGGAGGGTTGAGGGATATAGCAGCTGTTACATGATTGTAGATTATTGAATATTATATGCTGCTGCACCTTTGAAAGTTTGAATTGTGGGCTGTGACATCTTGTGGAGTGTGATATCTAACTGCTTTGATAAGTGATGACAAAGCTGTTCTGAAACTAGTTTATGAAACAAATTCTTCTTTGACTGTTTGATAAATCTTGGTATCTGTAATGCAGCCCAAGTGGACTTCTGAACGTTAACTATCTTTAATATCCTCAAAGATATGGATTTTTTTAACGCTATGAGGCAAAATTCAATTTTTATTGTTCCAACAATTGAGGAAAGCATGATAACTCATTTATATTGCATTTTTTTTTGCTAATAGGATAACTGGCAACACGAGTCAGGTACTCCTGTGACCCGTGAAGATCTCATGATGACGTTAGTTAATCTGGACAAAATTATGATCCGAACAAAATACGACAATAAGATGGCCAGCGTTGGTCTGAGTGACATTGTCATGGATACCACCAGTGTGGAATTCACAACTCTGGGAAAACCACTCCTTGTTGAGCAGTGCAGGTACCAAGCAGATATCCTCCTCATTTTATCGGTCTCTGGGAAGTTGCAAATTGGCTCGAATTTCCTTGATCTGGCTTGCAATGAAGTTTACATCCATTTCTACATTGATTTTGCCTGTGGCAATTTACACTGAAATTCCCTGAGACTAAAAATCATCTCCATAAAACACCGAAGTTAGCGATTTTGTAACCCGAAACATTTAAATGCTTTGCAGTAAATTTATGTTCATTCAGATTTGGCACAAATGCAGAAAATTGGAGTTCTGTGCTCTTTGTGAAACAGCAGAGCTTTGTTCTTGAACAAAGTGAGCTGTGCCAGATGTAATTTGGGTGTGGTGCTGATGCTAAGGAAATTTGCCTGTAGAACAGTAGGAAGAAATTCCTTTGAGGAGAAGTGGATGACCAACTCTTGCAGAGAAAATCAAGCAACAGCCTGCCCGGTAGGTGGGGGCTGGGGGATGCGCTGGAGATGGTCAAGCAAACAGGATGGAAGCAGGTACCACACAAACATGAAGTTTAATGGTCTGAATTACGGGACAAACAGCATTCTGGCGCTGTGTAGCCCCGGACACAGGACAGTGTGCTCCAATATGGGGCCATCCCATAAAGGTACGGGATAGTTGGTCACCCTAGTTACATCAAATACTTCCAGGAAATTCCAGTCCAGTTGTATTGATTAGCATGCAACAGTGCATTTATGCCAGGAACAATCTGGCATGTTTATGTGTGCAGGAATCGAAGTTCAAAGTCACTAATTTGAAGCAGATAAATACAGTGTGAAAAATTTGCTTTTTTTCAGATGCCCTCTCAGTTACAAGGGTCTGTCATGTGAGACCTGTGCCCATGGATTTAAACGTGTTTTGACTGGGCCATATCTGGGTGTATGTGATGGCTGCAGCTGCAATGGCCATGCCAGCAGCTGCGACAAAGTCACAGGACATTGTCTGGTAAGAGCATTAAACATTACAGCAAGAACATGTTGTAATTAAAACCAAAGAAACATTAGGAAAAAGAATTCTGCCATTCAGAGATTACTTAGTCATCTACTTTCTGTCAGGGATGTGTAATGGCTCAGATTGTTTCAGGGAAAGATTCATATTTTATATTAGGGTGATGGCCCCTTTAAGAGCTTGGTTCTCTGGAGATGATTTCTGGTAAAGCAGCTATTTCCAGTAATTGATCATGTGACCAGGTTGTTACTGCCGAGGCTGGCATTTATTACCCATCCTAGTTACCATTGGGAAGGTGGTTGTGAGCCACTGCCCCAAATGACTTCAGTCCTTGTAGTAAAGGTGCTCCCATGACACGCGAAAGGTGCTCCCGTGACGAGGCAGTGAGCAAGTCGATGTGGTGATCCAGTGACTGTCGCTATGTCCTCTGCAGAATCCTCCCATAAATTCAAAAGTACTCCTCTCTTCCGACCCCACCAACGACAGCACCCTCTTCACCAATGACAATGCTGGCAATGCCACGAGGTTGGAAATAAGTCTTCCTAGCAAAATTCCGAACCTGCAAGTATTTGAACGCTTCCGACTGTGCTAAGCCATATTTCTCTGCTAACTCCTCCAGTCTCGCAAACCGCCCCTCCACAGGAATAATCCCATTTACTGCCACACTCTTATCCTCCGAATCTCTAAACCTGGCATCCAATCTAGCCGGTTCAAACATGTGATCGACGCCCCCCCGTCTTAAATGCCTGCACAATTGCCGTATTTATTTAAAAATATATATTTTTATTAAAGTATTTGCAAAATTTTTTATAACAACAAGCAAAATAATAATAACATAAACAACAACATGGTAAAATAGACATTTCCCACCCAACCCCTTCTGTACATCCCTTAACCATATTGCACCCCCCCCCCCCCCCTTTCATAGTGCTGCTTCTGCTGACATTTTAATTTCCCCGAGAAAGTTGACGAATGGCTGCCACCTACAAGAGAACCCCAGCATTGACCCTCTCAAGGCAAACTTTATTTTTTACCCCCGGGAAATGCCTTTAGATATATGCAGGTGAGGGCTTTTGTGAGGCGACAGATGAGGGAATTCCCGTTGCTCCCGGCACAAGAAGTTCAAGATAGGGTGATCTTGGGTGTATGGGTCGGGGAGGCAAGGTGTCGGAAATACACCAGAGTTGAAAGAAGAGGGGGAAGCGCTGGTAGAAGAGTTGAAGGGTAAATGGGAGGAGGAGCTGGGGGAGGAGATCGAGGAAGGTCTGTGGGCTGATGCCCTAGGTAGGGTTAATTCCCCCTCCTCGTGTGCCAGGCTCAGTCAACCTGATACAATTTAAGGTGGTCCACAGAGCGCACTTGACGGGGGGGAGGCTGAGTGGGGTGGAGGACAGATGTGGAAGGTGCTCAGGGAGCCCGGCGAACCATGTCCACATGTTTTGGGCGGGGGGGGGGGGGGGGGGGGGGGGGGGGGGGGAGGGGGGGGGACTGCCGGGGGAGAGTGTGTGAGCAAGAGATAACGTGAAGGGTTGGGGAAACTGGGACGTACGGGAGAGGGCCAGTGTACAAAGCTGTGTAAATATATAATTTTGCCATGTATATATCTTGCTCTGCGCGATTTCTTGCTTTCTTTTGTTACAGGGGGGGGGGGGGGTGGGGTTTATTGTTTGTAAGGGAGAAAAATTGTGTTAAAAAACTTTAATAAATATATTTTTTTAAAAAGGCAAACTTTATTTCTCCAGCTTGAGAACCCCGGCCTTGTCACTGACCCAAGTCTCCATGCTCGGGGGCTTCAAGTCCCTCCACATTAAAAGGATCCTTTTCCAGGCTACCAGGGAGGCAAAGGCCAGAACGTCGGCCTCTTTCACTCCCTGAACTCCCGGATCTTCTGACACTCCAAAGATCGCCACCTCTGGACTCGGCACCACCCCCGTACCTAGCACTGTGGACATTGCCTTGGCAAACCCCTGCCAGAACCCTCAAGCTTCGGCATGCCCAAAACATATGGACATGGCTGAGCTTCCCGAACACCTCGCACATCTGTCTTCTACCCCGAAAACTTGCTCATCCTCGCCGCCGTCATGTGTGCCCGGTGCACCACTTTAAACTGTATTAGGCTGATCCTGGCACATGATGAGGAGGAATTAACCCTGCTTAGGGCATCCGCCCACAAGACCCGCCTCTAACTCCCCACTTAACTCCTCCTCCCACTTGCCCTTCAGTTCCTCCACCGGGGTTTCCTCCAATAACTCCTGATAGACATCCAACACCTTCCCCTTTTCCACCCAGATACCAGAGACTACACTGTCCTGTATCCCCCGTGGTGGCAAGAGTGGGAAAGCCAACACCTGTTTCCTCAGAAAATCCGCACTTGCACGTATCTGAAACCATTCCCCGGCGGCAGCTTGAACTTGTCCTCCAGCGCCTTCAGACTGGAAAACTCCCGTCTATGAATAGATCCCCCATCCGTCTAATTCCTGCTCTCTGCCAGCTCTGGAACCCGCCATCTAGCCTGCCCGGTGCGAACCTGTGGTTATTGCAAATCGGGGTCCAGACCGACACATTCTCCACCTTCTTGTACCTCCATTGCCCCCAGATCCTCAGTGCCGCCACCACCACCGGGCTAGTGGAGTAACGGGCCGGTGAAAATGGCAGAGGTGCAGTTACCAGTGCTCCCAAACTAGTGCCTTTACATGACGCCCCCTCCATCCACTCCCATGCCGGCCCCTCCCCCACCACCCACTTCCTATCATCACTATATTTGCCGCCCAATAGTAGTTGCAGAGGTTTGGCAGCGCCAACCCACCCTCCCGCCGACTGCGCTCCAACAACATTTTTTTCACTCGCGGGGTTTTATTCGCCCATACAAAGCCCAAAATAATCTTATTCACCCGCTTAATAAAGGCCTTAGGGATGAAGACGGGGAGCACTGGAAGACAAACAAAAATCTGGGGAGGACCGTCATATTCACGGTCTGTACCCTCCCCGCCAGCGAAAGTGGGAGCATATCCCATCTTTTAAAGTCCCCTTTCATTTGCTCCACCAGCCAGGTTAGGTTAGCTTGTGTAGTGCCTCCCATTTCCGAGCCACCTGTATTCCCAGGTAGTGAAAGCTCCTCTCTACCATCCTGAGCGGCAGCTCCTTCAGTCTCCTCTCCTGCCCCAGTGCCTGGATCACGAACAATTCACTTTTTCCCATGTTCAATTTATACCCCGAAAACCTGCCAAATTCCCCCAAGATCTGCATAACCTCCCCCAACCCCTCCACCGGGTCCGAAATGTACAAGAGCAGATCGTCCGCCGCGCAGCGAACCCCAGTACGCCAACCCCCCAAACCAGCCCCTGCCAATTCCTTGACGCTCTCAGCGCCATGGCCAATGGCTCTATAGCCAGAGCGAACAGCAACGGGGAGAGGGGGCACTCCTGCCTCGTCCCTTGCTTAAAGTACCCTGACCTCAGCCGGTTCGTGCACACGCTCGCTATCGGCGCCTGGTAGAGCAATTGCACCCAGTCAATAAAGCCCTCACTAAACGCAATCCTTCCCAGCGTCTCCCATAAATACTCCCACTCCACCCGATCAAAAGCCTTCTGCGTCCATCGCAATCACCACCTCCACCTCCTCCTTCTGAGGGCATCATAATTACATTTAAAAGCCTCCGGACGTTAGCATTGAGCTGTCTGCCCTTAGCAAATCCAGTTTGGTCCTCCCCTATCACCCCCCGGGGACAGTCTTCTATTTTGGTGGCCAAAATCTTAGCCAGCAGCTTGGCATCTACGGCCTATCGATATCGGCCTATATGACCCACTTTGCTCCGGGTACTTCTCCCGTTTAAGAATGAGTGCAACATTGGTGGGGGGAGGATCCCCCTCTCTCTGGCCTCGTTAAAGGTCCTCATCAGCAGCGGGCACAACACCTCTGAGAACTTCTTGTAAAATTCTACCGGGTAGCCGTCTGGCCCTGGGGCCTTGCCTGACTGCATGCCCTCCAGTCCTTTAACAATTTCCTCTGCCTCAATCGGGGCCCCCAGCCCCTTCACCAGGTCCTCCTCCACCCTCGGGAACCTCAACTGATCTAGGAATCGCCTCATCCCTTGTGCTCCAGCCGGGGGTTCCGACTCATGTAATTTGCTATAAAATTATTTAAAGACATCGTTCACCCCCCTGGGTCCAAGACCATGTTACCCTCCCTATTCCTTACTCTCCCAATTTCCCTGGCCGCCTCTCTCTTCCTAAACTAGTGCACCAGCATTCTGCTCACCTTTTCCCCATATTCGTAGACCACCCCCCTTGCCCTCCTCAACTGTTCCACCGCTCTCCCCGTGGTCAACAACTCAAGCTCTGCCTGCAACCTGCACCGCTTCCTCAGGAGCCCCAGCGTCCGGGGCCTCCGCATATCCCCTATCCACTCGAAGTATCTCCTCCACTAATCTCTCCCCCTCTGCTCGTTCCACCTTTTCTCTGTGGGACCGAATCAAAATTAGTTCCCCTCTGACAACTGCTTTCAGAGCCTCCCAAACTGTCGCTGCTGATACCTCTCCCGTGTCATTTGTTTCCAGGTAATTCTGGATGGACTTGTTCACCCGCCCGCAGACCGCTTCGTCCACTAACAACCCCACATCCAATCTCCACAATGGGCGCTGCCCTCTCTCCTCACTCAACCGCAAATCCACCCAATGCGGGGCATGATCAGAGACTGTAATCGCCGAATACTCCGTCCCCGCCATCTTCGGAATTAGCGCCCTGCTTAGAACAAAAAAATCAATACGGGAGTAAACTTTATGGACATGAGAAAAAAACGAAAACTCCTTCGCCCTCGGCCGCTTGAATCTCCACGGGTCTACACCCCCACCAGCTCCATAAAACCCCTCAATTCCTTTGTCACGGCAGGCCTCCTTCCAGTCCTGGATTTTGACCGGTCCAGATCGGGATCAATAACCGTATAAAAGGCCGCCCCCCCCCCCCTCTCAGGCCGTTCGACTCCAAGTCCGGGATCTTGCCTAACACCTGCCTCATAAATCCCACATCGTCCCAGTTCGGCGCATATACGTTCACAATCACCACCCGTACACCCTCCAACTTTCCACTCACCATTATATATCTACCCCCCTTATCAGCCACAATTCTTCCAGCCTCAAACGCCACCCGCTTACTGATCAATATCGCTACCCCCCTGGTCTTTTAAGTCCAGCCCCGAGTGGAACACCTGACCAACCCACCCCTTTCTCATCTCGTCTGGTCAATAATCTTTAGATGTGTCTCCTGAAGCATTGCCACGTCTGCCTTCTTCAAATGCACGAAAACGCGAGCCCTTTTGACCGACCCATTCAACCCTTTCACATTCCACGTAAACCCCCCCCCCCCCCCCCCCACAATGCCGACTAGCCATAACCTTTTTTTGGCCAGCCCCGATCCCGCGCCCCCCCGCTTCCCTGAGCTCCCCCACAAGCAGCAGCTGCCCCTGACCTCCCATTTGTTCCTCAATGATAGTTCCTCCCCTGTCAGCAAAGTAGCCTCCCCCCCCCCCCCCCCCCCAACACACACACACACACACACAACAGGACACAAAACCTGATCCCCCAGGTCAAGCAACGACTTAACACATACTCACCCCCCACCTCGCTACCGAGAGTCAACTGAACCATGCTGACCCTGACAACCCCCGCCCCCGGTACCAAACAGTCTGACTCCCTATTGTTTGAACCCCTCTCCCGACATGAAATAACCATTTAGCAACATTGCATTCCCCAGTAAGTAAACAACCTCAAGTAGACCAATGAAGAAACAATTGCTTGAAACAGGACCCAACCTCCCACAGAATAGCACCAACTTCAGGGCCCCCTTCCCCCCCCTCCGCATCAAATCTCTACAACACACAGCACCCACAAACCACCACTCAACCCAAAACTACATACAATCTTATTTGAACCGATACAAAAATTACTAAGATTGCGAACCACCGTCACTTAACTTCTTTGAGACTAAAGTGTCCTTTAAGACGCTTCTAACTTCTGTTCTTTAATAAATGTTCAAATATCGTCCGGTGTCTCAAAGTAAAGATGCCGGTCTTCGTGCGTAACCCACAACCACGCGGGATACAGCAACCCGAATTTCACCCCCTTCTTGAAGAAGATCGCCTTCACCCGATTGAACTCAGCATGTCTCTTGGTCAGCTTCGCTCCCAGGTCCTGATAGATGCGCACCTCGCTGTTCTCCCATCTGCTGCTCCGCTCTTTCTTGGCCCACCGCAAAACAAGTTCTTTGTCCGAAAAACGGTGGAAAAGCACCACCGTGGCCCTCGGCAGGTCATTCGCCTTCGGCTTCCTTGCGAGGGCTCTATGCACTCCGTCCACTTCCAGGGGCCGAGAAAATGCCCCGGCCCTCATCAGCGTCTCCAGCATGCTCGCCACATACGGTCCCGCATTCGACCCCTCAATTCCTTCAGGGAGGACAACAATCCTTAAGTTCTGCCTCCTGGACCTGTTCTCCAGGTCCTCCAGCTTCTCCTGCATTCTCTTGTGGCGCTCATGTAATACCTCCACCTTGTGCTCCAGTACGGTTAGATAGTCCTCCTGGCTAGATAACTTCTGCTCAATTTCTTGGATCGCTTTCCCTTGGGCCGCCTGACTCAATACCCTTTGATCGACCGCAGCCTTGATCGGGTCCAACATTTCCTTTTTCAGCTCAGCGAAACAGTTGCTCTGTTGCTCCTTCGACCACTGAGCCACCGCTCCCTGGTCCTGACCCTCCGCCATGCTGCGCCGTGGTACCAGCTCCGACTGCTTCACTCTATCCGGGCTGAGTCTTTTCACACGGCCACTTCTAGTCCAATTAGCCATACATCGGAGAGGGAATCCTTCTTAATATTGTCCACTGCACCGATCTATCCCCTAAAGTCCGAGAAAAGTCGGGAAAAAAGGTCCAAACGTCCGTTCCAGGCGGGAGCTATCGAATGTGCGACATACTCCTCTATGGTCGCCACCGGAAGTCCCTCCGCAATTGCCGTATTTTTAATGTAACGACCACCACTGGATTCTCAGAAAATTTTCCTGGTGCAAACAGCTGGGGCGTTATCACTAACATTCGAAGTCCTATCCCCATAAATGACCTAGTCTCCATCCTCACCCAGACTTCCTCTTCATCCACGCACCAGCCCAACACCTTCTCCACGTTCGCCGCCCAGTAATAGTACATCAGGTTCGGCAGCGCCAGACCCCCTGATTACCGGTCCCTCTGCTAAGACCCTTTTCCGAATCCTTGCCATCATAGGAATTTGGTATTCTTGTTGTGAGGCTGCTGGGCTCATCCTGAATCTGTCCTGATGAGTGCAAGATGAAAAGCTTTGACAGCATGTCTCTTTTCAACAATTCTCAATTATGCAGCAGCTCAGTCAATGTGTTTAAAAAAAAAAAAAAAACCGCAGATTAATGTTGTGTGTGGAGACACGTCATCAAAACCACTAAGATGCTCTGGAGAAGGGTGGATTTGGATCCAGTTGTGACTTGGGTGACTGAGACCTGGGCTTAACAGGCAGTTCTTGCTAATTATGTCATCTCACAATCTGCCTATCTTGGATTTGCGGTACAGGTGTGCTTGCGAGTTGTTGGATAAAGATCCGAAGTAAATTCTGTTTCCTTGTGTGAATGTTGCTGAAGGAGTTGAATGGCTTTTAGCGGTTAATATGTTTTTTTTCCACACCTCTCAGAGCTGCCAACACAACACGGAAGGTCCACACTGTGACAGGTGCAAGGCTGGATTTTTTGGCAAACCCACTCGAGGAACCACCAACGACTGCATGCCGTGTCCATGTCCGTTTACTGATTCCCGCAGGAGGTTTGTGTCCCACAGCTGGAAAACTCTGGAAAAACAGTTTTGCTGGAAAATAAATTTGCGGACTTGACATTGAGAGCGTCAGATTTGTGGTTTGGTGTAGATTTGGGAATGGACTTTTTATTTGGGAATGAACGATTTATTTTTCACACGTTGTGTTCACTTACCACTTGCCATTTACCAATTTCCCTCTCAATCCCCTCCAGCACTGAAGCTGATTTCACGCAGCCCCATGTGTGAATTTAATTTCGGATTATTGGCGTGCTGTTTACCCTGAACAAGTTCCTGCCCACCTCTGAAGTCCACTCTTGCATACCATCTCAAAGTGATCAGCAGTTACCAATCAGGTTGGCTATCCTCAACCTGAATGTGACAGACCTCCCGCACTATGCTCAGGATGAGCCCAGCAGCCTCACAGCACAGACCAGAGGGAACTGCGGACCTTTCTGCTCACGCCATGCATTTTCCCAATTGTGCCTTCACTTTGCGAAGAAGCACAGGAGACATTTTTTTTCCAAAGATTGAACATGGGGAGGAAGCCAATGGCGTAGTGGTATTGTCACTGGACTAGTAATCCTGGGTAATGCTCTGGGGATCTGGATTCAAACCCCACCACGACAGATGGTGGAATGTGAATTCTATATCTGAAATTAAAATTCTCATGATGACCATGAAACGATCGTCGATTGTCATAAAACCCCCTGGTTCACTGATGTCCTTTAGGGACGGATATCTGCCGTACTTACCCGGTCTGGCCTACATGTGAGTCCATCCCCCACAGGAATGCTGTTGACTAATCGATGCCCTTGGGCAGCACCGTAGCACAGTGGTTAGCATAGTAGCTTCACAGCTCCAGGGTCCTGGGTTCGTTTCCCGGCTTGGGTCACTGTGTGGAGTCTGCACGCTCTCTGCGAGGGTTTCCTCCGGGTGCTCCAGTTTCCTCCCACAGTCCAAAGATGTACAGGTTAGGTGGATTGGCCATGATAAATTGCCCTTAGTGTCCAAAAAAGTTAGGTGAGGTTACTGGGTACGGGGATAGGTTGGAGGCATGGGCTTAAGTAGGGTGCTCATTCCAAGGGCCGGTGCAGACTCGATGGACCGGATGGCCTCCTTCTACACTGTAACTTCTATGATTCTATGAAATGACCCAGCAAGCCATTATATCGAAACCGCTCTATAGTTATTCTGGTTTGAATCTCGCCCAAACAGAACAGGGACTGAGCACCTCTGCTCTCTATTGGCTGGATGGGTGACTGATACATTTGGTTTGTAATAAGTGCAGACTAATAACATCGACTGCTGCCAAATAGGCTGTGTGGCCCAGAGCAGCCAATGGACTGATACAATGAATGGAAAAATTCTCACCAGTGTGCAATATAGAGTTTTGGTGTAGGAATTAAAGAGCATAGTTTCTAATAGAATGCAGAAGCTTAATCTTAACTCTGATCTGTGAGTACTTGAAGCAGTGACTCTCCTGTGCTCCCTCCATCTTTTTTTCCCTCCACATTCCCTACCTCTGTGCTCCTTCTTCACCCTCCCTCCCTCTCTCTCTCCACTACTCCCCCTCACTACTCTTTCAGCGCACTCTCCCTCTCCACTCTCCCTCAGAGCTCCCTCCCTCTCCACTCTCCCATAGCGCTCCCTCCCTCTCCGCTTTGCCTGAGCGCTCCCTCCCTCTCCATTCTCCCTCAGCACTCCCTACCTCTCCGCTTTGCCTGAGCGCTCCCTCCCTCTCCATTCTCCCTCAGCACTCCTTACCTCTCCACTTTGCCTGAGCGCTCCCTCCCTCTCCACTCTTCCTCCTGAGTTGAAGAGTCTGTATGTAGGACATCTAATATGTCCTTATGAACAGGTGTTTCCTGCATCATTTCTACAGCTGATGCTCTGTAGAACTGTTTGTGCAGAGAATGTTTCAGGATGGAGGTTATTTTAGTAATGAAAGTGCCTTTTTTAAAAAAGAAAACTGGCATTGCCCAGGGTAAATTTGGGAAGTGATTGTCGATTGCAGAAACCATACTGACGTGTGTCCTTTCTACAGATTTTCAGATACCTGCTTCCTGGATACAGATGGGCGTCCCACCTGTGATGCTTGTAGTGTCGGCTACACTGGGCGTAGATGTGAAATGTAGGTTTATCTCCACAACAATGTAGTTATTGAACCAGTGCCTCGTAGCATAGTTAGCACTGTGGCTTCACAGCGCCAGGGTCCCAGGTTCGATTCCCAGCTGGGTCACTGTCTGTGAGGAGTCTGCACGTTCTCCCCGTGTGTACGTGGGTTTCCTCCGGGTGCTCAGGTTTCCTCCCACAAGTCCCAAAAGACATGTTGTTAGGTAATTTGGACATTCTGAATTCTCCCCCTGCACCCGAACAGGCGCCAGAATGTGGCGACCAGGGGCTTTTCACAGTAACTTCATGCAATGTAAGCCTCCTTGTGACAATAAAGATTATTAAAGATTTTTTTTTTTAAATTAGATGTATTGTTGCTTTAAACTGTGTTTGTTTTTTCCTATAGCTGTGCTCCTGGTTATGAAGGAAACCCAATGACACCAGGTGGAAAATGTAGACTGCAAGGTAAGCTCCAGAAAGCAGGTTATTTTTCTCAGATATATGTAGATAATGGGTGTTTTGGGTTAACTTTATCTTTTCGCGTCAAATTAAATCCCCCAGTTATTAATGACGCTCAGTTTGCAAGAAGCTGAGGGCTCTGCATCTACAGCCGAATTCCATTGCTGCTTAAATAAAAGCAAAATATTGAAGATGCTACAAATCTGAAATAAAAGCAAAATGCTTGGAAAATTCAGCAGGTCTGGCAGCATCTGTGGAGAGAGAAATGGAGTTAACGGCCGGGATTCTCCTTTGCGCGTCCGACCCGTTACCGTTGCTAGCGAGGATGGAGAATTTGGCGCTCAGCCAAGTCTCCCGTTCATTGAAGCGCAACCGGAGAATCCCACTGGTGTGAACAGACTGAGAATCCCACCCCACATTTCGGGTCCAGTGTGACTCTTCAGAACAGATGAAGAGTTGTATTGGACTCGAAACTTTAACTCTGTTTCTCTCTCCACAGATGCTGCCAAACCTGCCAAGTTTTTATTTTCCAGCACTTTCCGTTTTTACCCACAGCTGATTGCTGGTTGAGTTTGCCCATTAGATGGTGTGTGACACTAAGCGGATCACCTGAACTCCAAAACAAACAGCACTCCCTCAGAATGGGAAACCAGGAGAATTTCAGGAGAACTGCCACATTCAAATGTGGGCTGCCTGTTGGGATGAGATACCATTACGATCCCCATAGAGAAAAGGAAGTTTTAAAAAGAGACAAATTTCCCAGCAATCGATGGAAATTGCCAAGGGACAAGATTTCACATGTTAAAACCTTTTACTGTAACAAACCAAAATAAACATTGATCAAGCATTTCTTAACACGCAACTGTTATACCAACTTAAAGCAAAAGGTACTTTTGAATTGACTAATAAATTCAATCGAAATACGCTGTACGATATTTTTACTTCGTGCCATGTTTCTGGCTGCGGAGTAACAATATAAGATTAAGCCTGAAGACACTCACAGCTTCCGAGCAAGCTGATTTCCCCCTGCACACCAGGTCAAAGCTTCTGGTGTCCTTGGGAAATCGGGCCACTCAAAGTAATCCAAATCAGACTTTCACCAGCAAGGCTCAACTAGGTGAAGCCTTGTTCCTTGAATCTCAAAGTCCTGCTGCCTTCCCCTTCCAAATGTAAAACTTTAATATCTACTTTTACAAGCATTTCTGAGCTCTTCACACAAAAGCACCTTTTCTTCGCTGCAGCAAAAACTGCGAGGTTGCGTTTGCTTCTTTCCCCTTTGTGTTCCTCTGTGTCGCCTGTGTTCCCGGTGTGAAACCTGCCACTTGATTTTCAATAGGTTTCGGTTACAGATCAAATGGGGCTTACTCCTGGCAGAAATCCTGTGTTACCTGAATTGAAAGAGACAGTTCAAAAACATAACCATTTCATGAAACCTCACATCTGAAACAATCCAACCCCTGGACGTTGGTTTCAATAAGACTGGATGGATGGACTAAATCATCTATCTGGTGAAGTGAAATGCAAAGTAAGCTGTGTCCAGGTCGTTTCCTTCAGGGTCAGTTCCCAAAGGTTACAGGTGTACGATTGTTCTGTGTTTGCCAGTCTCACCCAAGTCACTAATCTGGGAATTGGCAAGACGTGACTGTTGTAGTAAAATATATTACTTTGAAATGGAACCACTGGTGCCCATACTCAACTTAACATCCCATATTTTATCTAATAACACTGTTACCGAGTTTGAAAAAAGCTTCGGGTTCCATATTCTAAAGAAAGAGCCTGCATTTATATAGCTTCTTTCACAGCCTCAGGACCTGGCTAGGAGTTTCAATTGAGTGTAGTCACTGTTGTAAGGTAGGAAATTGTGTCTCATGAATCTTGACATGCTTTGACATGATTCAGAACAGAATTTCTAAGGATGTTTGTTTTGTTGTACAGCTGGACATATTTCAAATTGTGACAACAGAGGAACAGACCCAACAGAATCATATGATGGATCTTGTCCGTGTAAGGTAGGTATATTATAATCACTTGAGAGTGTTAGACATTAATACAGTGAACATGGCCCTAGACCTGGAGGTATTTACATAGAACATCCATGCAGTGGATGTAGAGAGCATGGATATTAGTAAATAGTTCCAACTCAGTAGTCATTTTGAGTTAATTATGGCCATAGTATCAACAAGATCTATTAGCCTCTTTTCAGTACTCTGTATTTTATGTACCTTTGGTTCAGTCATATTATTGCATGTTTTCCAAATGCACAATAACGTATTTTTGTACTTTCTTTTGTTATGGGCCAGGGTTTAGAAAACCCCAAAGTATATCATGGAGTTCACCTGACCTACAACTGTTTATTGATTTTGGTTACGATGAGCACATAGCCTGCCTTTCAGGTGTTACTCAACAGATTTCTTAGGCGCTTTTAATCAAAAAACAAGCTTTATTCTATGAATTTAGTTAACATTTTTAAAAACACACAGTAAGCATTTTTATCAATGACAAACATAAAGACCCCACTCAGCTGCAGTCATCTATGTATAACCCTGAATGAATTCCCCCCTTTAACTGTTCCAATTCAATAACAAGATCCCATAAACCAAATACCCCTTTTTACCAAAACAGCAGGTTTGAATTCCTTCCAGAAAGAAGTTATCTTGTTTAAGTTATCAAGTAGTCTGGAAACAGCTTTTAAAATGAAGATAGAGAGACACTTCTTTCAACCTGTGCAGTTCAAAAGCCAGTCCAAAACGCAAAACGAAAGTAAAACAAACTCACAGCGCAACAGCCCAGCTCCACCCACACAATGACATCACTGAAGCCATGTGATAAGACAAAAACATTTCTTAAAGGGACACTCCCATCAGACTTTATATTACCACTTGCTGGATTGTCAATTTGTTAGCGCTCAAATAAACATTTTAAAAGCCATTTTAATCCAGTGTTTGGATTTGTCACCCTTTGGTCAAATTCTCTCTCCCTCTGTTAATTACTCTGTCACCATGCCCCACTCTCTGCCTGTCTAACCTTCTTCCCCTCTCCCCGGCCTACTCTGTTCCCTCCTTCATTACCACATTTAGAGATTAATAACGCATGTACTCCAGTATATGTTTTGATTTCTTCACAGCTGGATATTTTACCAGCTCCTGATGTTAAACCTGTCCATTCCAACTAACCATGTTTTTGTAATACTACCAACCATTCAAAACAGTAACAACCCAACATTATCCCTTCCACCAGTTGACCAGTGTGCTCACTGTAGTCAGCTTGAAGTCCACTCTCTCTGTTTTTCAAAAAAATATTTTTATTGATTTTACATTTATTGCTAATAACATTCGCCAGGGCCATCACAAAACGAAGAGGAATCTACAAAAATGGGAATATGAAAAGGAAAAAATACACAACAAACAAACCAGTATACACCCAAGAGTAACATATGTACAGGTGTGGGGACCCTCTAGTCCGCTCTCTCTCAATCGGTCCAAGGGCGGTGTCATCGATCATTCCTCCTTTCTATTCTGTTTGTCGATTTTCTTGGGAATTCTGTGAAATTATTATTCTGATTATATCTGGACCAAAAACACAATTTCATCACCATAGATTTCTGCAGCAGATTGGAGGCCATTTGGCCCTTTGTGTCTGTACTGATTGGTGCGAAGAGTTTCCAATTCTCTCTCGCTCCTTCTTCATAACATTCTTTTTGCTTCTTAACAAAGAACAAAGAAATGTACAGCACAGGAACAGGCCCTTCGGCCCTCCAAGCCCGTGCCGACCATGCTGCCCAACTAAACTACAATCTTCTACACTTCCTGGGTCCGTATCCCTCTATTCCCATCCTATTCATGTATTTGTCAAGATGCCCCTTAAATGTCACTATCGTCCCTGCTTCCACCACCTCCTCCGGTAGCGAGTTCCAGGCACCCACTACCCTCTGCGTAAAAAAACTTGCCTCGTACATCTACTCTAAACCTTGCCCCTCTCACCTTAAACCTATGCCCCCTAGTAATTGACCCCTCTACCCTGGGGAAAAGCCTCTGACTATCCACTCTGTCTATGCCCCTCATAATTTTGTATACCTCTATCAGGTCTCCCCTCAACCTCCTTTGTTCCAGTGAGAACAAACCGAGTTTATTCAATCGCTCCTCATAGCTAATGCCCTCCATACCAGGCAACATTCTGGTAAATCTCTTCTGCACCCTCTCTAAAGCCTCCACATCCTTCTGGTAGTGTGGCGACCAGAATTGAACACTATACTCCAAGTGTGGCCTAACTAAGGTTCTATACAGCTGCAACATGACTTGCCAATTCTTATACTCAATGCCCCGGCCAATTAAGGCAAGCATGCCGTATGCCTTCTTGACTACCTTCTCCACCTGTGTTGCCCCTTTCAATGACCTGTGGACCTGTACTCCTAGTTCTCTTTGACTTTCAATACTCTTGAGGGTTCTACCATTCACCGTATATTCCCTACCTGCATTAGACCTTCCAAAATGCATTACCTCACATTTGTCCGGATTAAACTCCATCTGCCATCTCTCCGCCCAAGTCTCCAAACAATCTAAATCCTGCTGTATCCTCCGACAGTCCTCATCGCTATCCGCAATTCCACCAACCTTTGTGTCGTCTGCAAACTTACTAATCAGACCAGTTACATTTTCCTCCAAATCATTTATATATACTACAAAGAGCAAAGGTCCCAGCACTGATCCCTGTGGAACACCACTGGTCACAGCCCTCCAATTAGAAAAGCATCCCTCCATTGCTACTCTCTGCCTTCTATGGCCCAGCCAGTTCTGTATCCACCTTGCCAGCTCACCCCTGATCCCGTGTGACTTCACCTTTTGTACTAGTCTACCATGAGGGACCTTGTCAAAGGCCTTACTGAAGTCCATATAGACAACATCCACTGCCCTACCTGCATCAATCATCTTAGTGACCTCCTCGAAAAACTCTATCAAGTTAGTGAGACACGACCTCCCCTTCACAAAACCATGCTGCCGCTCACTAATACAAGTATGTATTCAATTCCATTCTCAAAGTTGCTATTCACTCTGTTTCTACCAGCCTCTCAAACGGCAATCAAACAATCCAGACCATATCAACCGTTTATACTTTTTAAAACTTTGCCAATTATCTTGAATCTATGTCCTCTGGCTACAGACCCTACTGCTTGTGGAAACAGTTTTCCTGGTCCCAGGTTCGATTCCGGCTTGGGTCACTGTCTGTGCGGAGTCTGCACATCCTCCCCGTGTGTGCGTGGGTTTCCTCCGGGTGCTCCGGTTTCCTCCCACGGTCCAAAGATGTGCAGGTTAGGTGGATTGGCCATGATAAATTGCCCTTAGTGTCCAAAATTGCCCTTAGTGTTGGGTGGGGTTACTGGGTTATGGGGATAGGGTGGCGGTGTTGACCTTGGGTAGGGTGCTCTTTCCAAGAGCCGGTGCAGACTCGATGGGCCGAATGGCCTCCTTCTGCACTGTAAATTCTATGATATTCTATGAATCTCGCAAAACCCCTTCGTGATTTTTCTTTTCGAATTTTTCTCAAAGAAGTCGCTGAACGGCTGCCACCTCCGGGCAAACCACTGCAGCGATCCCCTCAAGGCAAACTTGATTTTCTCAAGTCTGAGAAACCCCGCCACGTCACTAACCCACAGCCCCGACTTTAGGGGCTCCGAGTCCCTCCATCCTAGTAGGATCCATCTCTGGGCCACCAGGGAGGCAAAGGCCAGGTCATCGGCCTCTCTCACCCCCTGGGCTCCCGAATCTTCCAACACACCAAAGATCGCAACCTCTGGACTCTGTACCACCCAACTCTTCTTCCCACTTTCGCTTCACCTCCCCTATCGGGGCTCCCCCACTCCATCAGTTCCTTGTAGATCGCTTAAACTTCAAACTTCTCCTCCAATACCTCCAAGCTCAGGAACCCCTCATCGATATAGAAATCTCCAAATCTCTCGATCCTCACCCGCTGCCACTTCCGGAAGCCCCCATCCAGTCCCCCCGGAGCGAACCGTTGATTATCACATATCGGTGCCCACACCGACGCCCCCTCCAGCCCCATGCACTGTCGTCACTGTCCCCACACCCTCGGGGCTGCCACTACTACCGGGCTTGTGGAGTACCTGGCCGGCAAGAACGGCAGAAGTGGCTTTAACAGTGCCCCTAAACTTGTGCCCCTACATGAGGCAGTCTCCACGTGCTCCCAAACCGACCCCTCCCCCACTACCCACTTCCTAACCATTGTTATCTTTGTCACCCAATAATAATGAATGAAGTTTGGAAGGGCCAGCTGCACCCCCACCCTCCCCATGCTCCTGCTCCAGCAATACCTTCTTCATCCATGGGGATTTACCCGCCCACACAAACCCTGAGATCACCGCATTCACTTTTTTAAAGAACCCCCTGGGGATAAAAATTGGTAGGCTCTGAAAGACGAACAGGAACCTTGGGAGCACAGTCATCTTCACTGTCTGCACCCTCCCCGCCAATGACAGCGGGGCGCATCCCACCCCCTCATCTGTTCTACCAAGCGACCCAGATTCAGTTTATGCAGCCGCTCCCACCCCCGCACTACCTGATGCCCAAATACTGAAAGCTCCCCCCTAATACCTTGATCGGCATCTCCCCCAATCTCTTCTCCTGCCCCCTCGCCTGAATCGCAAAGACCTCACTCTTGCACATATTCAATTTATACCCCGGAAACTGACTGAATTCCTATAATATCCCCATAATCCCTCCAATCCCCCCCCCCAGCGGTCTGAAATATACAGAAGCAGATCATCCGCGTATAGCGAGACCCTATGCTCCACGCCTCCCCGCACTATCCCCTGCCAAATCCCCAACGTTCCCAGTGCTATCTCCAATGACTCTATAGCCATGGCAAATAGCAGTGGGAAAAGTGGGCACCCCTGCCTCATCCCCCGGTGCAGCCTGAAATAATCTGAACTCACCCGGTTCGTCCGCACACTCGCCACCGGTGCCTGATATAACTGGACCCAGTCCAAAAATCCCTGCCCAAATCCAAGCTGCCCTAGGATCTCCCACAGATATTCCCACTTCACCCGATCAAAGGCTTTCTCTGCATCCATGGCTACCACCACCTCTAACCCTCGTCCCCCTGGAGGCATCATGATCATATCACGTAGCCTCCTGATGCCTCCCCTTCACCAACCCCGTCTGGTCCTCCCCTATCACCCCTGCCACAGAATCCTCTATTGTCAAGGCCAAGATCTTAGCCAATAGTTTGGCGTCTACATTTAGCAGGGAAATCAGTCTGTATGACCCGCGCTGGTCCGTGTCCTTTTCCCGCTTCAAAATGAGGGAGATTGAAGCCTGTGGCAATGTCGGGGGGTCGGGGGGGGGGGCACTCCCAGCTCCCTTGCCTCGTTAAAAGCCCTTACCAGCAGCGGCCCCAATACTCCCAAGAACTTCTTATAAAAATCCACTGGGTACTCATCCGGAACCAGGGCCTTGTCCGATTGCATTGCCTCCAGCCCCTCCACCACTTCTACCAGCCCAATTGGGGCCCCCAATCCCTCCACCAACTCCTCATCCACCTTCGGGAACTCCAACCCCTCGGAAAACTGCCTCATCGCCTCCGCCCCGGCTGGGGGTTCCGACTCATACAACTTGCTGTAAAAGTCCCTGAACACTCCATTCACCCTCGCCGGGTCCAAGACCGTATTCCCTCCTGCGTCCTTCACTGTCCCGATCTCCCTCTCAGCCTCCTGCTTCCTCAACTGGTGCACCAGCATCCTGCTAGCCTTCTCCCCACATTCCTACACTGCCACTCTTGCCCTTCTCAACTGCCGCACCACCTTTCCCGTAGGTAGTAGCCCAAACTCCATCTGCAGTCTCTGCCGCTCCATTAGCAGCCCCGCCTCCGGGCATCCGCATACCTCCTATCCACCTGTAGGATTTCCCCACTAGCCTTTCTATCTCTGCCTTCTCCCTATGTTCCTGAATCAATATAAACTACCCCTTGACCACTGCCTTCAGTGCCTCCCATACCGTACCCGCCGAACCCTACCTCATATCATTAATCCACATATCTCCAGATGGCCTTCGTCACCTGCTCACACACCTCTTCCTCCCCCCATGTCCAACCTGCATTGCGGGCGCTAGCCCCGCCCTTTTCTCACCCACAGGTCCACCCAATGCGGGGCATGGTCTGACACCACTATTGTCAAATACTCAACATCCACCAGCCCCGCCAGTAACGTCTTATCGCACGCAAAGTCTATTCGGGAGTACACGTCGTGCACATGGAAGAAGAATGAAAATTCCTTCGCCCTCGGTCTCCCAAATCTCCACAGATCTACTCCCCCTAGTCATGGGGCACCCTGCTGATCAACCATACCCCCTCTTGGGCCAGCCTTCAGCCTGCATCCCGCACCTTCTCGGACCCGCCCTCTGACTCCCACTGTCATCGATCCTCCTCCTACCATTTTTTAGAAGCCCTTCCCCTGTCAGCAGTTCATCCCCACCCTCCCCCTCCCTTCCGCCAATCCCCAAGAACAACAACTCTGATCCCCCCGTCCCCCCACTAACCACTGCTCCCCCCCCTCCCCCCACTGTGCTCCCTTCATGATTTTAAACAAGCCAATTGAATTTCTCCTTAAATGTCTCTATTCTGAGGAGAACTGTCCCAGCTCCTATGCTACAATATGGACAACCGCATTAATTATTCATAGGTTTTACCACACTGTGATAAGTCTGATTTTGGAATCTGTAGTGGATTTCCAAATCCATCCCAGCAACACTTAAAAATATTGCACAAGATTCAAGATTTTGTATATGATTGAAGATCTTTAAAATAAACAGGCAACATTCACAGGGTTAGCAGAATGGAATGAAATGGCAACCGGTACTTTTCAAAATGTTTTCGTTGATGTTTGGTATGATGTGACAAGATGAGGGGCAGCACAGTGGCACAGTGGTTAGCACTGTTGCCTCACCGCCAGGGACCCGGGCTCGATTCCAGCCTTGGGTAACTGTGTGGAGTTTGCACTTTCTCCCCTTGTCTTTATGGGCTACCTCCGGGAGTCCAAGGGTTAAGTGTTGTTATGGGGTTCCGGGGATGGGGCGGGAGAGTGGGTCTGGGTGTGGTGCTCTTTCGGAGGTTCAGTGCAGACATGATGGGCCGAATAGCGTCCTCCTGCACTGTAGGGATTCTATGAATGTAAGAATCTTACTGTTAGGGATTCTCTTTCAAAATCCTATTGTAACAAAAAGAATATGGTTGTTGTTAACATCATTTATTTTGTTCTGTGTTTGAGAATCTCAGAACCCTTGGTATGTCAGAGGGCTATAATCAGGTCCCACTGTGTGCAGGCTTGCTGCACATAGCTATTATAAAGCTCTCACTGTGTTGGCTGTTTTACAGGCCAATGTTGTTGGAAGGCTATGTGATGAATGCTCGACGGGTTCCTTCAATTTGGATGATTCCAATGTGGATGGTTGCCTGAAATGTTTCTGCATGGGGATCAGCAAAGAGTGTGCCAGTTCCTCTTGGCACCGAGACCAGGTTAGTCTGCGAGCAGCAATGTCTTTGGACATTTGTGGGGGAGCTATCTGGAAGCATACCTTTGTAATGTGGGTTCCAGGCTTTTCGTGGAGCGGTTGATTTTTAGATTTTTTTTAAAAACCCGATTTACTGGTTGCATTTTTCAACTTGGCGGAGAATAGGTGCGGGGGATTTACAGAGGGGAAAACTGGGCATCCCTTCGTCAGGTTCAATATCCTCTGCTCGGGGAATGTTACCTCATTTTGTTGCAGGAAGCCAAGTTAAATGAGCAATTTGTACCAAAGCTCTTCCGACATTGGAATATGTGTGCTGCAGATGAGAGAATCAAGCTCGGATTTGGCACAACTTTCGCCTTTGCAGAATCTCACGTGTTCCATGGATTTTCTTTTGGCATTTCAATTTTTAAAAAAAAAAAAAGCTTATCCATGCTGGAACTTCGCAACAAAGTTTAACTCTTCAGCAACTCCTTTGATAATTGGGGTGATTTATGAGGAAGGTCCCAATATTTTTTGTTGCCCAATTCTGCAAGTGACAATCTGGAGCTGGCTGGATTTGGAAGATTAAATTTCTGTTGAGGGAATGTGGAGCTGGATTTGAGAGCTCTTCCAGTGGGATAGCGTGACTGTGCGCAGAAACAGAGTTGTATAAACTGAAGGATTTTGTTTAAAAATGTATTATTTTGGGCTTGCACAAGATGGATGTGAGCTATCTACAATAGTAACACAGCAATAACCATCTATTCTAATTTGTTAGTATTGTAATATTTATATTGTTTTAAATATGATGTGAAATTTATTGCAATGGATAGTAAGTAGGCTGAAATCTTAAAAATGGCTGCCCAGAGGAGGGAGGACAGAGACTATTGTTGCCATCCTAATATGTTAATGTTTGAGTTGAACCAAGTAGAAATAAATTGACTGTTGAGATTTGCTGACAGTTCCTCATTGTTCCTGAATCAAATTGTGCTGTGTGCTCTTTGCAAGGTCCAAGCTCTTTATGATGAGCGGGAGAGGAATCTCTACATGTTGACAAATATGGCGCACACCCAGAGGATCACTGAAGGAGTTCAAATCAGTGGCTTGAGTGAACTGACTTTTGCGAACTTTGACACAATCCCACGGGATATCTACTACTGGGTGCTACCTGAAAGGTTTAAAGGCGATAAGGTAAACGGAGATCTGTCTGATTTGGGTTGACATCGCAAATGACAATATCGAGGCAAAACAAAAGATGTGGTTTCACCCAGTTTGCGAATTACTGTTTTGAGGCACTTGTGACTTTACTCCATATTTCCACCTCTGTTTTCCATATTAATTTGTTTTGAACTGTCAAAGAAGTAAGGGAGTTTACTGCCCACCAGCTTTTTTTGGATGCTATTCAATTTTCTGCTGCTCGGTTCAGTCACTCTCAAACTGCTTTTTGAACTTCCTGTTCATACTCACTCTATCAACTTGAGCTCTTTGCTGATGCTTTCTTTCAAAAGAATTGAGGTGAATTTTCCAGAACAAGATCTACACAAACCGAGGGGCGGGTGGTGGGAGTTTAGAGAATGCATGAATCTACGAGGACCAAACACAGTGACAAATTGTGTGGGGTGAGAGCTTGGTGTTTCCAACATTTGACCAGTGACTTTGTATAGAGACATTGAACTGTGATCAAAAAGCGAGGAGCATTGTCTTCTGCGGGAGGTCATTCAGTAGTTTCCTCATGAAATTCTGTTGCATGAAGATAATTGTGCAAGTATTTAAGTGTTTAATTTAATTTATTCTAAGGATAGAACAATGTTTATTCAGTTTCAGTCTCAGTTCTGTCGACACCTGGTTGCCAGAGATGCTGTCTGTACCGATTCTGTTCAGTGCATGATCTAATATGGGTTGGCTATGTCTTAATTTGATACTATTAATTGCTTCCTCCCCCTATTAATTTTTACAGGTTACTTCTTATGGAGGTGAATTACGTTACACTATCCTGCATAATGTCTCCCCTGGCTCCTCACCAATCACTGGGATGCCTGATGTTATTCTACAAGGCAACAACATCTTCCTGGAGCACTACACAGCTAAGAGGCCACAACCTGGCATTCCCTCAACTTTCTCTGTTACTTTTAAAGAAGTAGGTTATTGTATTTCTTTAACTTGTTGCAAGTGTATTTGAAATATGGAGTGAATGCTTGAGTGGAGAAGAGAGTCCTTTGCTGATTAGATTCTTAGATATGGATCATCCATCCACAAATGGGTTATGCAAGACCTTTGTGTTCAGTTAAAAGGCAACCTAATATGTGTATCTAATGCCCTGTTGAGCTGAGACTGGATTGGCTTATTCAGGGACAAGATCATCAGTTTTGAGGTAATCTTCCACTGCGCAGTTTATTTGCGATATCTGCAATTGCTATTCAGTGATGCCAAGGGGCCTATTAATTCCATGTGTGGCACCCAACGGGATGAGGTAAGAGGCCTACACCGTACATTGCTGAATGTGGGCAGGAACTGCCGGACGGGAGCGGAGATCTCCAACCCATAATGCAGTTGGTGCAGTTGACAAAAACAGTGGGTGTGTTCAGTAGCCAGTGCAATTGGGTGCAGGGGGAAGTTAACACACAGGTCATTCAAGCGGTTATTGACTAGGCACATGAAGCACACCAGAATGACAGGGAGTGGGATAGCTTGATCTTGGTTTCGGACAAGGCTCGGCATAACATCGAGGGCCGAAGGGCCTGTTCTGTGCTGTAACGTTCTATGTTCTATTGGGGTTTATGCTGGGACTAAAGGTAAAGTTGCCATAGTCCCAGATGACCGTAGGCTGTTTTCCCCTTTGAGGGGGACAACTGACTGGTGGTGATTTAACATGATGGTCACCACACCTCAGGCGAAGGGCAAGGTTGAGAATGCGGCGCCTTCATGGATAACCTCAGTTGGTACGGGAATTGAACCCGCTGTGCTGGCCTCGCTCTGCATCACAAACCAGCTGTCCAGCCAACTGAGCTAAACCAGCCCCGGGGAGAGGGAGGTTAACACTCAGGCCAATGGGGTTTATGCTGGGAGTTGGGGGAGGGGTGTGTGGGGAAGGTTAGTACTCATGATTAGGGTGTAGCTGTTAAATTGGGTTGTGGTGAGACTGACATCTTGCTGCCCGCCATTTTGCTTGGATGGGTTTGTCTAGTTTACTTAGTCTCACCGCCAGATGGATAATCACTCAATAGTCGAATGGAAAATGCAAGATAGTTCATTTCTTTGTGTGCCCTTGCTCCCAGTGTAGCTTCTCAGAGTCGACTGTAGAACAGCTCCAATCTCCCCACCACAAATTATGAGCCTTGTTAGAATTACATGGGATGTAAGAACTATAGAGGGAATCATGTAAAGGCTTGGAAGGAATAATGAAGTGGATGAGGATCCCCATTATCGTGATTTAGCTGCATTCTTTGATATTTGCAAATTATTTTGTTGAACTTGTGAACTAAGTAAGATCATACTTCCTATTTGTATCGTTTTTCAATGATTCACAAGTGGCCTTTTTTTTTCTAGTCGGCATGGCGACGGGCAGATGGCCTGCCTTCCACCAGAGAACATCTCCTGATGGCTTTGGCCAGTATTAATGTTTTCATGATCCGAGCAAGTTATACGGAAGGGACGACTGAAAGCAGGTTAAGTATCGACAGATCCTTGGATAAATATTTCTAACTTGAAACAAAAATTGTTTGTGGGAAACCTCTTCAGTATCTTTTCTATGTTATCTTCTGCCAGTGCTACACACTTGGCTCCATGCTTAGCGGCTGGCTAGGTATCTCAGAACAAAATAAAAAGCAAATCTCTGTTGCGTCAATGTAGCACTTGAGTCCATGGTTGATGCCAGCTGATTAATATTGATTTGGGATGCCGGGCATCTCAAAATATAGCAAAAGGCGTCAAGAAAACTTCAAATTTGTAGAAAATGGTTTGTAAATTATCTAGCTGACATATAGATGAACAAGAGGTTTGAGGGGCGGGGTTGGGGAAACAAAGAGTTATTTTTCCTAAAACCAATTCTTAAACAGACCGTGACATTGTGAGTTTTTCTTGTATTTGATCAGTTTATCTGAGCCTGCCTTTTCCCCGAATTTACCAGATCAAGGTCCATGTCAATAGGCCTGTTAGAGCACAAGGATTGTTCTAGCCCCAATACCTCATCATACTATTAAAAGGACATGTCCAAGGGCAGCACGATAACACAGTGGTTAGCACTGCTCCTTTACAGCACCAGGGTCCCAGGTTCGATTCCCGGCTTAGGTCACTGTCTTTGCAGAGTCTGCACATTCTCCCTGTGAATGCATGGGTTTCCTCCGGGTGCTCCAGTTTCCTCCCACAAGGCCCGAAAGACGTGCTGTTAGGTATTTGGACATTCTGAATTCTACCTCATCATACTATTAAAAGGACATGCCCAAGGGCGGCAGGGTAGCACAGTGGTTAGCACTGTTGCTTTACAGTGCCAGGATCTCATGTTTGATTCCTGGCTTGGGTCACTGTCTGTGCGGAGTCTGCATGTTCTCCCTGTGTCTGCGTGGGTTTTCTCTGGGTGCTCCGGTATCCTCCCACAGTCCAAAGATGTGCAGGTTAGGTGGAGTACCATGCTAAATTGCCCTTAGGTTAGATGGGGTTGCTGGGTTACGGGGATAGGGTGGAGGTGTGGGCTTAAGTAGGGTGCTCTTTCCAAAAGCTGGTGCAGACTCAATGGGCCGAATGGCCTCCTTCTGCACTGTAAATTCTATGATTCTAAATGTACATTGCGTTGTCCCATCAGTTTTCAAAAATTATTACAGATCCTCGATATTAGAGGAAAAAAATCTCTCTAGATTGGAGACACATTTGGATAGAAATTCTGTCTGTATGTAACAGCAAATCAGGGACAAGAAACCAACCGTTTTCAGGAGGACAGCAATGTTTGGAGATTAATGCTGCTGTTCTTTTTTCAGAATATCCCAGATCCATATGGATGTAGCGGTCCCAAATCCTACTGGGCAGAAACAGGCAGTTGAGGTGGAGGAATGTATTTGCCCGGAAGGTTACAAAGGATCATCATGTCAGGTAAAAGAAAGGAAAAACTTGCATTGACTCAGCACCTACGATGGTCTCTGGACATCCAAAAGTGCTCCCTGGTCAAATTGGGAAAACTTGCATCTTGACTCAAAACCAAGAGGCCAAAATTCTGAATATATTTGCATGTTACCATCTCTGTCTAACTAGTTCTCACCCACAGCAATTTGAAAACACTGAACGTTTTAATCTAGTCAATGTTGTTTGAATTTTTTCAAGAAAGGTGGTTGCAATAATTTTAATGTTTTAAAAAATGATGGATTCACAGCTTATTTTTGAAACAAACTCTTGCAAAATTCCTTTCGTGCAGGAATGTGCCTTTGGCTACACACGCACAGCGACTGGATTGTACCTGGGAATGTGTGAGCGCTGTGACTGTAACGGACACTCCGACTGCGATGGAGACACTGGGAAATGCCTGGTATGAATAAATCCACAAAATGCTTCTTCAATTCCAAATACTGATTGATATGTTCTGTAACATTTTCCAGCTTTGTTAATAACGTCGGGAAATGATATTTGCTTTTGGACTTCGGGGTTGGTCTTTTGATTCCTCCGTTTCTTTGCGCTTGTTATGATTCATGTCATTTCCATGGCATAATCTGCATATACTACTGATAACTTGCCAACTCAGCAGTTTGGAGACTTTTCCCCAGTCAGAATGTTGGACATTGTCTTTGTGTGACAGAATGAGATTCACAGTGTCTCACCAAACCCTGCAAACCGCACTTGCCGAGTTTCTATCTTCACTTTGGGTCAGTTAATTTTAATAAAATGGCAAATTGCTGCAATGTTAAAGCCTATTATAAAATATAATATGGGTGGCACAGTGGTTAACACTGCTGCCTCACAGCGCCAGGGACCCAGGTTCAGTTCCAACCTTGGGTGACTGTCGAATTTGCACTTCCTCCCCATGTCTGCGTCGGTATCCTCCAGGTATTCCGGTTTCCGATGTGCAGGCTAGGTGGATTGCCCATGATAAATTGTCCCTTAGCGTCCAAAGGTTAGGTGCGTTCATGGAGTTACAGCGATAGGGTGGGGGAGTAGGCCTAGGTAGGTGCTCTTTCAGATGATCAGTGTAGACTCGGCAGAGCTGAATGGCCTCCTTCTGCAATGGAGACATTCTATGATTCTCTGAAAATTGGAGAGTGCTGTGAATTAATAAGTACTCCCTTGGGCTTCCTTGTCAATGCTGTTGTTTAATGGAGAGTCCACTGTCGATCAAAGTCAATGGGCTGGATTCTCCGCCGGCGGGATGCTCCGTTTTGCCGGCAGCCCGGGGGTTTCCTGACGGCGTGGGGCTGTCCCACAATGGGAAACCCCATTGACCGGCTGGCATAATGGAGCATCCCGCCGGCGGGGTGAACCTGAAATGTGACACGGTGGGGCGGCGAATCCAGCCCAATGAAGCAGTTTTGAAGAGTGAATAAGTACCACAATCAATACTGTAGCCACATAAAATTTTCACTTTTGGTCTGCTAACATATAATGCATGTGTGATTACATCTTTGGATCTGCTGTTGATCAACATTATACTTCAACGTTAGAGAAATTTAGCATCCTATTTTAAATAGGTTTCAAATACAGTTGTTTCCGCGATGCAAGATCTTTTGCCCTCGTCTCTCACAAATAGCTTTGTACCGAGGGAGAGTGCATATTAAAATTGTGTGGAAATCTGTGTTAACGTGTTCAATGTTGGGAATGCTGTCTGAATTATCAGGTTTTTGTTTTTTTGTTGCCTTTTATCAGTTTACAATCTTACCCAGATATTAGCGGCTATGATTTGAAGTTTCTTTGGCTTGTTGTGTGAATACAGGGATGCCAGCACAACACTGAGGGCCTTCGATGTGAACAGTGTGGGTCAGGTTTCTATGGGGATGCCAAAGGTGGAACATCAAATGACTGTCGACCTTGTCCTTGTCCAGCAACCACTCCCTCAACTCAGTGAGTTTCCTTTTCTTAAAAAAGAAATACGATTTATTTATAATATAGAAAGAGTGCCATGAAATAAAAAAAACAGTTTGGTAGATTTTCCTTTTCTTTCAGAGCTCTTGTTTAATGGAAAATCTGCTGTTGATTAATGTCAATGAAACAATTTGAAATAATGAACAAGTAAAATAAATAATAAAATAATAAATAATGAACAAGTAGTATAATAATGTAATACTTAACCTCCATAAGCATTTACAAATCACTAACTATGCTAATTGGGAAACTGCTTAAAACCCTTGTCTCCTTTGAGATTGGAACCTTGTATTGCTTGTAGGAGCATGTGGCATACCCTTGCTTTCAGACTAAATAAGTCCTATTCTGATACTGCAGCTCAATCCTTTACTGTCCCATTGCTGATAGCTGTTCCGCACCTACACCTCAAGCTGCTCCGCACTTACACCTCAAGCTGCTCCATATAGCTGTCGATCCTTTTACTTTCCCCAGAAGTGGGAGCGATTTGTATTATGTTGAAGATGATTATTAGCACTAAATGTTCTGCTTCCACCTCTCTTCCCCCCACTCTTCTCCCCCCCCCCCAAACCACAAAGATATGGCAACTTGCTACACTTTCCAGTGTTTTAGCTGATTGACTTGTCAGCATAATGTTTGATAAATAAGAAAAAGATGAGGATAATTGCAACACCGAGAGGGAGTGAAATTATAAGCCTTCTCCTAGAAGAAACTTGTGTTAACTGGATCCATGCTAGTTGAAGTTAAAACACAGCGCTCACTTTCCTGGAGGGAACTTATTGATTTAGTTCACAGTCCATGCTAGTCCAACAAACCAGTGTCCCATTTGTTTCTTTTCCCATACCCAGTGGCGCACAAGGCAGAGTGTTATTTGTTCCCATAGCAATTTTCTTCCTGGAGAAGGTCACTAGCCTGTCACCAGAGGCTTATAGCTTAAGGCAGTGTCACTACACATCAAACATGGCTGAGCAGGAGTCTCCCCACTCTTAGTGTCCGTTATTGGCCTGTTGGAAGGATTTTACAGGTTGATACTCAACTTGTTGGCTGCGTTGCGGATGCACCTTCCTTAGCCATCAAGTCTGGGGATGGCGCTCAAACCCGGAGCTTCTGGCTTGGAGGCGGGGACCCAATACGCTATGAGATCCCCATCTCTATTTATTGGTGTACAAATATCCATCACCTTGTTTAACAATGTTTGATTGCCCTTAGACCATAACAATATAATTGCTGAGGTGTTGACAACCTGGCAGAGGTTTTTAAGATAATGAAAGGTAGGCATAGAGAGAATGTTTCCAGATTTCAGGAAATATTTATTTTCCCAGAGAGTGATTGGAATGCAGAATTCATTACTCATATGGAGTAGATGGAGTGAATAGCATCAATGTGTTTAAGGAGAAGCTCAGTAAACACATGAGCTTGAAAGGAATAGAAGGAGACTCTGATAGTGTTAGGTGAAGGGGAGTGGGAGGAGGCTTGCATGAAACCTAAAACATCAGCATTGGCAGGTTGCATTGGCAGGTTGAACCAAACGGCCCATTTCTGTGTTGTACACTTGATGTAACAACTGAGGAGAGATCTCCAGTTGTACAAAACATTTTGCCGTGTACTCTGAGCAAGAGTGAAAGACTGTTGGAAACGTAAATATAAAATTGTCCATGAAGCAGTCAGTGCGTTACCGTGTGATTTCTTATTTTTTCCCTCCCTGCCTAAAAAACAAAATTCTGATATTCTGTGATAACCTGGTGCAGTTAGGGGCTGGTTTAGCACAAGGCTAAAGAGCTGGCTTTTAAAGCAGACCAAGGCAGACCAGCAGCATGGTTCAATTCCCGTACCAGCCTCCCCGAACAGGCGCCGGAATGTGGCAACTAGGGGCTGTTCACAGTAACTTCATTTGAAGCCTACTTGTGACAATAAGCGATTTTCATTTCAGTTTTACTAATACCACTGAAAATTGGTTTAAAATAAGCAGTTTTAGGTGTCTGTGTGAAAAAATGGGCCCTTCTCTAAACACCGATCAATTAAGTTCGAGAGGAGATCCTGCAAAATGTCGTTCATTTTCCATATCATGGAAGCTTCCTCTCACTGTAGACAAAGGTAGACAGTTAAATGAATTATCGTCTTCAGTATGCCAGTTCAACCAACTGAGGAGAGACAGTATTTGAGGACCAAATCTTAGTCTGAACCCCAAGACTACGGTCATGGTTTACCGGGCACCAGAGATCACTGTGCACTTATGTTTAGGAGATTTAGGCAACCCATGGCAGGCATCTTAAAGCACTGGAGAAGTACCACCTAAGGTGCCCTCGCAATATCCTCCACATCCAGTGGCAAGAAATGTCTAATAGCAGCATCCTCGCCCAAGCCAACCTGCCCAGCATCAAAGCACCAATCACTCAAAGCCAGTGCTACTGGGCAAACGTGTCGGTCATGTACTTAACACCAGACTCCCAAAGCAACTGCTCTACACAGAACTTGGGTCAGAGCAGCAGACTCCCAGGACAGCAGAACCACCTTCGAGATGTTCTCAAAGCCTCCCTGAAGAGGTCAGACATCTCTGCCGACTCATAGGGGTCCCCAGCAAGTCACTGACCAAAACGGAGAAGGTTCATTTGTGAAGACATCGAGAGATTTCATCAGGGGCATGTAGTGAAAGGTGGAGCTATTGGAGAGAGCACACAAACTTCCAAACAAACACCTCTTTCCGGCCTTTCAAGGACTGCCTACATGTCACCTACATTGGATTTATCAGCCATCTCGAAGCCCATTGAACTGGAGTGAAAGCAAGTCAGATTCAGGTCTGAGGGACTGTCTACGATAAGAGGGTAGCCTTACAACAAATCACTGAAAATGATCAATGTTAACAATCTCATCGAATGGCTGCAAAATGGACTAATTGGGGAAAATGTACCATTCGGATTAATTCAATCTGGGGGCATGGTCAGTTTTTGGATGGGGCCAGTTTCTCCACAGCAGAAGTTGGATTTGTGCTGGACTTCAGTTGTACTTACACAATTCCTCAATCTTGTGTGCTGGCTTGGCTGATTTTGGGCAAGTTGCACAGTGCTATCCAACGGAAACTCTACTCCCACCATCTTCAAAGAATAGGAAAGAAGTGATGAACAGTGTCCAATGAAGAGTTTGGAGGAGATCGAATGACAATGATTTTACTGTTTCACTGCAGGCAACCGTGAGCATGTTGGCCATAGAGTGTAAAAGAATGGACACGATTGGATGGAGAAGAAATAATGGGAGGGAAGGGAGAATTGTGGGGAACTACCGTGTTGATGAAGTGTGATGAGTCACTGATTCCATGAGAAACCAGTGGGCTTGACAGGAAACTAGATAGCTTTGCATGTTTAATGGCATGCATTCAAGGTAGCCTATTTAGAAATGCACTTTCTGAAAGGCTTGGAGGTGTCCAAGGCAATGGTAGGTGAGTAACCCAAGTTCCAGAGGAGTGTTTATCAGCTCGAGATTCAGGTAGAGATCAAGAATTAATAGAAGTTTTTACAAATTTATACCTGAGCGTGCAGCATTGCAGCCATAGGTCAAAGAACTTCCTGAAGATTCAAAAGACAGTCCATTCTTTGTGCTTTGACAGGTTCCAATATTGTCTTTATACACATTATTCATGTATGTGCATGTTTCAGTCATCGATCCCCTTTTTCTGAACTGTGTTCAGAGCCTCCATGAGTGGACTCAATTGTGTAGTAGTTTGTGAGTAACCTATCTAACCCACTCATCAAGCCGCTGAGCAAAATTTCCAGCCAGATCGTTGCAAAAGGCAGGTCATTTTCCACGTTGATTGTAACAACTTCCAGCGAGACGGACACGTTGGGTCAAACATCAGTAAAAGAAAAACAAAACAAAAAACGGTTTGAATTTTATGTTAAAATGTTTCAAATACTTTTCACTTGTGTCCTGGTCCCTTAGCCTGTACAGCCGTTGTGAAAATTTTACTCCAAAATCTTGAAGAAGCTTACATCCTTTTATATGGTTTTGTTTTCCACTCAGGTTCTCTCCAACCTGTTTCCAGGACACAGACGGTCAACCGACTTGTGATCGTTGCCCTAGTGGTTATGAAGGCAGAAACTGCGAAAGGTATTGCCCGCCAAGACCCTCCTATGTCTTGGTTTTTTAACACTATTTTTACTGTTCATTGCTATCTTTTCCTAAGTGGGTATTCCAGGTAATTAGCCCAAGGACCCACATATTTAATCTAGAATGTGGAGCTGCTTCAAATGTGGTGTCAATTCCAAGAACCAGCATCTCATTCAGATGTACTGACCCCTTCACCGGTTTGTGTGTACCAAGCTCTGTATCTCATTTACATTCATGTTGTTTGCTAAATGCCAAAAGTGAAGTGCCCAGAACTCGACCAACGCATTCAAATTCAGTTACCATCCAGGGAACTTTTGTTTAGTCCTGACTATTGTCGAACTCCGGTGAAAGGGTTCAATTTAACCAAGTCCGTATAACGTGAATCCCTGAATTTAACAGCAAGGTCTTTGTACTTTGACTCGTAATTCTCTGACTAAAAGAACCTCGCTGTTGCTAATAAATCGGGGATTCGATTTTAAAAGGGACGGTCTGGTTTTTTAAAAAAGATTTTCAATTGAAATCTGCTTTCTTTGTTCTGTGTGTCAACTTGAAGATGATAACATGTCTTCTCAAAGAGTTGAAGTAGTATTGAGTCAGCTTGTCCTGTATCGAACCGGACTTGCAATCCAGCCCAGTTAGAGAAGGGGTGGAGATCCCTTTTATCTGATCTCATGGAGCCCCAGTGAGAATGAGCTTGGCTCATCTCAATTATGGTGGGAATGGGCATTTTAAAGTTGAGCTGACAAATCCTCTTTGTTCAGTGTGCCACTGTTTCTGCTGTTAACTCCCTACAAAGAAAGCAGTATAACATTGAAAATCCTTCTGTATCAGGAATATGACACTGTTGAAAGCAGACAATTCACTTGTAGCTTCTCCCAAACTCTATACAGTAGATTGAGCATGCAGGAGTATACCTTAATGGATGGAAAAATCCAGCCTCATCAACTGTAGTAAAATGAGCAGAAAGATGCTGTGTGGTTCGCTCGAGACAATAAACCTGTCATACAAAATGTCATTTAAATATCAGTAGGAAGATGGTACTGCTCTTCGATTATACTGTAAATGGCATTGAGCTGAAATGTATGATCACTGGTTTTTAATGGGGTGTAATTGAGAGTAATCTGTTATACAACAGTATATCCATAGAGCCAAATAGGATCTTCTGCATGCTATATGTGGAGAGTCTGGAGAGAAGAAAGTTTAAATAATCATTACTAGACTGATAGTCGGTAACTACCTCACTCCTTGGGGCAGAAGCTGGAAGGGCAGAATGACAGGCTGTTGAGATAACGTTAACAGCCATTAGGATATTCCCTACTGTTATCAGCCATCACCCTTTCACATGTATTGGGTTCGCTGTCAATTTCTTAGGAGACAGGAATTCCTTCTGGCCATAATGGAAGCTAGGCATCTGATCTAGAGCAGATTCCTTGCCAGCCTCTGTTAATGTAGCAGATGACTAGAGCTTCCTTTTGACCAGCAGACCAAGAGTCTGGACTTTCAGCTTCTGTAAAAAAGGGGTTAATAATAATTGCCTATGTTACTTACCGTGGAAAAGCCAAAGGGTTTTGCATGAATTAGTTGGAGTTGGTGCTTTGTGATGTGGGAGCTCGTGTATAGTTGCAGACTGATGGTCTGCAGGTGCTTCTTGGTGGCTTGGACTCTCTTTGTGTGTCTGTACTGAAGGCTTACTGTAGTGATGGTGATTGCTATGCATTTTTGTCTCTTATGGTCCTTTCACAATTGCAAATTTTGTTTCATGGATAGCTTGGTTTGAGACTATTTAAAAGTTTTATTCTTCATACTTGACGCAAACTAGATAGAATTGCAAACAAATGGGTGGAATTTACTGCTCATCCCGCTGCTTGTTTTGCGGCCGCTCGCCATTGACTGCCGGGATCTTTTGGTCTCATTGAATGCCCCCCGTGGCACTGTGAAACCCACGGTGGGGGTGTGCCATTGGCGGGACCGGAAGAACTCACCGGTGTGAATGGCCGGAATCTTCCAGCCAACAAACCTATTGACCTTTTGTGGGTTCATGAGCTTGATTTCACCTAAAGGCTTGAGCGCCTGTTGGTACATTAGAATGAAGCAATAACACAGCTGCAAAATGTCCAACCTATGAATGGGACATATCTGCTGAATGTCCGATGATATTGTCTTTGTGGTTGGATGTTTCCACAATTCTAAATAGTCTGCTCTAATCCCAAAGCCTGCTTCAATCTCACAGTTCAGTTATTGCTAATAATTTCTCCCGCGCTTATTTATCCTAGCTTTGTAAATTACCGCCCCCCACTGAGAATCATTGACACACAGTATGCAAATTGCCAGGTGTATCCCACAATCCCATTAAATGAAAGCTTGCGAGTTTGGAAGAGCTCCTGTTTAACCTGCTCATTTCTGATCAGACAGTTTTACTGGCATCGGAAAGAGTTCGGTGTGTGATTAACCCACAGGGTGAACTGGGGCCGACTCCAGCTGTTACTTTCCAGTGAGGAGCTATCATATTCAACATGACAATTAACAGGAATGCTGAGATATTTTCAACAGACTTGTACTTGGGGATTACCAATTTGAATCTTCTGTGAAGTCAATTGGGGCTGTTTTGGAGTTTCTGGCGGCTTCTGAATGAACATGGACAACAAAACTAGTGTGGGCCTATTGGTACTCTGTCCCCCAGAGACGCCATAAAGGATTGCTGGAGTAGGCGGTTGTAGTGTTTGGGGTTCTGAGGTTGGAGTTGTGCTGCAGGGTGGGTAGGTAACTGGTTCAGGAATGCTCAGTACTCACTCTAGTGTCCATGCCAAATTACCTTCCGCAAATCTGACCCCTCATTTTAATAAATGCACTTCTGGAGCCTTTTGGTCAGTTCTTCTGCCCTTTTCTGCTGCAACATTTTTTTCCCTTTCAGGTATTTGTCTCATTTCCTTTAGAAAATAATGAATGAATCTGCTTCCACCAGCTTTTCAGGCTGTGCATTCCAAATCACAATGCTCGCTGCGTTAAAGAAAATGTTTTCCTCGTCCCCTATCTGGTTCTTTTACTAATTATCTCAAATCTGCCTCTTTTGGTTACCGACCCCCCTGCCAGCGGAAACAGTTTCTGCTTATTTACTCTTGTCAAAAACCTTCATTAATTTTCAACACCTCTACCTTCAACTTTCTCTGATCTGAGGAAAACAACCGCAGTTTCTCTTGTTTCTCCCCATTATTCCAGTAAATCTGCTCTTCCCACTCTTTAAGATTTTTGCATTCTTCCTACATTGTGGCGCTCAGAATTCGACACAGTATCTAACTGGAGCCTAACGTGTGATTTATAGAGGTTTAGCATAACTTCCTTTTAACAGTCTTTGGATGCTGCCTGCTCTAATCTTCTACCGCACTGTAAAATTGTTTATTTGCAGCTGTGTGATTTTGTAAGTGCCGGAATGGTCTTCCTCCCAGTAGGGTCAAAGCTGCAGTGATGTGGAATTGTCTCAATTTATCTCCCACCCTGAAAGTGAGTTGATGCTGTGAAACTGACAGGTTCCCCATATTAACTAGTGAAGGACTATTAGGTTTCAGCTTTGCCTTGGCAGATTACCATCTAAGAAGACAAGACAGGGCCTTGTGTTAACATCTGGGGCTGGAATTCTGTGGCCATTGGGATTCGCTGTACCTGCCAGCAGCGCACCTCCTGCCTGTAGGTTTCCCGGCGGTGTGGGTTGCCATCAATTGGGAATCCAATTGACAAGTGGCAGGAATAGAGAATCCCGCCGCCAGCGAACGGTGCACCACCGAGAAATACGCAGTGGGGGGACCGGAGAATCCATCTGAAAGATACTGCAGCACCCTCTTAGTGCTGCAATAAAGTGTCAGCCTGGAGTGGAGCTTGAATCCCAAGACCTGCCACTCAATGGAGGGAGTGTGACCACTGAGTTATAATTATCACTTTTACTGTGTACTATGTGGCTGAAAGCTGTGACACCTCATTCGGTAGAGTGAGGAGATGATGGGGCCGATAAATATTAGCACCATACACAAGCAAAATACTGCAGATGCTGGAAGTCTGAAACGAAAACATAAAATGCTCGAAAATCTCAGCAGGTTTGACAGGATCAGTGGAGAAATAAACAGAGTTAATGTTATTTTGGCTGCTCTCCGGAATGAGTGCATATTAGTGGTTGGTACAATGCAGAAACTGAGACTGTAATAAAGCAAATTGTTTTTTAAACAGACATAGGAAAGGTTTGAGGGAATGGCCCTGTTAAAATCGCTCTTTTTGGTAAAAGAACACCTGGAATGTGCTTTATCTTTTTTCTTGGGGTGAACATTTCTTGCCGTCGATAAACCCTAGAGTCAAGTCTTCCCGTTGGGATATTTGGTGATGTCAACTACTGGAAGGGTCCCAGAGAGGCTCCGTTGCAAGCGTCTATTTCCCAATACAGATTGGGTTGGAGGTGTTGAGACTGTTCCTGTGAGGGGTACTTTGAAATTGGACCCTCCCTCAGTGGAGCCAGCTGCAGGGCACTCGCTGTAATGTGTGTCAATGGAGCAGCTCAGCAACAATCGAGCTCCTCCTGTGGATTCTTTAGTCTAGCTCTGGCACTGGGCATGCACTTGGGGTTCTTTTTCTCGCCACCCATTGGTAGTTTCCCACCTTTCCGTAATGATTTATTTGCCCCCTTTGTTGGGCTTGAATAAGGATAATTATTTAAATTGCACTTATTATTACTGATAGAGGGTGGTACGGTGGTGCAGTGATTAGCACTACTGCCTCACGGCGCCGAGGACCCGGGTTCGTTCCCGGCCCCGGGTCGCTGTCCGTTTGGAGTTTGCACATTCTCTCCGTATCTGCATGGGTCTCACCCCCACAACCCAATGATTACTATTAAAGGGAAGTGGTTCTACCAACATTAATTACTGTAAAAATTATTTGCGAAATTGGATGGAGGGTGTTTTCTAATCTCTGCAAAGGTCAAATGATGTGAGAAATAAATTGCACCCCTTGTGACTCATCCTTTTGAATACCTTAGTTATCCTGTCATTACATCCTTTGAATACCCTCAATATCCCATTATTACATCCAGATGTGTTGTTTCTGGTTTGGTTTTACACAGTGCCTGAGGACTTTTTTTTTCAAAGATTTTAACACGGTGTGAAATCAAAAATCACTTTCCAGCTGTCCTGCATCAAGGAAACAATTTGAGTAACTGAACAAAGTCTGACTTGTTTGCACTATAAGCCCACAGAACGGACTCCTTTGTCACTGGTTTAATCCCCAGTACAGCTGATTTCTCCAGTTTGTTGCATTAGCTTCACCTAAATCAACTGGAAAATGGGTATGAAGGCCTCATTTAAAATGCAGCAGGTAATGAGAAGGAATGTCTACAAGACCGTATTTTTTTACAAAAATCTACTGGTCAGCTGAATTGCAAAATCTCACTCTGCATGTTTTACTTTTGTCATTTCCTTGCAGCCGGCCGGCCAATTCCATTGAGATGAGCGATAAACACTCAAATAAGGGCCAGAGTTGCCAAGTTAGTTGCACAAAGCTGATGGTGAACGTTGGGGAGCCTTGGGGCGTTTTCATATCTGAGTACTCTCACTGTCACGTTTGGTGTTTCCTATCTTAAGTCGTGGGGATTGTTTTGGAGTTATCTGTCGACGAATCAATGAAGTTTGATCGGGTTTGCATCCTTTTAAGCGCTGCTTTCTATGTGACTAAGAGCTCAGGTTGCTTTCCAGCTTACGACAGCCTGAGGAATGCAGTCAAATACAGGATGAGAGTTTGCTTTTGGAACGGTAGTAGTTTCTTTTTGAGGATTGCATTGAGATGAGGAGCAGGTGAGAGCAGGTTTTGGTGCAAGGATGATAATTGACCTTCATGTACAGACTAGTCTGGGGCCTTTGCTTTATTCACTGCCTAATCAAGCTCTTCTGTTCTGCTTCCGCTGCTAATTAACCTGTGCACTAACATGGGGGCTACCATGTTGGCTACTTGTTGGTCAGGGCTTTCAAACATGGCGGTTTGTTGCTTAAAGCCTTTCCACACTGACACACAAGTACATGTAAACAAAAGAAAACCTACTTGGCTGAAACATAGCTATTGTTGCGAACAATAGAGTCTTCAGCACGCAGTCTTTGTGCTCAAGTAAAACAGCTCAAAGCAGCCGACCTAAAATGAAACTGATTTTAAACTAACCAACTGGCCATCAGTCTGAGGCCAAATGATCAAATTCTATGTAAATATTTCTTTAAAGAAGGAAAATATGTTTTTGCTTGCTGACCAAGACCTTTTAATCCTTTAAGAAGAAATCTGACAGAATTCTGCAAAGTCTGGATTCCGCCAGTAAAGCTGGAGTCTGAAGAACTGATTCCAGTTGAGTGCCAGAAGATCCTTGAAGGTGACAATGTGACGGAAACTGTCAATCAGACCGGTAACACCACTGATCTAACGACTGGGGTTACAGAAAAGATGGACAATGTTTCCAATGCGGATTCAGTGACTGTGCCAACAGGAGTAACAAAAGTACTGCCAGTGGCCACCACCTCGAAACGAAGGACGTTTAACTTCAGGCACTTGATGAAAACTCATCTCATCGGCTTCAACAGAAGACTGACCATGTTAGAGGACTCGGGTCTGGACCTCAAAGATGGCTTCAAGCATTTGCAAAAAAGGCAAGATAATTTGAGCTTGCAGCTGAAGAACCTCACCCAGATGTTGTTGGCCCAGCCCAAAGATGAGCTGATTTCTGACTTGGAGTGGAAGTACGAAGGAGTCACGGACAAGCTGACCGCTTTGCAAGTCCGGCTGGAGATTCTTATTGATGGCTTTGCAGTTTTGGCAGAAGAGATCTCCGAGATGAAGGAAAGGAGAACTGGACTTACCAACAGTGACCAACCAGATCTCAGTAAAATTACCACCAGCTCTCCTGTGAATCCTTTAACAAAGTACTCCAGGACAAGATCGAAGGTGAAGCCTTCATCTCATGGAAGCAACAACAAAACCTCAAGGTTTGTTTCTAAAAGACCTCCTGTTAAAAAACCCACTCTCACCACCCCGCCACCAGTCAAGAGCAAAACATTTCGCTTTCACCGAAAAGTAGCAGTTACCGTAGCTCCTTTGACAACTGCGCGGACACGTGTGAAATCCACTGGCAAAATCCAGGTTAAGAAGAAATTTAGAGTATCACCTAATAAAAGGCATAAAAATTTAGCTCTGTTTGGTAAAGGCAGAACTGTTGTTAAGCAGATCCCCACAACAGCTATATCAGCTCTAAACGTGAAGCCTGCAACCACACGCGTCTCATCGACCACACTTGCATCGCATTCCAAGGTGACTACGGTCGCTGTAGAGCCGAAGGATTTGACAACTCAGCCAGTTCCTACAGCCGTGCTTAAGAAACCCCCAAAATCACCTTTACAGGTCTCAAGAAAGAAAATGAAACCCAGATACATGGAAACTCTAAATAATGCAACAATTCCAGTTAAAGTTAAGGGTAAAGTAAACTCTGGCAGTAAAACGGTCACAAAGTCTAAAAGTAAAACCAACCCCGTTAAAAATGGAAGTGGACACTCGAAGCATAAACCAAAACCTGGTACAAAAGCTTCGGCACAGTCGCAGGATAAAACAAAACATGCTCGTAAAACAGCCACCGAACATGTTAAGGCAACTGTGAAACCTTTATCTGCAGCAGTACGGAATAGAGGTGGCTTTCCGAGGCATAATATCAAGCAGCCGCCATCAGCTGATCGTAATCGTGCTTCCATCCATAGGAGAGGAAAGACATTCTTTAATTCAGGTGCTACTTCATTGCCCCTACTGACAGCACAGCCTATAATTGCAAGCAAAACAAGCTCGGTGCCAACATTTGTGTCCGCCAGGAAGAAGGTGGAAACTCAGTTGGCGCTTACCACGGCGCAGCCAGTGACTGTGCCGTCACCAAAAAGGGTTGAAAGTCGACCAATACATGGGTCACAGGTTAAAAAATGTGATCATATCGATCCCCCCAGACAGAAACTGGCAGGAGGCAGAAAGAGAAAGACGAAGAAAGCAACTGCTCTCGACATCCTGCAAGTGCTGCGAGGGGGACAGCAGCATTATGTCAACTCAAATGGCAAAAACAAGGAACTTCCGCTCTACATTACACTGGGTCGCCTAGCCATCCCAATAAGAATTATACCAGATTGATGAGTTTCTGTGCTGGCTTTCAGAGTTCAGCTTCTTAATGAAAAATATGTGAAGACAACATCCACCTGGTAGCTCGTTTTGTGCTTGAGAATCTCATTTGCTGAAGTGTAAGACGGAGATTCACAGAGAACTGATCGGGATTCTTTTGCACTTAGCTGTATAAAACAACATACAAAAGTTTGTCAAAAGTTTTGAAGGTGTTATGCAATGTAGTTTGTGAAAGTAAAATGTAGCTCATCTCTAACAGCAATGAGGTGCAAATAACTACCTCAGTTCAAGTGACACACTTGGTTTCTCTCATTGTTCTATTTGAATAATCTGTACTGCAGCCTGTCTGCGGCAATAATTTATTGAGTTCAACAGCATTACTCTCTTTATGACTCAAATATTGAATCGCTGACCCCCAAAGAAAATAGGATTCGTATTGTACCTCCACATACATCTAGGTTGTTTGCAATCGAGTGCTTATGAATTGCCTGCTGATAATTTTACAGATCATTCACTTAAATTGAGCATCTGTCTTGTTACATTGCATGTCCTATGTCCCTTACGTTGTATAGATTTAACAATCTGTTAACTACAAATGTCAACTAGCCATATCTGTGTGATCGGGTCTGCAATGTGTGGACGTGTAGAAACTCAAGGCAACATGAAGGTAAAAGACCAGGTTTCAAATCTTTTAATTTCTCTGATTCTGGGTGAACCTGGGCTAAATGCCTGGCTCATTTTATTTCACTCACCCATCACCACTTAATATTGATCATTTCCACACACCGTGAATGCTGTTTTCTCTGAGAATGTTTAAACCCTTTTCGTAAACTGGGATTGAAATCCCCCATTTCAAAGTTGTTGGACAGAAAATAACACATTGCTGTTTAAAGTGTACCGTATTTAATAAAATCTTGATGTGTTCAGCACCGAATACAGACTAGAAAGCAAATGGATTTGTGATTTTTCAAAAATCATCTTCCCAATGAAGTAATCTATTGTTTCCCCATTCCTTATTCTCCATGTGTATTCATCCCAAGAAAGAGGGGAGATTATTACAAATCTCTTCTGGGTTTGTGCAGTCTGATCCTGTCTGTAACACACTGGCACATGCTCTTCCCAAAGCCTATTTAATGGAAGGCAAAAACAAAATACTGCAGCTGCTGAAAATCTGAAATAAAAACAGGAAATGCTGGAAATACTCAGCAAGTCAGGCAGCATTTGTGGAGAGAACAACAGGGTTAACATTCAGGGACATTTCATGACAACCTACTTTATAGAAGGCCATCTTCTGGGGACCGCAACTGTTTATCTCCCATCTGCCTTGTGTCCATGAGGAGAGAGTTGCTTCCGTCATTTCAAATGGTAAGTTTGCATAGTTAAGCCACGCGAAGACATGTTTTCCTCCATCCCGAACTTAGGTGCTGAAAAGCTGACTAGCATAAGGCAGAGTACAGCATTTTACATTTGCATCTGACTTGCTGTTAAAATGGACAAACGAGTTAACGGCGGAATTCTCTGGGTCTTGTTCGTCCCGCCACCACTGACAGCGGGAGCGGAGAATTTGGCGCTCAGCCAAAACCCCATCCACTGCAGCGGGACTGGAGAATCCCAGCCACGGGCGAGGTCGGAGAATACCGGCAAATATGTTCCATCCATTGAGCTTTCAGAAATATGGTGAAACTTTATTAGCAAGTTTTGACTGTTTAATGCCATGAGTCCAGCGCTTGGCTGATGCATATTTCTTACTTTCAATTGACTGAAGTCCAGGTTTGTGCGCCTTTCTTTTTCTCGCATGTGATGATGATGATCCTGGTTCTATTATCCTCCTCCAGTCACTTCAGATATTTCCTTCCAATGCTTATTGACTGTAAACGATTTCCAGAGGTGTTAATTCTACGGGCTGTCTGTTTAATGTGGTTCAACAGAGGGCCAGACAAGCATGGGTCACACTCAATCATCCAGCTGAATGAGTTTACATTGCTCAGAGAAGCACACCTTTGCCCCATAGCTAGAAGGAAAACAGGAACCACTATTTAAAAACGATCCAAGTAAGGTTGGCTGAGCTACATTGCAGAGCACCTCTCTATATCCTTCAATGCTCAAGGACTTCCTCCTGTGACAATTGGTCACTCTTAGGGCCCCAATTTGCTCCACTTGTTGACCAACAACAAGGGCACTGGCAAACCCAGTTAAAAGTTCCAACCAATGCTCAGTTGATGGAACATTATGCACTGCACCTTTCAGCTTGTTCATGTGCAGCTACAGGTGGGTCTGAGTTAGTTTCCAATCCTGACCTATAGAGATTCCAAAATGGAGTTTGCACAAAACTCTTCCATGTATAGAATTGACAGGAATGAACTTGGTAGGTGGAGAAGTCCTGCTGATACATAACATCAGGAATGGGAATAGGAGTGGGCCATTCAGCCCTTCGAGTCTGCTCTGCCATTTATTGAGATCACAGTTAATCTGCTTCAACACCATTTTCCTGCACAATTTCCACACTCCTCAATGTTTTTAATATGTAGAAATCTCATTGATCTCTCAGTCTTGAACATCCTCAATGACTGAGTCTTCACAGCTCTCTGGGGTAGAGAATTCCAAAGGTACACTACCCTATGACTGAAGAAGTTCCTTCTCATCTCAGTCCCAAATGGACTACCCACTATTCTGAGACACACCTCCCCTCGTTGTCGACTCTCCCCAGCTAAGGGAAACACCTTTCATCGATCTACCCAGTCGAGCCCTGTAGACTTCTTTATGTCCGAAGGAGATCACCTCTCATTCTTCTGAACCCGGAGAATAAAGGCCCAGTCTATTTCATCTTTCCTCATAGGACATTCCCCCCTTCCCAGGAATTAGTTTGCTGAACCTTTGTTGCATTCCCTTTTTTTGCAAATATATCTTTCTTTGGGGAAGGAGACCAAAACTGCAAACACCACTTCCATGGGTGGTCTCACCAAGTTTCTATACAATTGCAGTAAGTCGTCTTTACCCAAATCCCCTTGTAATAAAGGCTAATATACCATTTACCAAGCTCGGTGCAAACTGGAAGAACAGCATCTCATCTTCGTTTAGGCACCTTCAGCCTTCCGGTCTCAACATCAAATTCGACAACTTTAGATGATTAGCTTTACCCCACCTCGACCCCTTTGTTTTCATTCCATTTCATTTGAACTGTCTTCTACCTTTTCTTTATTTCTTGTCTTTCTTTATATACATTTCCCCCCTCCCTGCTCTTTCCCCCTATCTTAACACCCTTTCCTTACCTTTTCTCCCTCTTGCTTCCCCTTCCCCCCCCCTTTTCTCATTTTACCTCTCTCCCACCCATGTCCCCCCTCCCCGCACATCTACATCTGTCACAGTTTACCCTCTGATTTTAATTTGTCTGCCATTTGATCTTTCACACCTTTTATTCTCTCTGGGGACTACCATTGGCAATGCTTTCCCTTGGTTTCTGTGGCTATCAGCGCTCTTTTCCCTCAGTTTCTGTGGCTATGACTCATCTTTCATTCCCTCAGCCCACAGTATAAATATTTCCCACTTTCTATGTCTTTTAGCTTTGACAGAGGGTCATCTGGACTCGAAACGTTAGCTCGTTTCGATTCCTACAGATGCTATCAGACCTGCTGAGATTTTCCAGCATTTTCTCTTTTGCAACCATTTACTTTCTTCACTGCTTGCTGTAGATCTCAGTGACTCATGAACAAGGACACCCAGGTCTCTATAACATTTCCCAGCCTCTTATCATTTAAGAAAATGCTCTGTATTTCTGTTTTTCCTACCCATGTAGATAACCTCACCCATCTCCACATTCTATTTCATCTACCAAATTTGTTGCCTATTCACTTAGCCTCCTTGAAGCCACTTTGCATCCTGGAAAGCTGAAAACTGAAAATGTCTTCTTCCGATCCTTATAATGGACTGCTTTGAATCTACACCCTTAACCACAGTAAATTTTTCCAAGGACGTGGTAGGATTTGAGTGTTCAAATTCAGTCTAATGTGAGTACCTTAGAAGAAAATCTTCGGGTGGGACTTTTCAGCACCTCCTGTGGTATTTCCTGGTGGCAGAAATGACTGGTTCTGCTGACGTCTACACGGTTTTGCATGCCCTGCAAGCACCCGCCCCCACAACCCCCGCCACTTGGAACACGCCATGTGGGTCACTATTGGTGGGACCGGAAAATGCCACTGGTGGGAAGAGAGAGAAAATTTCAGCCCTAGTCAATTAAACTCACTCCCTTAAAAAGATAGACTGTTAGATGAAGCCTTTTCTCCATATTCCACATTTTCAAATAGAAAATGTTGAGAGTGAGAAAGTCGAGTGGTCACCCTGGGGTACAATTAATCTGGTCAATAATTAGTGAAGAAGTGAGCCACTTTGCATGACATTACGTTTATGAGAAGTGGAGTATCATAGAATCACTACAATGCAGAAGGAGGCCATTCAGCCCATCCAGTCTGCACTAACCCTCTGAAAGTACACCCTACCCAGGCCAACTCCTAGCCCACCCTATCCCTGTAACCTAACCTGCATGTCCCTGGACACTAAGAGTAATTTACCATGGCCAATCCACCCAACCTGCACATCTTTAGACTGGGAGGAAACCAGAGCTCCCAGAGGAAAACCACGCAGACACTGGGAGAATGTGTAAACTCCACACAGTCACCCAAGGACAGAATTGAACCCGAGTCCCTGGCGCTGTGAGGCAGCAGTGCAAGCCATCATGCCACCCATCTGACACAATGTGACACAACTCCCACCACATGAAGTGTGGCATGGTGAAATTTGTGATTTGCTCTGCCACAGCCTAAGCGAGCCCATGGTTTAGGGACAAACAGATGAAATTGTTTTTTAACAGGATGCTGGTTAATAAAGAATGAATTAAATTGAAATGGTGCTCATCATCACTGAAAAACTGGCGATATGTCACTGCGAGAACGTAGTACAAATCCTACCATGTCCTAGGAGAAATTTAGTTGTATATACGCCGTAGTTTACATCCTCAATGGCTCTTTCTCTCTCTCTCTTTCTCTCTCTCTCTCTCTTTCTCTCTCTCTCTTTTTCTCTCTCTCTCTCTTTCTCTCTCTCTCTCTCTCTTTCTCTCTCTCTCTTTCTCTCTTTCAATCAAATCTGGAGCTTTTGAGCGCTCCTCTCATTTCCTGCTTGCCTTTTATTAAAAAGTTAAGATAGTTCTGAGAATGAGGCCGTTTCTATGTAGGAATCTGTGGAAGGCCATCGATCTGATCACAGTTTTGCCAATGAATTATATAAAGTTAAATAACTCTGTTATAACCTTCAGTCATGGGCTTTCTTGCGAAGAAGCAGGAAGTATAATACTCACTGGTCAGTAATCACCACCCCATTCCCGCAAAGAGTTTCCATTCTAAGTGGGACATTAAAGATGATGGCACAGACATAGCAAAGTGCCAAAGAAGAAATCAATCTGGTACACTTCCTTGGAAGGTGGAATCCTTCACCGGACGTCTTGTCCAGAAGTTAATTGACCTGACACACACACACACACACACACACACACACACACACGTCGGTGAACTAGCGCATAGTTGACAAACTGAACCGACACCGGCAATCAGTGATCTCTCAGTAGGTACCAGTTGTGACCTATTGTTGAAATAAGTTTCAACTGACTTGATATTATTAGGCTAATTATTATTAGCTCCCCATAAAAAGGGTGTTCCTGGCAATTGTTCAGAACATAGTCGGCCCTACTTATGCTCAACAGAGCTAAAATCACCATTGATCGTTTGCTGTGGAGATTGTGAATTTAATGAACATTTCGAGGCAATGGCATTGTTCCATAAAGCTGCAGAAATAGCAAAGAATAACAGATAGGAAATGCCCTGCCTCCATTCTGTTTTGGTGTTACACATTTTGTTTTCTTTTTAGCTATTGTGCCTTCTGGACAATGATTACAAAGCTAAAAATAAAAGCTGTTATATTTTTAAATCCTGCTGAACTCCTAACTGCTATTTAAGTCATTTTATTTCTATATTGCCTTTATGTTGACATTTTAAAAACAATTTTGTGGTTTCCCTTCTTATGACAATAAAGATTCGTAATGATATCAGTCACCATTTTCACAATCTCCTTTGTTCAGGATTAGTTGAGTGACCTGTGATTTCTCTACAGCTAAACATCATCATTCTGACTTTCACTCAGGTTTACCATATATTAGTCGAGCTATCGTTTTCCATGTTGCTCCAAGGTACAAGCACTTCGAGAACTGAACTTCACCAGGCTGAATGATGGATCACAGAATTAGACCGAGTGCCCTGTCTTTGACCCCTGTTCCTATGTTGGGTGGCTACGTACTGAGAATAGAGCTTAGTCAGATTACTGGATATATCCGCACTGTCCAACTTTTTTTCTTGTTTCTGTGTTTTTTAGCTTTGTAATCATGGGTGTATATCATGGAGCCTTGTAGGCTTTGTGAAGTTGACATCCATGATGTATTGATTTGTATATTTCTTAAGTTGCTGATGCTAACCACACTTGCTGTCCTGATTTAGCATTCATCAGTGAAGCTATAAACAGCCATTTCCAAACATCAAGGCCCCGCAACATTGCAACAGGCCAACATTCGGTATCCAACTGCCCGATGTTGTATGCTCCTTTAAGTGTATGTGGGAAGATGGGAACTTAGGAACCGCCAAATAAAAAGAGATCACGCCCCATCTAGTTTGTCTTTAACCCTATTGGTATTCACAGGCTGCAATGACTTTGGAGGAATCAATCTCTTTTATTAGTAGGTCTACAATAGACCCATACATGAGGCAAGGAAAACCCAGGTGATGGAGAGCTGAGGGAACCATAGGCCTATAGTCTCCTGATCCTCCCAAACATGCTACACTAAGTACATTCACGTTACTCGGACACTGGGCAGTGTTTAATGCAGTTGACCGGTCCTTCCTGCCAGCTGGAGAGCCACCAAGGGCCCTGTGTCACCTCTCTTCAGGAAGGGTTGTCTCATTACATAACCAGTGTTGGGGGCCTTCTCCGGAATCACGGAGCCCCGAGGGTAGAAATCCTGGCCCCCTTGATCTGCCAGCCAATGAGATGTTGGAAGCTGTGCATTGGAGGCAGTGTGAGTGGGAGGGGTGGCTGATATCAGTAATGCACCCAGGGAGCCACCCAAGATTGCTGAGGGACCCCAGGCCAAAGGTGAGTGAGGGTGGGATGGGGTCACAGGTCGGGGATTGCAGGGAAGATGGTGGAGGAGGGTCGGTGACAAGAGCATAGTGACTCCCTCGTCTGCTGCTAATAAAATACCAGCAGTAGTGAGATGAAGCAGTGAGGTGTGGCCTCAATTGGCAGTGGGGTGGAAAGGCCATCCACAAGCTTCCTGTCCCGGACTTAACAAGTGACAGAATCAACACCCACCAACCGCTTCGCCTGGTTAAATGCCCCGCCCACCCCCAAGCTCACCATGGGGGAGTGCATTAAATTCCTTCTGCTGTTCCACAAAAAGATGTTTGAAAATCTAATTTTATTTTATTTATAATTTTATTACAACACTGAGAAAATATCCCCTCTTACTGGGTTTGCAAGTCGACCATTCTTTCTAGGTGATAACTGTCAACACCAAGGGAGCATTGGTGATATCTCTGATTATGTGTGAAGCATCAAAATAGTCAACAATCTAACTAAAAAATGTGGCCGTCATTCCTGGTGTGTCTGTTTTGTTAAATAAGTGCAATTCACTGTCGAAAGGCCTGGGTTTCTTATCTACCGGAGCTGCCGCATGAGTTAGCATCTCACTGGGCCACCGTGATTATTCTGTTCTTTGACACCTGTATATTTCCGGATGATTATGCGACATTCTGTACCATAAAGTTACAGGATGAGGTGATTGGGTGTGAGGCATTTGCCTCGGACAAGTGAGGAACTAAATTTTCGAAATCACATTATGTGCTTTCAGCTCTAACATGCTGTCGGACCTTCAAATGTTTTCAATATATAATTAATTCTAGGAATGCAAATAAAATTATCTTTGAAAGACGAACAAGTCACTATTTATCATTTTCAGTGACCATCATCTTGAGTATATTTGAACCTTTGTGAATTCTGAGACGAGAGCAGTAGTAAGGTGTCAAATGTTAATTAAGGCTTCACCGTGTGTCATGTTGAAGCAAATGTTTTCCTTGTCTCATAAATGTGAGACGCACTGCTCAACAGTGAACCATAAGCAATAATAGCACAGAAAGAGGCCGTTCAGCCCATTGTGTTACTGGCTTATTACTGGAGCAATCTAAAACTGTTTCCAATGTCTTGCTCTCTTCCCTGTCCCGACTGCAACCCCTGTGCCCCTCGAGTAGCCTGTGAAAGACCGTATCCATAAGATGGTAGAGTAAAATAGCTCGCCTGTTGCCAGTGCAGCTTGTCCTGCTCTCAATAGGAGAATATATGCAACCAGACCTGTACCAGCGTACAGCAGTGGACTCTGGAAGGTCTGGCAATGGGTATGACTTTCTGCTTGTACCCAGCTTGGACAGTGTGATGCCTTTCTTGTGGTGGGAGCCTCAAATAGACTTTTGTTCAAATTCGCAGGAGGTGCCAAGCTTAGCGCCTAAGCATGGGCTGCATTAATGTTACATCAAAATCAATGCATCAAAGTTTATTGTTATTTTTTTCCTGTAACTGCAGGGGAGCAGTGGCCTTGTCAGCCGCTCTCAGACAAACAATCCTATTAGTTAAAGTTTTAAGGTATTCCGGGTACAATATGCTTGGACACTTTTGCTATTCAGGGTACATTGTGCTTGGACATTCGCGCTCGCCCCCATTCCCTATTTTCTTCTGTGGTAAGTTGGAAGCTGTCAGGTAATGTGATTACCCATCAATTGCTTGAATCTGAGCTGAATGGCCCATTGTGATCAGTACCAAGTTAATCATATGTCCTTGAAATAATCTCTCATCTTCCTGTTGAGGAAGCAAAGGAATAGTTTGTTGAAGTGTATTATTATTTTATTAGGAATGCTTCTAATATTTTTGCCTATCTTAAGACCTCACTGTTTTAGGTGTTTAACACACTTGATGTAATAAAGTGTTTATAGGTTCAGGCCTTTTGTTTGGTGCAAGAATTGTTCTGGTTAGCCATACAGAAATGGCTACGCTAGGCCACAAACCTGCAAGGTAAGATTCCCATGATGCACAAGCCAGCTGGTATGCTTGTAATTCTGTTTCCCCAATCCTTTTTGCATCCTTTTGGGAAGAGGTGCTGTGCTGGGTTAGTTGGACTTCAATCTATTCCAGTTACTTTTGGGTGCAGGTGGCTTTCTTTGTGAACAAAGCTTTAAGTGTCTCTGTGTGTGCATTTGTTATACAAAACAACGAGCATTGCAGTCGAACTGTGAGGCGGTGCAAATCGCTTATCCTTTTCCTGTGGCATGTCTTTGTTTCGTCTTCCTTGTTTTGATTGTTACAGTCCTGAACCAGGTCAGGTCCAATATTTGGCACATTGTGTGAGTATTTGACTACTTTTCTTACTCACTTGTAAATTATTCGTGGCGGTCATGTTACTTTGGAGGATGGGCAAAAAGTAAACTAGTATTTGTACACTTTATATATTGGAGCTCCTGTCACAATCCAACCTTCTCATGTCATTTGTGTCCTCTAGATCTTGGCAGTCAGCCAATAAAATGCTTTACTAGGATTCTTCTAGTCAACTCAAATTGAAGGAGACTTGGAAAGTTTACAAACTCGCCTTCCGGGGTTACTGAATCAAGAGAATATTACTTTATTTTTGTAAATGTGATATGGCCAGCACAGTATTTTCACAGCCTATTTTGTTTTATGCTCTTGCACATTGCTGCCTCAGAGCACCACGGGCCCGGGTTCGATTCCGGACTTGGATGATTGTGTGGAGTTTGCACGTTCTCCCTGTCTCTGTGTGGGTTTCCTCCAGGTGCTCCGGTTTCCTCCTACAGTCCAAAGACGTGCAGATTAGGTGGATTTGCCATGCTAAATTGCCCCTTGGTGTCCAAAGATTTGCAGGTTAGGTGAGGTAACGGGGTTAGGGTGCTCTTTTAGAGGGTCAGTGCAGACTCGATGGGCTGAATAGCCTCCTTCTGCACTGTAGGGATTCTATGGAATTCCAATAATGAAGGCTGTGTTATCAGTCTTGAAGCACTCATTCAATAGTGGCTGATCCATTTATCCCACTATCCAGTAATGAGGTTATCCAGATAATTCCAGGAAATGGGATGATGGGAAAAAAACTTTCAATTTAATAATCCAATGCCTATTTTATGGATGTCCCAATGTGCATCAATTGCTCCTGAAATACAGTCACTGTTATGCGTGAAAATATTGTTCTCACCTGAGTGACTAGTTACCTGGGCACAGGTAGCAGTGAGATCAGGGACTGTGAATCAGTTGGTGAGTCCGGGGTGGTGGCCATGTTGAAGATTTGGAGGCAGTTTAGACAGCACTTTAAGCGGAGGGCTGGGTCAGAGAGGATGCCGATTAGGGGGAATCATGGGTTTGAGCCAGGGAGGATGGACGCAAGGTTTCGGGGATAGGATGAGAGGGGGATTAAGGAAATTAAGGATTTGTTCCTGGGGTAGCGATTTGCGAGTTTAGGGAAGCTGGGAGAGAAGTATGAGTTGGTGCAGGGGGGAGAGCTCACCTGCTCCTCGTCAATGCTGTTATGCCTACCTGAACATGTTGGTTCACCGTCTCTTCGAAAAATGTTCACCCATGACAGGACTGCACTGAAGTGTAGTTCCTAGATGATATGGGAGTGTGATTTGAACTGCAGCCTTTTTGACTCCCAGGTCAGAGTGCTATCATTCACCTGTGGCTGACACTTGAGTGGATTATCAGAAGTTCCATCCATGAGTAAGGAGCACTTAACCCCTCATGCTACTGGCCACAGCAAAACTTAGACATAAACCTTAGCTGTTTTTAACAATGGAAGTGCTAGTTTTGTGCTAATAACAGACATATTAAAACTAGTTGGTTGCTCTGATGTGATGGGAGACAGATTATTAAAACCTCAGCTCCAATTGAAACCCACAAGTTTTCCAGTGAAGTCGGAAGCACTGGTTTGTAAACTCGATGAGTACTCAAACATTTCTATTTCCACAATTCTTTTTCCAGCAGCCCATCCAGTCTGGACCATCTTGCAGTACCATGACTTTCCCATTCAGTAGCCAGATATTGAGGGCAATGCAAGAGCCCAGTTTGACCTTTGCTTAATCCATACAACTAGCCTGTGACTGAGCTTCCCAGTAAAATATCTTGAATGAAGCGGGCAACTTCAAACACAACCTGTCCAGCAGCAACTACAGTTTGCATTTAAATAGTGCCTTTAACACAGTAAAGCGTTCCAAAGCGCATCACAAGAGCACTGCCGGACCAAATGAAGCAAATGTCAGGAACAATCCGACAGATGTGAAACTGCAGAGAAAATCCCAAATCGGCTATTTTACAGAAGGAAGGCTTAAAATGAGGGCGGTTATTAAAACGCAAAATATTGTTCCACTGCAGGTCTCGTGTATCTCATAGAGACTCTTTCAAAAGCTGATTCATGCGTTGCTCTTACCTTGGTGTGGGGACTAGACCCAGAAATGAAATACAGCACTCATTGTTTGGAGTCATTAATACTTCATAAAACACCTGGATTTCTGCCACTGCTCAAGTTGCTGTGTGACCCTGACTGTAGAGCATTGTGGATTTGTACTCTGTTTTAATGACAGAACAAGGATAAATTGTCCTAATGTGAAATATCAGCTAGAAATGAACATTCGGGTTTTGTCCTAAATTTGAGTATAACAATGAGATGATCACAGGGTAGACAATGCTTTTGATGTGTCACAAGTGTCTTAACGACATGCAAATGAATGTTCTTGTGTGAAGTGTTTTAAATTAAATCTTCACATTAATCTTCAAGCATTTGGGGCGGCATAATGGCATAGTGGTTAGCACTGCTGCCTCACAGCGGCAGGGACCCGGGTTCAATCCGACCCCAGGTGACTGTGGAATTTGTACAATCTCCCCGTGTCTGCGTAGATTTCCCCCGGGTGCTCCGATTTCCTCCCGCAGTCCAAAGATGTGCAGGTTAGGTGAATTGGCCATGCTAAACTGCCCCGAAGCGTCCAAAGGTTGGGTGGGCCTACAAGGATGGGGTGGTCTTTCGAAGGGTCGGTGCAGACTCAATGGGCCAAATGGACTCCTTTGCACTGTACGAATTCTATGGTTCAATGAGATCAATTTGTTAGAATTTTTAAAAATAAAAGGTTAGCTGATTACATGAGGCCTCTGAGCTATGATAGTTTATGGAAATGTTTCCTGCTGACACCCAGTTGGTATACACAACTGAGTGACAGGGTCCTTTTGCATTTCCCTATGGAATGTGTTCGGGTGATATTTAGCCTAGTGGTGTATAGTAAGGAGGAGACCTTAACTAAGGGTTTATAGTCAGAACAGTAATCTTATCTGCCTGCTGTTCTCGATCTCTGCTGCCCTTGGTGTCCCATGGTTGTCAGTAATTCCAGTCTGCTGTTTAATTTGCTTTGCCAGCTCTCATAATAAATAGCCGTCTGTTTTGCTGCCTTGATTCCTCTGAAACTTTGTCACTGTTGACTTTAGTTAGTGTTGGTGCAGGTTTGCTGATGCTGCCCTCGGCTCTTGTGCGTGTGTGGTGTGTGTGTTTGTTTCTTCATAAGTTTCGCATATGTAATGTATTTTTCTGAGTAAAATGATTATTTTCTGTCCGTTACTGTGTGAAATCAATAAATAATAATATTGTTAAACTTTTATGCCAACTCAGCATGCTTTTTGGGAGGGGGAGGTAACTGGACTCAATTAGTTAGTGCAGAAGTGTTGGAATGCTCCCACTGACTTATTGTCTGGCAAGAACTATTCAAAAAGTAAGTTGCAGTTAATAGTTGCTCACAACTAATTGCTGATGGTAGCTTTATAATTGATGTGCATTGTACCAAAAAGTACACCAAGAAGTAAAATTAAAAATGCAAATTGTGCAGTTGAGCAATTATTAGGCGAGAGGGCAACAGAGCTATAATAATGACCACAAGGAATTTGAATTACAGTACACAATACACAGCACAGAAGGAGGCTATTTAGCCCAACAAACCTGTGCCAGCTCCTTGAAAGCGCTATCCAATTAAACCCATAGCTCTTCAAATCCTTACTTTCCAAATATATTTCTATTTCCACTTTGCAAGTTACTGTTGAATCTGCTTCCAACATCCTTTTAGGCAGCCCGTTCCAGACCTCAACAACTCGCTGTGTTAAAAATAATCTCCCCTTTTGCCACTTATCTAAATCTGGGTTCTCTGGTCACTGACCCTCCGGTTAATGGAACAGGGAAAAACTATCAAAGCTTTTCATCATTTTAAACACTTCTATTAAATCGTCCCTTAATCTTCGCTGTAAGGGTATCAACCCCAGCTTCTCTAGACTCACATAATTGGAAGTTCTACGTGCTATATGTGTGCAGTGGATGGTCCCTAGAACGGAGGTAGATGCTTTTGTTTTCACACCTGTGTGCACCGCAGCATACTGAAAACACATCCTGATATATATGTATTTGCACAGGTAGGAAGAGAAACCAGTTGAAGCCATCAGGGAGGGCTTCAAACAAGAGGGAGACAATTTCTGGGCAGATCACCTTGCCTTTTTGTCAAAGGCCTGCTTTTACCAAAGCCATGGTGTCCAATTTCAGGATTTGCAAATTTGTACTAGTTCTTTGGACGCAGATTTTTAAAGGCCTGCCAAAAGTTGGGATCTCTTTCAGCTGTTGTCGCCTTTCTATTCATATTTATTTTACCGGGTAACATCCCGATCTATTTACCCCTGATTGCTACAACCAAGGCGCTCATATATCTATGAGCACGGTAGCATAGTGGTTAGCACAATTGCTTCACAGCTCCAGGGTCCCAGGTTCGATTCCCGGCTGGGTCACTGTCTGTACGGAGTCTGCACGTTCTCCCCGTGTGTGCGTGGGTTTCCTCCGGGTGCTCCGGTTTCCTCCCACAGTCCAAAGATGTGCAGGTTAGGTGGATTGGCGATGCTCAATTGCCCTCAGTGTCCAAAATTGCCATTAGTGTTTGGTGGAGTTACTGGGTTATGGGGATAGGGTGGATGTGTGGGTTTAAGTGGGGTGCTCTTTCAAAGAGCCGGTGCAAACTTGATGGGCCGAATGGCCTCCTTCTGCACTGTAAATTCTATGATTCTATCTACGGGTATGGTCGTCCTGCAGACAACAAATCAGAATTAAATTCCCGTACAAATTTGACCTTAAGTCAGTGGGTTCAAGAAAGGTTTACATGCAAACACATTTGTATTTTGTACAAATAACTATTTCTAATTTTGGTTTGCAATTCTTGTTATAGGTGTGCTCCAGGTTACACCGGGAATCCCATTTATGGGCAAAGTTGCACTAGTAAGTATCGAAACCTAATGCAGTTATTACAATATCTTTTAACTCCACCTTCTCGACCTGCTGAAATGAAATAAAACTAGAGGATAGAACACCAGGTCCAGATGGATTGTACCAGTTGATACTCAAAGGCAGAGGATAGCAAAGGGACTAGTATCCATGTCTTAAAAGTCCAATGGTAAAGAATTAGTCACAGAGGACAAGTGGACAGATAATGTACTTCTTAGTTTCACAAAGGAGGATAGAACCAGTACAGGGAATTATTAACAAGTTTGCTTAATGTCAGTGGTATGTAAGATAATGGGAACTAACAAAGCATCGAGGGACAGAGAAGGGAATAACACTAATCCTCATGGATTTCCTAAAGGAAGAAAATGCTTAACCAAATTTATTGAATTATTTGAAAAGGACAACAGAACGTTTGATCAGTGTAATTCATGAATGTGGTCTACATGAACTTTCAGATGACCATATGATAATAAACAGGAGCAGGACTAGATCATTCGTCCCATTGAACCTGCTCCTCAATTTGGTAAGATGAGGCTGAACTGATTGTGGTCTCAAATCCACTTTCCTGCTCATCTCCCGTAACCTTTGACTCCCTTGCCAATCAAAAATCTGTCTAACTCAGCCTTGAATATATTCAATGATCCAGCCTCTACTGCTCTCTGTGGAAACGAATGGCAAAGATTAACAACCCTCTTGAGAAGAAATTCCTCTTCAGCTCCATCTTAAATGGGAGACCCCTTATTTTTAAACTGTGCCCTCTTTTCTAGATTCACCCACGAGTGGAAGCATCCTCTCAACATCTACTTTTTTACTCCAGGTTCCTTGCAATAAACATTCCATTTGACTTTGTAAATACTTAAAAATTGAACTTATTTCCCTGGCTTTCATGGTGGGATTTGGGACACTAGACCTGGTGATCAATATGCCACCATTCTCTGTTGATTAGGTGACGTGTGCAACTTTATAGCCATTACAAAGACATGGCTGCAACGTGACCAGTGACCAAGGCTGGGGCCTGAATATTCAAGAGTACTTGACATTTCAGAAGGACAGGTACCTTAGGAGAGGTGGTGGGGTAGCTCTGTTAAATAATGATGGCATTAGTACAGTAGTGAAGGATGACCTTCAAAGAGATATCAAATAGGTTTCGGTAGAGATATGAAATAGCAAAGGTAAGAAGACACTTGTGGGAATCGTTTATAGGCTCCTAACAGTAACTACACTGTAGAATGGGATATACAAGAAGAAATAATGGAGGGCTGTAAGAAAGATACAGCACTACGAAGGTATGATTTTAATGAACATACAGATCAGGTGAATCAGATTGACAAAGATAGCCTGGAAGGTGAGTTCATAAAAAGTGTTTTCAAGACAGTTTCTTAGAGCATAAAATTCTAAAGCCAACTAGAGAGCGGGTTATTCTACATCTGGTAATGTACAGTGAGACAAGATTGATTGATGACCTCTTAGTAAAGAAGTCTCTTGGTAGCAGTGATCATAATATGATTGAGTTTCACATTCAGTTTGAGGGATAGAGGAGTGGGTCTGAGACCCAGTTTTAAAATCAAAGTCAAGTACAAAGGTATGAAGAGGGAGCCGGCTAAAGTGAACTGGGAAATTAACTTAAAAGGGTAGGTTAGTAGAGATGCAGTGGCAGATATTTAAGGAAATATTTCATAAAGTTCAGCAAAAATATATTCCTGTGAAAAAAAACTCTGAGAAAGATACCAGCTGTAGCTGACAAAGGAAGTTAGGATAGCGTCAAACTCAAAGAAAAAACATACAATTATGTGAAGATTGATGGGAGGATAGAATCATAGAATCCCTACAATGCAGAAGGAGGCTATTTGGCCATCGAGTCTGCACTGACCCTCTGAAAGAGTACCCTATGTAGTCCCACTCACCCGCCCTATCCCTGTAACTCCACCTAACCTACACATATTTGGACACTAAGGTGTATTATCATGGCCAATTCACCTAACCTGAATATCTTTGGATTGTGGGAGGGAAAATGTGAGAGTGTCCACTTTGGCAGGAAGAATCAATAAGCAGAATACTGGGCTGGATTCTCTGGTTCCCCAGCCGCATGCTTCTCAGCAGCACGCCGTTCACTGGTGACGGAATTCTACCTTCCCGCCACTTGTCATTCCCAATGAAGCCACCCCACGTCGCCATGAAACCTGCGGGCGGGGGTGCGCTGCCCGTGGGAAATGTGAATCGCAATGACCAAGAATTCCAGCTATTACCTAAATGGAGAGAGATTACAGAATTCTGTGATAGAGGGATCTGGATGCCCTGGTCCATGAATTGCAGATCCAGGTACAGCAAGTGATGAGGACGGCAAATTAGATGTTATTTGTCGCAAGGGAAATGGAATGTAAAGGTAAGGAAGTTTCGCTGCAGTTGTTGGGGAGATCACATTAGGAGGATTGTGTACAGTTTCACTCTCCATCCTCAATAAAGGATGTACAGTAGTTACATTAGGAGCAGTTCAGAGAAGGTTCAAGTGACTGATTTATGGAATTGAATCATTTTGTGAAGAAAAATTGGACAGTTTGGACCTGTATCCATTGGAGTTTGGAAGAATGAGAGGTGGTCTTATTGAAATGTATAAGATCCTGAGGGGACTTGACAGGGTGGATGCTGAAAGCATGTTGCCCCTTGTGGGAGAGATGAGAGCTGGGGGAAACTGTTTAAAAATAAGGGGCGGGATTCTCCGATCCCCCGCCGGGTCGGAGAATCACCGGGGGTCGGCGTGAATCCCGCCCCCGCCGGCTGCCAAATTCTCCGCCGCCGGGGATTTGGCAGGGGCGTGAATCTCGCTGCGCCGGTCGGCGTCCGCTGGCAGCGCCCCCCCCCCCCGGCGATTCTCCGGCCCACGATGGGCCGAGTGGCCGCCCGTTTTTGGCCAGTCCCGCCAGCGTAAATTAGAGTAGGTCCTTACTGGCGGGACCTTGTGCCGCGGGCGGGCTCCGGGGTTCTTGGGGGGGGGGGTATCTGGCCCCGGGAGGTACCCCCACAGTGACCTGGCCCGCGATCGAGGCCCACCGATCCACGGGCGGGCCTGTGCCGTGGGGGCACTCTATTCTTCCGCACTGGCGGCGGTAGCGGTCCGCCTTGGCCGGTGCGGAGACGAAGCCCTCTGGCATGCAATAGGATGACGTCAGCACACGCTGGCACTCCCGCGCATGCGGCAACTCATGCCGGCCGGCGGAGGCCCTTCGGCGCCGGTTGGCGTTATGCCAAGCCCCTTCCCCGCCGGCTGGTGTGGCGTAAACCACTCCGGGGCCGGCCTAGCCCCTGAAGGTGCGGAGGATTCCGCACCTTTCGGGCGGCCTGACACTGGAGTGGTTCACGCCACTCCTTCCTGCTGGAGTTGCCTGCCCCGCCAATAATGGCAGAATCCCGCCCAAGGAGTCCCCCATTTAAGGCAGAGATGAGGAAAATCTTTTACTCCCAGGGGGTCATTAGTCCGTGGACCTCTCTTCCCCGGAGAACATTGGAATCTGTGATATTGAATATTTTTAAAGCTGAGTTACATAAACTCTTGATTAATAAAGGAGTCAAGGTTTACAGAGGGTAGACAGAAAAGTAGAGTTGAGGCCAGAATCAGATTAGACATGATCTCATCAAATGGTAGAGCAGGCTGAAAGGGTCTACTGCTCCTAATTTGTATATTCATGTCAAAGATCAGAACGTGTGAAAGCAGAATGGATTGAAAGGTGTCTACAAAATGGAGCAGAGAGGTGAAATTAAGGAAGGTTTCTCGAACTGGCCATAGTGTTGTCCCAAAGGTGCCCATGCTCTTTAGCACACAGATAAATGATCTAGACTCAGGAACTGGAGGTTTCGTGTTGAAATTTGAACATGACACCAGCATGTGGTGTTGTTAATATCGTGGAGGAAACCACCAGAACACAGGAACAGATGAAATGGGTAGATAAGTTAAGATAAGTTACATTCAGTATAATGAATTATTGGATAGTCTGTTTGATGGGGGAAACAAAGGAAGCCATTTAACCCTCAGAAGGTAAGAAACTAAATGAAGTAGTGGAGCAAAATGTCCTGGGAACATAGATACATAAATCACTCAAAGTAGTCCGTATGCAACTATCAGAAAAGATTGAGGAGACTGGGAATCTTTTCTCTGGAAAAAGAGCAGACTTCTGCGGTAAGCACAAATTCCCGCCAGTCATGCTAGACGCCACCTTTAGGCAGTGAAGACAGGACGGGGGTCGCTAGCCTTCGGGGACTTTTACATGGGGGACATACCTGCAACCCTAGACGAGCTGACGGAAAGAATGCAACTACCGAACGGACAGGAGCTCCATCTCCTACAAATCAAAAACTTTCTGTGCAAGGATCAGGGGTAATGGGAAGAATGCAGGAGAATGGGGATGAGAAATATATCAGCCATGATTGAATGGTGGAGCTGACTATATGGGCCGAGTGGCCTCATTCTGCTCCTATGTCTTATGGTCTTATGGAGACGACGAGGGCCCCGAGAGACACATTGCTGGAGGAACTGCAGAGCGCAGACAGCATGGAGAAGGGGAACTACGGGGACATTTACGGGCGACTGCTAGAAAGGGCGAGAACACCATTAGGTGGAGCAAGGAGAGTAGACAAGGTCACATAAAACGGATAAGAACACGGGGGTGGAGGGGCGGCAAGGAAGGAACCCATGAAAGTATCAGGAAGGGACACCGAAAAAAGTGAGGGGGGAGGGGGGCAGAGAGCTGAGGACCCCCCCCCCCCCTCCCTGTGGCAAAGCCACAGAGACAACAGCAGCAACCACAAAGCAAAGATAGAACGCAGCAATACAACACCCAGGGCGAAAGAAGGGGCCAAGATGGAGCCCGACTACCAACGGGAGGAGGAGGGTGAGGGGAGAAGAGAGAGCAAGGAAGGGGGGGGCGCGATGAAAGGGGTACATGTAAAAGTGTAAAAACAAAACATCTCAATCTGTAAATATTATGTCCTCTTTGGTATATCTAATTGTTATATTGTTAAAATTTAAAAACTCCACTTCCGGGTGCGGCGATGACCAGCTAAGTCGCACGTTTCGGCAGCTCCCGGTGGAACGGACTTTTGGGCTCTTAATAGGAGCCCCAACGGCAATTTTAACGGCTAAAAACACTGTGCGGTAAACCAGAAGGGAATCCCCCCTGGACACGGATGGAAAAAGGAGAGGAAAGTGGCCGGATTGCGGTGGATCCTCTAGAGCAGCGGCCAGGAAGGCAAGCACAAAGCAAGATGGCGTCGGAAGGTGGCAGTTTAATATGGGGCCCTGACCAACAAGAGTTCCTGCGGCGCTGCGTGGAATAACTTAAAAAGGAGATGAAGAAGGAGCTGTTGGCCCCGATATTACAGGCGATTGAAGTGCTAAAGGAGGAGCAAAAGACCCAGGAGCAGGAGCTTCGGGTCGTGAAGGCAAAGGCTGCTGAGAATGAGGACGAAATACAGGGCCTGGTGGTGAAGACAGAGATGCACGAGGCACAACAGAAAAGGTGTGTGGAAAGGCTGGAGGTGCTGGAGAATAATGCGAGGAGGAAGAATTTAAGGATTCTTGGTCTTCCCGAAGGTGCAGAAGGGGCGGACGTCGGGGCATATGTGAGCACGATGCTTCACTCGTTAATGGGATCGGAGGCCCCGACGGGCCCGTTGGAGGTGGAGGGAGCTTATCGAGTTATGGCGCGAAGACCGAGGGCTGGAGAAATTCCTCGAGCCATAGTGGTGAGATTTCTCCGATATAAGGACAGAGAGATGGTCCTCAGATGGGCAAAGAAAACCCGGAGCAGTAGGTGGGAGAACGCGGTGATCCGCGTATATCAAGATTGGAGTGCGGAGGTGGCGAGAAGGAGGGCAAGCTTTAATCGGGCCAAGGCGGTGCTGCACAAAAGGAAGGTTAAATTTGGAATGCTGCAGCCGGCAAGACTGTGGGTCACACATCAAGGGAAACACCACTACTTTGAAACGGCAGAAGAGGCGTGGACATTTATTGTCGAGGAGAAACTGGAATAAGCGGGCTAGAAAAAGAACACCAAAGAACTCACCGCACAGGACCTTCAACCGACGTTATACACCAGATACATTGATGACATTTTTTTCCTTTGGACCCACGGCGAAGAATCACTGAAACGACTACACGATGACATTAATAAGTTCCATCCAACCATCAGACTCACCATGGACTACTCTCCAAAATCAGTTGCATTCTTGGACACACTCGTCTCCATCAAGGATGGTCACCTCAGCACTTCGCTTTACCGCAAACCCACGGATAACCTCATGATGCTCCACTTCTCCAGCTTCCACCCTAAACACATTAAAGAAGCCATCCCCTATGGACAAGCACTCCGTATACACAGGATCTGCTCAGACGAGGAGGAGCGTAACAGACATCTACAGACGTTGAAAGATGCCCTCGTACGAACGGGATATGGCACTCGACTCATCGATCGACAGTTCCAACACGCCACAGCGAAAAACCGCACCGACCTCCTCAGAAGACAAACATGGGACACAACCGACAGAATACCCTTCGTCGTCCAGTACTTCCCCGGAGCGGAGAAACTACGTAATCTTCTTCACAGCCTTCAACATGTCATTGATGACGATGAACATCTTGCCAAGGTCATCCCCACACCCCCACTACTTGCCTTCAAACAACCGCGCAACCTCAAACGAACCATTGTTTGCAGCAAACTACCCAGTCTTCAGAACAGTGACCACGACACCACACAACCCTGCCATGGCAATCTCTGCAAGACGTGCCAGATCATTGACATGGATACCACTATTACACGCGAGAACACCACCCACCAGGTACGTGGTACGTACTCGTGCGACTCGGCCAACGTTGTCTACCTCATACGCTGCAGGAAAGGATGTCCCGTGCGTGGTACATTGGCAAGACCATGCAGACGCTGCGACAACGAATGAACGGACATCGCGCAACAATCACCAGGCAGGAATGTTCCCTTCCAGTCGGCGAACACTTCAGCAGTCAAGGGCATTCAGCCTCTGATCTCCGGGTAAGCGTTCTCCAAGGCGGCCTTCAGGACGCGCAACAACGCAGAATCGCCGAGCAGAAACTTATAGCCAAGTTCCGCACACATGAGTGCGGCCTCAACCGGGACCTGGGATTCATGTCACATTACATTCATCCCCCACCATCTGGCCTGCGAAATCCTGCCAACTGTCCTGGCTTGATGCAATTCACACCTCTTTAACCTGGGGTTACCCCATCTCTGGATCTGTAAAGATTTAATCACCTGCTAATGGTCGCATTCCAAGCATTGTTTGGCATCTTTGAATTTGTCTATATATGTGTTTCTGGAACATACCTCTTCATTCACCTGAGGAAGGAGCAGCGCTCCGAAAGCTAGTGACATCGAAACAAACATGTTGGACTTTAACCTGGTGTTGTAAGACTTCGTACTGTGCTCACCCCAGTCCAACGCCGGCATCTCCACATCATAGAAAAAGAACGTTTGGGACAAAGTGGTGGGGTGATTACGTGGGGTGAAGGGGGGGAAATGGGGGAAGAGATGATTTCCCAAGTTGTTAATCCTGCGACCCTGTAACTTTTCTCTCTTCCCCATGTCGTGGGGGAGGGAGGATGGGGAGCTGGGGGCGCCGGCCATTGGGGGCGGGGTCAAATGGGAAGCGCGGGCTTTGTTCCCGCGTTATGGTAATCATGGCGGGAACAGGGAAGCAGGAAGGAGGGGGCCTCGCACAGTGGGGGCCAACGTCACGGGGGGAAGCTGAGGTTGGCCAGAGTTTGCTGACTTCTGGGAGCAACATGGGGGGTGCAATTACGCTAGAAAGGGATCTAGCCGGGGGAGGGGGGGGATTAACTGGGTTGCTGCTGCTGGGGAGAAGGGGGAGCTGGTATGGGGTGGGGTGGTTGGGGTGGGAGGGCGCCGTTGGGGGGGAGATCCGGCTACGTGGGAACCGGAAGAGGAGCTGGATTGAAAAAGGAGATGGCTAGTCGACAAGGGCGGGGGGGGGGTAAAGAGCCCCCCAACCCGGCTGATCATGTGGAATGTGAGAGGGCTGAACGGGCCGATTGAGAGGGCACGGGTACTCGCGCACCTAAAGAAACTAAAGGCAGATGTGGTTATGCTTCAGGAGACGCATCTGAAACTGATAGACCAGGTCAGACTACGCAAAGGATGGGTGGGGCAGGTGTTTCATTCGGGGCTAGACGCAAAAAACAGGGGGGTGGCTATATTAGTGGGGAAGCGGGTAATGTTTCAGGCAAAGACCATAGTGGCGGATAGTGGGGGCAGATACGTGATGGTGAGTGGCAGATTGCAAGGGGAGGCGGTGGTTTTAGTGAACGTATGTGCCCCGAACTGGGATGATGCCAATTTTATGAGGCGTATGTTGGGACGCATCCCGGACCTAGAGGCGGGAAACTTCGTAATGGGTGGAGATTTTAATACGGTGCTGGACCCAGGGCTGGACAGATCGAGGTCCAGGACCGGAAGGAGGCTGGCTGCAGCTAGGGTGCTCAAGGACTTTATGGAGCAGATTGGGAGGAGTAGACCCCTGGAGATTTAGTAGACCTAGGAGTAAGGAGTTTTCGTTTTTCTCCTATGTCCACAAAGTCTATTCACGGATAGACTTTTTTGTTTTGGGAAGGGCACTGATCCCGAAGGTGGCGGGGACGGAGTACACGGCTATAGCTATTTCGGACCACGCTCCACATTGGATGGACCTGGAGATAGGGGAGGAAAAAGAACAGCACCCACCCTGGTGAATGGACATGGGATTATTGGCAGATGAGGGGGTGTGTTTAAGGGTGAGGGGGTGTATTGAAAGGTACTTGGAACTCAATGACAATGGGGAGGTTCAGGTGGGAGTGGTCTGGGAGGCGTTGAAGGCTGTGGTTAGAGGGGACCTGATATATATCAGGGCACATAAAGGAAAGCAGGAGGGTAGGGAAAGGGAGCGGTTGTTGAAAGAACTTTTGAGGGTGGACAGACAATATGCGGAGGCACCGGAAGAGGGACTGTACAGGGAAAGGCAAAGGCTACATGTAGAATTTGACTTGTTGACTACGGGTCATGCAGAGGCACAATGGAGGAAGGCACAGGGTGTACAGTACGAATATGGGGAGAAGGCGAGCAGGTTGCTGGCCCACCAACTGAGGAAAAGGGGAGCAGCGAGGGAGATAGGGGGGGTGAGAGATGAGGAGGGAGAGATGGAGCGGGGAGCGGAGAGAGTGAATGGAGTGTTCAAGGCATTTTATGAAAGATTATATGAAGCTCAGCCCCCGGAAGGGAAGGAGAGAATGATGTGCTTTCTGGATCAGCTGGAATTTCCTAAGGTGGAGAAGCAGGAGAGGGCGGGACTGGGAGCACAGATTGAGACGGAGGAAGTAGTGAAAGGGATTGGAAGCATGCAGGCGGGGAAGGCCCCGGGACCAGACGGATTCCCAGTGGAATTCTATAGGAAATATATGGACTTGCTGGCCCCGCTACTGATGAGAACCTTTAATGAGGCTAGGGAATGGGGGCAGCTGCCCCCGACTATGTCAGAGGCAACGATATCGCTCCTCCTAAAGGAGGAAAAAGACCCGCTGCAATGCGGGTCCTATAGGCCCATTTCCCTCCTGAATGTGGATGCTAAGATTCTGGCCAAGGTAATGGCAACGAGGATAGAGGATTGTGTCCCGGGGGTGGTTCATGAGGACCAAACTGGGTTTGTGAAGGGGAGACAGCTGAATACAAATATACTGAGGCTGCTAGGGGTAATGATGATGCCCCCACCAGAGAGGGAAGCGGAGATAGTGGTGGCGATGGATGCCGAGAAAGCATTTGATAGAGTGGAGTGGGATTATTTGTGGGAGGTGCTGAGGAGATTTGGCTTTGGAGATGGGTATATCAGATGGGTACAGTTGCTGTATAGGGCCCCGATGGCGAGCGTGGTCACGAATGGACGGGGGTCTGATTATTTTCGGCTCCATAGAGGGACGAGGCAGGGATGTCCTCTGTCCCCGTTATTGTTTGCATTGGCGATTGAGCCCCTGGCCATAGCATTGAGGGGTTCCAGGAAGTGGAGGGGAGTACTCAGGGGAGGAGAAGAACACCGGGTATCTCTGTATGCGGATGATTTGTTGTTGTATGTGGCGGACCCGGCGGAAGGGATGCCAGAGATAATGCGGATACTTGGGGAGTTTGGCGATTTTTCAGGGTATAAATTGAACATGGGGAAAAGTGAGTTGTTCGTGGTGCATCCAGGGGAGCAGAGCAGGAAAATAGAGGATTTACCGTTGAGGAAGGTAGCAAGGGACTTCCGGTACTTGGGGATCCAGATAGCCAAGAATTGGGGTACATTACACAGGCTTAATTTAACGCGGTTGGTGGAACAGATGGAGGAGGACTTTAAGAGATGGGACATGGTGTCCCTGTCACTGGCAGGTAGGGTGCAGGCGGTTAAAATGGTGGTCCTCCCGAGATTCCTTTTTGTGTTTCAGTGCCTCCCGGTGGTGGTCACGAAGGCTTTTTTCAAGAGAATCGAGAAGAGTATTATGAGTTTTGTGTGGGCCGGGAAGACCCCGAGAGTGAGGAGGGGATTTTTGCAGCGTAGTAGGGAGAGGGGGGGGGGTTGGCACTACCGAGCCTAAACGACTATTACTGGGCCGCCAATGTTTCAATGGTGTGTACGTGGATGGGAGAAGGGGAGGGAGCGGCGTGGAAGAGATTGGAGAGGGCGTCCTGCAGGGGGACTAGCCTACAAGCAATGGTGACGGCACCGTTGCCGTTCTCACCGAAGAAATACACCACAAGCCCGGTGGTGGTGGCTACATTGAAAATTTGGGGGCAGTGGAGACGGCATAGGGGAAAGACGGGAGCCTCGGTGCGGTCCCCGATAAGAAATAACCATAGGTTTGTTCCGGGGAGAATGGATGGGGGATTTGGAGCATGGCAAAGAGCTGGGGTAGTACAATTGAGAGATCTTTTCGTAGATGGGACGTTTGCGAGTCTGGGTGCGCTGAGGGAAAAATATGGGTTGCCCCAAGGGAATGCATTTCGGTATATGCAACTGAGGGCTTTCGCGAGGCAACAGGTGAGGGAATTCCCGCAGCTCCCGACACAGGAGGTGCAGGATAGAGTGATCTCAGAGACATGGGTGGGGGATGGTAAGGTGTCGGACATATATAGGGAAATGAGGGACGAGGGGGAGATTATGGTAGATGAGCTGAAAGGTAAATGGGAAGAAGAGCTGGGGGAGGAGATTGAGGAAGGGCTGTGGGCTGACGCCCTACGTAGGGTAAACTCATCGCCCTCGTGTGCCAGGCTAAGCCTGATACAATTCAAGGTTCTACACAGGGCGCATATGACTGGAGCACGGCTTAGTAAATTTTTTGGGGTAGAGGATAGGTGTGGGAGATGCTCGAGAAGCCCAGCGAATCACACCCACATGTTCTGGTCATGCCCGGCACTACAGGGGTTCTGGGTGGGGGTGGCTTTCGAAGGTGGTGGGGGTCCGGGTCGAACCAAGCTGGGGGTTGGCTATATTCTGGGTTGCAGAAGAGCCGGGAGTGCAGGAGGCGAGAGAGGCTGATGTTTTGGCCTTTGCATCCCTAGTAGCCCGGCGCAGGATATTGTTAATGTGGAAGGAAGCCAAACCCCCGGGTGTGGAGACCTGGATGAACGACATGGCAGGGTTTATAAAGTTAGAACGGATCAAGTTCGTATTCAGGGGTTCGGCTCAAGGGTTCACCAGGCGGTGGCAACTGTTCGTCGACTACCTCACAGAAAGATAGAGGGAATGGAAAAGAAGAAGACAACAGCAGCAACCCAGGGGGGAGAGGAAAAGGACGGACTCTCAGGGATGTCATTGTGTATGTATAGACACTTGTTATAGGTAATGTATATTGGATTGTTGGATTGTATCTTTGGAGAGTAACTATTTTTGACAAGGCAGTTGCCACTCAGTTTTGTTTTTGTTTTTGTTTATATATTATTTATTTATTTGTTTAAAATTGGCCACGGTTATTTATATTGCTTTGTTGTTGTTCAAAAGAAAAACTATGTACTGTTATGTTTGGCCACAAAATTTTGAATAAAATATATATTTTTTTAAAATTTTAAACTCTAATAAAAATATTTATTTTTTTAAAAAGTAGTCCCAGGGGTGAACTGATGCAGCTCTTTAAACTTGCCACAACACATCAAATGAATAATTTGGGAGGAATTTCTTATCACCAAGATTAATGAGAATGTGGAACACACTGCAACAAAGAGAGGTTGAAGTACACAGCACTGATGCATTTAATTGGAACTTTCGATGTACATATGAGGGATCGAGGGAGAGGGTGACATGGGACCAGTTTGGGAGGAGGCTCATGTGAAATGTGAACACTGATATAGACTAGAAGGTGCACTTATATCGAGCTTCTCACAATGTTCTCGGAGCTTCTCGGGATGTTCCAAATCACTTACAGCCAATGTAGTACTGTTGTACTGTGAGGAAACATGTCAGCCAAATTCGAGCTCTGCAAGATCCTGGAAACGTGAATGAGATAAATGACCAGATAACTTGTTTTTTTGATGTTGGTGAAAGACAGCCTTCCCTCAGTACTCTATGGAAACGTCAGCCAAGGTTATATGTTCAATCTCTGGTGTGAAACTCGAACCGGTGACCCAGAGGTGAGAGTGCTACTGCTGAGCCCATGCCGAGAGGCCACGTTACAAATAAAAATTCCCTTCTGATGTATTTGAATCTAGTACCTTATCTGGCAGATTACTCCAAATGCTAATCACATCTTGAATAAAGAAGTTTTTCTCAACATCTATTTTAAATATATTTTTCACTAATAGTGACCAACTGGCCTGACTTACCTTTAAGTGACTCAAGTTTGTTTCTCCAGATAACAGAGATTAGGTTTCTCTCAACCTTTCCCTTGTCTTAAACTAGGGATCATTTATTATGCCCTTCTCCGCAACTCCTCCAGTGCATTTATTTTGTTTTAAGTGAGGTAGCCAGATACCTGGTCAGCACCGGAGTCTTCTCAAACGTCACTGGAACTCTGGGGTTGCTAGCCAAGAGGGAAGAGCCCACATTAGCGAGAGCAACTCTCATCCCACCGAGAGACCAACCATGATGGCTTGGAGGCGTCTTTTAAAATTTAGGTCTGCTTTCTGGTAACCCTCTTGATTTTCCCAAGTTTCTGAATGAAACCAGAAATGTTTAATTTGCTGTGTTGCAGCTGGCTGTACGTGTGACTGGAGAGGAAGTACAGGAGGCCACTGTGATGCCTTTGGGCAATGCCAATGCAAGGTAATGATTGAATGCTGCCATTGAAGAACAACTATTTATATACATCAAACACAACCACAACCAAAAAGAGAACAAACAGGAAACCACAGAACAAATAAATAACCAACACCCCCACCCTCCCTGCTGTTACCCTCCACTCACTCTGCCTCCTTTTTTTAACCCCAAGGCCCCCCCCCCCCCCCCCCCCCCCCCCCCACCCGGACTTCTTAACTATCCTTGACGAAATCGATAAACTGTTACCAGCTCCAGGCAGACCCCTCCACCGTCCCTCTCAAGGTGAACTAAGGAATTCCGCGAGGTCGCTCACCCACACCGCCAGTTTCAGCGACCCTGAGTCCCTCCATTCCAACAGGATCCGTCTCCGGGCTACCAGAGAGGCAAAAGGCAAAACTCTCTCGCCCCCCCCCTGGACTCCCGGGTCTTCCGACACTCAAAAAATCGCCACTTCTGGAGTCGGGACCACCTTCACACTCAGCACCTCAGACATCACGTCAACAAACCCCCTCCAATATCCTCCAGGTTCGGACAGACCCAAAACATGTGGACATGGTTTGCGATCTCCCCCCCCCCCCCGCGCACCGCCCACACCTATCCTCCTCCCCCTCAAAAAACCTGCTCATTCTGGCCACCGTCATATGCGGCCTGTGAACTACTTTAAATTGAATGAGGCTAAGCCTAACACACAATGAGGATGCATTCACCCCCCTCAGAGCCTCCTCCTATAACCCAGCCTCCAACACCCTCCAAAACCTTCCACTTCTTCTTAACATCTCCTATTGGGGCACCTTCTTAGCCCATTAATTCATTGTAAATCTCTGACACCCTTCCCTCACCAACCCCTGTTTTTAACACCACCTTATCCTCAACCCTGGGAGCAGCAGGTGCAGAAAGAGCGGCACCTGTTTCCTCACATAGTTTCGCACCTGCAACCCATTCCCGCTGGGCAGCTCATACTCTTCTATCAGTCCCTCAAGACAACAAGTTCTAAAAGTGTCGGGTCACAGGATGTCCTGTCGGTCCACAAATGTAGACACACACAACTGAGGCTGGGCTTGGCAGTGATGCCGGTTTTCACTCCCCGTCACGGCTCCCACATGAATAACAGCCACCCGGACAGGGCACCAAAGAGTGACAAGGTATCTGTGAAGCCACATTCTAGCAACTAGTCCAACAGTTTCAGGATAGAGAATTAGGTTGCAGGGGATGGCGATAAGGTGAATGTTTTCACTTTAAGCACTGAATTAAGCGTGCCTGCCATCTATCAATACAACTCACTGCAATGCAGAGAAGACTGAGACAGTCTATTCTCTCAGTCGTATGTGTGGCTCCTACAACACATCACCAAATGGACCCTCTCTGGGGCTTTGAAACGGAACAAAATCTGGGATGAGGGTAGGAATAGTCAATGATCGAGTTCTTGAAACTTCATTCAACCCGACTGCACTGTCTGTAAAATAGGGATGAGTTACACTTCCTGGGGGTGTATTATACTGACAATCTGGTTTAAGTAAGAAACCTGACGCTCTGTCACTTCAAGTCATGAACCTACAAATCTACTTTCAGAGAGATGCTGTTTAAATCCAATTTCACTTTGTTCTTTAAAGTGTTTTACTGCAGAATGATATGACCCACTTGCATTAAATGTCACTTTTAATGCAAGTTTAACCTTGATGATTTGTCTTTTTGATTACAGCCTAATGTGCAAGGCCGGACCTGTGACACTTGCAAAGCCGGTTACTTCTACCTGAGTGCAGAGAGCAGAGAAGGATGCCTGCCATGTTTCTGTATGGGAGTGACGCAGCAATGCAGCAGTTCCTCGTACTATAGAAAACTGGTGAGTTTTATATTAACCATTCAATCTTTGGCAACCTGTGTATGAACAGTAACTTAGTCATCGCCTAAGGAAAATTATCTGGGAATATTGGGCTCATGAAATATTCCCAGTACCCACAGGCTAAATGTATCCAAAACCTTGCACTGGGAACAATCTTTACTTCTCCCCTACCCCCGACATTGTCTCCCAATCCAGGAGTGTTTAACCCTTTTATAATGTGCCTAATATCTGCTCATGTGGCTCAGCATTATACTTTGTGTCATCATACTCTTGTGAAGCACCTCAGATTGTTTTATTACATTAAAGGTGTTATATAAATATAAGTTATAAGGGGCTGCTTTAGCACAGGGCTAAATCGCTGGCTTTGAAAGCAGACCAAGGCAGGCCAGCAGCACGGTTCAATTCCCGTACCAGCCTTCCTGAACAGGCGCCGGAATGTGGCGACTAGCGGCTTTTCACAGTAACTTCAGTTGAAGTCTACTTGTGACAATAAGCGATTTTCAGTTGTTGTTGCTGTCAGATAAGAGCTAGCATATGATGAGCATATGGAAAAACTGATGCAGTTAATGCTGTTAATTTCTGCAGGTTGTGATCTCATTTGTTCCACCAAGCAACTTTTGAAACTTTCCCCTTGTAAATCATCCACACAAAACCCAGCTCCAGCAGTAGTAAATGACCCTAGATTTGTGTGATAGGAATTGCACATCGAGAGGACTTTGACATAGGATGTTCCTCCATTAACACCAGAGATGCATACATCAGGCAATCCTGCTGATGCTGGCCTAGTTCAAAGGGTGTGTTCAGAACAGCATTGTAAGTGCATAGATGTACCGTATGTGATGGCAGTTTGGCATCTCACTGCATCACTTTGCATCATGCATGTTTGAAATTTTATTCAGCCAGATTCCAAAGATGTGTTAGCCTATCACATCTCAGAAGTAAAAATTGAGATTAAGTGCACACTTGGTGGAGGTGAGCATGCCAGTGAACCTTCCTGGTGAACGTGATGGATCTAATGAATAAGTAACAGTATCCACGCCTGTAACTGCCGTATCCAGAATCTCACTTTTTTTTACAGAGCAGTAGGAGGCCAGTTGACCCATTGTGTCTGCACCAGCTCTCCGCCTGAGGAATGACCAAGATCCCATTCCCCACCTTCTCCCTGGAACGCTGCACCTTCTCCCTTTTCAGAAAACAGTCTAACTTCTTTTTGGAATGCTTTGAACCTGCCTCCACCACAGTCTCACGCAGTGCATTCCAGATCTTAACCATTCGCTGTGAAAGATTTTCCTCATGTCGCTTTTGCTTCTTTTGCCAATTAGTTCAAATCTGTGCCCTCTCATTCTCAATCCCTCCGTAAGCGGGAACAGGCTGGTATTTTCCGGCCCTTCCCGCAGGCAGGAGTTTACTGGTCCCTCTGAGTGCGACCCCCGTGGTGGGTTCCCTGGCTGCAGAGCCGGTAAGCTCGCAAATGGCCTTTGACATCAGCAGGATTGGAAAATCCCACTGGTGGCCAATGGAGAACTGCTTCCGCTGTGGATGAACAAGCCGCTCGGGTGTCGGAAAAGTTTGTTTTAGATGGTTGCTTCCAATACACTTTCAGGTCAAGATTTCTGCTTTCCAGTCTGGAACGGTTTTTACTGTAGATAAATTCAGGTCTCTGCAGTTTCAGATATACAGCAGCCAACCAACCTTTCTGGAAGTCCTTGTCTCTCAGCGTCCAGCTTGTCTCTCAGCGTCCAGCTTGTCTCTCAGCGTCCAGCTTGTCTCTCAGCATCCAGGTCTCCAAATGCCTTTCCCCTGGCTCTCTGAAAATCATCCCACTCAGGCAGGACCCAATCACCGCCTGTTACCGGGCAGAATACAGGCTTTTTGGCCAATTAATTAGCCACGAGTCGAACCGAGTCCCACCGATCTCATGGGTGCCAAAGGTCTGAGTTGTACTGTCCGAAACTTAGCACCATTGACTATGTTGCAACTTTTTGAATTCCTCACTCTCTGCTGCTATATTTACGCATGACCATTAAGCAGCCATGGGTCAAATTGATAACGACAAACATTAAAGAAAGGGGAAGTAAGGGAATCAGCAGAATGGACCCTTACACAGGCATGTGGCAGATGACATTGGTGGGAAGAATGTAAAGAGACGATATAAAATAATGGGTACAATTCTGAGGAGGGTGCAGGAGCAATAGAGCCTGGGGTACACATGCACAAATCACTGCGGGTGACTGGAGAGATTGAGAGCGCAGGTAATAAAGCATCGAGCACCTTTGGCTTTTATGAATAGCGGTTTAGAGTAGAAAAAGCAAAGAGGTTATGCTAAACTTGTAGAGAGCACTGGTTCAGCTGCAACTGGAATATTGTGTCCAGTTCTGGGCACTGACTTTAGGGAATGTGTGAAGTTACTGAAAAGAGTGCAGAAAAGATTCACAAAAATGGTTCCAGGGATGAAGAACTTCAGTTAAGTAGATAGATTGGAGACGTTGGAAGTGTTCTCCTTAGAGAAGAGAAGGTTGAGAGGGGATTTGGTAGAGGTGTTGAAAATCATTTGGGGTCTCATTAGGGGCCTGGATAGAGTAGATGGAGAAAAACATTTCCCGTTGATGGGAGGATCGAGAACAAGAGGGCAGAGATTTAAAAACATTGGCAAAAGAAGCACTGCAAACATGAGGAGAAACCTTTTTACACCGCAAATGGTTAGGATCTGCAATATGCTGCCTGTAGAGTGTGGTGGAGGCAGGTTCAACTGAGGCATTTAAGAGGGAATTGGATTATTATTGGAAAAGAAAGAATGTGCAGAGTTCCCGGGAAAAGGTGAGGTAATGACAATAGGTAAATTGATCCTTTAAAGAGCCAGTGCCAGTGTAGATATGATGGGTGAATGGCCTCCTGTCCTGTAAGCATTCTGCTGTGAGAGATTTTTCAGTGGCACTTGTATATCATGGTTGTTGTCTAGGTTTCCTGGTTTGAAGGATACTGTAAGGCCTTTCTGATCAGGTACCTTTTTCTAAGCTGTTAAACAAACCACCTTTCATCCTGTTCACTTTCATAGGTTGCAAGTCCGTTTGTTCCACCAAACAACTTCCAGAACTTCTCGCTGGTGAACCGCCAGCGCAGCACTCGCATCACCTCGGGGTTCACAGTGACGGTGAGAGACAGGCAGCCACAGCTCTCGTTTGGACGGTTTGGGGAACACATACAGGAATCCTATTACTGGCAGCTTCCAGAGGCATTTCAGGGAGACAAGGTACAGCTCCAGACTCTCGATCTAAATGCTTTGAACCCTATACTTTGAAGGTTTACAAACGTTTTGCTACAACTCAAGCAGGACTTGGCCATGCTCAAGGAGATGTTTCCTACTAGTAATCAAGAATGTTTATTTCGGATTGAATTTTCTGCCATGCTCCTATCACAATAATGTTTTGATATTTATAGTTCAAGGCTTTGGAGGTTGCTAATTGTCTGTTTTGTGACATTTCTTGACAGCATACGGAGCAAGCAGGAACTGGTTTGATTACAGTGGAGTGGGGACCCATTGTGAAGTTATTCAGGAACTCCTGATACCATAAACAGCAGGGCCTCATAGCCACCCTGCCATCTATCCGACAGGCTGATCAGTAGGTGGGAAGGAGCACTAACCATTGGAGGCCGCAGGAAGGGGGATAATCCCTGCCAATTGGTCGGAATGGAGGCCAGCCTTTGGGGTGAGAGGCTTGGTAACCAGGCTGTGACTGGAGGCAGAAGTTTTCCTTGAGCAGCCAGGGCGAACACTCCTGCTCCACCAGGCCCTCAAGGAATGGTGGAGAAAGACACTCACCTAGTGAAGCCCTCAGCTCCCACATTCCATTCACTACCGAATTTCCCAATCCTAGGGAAACAATACATGCTGCAGTGAATTTTAAATGGGAGGTCCTTATTGCACTGTGGTCACCCCATTTAATTATGTTCATGAGTGTCACTCAGATGTCCCAATATCCGCCATGTGAAGCTTAGTGATATGTTGATGTCTTGAGCGACAATTTACCTTTAACACAAACACCTGCCTGATGTGGAGGAGTTAATATTGAGGGCAGTACCATAATGTTAAGAGTGGATATATTGCTTACATTTAGAAATGAACCTAATATCCAATGAGTTCACAGTCTTTATTCGGTGATCGGTGTAGTCACAGGGCTGTTCAATTTCATCCAAATTGTGCAGCTAAGTACATTACACCCATGGAATGGAACATTTGTCTGTGTGATCCAGTACATTCAGTGTGCAAGCCTCCAGTCTCTTTATAGTCACAGCACTAGTTTGAGGGTTAACCACCCTCAGAAATTCTGACACAAGACCACAAGCTGAAAATCTAGATTTGAATTCAGAGCCATATTAAAAGCTTTGATCTATTTTCAATCAAAAACTGCCAAATTCCAAAGATTAGGTTCTGACAGCAATTGAATTCTCTTTTTTTCTCTGTAAAATTAATCTGCCCAGCACCGCACCTCAAGGCTTAACAGACTTTGATATGCGTGGAACTAGCAGTGACTAAAGTTTAACCCAGGTTCATATAAATGTATGTGGAATGCACGTTAATTCGGCCTTACACATGTACATGGAAAAGATAATACTGCCATTTCAAAGCAGAGTTATTGGTGCCTGTAGATTGACTGCTGGAACTGGCAGTACAAACCTGTGGCAAATGTAGAAATGCTTTGAGCCAAGGGCTTAGTCAGTTGGACAAAATTAGAAGGGGTAGAGTTGATCTGGTAATAAATTTTCTCAGCAAAACAAATTAAAATAATATGGAGTCAGTGCCTGAACACACGGATCTTACAGTTGCATTCCATTAACTCTTAACGACAACTGTGAAGGTTCAGGGGTGTCTTCCATTCACTTTTACTTTATGTTCCCAAGGTAAACTGCACCTTGGTCTGTTGTTTTTTAACTTTCTCTCTGACGTACTGTTCACTGCTCTGTACCAGTTCACCTCTTACTGTTGTTTATTCCCTTTCTTCAGAGGGAGCAATTCTTTGCCCGTATTAGACGTGGACACAAGGTAGCGTTTGTATTGGGCCGGCTGGAATGGCCTTCTCATGGTTTGACTGCTATGTTTGTCTGCTTGGTCTCGGCTTTGCGCTGTTAGCTTCCAGTCATGAAAACGTGCCATGTTTTGTGAAGGCGCTGAAGTGAAATTGTACCTTGAGGTCAGACGGCAGAGTCCTGGAATGAAACAACGCCCCTATTTTCTCCAACTGGTTTAGGTGGTCAGATGCCGAGCAAATGTCGTCTGATCGTGATGCAGCTTCCTTAGCAGTGTTTCCTACGGCAGGCAGACTGAGGGCAGATTGCCCTGCCTTTCCTCTCCGCTCTGAATGGTTATGAAAGGGAGAACAGGAAAGAAGACCGGAAAATATCGTAGTTTAAAGTAAACAAAAATGTGCGATACACATATATTTCTCCCAAAGAGAGAAAGCTCAGTTTTTCACCTCCAGATCAAGAAATGAGCAAGGACTGTACAATATAGTTTCATGTTTCTTGGAAGGACAGTATTGCGAATAAAAGAGACATACTGTCAAAACTTTTCATCTTGCACACATCGGGACAGATGCAAGAATGCCAAATTTTAAAGGGCTCAACAATTTATAATGCATGAAAGAAAGAATGCTGAATGGTTGGCAAGTCTCAGGCAAAAGAAACAACATCTAGGCACTCTGCCTTTTTTGAGCTAAACAAAAGCATTGGGGGGGGGGGGGGAAGGAGACATCCCTGTCAGTATTGCGACCATTTACATTTTCCAACCAATTGCTGACCTTTTCTCATGCAACATAAATTGTCGCTTCTTTGAAATTTGGCGTTCTTGCGCCTGTTCTGATTAATGCCAGATGAAAACCTTTGGCGGCATGTCTCTTCTTCAGCAATATTCTCAGGTTTAATGTTTGTTATATTGTCAAGACTGGAAACAAGGGAGAACAATGTATCTCTTCAAAATCCTGTAGCTGTTGGTGAATATGGAAGCACCACCAGGTAAACTTCTCACCATTTCAGCTTAATCCATCTAGTTTGCGGTCAACTCCTTTATTATGACTGTGAAATAAACAATAAGAAATCCTGTGTCGCATTCACCCCCTTATTCCTTTCTTTCTCCTATTCTATTTTAAGCCCTACTCTCTGTTTTTCTTTCTTTTACTTTAACAATGGTCTCCACTCAGTTTAATCCTCTTCCGGTGTTTAGTTTTAAGCTTCGAAAACCTTCCATCACCTTCTCTACATCTCCCACCCATTCACCACCTTGCAGCTTGGAGTAACTTTGTAGCTCAAAGCAATTTTTCCTGATTACCAGGAGCATAGATTCAGTAAAGATTGACCAGTGGAAGTGGCCAGACCAACTTTTGTCTTGAAAATTGCTTCCAAACAGGGAAATGGTGCCCCTGAGCCCAGGTGAGATCCGCCCACACTTCGCAGAAAAGTGCACTGTGCACAATTTCAGAATCTAACTTATTTTTCATCTGTTACCCATCAAATCTTTTACTTTTTTCTGATGCCTAGGAACAGGATCCTGGTATCCTGGTCAATATTTATTTCTCAGCCAGCATCAGTAGGAGCATTTACACAGCAGCTTTAACATAAATCGTCTCGAAGCATTTGTGTTGTCATCAGGGAACGTTTGACAATGAGCTGCAGGAGGAGGTATTAGGATGGGTGACTGAAAGCTTGGTCAAGGAAGTGGGGGGGTCAAGAAACAGCTTGAAGAGAAGAGCGAGGCAGAGAAGTTTAGGGAGGGAAGGCAAGTCCGCAAATCGTGGGGACAGAGGAAATTTGAGCTGCTGAAAAGGCCAGAATTGCGGGGATGCAAAGAGCTCAGATCATCATGGGACTGGCAGTGGACACAGGTAGGAGCGAGACCTGCAGGGGATTAGAACACTAGGGTGATCATTTTAAATCTGAGACAGTGCTGGACCAGGAGGCACCATGAGTACAAGGATAGTGTTTGAATGAGACTGGGTGTGAGTGAGGATATGGAGAGCTGGGACATAATGTTTTGGATGAGCTCACGATGATCAAGTGGAAGATTGGAGACTGGCCTGGGGAGCGTTGGAAATAGTCGAACCCAAGTGTAACAAAGTCATGAATGACGGTTTTGGCAGTAGATGAGTTGAGGTGGGCATGGAGTCAACGCTTTTCCACAGATGGAATTGTGCGGTGTTGCTGCAAAGGATGTGCCATCAGAGCTTCAGCCAAGGGTCATATAATGAAGCAAGTTTGCAAACAGTGGTTCAGCCTTAAGACAGTGATCAGTGCGAGAGATGAAACCTGCAGCTTGGGAAGGAGATTTGTAGAGGGGACCAAATACAGTTGCTGTAGTCTTTCTGTTATAAAGTTGGGACATTTAATCTCTGCTCATCTTGGGCTAGATGCCTGGAAAATAGTCTGACAAATCATAGGCAATAGAGAGGGTAGAGTGGTGGTTCAGCAATAATGTTGTAATCGTTATCTCATTGCTGCTTGTGTGAGCTTGTGAGATGCACTTTGGCTGCCATATTTTCTACATAACAACAGTGACCACATTTCAAAAGTTCTTTATTGGGGTATGAAGCACTTTAAGACATCCTGAGTTCATGGTGGGTGCTATGCAAATGCCAGCCTTTTCTCAGATATTCCCACTACCTTCTTGACCTTGTCTTTCTCAGTGGTAGAGAGCAAAGGAGAGGGAGATGCTTCTGAAGTGACCCTGCTGAACTTTTGCACTTTTTAAAATTTTCTCTGTTTTACTGCACTGCCTCAGTTACTTCAGTAGCAATTGCACTAATACAGATTTGCAAATTGTTGTATTGTTTCTAAGCTGCCTTTTCCCCCTTTTTAAATTTATTTTTAAATAAATTTAGCGTGCCCAATTCATTTTCTCCAATTAAGCGGCAATTTAACGTGGCCAATCCACCTATCATGCACATCTTTGGGTTGTGGGGGCGAAGCCCACGCAAACACGAGGAGAATGTGCATACGGACAGTGACCCAGAGCCAGGATCGAACCTGGGGCCTCGGCACTATGAGTCAGCAGTGCTGAGCACTGTGCCACCGTGCTGCCCATTATTTCCTCTTTTTGAACACATGAATTAGGAGCAGGAGTAGGCCATCTCGAGCTACTCTGCCATTCGATGAGATCATGGCTGATCTGTTTGCGTTTCAAGTTCCACATTACTGTCACTCTCCCCCCCCCCCCCCCCCCCCCCCCCCCTCCGCCCCCCGAGAACCTTTGATTGCCTTGCCTAACCAGCCTCCACCGGCTTCTGAGGCAGAGAGTTCCTCTGAGAGAAAATATTTCTCCTTGTCTCTGTTCTGAAAGGGTGGCCCCTATTTTTAAAACTGCGCCCTCTAGTTCTGGACTCACCCACAAGAGGAAACATCCTTTCCACGTCCACCTTGTCAGGATCTTATATACTTCAATCTTGTGCATTTCAATCTGTATCCCAAACCCCCACCCCATCGCGGCCAGCTCAATGTATTAATACTAAATATATTAAAATAACTGAATGTTAATTGTTCCCTGTAAAGATATTGGGCGGGATTCTCCCCTTCTGACGTCAGAGTGTTGACGCCGTCATAAGAACTGGAGAGTGTAATGACGATGTCATCGGACAGCTAAGTGTAGTGATCCTCTGCCCTACCGGAGGCCAGCACCGCATTGGAGCGACCCATGACGCTCCAGCTGCCAATATGGCGTCAAATAGGTGCCTCAGGTCTGCGCATGTGCGCTGCGACCGGTGTGAATGCGCGGTAGCTTCCTTCTCCACGCCGGCCCCGACGCAACATGTCGTAGGGCTACAGGGGGCGGCTTGGATTAAACGAGGCCCCCCACCAGGAGAGGCCGGCCCACCGATTGGTAGGCCCCGATCGCGGGCCAGGCCACGGAAGAGGCCGTCCCCGACAGGATGGATGGTGAGGTCCCCGCCAGGTAAGACCAGATGTGAACGATGCCAGCAGAACCCGGGCTTTTCTGGCGGCCACTCGGCCCTTCCCGGGCGGCGAATCGCTGGGGTGGCCGGCGGTGCGCCGACCACGCCGGCGCCAGTGGCGCTGATTCTCCGGTGACCAGAGAATCGGCGGACCGGCGTCGGGCAATTCGCGCCCGGCCCGCCAATTCTTCGTGCCAGCGTGGCTTGAGAGAATCCCACCCATTATATACATGCAGACTAGAAAATCTTCATCTGCTAAATTAACAAAATGCATGGGCTTCACAATGTCAGCTAGTCTGTCACATGGGTCATGTTTCTTTATAACTGAATTTAAGAGGAGATTGCCACAAATCTGACCATACTGGCATAAAACATGGAACTCACTCCCTCTTAAAGGCCTAGATGCTGTTGGATAGTCAGAGGCTTTTCCCCAGGGGAGAGGGGTCAATTACCAGGGGGCATAGGTTTAAGGTGCGAGGGGCAAGGTTTAGAGTAGATGTACGAGGCAAGATTTTTTACACAGAGGGTACTGGGTACCTGGAACTCGCTGCTGGAGGAGGTGGTGGAAGCAGGGACGATAGTGACATTTAAGAGGCATCTTGACAAGTACATGAATAGGATGGGAATAGAGGGATACGGACCCAGGAAGTGTAGAAGATTGTAGTAGTCGGGCAGCATGGCCGGCACGGGCTTGGAGGGCCGAAGGGCCTGTTCCTGTGCTGTACTTTTCTTTGTTCTGAGTCAGTTGAGATTATGAGCACTGAGTGTGATAGATTTTTTTTGTTGGCGTGAGAATATTGAGGGATTTGCAGCAAAGCCTGTTAAATAGGTTGAAGGTGCAGATCAACCATAATTTAATTGAGTGTTGAAACAATCTTGAGGGGCTGACCTCTTCCTGTGTTTGAACAATGCACTCCGGAGGGGGGGGGGGGGGGGGGGGCACACGGGAGGTGGGAAGATTAAGCCATTTTGTATAATAAATGGAAATTAGCATCCACTGTGCATCTGGAATAGTTCCAAGCGGTCAGTAATTTTTGGTTAGAAAGATGTTGGCATCTTCATTGGCACGTATGAAAGCAGTTTTTTAAATATTTCTATTAACATTCAGCATGCGTTGATATTGTTTGACGGACGATGTTCCATGTTAAATCAAAGCCGCTGTATTTTTGACCTGCAATGATTTGATGTACTCACCTTGGCCAACCACAGCAATATAACCAAACCGTATTTTCAGAACCTGCCAGCGTTTGCTTACATGGTCGTTTCTTGTTTGTGCTGATGTTAGGTTAGCTGGAGCACCTTGCTGAGCAGGAGGAAGAGTTTGTATGTTCTAACTAACGTGCAAAATTACATTCATTAGAAAGACCCGTCTTTGACTGAGGACCAGCTGAGGAAGGATGCAGCCATCTGGGAACTCTTAGGCTCCTCTTCATCATTTCCGAGGGTCAAGCGATCCTCAAAGGTAGCAATGAAACTGCATGAATAGTGTTCAGCATGACTCTTGGTGACTACGGATAGTACGAACTACAGATAGAGTAGATTTAACCAGTCCATTGACCTAGTTCGCAAGGTTATTTCAGCTATTTTAAAGACTGCATTTTCATAATTCTTTTATTTCTCCTTCCCCACTGCAAATAAGAAGTCTTACAACACCAGGTTAAAGTCCAACAGGTTTGTTTCAAATCATTAGCTTTTGGAGCACTGCTCCTTAGATGAATAAAGAGGTAGGTTCCAGAAACATATATGTAGACAGAGTCAAAGATGCAAGATGATACTTTGAATGCGAGCATTTGCAGGTAATTAAATCTTTACAGATCCAGAGAGAGGGGTAACCCCAGGTTAAAGAGGTGTGAATTGTCTCAAGCCAGGACAGTTGGTAGGATTTTGCAAGCCCAGGCCAGATGGTGGGGGGTGAAGGTACTGCGACATGAATCCAAGGTCCCGGTTGAGGCTTCACTCGTGTGCTGAACTTGGCTATAAGTTTCTGCTCGGCGATTCTGCGTTGTCGCATGTCCTGAAGGCTGCCTTGGAGAACGCTTACCCAAGATCTTCGGTACAATCTTCGAGACAGTTCACACCTATTTAACCTGGGTAACCCTCTCTCTGGATCTGTAAAGACTTAATTACCTGCAAATGCTCGCATTCAAAGTATCGTCTTGCATCTTTGACTTTGTCTGTATATATGTTTCTGGAACCTCCCTCTTCATTCACCTGAGGAAGGAGCAGTGCTCTGAAAGCCAGTAATTTGAAACAAACCTGTTGGACTTTAACCTAATGTTGTAAGACTTCTTACTGTGCTCCGCCCAGTACAACGCCAGCATCTCCACATCATCACTGCAAATAAGTTCGGTAAAAGTAATAAAACAGTATACAGTCTATTATTCCAATTATCTTTGCTGACTTTGCATGTGTGCTGTGAATGACGCACGGGAATTACTTTGGGCTATACGTTCCAGATCAGCATTACTGACTTTGTTAAAAAATATTCTCCTAATCTTTCCTGTGGTTTTTTTGTTGATTACTTAAATCCACTGGGTACTGGCCTCTTCTGCCAGTGGAAATAGTTCCTCCTTGTCTGCTTGAACATCTCTGTTCGTTCCTCCCATGACCTCTTCTGCTCCAAGACTGACAATCCCAGGCTCTCCACGTGACTGCTCTCCCTCACCCCTGGCAGTTGGCTGTGTTGCCTGTGAATGGTCATCATCTGCAGTCATGCTCCAGGCCTTGTTCAAATACAGATCAAGTCAGAACATAATTGGACCCATAGCATCACGTTGATCCGTCATGATTGGATCTCAAAGTGAACCAAGGGAAAGGGTGGATTAGCAAACTGGCAACCCACTTAATTGTTCTTACAGCATGTTTTGGTGTTTGTTTTTGGAATGGTATTTTGGTCTTAACACTGTGATTTTACACCCGATGGTCATCCTTCAAAGGACAGCAGTGAAAATTGGGATACTGTTGTTGATTTGCATGGATTTGGACACTGCATGGCCGTTCAAAAGAGGGAGAAAGTTTACTGAACAATTTTGAAAGGAAAGTGCACAATGTCCTTTCGGGAAGGAAATCTACTGTCCTTCAGTGGTCTGGCCTGGATCTGACCCCAGACTCACAGCAATGTGGTTGACTCTTAACTGCGCCCTGAAATGGACTAACAAGCCACTGGGTTACAGGGTTACAATGGGTAACAAATGCCGACATTCACAGCAATGCTTACATGCCATGAAAGAATAAAGAAAAAAAAGCAACTGTCCTTGCCTGTACTGTGTTTTCATGCGTTTTTATTATTTAGTAAGTGGGGCGCGTGTAACTGGATTGCAGTGGTGTTTTTTTTTGATGCAAGTACTCTTGATGGATGACTTGTTCCTACTTCCTTGTAGTCTGTGCCAGATTTGGAAGAGCAGAAGCGAATAGATGATGAGATATGGGCAATTATAACTGGCTTTACCGCTGAGCACAAACCACCTATTCGCACCCCACCCGTTGGCAGGAATCTGTCCAATGCATCCCATCCGCTATCTCGACTGGCCGCAACAAGGCCTGCTGGACCACCCGCTCCCTCTTCCTCTCGCAATATGTCATCTCATTCCGCACGCTCATCTTTCTCTTCAAGATCTGCTAATCCCCGTTCTCCTCTCCCCTCATCTCTACATTCCCCTCCCGGCTACTACAAACAGGTACGGAAATCTTGCTTCAGTGGCAAATAGAATCATCCACTTGCACCTGTAGGCTTAGGATTAGCAAAAAGTCAAGGCATAGTTTTCCATTTAGTAAAATGCCAAAGTATGTCATTACAAGCTGTGGATAAGGGAATCCCTGTTTGCCAGCTATCTTCATCAGGAATGTCGAGCGTTCAATTGACGACTGTTACAGATGGTGAATGGTTCCAGTTAACTGTGACCTTAGCTTGCTGGACACTAAAATTGGATTTTAAGTTGTCAGTTGGCAAAGTATGTTGATAGATCATGTGGTGCTCTGCAGTAGTAGGATATGACATTGTGTCAATTCCTCAACCTCGGAGGTCACCAGTAGAAGAAAGAAGTGGATTTAAGGTGCTTCGACCGAGGGGGAAAGTGAGTCGGTGTAAACTGGAATAGAAACAAAAAATGCTGAAGGCACTCAGCAGGTCAGTCATGTTGTGGAGAAATACAGTCAACGTTTCAAATTGGTGACCTTTTGTCAGAAATGGAAACATAAGAGATTTTAAACAGTGAGTGATTAAGGACCGGACTGCACCGCACCCCCTGAGAGTGTGACGCAGATAGATTCTATCGAGGCATTCAAAAGGAAATTGAACTGGCACCTGAAAAGGAAGAATGGGCAGGATGACTGGGCGGAAACGGGAGAATAGCACTAAGTGAGTTGCTAATTGGATGAGCTGGTACAGATACAGTGGACCGAATGACCTCCTGCGCTGTAACAGTTGTGATACTCTGTGAGGTACAGCAGCAGCAAAAGGGGAAAATGTGGAAAGGACAAAATGGAAGGTCTGTGATAGGATGGGAGGAACGAGAGATTAAACGGCAGAAGGGATAATACAGCAAGGCAAAAAGGGATGGTAATGGGGAAAGTAAAGACATAAGAGGTGGATGTAGATGAGCTGCAAATGGCAATAGCATAATTATCAGTGGCTCACCACTGTTGAGACTGACCGAGGGTAGAGGTCTGATTTTGCAAAAGCTTGATGACTTGAAACTTTGAATTGAAATGCTGTAATTAGCCTTGGGAGTGGAGAATGTTAATCATGTTGCCTGATATGAGGACGGCAAGGTAGCGCAGTGGTTAGCACTGCTGCCTCACGGCACCGAGGACCCGGGTTCGATCCCGGACCTGGGCGTGCAGAGTTTGCACATTCTCGTGTCTGCTTGGGTCTCAGCCCCACAACCCAAAGATGTGCAGGTTAGGTGGATTGGCCACGCTAAATTGCCCCTTAGTTGGAATTTTTGTTCTTTTAAATGTTACAGAGTATGTGTGTGTGCAGTGTGCTGTAGGACACAGAGGCTCAGGGTTTAACCGCTTAGAATTTTGAATATTTGCTCCCATCAGTCAGACTAAGGTCTACCTGGGGAGGAGTAAGTGGCTCTGTCGTTTTCTCCCCCGACTGGAAAATGTGCAATTGTGAAAGGATTAGGTTTCCATCTGAACTTGTGTGAATAGTTGGGCCAGCACACTCACTGGGAAAGCTGGTATAAGCATACTCCCAGCCGAGACATGATAGGGGAGAAAGTTGAAGATAAAATGTCAGTAGTGTTATTCTCCATTTTTTTAAAATGTGAGAGCTTGCAGTATTTTTGAAACCGACGCCATTATAAATTGATGAAATTCAGTGTTGATTTTCTCTGCATACAAATACAGATGAGGACCATTCCTCAGACTCCCTCATTGCAAGCTCAGGAATCAACAAACCTAATTTCATCCCCCGTATCAGGCCCAAGGCCTGGAGGCTTCGAAAAGGTAGCCAGAGTCAAGTTATGCATGGAATGTTCTAGTATCTCCATGCATGTCTAAGATGTGAATGGCTTCACAAAGCTGCCTGTTTGACTACAAGTTCAAGACTTTGCACAAAGGCCCCAGTCTGCCGAGAAGCTCATCAGATTGCCTGTGTTTGCAAATGTTGTCGTTATTCACCATGCCAACTGGTTGAAGATAACTTTAAAAAAGCATCAAAGCAGCATGTTTGTGTTCAGAAAATGTAGAAAATAGCTGAGATTACAAAATGTAGATCATTCTGCATGAGATTTTAACATGGTTATAAACGGCCTGCTGGGTACAGTTATCAATGTTTTATTTGTGTTGAGTTTTAGTTAGAACTAAAACTGCGTATGTATGGTTTTATTGTGATTGGTTCAGAAGTGCACGTTTGGATTTGAGTGTCCTGATACTGAGTGTCATTGGTAAATTATTAAAAGGGGAATCTTATTAGTCACCGGAAGGGATTTTGCACCCCCACCCCCTCCATTCCGGCAGTGGAGGTAGCTGACCATCGGCTGCCAATGGGATCTTCCGGTCACGCTAAAGTCTACTGCATTTTGTGTGGCTTGCCCGTCCAGCTGCCAGTGAACCCACTGCGGGGCGACGCCTTTGGCAGGACCAGAAAATCCCACCCATCGTGTTCGGACAACACTCTTGAGAGGGGACTTGAGACACATTCCTCATCTCTTAAAAGTTCTGTGAATAAGAGATGTTCCACGGGTCCAATGTCTCTTCCAGGACTACCCATTGGATGTAACATCAACTTTTGGGTGGGTCTGCCATAATGTGATGAGCATCTTTCAAATGGATGTGGCCACTCTGTGGCGGAGTAATGCCAGGCATCACCTTTTCCACTCGTTGCCATAACCATGCTGAATGTTCGGCATGTCGGTGTAATTGGAATCCAGAGTTGGCTTGGCTGGCAGGAGAGCAGATTGTTAGTCCCCTGAAGGAATGCATCAATGGACGATGGTTTCGGTTACAGAGAGTTTGCTTTTTAGCAAGGAAGTCAAACAGAGCCAGGAAATGTAACAGGGTTTCCCGCTCTCTGTTTCTAAATAAAATACTTCACAAAAACAAATTGACTTCCTATCCCGGAGCCCCACCAGCCAATGAGGCCTGCGACATCTGTGCCCAGCATCACGCCTCCCCTTTTTAGTGAGCTCCCCACCGCAAGTGAGAATTCTGTTGGAAACCTGCCAAACTTAAAAGAACGAGCTTGCCCCTGGCAAGTTTGCCAGATTTGCATTAGGATTCCGCCAATGGAAAATCCTGGCCAGAAGTTCCAATCTCTGATGTGGAAAGTGATGGGGAATTCTGTTTCTAGATTTCTGCATCATGAAGATATAAAGAGATTTAGAAATGGTGCAGGAAAATGGTGCTGAAGTAGAAGACCACCACAATCTTATTGAATGGCAGAGTCAAATAGCCTACTCCTCCTATTTCCTATGTTCTATTATCAACTTTATTATAGATTGTCCGTACCTTCCAATTTCCAAGTGGCAGGAATGTTCCTCCCTTTGGTTAATATTTACTGTACTTTCAAATAAGTAGCTGGATTTCAGAAGGCTGTGAAGTTGCAGATTGATGAAAAGCTTTTTGAAATGGAGGAGTAATCAAAAAAGTAAAATTAAGCATTTTTCCAAGTGACCTTTCCCCACCCATGAACTGAGGGATGGTCTCCATTCAGAGGAAGTAGACGTTTTAGACCAGGCAGAAAAATGTCTTCTACCCACTGATACCCGCATAAGAAACATGATGGCAGCTGACTTTATATTTATGAAACAGACTGTCTATACCCTGAACTCTTAAAGACTTAATTTGTAACATCTTGAAATGAAAGTTGCCATAGTCCCCGAGGATCTTAGGTTGCCCACCCCTTTGAGTGGGAGAGCTGGCTGGTGGTGATTTAATCTGAGGGTCACCACACCTCAGACCAGGGGCAAGGTTAAGAAGGTGAGGCCTTCATGGATAACCTCAGCTGGAACAGGAATTGAACCCGGCTGTTGGTGTCGCTCCGCATTGCAAACCAGCCATCCAGGCAACTGAGCTAAACTGCATCCATTGTAACATCATATAGGTGTCATGATGCAATAATGGGTTCTTCCTTCACAATGTCTGATCTTCAAAGCATCTAAAACCCGAATGAACAACTGGAAAAGAAACAATAGGAAATTTTCCAATGCTTTGAGGGGAGAAATTGTGGGCTTGAGGCTGACTAAAGTTCCAGCACTCCCAACTTGCTGTTCCTTCTGTCTTAGATATAGCTAACCTGCACCTTGGCTCTCTAGGTGAGCTGGTCTTTTGTATATCAGGCACAGAAAAACCTCTCTCTAGTTAGACATGGAGAGCCTCGAGCGTGTCGCTGGGTTCCTGTGCATGTCTGACATTCACCACACTAAACAAAAGGTGTAAAACGGTATGTTAATTTTGTAACAAAAACAGAAAATGTCAGCAATAATAAACCGGTCAAGCAGCATTGTGGAGTTGGTGGGGGTGGGAAATGTCAGTATTTCAGATGCATGATCTTTCATCGAAACTGCATTTCTCGCCTTTGAATTGGCTTCTGCTTAGTTCATTTTGCTCAGTCATGTGGATTTTGCTCAGAGTACAGTACTTCTGACATACTGTTAGGATTTGGTACCTTTACAAAGGCCCAGCGCATTCTAATCATTCCACAAAATTCTGTAGTAAAAGCAAACCTGTTTGTATTTTATCAGCAGAGAATTGAGGGACGGGGGTGCAAGGGGTGTCTGCTTCCTGAGACACTCCTGAGGAAGGGATGTCCTTGAATGTGCCTTTGACTTCTTCTGTCTGTATACTTTCTCTGTTCATCCCGTGACTGCTTCTTTTTCCTATCCTAGTATTCTCTGCTTTACAAGGGCTTCAGCCTCCTACCTGAAAGCAATTACTATTGGCAGCTATCTCACCAGTACCTGGGGAACAAGGTAACCTGTATTTCCAGTACTGAATTAGAAACCAAATCTTTGCACAATTGTAGTTTGGATAATAAATCCAATTTATGTGTGTGTTTCTTAATATGACAATGCCTTTGCATGTATTATTGAAGAAAGATTCACTGGTTTGATCTATGCTCTTATGGTTCGGCGAGAAAGTGTTGAAAGCCTCTGGGCTGGATTCTTCGTCTGTTCACTGCAGCGGGATTCTCCAGTCCCGCTTTAGGGAACAGACGATTTGGCTGGGTGCCAAATTCTCCGTCCTCGCTAGCAGCGGTAGCGGGGCGGACTCACAACGGAGAATCACGTTGTGTTGCCTGACATAGAAGAGGATTACTGGCCTAACCATCTGATGTAAGGTGACCAGTTGGTGATGAATGGAATGACACACAAACATTATCATTCAATTGTAGAAGATTAAAAGTGGGGAGTTCCAGAATGATAAGTTTGCATTTAGTTATATTGATTTGCAATGTCAGGACATCAAAACAACTATCCACTAACTAACCTTGATCCATCCTTCTTCCAGCTCAACAGCCTCTGTCCTGGAATGTATCTTTCCCAGCACCCAGGCAGGTCTGCTCTCACAATGACAACAACTGCTAGTTAACGGATAAATGAAACTCATCCAGCTCCACCATCTGTGGGATTCCTGTCTTGTTCCAACTCCTCCTCCTTCCCACACCTAGCCCTCTTCTAATCTGTGCTTGGTTGCTCCACTGCGCTCCTACATCCTGGACTCATTGCGAGTAGCATCACAGGGGATCTATGAATAATGGCACCTTCAACCAAAGTACTGGGACTTTATAATTTAATACTTTTTTAAATGTTGTGAATAAAGTGTTAATTTTGACAAATGTTTTACCTCCTACAGTATTTCAGCAGTTTATAAAATCGATCGTTTTTATTTCTGTAGGTATCTACACTCTGTCATGGTGTCTGACCGTTAAATTCAAGGTGGTACTGGTGGTTCTGTCTGTACTCCTGGTTAAGGAGTGGTGTTAATCAACGTTTTGCATCAGTGTGAAGCATTCCTGTCAGTATTTCTTTGTTCTTTTGCACAGGTGACTTCCTACGGTGGACTCCTTCGATACACACTCTCTTACGATGCTGGGTTCCGAGGTTCCAGAGTACCAGATGCCGACGTGCAGATCATCGTAAGTGACTGCAGTTGTCCAGCTCACAAACTTTTTTAAAAAATCTTTTTATTGGCATTTCCCATATTTATAAACAGTTGTATATATACTCAACACATTTTTCTCGCCCGCGCTAATTTCCTTCATTATATAGAGAGGTTTAGTTTGTCCTTCGTTTAACTGACCCTCCGTACATTTCATTACCCTCTGGATTGGTCTATGGTTCCTCCCCCTTCCCGTTGTCCCCCCCCCCCTTGGCTGCGCAGGCTTTTGGTACCTCATCTGTCTTGGTGTTTTAAAAAAAAATTCTTATTAGGTTACTCCTCGTTGCTGGCCTCGAACAGGTTTTGGAACAGCCGACAAACTGCCCCCAAGTATCCAGGAAGCCTTCCTCTGACCCTCGGGTGGCGTACTTAATCTTCTCCAGGTGGAGAAATTCCGAGAGGTCAGCGAGCCAGTCTGCAGCTTTGGGTGGTGCTGCCGATCGCCAGCCGAGCAGGATTCTCCGGCGTGCGATTAGGGAAGCGAAAGCGAAGGCGTTGGCCCCCTTCCCCATGTGTAACTCTGGTTGCTTCGATACCCCAAAGATTGCCACTATTGGGCATGGCTTCACCCTCACCCCCACAACCTTGGACATTGCCTCGGAGAAGGCTGTCCAGAACCCAGCAAGCTTGGGGCAAGCCCAAAACATGTGGGTGTGGTTGGCCGGGCCCCTCTGGCACCGCTTACATTTGTCCTCCACCTCCGGGAAGAACCTGCTCATTCGGGTTCTGGTCAGGTGTGCTCTGTGCATCACTTTGAGCTGCATTAGGCTTAGCCTTGTGCAGGAGGAGGTGGAGATTTCCCTGCTCAGTACTTCGCTCCAGAGTCTCCACCCTACCTCTGTTCCCAGTTCGTCCTCCCATTTTTGTCTGGTCTCGTCCAGTGGAGTCTGGGTTCTGTCCAGTAGCTGTCCGTATATTTTCCCACATAGCCCCCCCTTCTCGCTGCTTGTGCCTATCAGGTCCTCTAGTAGTGTGGTTTCTGGGGCCCTGGGGTACCTCACTGTCTCTTTGCTGAGGAAGAGTTTTATTTGGAGGTGTCTCATTTCCTGTCCTTTTGTTAGCCTCCACTTCCTCGTCAGTTTGTCTAATGTCACCAGTCTGTGCCCTACGTAGAAGTCCCCGACCGTCAATATGCCCCCGTCCTGCCTCCAACTTTTGAAGGTGGTATCCAGCATGGCTGGGAGGAATCTGTGATTGCCACAGATGGGGGCCATAAGGGATATTTTGGTTATCCTGAAGTGCTGTCTCAACTGGGTTCGCGTTCTCAGCGTGGCCGCTACCACTGGCCTCGTTGTGTATCTTGTTGAGGAGGATGGGAGTGCTGCTGTGGCAGGGCCTGGAAGGTTGTTCCTTTACAGGATACCTCCTCCATTTGTACCCAATCTGTGTCGGGTTCTTGTACCCATCCCCTCACTCTTTCTGCCTTTGCTGCCCAGTGGTAGAATTGTAGGTTCGGTAAGGCCAAGCCCCCTTTGATTTTCCTTCTTTGCAGTGTCTGTTTGGGAATTCTCGGGTTCTTACCCCCCCCCCACACACACACACAAATGCCATGATTAGACTGTCTACATTTTGGAAAAAGGCCTTGGGGATGAAGATCGGAATGGATCTAAACAGGAAGAGGAACCTTGGCATTACGTTCATTTTGATTGTCTGCACTCCCCGCCAGAGAGAGTGGGAGTGAGCCCCACCTTTGAAGGTCTCTTCTTACTTCCTCCACCAGGCTGGTCAGGTTCCACTTGTGGATCTGTGTCCAGTCTCTGGCTATCTGGATCCCCAAGTAGCGGAATCTGTTCTGGGCTGTTTTGAACAGGAGCCCCTACAGCTCTCTCCCTCCCCCGTTTGGGTTCACTGGGAATGCCTCTCTTTTGCCCAGGTTAAGTTTGTAGCCCGAAACGGTTTCAAACTCTTTCAGTGTTTGCAGTTGTGGTGGTATGTATTAGGGGTAATACGGTACACCATGAATGCCGAGGAGCTATTGGAGGACAGATGCTGGGTCCCGATTGGATCTGCCGCCTACTGGGCTCCACCCAGATAGGCGGGGTATAAGAACCCGGTTTACTCCCCGCAGCTGCATTCTGTGACTGAGCTGCTGGGGAACAAGTCTGCTCAATAAAGCCTCGATTGAAGTTCTCTACGTCTCGCCTCGTGTGTGATCGATGGTGCTACAATTTATTGAGCAGACTTAAAAAGGAATATGGAGCTCCGGATCGCCCCGGAGTGCCTGCGAATCGGCCCCCAAGCAGCTAACGCAACATCGGCGTTTAAACACTGGCTGGCGTGCTTTGAGGGATACCTCCGAACAGCCCCCGGCAGACCAGAAGATGCAGGTCCTGCATTCCAGAGTGAGTCCCGAAATCTACGCACTCATCGAGGACGCGGAAGAATTCCCAGCGGCGATCAACTTGCTGAAGGAGATCGACATTAGGCCCGTCAACCAGGTCTACGCACGCTACCAGCTCGCGACGAGACGACAAATCCCCGGGGAATCGCTGGACGAATTCTTCAATGCGCTGACGATCCTGGGAAGAAACTGCGACTGCCCAGCAGTGACGGCGAATGGACATACGGACCTCCGGATCAGAGACGCTTACGTAACAGGTTTGGCATCGTCGCAAATTCGCCAGAGACTTTTAGAGAAAGACTCTCTCGGACTCACAGAGGCACGGGCCCTTGCAGCCTCCCTCGACGTGGCCTCCCAAAACGCCCGCGCCTATGCCCCCGGCCGCACTACAGCCCCTTGGGCTCTGTGGACCCCCACCGCGACCGACCCCCCCCGGCACCCCCCACCCCTCCGCAAGCGTGCGCGGCCAGAATCCCAGACCACCCCGGGGGGGCCCCGCTGCTACTTTTGCGGGCAGCCGAAACACCCCCGCCAGCGCTGCCCGGCCCGCTCGGCCACCTGTAAAAGCTGTGGCAAAAGGGGGCACTATGCAGCGGTGTGCCAGTCCCGTGGGGTCGCCCCTATCTCCGGGGAACAAACGGGACCACGGGCTCAACCCCCCACCAGCGACCCACGGGCGGCCAATGGGCGCCGCCATTCTGAACCCCGGACACCACAAGGGGGGGACGGGCGCCGCCATCTTCCTACCCACGGGCTGCGTGCGATCCATGGGAGCGGCCATTTTGTCCACCCCCGGCCGCGTGCGACCCATGGGAGCAGCCATTTTGTCCACTCCCGGCAGCGTGCGATCCATGGACGCCGCCATCTTGGCTGACAGGCAAGGACCCCAGCGTGGACGGCTCCACACTGCCTGAAGACAACGATCTGATGCACCAACCACGTTTGGCGTCGGTGACCCTCGACCAGTCGCGACCCCGGACGCTCCAGACGACAACGACAAAGGTGCTGGTGAACGGGCACGAGATCGCAAACCTAACGGTGCAGGGGAGAGAGTTCAAAAATTACCGGCTGTATGTCCTCCCCCATCTCTGCGCTCCCACTCTCCTGGGGTTGGACTTCCAATGCAACCTCCAGAGCTTAACATTTAAATTTGGCGGCCCTATACCCCCACTGACTATATGCGGCCTCGCGACACTCCAGGTCGAGCCGCCCTCCTTGTTTGCGAACCTCACCCCGGATTGCAAACCCGTCGCCACTAGGAGCAGACGGTACTGCACCCAGGACCGGACGTTTATCAGGTCCGAAGTCCAGCGGCTGCTGAAGGAAGGCATAATCCAGGCCAGCAATAGTCCCTGGAGAGCTCAGGTGGTAGTAGTGAAGACAGGGGAGGAGCAGAGGATGGTCGTAGACTACAGTCAGACCATCAACAGGTACACGCAGCTAGATGCGTACCCTCTCCCCCGCATATCCGACATGGTCAATCGGATTGCACAGTACAAGGTCTTCTCCACCGTGGACCTTGAGTCCGCCTACCACCAGCTCCCCATTCGCCCCGATGACCGCATGTACACTGCCTTCGAAGCAGACGGGCGGCTATACCACTTCTTAAGGGTTCCATTCGGCGTCACAAACTGAGTCTCGGTCTTCCAACGGGAGATGGACCAAATGGTTGACCAGCACGGTTTACGGGCCACGTTCCCGTACCTCGACAACGTCACCATCTGCGGCCACGACCAGCAGGACCACGACGCCAACCTCCGCAAATTCCTCCAGACCGCTAACGCCCTCAACCTCACCTACAACGAGGAAAAATGCGTGTTTAGCACCGACCGTCTAGCCATCTTGGGCTACATAGTGCGTAATGGAGTGATAGACCACGACCCTGAACGCATGCGCCCCCTCATGGAGTTCCCACTTCCCCACTGTGCCAAAGCCCTGAAACGCTGCCTGGGCTTTTCTTATTACGCCCAGTGGGTCCCCCAGTACGCAGACAAGGCCCGTCCATTAATCCAGTCCACTACTTTTCCCCTGTCGACAGAGGCCCGCCAGGCCTTCAGCCGCATCAAAGCAGATATCGCAAAGGCCACGATGCGCGCCATCGACGAGTCCCTCCCCTTCCAAGTCGAGAGCGACGCATCCGACGTAGCTCTGGCGGCCACTCTCAACCAAGCGGGCAGACCCGTGGCCTTTTTCTCCCGGACCCTCCACGCTTCAGAAATTCACCACTCCTCCGTAGAAAAGGAGGCCCAAGCCATAGTGGAAGCTCTGCGACATTGGAGGCATTATCTGGCTGAAAGGAGATTCACTCTCCTCACTGAGCAACAGTCGGCAGCCTTCATGTTCGAAAATGCACAGTGGGGCAAGATAAAGAACGACAAGGTCCTGCGGTGGAGGATCGAACTCTCCACCTACAACTATGAGATCTTGTACCATCCCGGAAAGCTGAACGAGCCGTCCGATGCCCTATCTCACGGCACATGTGCCAACGCACAAGTGGACCGCCTCCAAGCCCTCCACGAGGACCTCTGCCACCCGGGGGTCACTCGCTTCTACCACTTTATAAAGGCCCGCAACCTCCCGTACTCCGTCGAGGAGGTCCGAACAGTCACCAGGAACTGCCAAATCTGCGCAGAATGCAAACCGCATTTTTTCAGGCCAGATAGAGCGCACCTGATAAAGACTTCCCGTCCCTTTGAACGCCTCAGTCTGGATTTCAAAGGCCCCCACCCCTCCACCGATCGCAACACGTACTTTCTTAACATCGTTGACGAATACTCCCGTTTCCCCTTCGCCATCCCCTGCCCCGACATGACCGCGGCCACGGTCATTAAAGCCCCCTGCACCATCTTTACCCTGTTCGGTTTCCCCGCCTACATCCATAGCGATAGGGGGTCCTCCTTCATGAGTGACGAGCTGCGTCAATTCCTGCTCAGCAAGGGCATAGCCTCGAGCAGGACGACCAGCTACAACCACTGGGGGAACGGGCAGGTAGAGAGGGAGAACAGAACGGTCTGGAAGACCGTCCTATTGGCCCTACGGTCTAGGAATCTCCCAACTTCCCGCTGGCAGGAAGTCCTCCTGAATGCCCTTCATTCTATCCGGTCCCTACTGTGCACCACCACGAAACAAACGCCGCACGAGCGCCTCCTTGTCTTCCCTAGGAAGTCCGCTTCTGGAACGTCACTTCCGACATGGCTGGCAGCCCCGGGAACCATCCTGCTCCGGAAACATGTGCGGGCGCACAAATCAGACCCACTGGTGGAAAAGGTACATCTACTCCACGCCAACCCGCAGTACGCCTACGTGGCGTTCCCAGACGGCCGACAGGACACGGTCTCTCTGCGGGACCTGGTGCCCGCCGGAGCTCCCCACACCCCCCTAACACCAATCACCACCCCCTCACTCCCGCTGGTGCACCCCACAACCACCCCCTTCCCGGGGGGGTCAGTTCTCCTCCCAGGCCCGCCCAGGAGTAAGGAAACAGAGAGGGACAGCGCGATGCTCCCAGAGTCGACCGGACCCGAGCCAGCACCACCACCACCCGGGCTGAGACGATCGGAGAGGGCGACCAGAGCACCATCTCGACTCATCGAGTCGACTTAAGATGTATATAATTCAGTGGCCCAGTAAAGCGGCATTGTTGTAAACAGTGAACGCTGCTAATCGGGTAAAATGTGAATAATTCAGTGGCCCAGTAAAAGCGGCATGGTTGTATATAGTTCAATGGTTAAGGCACCGACCCTGTAAACCCCTACCACCATAACACCCACCACCCCGCCGGGTTCCTTTTTAACAAGGGGAGAATGTGGTGGTATGTGTTAGGGGTAATACGGCACACCATGAATGCCGAGGAGCTATTGGAGGACAGATGCTGGGTCCCGATTGGATCTGCCGCCTACTGGGCTCCACCCAGATAGGAGGGGTATAAGAAGCCGTTTTACTCCCTGCAGCTGCATTCTGTGACTGAGCTGCTGGGGAACAAGTCTGCTCAATAAAGCCTCGATTGAAGTTCTCTACGTCTCGCCTCGTGTGTGATCGATGGTGCTACAGCAGTATTGTCTTCAGTCCCTCCTGTGGCTTCGAGACATAGAGGAGCAGGTCATCTGCATAGAGTGAGACTCTCTGCTCTCTGTTTCCTCTCCGGATTCCCTTCCAGCTTTTCGCGTCCCGCAGGGCTGTCACCAGCGGCTAGCGCGAACAAAAGTGGGGACAGGGGGCAGCCCTGTTTTGTATTTAGAGCTGGTGGTGTTAGTTCGGACGCTCGCTTTGGGAGCATTGTACAGGAGCCTCACCCAGGCGGTGAACCCCGCTCCTAGCCCAAACCGTTCCAGTACCTCGAGGAGGTATTTCCATTCGACTCTGTCGAAGGCCTTTTCTGCGTCCATGGAGACGATCCCCAGAGGGGGTCATTATTACGTTCAGCAGCCGCCTGATGTTCGCTGTGAGCTGCCTACCCTTGACAAAGCCGGTTTGGTCCTCTGCGACCACCTCTGGTACACAGCCCTTCAGCTTTTTGGCCAGGACCTTTGCAAGTATTTTCGCATCCACGTTCAGCAGAGAAATGGGCCTGTATGATCCGCATTCCGTCAGGTCTTTATCTTTTTTGGGTATCAGTGAAATTATGGCCTGCGCTAGCGTGGAGGGCAGGGTACCCCCTGCCAGTGAGTCCGCGAACATGTCCCTTAGGTGTGGGGCCAGGACTGGTGCAAATTTTCTGTAGACGTCTGCCGGGAACCCGTCGGGTCCCGGTGCCTTCCCCGCCTGCATGGAGCTAATGCTCTCCATGATTTCTCCCAGGCCTATTGGTACTTCCAGCTCCGCCCGTCTGTCTTCCCCCACAACTGATAGTTCCAGTCCGTCTAGGAACTGTTTCATCCCCGCATCCCCGTTGGGGGGCTCGGTGGTGTACAGTCCCAGGTAGAAGGTCTCAAATGCCCGATTGACCTCCTTTGCTTCTGTTACCAGTCTGCCTCTGCTATCCTTTACCTGCGCTATTTCCCTTGTGGCTGCCTGCTTTCTCAGCTGGTGAGCCAATAGGCGGCCAGCCTTGTCTCCGTGTTCGTAGAAGGTCCCCTGTGTCTGGCAGAGTTTTCCTAGTGAATAGGAGGTTAAAGTCCATTTGCAGCTTTTTCCTCTCCGCCAGCAGCTCTACAGTCGGGGCCTCGGAGTATTTTCTGTCGCCTTCCAGGATGGAGTCCACTAGCTGTTGCCTGGCCACCCTCTCTTCCCTATCTCTGCTTGCCTTGGAGGCTATGATCTCTCCTCTAATCACGGCCTTCAGTGCCTCCCAGAACATGGAGGGTGAGACCTCCCCGTTTTGGCTGATACTAACATAGTTGCCTATGGCCCCCCATGTTTTCTGACAGAAGGCCTTGTCGGCCAGGAGGTCCGTGTCCAGCCTCCATGTGGGGCGCTGGTCCCAGCCTGTCTCCAACCTCACATCCGTATAGTGTGGAGCGTGGTCAGAGATAACGATCACTGAGTACTCCATTCCCGTGATCCCTGGAGGCACCAATTTCCCCACTGCAAAGAAGTCGATACGGGTGCATACCTTGTGTACTTGTGAGAAGTATGAAAATTCCTTCTCTCCCGGGTGCCGGAACCTCCATGGGTCCACCACCCCCATCTGCTCCATAAATGCTCCTTGTTCCCTAGCCAGGCCAGTCTTTTTCCCCTGTCTGCGGTTTGATCGGTCGGTCAGTGGGTCCTGTACACAGTTGAAGTTGCCCCCATGATCAGTCGGTGTGTGTCAAGGTCGGGGATTTCTGCCATGGCCTTCTTTATAAATTCTGTGTCGTCCCAGTTGGGAGCGCACACATTTACCAGTACGACCGGTGTCCGTTCCAGGACACCGCTGACCATGACGTACCGTCCCCCTGGGTCCGTAACTGTCTTGGTTTCCATAAACCTCGTCCTCTTGCTAATTAATATTGCTACCCCACTAGCCATCGTCCTGTAGCATGAGTGGTATGTCTGTCCCACCCACCCTTTCTTACCAGCAGTCGGTCCTTCTCCCTCAGGTGCGTCTCTTGTAGGTAGATTATGTCTGCTTTTAGGCTTCCTAGGTGGGTGAAGACCCTGGATCTTTTCACCGGGCCGTTGAGTCCCCTTACATTCCAGGTAACAATCCTGGTGGAGGGTTTTCGACCCCCCGGTCCTGCGGGGTCACCCATACTTACCTGGTGGACGCGCCCTTGCATTCCGGGCTTTCCCTCCGTTAGGGGGCCAACCAAAATGGCCGCAGTCACCACACTCGCCATGAGGTCGGACCTCAGGGCTCCGGGGTTTCCTTTTGTCCAGGGGGCACCCAACATGGTCACCAGCTATGTGTACACCACGTGGCTGCGCCCCGCACTCCAGGGTCTACCTTCGCCGTGAAGCCCTCCTGAGTGGCTGTTTTGTGGCACCATCTTGGTTCCTCGCCCTGCTCTATGCCTGCCGAGGTCTGTGTGTAGAAGCCAGGTATTTCTATATTAGGTGTGTTAGAAATACCTGGCTTCTACAGTCGGCCCTTTGGTAAATCGAAAGATTAAGTGAGATAAAAAGATAGCTGTTTAAGCGTACATATTAAGCCCCAGTTTTAAATTAAGGATTAAAAACTGGGGCTTAATATTTACGCTTAAACAACTATCTTTTACCTATATTAGGTGTATTAGAAATACCTGGCTTCTACACTGTGTTCATGCTGCTTATCTACCTCACCCTTCTCTTTGCTTCTCTTTTGTTCTGCGCTCTCCCCCCCCCCCGCCTTAGTCCCTATTCCTCTGTCCACCCCCTGTGTTCTCCCCCCCTTCCCCTTCTGCCCTGTCCTCCCCCCTTCTCTTTGTGCCAGGCACTCCCTCTCCCCTGAGAAGCGTGCCGCGGCCCTCCTTTCTTCCTGCCCTCCCATGTTAGCCCTCCTCGCTAGCACGGTGGGCCCCCTCCCAGCACTTGCCCTGTTCTTGTCCTGTTTTACCTTCCTTTTGCTAGCCCTTGTCTCGCTCTCCTGTCCGCCTTTCTCACCCTCATTCTCCTTGCTTCGCTCCCTCCCCATTGCATTGAGAGGTGGAACGAGCCCGGGAACGAGTCCCGCACAGTGCACCAAACACGCGTGTACAGTTCGTGATCGTATTGTCTCTGTTTGCGGTCTGCCCGCTGCTCTTTGTTCCGATTCTTCCTTTCTTTTCCATCCCCGTCGCTTTCATGATGGCCGTTGCGGCTTTCCCTCATCCAGTTTGGTCGCTCTAACCAACTCCTCCGCTGCCACTGGGATGTTAAAAAACAGCTCCTTCCCCTCAAATGTTATCCAGAGTTTGGCCGGGAATAACATCCCAAATTTCACATTATTTTTGTCGAGTGCTGATTTGGCCCTGTTGAATTCAGCCCTTCTTTTGGCCCTGTTGAATTCAGCCCTTCTTTTGGCCAGGTCCGCCCCAATGTCCTGGTACACCCTTATGGTCTTCCCTTTTCACGTGCTCGATTTTGTCTGTCGGGCCCACTTTAGGATTTTTTTCCCTGTCTTGGAACCTGTGCAGCTTCATGATAATCGCTCTGGGCTGCCCCCCGGCTTTGGGCCTGGGTCGGAACGACCTGTGCGCCCTGTCAATTTCTGAGGGGTTTGGAAACTTCTACCTTCCCACTAGCTTGCCCAGCATTTGGGTGACGTAGCCTGTTTGGCCTCTGCCCGCCATCCCCTCTGGCAGACCCACTATTTTAACATTCTGCCGTCTGGACCTATTTTCCTGGTGCTCCACTTTCCCTCTTAGACTCCCCTGGGTCATTACCAGCCTTTTCACCTCGGTTTTCTGAGTTACCATCCTGTCGCTCTGGTCCAAGGCGGCCCTCTCCAACTCCTGAATCATTTTCTCCTGCACCTCCACCTTCCTTTCCAGACCGTTAATGGTTCGCTGCATTTTGTCCGTTGTCCCCGCCAGCATCTCCTTCATCATTGTGTGGAGCTCCGTCCTGAGTGCGTCCCTCATGGCGTTTATCTCCATTTTTATCTCCTTTATGGCGTTTATTTCCGTTTTCAGCACGCTTCTCCATTCCTCCCCCTGTGCCGGGGGGGGGGGAGGGGGGATGGTCGCCGCGACCTGTTCCTGTTCCGCTGCTTGGCTCGTCAGCTTTTCCACTTCCTGGTTCGCCTGAACCTCCGCCTCACCCCATGCGGTCGTCTGCCTGCGCGGCCGCAGCTCCTGTCCTTTTCCTACACCTTCGCTGCTGCTCCTTCCTACATCTCGCCGTCCCCCCGATTTATTATTTGCAGGCATATTTCTGTTATGTACCTTTCTCTTTTTTTCCTGGGTTTTGGTGCGAAAAATAATTTTTTTTTTTTTGTTCCCCCCCCCCCCCCCAAAGAACCCCCCCCAAGGGTTTTTTCGCCTTTTAAAAAACAATTTTAAAAAAAAAAAAGTTTTTTTTTTTTTAAAAGGTTTTTTTTTAATTTTCAGGAGAGGAACAAGAAAGATTGAATTAAAAAAATATATTATTTTGTTTTTGTGTTATCCTCTCTGTGCTCCGACTTTCAGGCAGTTTCTGAGCGATCCCCATTCCTCCTCCACGTGCAGCTCACCGGGACCAGTCTCGCCTCTTTTTTTTCCCCCTCTTCAGCTCCGTGGAACGGAGCTTTGGCGCCTGGGCAGGGCTGATTTCACGGGACTTAAAACATTTTTTTTTAAACTCACCGGGAAAACCCCCGTTAAAAGCCGCAATTTCGTGGATGTGCGGGAGCGCCTTTGCTGCGGCCGCTCTGTTCGCGATCGCCACTGGAAGTCCATCCCAGCTCACAAACTTTTGAGTCTGTAAAAATGGAGATAGCCGTTTCGTGAAATGTTGATCTTGGATATCCACCATATACCTTTCTGGGAAGACCGAAGTTGTGGGTGTGGCATTGATTTGAGAGAATAAATAGCCGTAAAAACACACACTAACCTTTGGAGCCAGTGAGTATCCCATGCATCCGCTCTGCGGATCATGTGGACCCCATATTTTTTTCAAGCTGGTTTACACTGGGATGGAGAGAGCTTCTTGCTGATGGAGTACATGTTCATCACTATGCCTAATTCATTCAGAAGATGTGGGTCATGATTTCTGAACCGTTGTCAGGGAAACGCACCGTTCTCTCGGCCCTTACAAAATGGTGGCTGTTGAAGGCACTTTTCCTCCTTTGAATAATGCTGCTTTGCAACTTTTCATCATATGCTTTACTCTTTGGGTCCTATCTTTGTTTATCGGGTGAATTTGTCCTTTGGCTTGTAAATTCCAAGCTTTTTGGGGGTTTTTGCAAGTTTGTTTCCACATTCTGATTTGAAGGAGCTCACAGCTGTTGAGGGATAGGTATTGACGGGTACCTATTGCATCATGTAGCTTTTGTCCATTACAGCGACTTGCCATGACTCATGTGTATGTTCAGGCTTTCAATTATCGTTAAATGTGAGCCGGACTGGGAAATGGGGATCTATGAGGTGCAGTGAAGAAGTTGTGAGTTGTGAACAATTAGTTAATTTGGAACAGATCGGCAGGCAGCACCACGTGACTCAGAATCTTGGGCCGTCTATCCAATGCATTGTAGTCTTACCTTACCCAATTTCTTGAACTGTGAAGTCTTTTTATGTACCTGTGTCCAGGTAGAGTATGTAACATTCAGCCTGGTCAGAACCTGCTGCCAAGGCAGAATGTACGGCTGTGTAACGCAAAGTCTCAAAGTAGACATCTCTCCCTATGCAGTAGTACATCCAATTTGCCAACCTTCAAAGCGGACTGGGCAAGGTTCACATCATTCATCCACGAGAAAATGTTTTGTGCCTCCCTGTTGCCTTTCCTTCCACTTCTTTCATTTAAACTCCTTCTGTCTCCCGCTGTCTTTGACAAAGGCTGGCAAGTATTTATAATTAACTTTGTAGCTCTATAAAAGGTGACATTATGTTTTTCCACTATTGCAGCCACTTGGTTTTATCATAGACTAGAATCCCTACAGTACAGAAGGAGGCCATTTGGCCCATCGAGTCTGCGCCAACCCTAGGCCCACGCCCCCAACGTATCCCCGTAACCCCACTTAACATTTTTAGTGCTAAGGAGCAATTTGGCATGACAACCCACCTAATCTGCACATCTTTGGTGCGCTGATCATTTAATTTGAGTTGCCGTTGGATAATATGCAATCCTCATTAAACTGGCTCCTTGCACCAAATCACAGCTGTGTCGGTATCCATCAGTAATTGGTCCAGTGAGCTGTTTTCATAAAAATGTGCGCAATTGGCTCACTAGGTCAGTTTTGCTGCAGACTTGGGCTGAAAATCCTGAACTTAATAGAAAGCTGAAAATTAGCGTTTATGTCACCTGTGTCGCATCATCACTGAAGTTGCCTCAGCTTAATTTGTCAATTGAAATGCGCGCACACACCTAAGAAAGCCTGGTTTACCCGCACAGTTACCTGCCCTGTTCGTTAAGTTTATAAAGTATGCCGGCCTGGCGTTGGTCATACCAACGCACAGCATCTCCCAGTAAAAGAAAGGAAAAAAAATGCGAGATGTTAAAGGGCTCCAGGGAACAATAGCAATTGGCAAACAGGTTGTATATAGTTGGATGAGGATAATAAAATGAATCATTCCACCCCGGGTAATTTCAAAGGATTTGGATTTGATTTATTGTCACGTGCACCGAGGTACAGTGAAAAATATTGTTCTGCGTACGGTCCAGACAGATCGTTCCATTAATGAAAAAACATAGGACATACATAAATGCACAATGTAAATACATAGACTCAGTAGGGAAGATGTGTGCTGAGATCAGTTCCAGTCCGTCAGAGGGTCATTCAGGAGTCTGGTAACAGCGGGGAAGAAGCTGTTTTTGAACCTGTTAGTGCGTGCTCTGACTTTTGTAGTATCTTCCTCCTCCCCTGCCTAGTGGAAATCCTTTTCTCAAATAATTTATCCCTAAATCCTGATATTTGTCAACCTATCTGAAGCTTAAAATTGGTTCAGTGGATTTGATAAAGGTGTTTAAAATCATGAAAGGTGTTGATGGAGCAAATAGAGAGAGACTAGCTGCAGTAGCTGACTGGTCGATAACCTGAGTGGACAAAATTAAAGTGCAGTAAGAAGTCTTACAACACCAGGTTAAAGTGCAACAGGTTTGTTTCAAACACTAGCTTTCGGAGCACTGCTCCTTCCTCAGGTGAATGAAGAGATATACCTCTTCATTCACCTGAGGAAGGAGCAGTGCTCCGAAAGCTAGTGTTTGAACCAAACCTGTTGGACTTTAATCTGGTGTTGTCAGACTTCTCACTGTACTCACCCAAGTCCAACGCCGGCATCTCCACATCAGAATTAAAGTGATCAGCAAAAGAACTAGAGATGACGTGAGAAAAAGTTTTGTTTTAATGCAGCATGTAATGCTTGCCAGTGTGGTGGGTGCAGATTCAGGAGCAGCCTTCCAAGAAGGTTTGGAAACATACGTGATGGGGAAAGGACTTCAGGAATATGTGGAAAGAGCAGTCGCCCTTCAAAAGAGTAAGCACAGACTCGGTCGACTGAATAGCCCCCTTCAGTGCTATGCTTCCATGGCACATTTCTTAAATTTAAGTTAGATGTTTTGAAGATCTTTGAAGAGCCCACCCTGAAACTTCAGAAGTTTTATTCTTTGGGCCTCTGAAGTGTGTCAGCACTCCCAGCGGGAGCACAGTGAGAACCCTCCAGATCCAGTGATGGGTAACCTTTATTAAAAGTATAAAAGGAATCGTTGTACAATCCTTTTTGCGAGAACAATCATTACGTTGTACTTTCTCCATGCTTAACAGTGTACAGACCTATTGATTGTTAACCTGAAAATGTTTTTGCTTGCGTGATCTTTCAGGGCAACGACATCACCTTGGTGACCTACCACCATCACCAGCTGCAGCCAAGAGAGATGAAGTCCTTTGAGGTCATGCTCAAGGAGGTAAAGGGTTAAGTTTTGCACGTTCTGTTTCACCATTCCTCCTGTAAACACCTTCGGCAGTGGTAAAGTCAGATCCATGAGTGTCTTGGAGACGAGTTGCTAAGTTACTCCACAAGAGTTGTTCTCGGGGCGAAAGGGCTCATGATCCCCATTTTATTCATTCCTTATTGTGAATTTAGATCCACAGATGGAGGTCAATTAGCTTTGTTGATGAGACGCCCAGAGTGTGATGCATAATGATGCCACTGGTGTGGGTTCAATCTACACACTAGTTGAAGCAGTTCGTGGAGATCTGTCTCCTTGCCTTGCCCAGACTTGGTGCAGAGTGGTGCCCCTCAAGCTATATAAACCATGTGTCTCTCTTTTAAAGAGAGATGCCTGAGTATTTCATGGACTATGGCCAATACCATAGGTACTCAAATTTTCTGCCATGCCAAGAAAGGTAGGGGTACACATTCACTACAAATACGTACCATAAGATGCCTCAGGATTTTAAATGGAAATATTTGGCAATTTTAGGTGATTTTATTCTTGCAGAAAATAAAGTAATATAATTTTTTTAAATATATGGTGTCCTGTTGTAATTGGAAAATATCTTTTGCATCTGTGTTTACCAAAGAAGCAGATGGTGTCAGAGCGATAGAGGAGGAAACTCTGTCACTTGTCGAGTCCCAAATTGATGAGGAGGAAATGTTGGATTAATTGTCAGTACTTAAAAGTTGACAGTGCACTGAGAACAATGAGATGCATCCGAGGATATTGAAGGAAGTGAGAATGAAATTTCCCACTGGCCAGATTTTTTCAGTCTTCGCTGGACTCTGGTGAAGTGCCAGAGGACTGGAGAACTGCAGACATTAGACCCTTGTACAAAAGAGCCTGTAAGGATAAGCCCAGCAATTACAGACCAGTCCATTTAACTTTAACGGTGGAGAAGCTTCTGGAAACGATTATTTGGGATAGAATTAGTGGGTTTATTAGAAAGAGCCAACATTAATTTCTAAATGGGGAAATCGTGTTTAACTAATTTGTTGTTGTTTTTGAGGAGGTAACAGAGAGGGCCAGTGAGGGTAATGCTGTTGATGTGGACTTTCAAAAGGCATTCAGTACAGTGCTTTGCAAAAGACTTGTGAGAAAAGTTAGAGCACATGGAATAAAAAGAACAGTACCAATGTGGATTTAAAATTAGCTGAATAATAGAAGGCCAAGTTTACTGGGTATTTTTCGGACTGGAAGGAAGGTTTGTCGAGGATTTCCCAGCATCAATATGGGGACACTTGCTCTTCCTGATATATATTAATGATCTCGATCTTGGTGTGCAGGAGACAATTTCAAAGTTGGCGAATGACGCACAGCTTGGAAATATTGAAAACTGTGAGGAGGACACTGCAGAACCTCAAAAGGACATAGAAATGTTGGTGGAGTGGGCAGATAGAAGGCAGATGAAGTTCAATGTGGAGAAGTTTGAGGTGATGCATTTTAGTAGGAAGAACATGGACAGACAATATTTCTTAAGGTACAGAGGGACCTGGGTGCATATGTCCATAGATCATTGAAGGTGGCAGGACAATTGGAGAGAGCAGTTAATAAAACATAATGTATTCTGGGCTTTATTAATAGGGACATAGAGTACAAAAGCTAAGACGGTTATGCTGAACTTACACAAGACACTAGTTAGACTTCAGCTGGAATATTGTGTACAGTTTGTGCGCCATACTGTAGGGAGGATGTGAACCCATTGGCGAGAGTGCAGGAGAGGTTTACAAACATGGTTCCAGGGATGAGAAACTTCAGTTATGGGGATAGATTGGAGAGGTTGGAACGGTGTTCCTTGGAGTGAAGAAGGCTGAGAGGAGATTTGGTAAAGATGTTCAAAATCGTGAGGGGGCTGCACAGCGTGGACGGGGAGAAACTGTTCTAATCCTTAAAAGGAGTGAAAACAGGAGGGCACAGATTTGAATTGATTCGCAGAAGAAGCAAATGCGACATGTGAGAAAAATCTTCTCACGCAATGAGCGGTTTGGATCTGGAATGAACTGCTTGGTAAGTGTGGTGGAGGCAGGTTCAATCGAGGCATTCAAGAGGGCATTAGATGATTATGTGCAGGGGTATGGGGAAAAGGCAGGGGAATGGCACTCAGTTGTGGTGCTCATTCGGAGGGCAGGTGCAGACACGATGGGCCAAATGGCCTCCTGCACCATAACAATCATGTGACACGATAAGCTCTGTACAACTACAATAAGCAAATTTATTCATGGTGAGTCCAGCAGTGTGAATAGTGATTAATACAATGAGTACAGCAGCAAAAATAATGATAACATCAATTAAGGCGGCTATAGAAACTTCTAACGATTTTTACGCGATGGGATCTTTAATGTACATTTAAATATTTAAAGTGTAACATGTCATTGGAGCGATGGCATCTCTGACTGAGCAGAGCTTCCTCATGAGTTGTGATATTTCCTTGATTAAGTGCTTAGATCCTGAAAATGGCTTGAACGTCCTGAGTGAGAAGCAAGAGTGATCCTAACTATGCCAAGCCAATGAATGTGCTACTGGGAGACACCAACAATACAATATTGGTTCACATTTACCTTTATACAGAAATGATTCGCAAATCATGAACAGGGACCACTCTGTATAAATTATTTTAGTTTGAAGGTAGTGCTGGTTTTCCTTCAAGGCACTACGTAATCTGGCGAAGGAAAGAATATAGTGTAAATTTATTATTGTATATCTTTAAGAACTAGTTAAAACCTGGTTGAAACTTTTCGTCCTGTTTTAAATGAATTCATATATGGATTAGGAGCAGGGAATAGCCATTCGGTCCCTCAAGGCTGCTCCGCCAGTCAATAAGGTTAAGGCTGAACAGATTGTGGCCTCAATACCACATCCCACCTAATCCCAATGCCAGCTGACTAACTTATAATCAAGGTAGGTTTGCAGTTCTCCAAGCAACTGCCAAAAAAACAGGTGCAATTTATATTTGGAGCTCAATTTAGTTGAAAACGCTCTTCTATGTTTGCCTGGTAACTGAGTAAATAATGTAAGCATTGTTGAGCACTATGTCTTCTGAACATTTAAAATGGCTAATGTTAGTTTTCCAATCACCTTTTAACTGAATCTTTGCTTTGGTGCCCGGGTTTAGACACTGGAACAGTTTGATGTGAGCTGAATTTTAATTTTAGTTGTCAGTGGGAGCGGGATTTTTGCTCAGGACCATGTGGTGGGAGTCAGCAAAATGAGAAACTTTTCTTCCCTTTCAGCAATTCTGGAAGCGCCCTGATGGTCAGCAAGCCACCCGGGAACATCTCCTGATGGTCCTCGCTGACTTAGACGAAGTCCTCATCCGTGCCACCTACTCGACTGACATGATCTCTGCCAGCCTCTCCGATGTGAGCATGGAGATCGCAGTGCCATTCAATACCAACCTGGCGCAGGCACTGCAAGTGGAAGAATGTCGTTGCCCCCTGGCGTACCACGGCTTGTCCTGCCAGGTAACTACATCAAAACCTCCCTGGCTGAATCTGACCTCCATTAAATCTGTAACTTGTAAGGTCAAAATCAGCAACTTGTATCCATGGTGCACCTTTACAACAGTTTAGAAAGAAGGTCTCAAGGCATTTCACAGGAACGTTCTTGGGCAAAGTTTAACACTAAAGTACATCGGGAGAAATTAGGAGAAATGTCGAAAAGCTTCGTCAAAGGGGAAGGCTTTAAGGGAGGGGAAGGTTTAGGAGGAAATTCCAGAGCCAAATGCCTTGGCACCGGAAGGCATGGCTGCCAGTGGTAGATTAAAGTTGGAGATGCACAAGAAGCGAGAATTAGAGGAGTCTTCGAGGTGTAGGACTGGAGGATATTATAGAGATTGGGGAAGCAAAAGCCATGGAAGGATTGAACATATAGATGAGGTCCACACACTATGTCCTCTTAACATTTCCTTTCATAGAGTCATAGAATCACTACAGTGCAGAAGGAGGCCACCTGGCCCATCAAGTCTGCACCTACCCTCTGAAAGAGCACCCAACCGAGGCCCACTCCCCTGCCCAATCCTCACAACCCCATAACTCCACCATCCCAATGGACAGCACGGTAGCACAAGTGATTAGCACTGTGGCTTCACAGCACCAGGGTCCCAGGTTCGATTTCCTGCTGGGTCGCTGTCTGTGCGGAATCTGCACGTTCTCCCCGTGTTTGCGTGGGTTTCCTCCGGGTGCTCCGCTTTCCTCCTACAGTCCAAAGACGTGCGGGTTAGGTGGATTGGCCATGATAAATTGTCCTTAGTGACCAAAGAGGGTTAGGAGGGGTTACTGGGTTGCAGGGATGGGGTGGAAGTGAGGGCTTAAGTGGGTCGGTGCAGACTCGATGGGCCGGATGGTCTCCTTCTGCACTGAATGTTCTATCTATCCATCTACATAAGGGGCAATTGATCATGGCCAGTCTAACCTGCTCATCTTTGGACTTACATTTTACTACTTAAATTTTTCTCTCTCAAACACAATTTCTGATGTACGTGATCAGTTGAAGTGATAGATTCTGTACAATGACCCATTCTGTAATTGAAGCAATGGGAGATCGGAGCATTCACTGATGACAGAAGTAAGTTTTAAAAGTGGGATGTCTGGCACAGTGATCAAAGCCTGATGTCCCCAAACCTGCCTGCCACTGCTATGCTACAGGAAGAGGCAGGCCTCCGAGCGTCATTGATCATCTGTGAATAACTCCAGGTGATGTGTATCCATGGACTGTTGTCCATGAGGTTTATTGCAGCCAAATCCCACCCATTTCTCACTTTGAATACATGCCTGTATACCTATAATAGATGTTATTATAGAAGGTGCTATTGCTGTGGAAGTATGATGGCATCATCTGTCTCTGTAGATGACAGACTGCACTCAGGATGTGTGGCACCTCTGGATTGAGCATGCCTGTTGTGGCTGTGGCCATTAATCCGTAAGTGGCAGTCCATTCTGCAGCTGCCACAGCTGAATAGAATTGGCCCGAGGTAGACTGATGATTTTTCCTTCCAGCGGGCGATCTCTTTTCTGAGATCTAGTCATTTTTTTTGTCCTCTGCTTTTTCTACATTTTTCTGTCTGATAGTCTCCAGGCACTCCAATCAATGGTCAGCAGCAACAATACCCAGTCCATCTGCAGATTATTGTAGATGTCAATGTAGAAATTAACCTCTGAAGCTTCAAAATCCTGCCAAAAAAGACCGTCCACTTGTATGCCAAGTATAAAAGTGAACACCGGTGTGGGTGATATCCATCTTTGTCAATTGCCACGTGGGGTTTCCTCTGCGTCAGCATCTTTTCAACTCCAGCTCACTCTTGGATCACAATCCATACCACCTGCTTGGTCCCTGCACTCAGTTACAAGATGCCGGTATATAAACCATACATTTATAAGATGAAAAATTGAGGCTCATTGGTGAAGTCAAAACTAAGACACACAAACTTTCCTTGTTGAGAGAGTTTATTGCCTTTGTTCAGCATTAATACTCCTCCCATACACCCAGTGTCCCAGCTATCTCCTAGTTCTATGTGTTCAAATATAGGTCACCAGTTTCCCTGAAAAATGTAATTGACATTAACAAATATTTACTATGTAAATTGATAAGACACTGGCATTTGGTGCCAAAAAATTTGTGTCATCTTATACAGGTCAATTTATATCTAAGGTATTTATATAATTCAGCACTTGTGTAAAGACAAGTAAATGAATGAAGTGTTGAAGATGAGAAATCAGGATTTTTTAATGTAGCGAGTTATTATGATTGAGAAGGAAAAGTGTGGTGGAAGCAGTCTCCGTAGATTTCAAAAGGAAATAGGTAAATACTAGAAAAGAGCAACTTGCCTGGCTATGGGGGAAAAGAAGCTAAAACTTGGACTAATCAATAGTTCTTTCAAAACGTCAATGGGCTTCCTGTGCTATAAGGTTCTATAAACCAGTTAAAGACTCCTGTGCATTGGCCTCTACAAGACCTTTCAGTTGTGAACATTGTGAATGTTGATTTCGACCCAGGGCTGCCGTTTTTGTCACCCAGGCGAAGATGATTCGATGGGTTAGCAAGAAACGTGCACCGCAATTTCAGAGTTTTTTGATTTCTCTGGCTTTGTTCAGCTAAAGTGAACCCTAGGTAGGCAATTGAATAAAGGACGATATGTTCAATCTCTTTCTACATTGTCCTGTTTCTCTCCTAGGACTGTGCTCCTGGTTACACAAGGACTGGAGGAGGTCTCTACCTCGGAGACTGCAAGTTGTGTGAATGTAATGGGCACTCCACGTCCTGTCACCCAGAGAATGGCCTTTGCTCGGTACGTACTTTGACTACCTATTTCCGTATACTAGGAATTTAGCAAAGAATGAGCTGTATCTAGATGGCTCCCTTCCATAATTACCTTCAGAAATCTCTGTCTCACGTTTGCAGGGAATTGTCAACAAGTAAGTTCTCATTTTAAAAGGGCCTTTTACAGATCCCATGACAAAGTGAGTGGAATATGAAAGATGGCCTATTCACAGTTGAGTGCTTTAGTGCCTGCACCACATTCACTCTTCAGTGTTAATTCATTTTGGGAGGGCCAAGGGGAATCCAACACGAGTTTGTAGAGTCAAAGAGAAATTAACTTTATTTACAACAATATGTACACAGTACCAGCAGTATACCACTGGTTCACTCTGTGCCGGTACCACACTGACCAGCTCTATTTATACAGCTGCACTGCTAACGCTTGCCCCGCTCCCCTCATGGGGGAGCTCATATGCCCTGCCCCTACCAGGAGTAGCCCATTTTAATTTGTCCTTCAGTTTGTATCCTTTATTATATTGATTTGATTGGACCCTAAAATACCAGGGCCAGCATTTATTGTCCATCCCTAATTGCCCTTGAGAAGGTGGTGGGTGAGCTGCTTTCTTGAACCGCTGCAGTCAGTGTGATGTAGGTCCACCCACTGTGCTGATGCTGAAAGTTGGTCAGTCCATACATACCACTTTCAACGTGGCAACATCTCTAGTTACACACTCTAAACCCTGCTGCTTTAAGATTGCGTCTGATCAGCCATAATGCTAAGATGGGACTTTGTGCCACACTTCACTGTGCAACAGGTGAGTGCAGGTGAGTACCATCCATTCCTCTCTCACCATCAGCTATAATCTCACCATCCTTCACCTATTTTTTTTTTTCTCTTTGCTTTAACATTATTACTTCCGTTTCGCTTTTTACAGATCAGGAAATCACATTCACAGGTCATTCAACCCTTCCTGCCTCTGCCAGCACCTTGAGAGTTAGTCTCATTCCATCGCTCTTTCCAGAGCCCTATAAGTGTTTCCTTGTCAAGTATTCTGCAATTCCCTTCTGAATATTGCTGTGGGGTACCCAATTGTCGCCAGCCAATAGGATCCGGGCAGGTTATAACAATTCAGCAAAGTGTTTTTCCCGTCAATGAGTGTTGAGGCTCCCCAGTAGCTCTGCTGGTTAAGCTGGTCCACCGCTAAGCTTGCAGACCAAACATGTTCTGAATATGATTCCCCAGCATGTACTGATCAAAGCTAGTGAGGTGTTGGAAGTAGTAATATTCCCATTGCTGGCATACACTGGCTAGACTCACACTCACAGAATTGCCACTTAACTAAAGTATTGAAGATGGCCTTGTTAAATATTTAAATAATGGTCTGCAAAATTTTGTGAGGTTTTGACAGAGTAGATAAGGAGAAACTGTTTCCACTGGAAGGAGGTTCAGTAACCCAAGGCCATTGATTTAAGAGAATTGGCGAAAGAGCCAGAGGGTGGACTTGTTGTTTCACATGGCGAGTTCTAATCTTGAACTTGCTGCCTGAAAGGGCGGTGCGAGCAGATTCAACAGTAACTTTCAAAAGAGAATTAGCACTACGGCGCTGAGGACCCAGGTTCGAATCCCGGCACTGGGTCACTGTCCGTGCAGAGTTTGCACATTCTCCCCGTGTCTGCGTGGGTTTCACCCCCACAACCCAAGACGTGCAGGGTAGGTGGATTGGCCACGCTAAATTGCCCCTTAATTGGAAAATAAAATAATTGGGTACTCTAAATTTTTTTTAAAAAGGGAATTAGCAGCGGGCAGCATGGTGGCGCAGTGGTTAGCATTGCTGCCTCATGGCGCCGAGGTCCGAGGTTCGATCCCGGCTCTGGGTCACTATCCGTGTGGAGTTTGCACTTTCTCCCCGTGTTTTTGTGGGTTTCACCCCCACAACCCAAAGACGTGCAGTGTAGGTGGATTGGCCACACTAAATTGGCCCTTAATTGGAAAAAAAATTAATTGCGTACTCTAAATTTTTTTTTTAAAGGGAATGAGCAGAATACTTGACAAGGAAACACTTCTAGGGCTCTGGAAAGAGCGGTCGAATGGGACTAACTCTCAAGATGCTGGCAGAGGCAGGAAGGGCTGAATGGCCTGTGAATGTGATTTCATTATCTGTAAAAGGCGAAACGGAAGTAATAATGTAAAAGCAAAGAGGGGAAAAAAGCAGGTGAGGATGGAGGTGTGAGATTATAGCTGATGGTGAGAGAGGAATGGATAGTACTCGCCTGCACTCACTTGTTGCACAGTGAAGTGTGGCACAAAGTCCTGACTTGGCATTATGGCTGATCAGACGCAATCTTAAAGCAGCAGGGTTTAGAGTGTGTAACTAGAGATGTTGCCGCGATGAAAGTGGTATGTATGGACTGACCAACTTTCAGCATCAGCACAATGGGTGGACCTACACCACACTGACTGCAGCGGTTCAAGAAGGCAGCTCACCCACCACATTCTCAAGGGCAATTTGGGATGGACAATAAATGCTGGGCTAAGCCATCGATGCCCGAATAAATACAAAGCCATGATATTGCAGCAAAACTGTACAATTTGTGATCTTGGGAAGCTCAGCAGCTGCCAGCTGAATCCAGCCCAGCTGCTTGACTTATTCCCCAATGTCACTCCACTTTATTCTAAAACAGGTTTTCCAGCCTGTCACAACCTACTTCACATTAATGATGCAGCTGGAAAGCCTAAACCCTTTCACTGGTACAGAAAGGGAATATATTGGTTGCTGTACTTGTGTGAGGCAAAACTGTATATCAAAAGGTTTGCATTTTTCTTGAAAGCATTGCATTGAAACGCACCCAAAACTAGAGACCATATGAATGTGAAATAAGATCTGGACTATCTTCAGGTGCATTCTCCTTCTTAGATGTTTTGTAAACATAGATGTTTAAAAAGATGAAATTGTTTGATCGTTTCCATTTTGCTTTGTTGCTCGTTTGTGAACAGCTGCATCTTTCGTGAAGAAAGATGTTTTAAACCTCCTTTGCTTCCTGGAAGGCAGATTCGGAGCACAGGTCTCGTTTTGATAAAGAGACCCACACAGTGATGGGCAGTGAGTGCAGTGCCCAGCAACTGGGCAGCCATCAGCTTTTACAGCAAGACCGGGGAGCTAACTGGGGTGGGGGGGGAATCACTCAGCGGTCGAGTCCTAGATTTGTCTCATCCAATGTAAGCTGCTTCCTTGAGAAAACGATATTGCCAAAGTTATACCTCTTCCGATATCACCAATAATTCCAACACCCAGAGACAGAAGGAGATGGAAATTGTCTCGGGCAGTAAGGCAGAACAAATTTACATTCTGTCTGAATTTCTTTTCCATTGACTTCAATTGGCCAGCAGTGAAATGCATGCTGATGAGCTATTCCCTGTTCTGTGCTATCACCGAAGACAATTTACACCCCCTATTGGCTTATTATTGGCACAGGATGATTTTCCTACATGTTTGCGATTGATGGGAGGAATAATAATAATCGCTTATTGTCACAAGGTCACGACTGGGAGTTAAATATCCATGGGTATTAGACTATACGAAAGGATAGAATGGACGGTAAGGGCGGTGGTGTAGCTTTGTTGTTTAAGGATGGCATCCGGGCAATAGTAAGGGATGATATTGGTGCTATGGAGGACAAGGTTGAATCAATTTGGGTGGAAATCAGGAATAGTAAGGCGAAAAGGTCACTGATAGGAGTAGTCTATAGGCCACCAAATAGTAACAGGATGGTAGGGCAGGTAATAAGTAAAGAAATAACGGATGCATGTAGAAATGGTACAGCCATTATCATGGGAGATTTTAATCTGCATATCGATTGGTTTAACCAGGTTGGTAAAGGCAGCCTTGAGGAGGAGTTTATAGAATGTGCCCGGGATAATTTCCTGGAACAGTATGTAATGGAACCTACAAGGGAACAAGTGGTCCTAGATCTGGTCCTGTGTAATGAGGCAGGATTGATTAATGATCTCATAGTTCGGGATCCTCTTGGAAGGAGCGACCACAATATGGTGGAATTTAAAATACAGTTGGAGGATGACAAGGTAAAATCAAACACTAGTGTTTTGTGCTTAAACAAAGGCGATTACAATGGGATGAGAGAAGAACTAGCTAAGGTAGACTGGGAGCAAAGACTTCATGATGAAGCAGTTGAGGAACAGTGGAGAACCTTCCGAGCGATCTTTCACAGTGTTCAGAAAAGGTTCATACCGACAAAAAAGAAAGATGGTAGAAAGGGGAAAAATCGACCGTGGATATCTAAGGAGGTGAGGGAGAGTATCAAATTGAAGGAAAAAACATACAAAGTGGCAAATATTAGTGGGAGACTAGAGGACTGGGAAGTCTTTAGGGGACAACAGAAAGCTACTAAAAAAGCCATAAAGAAGAGTAAGGTAGACTATGAAAGTAAACTGGCTCAGAACATAAAAGCAGATAGTAAAAGCTTCTACAAATATATAAGACAATAAAGAGTGGCTATGGTAAATATTGGTCCTTTGGAAGATGAGAAGGGAGATTTAATAATAGGAGACTGGGAAATGGCTGAGGAGCTGAACAGGTTTTTTGGGTCAGTCTTCACAGTGGAGGACACAAATAACATGCCAGTGACTGATGGAAATAAGGATATGATAGGTGAGGACCTTGAGATGATTGTAATCACTAAGGAGGCAGTATTGGGCAAGCTACTGGGGCTAAAGGTAGACAAGTCTCCTGGCCCTGATGGGATGCATCCCAGAGTGTTAAAAGAGATGGCTAGGGAAATTGTAAACGCACTAGTGATAATTCATCAAAATTCACTAGACTCTGGGGTGGTCCCAGAGGATTGGAAAGTAGCAAACGTGACACCACTGTTTAAAAAAGGAGGTTGGCAGAAAGCGGGTAATTATCGGCCGGTAAGCTTAACTTCGGTTGTAGGGAATCTATCATTAAGGAGGAAATAGCGGGGCACCTGGAGGGAAATTGTCCCATTGGGCAGACGCAGCATGGGTTCACAAAGGGTATGTCGTGTCTGACTAATTTGGTAGAATTTTTTGAGGACGTTACCAGTGCAGTAGATAACGGGGAGCCAATGGATGTGGTATATCTGGATTTCCAGAAAGCTTTTGACAAGGTGCCACACAAAAGGTTGCTGCATAAACTAAAGATGCATTACATTGAGGGTAAAGTGGTAGCATGGGTAGAGAATTGGTTAACTAACAGAAAGCAGAGAGTGGGGATAAATGGGTGTTTCTCTGGTTGGCAACCTAACTAGTGGGGTCCCTCAAGGATCAGTGTTGGGCCCGCAGTTGTTCACAATTTACATAGACGATTTGGAGTTGGGGACCAAGTGCAATGTGTCAAGGTTTGCAGACGACACTAAGATGAGTGGTAAAGCAAAAAGTGCAGAGGATACCGGAAGTCTGCAGAAGGATTTGGATAGGTTAGGTGAATGGGCTAGGGTCTGGCAGATGGAATTCAATGTTGCCAAGTGTGAGGCTATCCATTTTGGGAGGAATAACAGCAGAATGGATTATTATTTAAACGGTAAGATGTTAAAACATGCTGCTGTGCAGTGGTACCTGGGTGTGCTGGTGCACGAGTCGCAAAAAGTTGGTGTGCAGGTGCAGCAGGTGATTAAGAAGGCTAATCGAGTTTTGTCTTTCATTGCTAGAGGGATGGAGTTCAAGACTAGTGAGGTTATGCTGCAATTGTATAGGGTGTTGGTGAGGCCGCATCTGGAGTATTGTGTTCAGTTTTGGTCTCGTTACCTGAGAAAGGACATATTGGCACTGGCGGGAGTGCAGAGGAGATTCACTAGGTTGATCCCAGAGTTGAGGGGATTAGATTATGACGAGAGGTTGAGTAGACTGGGACTGTACTCATTGGAGTTTAGAAGGATGCGGTGGGATCTTATTGAGGCATATAAAATTATGAAGGGAATAGATAGGATAGATGCGGGCAGGTTGTTTCCACTGGTCGGGGAAAGCAGAACTAGGGGACATAGCCTCAAAATAAGGGGAGGTAGATTTAGGACGGAGTGTAGGGGGAACTTCTTCACCCAAAGGATTGTGAATCTCTGAAATTCCTTGCCCAGTGAAGCAGTTGAGGCTCCTTCTTTAAACGTTTTTAAGAAAAAGATAGATGCCTTTCTAAAGAATAAAGGTATTCGGGGATATGGTGTACGGGCCAGAGAGTGGAGCTGAGTCCACAAAGATCAGCCATGATCTCATTAAATGGCGGAGCAGGCTCGAGGGGCCAGATGGCCTACTCCTGTTCCTAGTTCTTATGTTCTTATGTAGGCTTCAGTGAAGTTACTGTGAAAAGCCCCTAGTCGCCACATTCCGGCACCTGTTCGGGGAGGTCGGTACGGGAATTGAACCCGTGCTGCTGGCGTTGTTTTGCTTTGCAAGCCAGCTATTTAGCCCACTGTGCTGAACCAACACAGTGACCAGAAGAAGTGGAGAGGATGAATAAGAAGGTCAGACAAGAACTGTGTACCACTACTTGTAGGCATATTAAGTTGAGGGATTTTCCTTCAAATGCCCCTTGTTTACTAATGCGCTGACTAACCCTAGTAATAAACCCTGGCATTGAAAGTGTTTAACTGAAGTAAGATTTTTCTTTACATAAAATCTCTTAAACAGAACTGTTTACATAACACGGCTGGGGAGTCGTGTGATCGGTGTGCCCCTGGATATTACGGTGATGCCACAAGGGGTACACCAGAGGATTGCCAACCTTGCGCCTGTCCACTGACCATTCAAGAAAACCAGTAAGTTACTTACTTTGCCAGTAAGTTGCCTATTTTGCCAGCGAGTTGCCTACTTTGCAAATGTCTTGGTGCTTTGTGTTGCTTTCATTACCACCAAGTAACTTGTTGCTCAATGCACTGTGGATAAGGCTAGTGATATTGTTGTGCAACTTTATGCAGTTCTTAAACGTTTTGAGGTAAAAGGTTTAAATTAACCGATTTGGATTTACTTCAGTGATTGCCAGAGGGCCTTGAATTCCTGGCCTCAGCCCTGTCACTGTTGTGAGAATTGCTGAGTTTGAGAGAGCCAGCAGTGAGGAATATGGATTGCCGTTTTCCCAGTGACGCTGCTGTGCCTGCTGAGTGTTTCCATTTTTTCCACTTTCTACTTCCAGACTTTGTGTTCCTTCACAATGCAGACACACTTGAGTGAAGCCATTTTCTTCCTTACAGAGCAGCAGCTAAAACTGACACTGCCAAACATAGACGGTCGGTGCCAGAGGAACCATTGGCAGCAGGGGCTAGAGGGACCACTGGAGGGGGTGGCAGAGGGGCATTGAGAGTGGCCTGGCAATTGGTGCCCCTGGCACCTTCTTTACTGTTGGTCATCACTGCTAACCGTACCATCGTTAAAGGTGTTTGGCTCTACCTTTGTGGGTTTTCATAGTTGCAAGTTATTTGTGCATCTGATTGTGTGGAAAAAAGAGGATGTAACTGGGTAACTTGCTCTGGTATGTATCACTTTCTGTCTTCTGCTAGGTTTTCTCCAAATTGTGAAAGTAATGGCGACAGTGGGTACAGATGTACAGCTTGTCTCCCTGGTTACACAGGCCAACACTGTGAACGGTAAGTGGATATGATTATTAGTAGAGATTCCTCAAGGCTTAGATAATCAAAAGTAAGAAATTAGCATAAACCTCTGTACAGATCTCTGCAAACCTTCTGCGATATATGAGTAATATTCTTGACCTTTGTCTCCTGGACCGGCCAACTCCCTGGGTGTAGAGGTCAGGGAAACGTGTGTGGTGAACACTTTCTTGCCCAAAGTCTTTGCCCACTTTGCATTGCTCCAAAATATCGACATCACTTTCCACATTCCCCCTGGGTCCAGAGTTGCACGGCACTACCAGTCTGTGTACGTCGGTTTCCTGATCATGTACCCATGGGGTATGCAGATGCAGGGATATGTCACCAAGCCACCTTTGGAGCCTCTTCTTATTTGAGAAGGTCCAGCAACCAGCTGAAGACGAGTCCTAGGGTTAACATTTGCTTGATTTTCAGTTCTGCGTCTATTGCCCTGTTTTCTGCCCCATTTTCAGCACCTAGTTTCCACCCTACCTCCCAGGCACCATGCCTGCACTGAAGGCTTCTCCAAACCGCTGATGGTCCGGTATAGGAATCGTAGGCCTTGGAAAGTGCTGGTGACTTTGGATTTTGTGTTCCGGTCCGGTGTTTGGTGGGCATGAGTGAAAAGCAGGGCAATTGACCCTTAAATTTCCAATTTGCATGCTTGGTAGTAATATCTTCTATGTTATGGTAATGCAGGACTGTTGGGCTGAAATTAAAATGTGCAGGTCAACGAGTAGCAGGCAGGGGAGTGACACCAGATGAAAAGCTCCATCAGAGAGCCAGCACAGATGTGATGGGTCAAATGGCCCACTTCTGTGCTGCAACCATTCTATGACTGTGTGATTTTAATGGGTTAATGCTGGGGCTACAGCAGCACAGAGAGGAACTCGGTATCAGTGCTTTGAGGGACGTGTAGGGATGGTGCCAATTGTAGGTTTCACCCTTGGAGATGAGCTAAGAAGTGTAACAGTGCTGGGGCTGTGCAACCTTCTGCTGGCCTTTAATTAATTTGATGTAATGCACCTTATTGAATGGTGTATCACTCGCTTGGCACTGACACCCTGCTCTTTATTTTCCCTCAACTAGTAACGTTTTGTCTTCCTTTTCAGCTGTGCCCCAGGGTATTCTGGCAATCCAAGAATCGCAGGACAGAAGTGTCATCCAGTTGGTATGTTGGCAGCAAGCCCTGGGAGATGCTGGGGGGGGGGGGGGGGGGGGGGCTGTAGTTTGAGATTTACCTTTTCACAGAATCAACATGGAATTGTTGAGCACTGTTAATGTGCAAGGGATTTGCTTCCAAAATTCTTTTGGGAAAACCAAACACCACAAAACATCTAGATTTGCAGTCACCAAAACCAGTCTCAGATCATGGGTCTGAGTTGTAAACCAGTTGGAATTCCGCAAACACAGATTCACCATTCGCACGTGACCTTTCAGGATTAATTTCCCCCTCAGGTTCCAACCTGCTGCTCAGGAAACATAATATTTTGAAAACATCAGATTATTTTAATCACACTAAATGTGCACATGCAAAGTGTGTTTTTGCTTGGAGCTCCTAATCTTGTGAACATTAAGTTCACAAACCCGTTTTATTATTGCCTTTAACTGCATTGCAGATCTGTACCTCCAGCTCATTGTCGCACACAGAATGTACATGAGGTGGATGGCAACAACATTTTCAAGCTTAGCATGCAGTGATTCCAACATGGTTTAGATGCTAAGCGGATGTTTCCTCATGTGGCAATCCAGGGAACAAGGGATACGGTTTCAAAATAGGGGGTCTCGCATTTAAGAAGGAAATGAGGAAGAATATCTTCTCTGAGGGTCATTTAGTGTTTTCTTCCTCCGAGATCAGTAGAAGCTGGGCCATTGACTATATTCAAGACTGGATTGGACAGCGTTTTGACCCGCAAAGGGGTCAAGAGTTTTTGGGGTAGGCAGGAAAGTGGAATTAAGGCCACATCAGGTCAGCCATGATCTTCTTGACTGGCAGACTAGACTCAAGGGCCAAATGTCCTGCTCCTATTTCTTATGTTGACTAAGTAAAAGTAAAGTCAAGTCGCCATAGTCCCAGGAGACCACGGGCGAGATTCTCTGACCCCCCCCGCCGGGTCGGAGAATCGCCGGGGGCTGGCGTGAATCCCGCCCCCGCCGGTTGCCGAATGCTCCAGCACCAGATATTCGGCAGGGGCGGGAATCGCGCCGGGGCGGGAATCGCGCCACGCCGGTTGGCGGGTTCCCCCCGCGAATCTCCGGCCCAGTTGGGCCGAAGTCCCGCCGCTAAAATGCCTGTCCTGCCGGCGTAGATTAAACCACCTACCTTACCGGCGGCACGGGCGAGCTCCGGGGTCCTGAGGGGGGGCGCGGGGCGATCTGGCCCCGGGGGGTGCCCCCACGGTGGCCTGGCCCGCGATCGGGGCCCACCGATCCGCGGGCGGGCCTGTGCCGTGGGGGCACTCTTTTCCTTCCGCCTTCGTCACAGTCTCCACCATGGCGGAGGCGGAAGAGACTCCCTCCACTGCGCATGCACGGGAATGCCTTCAGCAGCCGCTAACGCTCCCGCGCATGCGCCGTCCGGAGATGTCATTTCCGCGCCAGCTGGCGGGGCACCAAAGGACTTTTCCGCCAGCTGGCGGGGCAGAAATTCTTCCGGCGCGGGCCTAGCCCATTAAGGTTGGGGCTCGGCCCTCCAAGATGCGGAGCATTCCGCACCTTTGGGGCGGCGCGATGCCCGACTGATTTGCGCCGTTTTGGGCGCCAGTCGGCGGACATCGCGCCAATACCGGAGAATTTTACCCCATATTTCCCCCTGCTCTCCCCTTTGAGGAGGAGAACTGACTGGTGATAATTTGACCTGAGAATCACCACACCTCAGGTGAGGGGCAAGGTTGCGAAGACAGAGCCTTCATGAATAACCTCAGCTGGTACAGGCATTGAACTCTTGTTGTTGGCCGTGCTCTACATCACAAATCAGCTGTCCAGCCAACTGAGCTAAATAGGCCAACAGTGCAGGATCAATGATAGTTTGATGTAGCAAGCTGGTTTTAAAATTTACATCACACGGTCGTGGTTCTCTTTGGCATGATACTGCTTTGTATATGGAGTTTGAATGTACTCATCGAAGTATATATTCAATGATGTAGGAAAATGTCCCAATGTGTCTGCGTCAGATAAAAAGGACGCTAACCCAAGGGAGGAACTATTCGAAGGCTGGCTTAAAAACCTGGTTCAAAAAGTAGTATGTACAGGAGAAGAGATGAGAGAATTCCACAGCACATTATTTTAGCATTTGAAGGCACTGCTAGCAATGGGAGTGGGTGATGGGGCGGGGGGCGGGGGGTAGCATATGTGGGGACTGTGGGGTGGGTATATAAGAGGTTCTGGCAAATTGCTGTGCGTTAATGGGCTGCCATTGCAGCAGTTTCTCTCATTAACTTGCACCTCACTCGCTGTGAAACACTCTGCGATGTCCTGAAGTTGTAAATGGCGCTATATTGGGGATCCAAGGACAGGCCCATGTACCAGTCAGGGTTGGAGGCTGGTGCAGTAGTCCCACTCCTACTATAGGCCAAAGGTGCGTTACAAGATATGGGTAGATCCCAGGAAATGCCAGGGCTGCAAAACGTGGCAGTCACCTGGTGGAATTTGTCTCTATCCCCTTTTCCTCTTATAAGCACATAACAAATACATATAACCATGAGCATTTCTCCCTCATTTTTCTCCATCATTGCTGCTGTGTCTGAAACGACATTCTGGAATTCCCTCCGTATATCCCTCTGCCTCTGCCCCACCACCTCCTTTTCCTTCTTTAACATCCTCCTCACCCACTCCTATTGACTATGTCGGAGGCAACGATATCGCTCCTTTTGAAGAAGGAAAAAGACCCGCTGCAGTGTGGGTCCTACAGGCCCATTTCCCTTTTAAATGTAGATGCTAAGCTCTTGGCCAAGGTGATGGCGACGAGGATAGAGGACTGTGTCCCCGGGGTGGTCCACGAGCATCAAACTGGGTTTGTTAAGGGGCGACAGCTGAACACGAACATACGGAGGTTGCTAGGGGTAATGATGATGCCCCCACCAGAGGGGGAGGCGGAGATAGTGGTGGCGATGGATGCCGAGAAAGCATTCGACAGAATGGAGTGGGATTATCTGTGGGAGGTGCTGAGGAGATTTGGTTTTGGAGAAGGGTATATCGGATGGGTACAGCTGCTGTATAGGGCCCCGGTGGCGAACGTGGTCACGAACAGACAGAGGTCTGATTACTTCCGTCTTCATAGAGGGACAAGGCAGGGGTGTCCCCTGTCTCCGTTACTGTTTGCATTGGCGATTGAGCCCCTGGCCATAGCACTGAGGGGCTCCAGAAAGTGGAGGGGAGTGCTCAGGGGAGGAGAAGAACACCGGGTATCCTTGTATGCAGATGATTTATTGCTGTATGTTGCGGACCCAGTGGAGGAGATGCCTGAGATAATGCAGACACTCAGGGAGTTTGGGGAATTTTCGGGGTACAAATTGAATATGGGTAAGAGTGAGCTGTTTGTGGTGCATCCGGGGGAGCAGAGCAGAGGAATAGATGACTTACCGCTGAGGAAGGTGACAAGTGATTTCCGGTACTTAGGGATTCAGATAGCCAGGAGTTGGGGAACCTTACACCGGCTTAATCTAACAAGATTGGTGGAACAGATGGAGGAGGATTTTAAGAGATGGGACATGGTGCCCCTGTCACTGGTGGGTAGGGTGCAGGCGGTCAAAATGGTAGTCCTCCTGAGATTCTTCTTTGTGTTTCAGTGCCTTCCGGTGATGGTCACGAAGGCTTTTTTCAAGAGAATCGAGAAAAGTGTCATGAGTTTTGTGTGGGCCGGGAAGACCCCGAGAGTGAGGAGGGGGTTCTTGCAGCGTAGCAGGGATAGGGGGGGGCTGGCACTACCGAGCCTAAGTGAATACTACTGGGCCGCCAATATTTTAATGGTGTGTAAGTGGATGGGAGAAGGGGAGGGAGCGGCGTGGAAGAGATTGGAGATGGCGTCCTGCAAGGGAACCAGCCTACAAGCAATGGTGACGGCGCCGTTGCCGTTCTCCCCGAAGAAATACACCACAAGTCCAGTGGTGGTGGCAACACTAAAAATTTGGGAGCAGTGGAGACGACATAGGGGAAGGATGGGAGCCTCGGTGCGGTCCCCGATAAGAAATAACCATAGGTTTGTCCCGGGGAGAATGGATGGGGGATTTGGAGCATGGCAAAGAGCTGGGGTTGTGCAACTGAGAGATCTGTTCGTAGACGGGACGTTTGCGAATCTGGGAGCACTGACGGAAAAATATGGGTTGCCCCAAGGGAATGCATTTCGGTACATGCAACTGAGGGCTTTTGCGAGGCAACAGGTGAGGGAATTCCCGCAGCTACCGACGCAGGAGGTTCAGGATAGAGTGATCTCAGGGACATGGGTGGGGGATGGTAGGGTGTCGGATATATACAGGGAAATGAGGGACGAGGGGGAGATCATGGTGGATGAGCTGAGGGGGAAATGGGAAGAAGAGCTGGGGGAAGAGATTGAGGAGGGGCTGTGGGCTGATGCCCTACGTAGGGTAAACTCGTCGTCCTCGTGCGCCAGGCTAAGCCTGATACAATTCAAGGTTTTACACAGGGCGCATATGACCGGAGCACGGCTCAGTAAATTTTTCGGGGTAGAGGATAGGTGTGGGAGATGCTCAAGAAGCCCAGCAAACCACACCCACATGTTTTGGTCGTATCCGGCACTACAGGGGTTCTGGGTGGGGGTGGCAAATGTGCTTTCGAAGGTGGTCGGGTCTGGGTCGAGCCAAGCTGGGGGTTGGCTATATTCGGGGTTGCAGAAGAGCCGGGAGTGCTGGAGGCAAAAGAGGCTGATGTCTTGGCCTTTGCGTCCCTAGTAGCCCGGCGAAGGATATTGCTTATGTGGAAGGAAGCCAAACCCCCGGGCGTGGAGACCTGGATAAATGACATGGCAGGGTTTATAAAGCTAGAACGGATAAAGTTCGCACTAAGGGGTTCGGCTCAAGGGTTCACCAGGCGGTGACAAGCGTTCATTGACTACCTCGCAGAACGATAAAGGAAATGGGAAGGTAACAACAGCAGCAACCTGGGGCGGGGGGGGGGGGGGGGGGGGGGGGGGGGCCCGGGCGGGTCCTCAGGGGTGTTTTTGTATAAATATTTGTATTAGGCTATGTATATTGGATTGTTTGATTTTATTTTTGGAGAGTTATTATTTTTGATAGGGCAGTTGCCATTTAGTTTATATATTATTTATTTATTTGTTAAAAACGGCCACTGTTATTTATACTGTTTTACTGTTGTAAAAAGGAAAACCTTTGTATTGTTTTGTTTGGCCAAAAAATTTTTGAATACAATATATATTTTTTAAAAACTCAACAGTACGGCGATAACTGAATTTACTGTTGTCTTTAGATCGCAATCCTTTCTTGGTTACTATTTTCCCTGAGAGAACAAAAGTGGAACAAGGTAGCACCGTGATACTGAAATGCCAGGTTTTTGGTCAAGCCCCATTTTATTTCTACTGGAGCAGAGCTGATGGTCAACCTTTATCCAGCCGCGTTCAGCAAAGAGACCAAGGTAACGGTGCATTGAGAATCTCTTCAACAATCTGCGTGATGTTTAAAACTGCGAGCATAGACTAGTTGCACAGTTGCATTGAAAACACTTCCTGATTTGATGAAAGAACATTTCTTGTTCTCAAGAACTCACTGCTCTTCCTGTTGAATTACCCAGCAGTGTGTGTGGGGTACCTGGTCGGCAAACCAGTATTAGTTAAAACCATATGACCACTCAGAAATTCAAAGACACTGGACGCAGGAGTTTTTTCTCTGAATTAATTGAATAGGATGTAAAGATGAGCTGGTCCAAGTGTTCTGGGGCTGTGAGCAATTCTGAAATTGTGGAGAATCATCTTTATCTTCCTTTGCAGTTGACCTTTTAAGACGACCTTTCTCCACAAATCCAGTGTAAAAGTTAATAGAACCGAAGAGTTCCTGCAGTACAGAAGGAGGCCATTCGGCCCATCGAGTCGACACCGACCCTCTGAAACAGCACCCAACCGAAGTCCACTCCCCCACCCAACCTGCATGTTTTTGGACTGTGGGAGGAAACTGGAGCCTCCACAGTCACGGGGAGAACGTGCAAACACCACACAGTCACACAAGGCCGGAATCGAACCCGAAAATTTTGATCTGTGGCGCTGTGAGCAGCAGTGCTAACCACTGTGCCACCATGCTGCTCAGGATGTTCTTGTATTTTCATGCAATAGTCAGGAAGACTGCTCTTCAGTATTAGAAGTCTTAGATGATTGTTGAAGGAGATACAGTTGGCGGCTGCTTTGGTGATGGTTGTTCTTTTTTCCAGCCTTGAACAAATATGTGAAATATTGGAACGTCACATCTTCTCTGTTTCAGAACCAAGCCTACCTAGGAATGGTTCATTAAAGCTTTAGTTGTCACCCAAGGGTGATTGCCCCCATTGTTTGAACCATTCATGTAGTGCCCAAGTGAACATGAGGCTGAATTAATTATTGATTACAGCCATTGCTCTTAACTTTGTAATAAGTTAGTTGGACGATTGAATTCCATTGTTGGCTTTTTCTCTTTTCACCAGTGCATCCACTATAGATTTTGTGCCCTAAAGGGATTTGCATTCGCACTTGTTTGCACTCTTGTGGTAAGATCGGAAAATCCAGGCCCACTAACTGATTGTCCATATTTAACTGTTTAAAAGGAAAGGGTTGGAAAGAGCTGTACAGAATTCACATGGGAAATGTAGGGTTTTCAACTTAATGTGGAAGGGTGCAATTTTTTAATGATGGTGTTTATGTTGCTGGTGTAGACACAGATTTGATAGGACAACTCGCAAGTTTGCAGTGCTGTTTTTTTAGTGAACTGACAGTGAAGTCACAGATGTCTATAGCACAGAAAAGGCCCGACGGCCCATTGTGTCTGCGCCGGTCAAAAGCAACCACCTAAGAATTCCAATCCCATTTTCCAACGCTTGGCCCACAGCCTTGCATGCCTTGGCATTGCAAGAGCACATCTAAATTCATTCATCTCTTGTTGTTGAAAAGAATAACCTTGGTTATTGAAATTGATCATCTTTCCCTGTACGTCCATTGACTGTCGATAGTGTGGATCCCATATTGACTTTGAGAACATTGGATCAGTTCATCTAGCAAGTGACATGGGCTGGCTAACGGTTATTTCTGAATTCTTCTCTACCAGGTGAAGAGCTGTTGATCAGAGAAATTAAATCATCTGATGCCGGGACTTACATATGTACCTGTCGCAATATGCAGAACACCAATTCGAGTCGGAGTGAAGTCACTGTTACCGGTGAGTTACAGAAACAGACCAGAACCAATGCGATCAAAAACCAATGCAATAGCTCTTCAAACAAATCACTGCAGCATAGAATCAATTCAAATCTCGCTTTCCCAATCTCCAGGAAATTGAAGACTTCTTGAATTTTGCTGCAGCTGCTTCCTCTCCCCAACATTTGGCACACTTCTTTATTGTTTTTGTGGCTTCTTGTCTTTGTCTTATTTTGAAAGCAGAATCCGACATCTGGGTTTGAAATGAAAGCACACCGCGTCATCAGTTTAGGCACACCTTCCTTCCTCTTCCCTCGCTCTTCCCCTTTAGAGTGACCCTTGTTACAGCCCATTGATAAAAGAGCCAAATCTGGCGCCAATCATTTTAAAAACTAATTTGCGAGCCAGAGTATACTGGATTATACAGGCTTTATTTCTTGCAATATTTTCTGTTAATTTATGCTTCCAAATGTTACGAGTTTTTAATGACGTTGATTGTAAGGCCACATTCTTCACGAGAGCCAGAAGAGTGGATTTTAAGCTCCCACACCAGCAGGGTGAAGATGGGAGGGGTTGGTGGGGCATGTAAAATCCAGCAAATGGCCCTTTCATCACACCACCCCTGACTTGCCTGGAGGTGGTGGAAACGTCAGGCAGCCCACCTGCCCTTTGGGCCCACTGAAGCCCCTAAAGGACTTCAACCTACCCCATTGGTATTTTACCCACTGTAGTGAAAAGCTTCATCTGCGTTGACTGGTGTCAGGTTGCGGGGAGGGCAGTGACCTCCTGTGCAGATCCCCTTGACCCATCAGAGGCGCCATCCCAAGAATATTGACACCCCCTTAATCCTCCTTCACCCCGCCCCTCTCTGAACCCAGCTTTCCAACCTTTCACCTGCCTCGCTGAGACCCTCGACCCCCCCCAGATTCCCAGAAGTAATCACGGCTCCTGCTGGCAGATGCTGCTGGTACGACACCGATGCCAGCAAACTGATTGGCTGCCAGCTATCTAAGGTGCAACTTCCTTCCCAGAAAGGGGCAGGCATCTCGCCGTAAAGTAATTGACGCTGCGCCCAGTGTTAAAATGCTATGGGACAGCTATTGAGAACCTGGGTGGGCACCCTTGTTAGCTGGATTGGTGGGGGGGGAGGCGGGGGGGGAAACCATGACAACCCTTAAAATCCAGCCCGTTGAAACTTGTTTCCCTAGACTAATTGGCTCAATGAGAGAATCAACATGGAGGAGTCGTGAGCATTACTTGATCAAGAAGTATTTGGCTTTAATTACCTTGCCTATGATGGCTGAAGCATGTTTCTCATTTGCGTGTTTGCATATGCGGCTTATCAAAAACGATGAGTAGACCTGGCAGTTACTGCTGAATTCAAAGTCAAATAATGTTACCAATTATCAAAACATGTAGCGAGCAAGTGCTTTGAGAGACCCTGCCACATTGAAAGTTTTTGCTTTGAAAAAATTCTCCCACGGAGAGAGCATTAGTCTATGGTAACAATTGCTTTATTGCAGCTGAGCCACACTTCAATTGTGGAAAAAGTGTGGTATAATATTTCTTGTAGCCAGTAAATTCTAAACTAACTTCCTACAGTACTATGTGGGTAGCTGTTCACATTAGTTCCGTGAGTTACTCAGGAGGGGATTAATCCCTCGGTTCTCAGTCCCGTGAATGTGTTTTTTTGTTTTAACCATTTTGCCATTCTGATTTCTTCTCTCGTTGTAATAAAAGTTTTTCTTTAAGATTTAACATTACCTCTGACCACAAGGCTGTGCTCCTGCTCCCGGCTTATAAGCAAAAACTGAAGCGGGAGAATCCGTCAAAGAAGGTTGTACATTGTTGGTCTGAGGAATCAGATGATCTCCTACGGGACTGCTTAGAGTCAGTGACTGGTCAGTATTTAAAAACTCTGCGACCAGCCTGAACGAGTACACCACTACAGTAACTGACTTCATTAGTAAGCGTGTAGAAGACTGTGTGCCAAAGAAGCAAATCCGCGTGTTTCCCAACTGGAAACCTTGGATGAACAGGGATATCCACTGCTTGCTGAAGTCTTGGTCTGAGGCATTCAAGTCAGGTGACCCTGACCTCTACAAGAAAGCCAGATATGATCTAAAGAAATCCATCAAAGATGCCAAAAAACAGTACCGGACCAAGCTAGCCACACGGACCCCCGCCATCTATGGCAAGGTCTGCAAGACATAACAGGCTACAAGATGAAGGCATGTAAAATCGTCGGCTCCAACGCACCCCTCCCTGATGAGCTCAACGCATTCTATGCCCGCTTTGAGCAAGAGGTCAGCGAGAGCGAGCCCTCCACCCCAGAAGCCGCGGATGAACTTGTATCTGAGATCACCACTGCAGACGTCAGAGCAGCCTTCTCGAAGGTCAACCCACGGAATGCCACTGGCCCGGATGGGGTACCCGGATGAGCAATCAGGTCTTGCGCGGATCAGCTGGTGGGGGTATTCGCAGACATCTTCAACCTCTCTCTATAACAATCTGAGGTCCCTATCTGCTTCAAGAAGACGACCATCATCCCTGTACCAAAAAAAAGTCAAGCAGCATGCCTTAATGACTATCGTCCAGTGGCTCTGACGTCCATCATCATGAAGTGCTTCGAAAGGTTAGTCATGGCACGAATCAACTCCAGCCTCCCAGATTGCCTTGATCCACTACAGTTCGCCCACCACTGAAACAGGTCCACAGCAGACGTCATCTCCATGGCCCTGCACTCTACCCTGGAACACCTAGACAACAAAGACACCTATGTCAGAATCCTATTTATCGACTACAGCTCAGCCTTCAACACCATCATCCCTACGAAACTCATCTCCAAACTCCGTGGCCTTGGCCTCGGCGCCTCCCTCTGACTGGATCCTGAAGTTTCTAACCCACAGACCACAATCAGTAAAGATAGGCAACAACACCTCCTCCACGATTATCCTCAACACCGGTGCCCCACAAGGCTGTGTCCTCAGCCCCCTACTATATTCCTTATACACCTATGACTGTGTGGCCAAATTCCCCTCCAACTCAATTTTCAAATTTGCTGATGACACCACCGTAGTGGGTCGGATTTCAAACAATGACGAGACAGAGTATAGGAATGAGATAGAGAATCTGGTGAACTGGTGCGACGACAATAATCTCTCTCTCAATGTCAACAAAATAAAGGAGATTATCATCGACTTTAGGAAGCGTAGTGGAGACCATGCCCCTGTCTACACCAATGGGAATGAAGTAGAAAGTATCGAGAGCTTCAACTTTTTAGGTGTACAGATCACCAACAGCGTGTCTTGGTCCCCCCATGCCGACACTATAGTTAAGAAAGCCCACCAACCACTCTCCTTTCTCAGAAGACTAAGGAAATTTGGCATGTCAGCTACGACCCTCACCAACTTCTACAGATGCACTATAGAAAGCATTCTTTCTGGTTGTACACAGCTTGGTATGGAGCCTGCTCTACCCAAGACCACAGGAAACTACAAAAGGTCGTGAATGTAGCCCAGTCCATCACGCAAACCAGCCTCCCATCCATTGACTCTATCTATAATTCCCGCTGCCTCAGAAAGGCAGCCAGCATAATTAAGGACCCCACGCACCCCTGGACATACTCTCTTCCACCTCCTTCCATCAGGAAAAAGATACCAAAGTTTGAGGTCAAGAACCTACCTCGTATTAAGTTGATCCTTTCTCTACACCTTGCTATGACTGTAACATTATATTCTGCAGTCTCTCCTTCCTTCCTTATGTACGGTATGCATTGTTTGTACAGCATGCAAGAAACAATACTTTTCACTGTATACTAATACATGTGACAATAATAAATCAAATCAAATTTTAAAAAACCTCCGAGCAACCAAATGCTAAGTTTGGTCCTGTTTCTGTAACCTGTTGAAGATTGGACTCTCCCGCGTGTTGCTTTGCTGCTCTTGCTGGGAGTATCTGGATATATCCGTAACATACATCTTCCTGTTTTATCTGCAGTCCCCTCTTTCAGAGCTATAACGGTGACTGTGGAAGAACCAAGGACACAAACAGTGAGATCCGGCATCACCGTCAATTTTATCTGCACGGCAAAAAGTCAGGTAAACGTCCCTCAGCCGGCCCATGGCTGGGAAGTCAGTGGTACCTGCATGATAACCTGGTGCTTAAACAAAGTAGCATTGGGAAATTCAGATAAACGCCTGGGGTTTCTGTTCACTGCCTTAGTTTTTCACAGTAACTTCATTGCAATGTAAGCCTACTTGTGACAAAGATTATTAATTTGTTTTATCGGTATAAATGTCCCAATACTGGCATAACCAGCATAATAGATTGAGGAAATTTATTTTTAAATTTAGGGTACCCATTTCTTTTTTTCCAATTAAGGGGCAATTTAGCGTGACCAATCCACCTACCCTGCACATCTTTGGGTTGTGGGGATGAGACTCACGCAGACATGTGGGGAGAATGTGCAAACTCCACACGGACAGTGACCCGGGCCTGGATGGAACCAGGGTCCTCGGTGCAGTGAGGCAGCAGTGCTAACCACTGCGCCACCGTACCGCCCCTCAATTGAGAAATTTTAAAACGTCAATTACTCTCGGGGTAACTCGGGTTTTTTTGTGATCTGTCGCGTTAGTTTAAAAAATATTTGTGCCAGAAAGGCCCACCCACCAAACTGGTTGCCGACCTCCTCCCTCAGAGTGAATTGATCACCAGAGCAACATTCCAGTAATTGTTCTCACTTTCAGGGCCACGGTGGCTCCAAGATTAAATTGGACCCTGATGGACACAAGGGGTAGGATTTAACTAAATGGGAACAAAGTTCCATGTTGAGCACGTTTAGAGGTGTTCGCAGCACTGATAAACACAGCGCTGTAAAACGGCACCCGGGTTGTTAGGATGCCTCAGCGGGGAATGCGGGTCTGAGGTCGCGAACAGCCCTGTTTTCTGCACTGAGGAGCTCCGCTCACTGGAACTCCTCAGTGTAGAATCACACAGCTCGGGGACCGGAGAATCCAGTCCAAGATCACTAATACACCTTTTTGAATGTGCTTTTTAAAAATTTACTAAGGAACTGACTACCACACAGACTTCATTAATGAACACACAATTAATTTACCCAGCTCCCTCTGTGTCTCTTGCTGGAGAGGACTCCACCCCCTGGGGTGATTCCTGACTCTGAGTCTCCATTGGTCACCCTGGCATGTGACTCTTACTCTGCTGTGTTGCCCTCAAAGGGACAATCACTACTTATGCCTCAATATAACGAGAAAATAGAAAATGTTTGAAGACATTTTTGGTTATTTAAAATCAGATTACTCACTGGTGGATTGGCACTGACTTAAAAGACTAATTTCTTTGTGGTAAATCGTTTTGAGCTATTTTATCAAACTGCACCAAATTGCCACTCTTAAATATGTGAAGATTTTTAAAAATAAAGTTTGTTTCTGTTTGTGCTGATTTATGGCAGATTTTGTACTCTGTGATGTGCAAATTAGTTTGAATGGAAACTCCAGGGTGAGGGGGATGTTGAAGAAAACTATTGTCAAAACAGGAACAATTTGGTGCCAGAATCGCTGAATTTTCAAAGCAGCTAATCTACCCCATGTCACTCATTCCACCAGCACAGGGTGCATTGGGTACGGACATGCCTTTCACTCAGGCAGGGTTTCCCACGTGTTCTCCTGAAAAGATTTTCAGTCTTATTGGAAGTCTGAAAAGTTGGTGTGTTAGGGTTAAAAGTGCAAATGTTGTGATGACCTGCAACACATCTGGAAGACAACCTCAAAATCTCGGATAACACTTGGTATCGTGGACATCGCAGTGTGAAATAGGTCTGGAATTCTTTCCTTAAAAATTATATTTCCAAGGGAACCTCTGTTCAAATGTTAATGAACAGAGTATTTTAAATTAATTCCGTATTTTCAGCACTTAATTTTGAGTAACTTTTTGCAGGCTGCAATTTTAAGCTGTCGTTAACATGGAGGGAATAGAATTTCCTTCAATTTTTGACGACTTTTAATGTAATCACAGAATCTCTAGCAGGTCAATGTTCCCCTCCCAGCTTGAGTCCTCTGGCTATGGTTCGTCCATTATCCGAGATGGGATTGGCTATCACAGCATTGACCAGGTCTTCCCCTGTGATTTGTAAAACACCATGATTCTTTTCTCACTATGCCACTGGAGACTGTGGCCTAATGGATGGGCAAAAGTTTACACTCTTCCTCCCACCCCCAACCTGACGGATTTACAGGTGGGGGTGAGTGTACATTTCTCGGATGACCTATCCACTGGGTTCCCATTTGACCTGACTTCTCTACAATTTTAAGCTGGGACAGGCTAGGCCTCTGTTGCCCTTCCGCAACTTTGCCTCAATTGAGGAGGCCCTTAAGTGGCCAGTAATTGACCACTTGAGGGCCGTTTCCTGCCCAGCCTCAATTTTTAGGCTGGTGGGAGGAGTTGAGGGTGTGGGAAAGCCTTCAGCAGCTCCCTTTTAACATTGGCCACCCTTAAGATGCTTAACGTCTGGTAACCGCAGGACAACCCTCCATCATACCCACTCCTCCCCCAGGTCTCTCCGTAGACACCCTCATTGTCCACCCCACCAGGCCTGCCCAGCCTGAGATCCCTTGAACTTGCCTCAGCCTAGACTCCGAGGACTGAGGCTTCAGGGTCTTCTTGCAGTTTTGAAAAGCTGCAGGGACTAGAGAGCTGCCGGACAATCAGATTGTCTGAGGTGGAGCCCCCTTATGAGTGAGGGGGCAGAGGTCATATTTCCAGCAAATTTATGCTTGTTAGAGCGTGAAAACACTGAGGGCAGACAGTGCGGCATGGATGTGTTCCCGCCAGCTCCCCCCCCCCCCCCCCCCCCCCCCCCTCACCATCCTAAAAATCTTGGTCAACGTCTGCGTTTGTCACCTTCACCCTGCAGTGTTCACCTTACCAAATTTCTTGTCCTTTTTCCCAGTTCACATTCACGCTGTGCAGGCTGATTTAATAGTTGCCGCATTAGGGGCTGGTTTAGCACAGTGGGCGAGATAGCTGGCTTGTAAAGCAGACCCGTACCAGCCTCCCCGAACAGGCGCCGGAATGTGACGACTAGGGGCTTTTCACAGTAACTTCATTTGAAGCCTACTTGTGACAATAAGTGATTTTCATTTTCATTTCATTTCTCTGCAAGTGTGATTCAGCAATCAGTAAGGTTGGTTGAATTTAACATAAGATGTCCTTGAAACAGAAATGGAAGAATCTAGCAGATGAGATATTGCTAGGACATGGGTCATGACCATAAGTCACTGAATACTAAGTTCTCTGTCTTGCCTGCTTTGATGTAAGAATAAGTACAACGAATGCAGGCCATACTTCCTCTGGGCAGGGAGATAGATTGTGCAGGGAACCATTCACAAACTCAGTGCATCTCTTTACTAGTTTTGATTAGTGCAGACAAAGGTCTGGGAACCAGCCATTCATCCTTTCAGCTATAGTTAGTGCACAAGCTGGAGAGACAAACAGAAAGCTTCACTCTGATATTCAAAATTGCTGGCTTGAAGCAATAAAATTTGATGGGGTTTTATTTTGGATTTTTCCCTCGGAAAGTAATGGCTGTGTAAAGTAAGTTCCTTCCCAGGAGGTTCCTTTGCCTGGCCGAGAAGTCATCCTGGACACTGAGTGGGATTCAGTGCGAAACACTTGAATAAAACTATTTATGGTGGTGAGACTCGGTAAAGCATGGAAATCACCCAGAAATATTGGCTTAGAAATATCGTGCAGTTACAAACGACCAAAAGCACGTACAATTAGGAGCATGAGTAGGTCATTCAGCCCCTCATTCTTACTCCACCATTCAACAAGATCATGGCTGATCTGATTGTGGCCTCAACTCTTGTTTCCTGTCTGCAGCCCCCCTCCCCCCGATAACGATTGACATCTTTGTCAATCACAAATCTATCTAATTCAGCCTTGAATATATTCAAGGGCCCGGCCTCCACTTCTCTCTGGAAGGAGAATTCTACTCACTAATGACCTTTTGAGAGAAAACCTTTCTCCTCGGCTCCATCAAAAATGGGAGACCTCTTATTCTTGTGGTCCCTAGTTCTAGCCTCACTAGTAACTAGAAGCAGAATGGCAAATCGACTGTAATTGGTCGTAACACCCGTGGAGTGACAATCAATGTTTTTTAGCAGTGGTATCTGAAGGATAGGTAGTTGGCCAGAACATTGCGGGTTCTTTGAACACTGCCACAAGATCGTTTTCTTCCACAGGTGAGGGCAGACGGTGCCTCGACATTCCATCCTATCCGCAAGACAACAGCTTTGACATTGCCACACTCCTGCAGTACTGCACTGGGAGTCTCAGCCTGAATTTTGAACAAGCTCTTTGGAGTTGGGCATGAGTATTCCCCACTGAGCAGCAGCTAAGCATCATTCTTCTGAACACCGTTTTTTTACTGCTCGATGTGAAAAGCATCAGTGCAATAATTATCAGTTTTACATGTGGACATTGTTACCAGTTCCGGTTTCTTGCTATTTTGTGACGAGAGTATTGATTATAGATTTGATAGGCATGTTCGGTGGTAGGGGTAGTGTGACATTTCATGTCTTTTTTACTTGCAGTCCCCCGCATACACATTGGTGTGGACCAGGAAACTTGGAAGCAAACTCCCAAACACTGCAGTAGACTTCAATGGAATCTTGACCATCCGCAATGTTCGCCCTGAGGATGCTGGTGTCTACATCTGCACAGGCTCCAACATGTTCGCCATGGATGAGGGGACTGCTGTCTTACACGTACCAGGTTCGTGAACTGCACCATTGAATACTCATCATCCTCTCCTCCCATGGTGCATGGCATTCCACCAACCGCCTCCCTGTGCCCCTTGACCTGCAAACAGCGCTGTGCTTTGCCGTGACATTTCTCTGCTTTATTCTTTCACCTTTTGCTTCCCCTCTACTGTGGCTGATCCCTTCACCTGTTCAAATTGTTCAACTGCAGCCTTGCAATACAGACTTCGATTGGCTATATGTTTTTCTTCCTCCAACCCCCCCCCCTTAAAAAAAAATTGGCCTCTTTAGAACAATCTGGCCCTACTAAATAGAATTACATTTTGATATTTACAGTGATTGAATTTGATTTTAGTAAGCAGTAGGGACTTTCTTGGGAAAGGTGAAGAGTTTCTTTTAGAGTAACTGTCTTAATTTTGTTCACACCATGTTAATCTTTCTTAGCCATGCTCAGAGCTATAATGCATTAATGACACTAGTTAGGCACAACATGACTGCCAGTCCCCACGGAATTCCTTGATCTGTATTTTCCGGGTGGCATTAGCTGGACGTAAATTCTTGATTCGTCGCCTGTCCCCGAAGGGCATAGCTATCTTCGCGAAAGTTTCAGTAAAGTCTGTCTTAACACTTTGCCAGAGCTGTAAACTAAAGGAAAAGAAAATAAGAGGAGCACCTGGAGGCCAAGAACTGATTTGTTGTTTATAATGTTCTCAACTGGGGACTTCCATTAACCATATCAAGGTCATCTCTGCAGGTAATCCACAAAACTGCTTAGCTAGAGCCGTTGATGTATCAGGCATGTAGAGTTACTCATAAATTCAGCACAGCAGGAGTTAGTGCAGTTAGCAGTGGAATCTCTTTCTAAAAACAAATACATTGCTAATCTAGAACCAAGGCTGCTGGATGGAATTAAGAAGCCGTTCAGCCATGATTGGGGACCAGGCTGTTGGATGGTCTACTGCTGTTCCTATATCTAGTCGTTGTTTTGCAGTCTGACTACAGTTGAACACTGGCACAAAATGGTCTCCCTTGAACATCGATACTTTAGCTCATAATCATAGAATTTACAGTGCAGAAGGAGGCCAATCGGCCCATCGAGTCTACATGGGGAAAATAATGTTCTACTTCTTACAATTAGAGGCCAGGGCTTATGAAAAGAGAAAATCTTGCAATTAAAATTATTTTTATGCCCCTCTCAAATGTGAAAATTACAATATAGGTCGCTTTAAAACTTCAACTTTTTATTGAATCTACTTCCTTTATTTACACAACAGTTGTTTGTCCCGCACGTTGTAATTTGTAGATAATTTGCATACTGTTTATTTTATGTATTCATCGCTTGCTGTAGGGGTTGTGGAATAAACGCAAGAAAGATTTAACCATATTATCCTGTAATTCCGAGAGTTTGAAAACCAGCTGCAAGATTTAAGCCTCTTGGTTTACAAAATCCTGCACCTTCAGTTATGTTGGATCCAGGGGGCAGATTCTAGCTGTCGGAAAGTGATATTTTTGCTGAACAGTTTACATAGAGTTGGGATATTGCGACGTGAAAGCGTCAACCTATGGAGGCAGGGGTAGTGAAGAGTTGAATGTTAGATTTCAGAGTATTCTTGGCAAAATACCAGAAAAATTTCATGGTGCTCCTTGCATCTAAGTTGGACTCCTTGGATCACATCCTCCTCCCTATCCACAGTAGTTTTAGCAGTGTCCGCTTAAGGTTAGAAATACTGACATCTCATCGCATCTTACAGCACAGAAATTAGGCCATTCGGCCCATCCTCCTTGAAGCCTCTTCTTTTCAAACCCCTCCCACCCTCCATCGCATTATTTTAAAGTCCAGGTGATTACATTGTAAAATGAACGCAGGTTGCCTCAGTTCTCTCTTTTACCCTCCTCAATGTTTCTGTTGTGTCAGTGGGTGTTGGTGGTCTTGGTCTTGGTGTTCCTTTCCATCGGTGTTAGGTTTATTCCTGCTGACGCTCTGTTAAGACACCAGGGTAGCCGTGGGTGATGAGGTAACCAGTCATATTCTGGTGGTGCAGCGAGCCTTTTGGACATTTGTCAAATCAACATCCAACCTCTTGCCTTCCAAGAGAGTCTTCCATTTTACGACCCATTATGGACATTGTTTAAAACTGCTTGGAAAATTGTCCATGTCAAAATAGGTATTTATTAAATGTTTTGAAAAAAAAACTGCACTCCATACCTGCAAAAGATTTAATTAGCAGTTTTAAATTATTCACCAGACACTGAAATTACCAAATAAAATTGACAGTTCCATGTCTGGAAGCAATGCGCAAGAGATTTTTTCATTGGTATTGGAGTCACTTGTTATAAATTGTCAAAGCAGACAGCATGTTGAAGTCAACCCCATCGATAATATATACGTAACGGTATCTGTTTAGATACAGCATTTGTTGAAAGATTAGCTGGTTCATTTTTAAGTCTATACTGTTGGAGATACACTGATCCTTTTGCAATGATAAAAGATCGATCTCACCAGATTGAATTGACACTTTAACATTTACAACTCTTACGAGTTACACCCTCTCACTCCAAGCTCCTGTAAACATGGCCGCATCAAGGAACAGAAGGCAGTGTAATTCCTGTTCATTCCCAACTGCAATCCAAAATTGTTCCTCATCTTTCTGATTCCCCCCTGTGCTTGTTTATACTATTGCTGGGGTTGGCTCGTAGGTTTTATGCATTCCAAAGAGATGGTAACTGCCGTGAACAACATGGGCAAAGAGGTTGACCATCAGGATTTCAGTGAAGTTTCCATATTCCAAAGGTGCTTGTTTCTGATTTTTGTTTCTCTCGTTTGGTGCTACAAAATGACCTGAGAAGTTGTTGAATTTATTTCTTCCGACTCTGTTTACTTTTATGAAAACATAAACTTGTGTGTAATTATCTGTTTTATTTAATGGTCAGTTCTGTTACTGATGGCCTGTTTACCTGTACTCTCTGAACTGTAATCCATTTTTTGAGAAATCTTTGGATTTTGCGACTGTTATTAAAGAGGGCTCAAACAAAGTTAGGCACCCGCTCTAAATTTAACCCCCCCCTCTTGAGAAGAGGTGGAAAGTGGTTACACTTACCGCTGTTTTGCGGGAATCAAATTGCATTTGCTGGGTGAGCACGGATGGCAGTAAGTGAAACGAGCCAGTGAGCCAAAGGACAGGGCAGGACGGATGCCATTTCAGAAGCGGATCAAAACATTGCATGATTAATGAAGTACTCTGGAATGAAGTAACTTGGGCAAGGGTGACAGTCATTTTACACATTGCATGATCCCACACACAGCAGTCACCAGCCCCATCTGTGTTTGGTGGTCGTTAAGTGAGGAACGTTTAGCCAAGGAACCACAAGCACTCTATTAAGTAGCGGCAAGGAATGTACATTTGAACCACTGGGGATAACACACAAGGCCTCAATATGGAGGCCCTCGGTGCTGTGTTGGACCGGCAGCTTAGATATTCTACTCAACTCCTCATCGTGAGTGTTAATCCACAACCTTCTCATTTGCTAATCAATTTGAACAGAATCCTTCAGTGCTGAGCAGTGTCGCAGTGAATTTAATCAGGATAGTTCATTGAGAGAGTGACGGCAGCACGGTAGCACAGTGGTTAGCACTGTTGCTTCACAGCTCCAGGGTCCCAGGTTCGATTCCCGGCTTGGGTCACTGTCTGTGCGGAGTCTGCACGTTCTCCTTGTGTCTGCGTGGGATTCCTCCGGGTGCTCCGGTTTTCTCCCACAGTCCAAAGCTGTACAGGTTAGGTGGATTGGCTAAGATAAATTGACCTTAGTGTCCAAAAAACAGGTTGGGTGGGATTGCTGGGTTACGGGGATGGGGTGGGGGGTGGGCTTGGGCAGGGTGCTCTTTCCAAGGGCCGGTGCAGGCTCGATGGGCCAAATGGCCTCCTTCTGCACTGTAAATTCTGTAAAATTAAACAGCATGAAATCAGTAACATTTAATTAAGGAAATCAGAGGTAATCTTCTAAGCTAAGATTTCCAGAGGGATTGTTCTCCAAGCCCCATCATGAAATTTATTATCTATAACGTGTAACCATAAACGTTCCCCATCTGCCAAACACAGGCAAACTCTCAGCAATGCTAAAATAAGCACACCTATTATCATAATAAACCTACTCAAACTTCAGGGACAGCTTTTATTGCTGCAACATATTAACCCAGTTTTAAATTAATGACAGCTTTCTCTCCATAAGTCTGCTTGTGCAGGGAAATTCTCAGAGGGTTTTATATTAAGAAAGATAAACAGTTCACAGCCATGAAGGAAGGAAACCTGATTAGAACAAGGGAGCCAAGCTCTGGTCAGAGGGAGAGAGTTGAAAGAAGCTTTTGAAAGCATTGAAGCAGAGGAGGTTTGGAAAGAGGTACCAGAGGAATGAGGTATTATGGCCGAATAAGCTGCCAACTACACTTAGAAAACTGGAAAATAAGGAAACATTTTTCTTGTACTTTCTCTGTGATCCAGTTCCCGTCCCCTATCTTGCTGTACTGTTGACTGTGAAACACTCAAGGCTATCCTGAGACGATAAAACTGCTCTATATGTGCAACTTCCTTTCTTTCATTACCTTTGTTATTTTGGTATTTATTTTAATTTGGCAGTTTGCCTCTTAACCTTCTCCCTCAGCCTTCCTGATCCTACCATCTGTTTTGGATGAGCTGTCTTTAGAAAGGGCTCTCATTGGCTGAAAGGCAGGCGTGGCAGAAGCTCTGAGTGTGAATAACTACATGATAGTGTCCCTTGCTTTCCACCTTCTGGCTCTTATCACAACAACAATGGCAGATAAATTGTCCCATAATTGGTCGGGCCATGGGGGAAAGAGTCGCGGGGTGGGGGGGGGTGGGGTGTAACTAATGGGGTGGCTCTTTCAGTGTGCTGGCACAAATGGCCACTTCCCACACAGTGTAGTTTTATAATCCATGGATGTTGTTTTATGCTGACCTTTCCGTTCCCACACGTCAATTCAGCAGAGACAAACTCAGTCTCAAATTGATTGAATCTTACCATAAACTGCACAAAAGTACCAATTTTCCACAGTCGCAAGGATTCCCAGGCAAACTCTGAATGAGCTCATTATTTGCGAGAATTGTAATACACCGAGAAACCGACGAGATTGAGCAAGGTTTGTTTTCTCACCGTGTAATCGAAACCAGCAACTGTAGCGAGTTCAGAAAACGTTTTTTTCTCGGACTTTGCTAATTCGAGCTATTGGCATTAATTAAAGGCAGGCCGTGCGTTTAGGTAAGATTAGGTGAGAACCCCACTTTCACTTGCTGTGCACTGTAAAACCCATTTTATAAGGAGCAGGGATGGTCCTGAAATGTATTATTTAATCAGCTGTTTGTTTGAGCCCTTGAACAGAGCAACACTGAGCTACAAATGTACAAATTGGTGTCTGCACTGAGATGAATGATGAGTTGGCCTGCTTTCTGTACAGAGACGAGCACAGTGAAGATTTTTGTTTTTAAAAATTGTGTGGGGGGGGCCAGTTATAACATAGGTTCCACTTTTTCTAGTCAACAACAATGCTTACACAACTGCCAAACTTCAGTGTTCAGTTACTTCGGGAGATTAATGAGAAAAGGGATGGGATGATTCAAATTCTCCATAGAATCCCGACAGTGCAGAGGAGGCCATTCGGCCCATCATGTCTGCACCAACCCTACCCAGTCCCACGTCCCCGCCATATCCCTGTAACCCCACCAGTCGCTTAGTGCAGGGCAGCAAGGAGAGCGAAGCTGACCAGTAAGGGGGCTGGAAATTTCAAAGCGAGGTGCTTTTCAGATGATTGCTGGAATTCTTCAGTATAGCCCTGCTCTATTCCCAATTCATTCGTCACCTAACTGGTGCCGGATGCTGGTCCTGATATGTCTCATTTAATGGCTGTGAGGCATTGGGAGTGCAGCTGCTGATTTCACACAGATTTCACTGGGAAAATGTGCAAACCGCCAGAAGACATGGCATGATTGATGAAGAGAAGTTGACTATGGTACTAATGGCCAGGTGCATAGCAGTAAAACCAGACTGGCCTCACAATTCAAACCGTCTGGTTGAGCTCCAAGATCAGCGATGGCATCTGAGCCTTTTAGTCTGGGTTTGGGAACTGCCATGAGTTTCTAAGCTGGCAAGTTTAAATGGTAACATGGTGATTTTTCTTTTTTAATATAAAATTAATCCTTCAATGGAATCATAAAAGAATGTTACCAGTATTGTCAGTTTAATCCAACAGCGTTGTAAAACTGGCTCAAAATCAGCCAAATGCTGCTAAACCCCAAGAGGGCTGGAACTCCGATAATCAGCATTGGTCGTGGGCTGACCAGATCATTAGGAATGATTCTGCATGGCAGCACGGTGGCGCAGTGGGTTAGCCCTGCTGCTTCACGGCGCCGAAGTCCCAGATTCGATCCCGGCTCTGGGTCACTGTCTGTGTAGAATTTGCACATTCTCCCCGTGTTTGCGTGGGTTTCACCGCCACAACCCAAAGATGTACAGGCTAGGTGGATTGGGCATGCTGAATTGCCCCTTAATTGGAAAAAAATAATTGGGTACTCTAAATTTATTTTAAAAAAGGAATGATTCTGCAACATTTACCTCAGGTCAGACATGCCAGTGGTGCTCCTATTCACTGTTACGAGTACGCCTTGGCTAATTTGACGAAGAAGAAACATTGACAGAGTGTCATGCTACAAACCCCAACTCCGCTCTCCCGGCTTGATAGGGGATTTGTGGGGCAGTTGACCGTGTGCTGGAAAAATAGTGGGCAACCTCGGTGAGAATAATAGATTGGAATGGGCAGCTCGAATAATCAGCATCCAGTGATGAAAGTCTTTCACCTAATACTAGTTTAAACAAATAGAGAATTTGCCTGAGCAAAGTTACTTCACAACAGGATAGTCCAGCCGATTCCCGTCAGCTGTACCAAGGCTCACGTATGTGTGCATCGGTTAATGTTGCACTGTTGCTCTCTGCACAGAAAGCAGGTATTTTTTTTCTAATGCTGACTGTACACTTCTTACCAGTCAGGCTGGCAGCCAGAAGCCTTGTTGCTGCCATCAGGTTCTACACTTGAGTTGTGTACAGAATCTCGAACTAGAACCTCAGCTGCTGAAGTATATTGAAGAGCAGTTGACAGGGACTTCTACGATGCCAGTATTCAGGAGATGTGTTTCATGGAGCAGGGTCTTGTAGTAATGGCAAAGATAGCCGCGCACAACCTGAGTCCCTGATGGTTTTACAAGCGACTTTGGCGCAATAGCCGGATCCTGGGGAAACATGACATTTATGATCGTGCTATTAAAACAATTTATACAATTTTTGCCATTACTAAGTGGCTTGCTCTGTGAGCCATTTAAATCCCTTTTTCTGTTTCTTGACCAGAATTTTCTGCTTACATTCGCAAAGTTCTTGATCAGACGGTGCTTTTTATCACAGCTGTTCCTGGTGCTTAAATGATACAATGTGATCTAATTATCCACAATTACCTCCCTTTCTCCTGCCACCACTATAGAGGGTGAATCAAGTCAAAAATAAAAAACCATGTAAATCTGTTTTATTGTATTTTGTACAGAAGTAAAGCTTTTGCATATACTAACATGCATGTGTCTGCCTAGCCTTTTTTTTGTAATCAAGAACCCTCAAATCCTGCTATTTATGCATCATTGCTTTTACCTTCTTTTGCATACATTCACTCAACTCTGTTGATCAGCATCGCGTTTTCAATGTTGTGCATTTTGATGTAAAGGTATCAGTGTTTCCCTTTCAGTGATTTATTTTCTTGCCTGAAATCAGGCTTGCTCAGACCATTGGAGTACAGTGCTCTTAATTTCAAGGGCCACAGAGGCAACATTAGAAGGGATCTCATCCGTAATTCAATAAATTAACCTAGGGCTGGGCAGCGTGATGATCTGCCCATTCAGAGAAGCTCAGTACCGGCACTGCATCCGCAAGAATGGTCCAGGATGGGACGGGGAGTGCTTGGCAAAGAAAAGATCATGAGAATCTCATGCCTTCAACAATAATAATAATAATCTTTATTAATGTCACAAGAGGGCTTACATAAACACTACAAAATGTTATGAACGCCTCAATTTCTCAATAATAACATTTAATTTTCAGGTGAGGGGCGGACTTACCATTCAGACCTTGCTCCTTTGAGATTTTGGTGCCATACACGAGCCGTGTGAAATGTCGTCCCACATGCCTCATGCCTTAGGAGCTTGTTCTAGTTTTGTACTTCTGCTCGCCCCTTGTTTTCAGCCACATTCTGGTCTGTAGCCAGCACAAGATTTTTAAAAAAGGCTTGTTTAACTCGCTGCTTCCCTGTTAAGTCATGTTGTATATTATAGTGATTTAATTGAATTTTATTTCACCAACACTTATATGGAACTGCATAGTATTTACAGCATAAAAACAGGCCATTCGGCGCAACTGGCCCATGTTGGTGTTTACGTTCCACGCGATTGTAGAAGTTGCTTTTCTGTGTAGTTATTTTGACATTGCTTTCCAACTTTTACTGCAGTTTCTTTCTCCATTATGACTAACAACCGGTGGTTACGTTCTATCCCAGTTTGCGTACTGAACTGTAAGAGTAGATAATGCGGGAACAAATATGATACTCATTTTGTGAATTTGTCCTGTCTCTTTAAGGTCATTTATACCTTTTATGGCCAAAGTCCAATTCTTTTTTATGCTTGGTACAAATAGTATTTGAGTTGTATACCACACATTTATAAGACCCTTACTGTTGACAGCTCGTCCTATGATTAAGTGTGCAACAAGAAGGATGGTCTGCTGATATAATATTGGCGCATGCATTGTTGTTTCTTTCCCCTCATGTTTCAGATGTCTCATGGAAGGATAGGCCAATTTGAATAATTTGTATTTGTAGTTGGTTGACACGTGTGCAGATTTTCTGGCAATAATTCAGACCAGGAGGCCAATGACTTCAAAATCACGTCGTCATCCTAAGCTCTGACTCTCCGATTCAAGGGGGAAGCAGCCTTAAAAATGCTTCTGGGCTACAGATTGAGGTTGACATGCAGACTCCACTTTTCAAGATTTCCTGACCAAACCACAATTAAGCTCTAAATTACCTTTGAGCCTACACGTTCTTTATAATAATAATCTTTATTGTCACAAGTAGGCTTACATTAACACTGCAATGAAGTTACTGTGAAAAGCCCCTAGTCACCACATTTCAGCGCCTGTTCAGATATACGGATGAAGAATTCAGAATATCCAATTCACCTAACAGCACGTCTTTCGGGACTTGTGGGAGGAAACCGGAGCACCCGGTGGAAACCCATGCAGACACAGGGAGAACGTGTAGACTCCGCTCAGACAGTGACTCAAGCCGGGAATCGAACCTGGGACCCTGGAGCTGTGAAGCAACTGCTAACCACTGTGCTACTGTGCCGCCCATCTGACTTGCTACGAGCAACAGTATGGGAGGTACACTGATTACGTGAAATAATTAAGTCATCTTTCCACACTCTCAACCAGAATTTATGTGACTACTTTAAAATGGTGGCTGTAATCTGGAGTGCATTTACACAAGAGGCTTAGCAATACAACACAGGGATTCCCATTGCACTAAAATTGGAGTGCAAACAGAGTTAGCTGTGTCATTTACATCCAGATCAAAAATGGAACTGGAAAATTAAACCTTGAATATCAATGGGTTTTAAAACTGACATGCAAATCTCTAGTCGCATTGTAAGCAAGGTCCAGCCTTTTCTTTCCCATTGTGGCTCCTCTTATGATGCGAAAAGCCGACAGGTTTTTGAAACTCAGCTTCATGAAGCAAACCGACAAAAGGTCAAGGTTCATTCTTCAAACCCACAACAATTCTTTTATTCGTTCATGGGATGTTGGAGTCGCTGGCTGGGCCAGCATTTATTGCCCGTCCCTGAGGGCATTTAAGAGTCAACCACATTGCTGTGGATCTGTAGGCCAGACCAGGTCAGGACGACAAATTTCCTTCCCTAAAGGACATTAGTAAACCAGATGAATTTTAGCAATAGTTGACAATGGTTTCATGGTCATCATTAAACTTTTAATTCCAGATTTTTATTAAAATTCAAATTCCTATTGCTGTACTGTACACAGGTTAACTGAACCTGAGGAAGTTAATACTTAAGAGTCTCCTGATAGTTCCCTCCCCCCCCCCCCCACCCCCCCAACCACCGCCACCTCTACTGGTTGCTGGCTATAAACAGGTCTTGAAATAAGTTCCCACGTGGTGCTGCCGATTGCCAGCCGAGCAGGATTCTCCGGCGGTCAATCAGGGAGGTAAAGGCTAGGGCGCATCCGGAAATCTGATACCCCACAGATTGCCACTTTTGGGCATAGCTCCACCCTCACTTCCACAACCCTGGTCGTGACTTAAAGAATGTCGTTGAGTACCCGACAAATCTGGGGCAAGACAAGAACATGAGTGTGATTGGCCAGGCTGGCTTCTTTGACACTGTTCACATTTGCTCACATTCCGGGGATGTGGGGTTGGGGGGCTCATTCGCATAGGGTGAGATTCTATTCTCTCTGTCTCCCCTTTAGATAGCTCTCCACCTCTTCACTGTCCTGAGGGTGGGGATAGTGGGCATCCCTGCCTCATGCCTCTGTGCAATCGGAAGTATCCAGAGCTGATGGTGTTTGTCCTTGCACTCAACATTGGAGTGCTGTACCGTAGTTTCACCCAGTAGGTGAACCCTGGTCCAAATCTAAACCGTTCCAGTACCTCTATGAGGTACTTCCATTCGTCTCTGCTGAAGGCCTTTTCTGCATCCAAGGAGATGCCTGCCCTTCTCAAAGCCCATCTGATCCTCCAACGACTACCTTTGGCATGCAGCTCTCCAGCTGCCTCGCCAGGGCCTTCGCCAGGAGTTTTGCATCCATGTTAAGTAGTGATATGGGCCTGTAGGACCCGCATTCTGTCAGGCCTTTGTCCTGTTTGGGTATCAGCGATATTGAGGCCTGGGCCAGTGTTGGTGGCAGAGTGCTTTTTACCAGCACATCTCCCACAATTGCGGTCCACGTTTTCTGTAGACGTCCGCTGGGAATCCATCTGCCCCGGCGCCTTCCCCACCTGCACTGAGTTGATATTCTCCATGACTTCCCCTCGTTCTTGTGGTGCTTCCCGGCCCCTTCTCCTATCTTCCCTCAGGACCGGCATGTCCAGTCTGTCGAGGAACTGCTTCATCTTCGAGACGCCATCTGGGGGCTCAGACATGTACAGCAGAAATTTGGAATGGCTTTGTTGATCTTTTCTGGTGCAGTGACTAGCCTGCCTGTCTTTAACCTGAGCTATTTCCCTCATGACTGCCTGCTTTCTCAGCTGGTGAGCCAGCAGGCGGCTGGCTTTGTCCGCATGTTCTTAAAAGGTCCCCCTTTCCTGGCGGAGCTGGTGCATTGCTTTCCCAGTGGAGAGCAGCTTGAAGTCCATTTGCAATTTTTTCTTCTTCACGAGCACCTCCGCTGTTGGGCAGTGGAGTATCGTCGATCCACCTCCGGTATGGAGTCGACCAGCTATTGCCTGGCCACCCTCTCCTCCCTGTCTTTGTGCTCGAGTAGATCCTGTGGACCTGGGAGAAGAAAGAGAACCCTCTCTCCCCTGGGTGTGTGAATCTCCAAGGCTCCACTGCCCCCATCTTCTCCTTGAAGGTGTTCAGCTGCTTTGCCATTTTCTTTAGTTTCCCCGATTTAGGGCTGGATCTGTCCGTCTGTTGGTCATGTATGTAGATAAAGTCTCCTCCCCCCAACACTGTGCGGGAAGTGGCCATTTGTGCCAGCGCACTGAAAGAGCCACCCCATTAGTTCCCCCGCTCCCTCCCCCTCCATGATAAGTCCCCACCATGATAAGTTGGTGTGTCTATGTTGGGGATTTCTGCCATGTTTTTTTAAAATTAAATCCGCGTCATCCCAGTTGGGAACATACACGTTTACCAGGACCACTGTTGTCCCTTCGAAGACACCACTAACCATGACATACCGTCCCCCTCTATCCATAACCGTCTTTGACGTCGTGAGGACTGTCCTCTTGCTCAATAGTCTGGCAACACCCCTCCCAGCCGTCGTCCTGTAACACGATTGGTATGTCTGACCCACCCATCTCTTCCTTGCCCGCAATCGGTCCTTCTCCCTCGGGTGTGTCTCCTGGAGGAAGATAACATTGGCCCTCAGACTTTTCAGATTGGCGAAGAATATGGAACTTTTCACTGGGCCATTGAGTCCCCAGACGTTCCAGGTGACTATCCTGATGGGGGATTTCTGGCCCCCTTTCCTGCGGGGTCAACCATACTTGCCTCTTGGTTGCGCCATGCACTACGGGGTTTCCCATTGTTTGGGCGAGCCATCCTGGGTTCACCGTGCTTTCCATGTGGCAGTGCCCCTGGGCTTTGGGGTTTCCCTTTGTCCAGGGGTCATCCAAGATGACAGTCTTTGCCATTCATTCCATGCGGCTGAGCCGCTGAACTCCAGGGATTCCCTTTGCTTCGAGGTCCACCAAGATGGCTGCACTTGGTTCTGCTGTTTCAGCTGCCACCATATGCGACTTGTTTTGGCCAGCATTCAACCCATCTCCCCCCTCCTCCCCGGTTCCCCATCTTGGGTCTATCCTCCCTTCGCGTCCCCCCTTTTCTGTGCCACTGTGGGATTTCCTCCCCCTCCCCCTTTTTCCCATTTCTGTCAGGCACACACTTCCTGACAGGCGCTGCACTGCCCCCCCCCACCCCCGTCCGTCCGTCCATACTTCCCTGCACTGGCTGGTCTGCTAGTATGGTGCCCCACCCACCACGTACCCCGGAGCGCTTCCTCTTCAACACTGGCATGGCCCCCACCCGCCTTCACAGGCACCTCCCTGCTTACAAGCATCATCCCACCCCCACACATACAAGGGGAATCCTCACAGTGCCACCCTGCCACTGCCAATTTGGGTGCCACAACACTGCACCGGCCATGTCCCGCACCCACCCGGGGGCTGTAACCTCACTATGCGCCCAGCGTGGCCACCACGACTAGTTTTCGCTTTTGGTAACCAGTAGTGTTTGGGTCGGTGTGACATCACGCTGGGTGGGTGGGAATGTACACTGAGGGCTGCACGAAGCCTGCTAATCCTATTTGAATTCATAATAAAATATGCTAATCAGGACATGAACCTGATCGTGTCGACGACGGGGAAGATCATGCTCTGGATTCTCGCCGGCGCAAATCCCGCTTTTGGCCTCTCGTAAGATTCAGCAGCGATTTAATAATAATTGCTTATTGTCACAAGTAGGCTTCAATGAAGTTACTGTGAAAAGCCCCTAGTCGCCTGTTCGGGGAGGCCGGTACGGGTCTTGTTCTGCGTTACAAGCCAGCTATTTAGGCCACTGTGCTAAAATAGCCCCTTTAGCAGCCATTATGGGATTTTCACCCATGGCTAGCACTGCTGCTAAATTGCAGCCAATATTGTAGTTTAGGGAGAATTTCTTGGAGATTTGCCTCATTCAGTAAGGTAAGTTGGTTGGAGAACCAGGATAAGATCAGATTGTTCTCGCTGGTAGAATGGCCTTTCCTAAAACAGGAGCCTAATGCTTCTTCAAGGTAAAATCGACTGATCATAGAATTTACAGTGCAGAAGGAGGCCTTCGGGCCATCGAGTCTGCACCGGCCCGTGGGAAGAGCACTCTACCCAAGCCCACACCCAATCCCCGTAACCCAGTAACCCAACCCAACCTTCTTAGACACAGAAGACAATTGAGCATGTCCAATCCACCTGACTCGCACATCTTGGGAAGGAAACCGGAGCACCCAGAGGAAACCCACGCAGACGTGGGGAGAATGTGCAGACTGCACACAGACAGTGGTCCAAGCCGGGAATCAAACCTGGGACCCTGGAGCTGTGAAGCTACCGTGCTGCCCACTTGCTACCATGCTGCCCACACGATCATGCAGGTTGTTCCTAGCTTTTAGTGAAGTAACAACTGTTCGGTATTTCATCTGAGTCCTTTTGCAAATTATTTTTGCAATGATTTTTTTTCACCTGGGATTCTGTTATAAGACAATCATTTGTTTGTTTTGGTTTCTTCTACTTCATATTCTTTGCTGTAATCAGATCCTCTTTCTTTAAGAGTTAGGGTGGGATTCTCCACTCCCACGCCGAAGTGCCCACGCCGTCCTGAACGCCGTCGAGGTTCACGACGGCGCGAAACGGCCCCTATCCCGACCGATTCAGGGCCCGATAATGGGCTAGGGGCGGGGCCGCGTCATTTACACGTGCCAGGCCTTGCCGCCGCGTAAAGGCGGCGCCGCATGCATGACGCGACCGGTGCCGCATAACTGGCACAAACCCGCGCATGCGTGGTTGCCGTCCTCTCCGAGTCCTCGGAAGAAAGGAGGTCCTCCTTCAGAGAGGCCGGCCCGACGATCGGTGGGCACCGATCGCGGGCCACCCGACATTTGAGGTACCCCCCGGTGCAGGATCCCCCCCCCCCCTGCAGGCCGCCCCCCCCAGCGTTCCCGCACTGTTCCCGATGGCAGCGACCAGGTGTGGGCGGCGCCAGGGGGAACCCGCCATTTTGGGCTGGCCGCTCGGCCCATCCAGGCCTGAGAATAGCAGGGGTGCCGGAGAATCGCCATTTTGGGTGTCTCGGGCGATTCTCCAGCCTGCGGCCCGCGGAACTCGACGGGGCCGTTCCCGCCGCTTGGGAGAATCGTGGGAGGGCGTCGGGCCGGCGTCGCGGGAAATTGTGGCGGCCCGGGCGATTCTCCCAACTGGCGCGGGAGTGGAGAATCGCGCCCTTAATGTCCAGTTCTAACCATCTTTGCATCATGGATTCAATCTTCCACAGCTCCCGTGCCTGCTCTTTGACTCTGGTTACCCTGGTCTTGTTCTGCTCGTTTGCTCTCAATTTCCACTTCTCCGCCTCATTGCACCTCCTTTGTACTGTGACGTCAGGTGTTCTGTGCACCTTCAGTCGCTCTGTGTTCCTGCGCGTTCCTTACCGGCTGCACCCTGGCATTTGTGGGACCATTCATTTTGTGATTTATTCCCCTCTTTGGAAATGTCAGTGGATCCACAAACTGCAGGGGGAATATTACAGAATGCTGCTAATGCTGTCAGCCTATCATTGGACACCATGCTGCAATCTGAGGGTGTGATCCTCTCCACAGTGAAATGTTTACATTTAATTGTAAAGTTGCTGGTTATACAAAGTTGCAGATGGAGTACAGGCTCCCTAACTAGTTTGCCATTATTCGTTAAGTAGCTACAATTTTCTTTCAACTCCCATCTGGTTTTGTTCAGGAGGTGTAGTGGTGAACGTGTACAGTGAGAACATTTAATATGATGAAACGTCTTATTTGGTGAAGTGGCACTTCTTCATGGTAAAATCCTTACACTCTTTACTGAACGAAGTAGATTTCAGAGAATCATAGAATTTACAGTGCAGCAGGTGGCCACTCAGCCCATCGAGTCCCCACCGGCCCTTTGAAAGAGCACCCTACTTAAGCCCACGCCTCCACCCTATCCCCGTAACCCAGGAACCCCACCTAACCTTTGGACACTAAGGGGCAATTTATCATGGCCAATCCACCTAACCTGCACATCTTTGGACTGTGGGAGGAAACCGGAGCACCCGGAAGAAACCTACGCAGACACGGGGAGAACATGCAAACTCCACACAGACAGTCACACGAGGCCGGAATTGAACCCTGGTTCCTGGAGTTGTGAGGCAGCAGTACTAACCACTGTTGTGATGTTAAACATATCCCATTTATTATTCCCATTTAAGTATTAAGAAGGGCAAAGCTATTGCTTCCATCCCCACTCCGAATTCCATTCCATAGCTACCAATTTCTTCCCTCTCCCCAGTGACGTGAGACTGAGCCACACCATTTGCAATGTTGGTGTCACATTGACCCTGAGACCAGCTTTGCATTGCCTAACCATACAATCACAAAAAACGTCTCTCCCTCTGTAACGTGTCCCAACTCTACCCCTACCTCAACTCATCTGCTGCTGAGCCCTCACTCTTGCCTTTGTTATCCCTCGACTTGCCTTTTCCAATGCAATGCTGGTTGTTCTTCCACATTTAACCCTTTGTGAACTTGGTCAGCAGAGCTTTTAATCTCCTTGCACCCTTATTGGCACCCGGTCCTGTTCACCAAACAACCTGCGATCACTATTCTGGCTCCTGGTTTGTCAATTTCTTGATTTTAAAATTCTCATCCTTGATTTCAAATCCCTTGTTTTCAAATCCCACCCCTTCCTTTCTCTGTTATTTCCTCCATGACTTTCTATCAGTAGCACAAACTGAATTCAAAGTATTAAGAATGTCAACATTTCTTGAAACATATCCTTTGTAAAAGGGGGGAATGTCATGATATCCACATCAGCATATCATGGTGCAATCACACACACACTGATGGACAGGCAGTTGGACCAACCAGCACACACATAACATCGCAGCCAATCACCAGTGAGAGCACACGCACTATAAAACAGGGAACACCACAGTTCCCGCTCATTCTACCAGGAGATAGCTCAGAGCACAGAGCTCACAGCGTGCCACTCAGACATAGTCCATGTGCTGAGTGTCTCACTAAGATAGTGATAGGGCTGGGTCCACAGGTTAGCTGGTGAAGCACGTACCCAAGCCAGCAGTTAGTTGTTACCGTTGTTCAGACAATAAAACAGAGTTGTACCATCTACAGCCGTGTTGGATCATTTGTGCAGCAGAACACCCAACATGACAATAAACATGACTGTGCAATTGGCTTACCTGTGATACAGTGAAATGAAGTCCTGAAACGCAAGTTTCAGTACATTGCACCTTCATTCAGTGCAGATTCCCTTAATTGTATTGACTAATCGATGTATTTTAACCCTGGACGGTTGCAATTTAACTGAACGAGCTCATTTTGTTTTTGTGCCACCTTATTGGGATTCTGTTCCTAGAACAGGGGTTGGGATATCAGCTGTTTCTACTTCACCGGTATTTCATCTGAGTCCTTTTGCAAATTTTTTTTGCAATGATTTTTTTTCACCTGGGATTCTGTTATAAGACAATCATTTGTTTGTTTTGGTTTCCTCTACTTCATATTCTTTGCTGTAATCAGATCTTCTTTCTGTAAGAGTTAGGGTGGGATTCTCCACTCCCGCGCCGAAGTGCCCACGCCGTCCTGAACGCCGTCGAGGTTCACGACGGCGCGAAACGGCCCCTATCCCGACCGATTCAGGGCCCAATAATGGGGTAGGGGCGGGGCCGCGTCATTTACACGCGCCAGGCCTTGTCGCCACGTAAAGGCGACGCCGCATACATGTTCCTGCGCTGTTCCCAACGGCAGCATACATGACACGGCCGGCGCCGCATAACTGGCGTCACCCGCGCATGTGCGGGTTGGCCGGCGCAAACCCACGCATGCGTGGTTGCCGTCCTCTCCGAGTCCGCCTGACGACACTTTCAATGGGATCGCTGCATGGACAGCCAAGTCAGAATCAGGCTGTGCACAGTGTTCCTTTTTATGTTTAGCTAACGGGCCTTCCACTGTCAGGAAAGCAAAGGGTTATGATTTTTCCTCACTTCATGCAATGGATACTTATTCACTCGATGTTCAATCTGACATGTTAACTCCACAGCTGCGCCACAGGTCCATTTTCAGGCATTTGAAACACTAGCAGGATCCAGACAATGTAAGTTGGCATGGTATGAAATTAAATTTTTCTGGAATCTTTTTTTCTCCTCTCTCTCACACGTGCGTATCTATCTCCAATATTCTTGTCCAAAAGTTATCAAAATGTTGGTGTACATTCTTCATGAGCCAAGCAGAATTTGCAAAGGGCCATTGGTGCCACTGGGAATTCTTGTTACCCTCCCCCCAAGAATAAAATATATTGTTTAAAGCCCCCCCATGTCCTTTCTACTTTATTCTTGTCCTTTTTCCTGAAGTCTCTCCAATTTCTATGTGCTATATCTACTGCGAATGTGTCCATCCATTCCTAGTAGGCATGTCCCTTTTTATCAGATAAGCGATGTTCTGGGGCACCATTTTTCCATGTCTTTTGGAAGAGATTTCTTGCCGGTTCCATTCAAAGTGAAGCGATAAAGAACATACATTGCTAAAGAAACACTACAAAAAAAAAAATAGCATCTCCACGCCCAGTCAACCCTGCATTTTCAATGGAGTGTGTACACCAACATTAGGCCTTGATCCCGGATGCAACTGAGATGTTTGACTGGGTATGGTTAATTCCCACGCGCTGTGTCCTTGTAGAATTATATTTAAAGAGTGCATGCAAACTGAAGACTGGACAGTTTTCATGTGACCTATTTCTGGCATGTTCTCCCCATCCCCGCATGAACCTTGACTGAATCATCCATTTGCTTTGACATCAGACCACCCGTTAGGTCAGCATGCAATGATATTTTTGTGCATATGTAATTTGTCAACCTGCTTTATTCCAATGGATGGCAATTTTTTTAACATTATATTCTTTTCTGGTATTTGCTTTTGCATTGTGAAGCTAGCAAGGTTACATTTGTCCACGGGGAGTGTCATTCTGTCTCCCAGGCCATTGCGAATAGTTTCAGCTGGAAGGTTATATATGTGACAGCCCGGGTTAAAGCACATTTTCCGGAGGAGGAGACTTTGGCCAGGTGTTTCCGGACCCACCTTGGCAGGAGCTGTCTCAGGAGATTCGGCAGTCCAGTCAAAAGTCCATTGACTCGCGGCGGGACCAATGCCTGATTTGATGTTGATGAAACCCAAAGTGAAATCAGAGCTTCATCAGCAATAGAAAAATGCAGTGTGAGCCAGTCCCTTATTGGGAAGGGGGGGGGGAGGGTTTAGAGTATAGGGGGATGGAAGTTATGCAACAGTTGTATAAAGCTTTGGTTAGACCACATCTGAGGTACTGTGTTCGATTCTTGGCACCACACCTTTGAAAGGATATGTTGACTTTGTGGGGGTGCGGGGTAGATTCACCAGGATCGAGCCAAGATTAAAAGGGTTAAGTAATGAAAGGACGTTGCATAGACTAGGCTTGCATACTCTTGAATATAGATGATTATGGGGTTACCTAAATGTAAAATCAAATGGGCAGATTGAAGGATGCTACTTTCTTAATGGGGAGTCCCGATGAAGGAGGCAAAAAGACCTCATAGATAGAATAAGGTCATTCAGGGATGATGTCACAATGCACTTCTTCACACAAAGGGTGGTGGGAATCCGGAACTTTCTCTCCCAAATGTTGTTGAGGCTGAGGAGGGGGGTTAGTTGAAAGGTACAAATCTGAATGAAAAGATTTTTGTTCGGTAAGGGTTATGAAAGCATGGGGCTGAGGTACGAATCAGTAATGATCTAATTAAATGGTGAAACAAGCACAAGGGGCAAAATCACCAACTCCAGTTCCTATGTCGCTAACAATGGGAAAACGCACGTGGTCTTTTTTTGGCACTTCGAAATTAGAATATATTTTGGTTTGCCCAATGTTTTTGTCAAACAGCGAGGCTTATATTAGGTCAAGTGCAATATCCACGGTCATTTTTCTTCTGCACTGAGTCCCACAGCTATTCTACATCTGTGTCCATTTGAGCTCAGTGAGTCTTTTCATGCATCCCTCCATTCATTGCTCCACTCATTGCTCCACTTCTCCCTCCTACACTATCATCATCAAGCTAAGCCCCTAAAAATGTCTAATGTCTGGCTGCAAGGATACTCTGTAGATTAAAGTGAAGTTAAAATTGTGACAGAGACTAAGCCTATTACTTTTGGCAACAGTCTGACTGTGGGAGAATTGGGTGAGAACTTGCAACCTTGCTGAGTGAATAGAGCTAATTCATTGTACAGTTGATGGTTTGCCCTCACTTTTCATTGCACTCATCAGCATAAATAACAAAAACTGACTCCTCGCGCGATTGCTATAATGTATTCAAAAGCTGCCTCTAATCCCAGGCCCTTTCGCCAGAACTCTGAATTATCTCCCCTTACTTCGCACAGCGTTATTGTTCAAACCCGTCTGCTGCCAAGCTGGCACAGAGTGTGCGAAACCAGCTTAATGGCTTTGTTGCAACTGTCAGTTTGCATCAGCGTTGTAGGGTCAACCCATTACTGTGGCACAGCTAGGAGGTTATTGTCGTTCTTCGTCCAAAACCAATTTGTGATCATTTACTGCTTTGGTTCATTGCAACTAGCAAAATTTTGTTTTGGTTTTGTTAAGTAGCTTGTTTTTATCATATAAAAAGGGGACTAGTGCAAATGACTGAATTTCTCAAACGTTACCTCAGTTATCAGATAACTCTTACTTATTGGCATTTTACATTCTATTTCAAGTTTCCGCCCCAAAATCAAGCCTTAAAGGGATGTCAGTCAAAACAGGGGGTTCAAATAAATTATTACAGTATCTGGATACATTTCAGTGACTGGAATAGAAATCCCGCATTAAAAATAATCAACCAATTCCATCGGGAATTTAAGAGAATTGAAAACAGCCAAGTTCTTCAAAGGACACGGTCATGACACCCTGCTGACTTGACCTGACTCCGAGTTGTATTCTACTTTTAGACAGCTAATCTGATTCTGCTAACATTTGTTTAGGAGATGTGGTAATGAAGGAATATTGTTTAGGGGAATGATGGGCCTCGTTTAGCCATAACGTGGTGTTTTGCCCTCGGTAATGTCAAGTTAAGCCTTTAATTTTTTCCTTTATTTGGGCTTAAATAATTTGGCCAGGATTCTTTATTTAAACCTTGGTCCATTGGAACTTGTTCAATATTCAACTTGTTTAATTATTCAACTTGACTTGGACTGCTTCAGTATATTTTCTTTAATCCTTATCAGTCCTGTTTAATACGTAATTGCATGAGCTCCAGTGGTGGAAATACTAGAACTTGGTAGTGATAGAAACAATATCACCAGATGGGGTACAGGCTTCAACCAGCATCTGCGAATGGAAATGGATCTTCTGTTGATAGCTAATGCAGCAGATTGACTGCCCAATGCTGCTGGAGTGAGATATGGATGAAGGGATCTTGGTGAAAGAAATTTGGGAAGCAAACTTGAAGGAAAGAAAATTAAGTGGAGGGGATATTGGAATGTAATAAGTTGTGTGTGAAATTAATTTGTTCGCCCAGTGCACATTGAAACTAATGGGCATGGAATTGGCCACTAGATGAGGAATGGGAAAATGTCAGTCAGAAGTATTATTATAATGTTCAGCAGAGTAGCGAATGCCCCATTCTAAAGCTAAACTGTGTGATATACCACCAGCGTGGTCAATGCCGACACTGGGTGCCTGTGTCATTTCCACCACGAATACCCTTCGCCTTGATCTCAAAATTTACAACGGACACATTAACTGAAAGCAAAAATAAGTTAATGCATGTATTCAAAACTTGAGAAAAAGTAAACTGTCCAATAAGTCGGTTAACCCATTTCAAAATCCCTCTCCAAAATCTTAATATAAAATTGAAATTGTAGAATCCAGTGTCCCTCACGACAGTATACCTGGCTCATAACCCCCAGCACCAATAGATGTAGCATCATTATAGTGATGAATGGGAGGAAAGTAACCTGTCTTTGCAATGGCTGAGACAGGTTCAACTAACCAGCGCAACTAAGGAGGGTTCCAGGACTCACAAACCAAGCCGACTATTCAATTATTTGGAAACCTGTTCATTGGGATACTTCAATTTCAGGGCCAACATTAACTTCCTTGGTATTATTCTTTTTTAAAAAAATATATTTTATTAAAGTTTTTCGATCAAACAAAAACAAAAATTTCCCATTTTAAAACTTTGTAATAATATATACATTGATCGTTTTTTAAATACATAATATACTAACTAACGGCAACTGCCAACAACAAAACTAAAAAAACAATAGAAATAGTAACTAAAATAGTAACTTTGTAAAATCTAATATAAATAACTAATATATAAACACACATATAAAACCCCTGAGGGCCCAAATGAGTCCCCCCCCCACCCGCTCCCCCCCTGGGTTGCTGCTGCAACCTTTCCTATTTTCCCTTATCGCTCTGCGAGATAGTCGAGGAACGATTGCCACCGCCTGGTGAACCCTTGAGCCGAACCTCTTAGTGCGTACTTTATCCACTCCAATTTTATGAACCCTGCCATGTCGTTTATCCAGGCCTCCATGCCCGGGGGTTTAGCTTCTTTCCACATAAGTAGAATCCTTCGCCGGGCTACTAGGGACGCAAAGGCCAAACCTCCTGCACTCCCGGCTCATCTGCAACCCCAAATATAGCCAACCCCCAGCCTGGTTCGACCCAGACACCCACCACCTTTGAAATCACTTTTGCCACACCCACCCAGAACCCATGCAATACCGGACATGACCAGGACATGTGGGTGTGGTTCGCCGGGCTTCCCGCGCATCTCCCGCACCTATCCTCCACTCCAAAAAATCTACTCAGCCTTGCTCCAGTCATATGCGCCCTGTGTAGAACCTTGAATTGTATCAGGCTGAGCCTGGCACACGAGGACGAAGAGTTTGCCCTACTTAGGGCATCTGCCCACAGCCCCTCCTCTATCTCTTCACCCAGCTCCTCCTCCCATTTTCCCTTCAGCTCCTCCACCATCGTCTCCCCCTCGTCTCTCATTTCCCTATATATATCTGACACCCTGCCATCACCTACCCATGCCCCCGAAATCACTCTGTCTTGGATCTCTTGCGCCGGGAGCTGCGGAAATTCCCTCACCTGTTGCCTCACAAATGCCCTCACTTGCATATAGCGAAATGCATTCCCAGGTGGCAGCCCATATTTTTCTGTCAGTGCTCCCAGACTCGCGAACGTCCCGTCTAAGAACAAGTCCTTCAATTTCGCAATTCCTGCTCGCTGCCAAGATTTTAATCCCCCATCTATCCTTCCCGGGACAAACCTATGATTGTTCCTTATCGGGGACCACACTGAGGCACCCGTCACTCCCTTATGTCGTCTCCACTGCCCCCAAATTTTCAGAGTTGCCACCACCACTGGGTTTGTTCTGTATTTTTTCGGGGAGAACGGCAACGGCGCCGTCGCCAGTGCTTTTAGGCTAGTTCCCCTACAGGACGCCATCTCCAGTCTTTTCCACGTCGCTCCTTCCCCTTCCCTCATCCACTTACATATCATTGACACGTTGGCGGCCCAATAATAATCACTTAGACTCGGCAGTGCCAGTCCCCCTCTGTCCCTACTGCGCTGCAGGAACCCCCTCTTTACTCTTGGGGTCTTTCCAGTCCATACAAAGCTCATAATACTCTTGTCCACCTTCTTAAAAAAGGCCTTTGTAATCAGTACAGGGAGGCACTGGAACACAAAAAGAAACCTTGGAAGAACCACCATTTTAACCGCCTGCACCCTGCCCGCCAATGACAGGGGCACCATGTCCCACCTCCTAAAGTCCTCTTCCATCTGCTCTACCAGTCGTGCCAAGTTAAGCTTATGCAAGGTTCCCCAGTTCCTGGCCACCTGGATCCCCAAATACCGGAAATCCCTTGTTACCCTCCTCAACGGTAAATCGTCTATTCCCCTGCCCTGTTCCCCAGGGTGCATCACAAACAGTTCACTCTTCCCCAAATTCAATTTATATCCTGAAAATTCTCCGAACTCCCTGAGTGTCTGCATTATCTCCGGCATCCCCTCCACTGGGTCCGCGACATACAACAACAAATCATCCGCGTATAATGACACCCGATGCTCTTCTCCTCCTCTAAGTACCCCCTTCCACTTCCTAGAGGCCCTCAGCGCTGTGGCCAGTGGCTCAATTGCCAACGCAAACAGTAACGGGGACAGGGGACATCCCTGTCTTGTACCCCTATATAGTCGGAAGTGGTCAGATCGTTGCCTATTTGTAATCACACTTGCCACCGGGGCCCTGTACAGGAGCTGAACCCATCTAATGAACCCCTCTCCAAATCCAAATCTCCTCAGTACTTCCCACAGGTAGTCCCACTCTACTCTATCAAATGCTTTCTCTGCATCCATCGCCACCACTATCTCCGCCTCCCCCTCCGGTGGGGGCATCATCATCACCCCCAGCAGCCTCCGTATATTAGCATTCAATTGCCTCCCTTTAACAAACCCCGTTTGATCATCATGCACCACCACAGGGACACAGTCCTCTATCCTCGTCGCCATCACCTTGGCCAAAAGCTTGGCATCTACGTTCAAGAGGGAAATAGGCCTGTATGACCAGCACTGCAGTGGGTCTTTGTCTCTTTTCAGGATCAGCGATATCGTCGGGGGTAGTGTCCCCCTTTCCCTAGCCTCATTAAAGGTTCTCGTCAGAAGTGGGGCCAGCAGGTCCACGTATTTCCTATAGAACTCCACCGGGAACCCATCCGGTCCTGGGGCCTTCCCTGCCTGCATGTTCCCAATTCCTTTTACCACCTCCTCCACCTCAATCTGCGCTCCCAGTCCTGTCATCTCCTGTTCCTCAACCTTCGGGAACTCTAGCTGGTCTAGGAAACGCATCATTCCCTCTTTCCCTTCCGGGGGTTGAGCCTTATATCGCCTCTCGTAAAATACCTTAAACACCCCGTTCACCCTCTCCGCTCCCCGTTCCATCTTTCCCTCCTCGTCTCTAACCCCTCCGATCTCTCTCGCCGCCCCCCTCTTCCTAATTTGTTGGGCCAGCAGTCGGCTCGCCTTCTCTCCATATTCATACTGCACTCCCTGTGCCTTCCTCCATTGTGCCTCCGCCTTACCCATGGTCAACAAGTCAAAGTCCGTGTGCAATCTCCGTCTTTCCGTGTATAGCCCTTCATCTGGAGCCTCCGCATATTGCCTATGCACCCTCAAAATCTCCCTCAACAATCTCTCCCTTTCTTTACCCTCTTGTTTCCCCTTATGGGCCCTTATGGAGATCAGCTCCCCTCTAACCACCGCCTTCAGCGCCTCCCAGACCACTCCCACCTGGACCCCTCCGTCATCATTAATCTCTAGGTACCTTTCAATACACAACCTCACCCTTACACATACCCCCTCGTCCGCCAACAGTCCCATATCTAATCTCCAGAGTGGGCGCTGTTCCTTTTCCTCTCCTACTTCCAGATCTACCCAATGTGGAGCATGATCTGAAATGGCTATAGCCGAATACTCCTTTCCTGCCACCTTCGGGATCAGCGCCCTTCCCAGGACAAAGAGGTATATCCGTGAGTACACTTTGTGGACATGGGAGAAGAAGGAAAACTCTTTACTCCTTGGCCTAGTAAATTTCCAGGGATCCACTCCTCCCATCTGCTCCATAAAGCCCTTCAGCACCTTGGCCGCTGCCGGCCTCCTCACAGTCCTAGATCTGGACCGGTCCAGCCCTGGGTCCAGCACCGTGTTGAAGTCCCCCCCCATTACCAACTTTCCCATCTCCAGGTCCGGGATGCGCCCCAACATACGCTTCATAAAGTTTGCGTCATCCCAGTTCGGGGCATATACATTCACCAGCACCACCGCCTCACCTTGCAGTCTGCCACTCACCATCACGTATCTACCCCCACTGTCCGCCGCTATGTTCTTCGCCTCAAACACTACCCGTTTCCCCACCAGTATTGCCACCCCTCTATTTTTCGCATCCAAGCCCGAGTGGAATACCTGTCCCACCCATCCTTTCCTTAATCTGACCTGATCCGCCAGTTTCAGGTGCGTCTCCTGAAGCATGACCACGTCTGCCTTTAGCTTCTTTAGGTGCGCAAGTACCCTTGCCCTCTTAATCGGCCCGTTCAACCCTCTCACGTTCCACCTGATCAACCGGGTTTGGGTGCTCTTTACCCCCCCCCCCCCCCCCCCTCGTCGACTAGCCATCCCCTTTTTTAGACCAGCTCCTCACCCGGTTCCCACGCTCCCGCTTTTCCCCTCGACGGCGCCCTCCCGTCCCAACCATCCCATCCCGTAACTGCTCCCCCTTCCCCTTAGCAGCAGCAACCCAGTTAACCCCCCCCCCACCCCCCCCCCCCCCACCCCCCGCTAGATCGCTCTCCAGCTTAGTTGCTCCCCCCATATCGCTATCAGCAAACTCTGGCTGACCTCGGCTTCCCCCGTTTATCCTTAGCCTCCCATCTTGTGAGGCCGCCTCCTTCCTGCGCCCCCTTTTCCCGCCACAATTTCCATAGCGCGGGGACAAAGCCCGTGCTTCCCTCTCGGCCCCGTCCCTGATGGCGCAGCTCCCTCTGTCCTTCCCCCTCCCCTTCCCCACCGGCGCCCACATTTCTTCGTGTCCCCCCCCCTTCGAGGGGAAAGAATTTTTTTTTCCCCCCATCTGATTCACAGTCAATTGCCACCACCTCACTACTTCATTTCAAACACTCTTTCTCCAATCTAGTCCAACTTCTCCTCTTCGATAAATGTCCACGCCTCTTCTGCCGTCTCGAAGTAGTGGTGTTTACCCTGGTGTGTAACCCACAGTCTTGCCGGCTGCAACATTCCGAACTTCACTTTCCTCTTGTGGAGCACCGCCTTGGCCCGATTGAAACTCGCCCTCCTTCTCGCCACCTCCGCATTCCAATCCTGATACACGCGGATCACCGCGTTCTCCCACTTGCTGCTCCGTGTCTTTTTCGCCCATCTCAGGACCATCTCCCTGTCCTTGTAGCGGTGGAACCTCACCACTATTGCTCGAGGTATTTCTCCTGCCTTTGGTCTTCTCACGAGGACTCGATACGCTCCCTCCACTTCCAGGGGGCCCGTCGGGGCCTCAGCTCCCATTAAGGTATGGAGCATCGTGCTCACATACGCCCCAACGTCCGCTCCCTCTGCCCCTTCGGGAAGACCCAAGATTCTTAAGTTCTTCCTCCTCGGACTATTTTCCAGGGCTTCCAGTCTCTCCATACACCTCTTATGCAGTGCCTCGTGCGTCTCCGTCTTCACCACCAAGCCCTGTATCTCGTCCTCATTTTCGGCAGCTTTTGCCTTCACTCTACGGAGCTCCATCTCTTGGGTCTTCTGCGCCTCCTTTAACCCCTCAATCGCCTGCAGCATCGGCGCCAGCACCTCCTTCTTGAGCTCCTCCACACATCGCCGGAGGAACTCCTGCTGTTCCAGGCCCCATACCAACTGGCCTCCCACCGCCGCCATCTTGCTTCTCACTTCCCTTCTTTGCCGCTGCTCCAGAGGATCCTCCGCAATCTGGCCACTGTTATCTCTTCTGTCCATTCATATCCGGGGGGGACTCCCTTCTATGTCGCCTCACAGTGGGTTTAGCCTTCGAAAATTGCCATTGGGGCTCCCGATAAGAGCCCAAAAGTCTGTTAACACGGGAGGTGCCGAAACGTGCGACTTAGCTGGTCATCGCCGCACCCGGAAGTCCTTGGTATTATTCTTGTCTGAAAATTAGGCTGGTTCTTATAACCCCTCCATCATTCGGAAAATATGTTTTTGCTTAAAAATATATATAAAGAGTCATAGTGTTTTACAGCACAGCAAGAGGCCCTTCAGCCCATCGTGTCTGCGCTGGCTATCAAGCAACTCTCTATTCTAATCCCATTTTTCAGCACTTGATCCGTAACCATGTATGCTACATGTTTACTTTTGAAAGCTCCCAAGTTAAAGCCGTATCTTTATCTTCTGTGCATGTGTTTGCTGCTGTTTCCAAATCCATTCAGCATTGCTTGGGAGACAATGTGTCGCACTCCGTTCCGGTAAGCTTTATGGAAGTAGATTCTGGGGGCAATTAAATTTTCAAGACAAAAGCGATGGATCTTTTGCTCAGTAAGGTTATTGAGAGACGTGGAGCAAAAGCAGGTAAGTGCAGAGCAGCAATGAACTCATTGAAGAATGGGACAGCCTCAAAGGGTTGACTGGCCTCCTCCTGTTCCTAATGTTCCCACTTCTAAACCTCATTATGGGCCAGAGTGCCATTTGTACATTGCAGAAGACCCCATTCTGTCAGGTAAAGACTGGAAGAAATTACAAAAAAAGAAGGGCAGCTTGCCGCCTCCTCCATCACTATCTTTTTCTTCAAAAGCTAAATGAAAATTAGGGGTCCGTTATTTTCCATCTGTCAATTTGAGTATAATCTGTTTCTTCAATCGTTTCGCATTGACTTTATTTTAATCGAGCAAAACAAATTAATTTGTTCCCATTCTTTCCCGAAATGAACCAAGAAAATAATTAGGATCCAGCGGTTCACATAGATGACTGCCTGTGGTATTCTGGTCAGGCACAGATTCTTTAACAAGGTTTTTTTTCCCAAGCTCAGAATCTTTCAGAATCTGTGCACGTTTCTGTGAACTGTGTTTCTTGAAAGAAAAAAAAGTGATTTTGAAAACTGGTGGCCTCACTTGTCCCTCCTCGGCGCAAGTTGACGTGCCGAACGTCTTGGTGGTCTTATTACCAACAGATCGGCTGAATTTTAAAAGGGTGTTGTATTGGATATTCGATGACAAACACTTTTATTTCCTGTTCTTGGTGAAGGAACGTGTGGATCCAATGACAGGTGAACGCATGATAAGGAGGATTTGAATAGTCCGAAAGCCTCCAAATCTTGGATCCAGCATCAGTCTGACTTCTGAGTTGCTGTCCCAATAAGGTTGGCAGTCTCACACGGCATATTGTTCCCACTTAGCCGCAAGAGGCGACTTACTGCATCGCTGTTGTTCGTGCAAATAGTATCAACTCACATTGAGTCGAAGTGTGTGTTTGCGCATGCAGATGTTGGGCTTCATTCGATACATCTGTAAACCAGAAACATTTACTGTCTCAGTGTGTACTTCTCAACCACTGCACTCCAGTGTGATAATGCCTGGTTTTAAAAATGTGTGCTTTTCAAATGGTCTTCCACTGAGTTTATTTTTGCTATTGAAAATGTGTTGTTCACTCACTTCAAGGATTTACTTGATTACTCATTTGCTGGCTCTCCTAGACAATGGAGTTTGGGAGAAGAGATTCTGTACACTTTCAAGCAACCCCGAAGGGCCTCGACAGATGTGATGTTATTAAAATATTTAAGTAGAATAAAATTGTGTTTTGCCTTGCCATAGCAACAGCACCTGTAGCGACAGTTGAACCTCACATCCTAACAGTCAAGCAGGGGCAGACGGCAGAATTTCGATGCACTGCGACTGGGAATCCACCTCCAACCTTGGAATGGTTCGGTATGTTATTTCAACAAAATTACACTGGTCATTTGGTACTGTATTGTAATAATTGGTCTATTGTTAGTCGTCTTTCAAATCTGACTTTGTTTTCCAGAACAGTAGATTGCATCAATATGAGGAGTGTGGTTGAAGTCATGTGCCCTAAAAGTAGAATAAAATAAAGTACGAGAACAAGGAAATTATGGTGAACCTGTATAAAACACCAGTCCAGCCACAACTGGAGTATTGTGCCCATTTCTGGGCACCATGCTGTAGGGGGAAATGTGGAGGCATTAGAGAGGGAGCAGAAAGATTGATGAGGATGTTTCCAATGAAAAGGGAATTCTGGGGTTGTTCTCCTTGGAGGTTGAGAGGAGATTTGGTGGAGATGGTCAAATGCACGAGGAGTCTGGGCAGACTAGAAAGGGAGAAACTGTTCCTGTTAGCAGAGGTGTTGTGAACGAGACTTAAAGTGATTGGCAAAAGAACCAAGGGATGAAATGAGGAAACACTTTTTTTACACAGCGAGTGGTTGGGATCTAAAATGCAGTGCCTAACAGTGTGACGGAGACAGATTAAATTGTGGCTTTCAAAACTGAATTCGACAAGCAATTGAAGAGAAAAAATGTACAGGGCTATGGAGAAAGGGCAGGCTGAATTGCTCTTGCAGAGGGCTGGCAGAGCCTCAATGGGCTAAATGGACTTCTCCTGTGCTGGAACAATCCCTAATATACAAGGAATTGGCTGTAATGCTGGGATATTGGATTCTTAACTGAGACGCAAATTCAAACATTAAATTGAGGAGTGATTCTGAAACAAAGCTATTAACTAAAAAGATCAAGATGGGAGTGATGCTGGATTCTGAGATTTTCTCATTGTGCCCCCAGCATGGTAACAAAGCTGTTGGGTTTAGTCTTTTTGAGTGCTGTTGCTTAGAGAACAAGTGGTGACTAAAATATCAAAGTGTCTGAGTAAGTTGCAGATGGTAAAAACAGTGAACTCTGAGAAACCGTTGAGCCTCTGAAACATAAATCCCAATTCAAGCTGTCCAAGTTCATGAGGTAGAATTCACTTGCAAACCCCACACAGACAGTGACCTGGGGCCGGGATCGAGCCTGGGTCCTCGGCGCCGTGAGGCAACAGTGCTAACCACTGCACGCCTCAATTTCAGGTTCTTCTTTAAACTGTGTTTCAATTCTCATCCTGTGCCGCAATGGTATTTGAACTCATGCTCCCAGGTTTGGGAGTCTAATACAAACCAGGTACACAACCATTCCCTACGATGCCAACCTCAAACTTTGTTCTGAACCAGGAGAAGGCTGGTTTTAAAAGAGATTTCTCTGACCACGTGACATGCTGGTTGCCCAGCCAGTGATATCAGCTCCAGTACTGACTGTTGATTTCTCTTTGGTACCAAACAGGACTTGGCTAATTGGATAAGATAGGATACACCTATTCAAAATTCAGAGCTGAATCCCATCTTCTTGAAGAGGGGATGTGAGGTGTATTACACTTTGCAGAGGATATTAAAGGAGAGGATAGCCATTAGCCTTCAGACTTGTACAGATCTCTTCCAATCTTCTTATCCCCACGGCCAAGTGAGGCTCGAGTTTCAACACTCAAGTGGAGGAGACTTTGTTTTAATGAACTTCAATATTTTTCATAAACAAAAATGGAAAATACTGGACAATCTCAGCACGTCTGACAGCAACTGTGGAGAGAGAAGGGAGCTAACATTTCTCATCTGGATGACTCTTTGTATCAGCTGGCTCGAGTAGGGTGGGGGGGACAAATGTGAGGGAAAACAGATCAATGGAAGAAATGAAAATAAATAGATAGAAATAAAAATGGGGTGAAGGTGGAGGAGCGAGTTCACAGTCTGAAGTTGTTCAACAAGTCCAGAATGTGCTGTAGTGTGCCTAATTTGCGTTGGGCTTCACTGGACCATTGCAGCAGGCCAAGGATGGACATGTGGACATGAGAGCAAGATGGTGAGTTGAAATGGCAAGTGGCAGGAAGGTCTAGGTCCTGCTTACAATGGGCCAAAGGTGTTCTGCGAAACGGTGACCCAGTCTGCATTTAGTCTCTCCAATATAGCTTTGACAGCTTTGACAAAGAGTCATCCAGGCTCAAAATGTTAGCTCCTCCTCTCTCCACAGATATTGTCAGACCTGCTGAGATTGTCCAGTATTTTCTGTTTTTGTTTCAGATTCCAGCATCCGCAGTAATTTGCTTTTATCTTGAATATTTTTCATACATTTGCTGGTTCTTATCGCTCGAAGGAAAATGCTGAGGGAGAGTTTAGGCCAACGTGTTACAGTCCCTCTCGGATAATTCAAATCACCCAGTGCTGCTCCTTTTACTCAGCTTGTTCATAGACTACCCTGTGGCTTTCTGCAATTGGTAAATGTGAAAGCTCCACACACAATAAACCAGACTCCACAAAATCCTGACGAAGGTCCAGATGCAATAAGACCACAAGACTCATCAGTCCCACAGAATCAAACTGATAGCATAGTAGCTGAAATCTTCGCAGTTAATGAAGAGATGCTCAGGTTTAAGAAAGAACTTGCCATTATCTAGCACCCTTAACGTCCTCAGGAAGTTCCAAGTGCATTACAGCCAATTAAGCACTTTTGAGTTGTGTCATTCACCATTTTCAGCTCCCATCATTTCAGCACTGGGAATCCTAAAAAAAGGGTGGCAAACCAGGTGCCAAACAGCTTCTCTCGCACAAGTATCTGTAAGGTGTTTACTAGGCTAATACGAGGAAAGGCTGGACAGGGTAGATTGTATCCACTAGAGTTTAGAAATGTAAGAGGCGACTTGATCAAAACCTTTTGAATCTTGAGGGATCTTGGCAGGATGGATGTGGAGAGGATGTTTCCTCTTGTGGCAGAACCTAGAACTAGGAGCTACTGTTTGAAAATAAGGGGTCGTCCATTTAAAACCCAGGCGGGGAGAATTTGTTTCTCAAAGGATTGAGAGTCTCTGGAACGCTCTTCCTCAAAAGGCAGTTCGTGAAGTCTTTGAAAATTTTTAACGCAGAGTTCGATTGATTCTTGTTTCACAAGAGGATGAAAGGTTATCAGGGGTCGGCAGGAATTGAAGTTACAATCAGATCGGCCACGACCTTATTGAATGGCAGAGCAGGCTCGAGGGGCAGAGTGACCTACTCCTGATCCTAATTCGTATTTTCATTTTGAAACTGCTTCTTATCAGTCTGAAAGATGTGTTGAACGTTCCTCCTGGGGCTATTGAGATGGGACTGAAAAACCAGTATTATAACCACACATGATGCTTTGAAATACCCAAATTGTGACCAATTTTGTTTCAGGAAATCATGCATGTTCCCAAGATGAAAGCCAGTCATCTTTCTTTAGTTGCAATTGGGCTAATCATCAAAGCATTCTTTGGTATTATAAACACAATGCTGCCTTCACTTGAGTGAAACATTCTGTAATACAGACTCTTAGAAAAAATCATCAGACACAGTAATTTTACAAACACCAAACAAACTAAAAGTTTCCAGACCAACTCTTGACCACATCACAAATGCAACTGAGTAAAATCTGGGAAATGCATGCTCAATGTCAGGAGCAGAAACTGACCCCACATCAGCCATTCAAGCCTCCCTAATATTGACTGAATCTGATAGCACACACTTTAGAAATTTGGGTGAAAGCTTTTGAACATTCCTCAATTTACAATGAAGCTTGACTTCCAAGGAGCTTTATGCTTGTATAAACACTTCTTATGGACAAGACACTTCAGCCCATCTGACTGCTATAAGAACTAGGAACAGGAGTAGGCCATCTGGCCACTCGAGCCTGCTCCGCCATTCAATAAGATCCAGTGATCTTTTTGTGGTCTCAGCTCCACATACCCGCCCACTCACCGTAACCTTTTATTTATCTACCTTTGCCTTAAAAACATTTAATGAGGTATCCTCAACTGCTTCACTGGGCAGGGAATTCCACAGATTTACAACCCTTTGGGTGAAGAGGTTCCTCCTCAACTCCGTCCTAAATCGGCTCCCCCTTATTTAAGGCTATGCCCCTTAGTTCTAGTTTCACCCGCCAGTGGAAACAACCTCCCTGCTTCTATCACATCTATTCCGTTCATAAATTTATGTTTCTATAAGATCGCCTTCATTCTTCTAAATTCCAATGAGTATAGTCCCAGTCTACTTGGTCTCTCCTCTTAAGTTAATCCTGTCAAATCCGGAATCAACCTATGAATCTTCTCTGCTGACCCTCCAGTGCCAGTACATCCTTTCTCAAGTAAGGTGACCCAAAACTACACAGTAGTCCAGGTGTGGCCTCACCAGCACCCTATATAGCTGCAACATAACCTCCCTGCTTTTAAACTCCATCCCTCTAGCAATGAAGGACAAAATTTCATCTGCCTTCTTAATTACCTGCTGCACCAGCAAACCAACTTTTTGCGATTCATGCACAAGGACACCCAGGTCCCTCTACACAGCAGCATGCTGCAATTTAATGCCATTTAAATAATTGTCCATTTTGCTGTTACTCCTACCAACATGGTAGGAATAACCTCACATATTTCAACATTGAACTCCATCTGACAGACCTTTGCCCACTCACTTAAACTATCGATATCCCTCTGCAGTCTTTCAGTGTCCTCTGCACGCTTGTCTCTACCACTCATCTTAATGTCATCTGTGAACTTTGACACATTACACTTGGCCCCAACTCCAGATCATCGATGTAAATTGTGAACAATTGCGGACCCAACACTGATCCCTGAGGCATACCACTAGCACTGATCGCCAACCAGAAAAATACCCATTTATCCCCACTCTTTGCTTTCTGTCAGTTAACCAATCCTCTATCCATGCTAATACATTACCCGTAACGCCATGTGCCTTTATCTTAGGCAGCAGCCTTCTGCTCTTCTGCAGTCGACTGCCTTCTGGAAATCCAGATACACCACATCCACCGGTTCCCCATTGTCCACCGCGCTCATAATGTCCTCAAAGAATTGCACTAAATTAGTCAAACATGACCTGCCTTTCATGAACCCATGCTGCGTCTGCCCAATGGGACAATTTCTATCCAGATGTCTCATTATTTCTTCCTTAATGACAGATTCAAGCATTTTCCCCACGACAGAAGTTAAGCTAACCGGCCTATAGTTACCCGCCTTTTGTCTACCGCCTTTTTAAACAGTAGCGTCACATTTTCTGTTTTCCAATCTGCCGGAATCACCCCAGAGTCCAGCAAATTTTGGTACATTACCATTAGCATTTTTGTTATTTCCCCCGCTGTCACTTCTTTTAGTACCCCGGGATGCATTCCATCAGGGCCAAGAGACTTGTCCACTTTTAGCCCCATTAGCTTGCCCAACACTACCTCCGTAGTGATGATGATCGTTTCTAGGTCCTCGCCTACCATAGCCTCCTTGCCAACAATTATTGGCATGTTATTTGCGTCTTCCGCCGTGAAGACCGGTACAAAATACCTGTTCAGTGCCTCGGCCATTTCCGCATTTCCCATTATTAAATCCCCCTTCTCATCCTCCAAAGGACAAATGTTTACCTCAGCTACTCTTTTTCATTTTATTTATTTGTAGAAACCTTTGCTATCTATTAGCAATGCCTGTTAGAATACTGGAAGAGGAATGTTATATGTGACATTAATTTGTAGACGCTAATGGTAAGTTAATTACTAGAAACGTCCTTGTTCTGGCAAACCAGAGTGTGAGTTGGAGATCGCTTAACATCCAAGTTTCTAGGCTTGTCCAGAAATGCACCAGTTTTGCAAAACATCAGTTACCAAATCATTGTCATTGTGCAGCGTCACAGATTTGTCATTTCCCCTGTAAAATGCATTGCAAAAGGTGATAAAGGCCATAATCTGAGCGATGGGACTAACGTACTCCTTCCATCGGCCTTGGAAGATGAAAATAATTTCAGTTATACATCCCTATGTCCACACTGTGAGAGGGAAGATAGCCCATCCCAGCAGTGTGGACTGGCTCTGAGCAAATCAGCAGCCAGTTTTTAGTTTCCTTTACCTTGGAAAATATTGCCACGGTTTTTAATTTCAAACCAAGTAGAAGTGCCAGTAAGACCAGGACACGATTATCCAAAACGAGATTGAATTGTCATTCTGCAGACTTCAGTGGAAAGAAGATGAGAAGTGGTGGGAAATTGGCTGCTGATTCGCCGCAAGCCCATTTTGTGCTGCTAACAGAGACCCAGGCAGTAATTACACCCTCGTCAGGTGGGCAGCACAAGTGGATAGCACTGTGGCTTTACGGCACCAGGGTCCCAAGTTCGATTCCCCACTGGGTCACTGTCTGGGTGGAGTCTGCACGTTCTCCCCGTGTCTGCGTGGGTTTCCTCGGGGTGCTCCGGCTTCCTCCCACGGTCCAAAGACGTGCAGGTTAGATGGATTGGCCATGATAAATTGCCCTTAGTGACCAAAAAGATTAGGACGGGTTATTGGGTTACGGGGATAGGGTAGAAGTGAGGACTTAAGTGGATAGGTGCAGACTCAATGGGCCGAATGGCCTCCTTCTGCACTGTATGTTCTATGTTCTATATCTTAGTGATGGTGCTGCAGTGCCTCCATGGGTGGAATTACAGCATGACTGCATATAGATAATCTCTGTAATGGGTGAGGCTGCGCAATTTCTACTTGATACCATATATTGACCTATTCCAACCTGTTAAATCTAAAATGATCTCCTAAATTGTAAAATCTCCGAGTTTCACTGCGAGTAAAATACTGCCCAAAATGTGATTATTGTGGCAAATATATCATTTTTCTCCCCTCTATGTTTCAGGGGGCCAAGGTAATATTATTTCACCAAATGCAGTAATTCAGGGCGGACTTCTTCGAATTGTTGCTGTGGAGCATTCAGATGAAGCCGAATACTCTTGCAAAGCTTCGAACGGTGCTGGACATCACACGGTCACGTCCATTCTCTACGTGCAGAGTAAGAGACAAATTAAATTTCAATCAAGGTGTCTTCTTCTTCGCCGCACCCTGAAACCCAACCAGCTAATGGATTAGCCTCCTAAGGCCTGGGACAATGATCCGTACTCAAACTAGGAAAGGACCCTTTTTAATCCTTGGTTTGTGCAAAGTCAAGTGATCAGAGCGCCCTGGGCACCGTATTTATCGGTACCGGCGAACTAGGGAGGGGAGAATCCAGGTCAGATTCTTATGTTCTGATCTGCGTTCTGATCTCCATTCTATGGCTTAATGAGGTTCTTGTGTGAACTGTGGCACCTTGGAGAAGTCGGTGAAAGCCCAGAGACCCCCAGCAGACACAAGCTAATGGAAATCATTGTATTTAAAAGGGGAGAGGAGGAAGTAGCATCATTGAATGGAAATTTGGTGGCTCACAGTCATTGCTTGAGGCTTACTGTGGATTTCATGAAATATCAAAAAGGTACTGCCTATAAATTACTCCAGTCGTAGACAACTCAGCCAAGAATGTGCTAGTGTGCTATAGTTGGAAAGTGCACCGTGTAACTATATCATGGACACAATTCCCAAATGAATTATCCAACATTTGCACACTCGATCAATGTGCACTGTCAGAATCACAGAATTGGCACAGCGCAGAAGGTGACCATTCGGCCCTTCATGTCTGCACCGACTCTCCAAACAAGCATCAGACTTTGTGCCATTGCCCTGCCTTTTCCCCGTACCCTTGCACATTTTTTCTATTTAAGTAATCATCTAATGTCCTCTTGAACGCCTCAATTAAACCTATCTCCCCCACACTTCCAGGCAGTGCATGCCAGGCCCCAACCACTTCTGTGTGAAAAAGTTTTTTCTCACATCGCATTTGCTTCTTTTACAAAACACTTTAAATCTGTGCCCTCTCAATCTTAATCCTTTCACGAGCGGGAACAGTGTCTCCTTATCTACTCTGTCCAGCCCCTCATGATTTTGAACATTTCTATCAAATCTCCTCTTGGCCTTCTTCTCTCCAAGGAGAACTGTCCCAATTACTCCAATCTATCCTCATAACTGAAATTTCTCATTCCTGAAACCATTCTTGTCAACCTCTTCTGAACTCTCTCCAATGTGTTTGCATCCTTTCTATAGTGTGGCACACAGAACTGTACACAATAGTCGAGCTGCGAACTAACTAGTGTCTTGTCTAAGTTCAGCGTAACCTCCTTGCTCTTGTACTCTATGCCCCTATTAATAAAGCCCAGAATACTATATGCTTTATTAACTGCTCTCTCCACCTGTCCTACCACATCCAATGATCGATGCACACATACACCCAAGTCCCTCTGTTCCTTCATCCCTTTAAGAATTTTAACTCTTATTTTATATTGTCTCTCCATGTTCTTCCAACCAAAATGCATCACCTCACACTTCTCGGTGAACTTCGCCTGCCACCTATCCGCCCACTTCACCACTTCTCTATGTCCTTTTGAGGTTCTACACTGTCCTCTTCAACTTCCAAGTTTTGTATCACCTGCAAACTTTACAATTGTCCCATCCTTGCAATAATTTGGTGTGGTCACTGTGTGCCGCAGCAACCACACTCTTGGCCTTTGACATCTTCTCAAAGCCATGACCTTGTAAAAAGATGTCACGTTGTCTGCAGTTAGGCCAAGACATGGGAATGAAGTGTGATGTGTTACAGTTACAAGACTGAAAGGCCTGATTATATTTTCACCAGCAAGTGACTTAATGCAATAGGTGACATACATGTGCAGGACCAGAGATTGGGATTCTCGATGAAGGGCATCTGCTCTTAAAGTTCCTTTCGCTATCAAATCACTAAAGAAATGTATCAGTAACAACCCAAGACACTATCAAATCACCAAAGGTTCCTTGTAAAGAAATGTATCAGTAACAACCCAAGAGCTGCAGGTGATGTTCACGGGAACTTTAGATAGAATCTCAATAAATCAAGGTAGTATTTATTTTACCACAAAGGATTTTGAGGAATTATTCTCTTTCGGACTTGTCCACTTGAGGGAAAATAATGGAAGCTTCACTTCCCGCATTGCTTGTTGTGTTCAACACCCCCCCCCCCCCCCCCCCCTCCCTTTTTGTACAAATTGGCCTTAAGTGGGTTTGCAAAGGAACATAAAATAAACTAATACACTGATTCGCCACAAGAATGATGTCTGCAGTCTCTTGGCTGAATTTGATCTTCTGTAACTTGTACCACGGGATCTCCGACTTTGCGGCCTATCCTGCTTGCCTTCACTGAGCAGTACCTGTCTTGCATTCCGTGTGACATAGGTGCAGAACATTTGGGGCACTGGTGTAGAAATCAAAGCAACAGCGGTTGCCCTATGCCTGTCCGCTATTTAACTCTTTTCAAAGAAGAGCTTTGTTTCATACATGGAACAAAGGCAAGCTCTCAAATTCTGACCCAGTCGGGGAATTTGTTCACCTCCACACACACAGCAATATCCTGCATTGATAAGGCACCTTTCAAAATAGGAGCGTCATCAAGTCATGTACAGATATACACTGTGACCAAAAACCTGTCCAAAGAGCATCTTACTAGGAGGAGAAAGAGGTAGAGAGAGGGCGAAATTCAGGGATGGATTTCCAGAACTAAATGCCAATGTAGCTGACTGCCAATGGTGGCTGGAGGAAGCGGGGGTTTGCTCAAGAGGCTACAATTCAGAGGAATGCAGAGATCTGATCTGAGAGAGATATACAGCTGGCAAAGAGGAGGGTGAATCCCAACAGTGCAGAAGGAGCCCATTTGGTCCATCAAGTCTGCACTGACCCTCCGGAAGAGCACTCTGCCTAGGCCCTCTTCCTCACCCTATCCCTGTAATGCCCACGCATTGATCATGGCCAATCCACCTAACCTGCACATATTTGGACTGTGGGAGGAAACCGGAGGTCCCGGAGCAAACACGGCGAGAACGTGCAAACTCCACACAGACTGTCACCCAAGGTCGGAATCATACCGGGCCCCTAGAGTGATGAGGCAGTGCTAGGGGCAAACCACTGTGCCACCTTGCCTCCATACAAAATGCAAAAATACAGGGAATTTAAATTTGAGGTGGACCCAGGAACCACCGTTGGTCACCAAGCACGGGGTGATTGGCAAACGGACCTTGATGTAGATTGAGAGATAGATAGCAGAGCTGAAATAAATGAAGTGCTCAAAGTCCAAGTAAGATGTGGGAAATGGGTCTAAACAGATAATTGAATTAACCTCTGTTCTGGGCACTCAAACTTGATAAATGTGAAATAAAATTGCCTCCATCATTCAATTCAAAGTAAAATTAAAAAGCATTATTTCTTTGTTGTAATAATTATGTGATAAGCAGGCTTCACTGGGCTAATGGACAACCCAGGCCGAGACAACATTACTAATATCACTACCCAGGCCTAATATCACTACCCACTACATTTGCAGAAAAATTCTTGTGCAGTCGGGCGGTGCTGCAATGCATAAGCGGGGATTAGGTGTCCATTTTGGATTGATTAGATTTGGCGTGGCCATTATAAAAGGGAATGAGCATTGTTGATCTTGTGCACTGTCTGCCATAGTGCGGCTAAATTGTGTAACCAGAACTGTCTGCATTCCTCCTTCCACTCTTTGGACAACCTGTCCCAGTTTTGTGTTGCTGTGGCAACCCTCGTGGATTTGAAGCCTGTAACATCGAATTTTGAAAACCTGCCAACCCGGAAGCCTGTTGTGCATTTAACGTGCGCCAATTTCCAGCGCGATAGATAGACAGTATCATGCAGGATGCTGCTTGCTGTCTCTGTGACACATACATTTTGTGTGATCTCATTAAATTCATCCCACACACAACCAAGCTCAGCATTAATTTTGAATCTTTCTGTGGGGTATTGTTAAGTTTTAATGTGATGTGTGGACACATCAAAGAATTCGCCTTGCATAATTCTAACTACTGTCATGACAAGGGGGTCATGAATGGACGATTTAGATTTGGTCCTTTTTTTTGAGAAAAAAAACACAATTGAGTAAACCTCGTGCTGAGCAGGATACAGTAGGTATGTCACAACCACTTTGACTATCTTTTGGTACAGTTTAAACACAATTTGAAGTGGTTTGTCATTTCTGTAATCACTTGCCAGCAGAAAAATGAAAAATCCCATAACAACAGCTCCAAAACGTAAAAGTTGTACCAACATTAGTCACAATGTCAAAAAATAGCTCAGATCATTCTGGGGCTAGAGAGTTGTCCTATGAAGAAGAGTGTGTGTGGGGGGGGGGGGGGGGGGGGCTGCTATCTTTGGAGTTTAGAAGAATGAGAGATAATATTAAAATATGTAACATTTCATTGGGGAAATATTGAATTTTTAAATTTAAAAAAATATTGAGTATTTGAACAGCTTGGAGATTGTTCCCCATGATTTGAGAATCTCGAGCTAGGGGAATTATAAGGGGTCGACTATTTAAGACAGAGATGAGGAGAAATGGTGTCATTTGGAGTGATTGTGAATCTTTGGAATACCCAGAGGCCTATAGATGCTTTTCCAATGAACGTAATCAAGACTGAGATTGATCGATTTTGGGGCATTAAGGATAGTGCCGTGAAGTGGCATTGAGGAGGAGAGATGCCATGGTCCAATTAAATGACAGAGCAGGCTGATCGGACTGTACAAGCTATCCAGCCTTTATTTTTTTTACTTCTGCCTGGTTTGATTCACTTAGCACCGAGCTCCACAATAATCCAAGTATAATGAAGATTACAGTTTCAAAATGTTGCTTTGCCACCCTGAAATGATGGATAAAATTTTGTCTTGTGAAAATTAGGCCAAGATTCAAAATTAAAACCCATTTGAATATTTTCTCCCCAAAAATATAAAGACAAGAACAAGTCTTTCCTCAATCATTCAATCTCTATATCCAATGAAACAAACTTTTGTAAATACATTACAGTAATTGCAAGGAAGATATCCACCATTCAGCAAGATCCAGAAGGCTAAATTAATTGTGGCCTTCACTCCACTTTCAAACCTGCATTCTCATCTCCATCCCCTATCATCCCTATAACAACTCTTGACTTCGTTGGCGATCCAAATTCTATCTAACTCATCCTTGAATAATTTAATGACCCAGCCTCCACTGCTCTCTGGGGTGGAGAATTCTGAATATTAAAAACCTTCAGAGAGATGAAAGTGCGCCTAATCTTAGTCTTAAATGGGAGATGCCATATTTTTTAAACACTGCCCCCTAGTTCTAGATTCTCCCATGAAGGGGAAATGTTCTACCCTGTCAAGTCCCCTCCGGGACATATATGTTTCAGTAAATCACATTTCATTTTTCTAAACTCCAATGAGTATAGTAGACCTAACCTTTTCTAATTGCTGTGGTTTGTGATTTCTGTTGTTGATGCTCATTGTGAGAGGAGGATAACCTGAGTTCTCCAGGACAGCATGATAGCATAGTGGTTAGCACTATGGCTTCACAGTGCCAGGGTCCCAGGTTCGATTCCCACTTGGGTCACTGTCTGTGCGGAGTCTGCACATTCGCCCTGTGTCTGCGTAGGTTTCCTCCGTGTGCTCCGGTTTCCTCCCACAGTCCAACGATGTGCAGGTTAGGTGGATTGGCCATGCTAAATTGCCTTTGGTTGAGACTGGGTTGCAGGATTACGTTGATAGGTTGGAGGTATGGGGTTAAGTAGGGTGGTCTTTCCAAGAGCGGGTGCAGACTCGATGGGCCGAATGGCCTCCTTCTGCACTGTAAGTTCTATGATATCTATGAGTCTTTATTGACAGGATCGAGGATATGGGACTCCTTTAGAAATCAGCATTGGCAAGTATGTTATTCTTCAGCTCATTCCTTTACCTGGTCTGTGGTTTTTATTGCAAAAAGTAAAGGCTTATTTTATTCTCCTAGCCAAGCCTTGGTTCAATGAAAAACTCATGGTATGGCAATATTTATATTTTCTTGGTCTACGCTGGCCTCTACATTTCTCTACCCCGAACTACTTGACACGTTTCATTTGTTTATGAGCATTGTCAAATGGGAAAGACTGAATTGGGGAATGTCTTCCTCATTGTTTCAATAGGGCCAGACCTCCTTAAAAACATGTTTCTCTCACTCTTGTCTCGGTTACACATTTGTGTTTCTTATTGTGCTCCATGTATTCTTCTGCAGTACTGACTCCTTCTAATATTAAATAAGTCCTTCCAAGTTAGGTGGAATGCCAAAAGTTTAAAGACACAATTTTATATAATTGTACAAATGAACATGCAGGGTGAATTAAAAGAAAGAGAGGCATCTATCACATGTAATTGTGCATTTTATAATTTACCTACCTTTAAAAATTGGAAACAAAATCTAGTATCACAGAAATGCACCAATCTGAACTAATCTAATAATCTGAGTTACTCAATGATAGCTGTTTAAAATAATCGGCACCCTCTATTGTTTTGAGTCTTTTAATTCCATGAATGGTAATCCTTACTCAAAGTTGCTTTGTATATGTACATTTTTAAGTCCAATGTCTCTAACTTGCCTCTGTAGGTAGCGGGAACCTTCCTCAGGTACAGATCAGTCCGCAGCGGATAGAGGTACCAGCAGGTGACACTGTTAGGCTGTACTGTCGAGCTGGAGGACATCCTTCACCAATGCTCTCATGGAAGAAGCATGGAGGAGAACTACCACCACAGGTAACACTTACCTTTATTCGCTTGCAAGATGCACTCAAATTCCTGAAGGAGGAAGCATAGGAGATGTTGTTGGTGAGGGAACTAACAAAAGCTCAAGCTCTAAATAAAATCAACTTTCCGGTGTTAACCGGTCTCTTAACAATATTGCAATACAAGTCTTTCCCCCATGATGTACTGCTTGTTTCTTTGCTGTTTGCACTCTTTTTTTCAACTCTCTCTGCTCTCTGTCCAGGCTATGTCCGTATTTGGTTTCTTTCCGATGGGAAATGGCTACAATGCTCAGGTTTTCCAGAGGCGCATCCAAGAGCTGCAGGTAGCTGCACTTGTCTGGGCACTGGATCTTGCTGAGCGGCTTCTGACCCGCTGGTTTCAGACCATTCCATCACGGAGCACAGTGGCAGAATGAGCAAGGCAACAGCAGGGCAGTAGCAGATATGTAGGGCTGCAGCAAGTGGCAGGGCACGAGCAGGTGTGCAGGGCTGCGGCGGGTAGGCAATGCAGCTTCAGGTAGGCAGTGTGTGAGCAGGTGGGCAGGGCTGCAGCAGGTGTGCAGGGTGTGTCCAGTGCAGCACAACATCTGTATTTGGAAACTCACGCCTGTCTATAGTGCAGTCTATTCTCCAACATTCAGCACCCGATGGCATAGACTTGGGTGTTTCATTGCACTATTGCTACAGGGACTGGTTTAGCCCAGTGGGCTAAACAGCTGGCTTGTAATGCAGAACAAGGCCAACAGCGTGGGTTCAATCCCCGTACCGGCCTCCCCGAGCAGGCGCTGGAATGTGGCGACTAGGGGCTTTTCACAGTAACTTCATTGAAGCCTACTTGTGACAATAAGCTATTATTATTATTATTATTTGTTCTCCCACTCTCTGAATGTACTGGCACTTGCCGCTTCCAGGACATGTCTGTTTTCTTCCTTCCTTTTACCTTTGACAAATTTAAAATTATTCCCAGCCCGAACTGATCAGTCCACATTCCAGTCGCACACAGATTTGTCTCTCTCTGGGTCGATTTCCAACTTGTATAAAATCATTTTGGGAGGAGCCAGAGTATAAAACTCTGCCCAAATCCACAATGTCAGTAATACCAATAACGACGTGCATTTATAAAACACTTTTAAAATAGTAAAGCATTCCACAGCAGTTCTCAGGAGTGTTATCAGATTAAATTTGACTCTGGGTGAGTCTCGCGTTCGACTCAAAGCTTGATCAAAGAGGTACGTTTTAAGGAGAATCTTAATGAGATGGAGTTAGAGATGAGAGTGTAGGGAGGGAATTTCAGAGCTTAGAACCTCACGACCTCCAATGTCGAAGTGATTACAATCAGGAATGCCTAAGAGGCTAGAATTGAAGAAAAGCAGATACATCTGAGGGTCATAAGGTTGGAAATGATTACAGAGCTAGGGAGGGACGTGTACATGGTGGAAATCTGAAAGCAAGAATGAGAACTTTAAAATAGAAATGTGGCCAAACTGAGTGCTAATCGCATCTGATCATTAGCCATGAGATAGCACCAGCTAGCATTAAAAGTGTCCGAGCCTGCGCAGGTTCCTCCGTGCATTGCACGGACAATAGAGGTCAGCCTCGGAGTTAGAGCAGCTTGATCTGAAGTGAAGCTAGGCTTACAAACCTGAGGATGTATTGCCCATCTGGGACACCCGAGTGGAATGGTCTGAAGGCAATTTGTTTGCAATGCAGTAATCCCAATATTGCGTGTGCCTGCATGCTTTGTAAGAATGAGGCTCGGAGCTGTGATGAGGATTTGGAATGGCAATGTCATCTTTCTATTTATTGGGCATTCACGAGACCGAGATGTCCTTGAAATCAAGGTAATAAACATTTCCACCCCATGACTATAGTCAAGCCCTTTTTTAGAAAGAAAAATTGCCACAAGGACCTCATTGAAGTGATGTGTTTATAAATTGAGCTCTCGTATAACATGCATGTATACATGTGTGTTAAATGACTTCCAATGATTTTTGCGGGTTTTGCTGTTTAATTATAGCATCACTATATATTTGGGCAGGTTTCCTGTGTAAGATCTTCAATTTCTAAAAATTTTTAATAACATTTTGGGATCATCTGCTGATCCCTAACCTTTTCAGAATATTTTATTTAAATGTTTTTAGCCTCTGGAGAGTGACTTGTTACTCGTTCCTGATTGGTTAAGTGGCGACCAATCACATTCCACCAAAAGAAGACCATTGCAATACCCTGGCTGTTCCCTCATTAAGCCCCTGACCTGATCTACCCCTCACACCTCCAGCAGTCGAAGTGTATACGGTGGTCTTGCACTTGCCTTCAACGCATGCACCCATGATCCTATGTTACATTATCTGACTGGTCTCAGCCATTTCTGACGACTGCTTCTGGAGTGAATGTTTTTCATGAATGGTGCTGACCTCACTCAGAGCGAGCTGCCAACATAGAAACATAGGGTTAGGTATGCCCTTCAGTCCCTCAGGAGGCCCACCAGAAGGAAATAGTTTGTCTGTATGCCTTTGGTCTGTCTGCCTTTTAATGTTTTAATCACTTTGATCAAATCTAATCTCAACCTCTCTGCTCATGGGAATACACGCAGAATTTATGCGACACCTCATCATTTTAATTTTCTTTAGCCCCGGTGCCCATTCTGTTGAACCTGTGCTCCACCCCCTCCATATCCTTCCTCAGGTGTGATGCTCAGAAGTGAATGCAGTGCTCCAGATGCAGTCTGACCAACCTGTTAGGCAGCTGAAGTAACACTTCTTCCCCTTTGTATTCAAGCCCTCTCTGGACACGAACCAACATTCCAAGAGCCTTTTCGATTACTTTTTTCACTTGAATTGTAGAGTTTAATCATTTCTGTAGTCAGACTTCCAAATCTTTCAGTTCCTCTATGATTTCTGGTCTCTTTGGGAGGAGTTTCCCTTTGAGCTTGACAGCCAGCTGCTACCAAACACTCCCACTCAGTAGACACATGGAAACAACTATTTACCTTGAAACATTAGCACACTGGGCTAAATCGCTGGCTTTTAAAGCAGACCAAGGCAGGCCAGCAGCGCGGTACGATTCCCGTACCAGCCTCCCCGAACAGGCGCCGGAATGTGGCGACTAGGGGCGTTTCACAGTAACTTCATTGAAGTCTACTTGTGACAAGCAATTTTCATTGGGTCTAATGTCAGGAACACTCTATGATGAATGTTCAAAGAGCATGGCACGTATTGCAGCAGGAGTGAGCAAAAAAGAGTGGTGAAGGGTTTGATAGAAGTGCGGCACTTAAAAAGGAATATTTCCACACAGCATAAAACTAGCCCAATTTTACATTTCTGCCCAACACTCCTCCATCAGCCTCACCAGAAACAGGATAACATGTCATTCATCTGTCTGCGTTGTGAGACCTTGTTGTGAACAAATTGACTCTCATACTTGAGTGCAAAGCAAAAGTATCACAAACCAAATAATTCCTTCAATGTAATGTACCCCAGAGGGTAGGCTAAGATGCACTTGTAACATACCTTCTATCTTTATGGTTATGAGATTGGGTGCAGTGGCATTTTGCATTGTCCCACCCTCCATAAATCAGCCGCTCTTATCCAAACCCTCCGAAAGTCTCACTCTATCCACGTGCAACTTTTCCGACGCTAGATACCCACCACCAAAACTATTTAGTTCAAAATATCTATCAGAGGAACATAGGAAACCATTCAGCCCATTGAGGCTGCTCTGCCAATCACGCAGGTCATGGTTGATCATCTAGCTTTATGCACACATAGCGCAGTGGTTTGCTTCATATCACCAGGGTCCTAGTTTTGATTCCCGGCTTGGGTCACTGTCTGTGCGGAGGATGCACGTTCTCCTCGTGTCTACATGGGTTTCCTCTGGGTGCTCCAGTTTCCTCCCACAAGTCCCGAAAGACGTGCTGTTAGGTAATTTGGACATTCTGAATTCTCCCTCTGTGTACCCGAACAGGCGCCGGAATGTGACGACTAGGGGCTTTTCACAGTAACTTCATTGCAGTGTTAATGTAAGCCTACTTGTGACAATAGTAAATATTATTGTTATTAAATCTATCATCTTCTGTTTAAACAGGCTCAGTGATTGAGCTTCCTCATCTGTTCAATCCTTCCGCAACTTCACCGCCCCCTGTCTCTGCAAACTCCTCCAGTCTTTCCCTTAACTTCTCTTCTGCTGACTCCATCAGTTATCCTTCATCCCTTCTCTTTGTCCCACCATTGGTAACAGAGCCTTCAGCACTCTCTCCGGAACTCCGTCCCCAATCCTCGCACCCTTCTCCACTTGTTTGAACTTACTGGGACAACCAACGTCTTCTGGGTCAACCAAATGGGTCCAAGCTGCGATCGCCCCCCAGCCAGCCTGTCTCATCACAGCTGCGCCAAACCAATCCTCATCCCATACCTACAAGTACATTTCCAAGCAGGAGTGGCCGGGTAATAATCCTGGCATCAGCCCATGACCAACAGGGCATTTCTATATAGATCAGGCTTTTTCAAAGTGGGTGTCACGACCCAATGGGTGGGTAGTGAGCAGGTGTAAAAAGGGTCGAGGTGCATCCTGAAATCAAATTAAGAGTCCCAACTACTGGGTAGGATCTGCAGGATGATGAACAGAAAGGGGTGCCACGAAAATAGCTTTTGCAGCGGGAGATGTGATAGAACGCATGGTCCAGGAGCAGGAAGCAAAGTGGACTGGTGGGCTGACATAGATAGCCCAACAGCAAGCCAGACGGTTGGCTGTAATTCGGAACCATCACAGGGTCAAGACTGAAGCCGAGTAAAGGCCGTCGCCAACCAATCCAATTCTTCACTGAACTGAAGTCTTTCAATCAACTAACCTTCAATTGAGTAGCTTTTCAGGATCACCCACCACGAGACTCAGTTCCCATTTCTATAGAGGAGCGAACACAGACC